>NW_026988476.1:8995000-10245000 GCF_030222135.1 Aotus nancymaae | reverse complement strand
GAAGCTGTCTTTGCATGGAGTAGTACAGAGCATCAGCTGCTCCTAATCCTAAATGAAAGATCCTTTGCCATGGAGGAAGAGTGCACATTCAACTCACCCCCTCAGTGAGGGGCAGAATAGAAGCACTTGCACGGTTTTCTACAACTGTGTAGAATGTGATGGCATTTTTAATGATTTGCTAAGTTATTTGCTGAGTGTCAGAAGAGGGTACCACACAGGTGAAAGTAAGCAAATCTACGAGTGGGTGTCACTAAGACGTATGAGAGTCTCTTCAATGAAGAGGAAGTTGTGTGGATACCCAACAATTCATGAAGACTCCAGCAGCAAAAGGCTTTACTTTTCTTAGGGAGAAAACTTACTATAGAACTGTGTACAGCAAAGCTGAGTAGAGCCCTCAAAGGACTAATAACTATACCATAGCTAACAGTCAGAACACAAACCACAGTCACTCAGGGAACCAATGACCAGTTTCACATCAAGTTCATCAATAACCAACAGGCACTGAATAGTACCTCTCACCCATTGTGGCCACACATATGTAAATATCTCCAGGAACCCACTCTAGCACATACACACCATGCCATGTCATCAGGCTAGGGCAGGTTTGGGAAAGCAAACCCAGGAAGAACAGGAAGCCTGAACCTTGGAGATCTCCACCACCAACAAGTCCCTTCTTACAACCATCTAGACTATTCTGAAGTTGAGATTGATAAACTGGGAAGTGGTTAAGATCTGGGTACTCCCAGGATTGGGTTGGTATTTAAACTGGAATTAAACAAAACATAAGCCATCTTCTTCATGAAGCTTAGGTGATTCAAGGCCAAGATTGATCCTTGGAGAGTCTCAAATTATGCACAATTCACGTGTTGTACCTATCTAAGTGGTGACTATTAACCAAGCTTCTCCATAATTATAGCACAGCATTTTCCATTTACGATTCAAAATTTTTGGCTCTTTTCTCATTATTCATGTTTTAGGAGCATAAGTTGAGTACTTTTTAACCTTTTAATTGAGAGCTGCTTCAAATGACACCTATTTTGAGCAGTTATGAGTAACATGAGGTAGGACCAAAATACATCTACTAAACACAGTTCATTCACTACCAAGTTATGTCACTCTGTTTTAGGAACATAAGTTGAGTACTTTTTAACCTTTTAATTTATAGCTGCTTCAAATAACATCTATTTTCATCAGTAACGATTCCATGATATAGGACCAAAATACATCTACTGAACATAGTTCGTTTACTACCAAGTTACGTCACTGTGTTACAATCTGGGATTGTTACCAGGAAGTGTAAAAGTCCCCACACCTTGTCAACTAGGGAGAAAGATTTCAGTCAAGAGATGGTTTAAAGATAACAGAGAGCTTCACTGAAGGGAAACAGGAGAAAAAGAGCTTTTTCAGAAAAAAATAAGCACACTCCAAGAGAGGAGTGGCTGCTCTTGCAGGAAAACAACCCCAAGTGTCCTGCAGTGTTTTATCATGTCAGGCTCCCTCTTCAAGTTCCCGTCTCCATCTCAAGTTTCCACCTTTTTCCTTTGTCTGGTTTTCCCACTTCTGGCTTAGGTCCCTCCCTTTGTCCCCATCCAGGCTTGTGGGACCCTCCTTTACTGTTGGTTGATGTGCATGCACAGGCCAGTGATCAATATGAATCTTGATTAATGGCAGTACCACTCATTATCACCCCCGTCCCCAGAAAAGTTGTATGGCAGTCAAATCTCTGCTTACTGCACCTGTGTATCTCTTAGGAAGGCTCATTTTGCTCTCTTTGCTCCTTTCTAGGTCATAGCTTAATCCCCTTCCTTATTTTGAAATGTTATTGCTTCTCTAAGCATTCCTCAAGTTACTTCCTCTTTTCCTTTTCCTCTGCCTTCACCTCTTTAGAAAAGTTTTAAGTTGTTAGCCAACCAACTTGGCTAGACTGTGAAGGCCTAGACTGTGAGGCCTAGACTGTGAAGTCCACTTCCAGCTAATGGAATCAGGACAAAGCAGTAGGGCGGATGCATCAGATATACATGGCCCTGCCTTCTTTGTTCAGTGTCCTCTTGTGGCAAGATGGCTAACAGGAGTATCCTTTCTGCAGAAAGTTGCCTTGCTGAGAAAAATTAAATTTATATTTGAGTGCTACTTCTTTTACGGCATTGAGAATTTATATGCAACACATATGTATTCTCAGATCATCTACTGTCTCTATGACTCTGGTCATCATCTACAAATTAGAGAATAAATAAAGACTATTATGAGGATTAAATGCTGTGATATTATTATTATTTTTTTTTTTTTGGAGACAGAAGTGTGTCTGCAGACATAACATTGTCACCCAGGCTGGAATGCCGTGGTATGATCTCAGTTCACTGCAACCTCTGCCTCTCAGTTCAAGTGATTCTCCTGCCTCAGCCTCCAGAGTACCTGAGATTACAGTACTACCACACCTGGGTAATTTTTGTATTTTTAGTAGAGATGGGGGTTTTATCATGTTGACCAGGCTGGTCTTGAACTCCTGATCTCAGGTGATCCACCTGCCTCGGCCTCCCAAAGTGCTGAGATTACAGGCACCCGGCCAAATGCTGTGATATTTAAAGTGCTAACAAGGTTCTCAGCAAACAGTAGGTGCTTGGAGCATGATAGCTCCAATTGTTATCTGTCAGAAATGATATCTCCTAACTTTTCCCCAAAAGTTAGGAGAAATAGACTATAAAGGACCTGGATTTAAATGTAAATGTGAAGTCTTAATTATTTAAATGTCACTGAAAGTCAATTATATTTCCATTAAAATGCAAATGTGCATTTGAATTCCAGCAGAGGTATATTATAGACAAGAATGGGCAGTGAAGTACAGGGGATCTTTGTCACCGGATGATGGATAAGAGAATAAAGAGTTGGGTGGGTGCTGTACTTACTTGGTGTGCTTTTTGAAAAGAAAGAAAAGTAAATATAGTAGATGCTACCAAGGATATGCTCCAACAGCCTGGGAAGAAGAGAATTTTATAGTGAGGCAGAAGGAAATTAGTCATTCTGTTACAGGAATGGGGTCCCGATCCAAACCCCCAAGCAAGGGTTCTTGGATCTCACGCAAGAAAGAATTCAGGGCAAGTCTGCAGTGCAAAGTAAAAGCAAGTTTATTAAGAAAGTAAAGTGGTGAAAGGACAGCTCCTCCACAGACAGAGTAAGATGATCCTGAAAGAGGAAGAAAACATCAACCCTAGATACAATGCTTGTATATATACATGGAGATGTGGTCTGCTACAAGGATTTGTGATAAAGGATTAATTTTCTTAATTACTATATTTTACAAGAATCAATATTATTATCTTGAAAGCAAATTAAGAATGTCTTTGTTCTCCAGGTATCAGGATATCTGGACACTCCCCAGTCTGGGTCTGTTTTAGTAAACATTATTAATTAGCTCCCTCTACCATGAACATCTAAAGGCTAGGAATACCCGATTTTCTGTGAATGCAGCCTAGCAAGTCTCAGTCATTTTCCTAGCCCTCATTCAAAATGAAGTCACTCTGATTCTAACGCCTCTGGCAATTCTACAGGGAATTAGCTACTCTGAGAATACTAGGAAATGTTAGTTGACTTGAAGGGGAGGCCCAGAATCACCTTGATCGTCACTGTAATATAGAGGAATAAACTATAATCATAACCAAGAAAGTCTCAATAACTTTAAAAAGCAGCTTGAAGGTGATATTCCTTATTAGTTTCTTAGGGCTGCTATAACAAATTACCACAAATGTAGAGTCTTAAAACTATAGAAATTTATTTTCTTACAGTTCTGGAGACAAAAGTCCAAACTTAGGGTGTGAGCAGGGCCACGCCACATCCAGGAGCTTAAACGGAGACTCCTTCCTTGCCTCTTCCTGCTTCTAGCAGATGCTGGCATTCCCTGAACTCCTTGGCTTATGGCCACATGACTCTCATCTCTGCCCCTGTCTCCACACTGCCTTTTACTGCATGTGTATCTTTCTCTCTTCTCTCTCTTATAAAGACCCCTGGCATTGAATTTAAAGCCCACCTAGGTAATCCAAGATAATATCTCAAGGTTCTTTATTTAATTATATCTGCAAAAACCTTTTTTCCAAATAAGGTAATTTTCACTGGTTTCAAAGATTTACATGTGTACATATGTTTTTGAGAGCCAGAATTCAAATCACTATAGTCCACCCTATTGCCCTCAAATATTTATATCTTTCCAATGTGGAAAACACAGGCCATCCCAACATCCTTCGAAATATCAGTCTATTACAGTCATCAACTATAAGTACACAATCCTATCTGATTGTCATGAGCTCAAAAGTCCCAAATCTCTTCATCTAAATCAGGTATGGGTAAAACTGTTAGCAGCAGTGAATCCGTACAGGTCTGCAGCAACATCAGTTCTTGTCTCCTCAGAAGAAATAATTTGACCAAGGAGCATAAGGCAGAGTGAGAGACAGAGGCAAGTTTTAGAGCAGGAGTGAAAGTTTGTTAAAAAGCTTTAGAGCAGGAACGACAAACAGAAAAAAGCACACTTGGAAGATGGCCAAGCAGGCAACTTGGGAGATGAAGTGCACTGCTTGATCTTTGACTTGGAGTTTTATATGCCAGCATGCTTTCTGGGGGTTGTTTCCCTTCTCTACTGACTCTTCCCTTGGGGTGGATTGTCCACATTTGCAGTAGCCTGCCAGCACTTGGGAGGGGTCACATGTACGGTGTGTTTACTGGAGTTGTACACATGCTCATTTGAGGCATTCTTCCCTTACCAGTCAAATGTTCCTAGAAGGTCAACTACCAGTTAAACTCCACCATTTTGCCATTTAGTGCACATGCTGGAACCCACTCATCCAACTCCTGAGAAGCTACTAATCACCAGTTTCTGGTGTTTCTATTTATTGGAAGACTGCCTTTCCCTGGCACTGGCTGTGATCAATTATTATTTTAGAGAGATAGTTAGCAACCACCTGACCATCACCTGATGGTTGCCTGACATTCCTGGGTTGGGTGGGAGAGGCCCCTCTTGACCTGCTCATGTCTGACTAGCCACCTACTGTAACAAAACGAGGTATGATTAATCCTGGAGCCAAATTCCTCTCCATCTGTGGACCTGTGAAACTGAAAAACAAGTTATCTGCTTTTAAGATACAATGGTAGATGAAATAGGGTAATAGTTATAGACATTCCCATTTCAAAGTAGAGAAATTGGAATAAAGAAATCACCCATCCCTAGAAAGTCTAAAGCGCAGCAGGGGAAATATTAGGTTTCAAGGCCCAAGAATAATCCTCTCTGACTCTAGACTCCACTTGTTGGGCCTGCAGCTCTGCCCTAGTAGGCCTGTGGGCTTGTGGCTTATGTCTCTATCTCTGGGATCATAGCTCTGGTGTTGGAATCATTCTTTTTACTTGAAGGGTAGCACATGTTTCTAGGCAAGTAGTTCTTGCAGCCCATTTCCTGCCTTTAGACTCCCAGAAGTCCAATAGCCTTCTTTCATTTCATCCTGTCTCAGTCCAGCCTGGAAGTGTGTCTGCAGACATAACATTCTCACAAACTTTGTGGATTTCCTAAGTATGTCAATGGGTCTTGTGTCATTAGGTAAGAAGGTCCTCCAAAGATTTCTCTGGATAACCTTCTATTCCTGGCTTCTGCTGACATGGTTGAGTGACTCCATAAGTCATACATCTAATCTCAGCAAAAGGTGGTCCAACCATGTCCTTGGCTTCTCTCCAGAGCATGCTTTCCTAGTAGCATCTTTTGCAATCTGTATATACCGCAAATTTCCCAAATCACAAGTGCTGCTTTTTTTTTTTTTTGCCTTAATGGTTCCTTCCTCAGTTCATCTCCTTCATTTTACTGTAACCAAAACGAAGAAGCAAGGCCACACCTTTAATACTTATCTTGGAAATTTCCTTGGCTAAATATACAAAGGCTATTACCTACAAATTCTATTTTTCATACAAATATAGGACACGATTTGGCCCAAGTTTCTTCTACTTATTTAACAAGGATTACCTTTCCTCTAATTTACAATAACATGCTCCTCATTTTTTATGAGCTCTTATCAGAAACATTTTTGCTCATGGCACTATATGTATTCTCTAAGATAACAGAAGCTTTCTCTAGCATATTCCTCACTTCCTTCTGAGCACTCACCATAATTTGGCTTTTTCTATCATGGCCTCAAAATTCTTCCAGCCTCTATCCATTATCCATTTCTAAAACCACTTCCACATTTTTAGGCATTTGTTACAGCAGCACTCCATTTCCCCATACCAAAATCTATACTAGTTTCCTATGGCTGCCACAACAAATTATCACAAATTACATGTCTTAAAACAACAAAATTTTTAATTCTCACAATTCTGTCAGTCAAAAGTCCAAAATCAAGATATAGGTAAAAGTACACTCCTTCTGGAAGCTCTAAGGGAGAGTACCTTCATTGCCTCTTTCCAACTTCTGGTGGCTTTCAGCAATCTTGGGCTTCCTTGTCTTGTGGCTACATCACTGTCATGCCTGCATCCATCTTTCCATTGCCTTCTCCCTTGTGTGTCTATTATAAGTACACTTACAGTTATATATACACAAGAATATCAATTGGAGTATACTTGTAAAATCCAAAACCCTAAGGGTCAGATTTCAGAAAAAAATAGAGGGCAGGTGGGGGATTTGTGAATGAAAGAGAAATAAGAACAGCAAACACCTACCGAAGATCAGCCGGTGATCAGCTGCCTAGACACTTGAGCCTCAGGAAGGAGCACTTGTGCTTGATTCTAACATATCATTTTGTTACCACTGGACCTATAGACCACAGCAACATTCAGTTATGTATTTTGGCCATTATGTATGTCCAACATGCAGACCTCAGGAAAGGGTGAGGAGGAGGAGAAGATTACAAAGAGGAAATGAGACTGAACTGAGGAAAGCCATGGAACTTTGGGGAATGTATACAATGAGGCAATGTTCCAAAAAAAAGTTTATAGTGGATTTTTTAAGAGTTAAAGAAAGGGAAACCACCTGGGTTGTCACGCTTTTCTTTTTTCTTTATACCATCTTCAGTTCCTAACCTACAACTTTCAGAATTTCCTCTTAAAAGCAATCTTAAATAGAATTGTGCCTACCACAAAGTACCTGCCCCATGAAAGCCCCTACCCTCCTGGCAGATTGCTCTACTACTCAGCTTCTTGAGGCATTACTGCTCTCTAGTATTTCTAAAATCAGATTTTTGTGATTGTTACACCATATTCCAAGCTTACTTAACTAGCAATCTGTGTTCTTTACTGCAAGTTGAAGAGTGCTTTCTGAGGAGAAAAAAACCAATAAACTTTAATAAACTTTTAAAGATTTAAGAAGAAAATTAACACTTAAATGACCTTGAATCTTTTATAAATAAATGTCTTTTTTAATGAAAGGAATATTTTTCTCCTATGTCCCTGGATTTCAGTCTAACATAGGTTTTTATGGTCAATTTATAAAGCTACTAAAATAGAATTTACCAAGAAAATAATAGAACACAAATTCAATTAAGGGAACACAGTCGTCTTATTTAGTATGTAAAGGAAGTACATCAAAAAGCAACTCTATGGCAAGATGTAGGAGCAAGGTCACGTCTTTTTTAGGCTAAATTAAGATAAATTTCAAAAGCTCCCCTCTTAACACCTTGCTAAAGAAAATTGCATTTCTTTCTACTATATTTACTAAAAATTGCTGTGCTCCCTGCTTTTAATGGCCAAGCTCTTTGACCAGGCTCTGCTGAAATCTCACCAAGATGAACTTCAATTATAAGCACAGTACAAAGTTGTATAAGCTAACTGCGAACAGCTGTCCAATGCTTAGATGAGGGAGCTACCTCTCTGTGTTAGCTCTGTTTTAGGATTGCCCTTGATTGAACTGACCAAAGGGTACTACTTTCTTTAACATCCTTCTTTTACATCATCTATATTTTTTTCAATGCATACAGAAAGAAGGTAAAAAGAGCTGAGACTTCTAGTCTGTCTGAATCACTCTGATTGTATTACATGACCTTGGCTAACTGGGTTCTAATGTTTCTGCTGGCTTAGCACAAAAGACGTAGAATACTTCCTCTCTGTAGTGGCAATCCCACAGTATCCTTCAGAAAAGTGACTGGGTATGCCAATGGATTAACTGAAAATTTAACAAGATTCATGAGTTTTCAAAGATCATACGTGCAACACATGGTTAAGGTAGATGTCATTATAGAGGTAGACTCAGATTCCAAAAAAGCACTCTGAGTACAGAATCAGAAGCATTTATCAGAGCCCTTATAGTAAAAAGAAAAAAAACACATATGTCTAAAGATTTTCAAATATTAGCTATTGGCTTAAATCTGGTGGACTATTTCAAATATTCCCCAGCACTGTTCACCTATTGCTAAATTGGTATTTCAGATTTAGCTCTCTTATTTTCCCCTATTATTCCATGCCATTAGCCTCTGGTATACAGAAGATCTCTTTACCAAGCCTTTACATTAATTTCTTCTAATGCTGGATTTTTAAAACCACTCAAGTAAAAATAATATAGAACCAAAAGCTATCACCAATGAAAGAGTAACAAATATATAAATGGTAAGGTATTAATGGGCCTTACAAACCTATTTTAGAATATCCATCTTTAGTAACTTAGTTATCATAACTGAATTTTCTCTCAGTTTGTGGCAGAGTAGACGTCCACATGTCCTGCTGTCATCCTGACTTCCATGTTAGCCCATGTCCCTTCTGGTGCTATTCCCTCTGAACCCCACACCAATCAGCCAAAATATGATTGTTTTAGGTATTTTCGAAAAGCATTCAATTATTATAGAAAAAAAACAGTTACAATGAACTACTCAGTTTTCCAAATATGCTTATTTTAGTAGAGTGTTCATTAAATTGACATATTATATTATGTTCCAAATTAAAACAAATTCATTTTAGTGAATAGATACTGAAAAGTTAAGTTCTAACCTTAGTAGGGAAAGAAGAATGTCCTGTGCACCTATCCTTTTATTTCTTTGATCTTAAATATTTTGAAAATTTCGTTAGGTTATTGTAAAGTTTAGGGTTACCTTTAGCTGTAATTTAGGGAAACTGTGAAATGGAAAGAATTGAAGAAACAAGTAGAATCATTATTATTCGATGACAGAACAAAATATTAAAGACAACACCATAATGCTTATCTAACTATATTTCTTTCCTGTGATATACATGGGACTAAAATGGGTATAATGTTTTCATTAAGGTATGCAACTATCCTAGGTACAGAAAATAGAGAATGTATTTTTTACAACTGTTCAAAGAGTAATCATTGTAACCTCAAAAACTAGAGCAATTTCCTTTGCCTATTCAAAGAAAGTGGCCACATACTTAACATTCTGAATTCTTCTTAGTGATGAAGCTCTAATCTGATAGTTAATTCATGTTTCCAATACACATCTTAGACTAAATGCAAAATTATGCAAACTCCAAGCTAGATTTCAAAGGCTCAAAAGAAGAACATATCCTTTCAACTCAAATTTAAGCATCAGACTCTATTTGTTTAATCAACTTGTGAGCAACAGAGAAGTCAGGAATGGAACCCTGGACTCTAAGCCAAAGATTTGTATTTTGTAGATCAACTGACAATAATTGCAAAGACTGACCAACTAGCCTGTGTACACTTTGTGGGGAAAAGGGTAATATGGAACATATTTGGCCTCCAGAAAATTGCAAAGGCAAACAGCTAAGCGTCCACTTTTTTCCCCTACAATGGAATTCATATTCTAATCCCAGGTATTTTCTGGGTTTGCCCAACAAAGTGCCTACTGTGGCCTCCTACAAAGTCACATACTGTTTCTACAAAGGCAAACATTTTTCAGAGCTACCCCAGGAAAAGCAATGGCACCATAATCCATATAATCTTTCAAATGAAATTCAAAGCATAAGAATCCTCATGCTTTCTTAATTAATGTGTTTATCACTTTTACTTACTTTCTGGATAAAATACAAATGCCTTACAAAAAACTGAACTGCAAATCTGTCATACATAATCTCAAGAATTATTAGAGTCTAAGTATTTAATGTCTTCTAATATGTTATAAATATAGCTGAAGAAGGAAATGGATGATTAATTACATTTCCTTTATACAAAAAATCTGGAAGAATAGTCAACATTCAAAACAAAGTACAAGACTCAACAAATTGCTGTAAGATAAACTACAAAATTACGATAAAGTGTTTTACAAGCAAGGCATGGAAGGTGGGGAATACTGAAGACATGTATTTTGGCCCAGGCAACATGACTAGACAGCCCATTATCTGGCATTTAATGTCAAGAGAGCTTTATTTGTTTTTTAATTCTGCAATTCTTCACTGAGAGAGACTTTTTTTAAGCTTCCATAGCTGTCTCTTTATTTTTTTTTATTTTTATTTTTTCAATACGTTTTGGGAAACAGGTGGTGTTTGCTTACATTAATAAGTTCTTTAGCGGTAATTTCTGAGATTCTGGTGTACCCATCACCCAAGTAGTGTACGGTGTACCCCATGTGTAGTTGTTTATCTCTCACCACCCACCTTTCTCCCAATTTCCCAAAGTCCAATGTATAATTCTTAGGCCATTGCATCCTCATAGCTTAGCTCCCATACATCAGTGAGAATATACAATGTTTGGTTTTCCATTCCTGAGTTACTTCACTTAGTCTCCAATTCCATCCAGGTTGCTGCAAATTACATTATGTCATTCACTTTTATGGCTAAGTAATACTACTTAGTATTAAGTAATATTAAGTTAATATTACACACACACACAGTGGTGTGTGTGTGTGTGTGGTGTGCTTGTGTGTGACATTTTCTTTACACATTCGATGATTTATGGGCATTTGGGTTGGTTCCATATTTTTGCAATTGCAAATTGTGCTGCTATAAAACGTGTGTGAAAGTGTCTTTTCTGTATAATAACTTCTTTTCCTCTGGTAGATACCTAGTAGTGGAATTGCAGGATCAAATGGTAGATCTACTTTTACATCTTTAAGGAATCTCCACACTGTTTTCCATAGTGGTTGCACTAGTTCCCAATCCTGCCAACAGTGCAAAAGTGATCCCTTTTCACTACATCCATACCAACATCTATTATTGTTTTATTTTTTGATAATGTCCATTCTTGCAGGAGTAAGGTGAAATCAAAGTGTGGTTTTGATTTGCATTTCCCTGATCATTAGTGATGCTGACCATTTTTTCATATGCTTGTTGAACATATGTATGTCTTTTTTTGAGATTTGTGTATTCATGTCCTTAGACCACTTTTTTATGGGATTGTTTTTTTCTTGCTGATTTGAGTTCTTTGTAGATTCTGGGTATTAGTTCTCTGTCAGATGCATATGTTGTGAAGATTTTCTTCTACTCTGTGGGTTGTCTCTTAACTCTGCTAATTATTTCTTTTGCTGTGCAGAAGCTATTTAGTTTAAATCCCATATATTTATCTTTGTTTTTTTGTTGCATGTTGGATAAACCTAGAAGATAACATTGGATAAACCCTCCTAGACATTGCCTTAGGCAAAGACTTCATGACCAAGAAGTTTGCCTATGGCTAGCCTATGGTTTCTGGTCTTAGATTTAAGTATTTGATCCATCTTCAGCTGATTTTTGTATATGGTGAGAGATGAAGATCCAGTTTCATTCTTCTACCTGTGGCTTGCCAATTATCCCAGCACCATTTGTTGAATAGGGTGTCCTTTCCCTACTTTGTGTACACAGTTTGCTTTGTCAAAGAGCAGTTGTTTATAAGCATTTGGCTTTATTTCTGGGTTATCTATTCTGTTCCACTGGTCTACATGCCTATTTTTATATCACTACCATGCTGTTTTGGTGACTATGATCTTATAGTATAGTTTGAAGTAAGGTAATGTAATGTCTCCAGATATGTTCCTTCTGGTTAGCCTTGCCTTGGTTATGTTGGCTCTTTTTGGATTCCATGTGAATTTTGGGATTGTTCTTTCTGGTTCTGTGAAGAATGATGGTTGTATTTTGGTAAGAATTACATCAGATTTATAGATTGTTTTGGCAGTATGATCATTTTTACATTATTGATTCTACCCATCAAGAGCATGGGACATGTTGTTTTCATTTGTTTGTGTCAAATATGATTTATTTTGTGTGTGGGGGGGGGAGGGAACCACTGCTTTACATGGTTTATTTAACTTAATTGGGCCATTTTAATAGTCTGGTAGGAGGTATTATTTTCCTTTAACATAGTACTACAAATTTATCATAATTTCATTCAAGCCAGAGGGTACATATCTCTCTCCCTGGTGTTGGGGATGTGGTGAATGAATGGATATTGGAAAATGCTGCCATTTGTTCATTGTGGTTCTACTTGTAGGTGGAACAGTTAACTCAAGAACAAGGCTGGGAGTTCCTGTGGAATGAGTGCCTTGGATACACTTTAACCTGTCCTTCGAACATTGGAACAGGACTACAAGCTAGTGTCCACATTAGGTTCCCAAAGCTCAGCAAGGTACTGTTATGGGACCAGTGGCCCTGATGGGCCAGGATCAGCTTAGATGTGACTGCTTTTCGGAGGGAGAAAACATCACTGCCCATTCCTTAATGCTACTTTCTCTACCATTTTCACAAAATTCGAGACCTCCTCTTCGCCCATTGAGTTTAGAGTTATGTTAGCTTTTCATTTGGTAATATTATTCTTACATGAGAAATAACTTCCACCTCTGAGAATGAAGAAATTGTTGTGAAGTCCGTCTAAGTGGCAAGTTCTCATTTATCCCAGTGTTGCTCCTGTTAATCAATGCCCTGCAGGTGTCTTCTATTCCAATTAATAATTCTTCTTCTTCACTATCAAAGGTTGAGCTTCAGATAGTCATCGATGGAGTCAATTACCAATAGAATTTGGAACATCGTGCTCAGTACCCCAAATGGGAGAGGGTGAAGGGCTGTTCCTCCAACCAATGCCTTACCTCTGCCTGGAATGTCCTTAACTCCCTCTTGCCGCCAATTTCACCAGATTCTTGTTTTCTTATCCCATCTCAAGGAAATCTTTCCGGCATCTCCCACCCTACTGATCCTCCCACCTACCTTGCCCACTACACTGTGAGTTTAGACAGCAATCATTGAACTCATTTTTTTGTGTCAACGTCCTGCACAGCACCATCCCATCACTAAGCATGCCACAAACTCAGCCCCATCTATGATTTCTTTCAGCAGCACTTTGTAGTTTTCCTTGTGAAGGTCTTTCATGTCCTTGGTTAGGTATATTCCTAAGTTTTGTTTGCTTTTTTTTTTGTTTTGTTTTTTGTTTTTTGGTTTTTTTTGCAGTTATTGTTAAAGGGGTTGAGCCCTTGATTTAATATCAGCTTGGTTGCTGTTGGTGTATAGCAGAGCTACTGATTTTGTGTACATTAATTTTGTATCCTGAAACTTTGCCGAATTCATTTACTAGTTCTAGGAGTTATTCAGAGATTTTAGGGTCCTCTAGGTAATACAATCATGTCATCAGCCAACAGTGACAGTTTGACTTTCCCTTTATTGATTTGGATGCCCTTGATTTCTGTTTCTTGTCTTAGTGCTCTGGGTAGGACTTTCAATACTATGTTGAATACAAGGGGTGAAAGTAGGCGTTCTTGTTCCAGTTTTCAGGGGAAATGCTTTGAACTTTTTTCCATTCGATATAACATTGGCTGTGGGTTTGTCATAGATGGCTTTTATTACCTTAAGGTATATCCCTTCTATGTCAATTTTAATCATAAAGGGATGCTGGATTTTGTCAAATACTTTTTCTGTGTCTATTGAGATAATCATATGATTTTTGTTTTTAATTATGTTTATGTGGGGTATCACATTTGTTGACTTACATATGTTAAACCATTCCTGCATCCCTGGTATGAAACCCACTTGATCACAGTGGGTTATCTCTTTGATATGCTGTTGGATTCAGTTCGCTAGTATTTTGTTGAGGATGTTTGCATCAATGTTCATCAGGGATACAGGTCTGTAGTTTTGTTGTTGTTGCTGTTGTATTTTTTCCTGGTTTTAGTATTAAGGTGATACTTGCTTCACAGAATGATTTAGGGAGGATTCACTCTTCCTCTACCTTTTGAAATAGTTTCAGTATGTTCGGTACAAATTCTTTGAATGTCTGATAGAATCCAGCTGAGAATCTGTCTGGTCCTGAACATGTTTTTGCTGGCAATTTTTTTAATTACCATGTCAATCTCACTCATTGTTATTGGTCTGTTAAGAGATCCTATATCTTCCTGGTTTAATCCTATGTTTTCATGAACTTATCCATCTCCTCTAGGTTTTCTACATTATGCACATAAAGGTGTTCATAGTAGCCTTGAATAATCTTATTTCTGTGATACCAGTTGTAATATCTCCCATTTTGTTTCTAAATGAGCTTATTTGGATCTTCTCTCTTCATTTAATTTCACTAATGATCTATAAATTTTATTTATTTTTTAAAAGAACCAGCTTTTTGTTTCGCTTACCCTTTGCATTGCTATTTGTTTTTTAATTTCAATTTCTTTTAGTTCTGCTCTGAACTTCATTATTTCTTTTCTTCTGCTGGGTTGGGGTTTGGATTCTTCTTGTTTCTCCGGTTCCATGAGGTGTGACCTTAGATTGTCTATTCGTGCTCTTTCAGACTTTTTGATGAAGGCATTTAATGCTATGAACTTTCCTCTTAGCCATGCTTTTACCGTATCTCAGAGGTTTTGATAGGCTGTGTCACTCTTATTGTTCAGTTTGAAAAAAAATTTTTAAATTTCCATCTTGATTTCATTGTTGACTCAATGATCATCAGGAGCAGGTTTTTTAGTTTCTATGTATATGCATGGTTTTGAGGGTTCCTTTTAGAGTTGCTTTCCAATTTTATTCCATTGTGATCTAAGAGAGTATTTGACATAATTTTGATTTTCTTATATTTATTGAAACTTGTTTTGTGGCCTATCATATGGTATATCTTGGAGAATGTTCCATGTGCTGATGAATAGAATGTATATTCTTCAGTTGTTGGGTAGAATATTCTGTAAATATCTGTTAAGTCCATTTGTTGTGGGGTATAGTTTAAGCTCATTGTTTCTTTGTTGACTTTTGTCTTGATGACCTGTCTAGTGCTATCAGTGGAGGATTAAAGTCCCCTACGATTACTGTGTTGCCATCTATCTAATTTCTTAAGTACGGTAGTAATTGGTTTTATAAATGTGGGAGCTTCAGTGTTAGTTGCATATATATTTAGAATTGTGACATTTTCCTGTTGGACTAGTCCTTTTATTATTATATAATGTCCCTCTTTGTCTTTTTTAACTGCTGTTGATTTAAAATTTGTTTTGTCTGATGCAAGAATAGCTACTCCTGCTCACTTTTGGTGCCCATTTGCACAGAATATATTTTTCCATCCCTTTACTTTAAGTTTATGTGAGTCCTTATGTGTTAGATTAGTCTCCTGAAGACAGAAGAAACATGCTTGGTGAATTCTTATACAGTCTGCCATTCTGTATCTTTTAAATGGAACATTTAGGCCATTTACATTCAGTGTTAGTATTGATATGTGAGATACTATTCTATTCATCATGCTATTTGTTGCCTGAACACTTTTTTTTTTCATTGTGTTATTGTTATATAGGTCCTTTGATATTTATGCTTTAAGAAAGTTCTATTTTGGTATATTTCAAGGATTTGTTTCAAGATTTAGAGCTACATTTTGCAGTTCTTGTTTGGAGTGCTGGCTTGCCAGTGGTGAACTCTCTCAGCATTTGTTTGTCTGGAAAATACTATATTTTTCCTTCATTTATGATGCTTAGTTTGGCTGGATACAAAATTCTTAGTTGATAATTGTTTTGTTTATGGAGGCTAAAAATAGGACCCCAATCCCTTTTAGCTTGAAGCTGAGAAAACAGCTGTTAATCTGATAGGTTTTCCTTTATAGTTTACCTGATGCTTTTGCCACACATCTACAAAGGAAAGATTCTGTCCTTCATCTTGATTTAGATAACCTGATGACTATGTATCTATGTGATGATTGTTTTGTGATGAACTTCCCAGGTGTTCTTTGAGCTTCTTTAATTTATATGTCTAGACCTGTAGCAAAGCGAGCGAAGTTGTTCTTGATTATTCCCTCAAGTAAGTTTTCCCAACTTCTAGATTTATCGTATTCCTCAAGAAAACCAATTATTTTTAAGTTTGGACATTTAACATAGTTCCAAACTTCTTGAAGGCTTTGTTCATTTTTTTAAATTCTTTTTTTTTAAATCTTTGACAGATTGGGCTAATTCAAAAGCTTTGTCTTTGAGCTCTGAAGTTTTCTTCTGCTTGCTCAATGCTATTGCTGAAACTTTCCAGTGCATTTTGCATTTCTCTGTGTTCTTGATTTCCGTAAGTTGAGATTTTTTAAATTTATGCTATCTATTTCACAGAAGAATTTACCTTTCATATTCTCTATTATATTTTTTATTTATTTAAGTTGGACTTCACCTTTATCTGGTGCCTCCTTGATTGGCTTTATAATTGACCTAAATTCTTTTTCTGGCAATTCAGAGATTTCTTCTTGGTTTGAATCCATTGCTGGTGAGCTGGTATGATCTTTTGGATGTGTTAAAGAACCATGTTTTGTCATGTTACCAGAATTGTTTTTCCGGCTCCTTCTCATATGAGTAGACTATGTCATAGGGAAGATCCGAGATTCAAAGGCTGCTGTTCAGAATCTTTTGTCCTACAGGGTGCTCCCTCGATGTGGTGTTCTTCCCTTTCTCCTAGAAATGGGGCTTCCTGAGAGCCAAACTATAGTGATTCTTTTTGCTCTTTTGGGTCTAGCCACCCAGTGGAACTACTGGGCTCTGCACTGGTATTTGGGAGTGTCTGCAAAAAGTTCTGTGACATGACCCATTTTCAGGGCTTGCAGCCATGATATCAGCACCTGCTTCAGTGGAGGTCACAGGAGATGGAAGTGGACTCTGTGAGGGTTCTTGGTTTTGTTTTTGTTTAGTGTGCTGGGTTTGTGCTGGTTGGCCTTCAGCCAAGAGGAGATGCTTTCAAGAGGGCATCAGGTTCAGTCCCATAGGGAGGATGTAAACTTACCCTAAAGACACCTGGTTCAGTATTCAGGTTTCTCAGGCAGTGGGCAGGGCCATACAGCTCCCAAGCGATTATGACCTTTGTCTTCAGCTACCAGGGCAGGTAGAGAAAGACCACCAAGTGGGGACAGCGATAGACTATGAGTGTCTGACTAGCTCAGCCTCTCCTTGGACGGGGTTTGCTGCAACTGCTGTGGGGGATAGGGATGTGATTCCCAGTCCAGTGGAGTTATATTCCCTGGGGGATTATGGTGCCTCTGCTGAGTCATATAGGTCACCAGGGAAGTGGGGAAAGCCAGCAGTCACAGGCCTCACCCGACTCCCATGCCGTCCACATTCCTAAAGGCTGATTTCACTCCCATCATGCCACATCAACAGCACCAAGTCTATTTCCAGGCAGCTGGTGAGCAGGGCTAAGAACTTGCTCCAGACCACAAGCTTCCCCTTTGAGAAAGCAAGCAGACAGTTTTTCAGTGTCTCAGGGAGCCTGCAGCAGTAATCCAGTACCTTCAAAGGGTCTGTAGATGCTCTCAGCTTTCCTAGTATATTCCTGTGGTAGTTCTTGGAGCAAAGGTTCATGAGATGAGTCTCCACACATTGCTCTATCCATTCGAGCAGGAGCTGCAAACTAGACCTGCCTCCTATCTGCCATCTTCCATAGTTTTCTCTGAGAGAGATTTTAAATGTATAAATATACCAACCATGGAAGGAGCCAGAATGTATAAACCTTTACCAAAAGCAGACACGCCTTGCCCAAAGAAGACATTTTATGCTTTCCTAAGAATACCCATTTAATTTACAGTTTTAAATAATTTTTCCGGTTCTAAACAGGAAAGCAATGTCCTAATTAACTTTGCGCTAAAAGTAGAAAAGTAAAAGAGAAGAGGTACTGAATAAAAATAACCAGGTTTTTGTCTTCCAAATTTAAGCAAGGGTCTAACATGAGACATTCTCATTGTTTATTTAAGATCCTGTAGGAAGGTATTAAGAGAAAGTTGAGAAATCTAATGGTGTTCAAATCAACTTTTCCACCTCACCTTGGCCTCATATGTGAGTATACAGCGATACTAAAGTGTGATTCAACAGCCTGAATCTCAGAGGTACTTTGAGTTTCCAGCCTCTGCTATGATGAGTCTAGGTCTATCAGTCATAAGTCTCTACACAACACAAAAGCTATGGACAAAAGTAAGTATGAAGGAGTCATGCTGAAAATGCCAGTCCAAAAAGAAACTACCTTATATCATCTCAATTACAAGAATTCAGAAGTCGTTCAAAGGAAATAGCTGAAGACCACAACCTCTAACAGTTATGAGAAATAAAGTTTCATTGATGTTACAGGGAACATTAAAAAGAAAAATATTTCAAAAATTAAAAAAATTTTTTTAAATCCTAAAACTTAAGAACATTACATCAACTTCCTTTTTCAATTTACTTGAATAACCGCATTATTAATTCAGTTTTATTTTTAACTAATTGTTTACACTTTATTGGTGAAGCTTTATGGTATAGAGAAGGAGTAATCATTATGAATAGAGAAGTTATTCTTAAATTTAGGATTATTCTTAAATATTAACAAAAATGCATATTTAATGTTTTTTCATACCTTTATAGGCCAATTGCATAATGCCTCATGTACATTTCATCAAAAGATGAGTATTTAATGGTATGTGTCATAAATAAATTCATTCCTTCAGCTTGGAGTGAGTTAAAACATCATCATAATTACAATGATGCCACCATGTGGCAAAAAGTATGATTTCTTAAAATCTAATATTCTGCTTAGCATAACTTAAGAAAATTCATACATTAAGAAAATTCACAGTTTAATGAGTGAGGTTGTGTTATTTATAAAAAACTCACTGTCTGCCTTTCCCTCATTTATGATTCCTTATTAAATCATAAGTCTTCTCTAAGTTTATCTATATTGTAATTCATTCAACAATTATTGAACTCTTGATTCACTGCTAGTCAGAGTAGCTAAGCCCTAGAAACACAGGAATTCACAGGTCACACATTGTCTCTGCCTTCATTGTGCTTAAGACTCTCACAATCTTTTTACCAAACTTGCTGACTTGTAGCTTTAATGTTAAAAAAAGATTTCTTCTTAAATCTACAAAACTCAATCCTGTGAAAGATAAGGTATCAAAAGCATCTTTGCACTCAGTTCAAACATTCACATTTATTAAAGTACTTCTAATTGTGATCTTTGACCTCCTAGAGAATTGCAAGACAGCTCTTTTGTCAATACTAATGAATCACTGTGTATTTTTCATATCACTATTAGGCAATTAAAGACACACTGAATAATGCACTTTTAAAAATGGTTTGTGCCCACCTAAATGACATTTCAAAGTGGTATCGATTTAAGGAATGTAGCAAAAATGGGTCATTTCAGCAAAGGAAATTCTACTATAAGTGGATCTCACTGCACACACACCTAGTATCCTACATATTAAAATATCCAATTTCAGGCACCCAATGAATCTTTTTTATTAAAGTAACTTGAAATTCTGCTATTTTTAGAGTGTCATTATAGGAAACTCCAAATACTGGAGCTGTCAATTATCTAAAGTTCAGCAAAATGGCAGCAACAAAATAGAATCAAAGGACAGAGCCAAAGCGAATTTACCTTAAAACTCATAGCCTTGAGGCACATAAGTGGAGTATTCCCCACCAATTAATTCTTGTAAACCTTATGAAAGATAATTCATTTTCAAATATCCCAGCAACGAGATGGTTAGAAGAGGAGCCAAAGAATCATTGCCTGAGAAGGACAAAATTAAATGCCACCAATAAACTCAAAGACACTAGGACAAGAAACATATGCTTCATTGTCTAAAATACCCCCTAATTTACAGGAAAACTCATCTTTCTCCTGAAGATACTAGGAACTGTATATGTCAGGAAGTTGGGAGAGCTTGTTATGGGCAGAAAAAAATCCCTAAACACTGGAGTCTTTCCCAAATCTATGTGTAAAACAACTAAAATGTATACACTTTACATAAATTTGTCAACCTGATAATGAAACAGCCTCCCTTCCATTTCATTTTTTTATGTCCTTATTTCAACATTTCTTTTATCCATCCAGGATTAAGATGAGGGAGTGAGCCTTGATTTCTCCTTGTTTACCACCTAGATCTAATCTGTTCTGGGTTCTTTTGTTTACCCTGAAATTTCTTGAGAAGTAGTTGACAAGAGCATAAATTCAAATCCTGTCTCCACTGTTTTTACCTATGTGACTTGGGTGAATGACCACGTGTCTCAATTTCCTCATCTATAAAATAAAGATAAGAGTACCTTCCTTATAGAGTTGTTGTGAGGGTTCCATAAGTGAGTATGAGAGAGGTATTGAGGGAAGCATCTACAAAACAACAAAATCTGCAAAAACATTGGTTCTGATGATTATTCCTCATGGCATTTTAACAACTGAGATTGTGTTTATGTTTTTTCAGAGGCCAATGTGAAAATTTTTAGAGCTACTTCATAAAAAAGGAAGGCATCTTAACCATGAGCATGGAATGTTTTGACTTCAAACTATACTACAAGGCTACAGTAATCAAAACAGCATGCTACTGGTACCAAAACAGGGATACAGACCAATGGTACAGAACAGAGGTCTCAGAAATAATGACACACATCTACGATGATCTGATCTTTGAAAAACCTGAAAAAAACAAGCAATGGGGAAAGGATTCCCTATTTAATAAATCGTGTTGGGAACACTGGTTAGCCATATGCAGAAAGCTGAAACTGGACCTCTTCCTTACACCTTATACAAAATTTAACTCCAGATGGATTAAAGATTTAAATGTAAGAACTAACACCACAGAAACTCTAGAAGAAAACCTAGGCAATATCATTCAGGACATAGGCTGGGCAAGGACTTCATGACTAAAACATCAAAAGCAATGGCAACAAAAGCCAAAATACACAAATTGGATTAAATTAAACTAAAGAACTTCTCCACAGCAAAAGAAACTATTATTAGAGTGAAGTGGCAACCAACAGAATGGGAAAAATTTTTGCAATCTACCCATCTAATATCCAGAATCTACAAAGAACTTACACAACCCCATCAAAAAGTGGGTGAAGGATATGAACAGACATGGAGGCATTTATGCAGCCAACAAACATATGGGAAAAAGCTCATCATCACTGGTCATTAGAGAAATGCAAATCAAAACTACATTGAGATACCATCTAACAACTGTTAGAATGGCAATCATTAAAAAATCTGGAGACAATAGATGCTGGAGATGGTGTGGCAAAATAGGAGTACTTCTACACTATTGGTGGGAGTGTAAATTAGTTCAATCATTGCAGAAGACAGTGTGGCGATTCTTCAAGGATCTAGAAATAGAAATCCATTTGACCCAGCAATCCCATTACTGGGTATATACACAAAGGATTATAAATCATTCTATTATAAAGACTCAGGCACACATATGTTTATTGTGGCAATGTTCACAATAGCAAACACTTGGAACCAACCCAAACACCCATCAGTAATAGACTAGATAAAGAAAATGTGGCACATATACACCCCAGAATACTAAGCAGCCATAAAAAAGGATGAGTTCATGTCCTTTGCAGGGACCTGAATAAATCTGGAAACCATCATTCTCAGCAAAGTGACACAAGAACAGAAAACCAAACACCACATGTTCTCACTCAATTGGATATTAAACACATAGACACAGGGAGGGGGACATCACAAACCAAGGCATGTTGGGGGGTGGGGGTATAGGGGAGGGATAGCAGGGGTGGGAGGATGGGGGAGGGATAGCATTAGAAGAAATACCTAATGCAAATGACAGGGTGATGGATGTAGAAAACCACCATGGCAGGTATATACCTATGTAACAAAGCTGCATGTACTGTACATAAACCCCAGAACTTAAAGTATAATAATAAAAAAAAATTTAAAAAAGAGAACACAATTGTGGCAAAATGTTAAAAGTTGATGAATCTAGGTAAAGGCATATGAGAGCTCATTTTACTATTTTTGTAACTTTTCTGAAGGTTTAAACTTTTTTTAACAAAAAATTTTTTAAAAAGAAATAAATAAAAAGGCATCTTAATTTATCTCACTTTAGACCAACAAATGCTTACCAGAAGTATTCTCTGGAAAAGCATTCTCTAAATTATAACTCAATCAAATCAAACCACCTATACTTATCTGTATTCTTCACAGAATCAGATCAGATGACTCACTAATAAACTAGCACCTCCTCTTCCATGAGGCAACGATTCCTTCCTATAATATTCTTAACAAATTTTCATCCATTCTCTCCCAAAATAGAGTAAGTGATGGGAAGCATACTGCCCGATTCAGCTGCAAACGTAATGATTCTTCCTCATATTGTAACAAAAATTACCTTTCCAGAACTTTCCAGTCTGGGACATACTTAAGAAAGTGAAACCTGAATTTACAGCATATTTCACAGAGAAAGCACTCAGTAAATATTTATTGAACAAAAAAACAAATAAGCAGTAATTGAACCCATTTTAGCTTCTAGAGCTACATAGAACAAACTTACTCTACATAATAATCCTTTCAGTAATGGAAAAGAAAGCCATAAATGTTCACCCTCCCCATCAAATCTGGTTAGACCTTTTTGGGGAATTAATCCTAACACTTCAGAATTCAATTTTCTTAGGCACTTCTCCTTCCTCTAAGCTTCTATGTTAAAGAGCTAATAATATGTAGGCAAACAATTAAGTAACCTTCTAGAAATATGGTTAAATTTTAATTTTCTGCAGTAAATGATTATACCTCTCTTCAGTTTATCTTAATTCAATAAATTATTAATCCTGATTTTTATATATTAGCATATGTAATAGGGAGGCAAAAGTATGTTTATATATAAAATATGAACAAAAATAAAATTATAAATGCACATACATTTATTACATATCAATTGTATATTACAAAGTATGCTCTCATAATATATTTGAATTATAAATATAAATGTATATAAAATTATATAAATGAGATATTAATCTAAATTATGTTAACAAAATGAAAATTTTGAATGACTAAAAGTCAAATTCTGAATAATTACAGTAACCTCAACCTCCCAATATTTTTTATTGGTAATAAACATTTTGAATCAGATCCTTTTCAAAGTAAAGTGAATGTAAGCTTATTTAAGATATTGATTTTTATAGATAAAAACAGGGTTCACGGAGGTTTGCTGACACCAAGATTAAAAATATTTAGTAACAAACTGCAACTCAACTCTAAGTCTCCTGAGTACCTGGCCATTTGTATTCCTTCTGTGATATTAAATACGTATTGGAATGCAAATATATTTGCAGAACAGAATTTGGTAAATAGAAAATGTGGCATTCCATATGACTAGTTGCAAGAGGAATGAGCAACTGAAAAGTAAGTTATTTATTCATCCTACTTAATGCCAAAATCATGGGAAACAGCAAATAGTGTAATGTGGCATTTTCAGCAATCATCTCTAAAGAGTCATCATTTGTCTTACCAGAGTCAGACAAAACACTTTACACAATCACACTGTAGAAAAAGAAGAATTTTTCACCTGCCAATGATGACAAAATAAGCATAGAGATAACAGAAATGAAGATATTTTGTGAACATCTATAAGAGTAAAATATTCAGTAGCAGTGCATTAATCAATACCAATTGGAGATAGTGAGCAAGTAATGCAAACTTCATTTACCCACTTAACATTTGACTCCAACTACCATAGATTCTTACAGTTAAATAAACTTGGCACACTGCACAGTTAGTATATATAATATTTCCTTGCATGTGCAGTAGACTGTTTTAAGTTAATACATTTGCAAGCAACAATCCTTTATATGTTCCTATTGTTTTTTAAAAGCCAATTCTAAGGCATCCATATTCATCAGTCAAAAGGGAGAACAAAATACAGAACAATTCTAAACCCCCCACAGCAGTTTAGCAAATATTAATGTTTATTCATGAATTTAAAAAGAGAACATTTGCCTGAACTGCTAATTTTACAGTTTGAGGAGCAAAAAGGAGCCCCATTTATATCTCTCAGTGCAAGGCTCAAGCCCTCATGTAACTGTAAGTTCCAACTCCCTCCCCTTTATGCATCCAGGGATTCCTGTATACTACATACTTACTGAAGAATGTGCAAGTGTTTGGGGGAGGGGGTGGAGATTATGGGGAGAGATGGCACCCCATGAGGATATACTGAAGAGGAATGACTGCTAAGTAGAAGCTTGTGTTTGGGGTTATGTCTGAAGTGTGATTACTCAACAAAACATTCCACTCCATAAATGAAGGTAATCAGGTTCCATTTGCTCTAGTCAATGGAAAAGACTTCCCTTAAAACTTGGACCCTTGGGCTAAAAACTCTTGGTTTTCAGACTCTGCCACTCTATAAGAAGTTATCCCAGATCAGGAATCAGAATAAGTTTCTGTTTCTGGACTGCCAGCTATGGGGCAGAAATGGGACATGAAACTGAACCACCTACGAAATGAAAGCTAGGGAGAAGCAGCAAGAATTGAGCTTTAAACCAGAGATGTAAAGCTGATAGAGTAATAGCACCACTCTTGGTAAAACTAACTGCAATACCTGAGTCCCAGAGATTGAGCCTGGGTCTTCTATTCTTACTGATTCCTAGAACATTTCTAGATATAGCAGTCCTTTAAAGAAGGAAGTTATAGATATTAGTGTCATTTGTCAAATATTTCTGGTTCTGTGCCACAGGGGACATGATAGGATTGCCTTTTCTGGCTCTTTTGTGGTATACAGGCACCACATGACTAGTTTTGGTTAAAGACATGGAATGAAAGTCATGTGTATCAGTGCTAGGAAAAAGCATTCAGTTGGCAGTTTTTCTGCCAAGATGACCAGAAACATCAGGGAATGGATAGACATGTAGGAAAAACAAGGGAGAAAATTTGTAATATCACTTTAAGACATGGGGGCTCTTTGTTACGGCTGCATGACATAGCCTTCCCTCCTTATTGAGGGAATTTTTTAAATTTTAAACTTATTTGAGAGTGCTCCATACCTCAGAAGACTTATGCACCAAGAGACTAACCATTTCTTTGAATTCACACACACAGTCATTTCCTAGGTTCAAGGCAACATTTTGAGGGCTGAGTGAGGACAGCTTTTTAACACATGTCACCACACACACCTAAAACGACCTACTCTCCATCCTAATTCCAGACTCAGAGTTAGGACTACCCCGCTGGTCCAATCTCTCTCTTTGCTCATGGTAACATCATTTCAGGGAACCAATTATGCTTCCCCACAGTAGGACATGTTCAAAAACTCTCTTAAACATAATGATGGAGGGGCAGAGTAAGATGGTTGGATAGAAGGCTCTACCATTTGTCCTCCCAAACCCAGGCAAGGACACCAATTTAACAACTACCCACACACACAAAAAAAGAAACTTCAAAAGAACCAAATATAAGATGGACACTCATAGTACCTGGATTTACCTTCATAGCACTGAAAGAGACAATGAGGATAAAAAAGACAGTCTTGAATAGTTGATGCCACCCCACTCCCATTCCCTGATAGTGACCATGTGGTACATGAATAGTCTGTCCTCTTGGGGGAAGGACAGCACCGTCATTGTGAGACACTGTATTGAACTCAGTGTTGACCTGTCACGACAGAAAGCAAAATGGGCTGAACTCAGCCCACAGAGGGAGTATTTAAGCTGGCTGTAGCCAGATGGGAATCACTTATCCTGGCAATCAGAAATTCAGTTATTGCAAGCCTCGCCACCATGGGGTAAGGTACTCTGGGGCTCTAAATAAAATCGAAAGGCAGACTAGGCCACAAGGACTGCAACTCATAGATGAGACTTAGTGCTAATCTGGGCTCAGAGCCAGTGGACCCAGTAGATACTAGCAGGGGCACCTAAGGGGGGACTTGTCCCACTCCTTCCCAACCCCAGGCTGTATAGTTTATGGCTCAGAAGATAACCCTTCCTTCTGCTTGAGGAGAGGAAAGAGAAGAGCAAAGAGGACTGGCATCTAGGATACAAGCCCAGCCAGAGGAGAATAGGGCACTGGTCAGACTCATGATGCCCACTTTCAGGCTCTAGCTTCTGGATAACATTTCTAAACACACTCTGGGCCAGCAGACACTGGCTGTCTTCAATGAAAAAACCCAGTTCTGGAAGGATTCACCACTGATGACTAAAGACCCCTTGGGCCCTGAATAACCAGCAACAATACCCAAGTAGTATGCCATGGGCTGGGAGTGAGATGTTGAGATGTGCTGCTTTCAGGTGAGACTCATAACATTCCCAGATATGGTGGCTAAATTGAAACAATCCTTCTGTTTAAGAAAAGCTAAGGACAAAGTAAAGAAGACTTTGCCTTGCATCTTAGGTACCAGCTTGGCAACAAGCAGGTGGAGCACCAAGTAGGTTCTTGGGGTCCCTGATTCCAGGTCTTGGCTCTTGGACAGGATTTCTGGACCTGTCATGGGTGAAAGGGAGCCAACTATCCTGAAGGGTGAGTCCCAGGCCAGGCAACATTTACTATAAGTTGAAGAAAGATCCTTGGGCCTCAAGGGAACACCAGGGATAGCCTTGTAGTACTCCCCATGGGACTGTGGTAGTGGTGGTCATAGGTGAGGCTCCTCTGCCTGTGGAAAGGGGAAGGGAGAGTGGGAAGGACTGCAGCATGTGGTTTGAGTGTCTGTTCAACCATATTATACGAGAACATCATGTAGACTGCTAAGGTTTTGAATCCAGTCCCAGGCTCCTGGACTGTACCTCTGGACCCACCCAGGCCTGGAGGAACTTACCATCCTGAAGGGAAGGACACAGTCTGACTGACTTTGCCACCTGCTGATTGGAGAGCCCTGGGTACTTGAGTAATCCATAGGAAATAGCTAAGTACTGATTATAGTGGGCTTGGGCAAGACCCAATGCTATGCCCATCACAGTCCCAGTAGTGGTGGTCACAGGGGTGCCTGTGACACCTGATCCCCAGGCTCCAGGTGACTGAGAACAGAGAGAATCTGTTTGTTTGAGAGAAAGTAAGGGAAGAAAACCAGAGTCTCTGCCTGGTAAGCCAGAAAATTCTTCAGGGTTTTGTCCAAGACCATCAATATGGTACCTCTTTGAGTCTATAAAGAACCATAGCATTGCTCAGCTTTTGGTGACCCCTAATGTAGCTATAGCTTAGATCACAACACTAAAATCCTTTTGAATACTTGGAAAGCCTTTGCAAGAAGGACAGGTACAAACAAACCCAGACTGAGAAGACCACCAAAAATACCTAATTCTTCAATGCCGAAACACAGATGAAGATCCACAAGCGCCAAGACCATGCAAAAAAATATATCCTCAACCAACAAAATAAATAAGGCACCAGGAACATATCCTGGAGAAACAGAGATATGTGACCTTTCAGACAAAGAATTCAAAATAGCTGTTTTCAGGAAACTTAAAGAAATTCAGGATAACACAGAGAAGGACTTTCAAATTCTATCAGATAAATTTAACAAACAGATTAAAATAAGTAAAAAGAACAAAGCAGATATTCTGGAGTTGAAAAATACAATTGATATACTAAAGAATACATCAGAGTCTTTTAATAGCAGAATTTCTTAAGCAGAAGAAAGAATTAGTGAGCTTGAAGACAGGCTATTTAGAAACATACAGTTAGAGGGGACAAGATTAAAAAGAACAAAATACAATGAAGCACACTTACAGGATTTAAAAAATAGCTTCAAAAGGGCAAATATAAGAGTTATTGACCTTAAAAATATAAGGTAGAGAAAGAGACAGGGGTAGAACGATTATTCAAAGGAATAATAACAGAAAACTTTCTAAACCTGGAGAAAGATATCAATATCCAAGTATAAGAAGGTTGTAGAATACCAGGTAGATTTAATCCAAAGGATACTACCTCAAGGCATTTAATTATCAAATTCCCAAATGTCAAGGATAAAGAAAGGAGCCTAAAAGCACAAGAGAAAAGAAACAAATAACATATAATGGAGCTCTAATATATTTGGCAGCAGACTTTTCAGTGGAAACCTTCTAGGCCAGGAGACAGTGGCATGACATATTTAAAGTGCTGAATAGGGAAAAAAATTTTTTTGACCTAGAATAATATATCTGGTGAAATATTCCTGAAACATGAAAAAGAAACATTTTCCCAGACAAAAGTTGAGGATTTCATCAACACTAGCCCTGTCCCCCAAAAATACTAGAGAGTACTATCAAAAAGAAAAGGATGCTAATGAGGAATAAGAAATCATCTGAAGGTAAAAAACTTACTGGAAACATTAAGTAAACAGAAAAACACAGAATACTATAGCACTGCAACTTTGGTGTATACACTACTCTTAAGCAGAAACAATAAATAATTAACCAATCAAAAATTATAACTACAACTTTTCAAGATATAGACAGTACAATAAGATATAAATAGAAACAACAACAAGTTAAAGAGTTAAGGGGATGTTGTTAAGGTGTAGAGTCTTTATTAGTTTTATATTCACTTGTTTCCCTGTTTCTTTATGCAAACAGTATTAAGTTGTTATCAGCTTAAAATAATGGGTTATTAGATAGTATTTGGAAGCCTCATGGTAACTTCAAAAGACATCTAACAGATACAAAAATAAAATGAAAAGCAAGAAATTAAAGCATGCCACCAGAGAAAATCACCTTTACTACATGGAAGACAGGACGGAAGAACAGAAGGAAGATAAGACCACAAAACAACAAGGAAACAAACAACAAAATGGCAGTAATCAGCCCTTACTGATCAATAATACTAAATGTAAACTGATTAAACTCTTCAATCAAAAGACATAGAATGGCTGAATGGATTCTCATTGATCTGTTGCCTACAAAAAACACACATCACCTATAGAAACATATATAGACTGAAAATAGATAGAAAAAGACATTATATTGCAAAAGAAACAAAAAATAAGCAGGAGTGACTATACTTATATAAGACAAAATAGATTTCCAGACAAAAAATTAAAAGAGAAAATAAAGAAGGTCACTATATAATGATAAAGAGGTCAATTAAGCATGAGGATATAAAACTTTAAATATACATGCACCTAACACTGGAAAACCCAGATAAACAAAGCAATTATTATTAAAACTAAAGAGACAGATAGACTTCAATACAATAATAGCTGGAAACTTCAACATACCACTTTCAGCATTGGATAAATCTTTCATACAGAAAATCAACAAAGAAACATCAGATTTAATCTGCACTATAGACCAAATGGATCTAATAGATATTTACAGGGTATTTCATCCAAATTATGAAGAAAAACATAATTTTCCTCAGTGCACCAATCATTCTCAATGATAGACCATAACTCGGGTCACAAGGCAAGTATTAAAACATTCAAAAACAAATCAGGAAACTGGCGCAAGAACAGAAAACCAAACACCGCATGTTCTTATAAGTGGGTGTTGAACAATGAGAACACATGGACACAGGGAGGGGAACATCACACACCGGGGTCTGTTGGGGGCTGGGGGGAACTAGGGGAGAAGTAGCAGGGGGTGGGGCGATTGGGGAGGGATAACATTAGGAGAAATACCTAATATAGATGACAGGGGGATGGATGCAGCAAACCACCATGGTATGTGTATACATATATAACAATCCTGCATGATCTGCACATGTACCCCAGAACTTAAAGTAATTAAAAAAAAGAAATAATATCAAGCACTTTCTCTGACCACATTGGAATAAAACTAGAAATCAGTAACAAAAATTTTGAAAACTATATAAACACATAGAAATTAAATATGCTTCTGAGTGACCAGTGGGTCAAAGGATAAATTAAGAAAGAAGTTAAAAATTATTTGAAGCAAATAATAACAGAAACACAATGTACCCATACCTGTGGGATACAGCAAAAGCAGAACTAAGAGGGAAGTTTATAGCTGTAAGTGCCTACATAAAAAAAGAAGAAAACTTCAAATAAACAACCTAATGATGCATCTTAAAGAATTAAAAAAGCAAGAACAAAACAAATACAAAAGTAGTAAAGAAAAAATAAATAATAAATATCAGAGCAAAAATAAATGAAATTCACACACACACAAAAAACAGATCAATGAAACAAAAAGTGTTTTTTTAAAACACTTAAAATATTGACAAACCTTTAGCCAAACTAAAACAAAAAAGTGAGAAGACACAAATAAATAAAATCAGAGATCAAAAAAGAGACATTAGAGCTGATACCAAAAAAATTCAAAGGTTCATTAGAGACTACTATGATAACTACATGCCAATAAATTTGAAAATACAGAATAAATAAATAATTCCTAGACACATATAACCTAACAAAACTGAACCCTGAAAAAATTCAAAACCTGAACAGATTAATAACAAGTAGTAAGTTCAAAGCTATAATAAAATGTCTCCCAGCGAATAAATGTCTGGGACCCAATGGCTTCACTGCTGAATTCTACAAAACATGTAAAGAAACACCGGAAATCCAAGATGACCGAATAGGAACAGCTCTGGATTGCAGTTCCCAGCAAAAATGCAGAGGGTGAGTGATCACCACATTTACAAACGAATTTTTACTGCTCACAGATCAGGAGATTCACCAGGTGGAAAAGCACCACAAGCCTCCAGTGCAGCTGTCTCAGCCAGCGCAGTGGGTCTCAGCACAAAAACTCACACAAATCCAGGCATTGTTTCAACTGGTGTCTGGAATGTCTGGGAGACGCAGTCACCCATTCAACTGAAAAAAAGGGGGCTGAAATAGGGAGCCAGGTGATCTGGCTTGGCCAGTCCCACCCCCACAAAGACCAGCATTCTGAAACACTCTGCATTGAGAGTTTCACAGCAAGCACAGCTGGACCTGGGACTGTCCAGCTCTGTCGGGGGAAGGGCAACTGCCATTACTGAGGCAGTCCACCATTACAGAGGCAATCCACCATTAGTGAAGCAGTCCGCCATTACCAAGGCAGTCCACCATCACAGAGACAGTCTGCCATTACTGAGGCAGACTGCCATTACCGAGGAAGTTCTAACTACACCCCTATAAGCAAAACTGCAAGGAAGTTCACACAGCAGCTGGGCAGAGCCCATGGCAGCTCAGCAATGCCTCTGCTGGCAGACTGTGACTAGGCTACCTCCTTGCTGGGCAGGGCATCTCTGAAAAAAGGCAGCAGAATGACAGGAACTTACAAATAAAGCCCCACCTTCCTGGGACAGAGCACCAGGGGAAAAAAAAAGGCAGTTATGAGTTCCACTGCAGCAGACTTAAACATACCAGCCCAGCAGCTCTGAATAGAACAATAGAGCTCATAGCACAGCACTTGAGTTCCTAAAAGGGACAGACTGTCTTCTCAAGCAGCTACCCAACCCCTGTATAAACAAAGAGACACCTTATAAAGGAGAGCTCAGGCTGACATCTGGCAGGCATCCTTCTGGGACAAAGATAGCAGAAGAACAAACTGGCAGCAACCCTTACTGTTCAACAGCCGCTGCAGGTGAGCCACAGGCAAGCAGGGACTGGAGTGGACCTCCAACAGTCCTACAGCAGAGGGGCCTGACTGTTAGAAGGAAAACTAAAAAACAGAAAGAAATAACTTCATCATCAACAAAAAAGATGTCCACTCAGAGACCCAATCTGAACGTCACCAACTACAAAGACCACAGGGAGATAAATCCACAAAGATGGGAAAAAACCAGCGCAAAAAGGATGAAAACACCCAAAACCAAACGCCTCTTCTCCTCCAAGGGATCACAACTCCTCACCAGCCAGGGAACAAGGCTGGATGGAGAATGTCTGATGAATTGACAGAAACAGACTTCAGAAGGTGGGTAATAACAAACTTCTCTGAGCTAAAAGATCATGTTCTAACCTAATGCAAAGAAACTAAGAAACTTAAAAAAAGGTTTGACAAAATGCTAATGAGGATAAACAGCTTAGAGAAAAATATAAATGAATTGATGGAGCTGAAAAACACAACACAAGAACTTCGTGAAGCATATACAAGTTTCAATATCTGAATCGACCAAGCAGAAGAAAGGATATCAGAGATTGAAGATCAACTCAATGAAATAAAATGAGAAGGCAAGATTAGAGAAAAAAGAATGAAAAGAAATGAACAAAGCCTCCAAGAAATATGGGATTATGTGAAAAGACCTAATCTACGTTTGATAGGTGTACCTGCATGTGACAGAGAGAATGAATCAAATCTGGAAAATACTCTTCAGGATATCATCCAGGAGAATTTCCCTAACCTAGCAAGCCAGGCCACCATTCAAGTACAGGAAATACAGAGAACACCACAAAGATATTCCTCAAGAAGAGCAACTCCAAGACACATAATTGTCAGATTCACCAGGGTTGAAATGAAGAAAAAAATGCTAAGGGCAGCCAGATAAAAACATCAGGTTACCCACAAAGGGAAGCCCATCAGACTCACAGTAGATCTCTCAGCAGAAACCCTATAAGCCAGAAGAGCGTGGGGGCCAATATTCAACATCCTTAAAGAAAAGAACTTTCAACCCAGAATTTCATACCCAGCCAAACTAAGCTTCGTAAGTGAAAGAGAAAAATCCTTTATGAACAAGCAATTGCTCAGGGATTTCAACACCACCAGGCCTGCCTTACAAGAGCTCCTGAAAGAAGCACCAAACATAGAAAGGAACAACGAGTACCAGCCACTCGAAAAATATACCAAATGGTAAAGAGCATTGACACAATGAAGAAACTGCATCAACTAATGGGCAAAACAACCAGCTAGCATCAAAATGGTAGAATCAAATTCACACATAACAATATTAACCTTAAATGTAAATGGACTAAATGCCCCAATCAAAAGACACAGACTGGCAAATTGGATAAAAAGTCAAAACCCATTGGTTTGCTGTATCCAGGAAACCCACCTCACATGCAAGGATACACATAGACTCAAAATAAAGGGATGGAGGAAGATTTACCAAGCAAGTGGAGAGCAAAAAAAAAGCAGGAGTTGCAATCCTAGTCTCTGATAAAATAGACTTCAAACCAACAAAGATCAAAAGAGACAAAGAAGGGCATTACATAATGGTAAAAGGATCAATGTAACAAGAAGAGCTAATGATACTAGATACATACATGCCCAATACAGGAGCACCCAGACACATAAAGCAAGTTCTTAATGACCTACAAAGAGACTTAGACTCCCACACAATAATAGTAGGAGACTTTAACACTCCACTGTCAATATTAGACAGATGAATGAGACAGAAAATTAACAAGGATATCCAGGACTTGAACTCAGACCTGGAACAAGCAAACCTAACAGACATTTACAGAACTCTCCACTCCAAATCCACAGAATATACATTCTTCTCAGCACCACATCACACCTACTCTAAAATTGACCACATAACTGGAAGTAAATCACTCCTCAGCAAATGCAAAAGAACGGAAATCATAACAAACAGTCTCTCAGACCACAGTGCAATCAAGTTAGAACTCAGAATTCAGAAACTAACTCAGAACCGCACAGCTTCATGGAAACTGAACAACTGGCTCTTGAATGTTGACTGGATAAACAATGAAATGAAGGCAGAAATAAAGATGTTCTTTGAAACCAACGAGAATGAAGACACAACATACCAGAATCTCTGGGACACATTTAAAGCAGTCTCTAGAGGAAAATATAACAATAAATGCCCACATGAGAAGGAATGAAAGATGTAAAATCGACACCCTATCATCAAAATTGAAAGAGCTAGAGGAGCAAGATCAAAAAAACTCAAAACCTAGCAGAAGACAAGAAATAACTAAGATCAGAGCAGAACTGAAGGAGATAGAGACACAAAAAACCCTTCAAAAAAATCAATAAATCCAGGAGATGTTTTTTTGAAAAGATTAACAAAATAGACCACTTGCCAGATTAGAAAAAAGAAGAAAGAAGAATCAAAGAAATGCAATAAAAAATGATAAAGGGGATATCACCACAGATTCCACAGAAATACAAACCACCATCAGACATTACTACAGACAACTATACGCACATAAACCAGCAAACCTGGAAAAAATGGATAAAAACCTAGACACTTGCACCCTCCCAATGACTAAAGCAGGAAGAAGTCGAATCTCTGAATAGTCCAATAACAAGAGCTGAAATTGAGGCAGCAATTAATAGCCTACCAACCAAAAAAAGCCCAGGCCCAGATGGGTTCACAGTTGAATTCTACCAGACAAACAAAGAGTAGCTGGTACCACTCCTTCTGAAACTATTCCAAACAATCCAAAAAGAGGAATCCTCCTCAAATCATTTTATGAGACCAACATCATTCTGATACCAAAACTCGGCAAAGACTCAACAAGAAAAGAAAACTTCAGACCAATATCCATGATGAACATAGATGCAAAAATATTCAATAAAATACTGGCAAACCAACTGCAACAGCACATCAAAAAGTTTATCCATCATGACCAAGTAGGCTTCATCCCAGGGATACAAGGCTGGTTCAACATACACAAGTCTATAAACATAATTCACCATATAAACAGAACCAAAGACAAAAACCACATGATAATATCAATAGATGCAGGATTATAAGGACACATGCACACATATGCTGCAGCACTGTTTACAATAGCAAAGACTTGGAACTAACCCAAATGCCCTTTGGACAGGGAAAATGTGGCACATATACACCATGGAATACTATGCAGCCATAAAAAATGATGAGTTCGTGTCCTTTGTAGGGACATGGATGAAGCTGGAAGCCATCATTCTCAGCAAACTGACACAAGACCAGAAAATCAAACACCACATGTTCTCACTCAAAAGTGGGTGTTGAACAATGAGAATACATGGACACAGGGAGGGAAGCATCATACATTGAGGTCTGTTGGGGGGGACTAGGGGAGGGATAGTGGTGGGGTAGGGAGTTGGGGAGGGATAACATGGGAAGAAATGCCAGATATAGGTGATGGGGAGGGAGGCAGCAAACCACATTGCCATATATGTACCTAAGCAACAATCCTGCATGTTCTGCATATGTACCCCAGAACCGAAAATGCAATAAAATATATATTTTTTTAAAAAAAAGAAAAACCATTACCAATTCTACTCAAACTATTCCAAAAATAAGGAGGAAGAAATACTTTCAAACTCATTCTACAAGGCTGGTTTACCCTGATATCAAAACCAAACAAAGACATATCAAAAAAAGAAAACTATAGGCCAATATCACTGATGAATAGTGATATAAATATTCTCAACAAAATACTAACAAATGAAATTAACAATACATTAAAAAGATTATTCACCATGACCAAGTGGGATGTATCCCAGAGTGTAAGGATTGTTCAACATATGTAAATCAATTAATGTGATACATCATGTAAACATAATGAAGGACAAAAATCATATGGTCATTTTAATTGATCAAATACTGGAAAAGCATTTGATAAAATTCAATGAATCTTCCTAAGAAAAACCCTAAAAAAACTGGGTATAGAATGAACATACTTCAACATAATAAAAGCCATGTATACCAGACCTGTAGCCAATATCATACTGAACTGGGAAAAAAACTGAAGCCTTTTCTCTAACATTAGGAACATGACAAGGATGCCCACTTTCATCACTGTTATTTAACATAGCACTAGAAGTCCTAACTGGAACAATCAGATAAGAGAAAGAAATAAAGGGCATCCAAATTAGAAAGGAAAAAGTCAAATTATCCTTGTTTGCATATGATATCATCTTATATTTAGAAAAACCCAAAGTCTCCACCAAAAAGACTATTAGAACTAATAAACTAATTTAGTAAAGTTGCAGGGTAATGAAACCAACATAGAAAATCAAGAAAAAAATTCCACTTGCAGCTTGAATGAAATTAAATATGTAGGAATTACACACAAAAAAAGGAAACCTATTCCATTTTCATGGATTTGAAGAACAAATATTGTTGAAATATCCATACTGCCCAAATAAATTTATAAATTTAATGTGATCCCCAATAAAATACCAATGACATTCTTCAAGGAAATAAAAAAAACAAAATTCTAAAATTTATATGAAACCACAAAAGACCCAGAATACCAATGATATCCTAAGCAACAAGAATAAAATTGGAGGAATCACACTACCTGACATTAAGTTATACCACAGAGTTATAGTAACCAAAACAGTGTAGTACTGGCATAAAAACAGCCTTAGATCAGTAAAACAGAACAGAGAGCCCAGAGATAAGTCAATACATCTACAGTAAACTCTTTTTTGTCTAAGTTGCCAAGAACATACCATGGGCAAAGAAGAGTCCTTTCAGTAAATGGTGCTGGGAAAACTGGATATCCACGTGCAGAAGAATGAAACTAGACTCCTATCTCTTGTCATATATAAAAATCAAATCAAAATCGATTTAAGATGTCAAATTATTAAACTACTAAAAGAAAACAGTGGGGAAAATTTCCAGGACATTGGACAAGGGAACAAAGGTCTTAAGTAATACCCCACAAACACAGGCAATCAAAGCAAAAATGGATAAATATGGTCATAAGTTAAGAAGCTTCGACAGAGCAAAGGAAACAATAAACAAAGTAAAAAGACAACCCACAGAATAAGAGAAGATGTTTGCAAACAACCCATGTGACAAGAGATTAATAATTAGGATATATAAGTAAAGCAACTCTAAGGGAAAAAAAATCCAATAATCTGGTTAAAAAATGAGTGAAAGATTTGGATAGACATTTCTCAAAAGAAATACAAATGGCAAACAGGTATATAAAAAGATGCTCAAAATAATTGATCATCAGAGAAATACAAAATTGAAACTACAATGAGATATCATCTAATCCCAGTTAAAATGCCTTATAGCCAAAAGAGGCAATAACAAATGCTGGTGAGGATGTGGAGAAAAGGCAACCCTCGTACACTGTTGGTGAGAATGTATTTTAGTGCAACCCCTATGGAGAAGAGTTTAGAGGTTTCTCAGAAACCTAAAAATAGCGCTACCATACAATCCAGCATTCCCACCCATAGGTATATATCCAGAAGAAAGGAAATTAATATATGCAAGAAGTATTTTCACTACCATGTTTATTGTAGCAGTACTCACAATAATAAGGATTTGGGATCAACCTAAGTGTTCATCAACAGATGAGTGGCTAATGAAAATGTGGTACGTATACACAATGGAGTACTAGCCAATAATAAAGAAAGAACAAGATCCTGTCATTCGCAACAACATGGATGGAATGGGAGGTTATTATGTTAAGCGAAATAAGTCAGGCACAAAAAGACAAACTTTGCATGTTCTCATTTATTTCTGGGAGCTAAAAATTAAAATAATTACAGAGATAAAACACAATTGCATTGTTTGTAACATAAAGGATAAATGCTTGAGGTGATGGATACTCCCTTTCCACCAAAACAAAAAAAAAACCAAAAAAAATCATACTGATGGATCTCCCTTAGCTCTCCGAGAGCTCTAACAACATTTAGAGGAGCTAGTTTCTGTAAGCCTAGACAAAAGTCTCTTTTCCTTCATGTAGTGTTCCTACCAGGTAAATGTTGAAAAAACTAAGGGATCTGTACCATGAAAAATTGCAAGTAGTTCAATCATCTGTAGTTGTTTTCTCTACTTATACAAAAACAGCTCCTTATGTTCAAGTGAGAAATTTATGATAGAACACTTAGTAAAGTTGTTATGTATGGCCCTGCATTTTTTCTAGATCATTTTCATGCACAAATTTCAGCCCAACCTTGACTGAACATACAAGGATATTAAAGTTGTTTGTAGAGGTATCTGCACATGTGCATGTGTGCGTTGTATGTTTTCTGGCTCTTGGTCTTCCCTACACAATGATACCGTGCAAAATCACAAAATCAAAAGAGTTCTAAAAACTGCAGACTTTTTGCAAGTCAAGAAGTGGCAAAAACCTGATGTGAACTGATACTAGGCTATTTATGGTGCCCTCTGTCTTAATAAGAAATATGGGCTGGGCGCGGTGGCTCAAGCCTGTAATCCCAGCACTTTGGGAGGCCGAGGCGGGTGGATCACGAGGTCAAGAGATCGAGACCATCCTGGTCAACATGGTGAAACCCCGTCTCTACTAATACAAAAAATTAGCTGGGCATGGTGGCACATGCCTGTAATCCCAGCTACTCAGGAGGCTGAGGCAGGAGAATTGCCTGAACCCAGGAGGAGGAGGTCGCGGTGATCCGAGATCGTGCCATTGCACTCCAGCCTGGGTAACAAGAGCGAAACTCCGCCTCAAAAAAAAAAAGAAATATGAATATTCATGCTTTACTGCAGAAATAGTAATTAACCTAGCTACAGAGCCCATTGGGAACATTATGTAATATATAGTTCTGAACCACATTACCTTTTAAAAATCTGAAACCTAGCTGGTCCTAAGTTACAGATAGTGGGTTGTGGGCCTCTATATCCTCTGACAACTCTCATCCATCAGGCGGTTTTCACATCAACAGCAGTTCTCTATTAAATCAGGCACACCCATTAAATCTGACTACAATTTGCATACATATACTCCGTAAGTCTGAGTTTTAAAATTCCAGAGATAGTCAATTAATCCACTCCATGAGAGTTCCAATAGATCCATTTCACAAGCAGAAGGGCTTCGGGTTTTATGGGTATGATAGGCAGAATAATGGTCCACCAAAGATGTCTATGTCCTAATACTCAGAACTTGTAAATATGTTACCTTAAATGGCAAAAGAAACTTTGCACATGTGAGTAGGGATTCTGAGATGGAAGATTACCCTGGATTATCCATTGGTCCATTATAGTCCTAAGGGTCCTTATAGGAGGGAGTTAGGAGATCAGTCAAAGAATGAGACATAAGGACAGAAGCAGAAGTCAGGAGAGATTTGAAGACACTACACAGCTGACTTTAGATATATAGGAAGGATGTGCAAGCCAAGGTATGTAGGCTGCCTCTAGGAGGCTTGAAAAGGCAAGGAAACAAATTCTTCCCTAGAGCCTCTAGAAAGAACGCAGGCTAGCCGACACCTTCATTTTAGCCCAGTTATACCCGTTTTAGACTTTTGGCCCCTAGAACTGTAAGAGAATAAATTTGCATTGTTTTAAGCTACTAAATTTGTGATAATTTTTATTAATAGGAAATTAATAGAGTGGAACAGTTAAGATAGAAATGCCAACATTAGCCCCTAAAGTTTAGCCAGACTGTCAATAACAGACATTTTCCCCGAGGCATAAAAAATAGTTCCCTCTAGAATTTATAGGCCCTTCTTCTGCTTTGAAGGGGTAAAAAAAATACATTATAAACAACATAAAAGTTTTCATTTTTTTCTTTTCTTGATTGGAAACTTGAAAATCAAGGTTTGTATGAAATCAGAAATGTTTTACACTTTTTATTACTTGATAATTCAATCTATAGTCATAATAATATAGAGGATCTAATAATTCTGAAGCTCAAGGAAAATTAGAATACTGAAAAGTCATAAATAAATATAGGAAATACAATAAAGGCACTGTAATTCTATTTTCCAATAACTACTCTAAGTGGTTTACAACTGTCTCATGTAATACCTCTATGATTACAAAATAAAACTACAGCTCTTTTTTGTTTTAGATTCTCCCTAAATTCTGAGAACATTATATTGAAACAGTATGACATACCAGATAGCTTCGGCCTAGTTTATGTGATCATCCATGCAAATCTCTGTGGTTGCCTGAACCGTTGCTTTGTTTCACCTCCTGGTTTCTACAAATATCTGACAAACAAAAAGATGATCTCTCAGAATTACAAGAGTCTGTAAGAACTCATTCTCCCAGGATTCAAAAGCAATTTTTTTTTTTTAATCTCACATAGATTTATACAACTTTATTTAAAACTACACAAAAGGGAAATGATTTGGTTAATATAATTCACTTTAATCTTCCAACTTTCTTCACAGTTGAGCTTAAATTGGTAATTTGAGAGGAACTGCCTTCTTTCTAAAAAAAATACAAAAGAACCTCCATGCCTAGTGAGCAAAAGCAACAAGACACAGCGGCCACAATTTTATCTACCTCTTGGTATTCTGTCTTACCGATTTCTGTGTCCTGGGTTGTTCCTCTCTTTTTCTGAAGCTCTTTCTGAGAAGGACTGAGAATACCTTCTGTGGGTTCCCTTCAGCACTGATAAACCCAGTTGGTACTTCAAAGGGATGTTTTGTTAGATGCTGTATTCATCTGCTCAGGCTATGATAACAAAGTACCATAGACTGGGTGGCTTAAATAAGAAAATTTTATTTTTCACAGTTCTGAAGTAGTCTAAGAGGTTAAGGTGTCAACAGGTCTGGTATCTTCTGAGGCCTCCTCTCTCTTTTGCTAACAGATGGTCAGCTTCTATGGTTTTTCTGTGCACACACATCCCTGGTATCTCTTGTGTGTCCAAATGTCCTCTTCTTTTAAGAACACAAATCAGATTAGAATAGGGCCCATCTTAATGGCCTATTTTACCTTAACCATCTCTTTAAAGGTCCATCTCCAAAACAGTCATACTCTGAGGTACTAGGGAGAGCTTCAGCATAGGAATTTGGGGAGGGTGGCACAATTTTGCCCTAACAGATGTTGAAACAGAAATGGAAAAAGAAACTAAAAATGGATCAAAGAGATAAAACAATTCAACTTATACAAATGTAAATTTGTTGTTCTTGTTGCTGCTTAATTGTTTTTACCTAACTGGCCCTTAAAACCTGGCCCATTCCATATTCCTGACACTGAGAAAAGAGAATCTCAGTATCTTAGTCTCAAAGGGTCAGTTCAGAGCCACCAGCTTCACACCATAAATCCTTCTTCACAAATCACAGGAAGTCTAACACAGAGAATATTTTAGGACCTAGCAGCCTTTCAGTCACTGTGATGCCTCCATGGTCCAAGAAGGATTCTAACACTAATGCCTAATAAATGTCCTCCCATTCCTAATTTCTGGTCTCAGGGACAAGCCTCTCTCCTAAATAAACAGCAGCTCTATGAGGACTTTATCCTCAGGGTGTGACTAAGCCTACTTTGTACAGAAAAGTGTCTTATTGCAATACCAGGCTGAGCAATATAGCAAAAATCCTTTAATCATGCAATAAAAAGTATGCATATCAAAGAACTGTACAGGTGCACATACAAGCACAAGCAGGCAGCAGCTTGATTATCACCATAATAAATCAAATATGAAAACCGAAAATTCATTATTATGAGAATGTGCTATAAAACTAGTCGCTATGAAATAAAATTCAACATAAGATGGCGCTCTTCAAATCTATTCCAAAACCTTTAGTTACAGAGAAAATCATTAGAAAATGGTCACTTCATGCCAGAATTCTAAGTTCATTTCTAACCTCCTCAACTGGAGTTATCATGAAATCGTTATATACAGACAATGAGAATCCATAATTCATAATCACAGCAGTTCTGGCCAATGCCACAGTGTGTTTGTTATTTGGTTTGTTTCACCTTTCTTAAATATTTGACAGCACATTTAAGTAATTAAAAACTTAATGTCCGCAAATATCATTTGCTTTAGTTATTTCCTTATAACATCAAAATAATCAAAACACCAATATTAAACAATATTCCCTTTTGTCTGTTTCTCTTTAGCATGGTCAAAAGAAACATAGAGGAAAAAACACTTTTAAAATTATCATAAAGATTCTCCTAATCCATCAAATATAAAACTGTAAACTTAATATAATGAACAAATTTCTACAGGCATTAAAATCTATTTTTTAAAATCTCACTCCCAGTAGGATTTAACAGCTTTTTAGATCTAAGAGGACATCCAAATGGGACTGAAAAAAAACGACCAATATTGTGAATTTTTCAAAGTGATAATTTTCTTAGACTCAGTCTATGTTCATGCCATAGAATTAGAGAATCCCAAGAGCTGGAAAGCAACTTACTTGTTCCAGTCTAATCTCCAACACAATAGGAAAGTCCCTGCTATGGAATCCCTAACACACTTCATTCAGCAGCCACCTCAGTGTCACCAATGTTGAAGAGCTTGCTTATTTAGAAGCAACCTGCTGTATCACTAGAAGAGAAATATTAGGAAGAAAAATATTTTTTGTTGAACACTTACTATGTGCTGGAGTGGGCTTCAAACAGGTTTCAGTTTTGCAAGTCAGAAAGAGGTATCTGATGACAATGTGAGAAACAAGGACTTTCAGGTTCAATTAGGAGACTAATTTTAAAGCACACATGATGATGAATGTTTGAACCAAGTATATTAACAATAGAGATATAAAGTGTGTGGTGGATGTGGAAGACAGTTTAAATGGAATGAGCAGGACTTGGTGGGGTTTCCATTCAGTACAAAATAACTCAGCCATTTTATTTTTAAAAACATGTCTGAGTATGAGATAGAATTGCTCTGGCTCTCCGACTAACTCCAGCCATAAGTTAACAACAATGACTGTAATAATTACAATAGCCAACATTTATTGAATGCCTATTACATGCCAAGCACTCTTCTAATCACCTTTTGTGTGTTTTAAAATGGATTCCTCACAACTCTGCAAGTCTATTATACCCTTTTTAGGCCAAGGGAACTGACACACTGAGAGGTAAATAACTTTTGAGACTACTCAATAAGTGGTAAAGTCAGAATTCAAAGCCAGGTAATCGAATTCTAGTAAGCTATAGTTCAGCTGAGGACCAGGGTGAAGGAGGCTATTTCAGACAGGGATAAAAAATAAAGATCATACTGAAGAATACTACATTTAATTCTCAGTTCCCCTCCTCTCTGTATCCTTTCTTCTTTTTCCTCTCCAGTTCGTTGTCTGTCAGGACACAGAATGACAGTCTCTTTATTATGAATCTGAATGACTGGGTTTATTTCTAAAGACTTCTCTTTAGGGAAGACTGCCTCACAAGAAACATTACCATTTATTTTCATGAGAACGCAACAAGCGTTAAGTGATTATATGCTGTGAAGACTTTTAATAATTTCAAAGCAAAATGCTATCATTGAAATGAAGTTTTTTAAAAATATTGTTAGACATTAACATTTAAGTAATAGATTTTTGATGCTCTTATTTTTTCCATTTGTTTATTATGATTTATATTACTTAGATTTGGGTTATTAAGACATATACTTCTTTCTAAGAAATACTGTACTTATTCAAATAAATATATTCATTGTTCACATGGTACTTCATAAAAGTCAAAGAATTACTGATATATAAATTATCTCATAGATTACCAAATGTTCCCTGGTTATGTAGCAAACAAGGAGTTACGTATCAAGGGCTTTGTGCAAATTTCCAAAGAACCACAGAGGTGGAACAAGCACCTAGACCCTACAATCAGCAACCTGTGTTGAGAAAGGAGTCTGAAAATGTCATCTGTAATGTTCTTGGCTAAGTGCTTTTCCTGCCCACGCTTCAACATCCCTGGTTAGAAACTTTACACTTCCCACAGGAGTAAAGTGCCAGGTTATAAAATATGCTCCAGGCAGACCTTTCTAACCTCTGTGGCAAACTACTCACCTTTTGAGTTCTGATTGCCCATTTCAGCAAGCACTTATTAGATATCTATAAAGATAACAGAAATGTATGGGGATGAAAACAGTGCTCTTGCTTTGGGTACTTGATGAAACAGATGTGTAATGTGGTGTGTAAAGTGCTATACTGGGTCCAGGTGGAAATTATTATAACAGTGATTAGAGATTTAGAAAGCTCTTCCAGTCCCCTGGGATAATATTTGAGACTGAAATCTTCCCTCTTGTTTATTGCTTCTAGTTAGGGGACTTGACCTTGGCCCAGTGAGCCTCTGTTGATGACTTGTGTTGGGTAACACTGAGGAATGCTTTTTAAGTCAGAACAGATAAGATGAGGACAGATGTTTCCCAACAAATCTCTAAGTAAAGTCAAGATCTTCCCACAATGTAATGGAACTTTCATTTCGATCCCACCATTTAAGTCCCTTTCCAACATCTATCAGAATTATAACTGATAATAATGAAAAATCCTGAATGAAAGCTGCCTATAAATGTGCAATTCTGGATTTCCTAAAGTACTGAGACAAAATTCAGAGAAATGAAAAACTTATAGGTCACAGAAGTTGCTTTTATGTCTTGGGAAAAGGTCTAGACAAGATTGAAATATTAGCATATGCTTAATGTTTGTATTTTAGCAGATTCAGGCAATAGACTTCCAACTACTAAAAATGTCTTGCCATATGCTATGTAAAAAGTTTTTGTAATCAGTTGAGCTGGATTTTAATCTCAGATCTACCTACAACTATTACATAACCTTGGGATGGTTTTTAAATCTATCCAAACCCCAAGTTTTATTTTTAGCTGTAAAATAAAAATAATATAAAAATCACCCATTGCTTTATGGTTAAAATAAATCATATATGTAAAATAGCTGACACTGGGGTGATAAATAAAAATTATTTCTTTTTTGTTTCCCCAACCCCTCCTCCCCTGCTTGAATGGTGAAAGATCTTACTTACCCTTGCTTTTGAATTATTCAATACAGAAGATAACTCTTCATTCCTAGAATACACAACCCCAAACACACTACAAGGATTATAGATCCTTGTTGAGGACACACCACTACCCAGAGACACACTCTGCGAGGAAGATTTACAAAATTGAAGTCATGGTCCTCTGCCCTTAGAGGCCCAGATTCTGATCCCTAGGGCCTCCTCCAGCCAGCATTAGCAGTAAAAATACGACTTTTCACAACTACCTTAGAACTTAAGCTCTAGCAGCACACATCAGGCTAAAGCTAGCTGCTAACCTCAGAAAGTGTTACAGCTTCTCTATTCATTTCCACCACACACTTCTCTTGGAAAACGCATGGTTAACCAAACACACCTTGCCCTGACTCTGAATACCCTTACTGAACACACAGCAGCTCCCTCAAGTATCCATGTCTACAAAATACTTTGCGCCCACCCTCCCCACCTCTTTAACTGAGCCTCTCACTGATCATCTTCCTCTCAAAATCTTCCATTGTGCCTTCTGGAGGACATATTTTATGGTCATTATTTACACTTTAGCGAATGTTACTTTCACCTTCTGGGCTCATGTGCAATCTGGGGGCTCTGCGTCACAGCAGCACTGCTAAGCTGAAGATGCTCCTCCATATTCATGTCTCTGTTTGGGAAATGGCTGTAGAGGCTCCTTTCTCTCCACTTAGGTTCCTATGCAGGTCCACACTGGATGTGTGACCCTAAGAGAGTTATTTAATCTTGGCAAGACTCAGATTCCTCATTTGTGAAATAGAAAAGATTATAGTAGCTTTCTCTGAGATTACTCTTAAAATTAAATGAAATCGTGTATATAAAGCAATTTGATCAACAAATTACATTTAGTAAGTACTCAAATTATGGCTATTATTCGTCATCATCCAGATTATCTTTGTCATCATAATTACCATCTAATCTTTCATTGCTTTTAAAAGGCAACTATAGCATAGCTTTAACGTATTTGTGTATTTCTAAATTCCCCAGGGGACAATACTCAATATACAGCAGAAATTGAATCATTTAATTTCTTTATTCTGAAGTATTTTCCAACACCAACAACCAATCTCTGGATACCAACTGGGTGTTCAACAATTCAGTTCAATTTGGCATTAACTACCTGGAATCAGCACAGACCCTACAGCTTAAGGGTTCAGTCCTGCAAGACTGCTCTCTCCATTCAGAGACCAGTCAAAAATCCCAGGCCTCTCAAAAATCCTGGACCTTCTGCATGTCTGAACAACTGCCTATACATATGGGGTTCCCACAAGCCCCACCCCCTCAAGTTCTCTAATTTTCTAGAATGGTTCACAGAACTCAGAAAGGCACCTTACTTATATTTACTGATTTATTATAAAGAATACAAATGAGTAACCAGACGAAGAGGTACACAGGACAAGGTCCAAAAGGGTCCCGAGTGCAGCAGCTTCTGTCCTGTGGAGTTAGAGTGTGCCACCCTCCCAGCACATGAACACATTCACAAACATGGGAGCACTCTGAATCCTATCATTTAGAGGATTTCATGGAGGTGTCATCATGTAGTCATATTAACACAATCTCCAGCTTCACTCTCCTCCAGGAATTTTGAGAGGGGCAGGGCTGAAGGTTCTAGGCTTTACAGCTGAATTAAAACTTCGAAGCCTGGAACTTTCAGCCCTACCCATCTCTGACCAGCCCCTATCCTGAAACTATTGAGGGTCCCTCCAAGAGTTATCTCATTAGAACAAAAGACGCTCCTATAATCTGGGAAGTTCCAAGGGACTTAGGAGCTCTGCGTCAGGAATAAGAGAAAAAGACCAAGTATTAGAACAGAAGACATTCCTATCACCCCTATCACAAGGGTCCTATCTATGTTAGGAACTGGAGACAAGGACCAAATACATATTTCTTATTATGCTACATTTATGAAAGCCATAGGGAGGGATCTGGAGGAAGTTCTGTAGGATTTTCCCAAAACACTGTAAACTTTATTTATGAAGGAAAGGAAGAAAACAATATGCTTCAGTCAGGATAAAAGTTTATCACCAGAGAATACACGTGGTATAAGAAAATGTCTAAGTCCCTTTCTGGGGATCACAAATATGAAAAAATTTATCATCACCTTATAGAGACAAAGGACAAGCACATTAGCGAAATGATGACAAGTATACCCTGCACTGGGATTTATGTTCTGTGATACAACCTTCACTTGAAAAACATACTGAAAAGCAATAGATAAAAGCAGCACTCAGTGCACAATGTGTGCTTGGAGAACAAGCAAGCAAACAAAACAGCAGCCTTAGTGGAGTGGGTTTTGTTCTAGCCTCCACAGGCATCCCATGCCATCCTGTCCAGATGAAAGCCTTTCACATGATCCACCCTGGAGGCGGCGTGTGCATCTGCTAGTGTGTTTGCATGTCATTTTTTGTCCAAGCTCAACACTCTAGTACTAAGTTTATCTAATTATTTTCTTGACTATGATAACATTTATCATGCTCAGGTGGAGAAAACTCTGAAAATGAATTAGCAAAAAGCCTACCAGAATGTCTGTTGCAGCATTAAACTCCATTAAAACAAAACAAAACAGCTAGAGAATCACTAAACTTAAACTGGATCTGGAAAATAGCAAGTCAATGAAATTAATTCACTGAGACTATGAGGTAACTAAGTGGAAAGACAAGACATGCAGTGCCTATACTCTACTTCGCTACTCCACAGCGGTCAATACAAAGATGCCAGGGTGAATTTATTAAAAAAAATCAATATCCCAAAGGGTACAATTTCATATACAGTATTAACTGAGTTTTATAGACTATACATCTTCATTTGGTTTATTTCAGAATCATTTTTAAAATTTTCAACTAATCTAGGTGATAAACATCTTGAAGGTAGGAACTCCTTCAAGAATTATTATTAAGAACTATAACAATAACACCCTTATTATTTAATAATAAGTTCAAGTTCTTATTAAGAACTATAATGACACCTTTATTATTATTTAATGTGCCCTGCACACACAAAAAAGGGCAAAATAAAAAAAAAAAATCTCTTTATTTCATACGGTCAACAGAGAGGGAAAAAAATACAACACATGGCTTTTTAAAGATTCTCAGGACTACTATGTATTATAACATATCCTGAAAAGTTCCACATCCTGGAAAAGCCCTTGCTTCTAACCCAAGGAAGCTGAGATTAGTTGCTCATCCTATAAGATGATGATATGTATATTATTCTTCGACACTCTATTAACTTGCTGATCTTTAAAAAGAATGGTTCTTTATTGCCCTTAAGCATCTAGTTTTGTAATTTGCTTTCCTGTAAATTAATTTTAGGTATCTTCCCATTGGATCCTAAAAAATGAATGTAAAAAAAAAAAAAGAAAAATTTTAAAAAGTAGGTATCTAATATTCTGAGAAAGATTATTGTACCTGTGTTTAACCCTGATAGAATTCTGCCTTGTTCAAAATGTTCAGTTTTATTTCAGATGAAACCCTATCTATACTTTTCTGATAACTTTTCTCTGCAGAATTTTAGAGCTTTAAAGAAGAAACGAGTAAGTTCCATCATTTCAAGTCAAATTTAGGTATTTATATAACACAGAATATGTTTCAAAAAGTGCCAAGCTCTGTCTTCCCAGGAAAAAACTTCACAAATTAAGATATTCCCTTCAAAAATATCATTAACCACATTTGATAAAATAGATCTATTTCCATAGCTTCTACAGCCAATCATAAAGATGGAGGAGTTTAGGTTAAGTAGCCCCCTGGTAACTGACACTGAGAGGCTTGGAAATTAGAAATGTATTAATATTCCATTGCAGAAAAAAAATATTTGATTGGCCAACCAAGTATGCAAACAATATTTATGTCCATGTTGTTACAAAATTACATGATACTTGATGGTTACTTCTATAGGCAGTTTTTTCTTCCTAATTTTGATGTTGAAAGTTGATCATCAAGTTCCTTTAGCTACTATTCATCAAATTTAAGATTTCACTAGCTTGACATAAGAACTTAAAAGGTAGAAAAGTGCCAAATTTTAAAGTATTTTATCCAAAATATTCAAAATTGAGTATTTGACATTTTTCTGATTATTCCCACCCAAAGAGTCCTGGAAAAAATTATTAGTTCAAAGTTGGGCATCTTAAAATTTGAGTTCCTAACCTCTGAGTATAGAATCATTATCACCTGCCAATATTCTAACCTTTTAATATTTCAATAAGATGATCTTTGCCAGTTACTGAAGATGAATTTTAGTAGTTTCGATGGTTTGAAAGGGAAATTATGACCAATAAGTATCCTAATTAGTTCAATTATTAGAGTCATAATATTAGTAACTGATCAATATAAATTTAAGAATGCAGGTTCCAAAGCCTGATTGCCTAGGTTGGAATCTTGCTTTGATCACTTATGTTGTGTATGACATTGGAAAGTGAGTTAAACTCTCTATATCTTATTTCTCTTATCTATAAGATAGGGCTAATAGCAGGTCTTATCTCAAAGGGTACTGTGAGGTGTAACTGAGTTAATGCCTCTAAAACTCTTAGAAGGATTCATAGTAGGCTCTTGGGAAATGTTTTATTATTTGTTATTATCATTATTTTTATGGAATATTTCATGTTTTGTCTTAATGATTAAACTGTATTTTACTAGTAGTAAAAAGAAAGTGGGCTGATTACGAAGATCAGTTAAAATGTATGTTTCTTTTAGAAAAGTAACACAAACCAGTTACAGTTTGATTAAGGATTAAATACATTTATGTATTTATTGCACCTTAGTCACAGTAGACACTGGAAATCAGAAAAAAGATCTCTGTATTAATATCCTAAAACTATCTTAAAGTTAAGATTTTAAAATTCCAGTGTTAGTAGACAACTTACAGAAATAAAATGTCCAAGTCAATTTAAAATTCACCTTCATAGACAAATTATTCATATTTTACAAATTTTCCAGTTGAGAATCAATTCTGCTAAAACAAGCAAACAAAAACACATCTACATATAAAACAGTTTTTAAATTTAGATATGTACCAGAAGTCCACAGATTAGAAGGATTTTTCAGATTATGCTTAGTAGTTCTGATTACCTCCATTTTCCTACAGAATACACTTACCAATTAAAAGTAATGCAAAAATCGCAATTACTTTTGCACCAACCTAATAGTTCCTTTTTTATAATGACATAAACATGTGAAAATATCTTCTGGGCATAAATTATTTGGAAGAAAGATGGGCAGATATTCTTGAAGAAAACAATGTTACTTGATGCATAAACTAAAACATGGCGCTAATTGGCCCTTTTCTCTAAAAAGCAAATAAATTAGCTGATCACATGTAGAACTTATTGAGTAGGTCAGTGTATTTATGTTTTGATGAAATCTTTTAGAAATAGTAAGAGGACTTAGCTAAAAGGTAGTGATACAGTTTGGATATTTGCCGTTGTCCAAATCTCATGTTAAAATATAATCCCTCAGCGCTAGAGGTAGGGCCTCCTTCAGGGTGAGTGGGTAGATTATCCCTCCTGGCTTGGTGCTGTCCTGGCAATAGTGAGTTCCCAGGAGATACGGTCATTTAAAAGTGTGTGGCACCTTCCCCTACTCTCTCTTACTCTAGCTTCTGCCATATGAGAAGCCTGCTCCCTCTTCATCTTTCGCCATGATTATAAGCTTCCTGGGGAGGCAGAAGCAGATGCTGGCGCTATGCTTCCTGGACAGCCTGCAGAACCATGAGTCAAACCTCTTTTCTTAAAAATTACCCAGTTTCCAGCCTCAGGTATTTCTTTTCTTTTGTTTTGTTTTGTTTCGAAGTGGAGTCTCGCTCTGTCACCCAGCCTGGAGTGCAGTGGCTTGATCACAACCTCTGCCTCCCAGCTTCAAGCAACTGTCCTGCTTCAGTCTCCTGAGTAGCCGAGACCACAGGTATGCACCACCACGCCTGGCTAATTTTTGTATTTTTAGTGGAGATAGGGTTTCACCATGTTGGCCAGGCTGGTCTCAAACTTCTGACCTCAAGTGATCTGCCGACCTCAGCCTCCCAAAGTGTTGGGATTACAGGTGTAAGTCACTGCACCTGGCCTCAGTATTTCTTTATAGCAATTGCAAGAAAGGTCTAATACAATTATTATCTTTTTCCCTGGTGTTTCTGTCAGGTGAACTAGGACTGAGAACCCTCAGGAATAAAGCCACCAGCTAGGCAGGTAACAATGAAAAATTATTACTGGGAAAATTTCTACTAATAGGAATTAATAATACTCAGGGATAATGTTGAGAGGAGGCTGAGAGGAAATTACATGCACAACACACTTTGGTAATTCTATCTGTCACATATTGCAACAGTACACTCCCAAAAAAAGACCATCCAAAACTCAGTGGCTTACAACCACAGGGATGTATTCCCCCACTCATGTGTCTGAGGATCAACTGTGAGTCCACTGAAGAGGGCTGGGCTCAGCCAACTGGGCAGCTGTGCTTCAGGCTATGCGTCAGCCTTTGCCCTAGGCTGTGGGCTGGACTCAGATCTGCATTACATACATGATCTACCTGAGGGTCTTATTAGGGTCTGCAGAGCACAAAATAGGGCGGGAACTTCTAAAACCCTTGCTTGTGTCATTTCTGCTAACATTTCATTGGTCAAAGCAAGTAATAAGACCAACCCCAACATCAATGGGGCAGGTCACCATCTCAATCCACACAGTTCCCTGACCTCCTACGTGGGTCTTGCCAGCTCTCCTTCCTCTAGGGGGTGGTCCATGATTTCCATATCTTTGACAAATGGCTAGAATTCTCTGGAATCATGGTATTGACAACAACCTAATTCAAAGCCAAGTCTCCTCTTCAAATCACCAAACTTAACCTCATGATTCCAATTGATGGCAACTCCTGGGATACCAGAGCTAAGTTAGAATAAACCTTTTCCCCTCCATGCTTATGGTCTTCCCTCAATAGGCCTTCTGCTGAGTTGCCAGAGTATGTGGTGGCTGAGAAATTGTGGGATAGAAGATTACAATTTGGTCTCCAAATTTGGTACAAGGTACACCTGGAAATGTACTACCTTCTAGGCATTTTCTTAACCAACTTTGAATTTCATTTCCTTTACATGTACCTAATTATGGTAAAGTTAATACGTAAAATTATATATTTGTCTTTGTACTGTTTGGATTAAGGTGAATGAGGAGGCAGCTGTGAGACTTTAGACTTTAAGTCACTGGCTCAAGATCACAAGTTAATCAAAAGAAAGATGAAGTTTTCCAGGTTATTTTCACTTTCGTTTCACTGAGCCTCTACCTCTGCATTTCTCTGCAGATCAGTGTAATCTGTTAAGGAATGAATGTGTGTCCCCCCTCACATTTCTATGTGAAAATTCTAGCCCCCAATGTGATAGGAGTATGAGGTGGATCCTTTGAGAGGTAATTAGATCATGAATGGGATTACTACACTTGTAAAAGGGATCCTGAAGAGCTCTCTCATGTCATCCTGCCCTGTGAGGAAGCAATGAGAAATCAGCAGTCTACAACACCAGAAGCCGACCATGTTGACACCCTAATCTCAGACTTTCAGTCTCCAAAACTGTAAAAAATACACTTCTGTTGTTTATGAGACACCCAGTCTATGCTACTTTGTTACAGCACCCCAAACTAAGAGTTTGCTATGGTTAAAATCTGAAAAGTTGCCTATTTCCCTCTCAAATGTTACTTAGTTTATTCAATAAAACACAATAAATTAAAGATCTGTTTATCAACTTTTTAATCATCTAATAAAATGTACAGTCTTTAAAATGAATCTTATTATATTCATTAGTGTGCATTTGAACGAATAAAATAAAGCATTTAATCTTAGTCACCGGTTCCTTTTTTGTTCCTCTCTGTAACATGAATTTTCATCTTTACTGATTTGTTTCCACAAATATAACAAATGCCTTCATGCCTGTATAGATTTTCTAATTTTTAATAAAATTAATCATTAGACTTAAAAGTCTATACTCTGATATATTCCATTAGTTAATTTAAACAGCTACTGTCACTTTTTCTGAATAAGCCTGTGCTGGGCAGCAGAGATCTAACTTCGAACAAAGAGATAATGGCTTTTAGCCTTAGAATCAGAGTCCCATCTATTTAATGAGATGTCCTCAAGAATGACACAAATGGAAAGGCTTATTATTACTTTTATACATTTTGATCTCTGGACATCCTATTTGTCTCTTTTAGTTTGACTGACATTCAGTATTCCCTACAGATATTCTGCTATCACCCTGGTCAAGTTTTGTTTTAACTGTACTAGAAAAAGCAATTCATTTCACTTCGTACCACTGTCATATTGAAATATTGTCCTTATCTGAAGTATCATTAATAAAGCTAAAGGACCAATTATATGTGAAAAATATATCATAAATACATTAGTCACAACATTTTATTCTGAATGCTTAACCTATTGTTTCATCCATGGAAGATCAGAAATTCTTAGGGCTATTACTCCCCTTAAATTTAAAAAAAATATATGTTAAAAATAGTCTTTGAAAATGTCTGTTTTTAGCCAGGTGAGGTGGCACTTGTAATCACAGCTACTCAGGAGGCTGAGGCAGAAGAATCACTTGAACTGGGAAACAGAGGTTGCAGTAAGCCAAGATAGTGCCACTGCACTCCAGCCTGGGCAATAGAGCAAGACTCCATCTCAAGAAAAAATGACAATGTCTGTTCCTATGGGGAGTCACTAAAATTCATGTGTATCCTATTAGCAACAAATGTGAAAAATTAATGACAATTTCAGTCTGTATGTTTTTTATAACAGAAACACTTAACATAGATCAACCTTCTTTTATTTTCTACCTTCATATAATCTAACCACTGTGGTTTTAGAGCTTTGTATTTTTCTCTTACAATAAATATTTCTCATAATACTGAATAAATAATTTCTGGGGCTAAATTTATATACACTTGTAAAATAAACAATTGCATTATGAACTCTAGAAGTATTTCTCTTATTCTTTTCAAGTTCTTAAAGCAAACACTGATGCTTTTGCATCCTTATTATGTATAATATGAAGTTAAACAAATGAAATGCTTTACATGTGACCAATCTGATCTACAAAAATGAGAATTTTCATGTCTCAACCTAACAGTTATTTATTTATCTGATTCTCTTCCCAGAATGTGAGTGCTTCATGGCCAAGGACTGTACCTTATTTGTATTTGGATAAGCTGAATGTCCACAAGTGAATTTCTGTACCTGAAAAACTATTTAGATTTGGCTCGCGGTTTCTTTCTACACCCTCCAGTACCTTCGGCAAGATTATAACTATCCAGAATGGGTAACTAGCCGTAACTTCAACTTGCTACTAAAGAATCCTTGTGGGAATAAAATGAGAAAATATATTTGAAATCCTGAATGCAATTCCTGGCACACAGTAAGGCTGTAGTACATTAGTACTATTACTAATATTATTATTACAAAAATAGGAGCATGGGCCAAGTGATAACTTATATGGAGTTCTACAAGAGTGATGAGAGGACTATATCAGCTAAGGCTTCCAGGAAGTATCTCAAAAGACTGAAGAGTTTTCGTGGTTACATGGCTAAGGATTAGTGGAGAAAGCTATGGCACATAGCCGATCAGGCTAAAATTCAGGGAGAGGCTATGTAGATGATGTTGAAAGGATCAAGTTAGATTTTAAAGCAGCCAATCCTGTTTATACAGCAGAGTCACACTTTCAACAGTTCTTGGCGCATCTGGAAAGAAACACCTGTGTGTCTCATATGACCATTCCTTTTCCGTAATAAACAGAGTAGCGTTCGGATTCACTGAAACGCTCTCATCCTTTGACCTAGCACCATATGCATCCTTAGAGAGCCTTATGTTTGTTTCTCCAGATTTCAAATCAAATTTGTTAATATTCCTATACACCTTAAAAATCATGCAGTGTAAGTTGTGGATTAGATTAAATGAATTATTCAATGTTGCATTTTCAATAAATATTTTTTGTCTCATGCTATTATGCCATTTACTTTGAGGTCCTCTAAATTGGTCTTAAGGGTGAGGAATTAAAGACATGTGCATGTACCCCAGAATTTAAAGTATAATAAATAAGTTAAAAAAAAAGACAAATTATTTCTGAGAAGGACCCTTCAATCACTGAAACTTTTCCTGTCACATTAAAAAAGACCAAAAAGGGAATAATTCAATTTTTAAAAATGAATTTTCACAGCACTTACTATGTATGTGCCAGGGCTGTGCTAAGTACAGTGGGTGTGAGAGTTTGATAAGACTATGTATAAACAGTACTATCTGCCAGGACTACACTGTGCTAAGTAAATACTCTTCTAAATAGTCTAGTACTATGCTAAGTACAGTCTTGGTAGCCCACAAATATATTTTGTAGGCTATCATTGTCCCCATTTTACAGATGCAGAAACTGAAGCTTATCCCATTTAGGTAATATGCCTAATGTCCTACTGTGAGTAAATAAAGGAACCAGATTTAATCTTAGGTTTCTCTGACTTTTGGTTTTGGGTTTGAGCAACTGATAATAGTGAGCAGCTGGGAGCTCTGTTACCAACCTGCACATTTACCACAGCTGAAACGTAGCTTAGGCTAGAGCTGTTCACCAAGGAATAGCTACGTAAGCATTCAAAATTCCCCCAATTCTTCACTCTATGTGAACCACAAAAACATGTTAGTTTTATTTGTACTTTTGCCATCTTGAAATGTACCATAAATAAAAAGAGACAATGATACTGGGTCATTTCTAGGAAATTTAAGAGTATATACTTTACATGCATTTACATATTTATTTTATAGCTAGGCATTAGTAACTCGGATAAAATAGACACTTTTCATTTAAACAAACAAATTTTAGATTTCAGTAAAAGCTGAACAAAATCCAAATTACTAAACTTGCTAATAGTTTAATAATGCCTCTTTAAAGTCAGAGGCTATTTCTCATTCATATGTGTATCCATACACCTGGCACAAGCCCCAAGGAATGGCACTTGATAAAGGTCATTGAGTTTAATTTATTTGAAGCATTGCTGAAGAGACATGCATGAAATCTGAGTGTTTGGGCTCTAAAGGTTTTAACAAAATACACTACAATGAACAGACTTGCCAAAAGCAGTTAAAGATTTAGATTGAAGCTGTATTTTTACCACATTCTTAGTTTGCTTGATTAGAAATAATAACAGATAACTTATTGTTTACCTACTGTGTGCTAGGGAATATGCTAAATGGTTTATACGGAGTATTGCATTTACCTTTCATTCTCATTTTACCAACAAGAAAGTTTAAGTTCACAGAGTTTTAGTTTATGGCCAGTGTGTAGTGAAGACAGAATTTTTAAATACCAGCAAATTTGTTATTTGTTATTAACTACCCTAAATTTATGCCATAAAGCCTCTTTAGAAGCACCAATAATTTATATGTTTTATCACTTATTACATAGTGCTTTATTATAATTCTGTTCATCCATAGCTAAAATCTGTATTTGTTTCTATTATCAAAGTGTTTCTTCAATTACCAGCTTTCCTCTTCACAACTACATAAATAAGGACATTTTAATACCCTAATTAATGTCCATTTTTAACTCTATGCCATGTTTTTACTGCCATCCTGTCATTAAAAATCTAATGAGCATTAGCATACTGACAAGGATAATAAATGCCAACAAATCATATTCAGTTATTAAAGCTAATGGTTTTCCCATTGGAATGTAATATATGCTTCAAGCTTTTTTGCCAAAAGCTCAATGATACTTTTATCTCCAGTCGACCAATTGCACATTTAATTTAATACCTATTAAATGCAAACAGCAACCCAGAAATTACATTGGAGTTGTTAACCAAGCCATCCAGAGCCAGCAACTAGAAAGTGAAGATTAGGTAAAGGACTAATGTTAGTCACAGAATAGAAATGATAAGCAAATTCCTGCCTTAGCAAACTGGCTTCTTTGAACAGAAGAAGTAAGTCATGTGACATGCTCTTAGTACAACAGCAGGACAGAAATTGCTGCTTCTTACACAATACTGAGAAAAACATTCTTCAAAACACTCTTGTTTCTAAGAACCGTTCCAATTAGCAAATCTTAGCTCTAAATTCTATTTTGTCTAGTTTTCCAAAAACCACAACTTTTTTTTCCCTTGGCAATACCTGTTCTCTAAGTTGCTAGCTTGACACTTTCTTTTAAAAGGAAGGGAACAGTTTTTAAACATAGGTAAATATTAAAGCTGCAGAAACTGATCTGGCAGAATGGAAAGCCTTTGTGTCTAAAGAGCTTGTTGGACATGAAATTGGGAAAGGTGTCATGAATAAATTACTTAATGACACAGATATATTCTCTGTCTGAAAGGTGAATTATGCTAAATTTAAACCATATCACATGCCCACTTATTCTTAAATACTATGATACAGCCATTGGTTTGGAGTTTGCACATCACTGCACAAAGTATAAATTCTGTATTCATTTTAAATTAGTTTTATACTTTTTCTTCAAAATGTTTTGTTTTCTTTGAAATGAGCAACATCATGATCAATAAAGCCTAAATGTCCCTTTTAGACTAACGGACTAAAAATACCAAGGAAATCTCAAACTTCTTTTTCTAAATAATTTAAACATCTCCTGATTTTACAAATCAATATATACTAGTATTAGAATATAAATCCAGGAAAGTAAGACTTCATTTGCTAACTTTATTTCAAAAGAATCAATGTATCAAACAAAAACCACTTTTATCACAAGCATGAGATACTAGTCAAAGAATTACGACTGCTAAAATTTGAGGTAAGCAAATTTAGAGGTGAAGGTTATTAAGACAATGTAGTCAGACCTCTAGCTTTTCTCACACATCTTATAATGCCAAGATTGCAAGGCCCTGACTACTCTTTTACCCAATCCATTACCCAGAGTTGTTATGCAGCCGATAACTTTAAGAGATGAAGTACTGTCTTCTTTTCCACAACTCTGACAAAGAACAGGCTTGCTTACTCTTGCTACAAAAGTGGTAGATTCCCCAACCACTGTATTGCTCAGTTCCAACACAAACCTACGTGAGTGCAGATAATAAATCTGAACCCATTACATTGCCCTCCATGGGACTGCAGCTGAAGGTGAAGCAGTGCAAATACATTGATGCGCATGTGCCATGAGTAATTAGGTCTCTGGTCTCTGACACCAGAGTCACATATCTGCTGCCACCACCCAGGAAACATGAATAAGCTTATTTAGAAGCGTCTAAAAAGGACAAGATCAAATCCAAGACCTGACAAAGGTTACTTAAGGTAAGTTTAATTAACCTCTCTAAGCTTCACTTTCCTCATCTGTAAAAAAAAAAAAAAAGAAAAAGAAAAAAAGAAAAAAAGAGACAGAATAATGCCTATTTTGAGAATTTTTAAGAGGATTAGATGATAGTCTACCTATGAAGTTTCTAGTACAAAGAAAATGCTCAGCAAATATTTGCTTTTCCTGAAGTACTGCCACATAAGGGAATATTTAAAACCATGTCAGAAGGTTTATTAAGTTTATTCTAGGCATTTTACATTCCTCACATTTATTCAAATGTACCCTTCAGTCCTTAGAAAATTTTTGTAGAAATATAACATGGAATCAATTATGACACTATACTGAACTCCACTTAATCTCATTATAGTACTTCTTTAATATATAGCTAATTTCAATTTGTTAATATTTTATTTTTAAATGTTTATCTCATCCTAAACTATATTCGTATGTAGTTTTCTATTTTCCTGCACTCTATTAGGTTTCATATAATAAACTGAAGATTCTCCATTAATTCTATATATTTTAGAAGACAGGTAAACATTAAAATTATCTTATGTTTTTAAAACATATATTACAGAGTACCCTAAACTTTTAAATCTTTCTGAGATGAGCATTTTTATAGGAGACAGTTCTTGGACAAATTTTTCAACGTCCTTCACTGTTACTGCTCTAGTCTGGATTTCTATAAAGACAGACATTGCCATTTGTTTAACACACATTCCCTTTCTCACTATCACTACAGAGGCTGAAAAAGGTGATATATTTCTCTACCCTCTCTTACAGTTTAATGGGCCCATGCTGTCCCAGTTATGGTTGAAAAACTGAAAAGGAAAGCCTGATGTTTGTTATGGCAGACTGAAGGTAGCTGAAGGAGAACCTCCTCTCATGAGCTGTTTTATTCACCTCATTATGGCCCATTACCGTAACTCCAGCCTTGCCTTTCCACCTTCACTACCAAAGCAAGCTTCAGGATGAATGTCCACCAACCCTACCACCGTGAGCTGGGCTCTGGGGAAGCCCTCAGGTCTTTAATTTGCTGCCCGCTTCATCAACGCCTTGCTCCCAGTCTTTGCTGGTCTGACTTCAGTAGTTTACTGCACTCTTGTGGAAACCTAGATATTTACTTTTTATGGTATTTTCCTTTACCTCAGTCCAAGCCTATCTTCACTATACTTTTCACAAATTACCAAGGTTTCATTACACTTTCCATACATTCCTCAGAATCATTTCTGTTACAGCACAGACAGCAGTTTTAATACACATACATGCATGTGCACATATGACTTTTGGGCATTTCAATAATATTAGAGGAAATATAAATTGTTACAAATAACTAGACTGAAACAAAGATGTTCACCATATATTCTGGAGGATCTGGATAATATCAACCTCAAAAGGTTAAAAAAGATTAAAGGGGTCACTGATAATCTGGGGTCACTGAAACTGCTAGAAAACTATTTACAGAGATTTATATGTTTCCCATGAGAAAAACATGCTGTGAAAGAAGTAACGGGACCCATTAGATGAATTAATTGAACATGAAGAATAATGGAGAAAGAAAAAATAAGCTTAAAATATACAGGACACTACAGAAATAAACAAGTTTAGTGAGAGGAGAAACCTGGAGTGTGACATAGAAGGCATCACGCCTCCAGAGAACAAGTCGTCAACCCAGGTGTATCCTCTGAAGCCTGCTGAGTAGACGGCTTCTCTGAGAGGAGTGAGGAGAGACGGACATAGGACCAAGAGATGACTTCTCAGTCAGAATGTCACGGCAGAAGATCAAGCATAAAAGAAGAAACCTGGAACATTAAAACTATTCACTTTTCTTTAAATTATCATTTGTGGTCAATAAATGAAATTTTATCCTCTCCATTTTGATTCCATTTTTTTCAAATTAACCTTGTTTTGTTGTTCTATGACCATATTTACAACTCTCCACAATAACTTCATACAATTTCAAGATTTCAGTGATATTTTCTATCAGTTACATAGAAACTGAATTTTCTATCAATTGTTTTCAGTTCCATGACATTCATAACGAAGTTATGGAAAATTCAAAGCAGAGTTTTTCTACTAACTGCAATTTAAGCTACCTATTTTAACATGCAATATCACTATCATCTGGTTTGTGATACTTGGGACAATTTTTAATCTAATGTGTGATGTTTCTAGCTAAATCCATTTAATTAATTTGGTTAAGAAAATTTTATGAGACCCTTTCTATAACAGGTACTTTACTAAAAATCAATATCCTCAAATGCATTTTCTTCACTTATCAAGTGTAATATAATGACGTAGTTTAAATAATGATTTACTCTTGCTAGCCACCTTTCCTCAACTCTTCTGAAATTTTAGAAGGCAATAATCACAATATTATTTGAAATGTGTAATGTCCTATTAAAGAATAAATGAGATAAATTTTAAAAATACATTAAAATAGATAGATGAAAAAAATTAAGTTGGCAATATAGTTTAGGGAAAAAACAGTATAATTGTGACAGGAAAGTATATTTTTAAGTCAAAGAAAATCCTATTTTATTAATCCAAAATGAACACATCTTAAGTACATCCCAGAGAATTCTTGCTGGGATGCTTGTGTTCAAAAGCCCAATAAGTTTGTAAAATCTATATGCCTTCAGCAAAAACAGAACAGAGAAAAGACTTGGCATTAAAGAATGACTAAAGCACTCTACGGTCATGCTGCTAAAACCAATGCCTAGAATTGAAACTCTCTCCTTGAAATCTCAAAATCAAATCACTGTACATGATAGCAACAGGCTCAGAAGAAGTCATTCAGTAGGGAAAAACAAGATAAATCTCCCCAAAGACAGGGTAGGATTTAGAATAAAGTGCTGAAAAAGTAAGAAATACAACTTCACCAGACAGGAGGGGGAAATAAAAAAGATTACCTCCTAAAACAATGAAGGAAAACATACCAATTGTACTTAAAAGAAAGCAAAAAGTAAGTTTTATATCAGTGACATAGAAAAAATTTTCAATAAAATGAGATGGATACTTGCTGTTGTGAGGATTTTAGGAAAAATAAATCCATAGGCAAACAGCATATTTTGAAGATGCATGATCATCTACCCTTTATTCTACTGGCCTGTCATGTGTTTATCATGAGAGAAAACAGAGTTTCCATGTAGTGTGGGAATATGTCCAGCACTATGCTACATACCGGGCTATAACGATGCCCTTTAAGGGCATCAGAGTTTAGAGAAGGGGAAGTTAAACAATTTTGTTGTCTAACCATGTTACACTAATAGGAGGTGGCATAGAAATCAGTAGATGGGACCAGAAGTGAGTTGTTGGGAAAAGCTGTTTAGACTGGGAAGCAGAAGCTAGGGTGAGAAAGAGCAGAAGGTAATCAGGTGGAAAAGGGACAATTAGTTAAGAAAGAGGACACAGCCCAGGAAGGTCCAGAAGCAAGAGAGCATAGACGGCTCACCAGAGTGAAAGGAATTCAGCATTTCCAGGGAACAGAAATCATTGGAGAGTAGTTTATTTTTTTTATATATTAAAAACAAAACAGTCCTCTGGAAATGGCATTCCTGTGTTTTGCAGATTTTTCAAACTGTCACATCCATTACTTTTGTGTTGATAAAATTGCAGCCAATATTTTTTGGCATTGGGACCTTTTAAAATATATTCTGAAAACACACATTCAAGTCAACCTGAAAATATTTGATTCAGGCAAAAGGTAATAAAGAAATATTCTTAAAAGACAAAATGGATGTGTGCTATAAGCACAGTTAATCAATGAGAAGCCAAAATAAAAAAAATTGCCCACTCAAGTCCCATCAGGAACCAGAGTAAAGGAAAGACAAGTACACAAATTAAATTTGTGAACAGTATATTTTGTGAATAAAATTAATTTAGGAGAAGGATAATTTCAAATTAATAAGATTTCAGTATTTATATAGATAACATAGTTAAACAAAACTACCTCAAGTAAAAAAACTACCTCATATATAACAGAGGAGAGGAAAGGGTCCTGGCAAGCAGTATCAAGACACAGGAATAATACATAAATATGTTATTTGAGTGTATATTAGGAATGAGTTAGCAATCATCTATTAAATGCAGGTCTGTTTATTATCATTAGCTCATTTTCTGAGCTCTTACTGTGCCCAAGGACTTTTTCTTCATAAACTAATTTTCAAAATTATTCTCTGCTAAAAAAATTACTATGCCAGTGTTATAGATAAATAAAATGAGGCTTAGAGAAGTTATAAAAGTAGCATCAGCTGACCCAGTTGTTTCTGACACCTAAGTCCATGTAAGATATTTATCCTTGCTATTAGGGAATGCATGACTGGGAAAAGGAACTAATGAGATTATCTGAAGGTTTGGCTTAAATATTTATATAAAACATTTCAGAAAGAGAGAAAAAAACGTAATTTTTTAATTGTTTTGAGACAGAGTTTCGCTCTTGTTGCCCAGGCTGGAGTGCAATGGCACAATCTTGGCTCACTGCAACCTCAGCCTCCCAGGTTCGAGCAATTCTCCTGTCTCAGTCTCCTGAGTAGCTGGGATTACAGGCACCCACCTGTAACAGGGTTTCACCGTGTCAGCCAGGCTGGTCTTGAACTCCTGACCTCAGGTGATCCACCCGCCTCAGCCTCCCAATGTGCTGGGATTATAGGCGTGACCCACCTCAACTGGCCAAGAATGTAAATTTTTAGGAAGTCTTTTGGGAACATTCTTGACTGATTAGTTCAACTTACCATTCTTTGCTAAGGCCTGGATTTAATTTTTGCTCAATCCAATCATCTTCACAGTTCACAGATTCTAACCCTAATCAGCTGTCTTATATATATATATACTGATATCCATAAGAGAAGCTAGGTGAAAGAGTGAATGCCAATGAGTGAATGCTAATCAACAATTTCTCCATTTCAGTTCACAGCACTGGAGGGAGGTCAAAAGCCTCAGTGTATAGAGATAACTGTGGCAATCATGATCACAAGTTCACCTTAGATGTCCATTAACTTCCTGGTTCTCAACCTTCACCATGTGTTATAATATAATCACCTTGGGATTTTCTAGGACATATCAAAAGATTCTGATTCAATTAATCCAGTGTGGCCCAAGCACTGATATTTTTAAAATCTCCCCATGATGCTAAATTGCATCCAGGATTGAAAACCACTGAAGCAAGCCAATCAAGATAATCCCATTGCTATTGCTAATGGTTGCTTTAGGAATAAGCATAGGGTTCAGCATTGGCCAATGGAACATGAGAGAAAGTATTTTGGAGCAATTCTGGGAAATGTTTCCTTGCTCTGGAAAATAGAAACCAAGGGAAAGATGTATTCCTCTTCTTTTGAACATTATCACGTCTGGAATTAATGTACGGAACTATAGCAGGCATCTTGTGATCTCAAGAAAAACCAGCGTTAAGATAAAGTCAATGTTGAGAACACCAGAGTGGAAACATGAAAGGAAACAAGGTCCTGATAACATCACTGACATCTGAGATACATGATGCCTCCAGACTTCCAATCATGAGAAGAGATATCCTTGTTTAATACTTTTTGAATCAGAGTTACTTATTATTGTTATCCAAATCTCCCTTACTGATCTAGCACATGACAATAATCATTATATGTCATGTTAGTGACTAAATAATTCTAAAAGTACATTAAAAGCTTACCTCAGTTTTTAATATTATTGCTCAAGATTATGTTATTGTTACCAACAGTTTCCAAGCCATTTGAGTTTAGAAATGTGTCAAAAGCTATTCTATTTAGAAATTTCCTTACAATTCAGGACCTAAAAATTAAAGATAAGTCATTTTTTGACTTTATTCTATTATGCTCATCTAGCCCAGCCTAATTTCTAAAGCGATCATAACTACAAGTAGTTCTAAGAATCTCTTAATAATAAATAATCTTGCCTCCTCCTTTTTCATTTCTTTAGGTAGTTGGTCAACAAACACTTATTAAGCATTTTGTACAGACCAGAAACTAAGCTCCTGCTTGGATATATAGATTTCAAAACATGTTACCTGCTCTTAAGAAGGTCCCACTCTAGTCGGAGAAACAATTACAAGAACAGATAATTACAATACCACTTGATTAAATTATCATGGAGACTAATAACATGATTTTTGTAAAAAAAAAAAAAAAAAAAAAAAAACAAGTCAAGTCCGGCTTTGAAGCAGAGAAATGAGTCTTATTAATTCATATTTTTATTAAATTTCTAAATGCTTTTATTAAAATAACTACAATATCTTTTAGGGCAACAGGAGAATTATAAAAAGTGAAAACCAAGTAGTCAAGAGGAATAAAAAACAGTAATGAGATATGTCAATTGTAAAGCTAAGAGTCTAATTTTAAAACAATATAAAAATTCTGAAACTTTGATACATGGATTTTTTTGAAAACATTGAGGGAAATTGTTCTCAAAACTTAATGTTTTACAAAACTATTTTATTTCAAGCAGAGGGGCATTAATGAAATTGCCTATTCAGAAAGTCATAAATAAAAGCAAAATATCCTTCAATCCTTAGGTATTAATTTTCCACATCAATCATCTTTGTTCTGCTAGAAAACTAGCATTGCTCTATAGTATTTTCCAATTCCCCAGAAAACTTGGTTTGCATAATATGACTTCAGGAACGACTCAAAAGAAAACTGATTTGATTATACCCAAGTTCTAAGACTGACTAAACCAGCACTTTATAGAAATACCTCAATTTATAAAGCTCTGATGTTTTCTACTTTTTTATTACTCAATAGAAAAAATATCGACCATGGGAAAGAAATCGTAGACTATATTTGGTTTTTAGATGCAGGTACTCTTTGACATTCAATTTTAGATGCTAGTATATGTATCAAAAATCCTCTTCTGTCAGCTCATAAAAACATGTGTTCAGATATTTGAGCAGGATATATGTTTTAACAAATGTCCCAAATAACCTGCTCAATTTCAAAGTTCTACATGATTACAAAAAATCACATCTTGAGTATGCATCCGTTTGATTATTCCAATCTTGAAAAATACTCTAATAAAAGTAAACTAAAATTGATTGGTTGCCATTTCAAAAGGTAATTATATTATATTTACAAAATGCTTTTGCCTAAGGAATATGTGTCCTCATAGTAAATTTGATTATTAAATGTTATCCGATATTCTTTTGGGGGAAAAATGGTTAGGGAATGTGATCCTCCAAGTACAAATTCTTTCCCTGAAATACGTTCTCCTTCCTAAAATTTTAAGTCTGAACCTTTAGAAACACCAGAAAAGGACTTATACTTTAGACCTGGTAAGGTTGATTTGCAATTATCCCAGCCTATCTTCTGAGTGCCCAGATTGATATTCAGGTCTTGAGGAATCCAGCACAGCTACAAGCTAGACTACTGAAGTTGTCCTAAATTTCCTTTATCTGGAAGATTCAATTAAGGTTTATGACAAATCCATTAAATGAAGGAAATAAACTTCATTCTGGAGCTGTCAAAAAAGGAACAGAGGATAAACTGGGTAAGGAAGCCTTGGGCATGCCTGACACTAGTCAGATTTCATTGTCAGGTGATGGTCCCCGGAGGTATATAAACTCAACCACTGATTGACAGCTCATTGGTGTTCCTTTCGGTGTGGGAATATTACAAATGCTAGAGCTCCCAGCAATTATGGCTATAACTCTATCACAAACTTACTACTCACTAATTCTGTATATTTGCAATCCTTCAAAGTAAGGATCACCTTGTAGCTTCCTTTATGCTGAACAAAGACTATATGTGCTATTAATTTCCATGATAGGAAGAAAATAGAATTTACCCTGTGCTTGCCTTTGAAGATTCTTGATGTCAACTAATTCATGTTTTAAAAGCCTTTGACACTTAAGAATAATTCGTTATAAATATTTTCATATGAAACCAAAGTTTTGATATATTTTGTCTTATCAAAAAAATTATATTTAATATCCCATGAAACTTTATCTCTGGTGAATAAACCATTTTAAGTACAGAACCTGTTTTTGAAGTATAAAAATAGCTCAAACATTATTCCTCCAACACATATATGTGCACGCACACATATTTGTTGTCAAAGAATGCTAAGAGTTTACATTTAAAACCATGCAGTTAATAGATCTTCAAATGTTCTCTTTGAACACTGAGGCTGGCCAGAGAAAATTACTTTGATTTTTATATTGTTTATGCATTCATATTTATATAAAAAATACATGCCCAAAAAATCAAAGTAGTTTTATACTTTATTATGTTTGTCTTTCTGGTGTCTCTGTGACGTTTATAGGAAGTGAATCACAAGAGAAAATTTAAAATTGTTTAGGAAGTTAAATAAACTTTAATAGTCATACTATCTGAATAACGGTCAACACCGCAACCAACAGCTAATGACTTCTAGACACATACCACACCTATAATAACTGAACAACAGAGACTTCTGTGATACCCAGCTTGAAGAAGCAAGCAGAAAATGGTCCCTTCTCAAAAAAGTGTAGAAAATTCTGATTTTTCTAGGCATACAGAGGAAAACTGGATCATATTTTCCAGTGACAGTTACATATAATATGACTTGTAAACTAAATTTAAAACGAATGACTAAAAGCAAATTAAAAAATGAGAGAAAATAAGTTAATAAAAAAGAAGTCAAAGATAGGGCTGGATATCCAGCTTTAACATCTTACTAATTCCCTCATTAATAAAAACTTTGCATGTGTTCATTTTATATTTGTATGAAAGTCATGATTTTACTTTTTTAAAAATGATTCTCTGGCAGTTTTTGGAGGACCCACTGAGATGCTCAAGATGCCTAATGTATTCATTAAATTGCATTGTTCAAATTCTTTTCTAACATTGTCTTAGCCAGGCATGCATTTTCCTGGTTGTAAGAGTGAATACCAAGAACCAGTAGAATATTAAAGTTACTGACCCTATTTTTTCATCTGATCTTAAATTTATTGTAGGTTTTTGTTTCTGATTTGCAAAAGGATGTTAATTTTTCTGCAATGGTGATAGCATAAATTGAGAATTTGGTGACATCTGTCAAGTTCACAATAGAAATTCTATTCTTTCAGGTGAAAGATGACAGAATCTGGTTGTTAGATGCTTTTGTCTATCTACTGATCAGTCCATGAGTGCAAATCAATTAAGAAAATATTTAGTGATGATTGGCAAGGGGAACAATGCTGAAATATGGACTGACGAACTTCACACCTGTAGCTCACATCATAGATCAAAGGCTATTTGCCTCTGTCTATGTGCTCATAAATGAGATAAGCTTTTACCTTTGAGAGGTATTAATAAGTTAGATTATAAAGCACTTTATTCAAAAAAAGAAAAATTTTCTCATTCAGATTTTCTATTTCAAAGTCCACATTCACGTAAGTGAATCTTTGGATAAATCAGATGGGTTTATTCACTTTGGCTTAAGGGAAAAAATCATGTCTTTTCTCTGATTTATGATTGTACATGGTAAAATAAATTTACATTTGTTTTCATAAGATTTAGACTAACTTATTATTCTTACTAACTGATCAAATAAGCTAAGATTACTTCTATGTAATGTTTAAGATAATAAAAAATACAAATTTGTGTTTAATAAATTAAACCATAGTGACAAAATGTTTATAGCAATAGTAATTATACCTTGTAGTATGACAGTTTGAACATAAATTCCATAATCTTAAACCAAAAACTTGTGACTAATATTAATTAGTAACACTTGGATATCCAGATAATTTCCACATAAGATAGAATACAAGAACATTGACTAATTTAAGTTTATATAATTGTACTTATTACTATATTCTATAGAGTGGATATATGTTTGTGTCTTATTCATGAGCTTGTTAATTTTTTACCAGTGTAAGATGTGAAAGGGATGTGTGTAGCTGTGGAAAGTTATGTTATGTGTACTTATGAACTTTGCTGGTTTGCTAGAATGCTTGTATATCAGAGTTCAACTAGGCATCACCCCCTGCCACTAGCACAGCTTTTTCTTTGAAATAAAATGTTAGATACATTGATGAAAAGTTATCATCAATATAGATTGTTGAGACAATAATAGGGGTAAATACTGACATAGAAATGGACCTGTATATGTGAGTTTGCTTTTCAAGAGACTAAATTCTTCCTAGCACATCTCAGTTTGTTCCAGAATATGAAAGATCACAGTGAAAGGCAAAACTTGAGGGAGTATAAAAACTAGTAGAGTTTTAATTTAAAACAAGTCAATTTTATTTACCTTGGTTTATAATATCTGAATCTGAAAGAAAACCTTAAAATGTGTTAAAATTTTGACAAATTCACTCGGTTTTAATGAGTGTAATCAAAATATAATAAAGACAGATTAGGTGACTCATCAAAATTTATTTCCAATTAATATATTAAAGCAAAAGAAGAATTTGGTTTTCTCACTGTTAAATAATAAATCGGTGTTAAGGTCCTTAACAAGGCATAGTAAAGGGATTTTTAACTTTCCTTGTAACCTGCCTAGATAGCACAGATTCTATATTTTACTAGCATAAACTTTTGTGTTTTATGTTACTATGATAAACTTTATATTTAAAATTTCAAAAAGCAAAGTTCTTTATTTTTGACCTCGGTTATACACAACTCTGTTATATTCTTCTGGGTATATTTTGAAATATTTTACAGTCACTTTGAGTAATTAGATAACTAAGCTGTTATTTTTCAAGCATCCATGATTCTGTATTAATCAAATAACCAATTATTTTTATTGGCCCTTTTTATGTTTGCCTTATAAGAATCAGATCTAAAATTTAAAACAAATCAACAAATAAATAAAGTGCCAAGATGTCTTCTACACCTAAAAGCAATCTCATGAGATTTCCCAGAAGGCCACTGGAGAAGCAAAAATATTTAATCTTTCATCATACAAAAAGAGAAATACTAGAAGTAATGAGTTTATACATATATATATACACATATATACATGGAGTATGCTTCCTGTTTCTTAATTAGCTCAATTATTTGTAACAGGTACTATGGAAATACCAAATCAGAACAGATGCTCAACATTCAGTGGGTTAAATTTAAATAGGAAGATGTTATTAGCATAAATATTTTAGAAAGTATATATTTCATGGGTAGAATCTTGATGTTCATCAATGTCCCCACTGTTAATCAGGTTTTAGAATCTTTCAAACCTAACTGAACAGAGTAATAATAAGTAATGAAATCAAAGTCATAATAAAAAGTCTCCCTGTAAAGAAAAGCCCAGGACTCAATGACTTCACTGCTGAATTCTACCAAATATTCAAAGAACTAATCCCAATCCTACTTACACTATTCCAAAAACTAGACAAGAAAGGAATACTTCCGTAATTGTTCTATGAGGCCAACACTACCCTAATACCAAAACCAGACAATGACACAGCAAAAAATATAAACAAAAATTAAAAAAAACACTACAGGCCAATATCTCTGATGAATATTGATTTTTTTAAAAGTCCTCAACAAAATACTAGAAAACTTAATTCAACAACACATTAAAAAGATCATTCAGGCTGGGTGCGGTGGCTCACGCTTATAATCCCAGCACTTTGGGAGGCCAAGGTGGGCGGATCACAAGGTCAGGAGTTTGGGACCAGCCTGACCAATATGGTGAAACCCCATCTCTACTTTAGTATTTTTAAATACAAAAGTTAGCCAGGCATGGTGGCAGGCACCTATAGTTCCAGCTACTGGGGAGGCTGATGCAAGAGAATTGCTTGAACCCAGGAGGTGGAGGTTGCAGTGAGCCAAGATCGCACCATTGCACTCCAACCTAGGTGACAGAGCGAGACTCCACCCAAAAAAAAAATTCATTATAACTTAAGTGGGATTTATCCCAGGAATATGAGGATAGTTCAACACTGCAAATCAATCAGTGTGATATATCATATCAACAGAATGAAGAACAAAGACTGTATAATCATTTCAATTGATGCTGAAAAACATTTGATAAAATTCTCAACTTCCCTTTATGGTAAAAACTGTCAAACAATTGAAGATAGAGGGAACCTACCTCAACATAATAAAATCCATATACTACAGACTCACGGCTACTATCATGCCAAATAAGAAAAAAACTGAAAGCTTTTTATCTAAGATTTGGAACATGACAAAGATGCCCACTTTTACCACTGTTATTCAACACACTGCTGGAATTCATAGCTAGAGCAATCAGGCAAGAGAAAGAAATAAAGGGCATCCAAATTAGAAAGAAGAAGGTCAAATTATCCTTGTTTGCAGATGATATGATCTTATATTTGAAAAAACCTAAATACTCCACACCAAAACAAAAAAACTGTTAGAATTGATAAACTCATTCAGTAAATTTGCAGGACACAAAATCGACATACAAAAAAGTCAGTGGTTAGAACATGTTCTTTTAGCTCAGAGAAGTTTCTTATTACCCACCCTCTGAAGGTTGATTCTGTCATTTCATCACACTCATTCTCCATCCAGCTTTGTTCCCTTGCTGGTGAGGAGCTGTGATCTCTTGTAGGAGGAGAGGTGTTCTGGTTTGGTGTTTTCATCCTTTTTGTGCTGGTTTCTTCCCATCTTTGTGGATTTATCTACCTGTGGTCTTTCTAGTTGGTGACTTTTGGATGGGGTTTCTGAGAGGACATCCTTTTTGTCGATGATGAAGTTATTTCTTTCGGTTTTTTTAGTTTTTCTTCTAACAGTCAGGACCCTCTGCTGTAGGACTGCTGGAGGTCCACTCCAGGCCCTGCTTGCCTGGGGATCATCTGCAGTAGCTGCAGAACAGTTGCTGCCGGTTTCTTATCTTTGTCCCAGAAGGATACCCACTAGATGTCAGCCTGAGCTCTCCCTTATGTGGTGTCTCTTTGGATATAAGTGGGTCAGGAAGCTGCTTGAGGAGACAGTCTGACCCTTATAGGAGCTCAAGTGCTGAGCTGTGAGCACCACTGTTCCATTCAGAGCTGCTGGGCAGGTACATTTAAGTCTGCTGCAGCAGAACTCATAACTGTCTTTCTTCCCAGGTGCCCTGTCCTGGGAAGTTGGGGCTTTATTTATAAGTTCCTGATGTGCTGCTGCCTTTTTCAGAGATGCCCTGCCCACTGAGGAGGTAACCTATTCACAGTCTACCAGCAGAGGCGTTGGTGGGCTGCCATGGGCTCTGCCCAGCCACTGCGTGAACTTCCTTGAGGTTTTGTTTATAGAGGTATAGTTAGAACTGCCTTGGTCATGGTGGTCTGCCTCAGTAATGGCGGACTGCCTCAGTGATGGCAGACTGCCTCGGTAATGGTGAACTGCCTTGGTAGCAGTGGATTGTCTCAGTAACGGCACACACCCTTCCCCCACAGAGCTGGACCAACCCGGGTCCAGCTGTGCTTGCTGCGAAACTCTCACCACAGAGCATTTCAGATTGCTGGTCTTTGTTGCAGGGAGGGACCTGATGAGGCAGATCACTGGCTCCCTGTTTCAGCCCCCTTTTTCTCAGTTGAATGGGTGGCTCTGTCTCCCAGGCCTTCCAGGCACCAGTTGAAACAGCCACCCAGATTTGTGTGAGTTTCTGTGCAGAGACCTGCTGTGCCAGTTGAACAGCTGTGCTAGGAACTTGTGATGCTTTTCAGCCCGGGAATCTCCTGGTTTGTGGGCAGTGAAAACTCATTTGGAAATGCGGTGATCACTCATCCTCTGTATTGTTCTCACTGGGAACTGCACTCCAGAGCTGTTCCTATTCAGCCATCGTGGATCTGCCCCCAATTTTCATAAGTTTTAACACCGCTCTCTCTCTCTCTGACCTTTTCTCTTCAGTTCCCATCCCACCTGCATTGCCTTTAACTGGCAATGTGCCACACAATATCCCAGGATATGCCTCTGAATGGTCCCTGTGGTTAGATCTCAGAGCTGGCATCAGATATGTGAAATACAATTCTTCATTGCAATCCCCATGTCCACTGTTGACCCTTTAGAACTCACTCATGCTGGGCCTTTTTGGAATGTTGCTTAGATATAAGCTATCAAGACCTCATCCACAGAGAGCTTGGCATCCCTCACATGTCTTACTGGATTGTGTAAACAGCCTACCTGGTCTGGCTAAACTCACAACCTCCAGAGCCCAAGCAGTGACATCCACTGCCTCAGGCAAACATCATCATGTCACTCAGGTGAAATACAATTTCTGAATCTGAAGTATATGACATTTCAAAGCTGGCATTGTTCTGCAAATATACTTCACAATAAAGCAAAAGGACACTGTGAAAGGGAAAGGCAATTTTCTCCAACCAAAGGGAAAAGTAACTTCTCACTGATAAAACTGCTGACACCTAAAACTATTAATACAAAAAAAAAAAGAATTAAAGTCAGGGTGAGAAGAATGAGGGTTTAGTCCTTATTCTGCCCCTTGCCAGCCATGAAATGTCAAGCAATCATTTAACCTCACTGAGTCTCAGTTTCATTATCTGCCTAAGAAGTCAGCTGGGAGAAGTTTTGAATAAGATAATGTATGTGAAAATATAGGTATAAAAGTTAATGTGTCAAATTAATGTAAAGTATTACACATTAACATAATTATTGTTAGACCCCTCAGTCAGGAAAGAAAATTCATGATTTGCAAAATTTGCTCTAAGAATCTGAAAAGTTGGCCACTTATTAAACAAATTCTCACATTCACTGCTTATTTAAAATTAGAACATTTAGCCAAAAATGTGCATTTCTTCCCTCTATACCTTCAAACCATCCCCAGCATAAGATGTGAAACATCAGGGTTAGAATAGGCAATAGAAGAGAGAGTCTGACCATAATTCGTGTATATTTTAGAATGAAATGATTAAAAGGGACAGGTGATTTGATCCAGTAACCCAGATTAACCTTGAATTTTAAATCTCCTCTGCAATGTCAAAGTAGTCATTTAGTCTGAACTTGAACACAGTAACAGGTAACTCTTTACCTCAATAAGGGCTACCCTATGATTTCCTTAATTTGAGATGAACTATAATAAAAAGTTGTTCTAACGTATATGAGTGGCGGGGGGGGCGGTAAGAGAGGAGAGATGGAGAAATATCTGATCAAGAAAATCAGTAATAACATACACTTTTAAGTTATATGGAAGGGTTAATGAAAAGAAGCCCAAGTGGGTATTGTAGACACTGAGAAAAGCGATACTATGATGACATCATACAGGTGATGTATATTTTTGTGTAGAGGTTCAACAATGTGCTACAAAGGAGATATTTAACCCTGAAGTGTATGTATTTTTTTTAATGTCATAGCATAAATTAACATTTTTTATAAGACAATCTAAGCCGTCAAGTTAATTTATTTCTGATGTCTCCTGTTCTCCAGCTTCAACGTCTTATACTTTCAAATATTCCTGTTGTGATACTTTTTTTAGTTTATTTTGCTATTTCAGCCACTATTCTTTGGGCACGCTTCAGATTATCTCTGTCACTTAAATGGTTGTGTTCACCATGAAACAAAACACTTCAAGAATAATATAACTAGTAAACATTTGGTAGCCACACACTTTTGTTAATGAAGTCTAGGGTTGTACTAAGTGCCTGTTTGTGTCTACATCACACTTTTAACTCATATTGCTTTCTGGTCATTAAAAATCAATCTTTCTCACATATCATTTTTATATATCCTATATACAGTAGTTGGTCATTTGAGCATTGGAATATGTATTCAGGGCCTTAGATGCATTCCTGATATTTCACTTTGTCAGATAGTGTCCTATCTTTTAGAATAGCAGAGATGCTGCTCTGGCTAATAGCCTGATCTGGCTAAACTCACAGCCTCCAGAGCCCAAGCAGTGACATCCACTGCCTCAGGTTTAAAGAGAAGGAAAGGAGTGTAAGCGTGGCCATGCTCCATTGGTCATTTAATAGCTATTCTTTTTCTTCTATCTTATTCTATTGACAAGTTTCGTGACTTGGAATTTTATACCCATATCTAAGTAGTTAGCAATTATAGCTAACAATGTTTAGCATTTACCATGTATTAGTGCTTTGTTAACTGCTTTACATGATTTATCCCACTAATTGTATGAGGTAGATAATATTTATTTACTATAGCCATTTTAAAGATGAGAAAACTGAGATAGATTCAGTACATTGCCCAAAGTCATACTCTTAATAAGTGGTAGCAGCAGGATTTGAGCCCAAATATTCTGAGACCAGCACCATAATCACTGCAACTATACTGCCTTTGTTGTCTTTGTCAGTCATTAGGAAATAACTAAAATGGCTGGGCGCAGTGGCTCATGCCTGTAATCCCAGCACTTTGGGAGGTCGAGGCAGGTGGATCACAAGGTCAGGAGTTCGAGACCAACCTGGTCAACATAGTGAAACCCCCATCTCTACTAAAAATACAAAAAATTAGCTGGGTGTGGTGGTGGGCACTTGTAATCCCAGCTACTCAGGGGGCTGAGGAAGGAGAATCACTTGAACCCAGAAGGCAGAGGTTGCAGTGAGCTGAGATCATGCCGCAGCAATCCAGCCTGGTGACAGTGTGAGACTCCAACTTGAATAAATAAATAAATAAATAAGACTAAGGACAGAGTCCTAAGGTATACTTTTATGGCAACTGCCCCATGACACTGATGTACTAATTATCTCTAGGTATGGTTTTTCACTCAACTAATATCACTAACACTTAGCTAATCAGCCACCGTAACCCAGAGCTATCTTGAAATATTTGGCCAACGCCTTGCTTTTACGCAAATACACTATTTTGTGCATTCCTCTAATCTAATGATCTAATAACCCCATCAGAGAAGGAAAATTGATTCCTTTCCTGTTTTTTCTTAGTAAACACATACCAGCCCTAGGAATTACTGCTTCCATCGCTAGCTGCTCACTAACCATTTGTTTCATCATCAATTTAAAAATATTATCTAGAGTAACTTATTTTCCAAGACTACAGTTTATTGGGAAACTTGTTATTCTTCAGTATAAATTAAGGATAATTCACCTGTGTTCATTCTTCAAATATTGCCCTCACTCTTCACAATGAAAAATTTTGAAGAAAAGATCAAAAGATCTTACCAGTCTGTCTCAAATTTTTTGTGCTTTAGAGTACTAGGTGCTGGGGCATGAAGCTAATTTTGTGTCTGCAGTACATAAATTGTGTTTTGAAGTGATAAATACACGGCAATAAACACTATAGAGTTCATGTTTATAAAATAATGAAAAGTAAATTTTTCCTCCATCTGAAATAAATTTATGAAATGCCTTTCTATAAAACCTGTGCTAGAAAGTAAGTGCTTATGGCACATTCCAACTATTGATTTTTGCAAGTTAATAATTTCTAGCAGTGGTATGACACCCTTAGATGGCTGGTAAAACATCTGTCAACCTGTGTCATGTTTTAAAGAGTCAGTCAATAGGTCAATAAAATTTGTGAATGTCTTTGGTGTGCAGACCATTCTAGAGGATACAGTGGAGAAATGTAAAATAAATAAATGTATGAATTCATTCAGAGACCAATGAATCTCAGTGACAGCTCTCTAGGCAGGAAAATAGAAAGTAAAATTTAGAGCAATTTAACGCCCCTCTTGGAACAGATACAAAGTTTTCCTGAAATGACAAGTTATTTTAAATCTGTATATTTGCACTCATATTTTTCCCTGCTAATGGAAAAATATGTTTTAAAAAATGTTAGATTTTACAGTAGTGATATATCCCATACCTGTTGGGCTTTAAGCTCCTTCTTGAGGAATGAGGGTATTTATTAGATTACCCAGGGAGTATCAAGATGTCCATGAAATCTTAGAACAGGGTAGACCTTACCCTTCCAGTCATCCCGGAAGAGTAGAATAGGTAAGTTACACAGTACAATATTTCAGGTACTCAGCCCAGAAGCAGAGGCAGGGAGAGGAAGAGAGGCCACTCCTAAAGCAACATTTGGTAACAGGATCCTGAGAATGCCAGGAATCATGGTCATTTTTATTTAAAGGCAATCCCTAGTAAACACAGTATCCCTGCACAGGCAGATGTAAAACAAGAACTGTGAAACTGCAATGTTTGAACAATGTAGGGAGAGAGATCCAGCTCTCAATACAGCAGACCATTCTCTGAACCAGACCTGAATGAGTGGTCTAGTTCAAATTATTTTCAACGTAACAAATTATTCTCTGAATAGAGCCCTGAGAAGAAAAAATTGGATGTGAGTCATTGAATCCAGTTTGTAAAGTTATTCTTAGTGTAGCTTCTGGTTGTCTTCATGTTTTTGAAAAATCCTTCAGATGTAGAACAAAAAGACATACGAATCAGGTGGCTACAACTAATATTACCATAGTGCTCTGGATCCCAAAAGAATATTGCTGGCTTAAGGTAACTTTTCTCTTTCTGTGGGAGAGATTACAGGCCCCAGAACACCAAGACAGAATATAAACACCAAGGGTATTCTAACTTTTGCACCTCACATGAGAACGTCTTAGTAGAACCTCCATAATACTAAATGAATTAATAAGAGAATGAGCAGATAATTAGACTTAAATATTTTCATACTCTAACTCAGCTTCTGCATGACTTCTATTTCAAAAAAAGCCAAGGAAACTTGTTAAAAATATACTAGACTCCAGACCTAGATCTACCAAAACAGGGTTTCTGGGGTAACAGCCCAGGAATCTACATTTGAATCCACTTTTTCAAGTGGTTCTCACACACATTTGGAAAACAAAACAAAACAAAAAAACAAGAAAAAGCAAATACAACATCTGATGCAAATAATTCTCTGGATTCAGACTAAATTCTGCTATATACTTCTGTGAGCTTCAGCAAGTCTCACTACCTCTCTATGCCTCAGCTCTCTCATCCACAAAGCAATGTGTAGAGTGCTAAACTCATAAAGATGCTGTGAAGATCATATTAGATCATGTGCATGAAGCACACAGCACCATGCCTGCCACCTGCTTAGTGCACAGAAAATGAGAGCATTGTAATGAACAAATGCCACATCGAGTTAATGACAGAGCACAGAATATTTTGGTACTTTTTTTCCCATCGAGAAATAATAATCACCAATCACAGCCACTAACATGTAAGCATTTTTATTATTAAATACTATGTGCTAAACAGAGTCCAGAATAGGTACTTTACATGGGATAATATATTTGCAATGAATTCAAGCATTGTATCTCTTGCGTAGAGAAGAAAACTGCAACTCAACATGGAGATGTAAACTCCTCCCATCTTCATAGGTAGAGAATGCCAGAGTTCTCCTTTGCATTCAGTTCTGAGGCTCTAAGCCAATATCCTGCCTCTAAATTCCAAACTTTTACTGTGTAATAAGTATCCTAGGTTTTAAAAATAAATTACAATTTTTTTCTGTGAAGAATCAAAGGGATTTTTCCCTTAAAACTCTCAAGGGTGATATTTTTGAGTGTGACCACCAATTTTAAAATGCGGAATTATCTTTTAATACTCTTATTTATAGTCAGTAAGAACGTCTTGAACAGGAAGATTACCATCAATGCTGTCTTAATTAAGATCTTATAAAGACTATTCAAGATAAAAGACTTGTTAGCAACTGAAATTTATTACCCGGGAATTTCCTTTACAGGCTATTTTTCACAAACAAGATCATCAGGCCAATATGCCAGTCAATAATATTTACTGAGCATCTGTGACACGGAAGTGTCTGGGAAGACATATCTGTTCAGTATTTTGTAGTTAAACTTTACAGTCCTGTTGATCCAGTAAAAAGATGTTCCTACTTAATAACTTAGCATTTGTTAACTAAATTCTCTTTACTTCAAGTCCAGTAGCCTACACTTTCTATGATTACTGTTGCTTCTTCTCTTTTCATCCATAAAGCAGTAAGCAACTCCCACTTTGCAATCTTCCAGTTTTGTCATGTTAGTATTCATAACTTTTCTTTATTATTACTTTGAATTTTTTAAATTTGTTTTTGTTGGTTTAGGGTTCAAAATATTTAAATAAACAGAAATCAATACTCCTGGTGGGCAAATGAAAGCTACCAATCTAAAAAGTGACTTCTTCATGTATCAGTCCTCTCCAGGATAAGATGAATCACTTCATTCAACTTCAGATTTGAATCACTCTGTATGTATTTTAAAGCTCTTGATATTATACCCAGTTTCCAGTTCTTTCCTTGTCTTAAAAATTCTACTGAATAATTTCTTGGGAAAGAGAGTTCTGTTTTGTTTCTCCCATTATCTTAATTGGTTCCAAGAAAAAAACTGAATGTGTAATAGGGTTGGAATTAGCTGGAATGTGTGAGTTGGTATCAAGGACATCACTCAGCAATGGGGTCCCCAGGTGGGAATATCGTTACAGGCAGCATGACTTCCCTATGACATAAGTTAACCGAAGATGGCACGGAAAGGGTTCAGAATGAACACTGATGCTGCTTTCCTTTGCGACATCTCCTTTACCCAGCTTTCCTCGCTGGGCACAGTGCAGTAGTCAGAGCCTTTCTCATTGAAGACACAGCCTAAGAACAGGGCTGAGCATGGTGCCTGACAGACCTGCTGTTCCGGAGCCCCGAGGTTTTCTTTTAGCTTTCAATTTCTTTCCTATTAGAGGTGAATGAATGCTGAAGCAACAACTCAGGAGCTATGGCTCTCATTAGAATGTGCCAAAGAGCAGCAGTAAAGAAAAAAAAAAAAGAGCTTTCATTTGAACTTCCAACCTGACAAATCTAATTTGCAAAACAAGTGAACCTAAGGGAATGCAGAGCCTCACTGGTCAGAATGCATGTTCCACCCAAGTCATTATTCCAGGTTACAGCCTGACAGCCCGTGAAAGCCTTAACAAGGCAAACTAACTTTTAGTAATCAGTTTATATTCTGAAAGTACTTCTGCTAAAGAGGCTTGCTCTGGAAGAAAAACACATGATTTTATGTTTTACTAACTCAAAATTTCATTCATGCTACACATATTGAGAATCTACACTGTATCAGACAGAGCTGTGTGAAGCACTGTAGGGCAAAGGTAGGGGAAGCTCATGGTGATAGATGGCCATAAACCTGCCCTCAGAATTGACACAGTTCAATGGGAAAAACAAATCACCTATGCTGCAAGTTACAACAGCAAAATATGACTTTTACTACAGGAAAGTGTAGGAGACCATGAGTGTATACTAGAGGGATCTAATTTTGTTTTAGCATCAGGGATCACTTCCTGGAGAAAGTGATATTTACTCTGATCTCTGTGGGATAAGCAGAGGTTACCCAACACGTTAGACCCTCTTCTGCATCATTTCAGATGCCCTCAGCCTCACCCTCCTCTTGTTTGAGCTGCCACAATATTAACCAGCTCTCAGCAGGTTCTGACTAACTTCATGCAGTCACAACTTTAAACTTTGCGTGTCTCTCAACTCCCACACTGGGGCTGCCCTGCTGATCTCTCAGAACTCACCTGGTGATCATATGTGTGCCACATGAAGTGGGGGGATTTAGTAGCACATGGATTGAACCTTCGACCAGTGAGAGAGGAGAGACTGTGGATAAAGTCATTGTTTACAATACAATAGAAACTATGGGAGTGTATGTGATGGCCCAGAGACAGCATACAGAGGGGGAGAAAAGAGAACACTCTACATCCTCATTTGCACTGGAACATGGCTCTCTGTGACGTACTGTCCCTATGGTGCCATTGAGGAGAGGACATTTGTCACACACATCCCTGTACCTTGGGGTCCAGCAGAGATTTAGAATCATCCATGTTCCTTGTTTCCACTGCTAGACTATTAACACTCCTACCTTTTATTAAAATGCCTGCTACTCCGAGTCTACTTGTTTTTTTACTATAACATGCTATAGCCCTCCTTATGGCTGTCTTCTACTCATATCCTGGGTTTTCCCTTAATTTACTGAAAAGTTTCCAGGTAGGTTTTCTCCAGCTATCCTCCTTCCATGCCAATTCTGATACTATCCTCAGAAACTTTAAGGCACAGCACCATGACCGCTTGGTTTCTTGATCACCTCATCTTTAGTAGTACCCTGGCCTCTCATTCCCTTAAGTCTACCATGAATCTGGCTATCATCTGCAAAATTATGGATTCAAGCATTTCTCTCAAGTTTTCTAGATTTCTCTTTCCTTAGCTACCTTTCCCCTTGAATCACATTAGCACTTTCTCTTTCTTCCTGTCATTCTGCCTACTCCTACATTTATTCCTTTCTTTATCCTGTTTGCATTTCATCATTTCAATACACTCAGCACTCTTTTATTCTTTTTCCAAACATAGCTAGTAAAAACCCAAAACCATATGAGTTCAAACATGCATCTCATGCTTGCCTGCTCTCAATACTGCTGGAGGAAACCACGAGGCAGATTGTGGGGTAGAATGAAGTCACTATTAATTTGTAGTCACCAACTCACCTAAGCACTCAACACTGTCTTTAAATCTGACTACATCTCTTTAGGTACCACTTTTCCCATCATCCTTAATGCCTTCAAATCTCAAGTTTTCTTACCTCCCACTTTAATCTCAGCAAATGATTTCTTTAGTCTCAGCAAATGATCTCTCATGCTGCCTCACAGAGAAAATATACACTGTCATATAAACCCTCTCAGCTTCCCATCATAAAACAGAATATCTGCAAGTCTTAGCAAGAGCCATCAGGTAAAAGAAAGAAATAAAATGCATTAAAATAGGAAAAGTAGAAGTCAAACTCTCTCTCTTAACCTACTATATGATTCTATACCTGGGAAACTCTAAAGATGCTGGCAGCCAAAACACTCCTGAAACTAGTAAATTACTTCAGTAAATTTCAGGATACAAAATCAGGGAATAAAAATCAGTAGCATTTCTATATGCCAATAACATGCAAGCTGAAACCCAAAAAGATTATCTTAAGAACATTCATACATACTGACTTGAAAAGTTCTGCTCTCCTAGCTAAGACACATTCCTCTAAACAGACTCTACATCTTTGCTCTTCTAACTTTTCTCAGAACTGTTTCAGTCCATTCAGGCTGCTATAACAAAATGCCATAGACCAGGTGGCTTATAAACAACAGAAATATATTTCTAATCATTCTGGAGACTGAGGAGTTCCAGATCACCTGCATTCTGGCTCATAGATGGCACTTTCGAGCTGTGTTTCTCACATAGTGGAAGGGCTGGGAAGAGGTCTCACTGGAGTCTCTTTCATAAGGGCACTAGTCTCAATCAAAAGGGTTCATTCTTGTGACCTAATCATCTGGAAAAGACACCCCACACCCACTCCTCACTTGTTTTTGAAGACAGTCTTATTCTGTTGCCAGTCTGGAGTGCAGTCACACGATCCTGGCTCACTGCAACCTCCAACTCCCTGGTTCAAGCTATTTTCCTGCCTCAGCCTCCCGAGTAGCTGTGAGTACAGGCACCCACCTCCACACCCAACTAATTTCTGTATTTTTCGTAGAGAGGGAGTTTCACCATGTTGGCCAGGATGGTCTCAATCTCCTGACCTCGTGATCTGCCCGCCTCGGCCTCTCAAAGTGCTGGGATTATAGGCGTGAGCCACGGCGCCCGGCCAAGCCCTTGCCCAGTTTTGTAATACCATCACCTTGGGGTTAACATTTTCACATATGAATTTGTAGGCAACAAACATTCACAGCAGAGCAAGAATGTATACTATAAATAATTCCTGTGATATCTTCTGCCCCTGTACCTCTCTAACAAATTCTTGTCAGGAGCCTTTAAACATCCTTAAGTATTTTACATATTTAAAACAAAACAAAACCTTTCTCAAAGAATCACCTTATTTGTCTTCTTAGAAAGGCTTAGGGTTTCTTTATCCATTTCTTCATTTCCTATTAGCTTCTAACTCACCAACCACTAACCAAAAACCTGATGTATGCCCTGAATACTCTAAAACCCCTGTGTAAACAAACACTTTTGCTCTCTACGTGGGCATGTTATCTTCAAACCATGGTATTCTATCTGAATGACTTTTTCATTGTATCAATTTTCTTCTAGTGTGTTTTTCACAAAATATATAATAAATTTTATCACTACCTTAACATTTACTTATTTATTCCTGATCAGCAAGAAGCACAGGGTTATCCACGCCAAAAACAAACAAGGTTAAATGCATTTTTTCTAGCTGGTGCTGTTATGCCCCATACCAGTCTCCTGCACTAGACCTCCAGGTGAAACCCTGAACAATAATGCCATCCAATTAAAAAGGTGGCAGTTAAGTTAAAAACCACTGAGCTGAGTGACTCAGAAAAACTAGAAAAACCAATTCACCTTTGACAGAGTAGTGGCAACCAGCCTTGCCCTGGGGCAATCCAAGCCTTTCTTTCTTCAGGTTTCAACAGCTCTTTATGAGGACAGATAGCTTTTACTGCTTAGTCTTTAACTTGCCAACAATTTAACATTAACTCATAACCTACCAGAAAGAAGCCGTAGGAAACTTCACCTAGGTAGAAGGTCCCCTTGATAAAACAACTCAGGTCAAATATCTCTGAAACTCCCATTCTTAAGATGAGATATAATAGAGGCACTTTTTCTAGTTTCCTTTTGTCATCAGCCCTCTACAATATAATGCCATATTTAATAAATAGATCCCTCACTCTGCTCTAAGGAACTGCCCCACTGGGAACACTATTCCATCTTACTTAAAATGCTACAGTCGTTCCTCTTTGGTGATTCTTAACCAGGGATATATTGGGAATCTCTTGAGGAAGTTTTTAAAATATCGATGACTAGGCGTTGCATCTAAATATTTTGTTTCAGTAAGTCTGGAATGAAATCTGAGTTATATGTATTCTACAAGGTTTCCCAAGGGATTCTGCTAGAAATATTGCAAGTTTTTATCTGAGTGCTTCACGTGTGCCAGGTGCAGTGTGAAAAGCTTTTCACACATTGCCTTATTTATTTTTCACAGAAGTTTTATTTGTGACCAGCAGTGTTGATTCATTAAACAATATATTTTCTCACCCTTCTTTTTAAGCAAAGCTCTGACTTTATTCAGGTATTCACCTTCTACCATAAAGCCATGTAATAAGATTCTTATTTATCTAAGATAAAAATGCGAGTCTTCTTCTCCTAACCAGTGATTAGTGATTATGTACTGCCATGAGATGTTATTCTAGCCCACAGGAGTAAGGGAAGACCTGCTAGGAGACTTGAGGTAAAGGAGCCTCCATTCCTAAGAAATAAACATATATAGGTGATTTCTTCTCCCTCTGGATGTTATGTCTGCCTCTAATTTCTGCAACAACTGCAGCTATCATGAGGTCAAGAGTGAAGCTTGCCTGAGGGCAATGCCAACACAAAAAACAGCAGAATGGAAAGTGTACACAGGTGTTCCTGGACTTAGGATTATGTCTCAATAAACCCATCATAAAGTTGAAAAATTTTAAGTTGAATTATCATAAGAATTAATTAGTGTTTTTAGTTTCAAGCAACATAAAACAATTACAGCTCAGTTAAGGACAAAGATAATTTGTTATAAAACAAACACTTAGAAAATTAGTCTTGAAGTTATACAACCGGTAAAAAAATCCTAAACCACAGAGCAGAACTGAAATATGGAGTAAATTGCTGCTACTATCTCTGAGACACTCAACCTTGCTGCAGTTACCTCCACTGCCACTTCAGGACTCTGGGAATTTCATTTGCAACCACCCTCCTTTGCTTCTATCACTAATTCTGAAGAACGGCATAGTATATCTACTTAGTAATGTCGAGGTCTTCAGTTTGTAGCCCAGCAGCAGGGAATGTTTTGAAGGCAAGTTACTGGGAATTTCAGATTTGCTACTGGTCTTTGCCCCAACCAAGAACTTATAAGATGCTAAATTCCTCAAAACATAGCCAAGGGTTTCAGATGCTGAGAAGTCAGAAATAATGATGAATACCTACTACAGGTGAGAAGAAGCTGAGTCTTAGGAGATGTTTTTAAATCACTACAGAAGAAAATCACTATATTCTACTATTTTTTTTATATGATCAAAACGTTATTTAATGTAAATGAGTTAAGTTCATTGGAAATGGGAAATTAACCAATTGTTGTTTTCTATTGCTGCTCTAACAAATCACCCGAAAGTAGTGGTTTTAAATAACACAGATTTATTATCTACAGTTCTGGGGGTCAGCTCAAAAACCAAGTTGCTGGCATTCCTCCTGCAGGCTATAAGAGACATTTCATTGCTTTGCCTTTTGCAGCTTCTAGAGGGTGCCTGCATGACGTGGTTCATGGCCTCTTCCAGCAATGGCATTGCTCTGTCCTCTGCATCTATTGTTCCGTCTCCTTCTCAAACTCTCACCTTCCTGCTTTCCCCTTATAAAACACTTGAGATTGCACTGGGTCTATCTAGCTAATCTAGGATAATCTTTGCTTGGCAAGACTATTAATTTAATCACATCCACAAAGTCCTTTTTTACCAAATAAGGTAAGATTCACAGGTTCTGGGGATTAGTACCCAGACATCTTTGGGGTCCATTAATCAGCCTACTATACCTGGTAATAGCACTAACTCCTTCCCACAGTATGATTCTTATGCAAATCAGTGTCTCATTTGAGGGACCAGACTCTCTGAGTGACCGTCATCCTTTTTTCATCTCGCTTTGTCCAGTAATGGTACCAGCAAGAACAGATGACATACTCAAATAGAGCAATTTGAGGAGAGCTTAGTAAAGGGACTATTTATGAAAAGACTACAAGAGAGAATACTATGCCAAGGACTAGTACACCAGGTTGCTGTTGACTCCCTAGGCCTGCAGGTAAACTGTTATCAGAACTGAAGCAAAGACAAGCAAAGCAATTGGCAAGAGATGCCCTAATATTGAGTGGTACACCCAGTGTCTTTGACCTAATTGGCCAAAAGAAAGGACTGCAATGTCACTTGGCTCCAGGAGATCTGGACACTGGAAAATATAAGACTTTAGGTTCTCTTCTCTACTGGGCATTTGCCTATTTCACATTGGCTTTTAGACTTTTCTGTCTCTTGCATGACCTGAGGGCCATCCAGAGATCAGCAGTCTCCCAATACGCCCTTTTCACCTTCCTCAATCCCAAATCACTTTCACTTATCATCTATGGAAAAAAAAATTAATGAAATCTTTCAACAACAGGCAGATATTAGGCCTGGCAGCTTATACATGGTAAATGTATCATGTAATATTATTCAAAACCTATAACTGATAACATAATTTTGGCTAATCTACAAACCAAAGAAATTTAGACCTAAAAGAAAACTAAGACATCATGCTATCTAATGCATTATTTTAGACCTAAATAATTAATGACTCAAGGGTATATGGTTATTTGGTGCACAACCCATGCTTCCTAACACTCTGTACTTGCCCTGTCCCACTTCTCTGAGCATGTTTGTATTTTATCACTGGATTGTCCTGAAGGCTGAAAAAGGTATCCAATACATAAAACCAGGAGAAATATCACTGACAAAGCCACAGTTCTTGGTATCAATAGATAACAAGCAGAAGGCAACATTTTACTCACTGCAATACCCATAATGACAACTCAAAGAGAACAGTCAACTTCCATGCTCATCAATGAATTCTTTAATTGCTATTTTAACATCATTTGTACCTTGCAAAACTATCCTTAGAAGTTATGCAGAACATAATGTCAGTCCTCTTGGGTGTTTATTTAAAAATCATACATATCTTCTGTTCAGAAGCCCTACTATTTAAATATAAACACACAATGGAATATTATTTGGCTATTAAATGGAAGGAAAATCTGATAGAGGCTACAAAATGGATGAATCTTGAAGACATTACAATAAGTCAAATAAGCCACTCATAAAACGACAAATACTATATGATTATAAGATGTAGAGTAGTCAAAATCATAGATGGGATAGTGGTTGCCAGGTGGTGGGGCAAGGGGAAATTAGTTATTTTTTAATAGGTATAGCATTTCAGTTTAACAAAATGAAAAGCATTATTACAGACACAGATGGTAATGATGGTTGCTCAACAATATAACTGTATTTAATGCCACTAAACTGTATACTTTAAAATGGTTAATATGATACATTTTATGTTATTTGCATTTTAACACAATTGTTTTTTTGAGATGGAGTTTCGCTCTTGTTGCCCAGGCTGGAGTGAAATGGCATGATCTTGGCTCACTGCAACCTCCATCTCCCAGGTTCAAGTGATTCTCCTGTCTTAACCTCCCAAGTAGCTGGGATTACAGGCTCATGCTACCACACCTAATTTTTGTATTTTCAGTAGAGACGGTGTTTCATTGTATTGGTCAGGCTGGTCTTGAACTCCTGACCTGAGGTGATCCACCTGCCTCAGCCTCCCAAAGTGCTAGAATTACAGGTGTGAGCCACCGTGCCTGGTCAACACAATTTTTAAAATTGGGAAAAAGGTAATTCATCTAGAAGTTTATGAATTTGTTATGAATTTATGAATTTGTGTGTGAATTAAAGGACAAAAAATGCGCTCAAGAAATATAAACCCTTGAGATTCAGTAATCATATAGTAATTTATCTTAAACTCTGATTAGTAATAAGTAGCAGGCATATCATAGTAGTAGTTTCAAAATTCATCAGCTATAAGAAAAGGAGATGTTAAACTCCTCTCTACTATTCTCTAATTACATCATATTCCAGGCCATTTCCTCATCATACTTTTGATCTTTTCCTGGGAGTTATCTTTTCCCACTAGAACAGGACAAATAAATTTAGATGCTTACTGGTTAAAAAGCATGTGCTGTAGTCATATTATTTATGGAGGCAGTTTACTGACAATAGAAGCAATTTTAAAGACATCTAAATTCAGTGGTTCTCAATCCAATCAAACTAAATACTTTATATATCAAATATTTAATAATAACTTCTTTATTATTCCAAAACTGAAACTCAAATATAACCAACCTGCACACAATATCAAATAGGTGTGTATAATTCCATACTGTAATAAAAAGAATGACAAATTAAATATGTATTCAAAAGTATAGATGCTTGTGTACAACTATATTGAGAAATACAACAAAACAGTTAGACTCGAGCTCTGCATAAATTACCATAACTGCCACTGCTACAAATGCAGACTGCACGAGAGTATTAGCTATTCAAATTCCATGAGGAGCATGCTGTTGGAACATCATTTCCTAGAGTCCCAAAGAAAACAAATTAAAATTTTCTCCCAAGATACACATATGGACTCCTATAAAATATAACATCTGTTAAATTTTGTACCTGTATTTCTTAATATAATACAGAAAATATCTTGTTGAATATGTAAAAGGAGTTAGGGTCTATGCTTAGTAAATTACAAACAGGTTTTGTTTTGCCTAAATGTTCACTGGGATAGTCAAATGTCACGTTGGATAAAGGACAATTTTTGGTTGTGCAGGACCCAGTTTAAGACACTAGGCATTACTGTTTCAACCCTATAAATGTGAGTTGAGCTTCCCCAATCATTTTGGCAGTTGAAAACATCCCCACAGATTTCTAAAATGCCCCAGAGGCATTAAAACCAGTAATATGAACCAGCCCTCATTTAACAGACAAGGAACTTGAGGCTCAGAGAGTTTGCACTTTCCCTTGGTTACAAAGCTAATTGAAAGCGCAAACCCACGTAAGAATGACAGAAGTCTCCTCTTACTGTGCTGTGCTGCATCTCTTCCATCCTTCAGTACTTGGTATTCAATATGTAAATTAGAATTCTCATGCTCCATCAACACTAAATAACAAAAACTGCTGCTTCTCTTAAAAACTTTATCTTTTCCCTTGGGATCCATTAGCTGTAAGAGCCAAAGGCATTCTTTCTAGCATTCCCTGTGAATCAGCTTTTGGCCCACTCTCCTATTACTTCCCGCCTCTACGTTAGCCCCAAGTCAAGTCTGATAAAATACTGAGGGATTCTCACCTAAACCTAAAAAGTAGTTAGGATTATTTTAAACCAATTATCTATAAGCACTCTATATGGCCTTATCTCTACAAGGAAAAAACAGGTCATGATCTATCAAGGTTTCTGGTGGCATTCTCTGAGCACTATGGTTTTATGTTCTTTCATCCAACACAATGCAAAATTAATTCTAAATCTGGAGAAAGCTGAAAAGAAAGGAGAGTGTAGGAGGAGCTATGAGGATTGCCTCACAGCTGACAATAACCCACGTTAAAATATCACTTCTGCCATAGACATGAATGTGGTTTTAGCACACAGTCATCTGAGCCACTCTTAGTACCTACTATCAGAAATGCAATGTGTAAGACCATAATGTTTTTGATATTGTATTAGGTAATTAGTTCTCCAACTAACCTCATATTGATGGAAACGTTTAACAAAGATGAATGTGCTTTTCTTACATCACATACCTTTCACATATGTTCTATTGTTGGGCAAGAGAAAGCTATGTGCATATCTGTTTCTTTCTATGACTTTTTGGTATTATAGTCCTTTATGTATAAAGAAATCAATTGTGGTGAAATGTTCTCAATGTTACTATTCTTTGTATTGACAGAATCCCTAAACAACCTTTCAAAATGAAAAGGGCTTTTATCTCCATTGATTCTACATACACCCTCAGATAAGTTAAACACAAATCCTGACCCACATACGGGATGATAATTAAAAATATCTAATTTAAGGTTCATGAAGTTATTTCTGAAATAATGTCTCATCATATAAAATGTAATACATTTCTCAGAGAAAGTGTGGCTATATTTAAAGCCCATCAAAGTTATGACTTCTTAGGTATTCCAGTTAGATGACTCTTAACAAAAAGTCAATTCCAATTTTAAGAAGGATTAATATTAAGTGAAAGATTCAACAGGCACACTATTCAACAAAGAATAAGTGCTTCAGAGGTATTAGAGAATAAGAAATTAGATGATTAATTTCCTTTAAAATATAGACTTTTGAACTAAACAATGAACAAAACACCAGATTCTATCTTTTGAACTAGCGAGTATGTTTACATATTTATCAATCTTCAAATTAGGAGAAAATGCTTTTATGAGACACATAACAAATCCCTTTCTTTCTCCTTCTTTATTGTGTTTCATGTGTCTTCTACTACCACAACACGCATACAATCTCACAAGCATAGCATAAGCCCAATCTAACTCTATCTCTAAAACAAACATTCCTCAAGCATTTTCCTACTGGATGGAAGAATAACCTAAGAATTCAAGAAAGCTACACTTGGCTATACACAGTATTCAAGAGGTATGTGCTAGGCATTAGGAATAACAAAATAATGTCATATATAATTCTTCTCCTAGTAAAATTTAATAACCGAAATGATAATGAATGAAGACATATCCTAAGTTAGGTCATTGACTTGTTTTCATTGGGTGATTTCACCTCACTCATGGCCACCTCTACCTAGGCCTCCAGCAGGCATAAATCAACCTGATCCCCACTGTGGGTTTTCTCCTATTTCCAGATCCAATCCAGCACAACAGCAGCTCTCCAGTCACCAGTTGGATTCATTTTAAAGCCTACACACAGAAGTTACTTTCTTCCTCCTGCTCTCCCCCAGCTAGGGATTAGAAAGGGAAATGAGACACATCTCTAGCCCACATGAACCTCTAATACTATAGAGGAGACTTCCACCTATTGAGTGGCATTTATTAATTATTTACCATGGGAATTATGGAAGAAGTGAGTAAAATTGGCAGCAAAAACAACTTTAGTAGGAGCCCTTATCCCTATTTCTGACTAGCTTTAAAAAAATTCTTTAACATATTTTTCAACTGACAATGTAAACCTCACCAAATTTTCATCATGATCATCTGCAATTAATATTTTTCATGGTTTACTGTGAACACATACAGTGGTACCCATGGTACTCTTTAACCAAGAACACTATTGGTTAAAAGTTCTGGGAACAGCTCTCATCCTAACTTCTGGCTTGTTTGCAGTGCTCAAGATAATTAGCGTCTTATCTTTTTCTACTGAAAAAACTCCCACTGTCCCAATGTGCTTCTCCAGTGTCTTTCCACCTTTGATGACGTCCAGGGGGCACCATAATATGATGCTGTGGTTCAAAGGTTAACTATTAATTGACTCTGTAATGCATCATTTGGCAGGGTTCTTTATGTACCATGCCTGAGGATATTCTACTAATAAAATGCACCCTCTTGTAAAATATCAGAAATAGAAAGCTCAACCACTAATTTTATGAATTAGCCATGCTTACAAAATTGTGCTGAAGTACACACAAACTACGAAATTCCAAACTCAACTGATTAGGAAGAAACTCTTATTTAAAACAAAAGGAGGAAGTAAAAATGAAATATCCACAAAGCAGTATTTAGAAAAGAAAGTACTATTGGTGGCAGGATGTGGTGTCTCATGCCTGTAATCCCAGCACTTTGGGAGGCTGAGATGGGTGGATCACTTGAAGTCAGGAGTTCAAGACCGGCCTGGCCAACATGCTGAAATCGCATCTCTACTAAAAATACAAAAACTAGTCAGGCATGAGGGCACACGCCTGCAGTCCCAGCCACTGGGGAGGCTGAGGCAGGAGAATCACTTGAACCTGGAGACAGAGGTTGCAGTGAGCCAAGATCGCCCTACTGCACTCCAGCCTGGGTGACAGAGCAAGACTCTGTCTCAAAAAAAACAAAAAAGGGAAAGCATAATTTGCTTAACTAGAAAATATATGTTACTCGTAATAACAAAAGTATATTATTATTAATGTTAGAACAAAGTACAGCATGTATCCTGGAAAGTGTTTTTAAGTATATTGCTAAACTGCACTGGGCTGTTAAATAAGCATTTGTATACTAACTCTGTGTCAAGTAACTGTAACAGTGTAAAATCAGTTAATGAAGCTTAAAAAAATTTGATGTGGGAATACTACAGGAAAGCAAAGAAAACAAGCTGTTTTTCATCTGCTTAAACAATTCAGTGACTGCAACATGACTGCCAAGTCAAACTTAGTATTTTCCTGGAATCTGATTAGCCTGGAGCTTATTTGATAGAAACATGGAATTTCTTTTCATTGTTGCCATTAAAACTTTATGAAACAGCTAATAACAGAAACTCCACCCTGCATTCTAATGAAAAGAATGACCTTGGTTTGCCAAAATAAAATAAAAATTAGGAGAAATAGATACCCACTTGATCTCCTTAGGTGAACACCAGCAGATTACATTAATAGTATTCCAGGTACCTGTGTGTTCCACAGCTCTATGATGAGAAATCTGCTATGGCAACATTTTTATTCTAAGGTTTGTTTATTTGTCTTTTTGACCTGCCCATCTTACAACCCTAAGATGAGAAATCATCTACTCATAGCCACTTTCAATCCTAAGATTTGTTTATTTGCTTGTTTTATAACCCTTTGCAACTCATACACTAATTCTTTACTTTATTGGTTCTCTTAAATTCTGTCAGTGTTCTATTATTTTTTTCCTAGGAGAACTGTAGAAAGCAAATTGTATTAGCCAGCAATACATCTGAACAATTTTCCATAAGAAAACATTCAAAACTATCTATCACAGAGTCGTAAGATCTCAGGAATAGAAGGAACTTTAAATCTTATTTAATCTGGCTACTCTACTAGTTCCAAGTATATAACCTTAAAACATGTGCAATGACATTAGTTGATTACTTCGCAACCACAGCCCATTCAATTTTTAGCTGATTCTGACTACCAAGGCAAAAATGCTATTCCCAAATCTTCTACCCAATAATCAGTTCTATACCTTGGAACCCACCACCAAGAAAAATAATCAACTTATTCCTTCTAATCAGGCTTTCAAATATATGAAGATAGTAATTTTATCTATATTTAGTCTTCTCTCTATTATGCTAAGAATGTCCAGTTCCTTCCACTTTTTCTTATATGACACGACTTTAAGTGTGTCTATCTAAACACGCACCCTTTAGGAACCACCTAAGAGAATCTGGACTGAGTCAAGAAGAAGTAATGTACCTGTGGTGGCTCCTGTTTTGATCAAAATCCCTGAAGAGGAACTAAGAATCGAAGCCCATGACAACCAAAAGCAGTAACTGCAGAATAGCAGGAACAGGATTAACAACAAGAGGATGATCTGGAATGCATGTGAGTGGTGGTGTTCATCTTTATCAACTAATTGTTCTTTGAGCATGTTAAGGGCTAGCTCAAAAGCTACATGTACAGACAGCTATGCATCCCAGGGCCTCCCTACTTGGTTCTAAAGGTCCCTTTCACAACTAATTGCCCAATATCCCAAAGGTGACAAATATATATAATTGTGGATTACAATAGGACATGAAACCTGATAATACATAAGTAAAGAAAACAAGTCATTTAGAAGATGAATCTTAAGCTATAGTTTATCTTCCACGATAATGTAAAAATTATAAAGTTTTAAACAAAAATAAAAGCCTGAAACAAACCTTCAGTAGAATAAGTCCCATAGAGAGAACCAACTACATCACCAGACTGTGCCATAACAACTTAAGTTGTAATAGCCAAAAATGAGAAACAACCTGCATCGCCATAAATAGTAAATGAATCGACAAACTGTGCTATAACCACGCAATGTAATACTATTCAGCAAAAAGGCGGGGGAGGGGGATGAATTACTGATACACAAAACAACATGGTCAAATCTCAAAAATATTATAGTTAGCAAACAAAGGTATATATAAAAGAGTACATATTGTATGGTTCCAATTGTAAGAAATTTCATAAAATGCTAATCTATTGTGACAGAAAGTGGACCAGTGGTTGTCTAGGCCTAGGGGTGGGGAGGTGAATTTACCTCCAGGGGGCATGAGGGAATTTCTTAGATTGATGAAAATGTATATTGACTATAATGGAGTTCATGTGTGTATCCATTTGTCAAAACTCATTGAATTGTAATAAAATAGGTTCATGTAGTCATATGTTGATTTTTTAAAGTATCAGAAAATCTCAATAAAGTTAATTATTTCAAAAAGTAGTGAAAAGCCAGGTGGGAGGGGTCCCCGGGGAAACTCCAACCATCCTTCCCATTGAGGTGGAGCCTCAGAGAGGTCATGCCCTTTGTAGTGGGGCGTGAGCCTGGCCTCTCCTCTCCCTACGTGGAACCTGAGATTCAAAGGGTGGGTGGGAAGTGCTCTAGCAGGGACACTGACCTTGCATAGAATTCCTGTTTTCCCCTTTTTTCCCTTTTCACCCAATAAAACCCTGCTTTACTCATTCTCTAAACTGCCTACAAGCCTAAATTTTCATGGCTGTGGGACCAACAAGAACCCCGTCTTCAGCTGAACTAAGGAAAAGTCCAGCAACAGCAGTATTTGAAAACCAGTTAGATCCTTACACCTACATTAAGGATATAAAAGGTCAAGAGTAAAAATAGTTTTTGAAAAAAAAATTGACAGGTCTTTTTTTTTTTTTTTTTTGAAATGGAGTCTTGCTCTGTCACCAGGCTGGAGTGCAATGGCACGATCTCAGCTCACTACAACCTCCGCCTCCCAGGTTCAAGCGATTCTCCTGCCTCAGCCTCCCGAGTAGCTGGGAGTGTAGGCGGGTACCATCACACCTGGCTAATTTTTGTATTTTTAGTAGAGACGGGTTTCACCATGTTGGCCAGGTTGGTCTCGAACTGCTGACCTCAGGTGATCTGCCCACCGCAGCCTCCCAAAGTGCGAGAATTATAGGTGTGAGCCACCATGCCCAGCCGAGGATGCTATGGACCTCAATCTTCCCAAAAAGTGAGGGAATGTGTGTCATTCTTTACCTCATATCTAGTGAAAAAGCTTCAATAGGACTACTCAGAAAACCTAATAACTGCTATTTCAGAGTGAGGGAGAGACTGAATTATCTGATTCACAGTTGAGAAATCTAAGAGCAAAAACTAGCCAGCCACTTTATGGCAGAGCACAGGTGAGACAGCAATTTGATAATTATCCTGCCCTCCTAGAATGCATCAGAACAAAGAATTCTAGAGGGATTTTCTAGAAGCCACGTGCAAGAGAGCACTAAAGTGGAGTCATTTTAGGTCTTGTCTGAGAGAGTGGGCTGGAAAGCTGAAGGGTCCTCAGCAGAAAGTAGCGAGATATAAATGGTTGAATTCTCAGGAGCTGAGGAAACAGCTACATGAGATAAGATATAATAAAGGAACATCTTCCCTTGTCAAGAATACTCTAGAATAAGGGGTTTCCAGAGATGGAGAATCTCTTAAAAAAAGAAAAAACAACAGCAAATGAGTCCCACAGTAGAGTCAGACATACACATCCACCAAGCTCAGAGAAAATGAGGGCAGTGTTTGCAGTACTGGTGAAGGAAACAACTTTCCTGTCCTCTTTGATATCTTCTCTACACCCTCGGCCCAGCTCTAATGCCAGCAGAGTCAGAAATCATGGTTAGCAGGCATGGAGAGAAGAACATGTGAGGTACAGAAGGGAAGAAGCAGCTGTCAATATGCTCTGTAACTGCATGCAGCCAGCCCACAGAAATTTCAGCTCAGAGACAGATATTTTCACTTTAAATCAAGTGTGAAGTTTTGACAATCCTATGGGGTTAGGCAATTTAACTTCTGGACCAGTACCACTTGTATTACCTATGAATAACCAGAAAAGTAGAGCATCTTACTGAATTTCTGAACTGTTGCAGAAAAATTAACATTCCCACTGAATATTAACGAAGGAAGACAAATGTAAAATTGCTTTCTGATTCTGTTCCACAATTGTGCCTGTTCAAAATCACAGCTGTAGCACTCATTACTGCAGATCATGAGGGAACAGGGGCAGTCCTAGGAAGAGGCACTGACAACAGGGTTCATTAACGGAGACACAGGGTGAAAGCCACCCCTGGATTTGGGCAGCACAGCAGCCCTGATGCCAGGAACTTTACATACATGACCTCCGATTGCTAATTTTATGTGTCAACCTCTCTGATCCACAGGGTGCCCAAATTAAATGTTCTTTCAGGCTGTGTTTGTGAGGGTGTTTCAGGATGAGATTAGCATTTGAATCAGTGAACTCAGTAGATTATCCTCCCCAATAAGAGTAAATATCACCCAATCCATTAAGGGCCTGAATAAAATAAACAGTGAAGGAAGAAAGAATTTGCTTTTTTAAATTTTATCTTCCTGAGTGAGCTGGGACATCTCATTTTATCTTCTGCTTTTGGACTGCGATTTACACCATTGGCTGCCCTGGTTCCCAGGCCTTAAGACGTGGACTTAATTATACCATCAGCTTTTCTGGGTCTTCAGCTTGCAAACAGCAGACTTCTCAGGCTCTTCAGCCTCCATAAACATATAAGCCAGTTCCTCATAACAAATCTCCTTTTATTCATATCTATGTCTATATATGCTTGTGTATATGTTTGCATTTGTGAACATATAAAACACAAACATAAACCCAAATGTTTGTGTGTATCTACAATCTCTCGACAACTTGTGAAGAGAGAAATAAGAGCACACAGCTATGCCCTCATTTAATCTCTCACAAAGTCAACACTAAGCACTCGGTTTCCCACTTCTTAGATGAATTAGTTTAACCTGATCATTTCTACTTTCTTTTTTTTTTTTTTTTTTTTTCCTTTTTTTTTTTTTTTTTAATTGCATTTTAGGTTTTGGGGTACATGTGAATACACAGGGAGGGGAGCACTATACACGGGGGTCTGTTGGCGGGGAGGGGGGATAGTGGGGGGGTGGGGAGTTGGGGAGGGATAGCATGGGGAGAAATGCCAGATATAGGTGAAGGGGAGGGAGGCAGCAAATCATACTGCCAGGTGTGCACCTGTGCAACAACCTTACATTTCTACTTTCTAAAAGTCAAAAGGCTTTTTTCTTCTGCACATAAAAATTATTCAACAACTGTTGAACAACATGATGAATAAATCAATCTAATTAAATGATGCAAAGCTGTAATGCCAACATTCAACTCACAAAATGTTGCCATTTTTCTAGCTCTTGTGATTTTTATTCCATTTTATTTTTTACTGCTAAACCTGAATGACTTGATACAATGGGGTTATATTTGTCAATCCTTAAGCATCAGTGTTTTTGTAGATGTCATTTTTTATTTTTCTAAATCTGTCCTCATTTTGCCTATCAAAACAGAAATAATCACCAATTTTCATCCATGCATTTAACAAGAATTTATTGATTGTCCCCTTTATACCAACGGGTCAGAACTCAATTCTATTCATCTAACACACAGTGGCTTAAGCCAAAAGTGAAATAATTGGCTCAAATGATTAAAAGATCCTTGAATAAAAAGGTTTTAGTCCTGGTTTATTGAAACCACCAGGTCTCAAGTATCTCTTCCCATCTTGTTGAGTTTTGCTTCCCCTGGATTAGGTCCACTCTTACACAGCCTCTCCACTCATGGTAGTAATGTGGCCACAGCAGTTCACTGTGATATCTCCTTTCAAGCTTAAAATCTAGTGGCAAAGAAAGAACCTGCTTCCCTGATAACATGTTTTGAAAGTCTTGGAACTCAGTATCTATGTATAAAGGGTTAACAGAACCATTTCCCCTGCTGCATGAGAATCTGACCTTTGTTCAACTGTTTAGCTCTCTTCCTCTGGCCATCTGGTAAGAGTCAAGGGTCAGGATATCGCTAGATAATATTGGTTTTCATAAAATAGGACCGTTGATTAGTAAATTGCATCTGGACTTGGAGAAACTATAGATCAACTCAACAATGGGGCTGCCATGCTTTGGACCTTGAGTTCAGTGATTCTTCCAAATGACGTTTCTCAAAGAGACCCTTTAAGTTAAGCCTAAAGATTTGTTACAAATGATATTGGTTATTGGGGGACACGCTGATTTTCTTACCTGTGCAATGCAGATTATGTTTTCTTGTACTTTAGCTTTATTGCTAAGCTGGACTGCTGCAAGGACTCTTGCAAGAAAGAATGTCTAATTCCATTCTACTGGAAAACTGTGTTTTCTCTCCTATAACCCTCTTTGTATACTGGTATCAAGGGTAATGTATGGAAATGAGCTTAAACGTTTAGTTGAGCTGTGAAGACAACTAGTCAGTGTTGCAGTGCCTATCTCTGAACCAGTAACCAGTAACTATAACCAGGGGAAAAGAAATGACTGATTGGAATAATCTTAGGTTACATGTTCTGCCCCTGGAAGAAGGGAATGCTGAGCTGCTTCACTGAAACTTCCGGGGCTGACAATGGGGCAGGGGTGGTTCCCTAAAACCCAATCAGAGTTCTTACCAAAAGGAGGAAGAATCAAAAGCCCAACAACCAAAACAGCAAATGTTTACTATGCAATTAACTTCTTTCCACATTCTGCATCAAAGCACAGAAAATTCTAATTCTTTCCTCAACCAAAATTCTAATTCTTTCCTCAAACAATTAATTGCATATGAATAATATATTAGTATACATGCAAATAATTTAAAAAATGCACACATTTAAATTTCAAATATAAAAAAAATTGACAATAAGTTATTGGTGGTACCTCTTTAGAAATGACAATCTACAACCTGACTTTGGCTTACTTACTAGGGGTTCCGTGAAAGGAGTCAGCAATTACCAAAAATCTTCATATGTCTGTTAAAATTTTGATTTCCTTGCCAAGCATTTAAAGTGAAATATTGAAATTAATTTCTATCCAAGAGAAAGTTAAGAGTATAGACTCTAAAAGAGAAATACAGATGTGAGGCCTGTTGCCTCTAACTAGTTGTTGATTTTAGGCAAAGCTGTTAAATCTCGATTTCTCAATTCATTATGAGAATGATACCTACCTCACTGTATTATTTTCAGAAGCAAATAGATACATACTTATAAAACACATGAGTGCCTGGCAGAAAGGAAACAGCACACAGTTCCAGATACAACCATTATCATCACCATCACAGGAATTTTAAAATTTGATGTATACAATCTGCATCTCAACCTGACATTTTTTTTCCTACTTGTAGTCACTTCCATAATGTGGTAAGATTTTGTTACTTTGGGGAAAAATAGGAATCAAGTAAGAGAGAAAGCTTTATTTAATCAACCTTGAAAAAGTGGCTAATGTAAAGTAAAATATACAGAAATATGATTATATAAAAAGTTGATTACTTGTGCAAATATTGCTAGGCTTTGAAATTTAGGGATTTGGGGAAGGGGGTCTGAGAAATCTATGCCTGGCAAAGAGCAAGAATCTGGCAAAACTGCTGCAAAAATGGGCCAGATGCAATAATGAACCTGTGTTACATTGAGTAAGTTCCATGTCATTTCAGGAAATAACAATACAGGGCTCATTATGTGTTATGCAGTGTCCTTGAAAAGCTCACAGCCTAGTGGGTAAAAAAGATCCATAAATAAGGAAGTACAATGGAATGTGCTAAGTGCTATGTGAAGGCAAGCACTGGGTGTTCTTTTCCCATATCAGAGGGGGTTAAAATTTGAGATACCTTTTAGTCAGATTATATTCATTCCACAGCATTTCAGTGGCTCCTCTGTGCCTGTCTGTAAAAGCACATAATGGTAAAATACCAGCCCTTCCCACTCCTTAGACCCATGTGAACATCAGTGAGTTAATGTACATTAAATCATTCAGCTTTTCTAAAATAAATTGCTGTTTTAAAAAAAAATACCCAAGGGACTGTCACTGAGATGATCACAGTGTCCTGCAATCTGCTTTTATCTTTATCAAAAGAAACTGAGCACAAACACAGCACTGAAAATATTTCAAAAGCATAAAGAAGATAACTACCACGTAAATATATAATGTTCCCAAAAATTCAGACCTACACTTTATCTGATGAGAGAGAGAGAGAGAGAGAGAGAGAGAGAGAGAGAGAGAGAGAGAGACAGACAGACAGACAGACAGACAGACAGACAGACAGACAGAGAGACAGACAGACAGACAGACAGACAGACAGACCGACCGACCGACCGACCGACCGACCGACCAGGGTGAAGACAAAAGAATTACTTCCAAAAAATTCTGCAAGGACTTTATGTTTCTAAAAAAGGAGGGAAATAGGAAATAGAGGAATGCAAAAGAATTTTAGAACTAGAAGTGAGTTTAAAGATTATCTAATATACTCATTTATTTTAAGAAAACCTAAAGAGATTAAGCAGCTCATCTAAATTAATAGAGGAGCCAGCCAGAAATAGCAATCAAATCTAAAACTCTCCCCACTATAGAAGGGACACCCACAATTATTTTAAGGTCTATCATATTGATAATATTGTAGCATCTGTGGTTCAGATTCACAGCAAGTTAAATAGGTTTTTGTTTCCAAGAATAAGATCTACCATTTTTGACACTGCTTTTGAAAAAGAAAAAAAACAGAAAGACTTTTTAAATTTCAATTAAACTTACAAACAAAACCTCCCTAATACACCCGTTTTTTTGTTTCATTCTTATGCATTAATAATATGGACTTCATGTTCCTGTCAGCTGATGACTTCCTCTCATTTTTGCCCTCATTTGAAACTGTATTTACTTTATTACCTTTTAATTTTTTCCTCATTTGTTATCATGAATTTAAATATCAGAAGCCTGATAGTGTCAGCACAAATTTGATTTTGAATAAAAACTGCCTTGAGGGAGGGATCATAAAGTAAGAATGTCAAAATGCTTATACCCTGTACAATTTCAGGTTTCCCTCCTAAAACCCATCATACCCTATGCTTTCACCAATTGACATTAAACTTGACTCTTCTCTTTGAAACAAAAGTGCTTAAGTTTTTTAAATACCTGATGGTTCATCCCACTAAAAATGCTGAAGGATTTAACTGTTGAAGAGGCACAGCTTGAAATGCATCATAAACTAAAACCATCATCAGAGTATTCACTCTCACATTTTCTTCACCTACGTTCATGGCAAAAGCTTTTGACACATAGCAATGTGTTTAGCTGTCTAACGGAAAATAACAAAATGAAAAACAAGAAAATTCGCAAGTCACCTTGCAAAGTTACATCCCTGAACTTGAACTGAGATTCAGTAAAGATAACCATAATATAGATCTATCAAGTATGTAATTTTAGGTTGTTTTAATCTAGCTTCAAGAAAATATTAATTGTTTTCACACTGTAAACTTAAAATGCTTTTGGTCCATTACCCAGGTAGATGTTAGACAGAAAAGTGTCTTATATTTGCTGCTACCATTATAATAAACATTTATTGTGACCATTATCTGAGGCCTATTTCAGTTTTCATTGCTGTGGTGCTTGCCATCTCTCCAAAATATTTTACAAGTAAGAAGTCTCAACTAGGGAGATGGCCTGAAGCTGCTAAAATTGCAAATCATCATTTTTAATGTTTTCATCAGCAAGGTCATTCAATGTTCTCCACATTTGTTGGAAAGCCTGCCAACAGAAAGAGAGAAAAGACATAGTAGATAATCCAGAGTTGCAAGTGTCAAACAAGTATAACAGAAGGAATAGGGACAAAGGCATTGACACCGGTGTAGACAGAGTAGCTGGGGCTTCGCCTGACAGGGAAGGGAGTGAAGCCAGAAGGAAAGATAGGGCAGGAATATAAGGGGTTTGCGGTTCAAGTCAGACTTAATTTCAAAGATTGTTTAGTCTCCATGAGGAAAAAAGAAAATTGCAATATTTGGGTCAGAGTTTGACATTTCAGAGTTTGAAGATTTTATAGAAAGACCACTTCTAGATGAGGATAAGGTCAAGCAAAGAGTGATAAGGAGGAGGAAGTTGAAGCAAAATGATAATGAAGGGCACTGCTGTGAGCAGGTCACGGAATATGAAGCCAGGTGTAGGATGAGTGCCACTGAAGAACTGTTGGAGACAATTCTCCATGGGTGTCTCACATTTCCACACATATGACTGTGAGCTATGTACTAAATACTCTTTATTCTCGACTATAGTTTTGAGGATATTTGTATTGTGAACAGTCTTGGAAGACAGAAAGCATCTCCCTCTGGAGCAAAGGGCAAACATGCTAACTACCCACTATAGAGATTCGGGCACCTTAAGCTCAGGATTTCTCTCCTAAATTGCAACCTATTGTATTACTGAGGTATCATCCAGCCCTCTTCTCTATGAAAATTGAAAAACATGCTCATATTCTAGTTACTGCTATTACTGTGAGAAATAAAGAATGTAAGTAGTTCTTTACCTGTGACTTAGGAGCCTCATAGCTTCTATCAGCAGACATGAAACCATGCCAGGTTAACTTGTTGCCTTGCAGGTAGGGTACAATCTCAGAACTTTTACATTCTTGACAGTTTTGACAGTGAGGATGGAGTGCTGGAAAATACATGGATTTCTGCAAGAGGAAAGATGATGACCTTTAACAAAATATGAACTGGTAGTAAATTTAACAAAAGAACTGTTAGTTAACACATTAATCAGATGGTATGGTTTATGAATAACAAATAGTCCTCAAATGCATTTTTTAGTAAAGAGAGAAAAAGATGGGAAGGTGATTACAGGTCTACTATCAGGAAGTAGATTCAAAGACAAAGTCAGTTGTTGCTGACTCTCCTTTGTGTAGGATGACTTCCTTGCCAATCAATCAACCTCAGGTCTTTCCCCTTGTCACTTGTGTCAATATTCATCCTGGTTCCATGGGGAAACTGAAACTTTTATAATGGGCAGTGACCATGCCTGCTTACATCCTTGAAAAGATGATCTTGAACAAAGATATCTGTAACAAAGGAACTTCCAGAACAAAGAGCATCACCCTTAATACATGCAGAAATGCAAAAGGCACATGGAGAACTGTCTCACAACAATCTCCACTCCTCATTTCTACACCACCTTGGCATCCCATGAATTGTACCATGAGTAGCCCATTCTCTCAGTGACTAATTAGTGCTAGGACGTAATCCATTCAATTTGTCTAATACAGCATTTAATTAAAGGTCCTATCAATAGAACTTCAAGCAGTATATCTCAACCACGCCCTGCTCAGGGTCCCAGACGCAGTCAGCTGAACAAGTCTGATAAACCACCAGATGGCTTTCTCCTTAGGTCCCATATTCACCTTTCTGCTTACCTCAAGGCATTAGTTCATACACAGCAGGATATATTAGTGATTGTACAAACTCTGCTCTGGCCCACAGGGAAGAAGCCAAGTAAAATTTTATCATCCAAAACATCTCTTGTGAAAGTATGTTTCTTTCACCCATCACTGGAATATTTAATGAATACAGATAACAAAATAACCGAGGCCAGTGAGTTCAAACTGGCTTGAATGGCTTACAGAACCAAAATGCTGTCATTGATCATTTTAACTAAAGTCAGAGATAAATTTATTATCAGTGTTTTTAATTGGATAACCCATGTTGCAGGTAAAACTGCCCACAGTGAGGACATAAATAATGTCAACTTCCAAAAGTAACTAAGAATAGTTTCATTTAAGAGACTTCCACAATTTTCCGAGAAGTACATGACTGTGTTTTCTTAAACAATCCCTCTACAATTGTCCGAGAAGTACATGCCATAGTGTTTCCTTAAACACTTGCAAGTCTCTTATTACCGCCTGTAAGGAGCAGGTCACTATGTTTAGGGAGGGAAGCACTAACACAGATTAATGTTGCTTGTTCTAACCATAATTACCATCATGTACTCAAACAGTATGTACTCTCTTGTATAATTCTTTCACTTAGCATAATGTTTTTGAGGTTCATGCATGTTGCAGTATCTTATTCCTTTTTATTGCTAAGCAGTAGTCTATCACATGACTATACATCAGTTTATTTTCTTGATTGATAAACATCTGTATTTTTTCCAGTTTTTGGACATTATAAACAGAACTGCTATAAACATTTTCACCAAGTCTTTTTGTGGACGTAAGTTTTCATTTCTTTTGGGTAAATACCCAGAAGTGGAATTGCCCGGCCATAGCAAAGGTGTATGTTTACTTTTAAAAAGAAATACTCAGAAATTTTCCAAAGTGGTTGTACCATTTCCACTCTCACCAAAAATGTATCAGCGTTCTGGTTACTCCAAATCCTTACCAGCATTTTATTTTTGTCAGTCTTTTCAGTTTTAGCTATTCTGGTAATTTTAAAGTAGTATCTTATTAGTATTTTTGCTTATGTATTTTAAAGTTTGTTCATTTCAACCATCACTGAAATATTTAGTGAATATAGATAACAAAAAAGAATAGGAAATAATAAAAAAATGTATAAGCCCTTTCCTCAAATACTATAATCCCATGTGGTGTTCAGAGAGCAGGGTGATGAGCAAGGACTATCTGGAATCCAGGCAGAATAACATTCAAATCCCAGCTTTGTGACTTTGTAACCTGAGGGTCTTTCGTATATTACATAAAATCTCTGATTTTCAGTTTCCTGATAAAATTATGGAGAAAAACACTTAAAATTATGTTCAGCATTAAACACAGAATTATAGCTACAATTTTGATATGAGACAACCTGAGCCCATTAACTGTGACTGTAAAAATTGTGCTTTTTTGACATATCTGTTTCTTCACTTATAAAATGGGAAAATAAGTCTAAACAGAGAATACACTTGGCATGGCTTCAAGGACATAAAATAGCAACCAAGTTCTATGATTTGAATGTGTCCTCAAAGTTCACATGTTGGAAATTTAATTCCCAATGCAACAGTGTTAGGAGGTGAGGCCTAATAATAGGTGATTAGGTCATGAGGGTTCTGCCCTCATGAATTAATTGCTGTTCTTATCACAGTAGTAGCTTAGTATCAAAGTAAGTTCAGCTTCCTTATTCTCTCTTGCTCTCACCTTCTCTTGCCTTTCTCACTTCCCCCATGGGATGACACAGCATGAAGGTTCTCACCAGATACTGGTGCTATGTTCTTGGACTTTCCAGTTCCCAGAACCATGAACCAAATAAACTTCCATTGTACATAAATTACCTAGCCTGTGGCATTCTGCATTGGTATTCTGTAATAGCAACACAAAACAGATGAAGACACCAACATTTCTAGAAAATTAACTATTTACTATGCTTAGTAATCTACATAGATCATTTCATTCAAATCTCACAAGTTCCACAAGCTTAAAAGGAGGGTGCATCATTATCTCCATTTTGCAAGGGCTTTGTAAAATCTTGTGACTTACCTCAGCTATCACAGCAAGTAGCCATACTCTGAAACCTGTGAATACATTGTCTCCACACACAAAAAATTAAAAAGCTAATTCTGTTTATTGCTTATTATAGTGATAGTTTCTGTTTGCTTTTATTACCCTTTTTCTAATACATTTTAAAAGCTAAAAAAAACTGTTGAATTCAAAGACTAGGTGGCTCTCTGGAAGAAAAATATAAAATATATTTGATTAATTATGTGATCAATTATTGTGCTAGATAAACATCTAACAGTATTTCTGTCCTATTATATCAGCCACCAAACATAAAACAAAACAAAATGCTGTAATACTACAAGTTGGTGAAACAAATGGTACAAGTCAAGAACTTGCCATAGCTTGGCTAGTGGGCATCAATGGCAACCTGGGGTTCTCTATATGATTCCATGGGCCTGAAAGTAGTAAAGGGTAAAAAGGCCTTGAACTATTTCTTCCTTAACTGAGTTCTTCAGCTTTCCTTTTGGAAATGCATACAAACAGATCATCATCTTCTATCCCATGCCTATCATGACTAGACAAGAATGTCATTTTTATCAGAAGGCACTATCTGCCCTGTGTAGCTCATCTAGAGGACTTTTTATCATATCTCATAAAACTAATCACCAAACAGCACCTAAGCAAGAGTGAAATGAGTGGCAAAATGCACAATTCACCACAGTGCAAAATCATCTAATCCCTTCAGAAAGAACTGCAAGTTCATTGCTTGTTCTGTAATCCATCAGCAAGGCTTGCAAACCATTTAAGCTCAGTCATGCACAAGTGATTACAGAAAAAACCATACACAAAATAGGTTTTCATATTAAAAAGCTATTGGAAAGTTATGTCCCAGCTATATTCCTGTGTTTTGAAAAGGCAAATGGTCACATGAAACATCAATCAACCACTTGAGCTCAGTGAAATAACTCGAAATAAACATTTATAAATAAATGAATCCAACTGGCTAAAGATGAAGAAGTAACTCATTTAAATTTCCAAGGTCTTTACTTATGAGAGTATGATCAAGCTGTGGCCAATGATATGAAAAGACTCGCAGATTGTATATTATAATAGAAATGAAGATGTCACTCCAAGGTTAGCCCCATTTGAATTTATTGATGATAGTCTTTAATGCACAAGGCTAAAATGCTTGAATGCTTTAATTGAGTTACAACCTTACAAGTAAAAGGCATATGATGAAACACTGAATACATAAAGGAAAATTGTAATAAAATAAGAAAAGGAATATAGCTGCTAAAGAATTGTCCTTGCCTTGACTCGAACAACAATAACAAAAAGTTCTACTATTTGAAGAGCACTAGAAACATCTTTCACTGAACTAAAACAACAATTTGGAAAACACTCACTCATCCAGGGTGGAAGCTTCAGGTCAAAGAACATACAGAGAGTCATTTGGGAAACATTTTCCATCTTAGTCTCTCTGTGATGAATTAGGTGGCATCCCCTAGGAGGCCTTACCTTCAAAGATTCAACAGAGTCATACTCTAAGGTTAATGGGTGAGACCCACTAGCAGGAGGTATGTTTCATTTGAAATTATTCTGCTGTTACCTGTTGAGGTCTTAGCCTATTCCCCCTAAAAGCCTGCATTAGCACACCAGGATAGTACTGCTGTAGTTCAGATGGTCCAAATCTTATCAAAGAAATTTAAAAGCAGCACCTTCTAATGTTGAAAAAAAATTTTCCTAATATCTGGTGTTGTAAAATCCACTTTTTTTTTCTTTTTTGAAATATGTTCTACAATACAGTGTATATCCACAAATATGCCAACTGCTTATGAATGCGAAATATTTTTAAGAGTTTGGTTGTAAGCATTCTGATACTGCTTAGAAGCTTTGAAGAATTCTAAATTCATTAGGGTCCATACAGCATCTTTCTACATTTTTCTTTTTAATGGGAGTATCAGATAAAAATTGTCACTACAGGAACAGTAGAGTAGGTCTTATTAGCTAAGAAATAGTTCAGTCTGCAAATAATGCCACTTGGGTCTAACAGTCAAATTTTGGTTTGGATTCTGTTAGCAGTATGATCTTGGGTAAGTTAATCTGTTATACCTCTGTTTCCTCATCTGTAAGCTAGAGATTGTAAAAATATTAAATTGATTAACTATGAAGATTAAATGAGATAATCATGAAACAGTACAGTGGCTGGCACATAGTACTCAGTAAATCTTAGCTATTATTATCATCACATATCATAATGACAGGTGTCATCATTATTTGCAAAAGAAAAAGAGGAGAACTTTTGCATGAAAATAAAATCACTCAGCTAGATAGAAGGCTCTTAAAGAGATGAGATTAATGCTAAAGGTTCTTGAGGTCATCTCTTGTCCTTCAAAACAGAACAGAAACCTAAAAATTGTATCCTCCTGTGAACCCAAAAGTATCTGAGACAGGTCTCAATCAATTTAGAAAGTTCATTTTGCAAAAGTTAAGAACACATCTGTGACACAGCCTCAGGAGTTCCTGACGATATGTTTTCAAGGTGGTTGGGGTACAGCTTGCTTTTATACATTTTAGGGAGACATAAAACATCAATTAACACATGTAAGATTTACACTGGTTTGATCTGGAAGGCTGAGACAACTAGAAGTGGGGGCTTCCAGGTCACAAGTAGATTTAAAAGTTTTCTGATTGGCAATTAGTTGAAAGAGTCATTAACAATAGAAAGGAATGTCTGGGGGAGAACATACTGTAAATGTTTCTTATCAGTCTTAAAGTCTGTGCTGACATTAATGCTGAAGGGTATAATGGGGCAGGTCTGACCCCCTCTTCCATCATGGCAGGAACTAGTTTTTCAGGTTAACTCTGGAATGCCCTTGGAGGAGAGGAGTCCATTCAGATGGTTAGGGGAATCTTAGAATTTTATCTTTGATACTTCCTTTCATTATAATGTTTATCAAACTTCAATGGGCAAACGAATCCTCTGGCGATCTTGTCAAATTGCAGGTTCTGATTTAATTAGTCTAGGTGGGGACTGAGATTCTGCATTTCTAATGAGCTCCCTACTGATGCCAGTACTGCTGGGCCACACTTGGACTAACAAGGTACTACAAGGCAAGTTCTCTCTCCTTTGCACACCACCAAATATCTGGCAAGTGATAAGACTTGAATCCAGAGCATCTATTTCTAGGCTGGCAGGTCTTCAATGTATAGCTGAGTGGACCAATACCTCCACTGTTTCCTCTATATCCTTTCTAAGTACCATGTTCTGATCAAGAATTGTTCAAAATTTTCCTTCTGTCAGCTAGGCACAGTGGCTCATGCCTGTAATCTCAGCACTTTGGGAGGCTGAGTTGGGCAAATCACTTGAGGTCAGGAGTTTGAGACTAGCCTGGCCAACATTGTGAAACCTTGTCTCTACTAAAAATACAAAAATCTGCCCAGTGTGGTAGTTGGCACCTGTAATCCCAGCTACTCAGAGGCTGGGGTAGGAGAATCACTTGAACCTGGGACGCGGAGGTTGCAGTGAGCCAAGGTCGTGCCAGTGCACTCCAACTTGGGCAACAGAGTGAGACACTGTTTCAATAAAAAAATTTTTCCTTCTCCCTTACTCCATTAAGAAAAAGTGTTCTAAAGTTTCCAAGCTTAACCACTATATACTTTCTATTAAAGTAGACTATTTTCCAAAATAATAATCCATAAATTAATAATTCAAACTATTTTCTGAAATAATTTATTGCATAGAAAGTAATCAACTTTTAGAGCAACAAAATTTGGTTATTGGTTTCCAGCTAAATGGTACAGCTATTTCCTAAACCCTTTACCTACTGCTCCAACCCTGAATACAAATAATTAACTAGCCAGCTTTTGCTTGGCTAGTTCACCAAAGAATAGAAAATTTTTTTGTTTTTTGGTGTTTTTGAGATGGAGTCTCGCTCTGTTGCCAGGCTGAAGTGCAGTGGCACGATCTTGGCTCACTACAACCTCCAACTCCCGGGTTCAAGAGATTCTCCTGCCTCAGCCTCCCAAGTAGCTGGGTCTACAGGCATGCGCCACCACACCTGGCTAATTTTTGTATTTTTAGTAGAGACGCAGTTTCACCATGTTAGCCAGGATGGTCTCGATCTCTTGACCTTGTGATCTGCCCACCTCAGCCTCCCAAAGTGCTGGGATTACAGGCATAAGCCACTGTGCCCATCCAAAAATAGCTCTTTAAATGTCATAATATAGTACTTACAACAGTATACATATTGATTTAAGCTATTAATAACTGCCTAATATATGAACAAAGATAGATAACCTACTGAGAGACAGTGTATTTAGTGATTAGGAGTATGAGTTCCAGAGGACAACTACCTGGATTCAAACTCTGGAGATACTACTCCTTGTGTATATGACAATGACCAAGTTATCTTACACTCTGTGCCTCAACTTCTTCATCTGTAAATTGAGAATAGTAATAGTAGCTCTCGGGATTTTTATAAGTGTTAAGTCAGTTCATTGGTTAATATATCTAAGGTACACAGTACTTGATAAGTACTAAGTGCTAAATTAAGCAGCTTTAGCATGCATTTATTTAAACAATAAGTATTTTAGAAAATAACACGTATTTAGTAAAGATTTCAATGGAACATAAACCCATGGGCTTATATTATTTATCTTATTTATTACAAAATGCTATAATTTTCCACCTTAAGACTCTTAGCTTTTTCCAGTGCCTCAGGAGATTGCTTTCCTGCATTTTTTTCTTAGCTTCTATATTTTCTAGTTAATATGCTTTGAATTTAAAACCCTAGATCACCCAGTCTCATCAGAACAAAGAGGTTTCATTAAACAGAGGCGGAAAAATGACTCACTGTTCCATGTGCCTAATAATACTGAACACAGTCATGGGCTCTCACTGTGTTTTGTGCATGAGCATTTAAGAGCTCAACAAAGTAAAATGAACCATTTTATAAACACACAGGCAGTTCTTCAAAGGTTTAGGTATATAATCAGGAGTCATACCAGATTGGAGCTCTAAGAAAAAAAATATTGAAAAAATATTGTTATTCAAGCTTGTTATTTTTCTCTTTCTAATGCTCATGAAGATTATTGCCCTTCAATGCATCATTGTAGCAAGACCTCCCTTTGAGGAAAAAACCTTTGGAAATTCTAGAGAACACAGAAAAGACAGAACCATTGTATCAATAAGTACTTGTACATTCCTATATATGGTCATGGAGGATTCCAATCACCTATAAAAGGTGTACATCTTGACTATATTGGGGGAAGAAGTTCTCCCATTATAAGGTTTCACAATCCTCTTCATGTATTAGTTCTACAATCTCAACACCACAAAATTCAAATACTATGACAAATAGCAGAAACATTATCAAGAGATCTGTTAAAAACAATAATAGCAATCTTCCCTTCCCCCATGTCATCCTGGATCAAAAGATCCCTAGTTTCCCTTCTTAATAGCTTTCAGTATCTTGTGGCATCCATGCCTGAACAAACAGCGGTGTCCAGATGGATGGAAGCTTTACTTGATATCTTTGAACCAACAGTATTGATTATCAATTGCTCTCATTTCCATCACCAAATATATTTATAACATATCCAAATACAGACAGAGGAATGCACAACTTTCTCTTTTGGTAGCCCTATTTAACAGGTAGGGAAACAAAGATGAGAAAGAATGATGATAGTCGAATCTATAAAAACCAAAAGAAAAAAATTCTAATTCAGGCATATTCGTCTTCAGCAATCCTAACATTTAAGAAATGAATGCTGATTAAAATCTACCCCAGTTGTTTGTTAGCAGTTCTCCCTTTTTCTTAGATGCTGTCAATTTCCTTTACATTGAAACCCACAAAACCACTCCAAAAAGGCAGAATCTGTTTTGTTTCTTTGTTTTGTATTTTGTTCAGGGATAAACAAATCTCAAGTGCTTAAAACATTGCCTTGGTTCTACAGACATGCAACCAAGGTGAAATAAATGAAAGAATCCTATTTCTTCTGTCTTTGGGGAAAAACTGATGTGATATACTTTCAAGAGTCTGGAAAGAAAGTACAAGGCATATTATGAACATGAGCATCAGACAGTAGTCTTTTACTTTTGGCTAAATCTTAGAAGTGGCTCCAGGGCACACAGGTACAAGTAATTTTTATTGGTAACAAGTTCTATATTCAGTGGCTTGTCTTGCTTTTCCTTCTGAGATGCAGGCTAATATCATGTAGTAGCATATGGACTCTGGGAGCACACAGAGGTTTGAATTGTGGCTTTACCACTCACTATCCGTGCCAGCTTAAGCAGAATAATTACCCTAAGATCCAATTTCTTCATCTATGATATAGAGATAATGGTAGTTCTTACCTTTCCAGCTTGTGTGGATTAAGCAAAATAATAATGATAGAGCTCTTAGTGCCTACCCATAGAAAGCACTAAATGAACATTAGCTCTAATTAATATTAACTCCCTGGAAAGGAAACTAGATGGGTCCAAAACACTCAAGAGAGGCTTCTCTATAATTGGATACACAGAAATGGGGAAAAGAAGAGTAAGAAAAAGATACCATTTTTTAAGGTATCATCAAATTGTAATTACATTTAAAACAAGGCTTTTTCAACACTCACAACCAAACATAAAAATAATATAGCACATAAATGTAACAACTGCTCCCTGGTGTACCTGCAGAGAGACATTACAGCTAAAAGTTCCTCATGTACAAAATACTACAGAAAATTGTTTTACACACGATACAATCAATACAACAGTGGTTGCCTAACACTGACAACTTTGCATTATCACACAAAATTTGTGCTTTTTTGGATAATCAATTGTTACGTCTAGGGTTTGTACACTAGCTATATTTCATAGTCTTATCTCAAACATAGAGACCTATTTTTATATAATTACCTCTAAACTAGGAGTGATTCTTGGGGCAGTGTCTGCTAATGCAATAGATTAAAGCCTGAATTATATTCTTAGGTGACTCAACCTCCCCAGAACTCCTTCCTAATTTCCCTCACTAATATCTTATTGTATACATTAAGTCTCTTTGTGCTCCTCCTAAGAAGGAATACTTCTAGTACTGCTACTATTTACGAGGCATTTACATTTACTAGACACCAGGCAAAGCTTTTTTTGTGCATGTTCTCATTTGCTGTGGCAAGTGAATATATATTATTTGGCTAAGTGTTACATTGTCAATAAGTACTGAATATGAGATTTAAAAAATAGATTAAATGATTCCAAAGACTCAGCTTTAACCATCATGTTATATTAAGACAATATTCCAGAAACTGCTACCAAAAAAGCCTATGTAGTTTTAGATAATTAAAAACTAAGTCAATATTTTATTCACATATAAAATTTCAGAAGTTTTTAGGATGATTCTGATGAAATAATTTATGTTCTTTCTTTAGGAAGAAGATAGTGTTCAATTCAGTAATTTTCTGTGGCTGATTTTTTTCCCCAGAGAATTTCAATGAAATAATGCTATTTATTCCACTTGAATGTGTAAAGTTAATATACCTTACACAGCAACCTTTGAATATCATTTTTGATATTGGAACTTTATGTCATAAAATTATAACATGTAGTTAAATGTTACACAGATATTTAGAGTAAAATAAAATTCAGATTAAACCTTGAAATTTATGATTAATATTATTCATGAAAGAAATAGGCAAATTTCACTATACTTTATTGTTTTAATCCTTGCCCTTAATATTTCTTGTATTCCACAGCAATGATTCTAAACATCTGGGATAGTCACAAACCCCATTTAAACATCAGAGAAATGCTATGGGTCCTCTCTTTTAAAACACATGTATATTTACATACCACGATGTTTCATAATAATTTTAGAGAGAGTTGATAAGAATCTCTTTTCTAGATCATTTTCAATGAGTTTGTATTGATAGAAAATAGTAGTATCTAGATTTATTCTGTATTCCAATTGTCTGTGAAGAAGACAAATGACACCTGGCTGTAGAACTTAACAAGATATGTTGCCCATTAAGTGAAAAGTACCCAGCTTACAGGCATAAGATACAAGAATAAAGCTTCTTCAACAAGATTACTTCAGCACAGCATGTCTCAAATAAGCTAAACCACTATATTACCTGTCAGAAATTATAGCTGCATTATCAATATCCAAAGAACTTGTCTTCAATTTACATTTCTAGAACTGGGCCTACAACAGAGATCATTTCAAACAAAATGCCTTTCTTTTCCCTGGGATAGAGATGAAAACGAAGTACAAAAGATTCTACTGCAAATATGTTTTTAAATGATTAAATCCACATATCTGCGAAAGACCCTCCATTCCTAATATCATACATTCTCTCAGGTTGCAAGGGAGGTACCTACACACCCTTAGCACAGAATATTTTCTGTGTGTGTGTGTGTGTGTAAAATAGATGTGTGTAAGCCCAAGGTCACAGCTAGATTTCACAGAACTTAAATGTCAGCCCACTTTCCATACTCTCTCAGTGGTTTTACATAGCTTCAACAGTTTCTCATGCCAAAGTTACTGTTACGACTACAGAAAATATTTTAAAAGACCAGGAGGAACAGATGTGTGTTTAATCCTTTTACCTCTCATGCCTAAATTCACATTCTTTCCAGTTCTCTAGGTTATTTTCCATTAGTTTAATTTACTGAAAAGTGATTTGGTATGAAGAGACGATTAACTAATCCAAGTTGAAAGAAGGTGATCTAATTATGAATCATGGAGCCTCATTCTCACAAAGAAGATTCTAAAAATGGGTGAACATTTAGATGATTTTAAAATAATTATATACTTATATAATGTAAGGTCAATTATCTGACTAATGACCATCAAATAGCGAGCAAATTTAGATTACACATACGCTAACATTTCTTTTCTTAACCTGAAGTTGTTTATTTCCATTGATTAATATTATTCCATCAGTGCAGTATTTAAGAACCTAGCAATTAAGAGAAAGCAGAAAAGGGGAGGGAAGCAGTCAAATGGGATGTAAATACAAAAGCAATTTCTCATGTTGACAATGTTCTCATATACTAACAGACAGACCTAAGATCTGTAGCCATTAGTTAAATAAACAATTACGATTAAAACATAACTATCAGCATAGGTCAAAATTTCCAAACTTTGATGGTAGTAAATTTTAGCCTAGAGATGTTTAGAATTACTATTTGTCAGCTTCAAAAAAATAATACTATCTATTATGACCATTACTTATGTACATAGATATATTAAAATCTAAAGCCCTGTATTTTTGCCAGTATGCACAAAATATATTATCTGTGAAACTATATTGTGCCTGAGGCTTCCTGGGTTCCGCCATTTCTGATTGCAAAATGTCAATTGTTTTCCTGTGACTTGTTTTCAAATTGCCTTAATATCACATTGTTGAAAGCTTCAGTCTCTTCATTATTTCAGCTGATTCCCACCTCAACAATTCTATGTATTTTACTTCCTCCAATTCATCCAACTCCCTGTAAAGTAACAGGGTAAACTTTTGCTCAAATCCTTCATTGGATTCCCACTTGATACTTAGCATAGATGTGGTATAGTTTTCTGTATTAACTAGTCTTCTCAATATAACACTGTGAAATGAATGCTTACCTTGTATTTCAAATATTGCCAGAAGTCATGAGAAACAAAGAATCTATCAATGTTTCATGAAATTGATTATATAGAGGAGTTCACAAAATTTTGCAAGTTTGGATGCACTGCATTTGAGAGGACTGCACATGGTGTGACTTTCACATAAGAATGTGTGGAACAGAGTTTATGACCTAAAATAACAGCAGATATATGTAAACAAAATTCAGACTGGTGCCAGATGTGTACAAACTGAATGTATTCAAATTAAATTACTTAACCTAATACAAAAATGGCAAGAAATACACTTCTAGAATTCACATGCATGTTCCTTCTGTCAAATTTATATATATTTGACAGAATATATGAAGTTTGATGATAGACATATATATATATATATATATATATATATAATATCTTATTGGGGATTAAGTATTCTGCTATGCCCAAACCTCACCCACTTAGAAGGCAGCCACCATGTTAAGAATATTGTGGGAATGTTAATGCTAGTTTATTTATTCTCTGTGGTAAAAGAAAAATTTTAGACAAATTTGACAGTTTATTTGGGCAAAGAATGATTCATAAGTCAGGCAGCAATCAGAACCAGAAGAGGTTCAGAGAGTTCCACCCAGCAGAATGAGCAACAAGTTGGTATAGGCTGCACATGGAAGAAAAGTAGAGAAATTATTTAATAGGCCACAGCTAGGCATCTGCCTTATTTGAGAATGAGCTGATCAGCTGGCTACCTGTGACTGGCTAAAGCATGGCTGTTTGTGATTGGCTGAAACTCAGCTGTTGATTACTAAATATACTCCTAAATTAGGTTTCAATTGTTTTCATACTAAGTTAGGTTGTGATTTGTTATATAGGAACTCAGACTAACGGCCTCCTGCTGATTTTGCTTTAATATCTGCCAGAAATCGTTTTAAAAGCAAGTTGCCCAAATTCATACACAATGATACTATATGTTTCTACCCCACCCCCCTACAGGGACATCCTTATCCACACTTCAGTTATGCTATACAACATGCCAAGAACATGAGGCCAAGGCAAAAGACACGCTGATCCAGACGTGTGTCTTGCAGAATGCCCATAACGCTACAAGTAAGACAACAGGCTTCACTTCACATTTACTGTCACTTGAGCAATACAAGACCTTTTGGAATGCTAAAGCCTTATGAACATATGGAGAGTCACAAAGCACTGTCACCTGGCTGAAAGAACTATAACAGTCTCCCATTGTAGAAAAATCAAACTTTTCTTCCTCTGCTCTCACACCATAACAATCAACACAGAAGATTTCTGTGACCAAATGTGTGGGAATTTCTCTCCACCACCAAGTCAGCAATCAGTTCTGCAGCAGACACCAAATGGGTGTCTTCTAATCCTATTTAATTCTGATACTACCTAACCAGAGATAACATGAGATTCCACAGACTGAGGGCTGTCTCCCAAGACCTTCCCCACATTAGATACCAGTCACAAGTCTGGGCCTCCAGAACTTCTGACTGACCTGCTTCAAGTTGTGGTTCCCAGGACTCCCTTTTTGGGTTCGATTTGCTAGTGGCTCACAAAACTAAAGGAAACACTTGTTTAAATTTGGCAAATTTATTTATTATAAATATTTTAAAGGATACAAATAAATAGCCAGATGAAGAGATGCATAGGGTGAGGTCGTGAAAGTGTCCCAAGTGTAGAAGCTTCTGTTACAATGGAGTTAGGGTGCACACCCTTCCAGCATGGGGATGAGCTATTCATTTTCCTGTAAGCCTGCATGAGTTCAGCTGCCCAGAATCTCTCTGTACTGTGCCCCCTTGGGCCTTTTTTAGATATTTCATTGGATAGGCAGGATTGAAGCATGGACAATGATGTAAAAATGTGATTCAACAAAAAGGATATAATCTAACACCAGTAGACTGAGTGGGGAACCCCAGCAAGGCCTGTCTGTTCAGATTCTTCTTGGCCTTTCTGTGCAGCATTTCTTCCTCCAGGTATACTGCAGGACGCCTTCTGAAATGAGGGTCTTATGACTTACAATTAGACAAGGTAGGTAAGATAATTTATTTAAGTCCAGCTCCAAGACAGAAAGGTAACGAGAAGATTAGGGATATTTTTAGTTTCTATGGTCTGACTTGAGGAGAAAATGGAACTGGTGAAAGAAGGGAAGGAGTTCGGAGTGAGTGACTCAGTTTCCTGAGGTCTGCTTCAGAGGCCTAACACATTCCATCATCATAACAAGACTGTCTTCACTTTCATGGCTCTGAAATTGTTCCGAAGCTGTTTCAGGAACTAAAGGACAGAAGGCCAAATATCTTAACAACAGATATGTGTATTGCTTTAGTCACCTGGGAAATAACAGGACTATAGGAATTAGGAACCAAGAATTGTGGAGGAAAATATGTATATACACATATATATACAACTATATACACATCTATACACACACACACACATATATATACACAGAGAGAGAGAGAGAGAAATATCACATTCCCCATGTAAGATGGCTTCTTCTTAGAAAAGTACTCAGAATATCAAACTGTCCTGTGACACAAGACCTCGCTATCAAAAACTTCAGACTAGCATCCTGAAGATAGAGGGTCTGGGCCTACCGGAAACCAAGACTGGTCATAAAGCTAGAATAATCACCATAAGTGAACAAATGGAAATCCTTGCCGTATCAGGTGAAAACAAAGCTAGAAATTCTGAAAAGGTACAGAATCATACCAAGAAGTGAGGAACAAAATCAGAGGATTCATAGTACACACCCGCTTCTCTGGGGCAATGAATTGAGCCTTCAAATGGCTGAGAGAGTAAATGCATTGAGCCACAAATGGCCTAAAAAACTTGGGCCCTAGAGAAGTGACCTCAAGAATGACAACTTTTCTGGAACAGAAGGAGGTATAAGGTACAATCAACACAGGAATGAGTGCTAATCCTGGCAGCAAAGAGTCCTAAATGAGCTAAGTGTTCATAGGAGCTGATTGGCACAAGGCCACACAACCAACCAGCAAGAGAAGAAACACAGATAGGGTGATGGGAGTGAAGAAGGAAAACTAAATGTCACCGGTCTAATTTGCATATGTGCTAATGAGTCTTCATTTGCATGTGTTCATTTGCGCTGCTATAACAACTTGCCATAGACTGAGTGGCTTACAAACAATAGACATTTATTTCTTACAGTTCAGGAAGCTAGAAGTCTAAGATCGGGGTGCCAAAATGGCCAGGTTCTGGGGAGAGGCCTCTTCCAGGTTTGAGACTGCCAACTTCTTTCTGTACCCTCACATAGTGGAAGGGACAAAGATTGTTCCAGTGTCTCTTTATAAGTTCACTAACCCAATTCCCAAAAGCCCCACCTCCTAATACCATCAGCTTGAGGGTGAGGATTTCAACACATAAATTTTTGAGAGACATAAACATTCAGACCATAGCATACAAATAAAAAATTTCTGCGATATTCACATTATTCCCATTCCCTGAGTGATTCTATCCACATTCACAGTTTTGATTACCCACTGCATGCTGAAAATTCCCAAATCTGTATGTCAAGCCCTTCTCTATCTAACTTCTTTATCCAACTATCTATAGGATATTTCCAGCCAAATGTCTCTCAGTCACACCACACTTAGTATTTCTGTAACTGATCTCCTTGTATGTCATCACACCCATGTCCAAATGCTACTTACATCAGTTTGGATCCTCCAAGAAATAGAAGCCACATTGAGATTAGAGGTGCAAGAGATCTGGAGGGAGAAACACCTGTGAAGGACAAGAGCTAGAGTAGCCAATGAGACCCTTTAGACCAAAATGTGGATCTGATGCCTGTGAAAGGAGAGAGTGGGGGCAGAGTTGGGTAGGAATAGCCTGATACTGCACTGCAGTTCTCAGAGTCCTGGCCAGAAAAATGGGAAATCTTTGAGCAAAATTGCCCTGAAGAATCCCATAGCAGGCAGGAATGGCCTGACTCTAGGGCTACTATCGTGATCAGATATTGCTCATAGCAGCTCAGGGATCCCTTGTAATGGTGGATCCAAAGGCACTATAGTTGAGGCTGTCAGTCACTACATTCTCTGCCACAGGTACTCTTGAGAGGGTACACAGGTGGCACATCAGCACTGCCCTCACATTCGTCATTATCTCTCATTTGGTGGTACCATCATCCTTCCAATTTACCCATATTAGTAACCCAGCAGTCATCCTTAACTCTTATTCTCTACTTCCACCTAAATCCATTAAATTAAATTTACTTTTATTAAATTTATCAAGGCCCTCTTTCCCTCCCATCTCCTACTCCAACTGTCCCTGCTCGAGCCTCATCCCCTCCCAACTGCTCTACTAACTCCCTAACTCATCTTGTTTTCCTCAAATCCACCCTACACATAAGATCTGGCAGAGAGATCCATGTGCTTAAAACCAAATCCTGCTATGGCTCCCCACTTCCAACATAAATATATTTATGCTCTTACAGACAGGTGTGAGGCCCCACCGCATATCACTCTTGCCTTTCTTTCCAGCGTGATGTCTGCCTATTTTTCTGTGACCCAGTAACACTAAATGCTGTGTTACCCCTCTCATGTGTTTGCTCTCATTTTCCCTTCTGCCTAGTGTTCCCTTCTCATCTTCGTATCCCTGACTCATTCTTAGGAGTATTAATTCTTTAAGATTCAGCTCAGACATTACCTAATTTAGGAAACCACTGCCCCCCACCATCACACTTGGTCATATGTATACTCTCTGTGCTAACATAAAACTCTGTGTGCTTTCTAGATTACATTATAAGTGTTCACATCTCACTTCTCTAAGAGGCTGTTTCTTCATGGCATAATTTTATTCATCCTGATTATCCCCACATTCAGAAAAGTACCTGGTACATAGGCCAATAATCTAGAAATTTGGTTAAACAATTATTGAGAGGAGAAAGAGAAGGAAACAAACAAAAAAGACTATTGGATACCGAGTCTGTGTCAAGTGCTATAAATATTTACCACCTATAATTCTTACAACAAGCCTGTAAAGTTAGATGTTATGTCTTTAAAGACCAAGAAATTGCAGTTCTGAGAGGTCAAATAAGGTTCTGTGATTAAAACCCAGTTACGTGACTCCAAAGCCATTTTGCCATGCTGTCCCTCTTCATGGTCCATTTGAATTCCACTGAGTAAATCCCCTGGTATAGAAAACTCTGATTATACTCAACACCACGAGAGGCCATACTGAGAAAAGCAGGGGCTTTAGAGATAGTCAGACCTGGTTTTCCACCTACCAGCTGTGGGTATTGGGCAAATTCTATAAACTTTCTGAAGTTCAGTTGTTTTTCTGTTTAAAAAAAGAAAATGCATATCAATACCTACTACACAGAAATCTTTGTAAGGATTAGAAAGAACAGATATATATGACCTAGCATGATGCCTGGTGAAGATTAAATATTTAATAGTCAGCAGTGGGCCAGGCATGGTGGCCCACACCTGTAATCCCAGCACTTTTGGAGGGCAAGGCAGATGGATCACCTGAGGTGGAGAATTCAAGACCAGCCTCACCAACACGGAGAAATCCCATCTCCACTAAAAATACAAAATTAGCCGGACATGGTGCTGCATGCCTGTAATCCCAGCTACTCCAGAGGCTGAGGCAGGAGAATCGCTTCAACCCAGGAGCCAGAGGTTGCGGAGAGCAAAGATCACACCATTGCACTCCAGCCTGGGCAACAAGAGTGAAACTCCATCTCAAAAAAAGTTAGCAGTGGTAGAATGAATTATTTCATTCAGACACAGCAAAGATACTCACAATTAGAGAAATGACCCATCGCATGATAGTCCTGCCCTGTCCCCTTCTCAGAAAGTCGTGGTAAGAAAGGATTACAAACAGTAAGTCAACAGACAGGACGGGAATGTTTAAAAAGAAAGACTTTTATAACCATTAATGGGGTGTCCTAGTCTGCTTTGGCTGCTGTAACAAAATATGAGAGACTAGGTGCCTTAAACAATAGAAATATATTTTCTCACAGTTGTAGAGACTGGGAACTCCAAGATCAGGGTGGCAGCATTGTCGGTTTTGGTCAAGGGCTCTTTCACTGGCTTGCCGATGATCAACTTTTTGCTGTGTCCTTATATGGTGAGAAAGAAAAATCTTTTTTTCTTCTTCTTATAAAATCACCTATCCTAGCAAGTTAGGAATGCCCCCCCTTATTATCTCATTTAACCTTAGTTGCTTAAAAGCCCACCTTTAAATATAGTAGTCACATTGGTGGTTAGAGTTTCAACATATGAATTTGGGGTTGGGGAACATAATTCAGTCCGTTGCATGAGGTAATTAAATCTTGCAAAATTATTAGATAAAGGTACAACTTAAAATGACTTTCTGAAGAAAAATGTATTCTTAGATATATTAGACAACTCAAACAAACAATTTTCTCTTCTGTGTATGTCTACCATAGGAAAAGCATCTTTTGAAAAATATTGAAAAGATATTATTTCATATTTGGAGGCACCAAAAATGCTGCAACATGGAAGAATTCTGTTGAGTGTTTTTTTATTTACATCATAAACTAAAAATTATTTTGACTGGGTTATCTGTGTATTGCCTAAAAGTATAAGGCTTGGAACAATGTCTTGTCTCTTGATGCCTTTTTCCTTCTTGCAGCAGCCAGTTGCACTGTGAAAATGCAGTCTTTCAGCAGTCTGTCAAGGTGGCTGATAAACTCAGAATTCTTGCTATACTCCATTTGTTTTTTATTACTCTATCATTTGTTCTGTTGGGCAAAGAATTTGAAGCTAACTTATACCTCATCTTAATCTAACTCTTGACATCTTCAAAATTTTACCAGATTTTTCAGAGCAATTCAAAATCAATTTGAAGGCAAGTCCACACTGAAAAAGCAAATCTGGGCCTGCTCAATTATTCAGTGATCGTTAAACAATGGAAAGGTGATGAAAAGGCAAGCCAAGAATGAAGGCAATTTGTGCATGTGCAAGGGTACTTGTAATGCTCTGTTCCATCGCAGAACTAAAGTAGGAATCTGGATCTTTCTGTGAAAATTTCTAACTATTTCTGTCATTTAGTTAATAAGATTCTAAATAAATTATCTGCATCTTTGTTATATAGCTTAAGAAGACGGATTATGGGTAATGAAAATTTTGGAAATAGTTGTCCTACTGTTGTTTTGTGTATATAAGATATATAGGATTATTTATCCTGAAGTCTTACTGAAAGTATTAAAAAACTAATCTGTTCTACAATGCTTCAATTTAAAATAATTATTGCCCATGTAAATAACGTTTGCCATGTAAAGAATTTCAAAATATTTGCTACAGTGAGATGTGGTGATAGCATGTTCTCTATGGCTCACCCTGGCCCAATTTGTGCTATCTGGACAAAAGTTGTCATTGGTAGTCAAAATGACATGACAAAAGCGTTTCTGACCATTTAAGAGTTGAGCAGTTCTATTTATATATTTTGGTGGACAGTAATTGTTTTAGAGCTTGACTTGCTACCTTGCAATTAGACAAATAATACATACCATCTGTAAGGTAAGAGAGCATTTTGTTCAAATACAAGACCAGAATTTTTTCTTGAAATTGATAGGTATTTCTAAGTCAGAGCAAAAACTATTTCAGAACTGACTACCCAGTAGGCATCAAAAGCTTAAAAACCAGCTATCTATTCATTGATTAAGTCACATTTCTGAGACAGGTTGATTTATGGACACCAACCAATTTTTAGCCATTCTACAGAGCTGTATCAGATTCAGATATGGTACTCTACCATTCCCTCAGCAAACAATGGTATCTTTCTGATCATGCCATTCACCTTTTCATTAGCTCCAGATTAAAAATGTTCTTTATTAGATGGAAGACCCACACTGCCTATAAATGGCACATTAGGATGACAAAAATAAGATCTGACTTACTGGACTATATCTATCTTTAATAATATTAAAGGGAGGCTACACTTTCCAGTTAAATAGATTTCAATGAAAATTGAGGGCATAGAATAGTACATTTCCCAAGAAAATAGCATTGTCAAACATAAGCAAGAAAACACAGTTACTACTGAATGGAAATCTATATTTATGTAGTCTAATTATGGCATAGTATTTACAGCAATAAAAGCAGGCTCACTAATGACTGCCATCACCAGTCTTCCTGCTGAAAACATAAATTTTTTAATTTCTACAGCACTACAGTCTGAATTTTTGTATTTCCCCAAAATTCATATGTTGAAATCCTAGAGATGCTGATATTAAAAAATGGGGTCTTTCAGATGTTGATTAAGACATGAGGGTAGAGACCTCATGAATGGAATTAGAAATTTTATAAAAGAGGCCCCAAAGAGATGCCTCACCCTTTGTACCATATGAGGACATAGCTAAAAGGCACCATCTATGAGGAATGAGCCTTCGCCAGACACCAAATCTGTAGGCACCTTGATTTTAGACTTCCCCGCCTCCAGAAGTATAAGAAATAAATGTTTTTTGTTTATAAGTCACTCAATCTATGATATTCTATTATAGCAGTTTAAACAGACTAAGGCATTTAGGTAGGATCCTCTTATCATTGAGTTATATAAAGTCATAAACACAATTCATCATGATGTAATAGTCCAAGTACCTTAACATAAGCAAGACAGAATGTCATGGCTTGTTAAACTCTTCATTTTGAGACACAATGGTCAATATTAAAGCTTCAGTTTAATTATATCTAGGTAATAGCAAAATATTTTCCTTTTTTTAGGGTGAGATTTTATCCATAAACAGTAGAGATTTTTAATTAAACCAAACCAAAAGCAGTATTTGAGAACGAAGTAATGTTAATAATATGTCAGTGATTTTATCAGTTGCCTTTACATAATGTTATAGATGGTCAACATTAGCAACTGCACTGCTTTGTTTGTACAAAAGACTGATTTCAATGTATTATACTTATTTTATGTTCCTTTTAAGAGTGGTTGACATTGAGTTATTGTAATAAAATCTTACGATCATAAATTTTCTCCAGGAATTGTATTTTTTACAGAATATGGTTGACTTGGAAGCTGTTTCGTAATTAGGTACTAATCAATATCCCACAATATAAAGAAATAAGTATAAAGCCTCAATTCCCAGATTGTATTCAGTTTATGTAACAACAAACTTAACAATAAATACATTTAGAAAGCTGCTTGAAAAGAAAAGTATTTTTAGCAAAGTGAAATGGGTTGGAATTATGCTAGGGTACTGAGAAATATAACATAACCCATTCACAGACTTAGTACATTTGAGATGCAAAAAATATTTCACAGCTGCCTTCAAAGTATCATCTGTAACACGGATCCCCCTCAATCTAAAAAAAATATTTGGAGCACTGAGCAATGTAAAAGTAGGCAACAGCTATATTACATCATGTGCCATGCAAACAGCATGTTGGGACAAAGACACAGTACACCCCGTTAGTTCAGTGAATAAAAACTCAGAATCTTGAGTAAGCACTGCTAGTCAAACAACTGCCAATGAACATGCCTTGCAGATACTTCTTTGTCCCCTCTCTTTTGTCTGTGGAGATGGTTAACTTTGTTTTATATCTAATAAAAATTCAATCTCAACGGAAAGGTTAAAAAGAAATTCCAACTATAGAAAGCACTGTGCTAGCCTCTTAGGAAAATTCAAAGAAATATAAAATGTAGTCCCTGACTTCAAAAAAGTTAATAATAGGAAAGAGACTTCACACACAGTGGGACTCTAAGGGAAGGCTTCACAGGTGTAGAACTAGTAAGAATCTTCAAAAGTTTAAGCCTCTGGGCCAGAGGTTCTCAAATATGACTGTACACTGGAATCATCTGCAGAGCTCCAAAAAGTACTGAGGCCTGGACCCCATGTCCAGACATCCTGATTAATTTGTCTGGTAAGGTAGGGATTTTAAAAGTTCCCCCAGGTTATTTTACTACTCAGACAACTATAACAATTGTTCTAGGTCCTTTGTTTATATCAGTGATCTCGTGAACTGTGGGTAACTGTGCCCCCAGGGGCTATTTGATAATGACTAGAAACATATTTGGTTGTCACAACTAAATGTCAGAAATGCTGGCATCTATTGGGTAGAGGTCAGAAATGCTGCTAAACATTCTACAACACTCAGGACACCCTCCACGAGAAAGAATTCTCAGGCCAGAAATGTCAATAGAGCCCAAGTTGAAAAGCCCGGATTCATTCATTCAAGAAATATGAGCCAAAGCCAGACTCCATGCCAGACATTGCTAGGTACTAGAAATCCAGAAATAAAGGACACAACCTCTGTCCTCCAGAATCGCCATCCACAAGCAAGGACAATGAAGCAAACCACAAAGGACCATACAATATGGCAAGAATGAGCTAGTGTTCATCACAGAGGAATATGAAACAGCAAAAGCAGTGCCTAAGCTTGTCAGAGGGCAAAGGAAGTCTCCCCATAGGAGGGCACACTCAATCAACAACAGCTGTCAGCAATGGCTGTGAGGATGACTGATGATCTCAGACTTAATGGGTTCAAATCCTGACTTCAAAAAATTCGTTACAGACCCTTGCTGAACCTCAGTGTTCTCCTCTGTAAAATCCAAAAAATAATAGTACTTATTTCCGAATGGGAATGAGGTGTGTTACTACACGTAAAGAACTTAGAATGGTGCCCAAGATACGGTAAGTACTTAATACTTTAGCTATCATTATTGTGGTTATTATTACATTTTTATCGAAGGAGTATAGAAGCAGTTAAGTACAGAAGACAGTTATAGGCAAAGTGAATAGTAGATGCAAAAATTAAAGCAATGCTATTTTTAGAGAACTACACAGAATTCACTATTGCTAATCATAACAAATAAGTTGGAGCTTAATGAGAATGGGAGATGAAGAGATTGGAAAGAATCGTTGATTGGCAGCAGAAACTCCCTAATTGTCACCTGTCCCTGTATCCCTACCCTTTGCTTTATTGCTTTGTAGTTCCTCCCATCAAAAGTCTATTTCCCTATTACTCCTGCATCTGGGCTGACTTTTTTTTTTTAATATATATTTTTATTGGTTTTCCCCTGCCCTTTTTTTTAAATGGTATTTTAGGTTCTGGGGTACAGGTGCAGATCATGCAGGGTTGTTGCATAGGTACATACATGGCAAGGTGGTTTGCTGCCTCCATTCCTCCATCATCTGTATTTCGTGTTTCTCCCCACATTATCCCTCTCCACCCTTCCCACCCCCCACTGTCCCCTTCCCCTAGCCCCACCAACTGACCCCAGTGTGTGATGCTCCCCTCCCTGTGTCCACATGTTCTCATTGTTCAACGCCTGCCTGTGAGTGAGAACATGCGGTGTTTGATTTTCTGTTCTTGTGTCAGTTTGCTGAGAATGATGGTTTCCAGATTCATCCATGTCCCTACAAAGGACATAAACTCATCATTTTTTATGGCTGTATAGTATTCCATGGTGTATATGTGCCACATTTTCTTTGTCCAGTCTATCATCAGTGGGCATCTGGGTTGGTTCCAAGTCTTTGCTGTTGCAAACAATGCCATGATGAACATACATGTGCTCGTGTCTTTATAGTAGAACAATGTCTAATCCTTTGGGTATATACCCAGTAATGGGATTGCTGGGTCAAATGGAATTTCTATTTCTAGATCCTTGAGGAATCACCACACTGTCTTCCACAATGGTTGAACTAATTTACACTCCCACCAACAGTGTAAAAGTGTTCCTATTTCTCCACATCCTCTCCTGCATCTGTTGTCTCCAGATTTTTTAATGATGGCCTTTCTAACTGGCATGAGATGATACTTACTTTGGCTGGTGGAATCCAGCAGAAGCAACAGTGTGCCAGAACCAAGCCTAGGTCTCAAGAGGCTTGTGCACTTCCACTCCCTCTCCCAGAGCCAGAATCAACAGCCAGAGAACATGTCCCAGTTGCTGGATAAGGAGACTCATGGCCTAGTCACTCCACCACCACAGCCAAGAGCCTGCCACCTAACCCCTGCTAGCTGACCACAGATGTATCAGAGGACCAAGTGAGGCCACCAAAGTCTGAGTGACATCAGCAAAAATCCCCAACTGACCTGTAGACTCCTAAAGAAAATATGCTTATTGTTTTAAGGCACTGAGTTGCAGGGTTGTTTGTTACACAGCATTCTTGCTGCAATAGACAACTCATACAGAAACATTCATTATTATAAGATATATCACATGCCATGCTGCAGAGTTTGAACTTTTATACTGAAGCTTATGAAGAGTCATCGAATGACTTAGCAGGAGACATTTATGAAGAGTTTTAAGAACAATTATTCTGGCAGCAATGTGACAGAGGGATCATAAGGGGGCAAACCTGGAGTTGTAACTGTAGAGATGAAAAGAACCAGATATCAGAATAGCTACTGGCTATCTTTACTCAGTAACAGAGAGTTGAGAGCTATGAAAAGATATCCAACTTTTGATGGAAAAAAATAGGTTTTACAAGTTACATTCTGTAAGTGTGATACTGATATCCTCCACTGCAAAATTCTAAAAGATTAAATTCTCTAGGATTACATTACACCGAATTAACCTTTAACAGAATTAATAAAATGACAAAATCATAGCTGATGGCATAGACACAGTATATCTTAACTGAAGCTGAGGTCAGATGGCCATCTTTTGAAGTGGTATGGAAAAATTTCAATGAATGAGGAAACAACTCTAAATTCCAATTCAACACTTTTTTCTAGGGTTCTATTGGGAAGAGACGGTAGAATATTTGAAACTGTAGTGCACTCATTTCTTACAATAGCCTACCACCACTGCTATCATCAAATTTAGAAGACTACCTTTGTTTTCTGAAACAAGCAAGAAACAAATTACAGAAACTAATCTAAAAGCCTTACTCACATACACCCATACAAAACACTATGTGATATATACAAATTCAACCAGCACCTCATTGTTCACATTTTACAGAAAAGTCGGGAAATATGAGTCCCAAGGTTTCCAGTGAACAAATTAGAATAGAAAACAGAACTAAGGTCTTCCATATGACTTTTTATTTTTTTAGACAGTTTCACTCTCGTTGCCCACACTGGAGTGCAACAGTGTGATCTTGGCTCACTGCAACCTCTGCCTTCCGGGTTCAAGCAATTCTCCAACCTCAGCCTCTGGAGTAGCTGGGATTATAAGTGTGCGCCACCATGCCTGGCTAATTTTTGTATTTTCAGTAGAAACGGGGTTTAACCTTGTTAGCCAGGCTGGTCTCAAACTCCTGACCTCAGGTGATCCGCCTACCTCAGCCTCCCAAAGTGCTGAGATTACAGGCGTGAGCCACTGCTCCCGGTCCTGTATGAATTTTTTTTTACCACCAAATAATCTATGCCTGCCTCTTGCTTCAGTACACTAAGTCACAGTATTCTTTTAGTTTTAGGATAGAATCATTTAACTTTTATCCACATTGCAATGACTATTTTTGAGCCCTTTTTGTTCCCAGATCTTTTTATCTCACTTTACTACCCAGGCCAATTCTCATTTTAATATCTTTAGAGTTTTCCCCTTCTTATTTCTCCTGCCTTTCTGCTTCTCAAGCTTATTCAAAATGTGAATCTCCTTCTTTTCCTATCCAATTCCCAAACCTAGCATTCAAAGTGAGTTTCTACATGGAACACAAACCTCAGACATCTGAGTGCCTTTAAAATTTCAATATGCAATCAGAAATAATTTTCCATACATTTGGTCTGTTTCGGTGCTTTGAAAATGATTGCAATAAATCTGTGAATTATCCAGAACATCTTTTTTTTTTTCGGGCCATGGTTTCTTTTATTACTTTCAAAGTCCTGGATAATTTACTGCTCACCCCCTTCCAACTACCTTCGTTTCTCTCATGGTAGCAGGTGACACAAGCTGTACAGATAATACAACACACACTTCCATCATGGGGAATAAGCCCTTTTGTGTAAAGCTTCTCATGAATTAATCTTTTCTAAAGGGTAAGGGTTGTTTTTTCATTTTTCAAAATAAAAATTTATAAAGAATTCATGGATCACATTGTCTTCAAAGTATGTCCTACCCTTGCTCTCCTTAAAGTTTATAGCTAAACATAAAATATGTTCAACATCTTCAATACTCAGAAATGTTCTTTGCCAGTTATTAATACAGTAATCAACCTTATTAACTGCTACTGAAGATCATTAAAATAACACAGAGGTAAAGATCTATAATGTAATGTATGTAGAATATAGTATAGTTATTATGTGCCTTTATTTTTAAAGCTTATTATAAAATGAAAACATGAAAGTAAATATGTGTTGTCATATATTCACAATACAGAGAGAAGTTGAGAAAAAAGATCAAATTCACAATACAGAGAGAAGTTGTGAAAAAAGATCAAAAAGGCTAATGACCCTAGTAATATGTTATTAATTATTTTTCTAGTATTTTTCAAGAAATACATTTACATAACCGATTGTGCCATATATCCACTTTTTAACTTTATGTAAAATTATAGGTTAAGTATTGCCCCATTTGGAGTGTAATTTTATTAAAACAACATATATTGAGTATTTACAACATGCCAGGTTCTCGGCCAGATTCACAGAAGTAGCTTCATTTAATCATCGCCATTACCTTTAAGGTAATTATCAGACTGTCCTAATTTTACAAAATTTAAGGTAATTATCCTTCTAATTTTACAAATAGAGAAACTACACCATGGAGATATTACCATCTGCTAGTGTTCTTTAAAACATGTTCTGTGGAAGAATTAACTAGGGTGCTTATTAAAATGCAAATTCATGTACCTGAACTCCAAACCTTCTGAATTGAAATCTCTGAGGAAATACACAAATTCAACCATCATGCCAAGTGATTTTTCTATTCTACTGAAATGTAAGAACTATTGCCTCTTTGTAACTACTACTAGATTGCCTCATCCAACTATAACCAATGGCATAATTACATCATTCTTTTTAGTTTAAGTCATTTACTTTGAACCATGTGTAAGAGCATTAGAATGAGTCTTACATACGACAAGGTTAGGAAGATCTAAACTTCAGATTCAAACAAAAAGCATCCTAGGGGAGAACATTAGTTTACTGTTTCCACTGGGGATACTCACAAAGTGGTCAAATTGCACTGTAATCCTTCTAGTGTCCCCATTATAATGTCTTTTAGCTCAACTTCCAAAATAATTTCAAAAACAATTGTCTTCGACCTAAGTTCTTTAATTTTACCTAGTTGATGTGTCTATTTGATTATTTAAATTGAAGTAGTTTGCAGGCAAAGTAGTGGTCATGAAGACTTTGCTCACTAGCCACTTAGACCACGCTTATATTTCTCAAGAAAAAAGTTTTGGTGATCTAGTAATTAGTGTTTTTGTCCAGCGCATGTCACATCTGGAGTTTGTCGTGCATGTGTGTGTGTGTGTGCGCGCGTGCGCATACCTGAAAATTTGCTACACTGTCCACATATTGTAGAGGTGGAGTCTATAAACACTTGAAACTGATACCATTTCATAATACGTATCTCTGAAAGTACTCAAACACTGTGATTTTAATAGATCAAACTCAGATCAATACCCAATAGATCTTGTGATGGGACTGAGGCATTGATCAAAGCTCAGTTTGGAATTTGTTGCTGGTTTGATTTGCTGTTAGAAGTCAGCTGCCCATCTGAGCTCCTTGTTTTTTGTTTTTTTCTGTAGGGTTGGACATTTAATTCTTGTTGATATAACTCAAGTCTCGTGGTAATGTTTCAACACTGCCAGTCAACCCAGAAGTAATAGAACTACTCAAATTCTGTGGTACCTGTCCCCTGAGACACTCATCGTCAGGAAACTGGCCACTTGGCTATTACTGAGTATGTCCAGTAGAACACAGCCCTTTTAGTTATATTTCTCTCACCTTGATTCTTAATTTTGAGATCTTTCTCACTTGACTGAAAAACTTGTTCAAAAAATATTTCTAAGAAAAACACAGCAGGCCCTCAAATAATGTTTTGTTCAATGCCATTTCCTTATAATGGTGATGAGAAAAAAAACTAGATCCCCGGCCAGGGCCATCATCTGTGTGGAGTCTGCATGTTCTCTACATGTCTGGGTGGTTTTCTCCAGGCACCCCGGTTGCCTCCCACATCCCAAAGCCATGCGCATTAGGTGAATTGGTGTATCTAAATTGTCCCAGTATGAATGAGTGGTTAAGTGTGGGTGTGTGAGTAGCCCTGCAATAGGATGGCATCCCATCCAGGGTTAGTTCCCTCTTTGTACCCTGAGCTGCCAGAATAAGCTCCAGCTACCTACAATCCTGAAGTGGAATAAGTAGGTTGGGAAATAAATGACTGAATACAAATTACTGTAAAATAAAAATTCATAAAGTCTCTGATAATCATATAAATGCACGACAATAAACAAAGCAGTACAAAAGCACTCAGTGAGCCTTCCATGTCTGTTATTAATTGAACTGAGAGGTGCTAGGAGGTGCCCCTTACCATCTCACTTCGCAAACATTTATTCCTTGATTTAATCCACCACAACTATGACCACTGTCACTCACCCATTCACCAAAAATATTGGGTAAATAATTATCTGTCTCGTTTTTATTGATCCTTCTCAAATGTATATAGCTCACATTTATTACAGTGTTTCATTTAGAAGTCTGTTAGGTCTTCATTTAGAAGTGGGGTGATGGTTTTGTGACTAGAAATATGCTGCAGGAAATTAACTCTTGTTTATATCAATTAACCTAAAGTAAAATTGGTTTTATTAATGTTGTTTTGTCTAAAGTCGCAGTTTTCAAGAACTTATGAACGACATTAATGAGGACTTATTTTACTTAGATATTTTACTTTTTGAGCCCTTGAGTGATTGACTATGCTGTTACAGAGAAGTCTGAAGCCAACCAGATTCTTGTTTCTTGGTCCATAGTTGTTTTTTAGGATAGTAAAATTGCCTCTATAGTTTTGTAATTTAAATATTTGGCTATTATACTACTAAATATAAATAACCTAGATTTTGCCTAAAATTTAATAAGCAGTTCCACTATGGCAGTCAAATACATTTTATTCAATTTTTGGTTTTTTGGCTGCAATAAGTTTTCTTCCACTATGTCTTAATTATTGTCTCTATTATAACTGGGTTTTTTCCCTGTTATCAGGAACACCATTTAATTCTAGGGAAGATTTTGCATTCTTTACCCTACACATCTGTCATCTTTTAGTTCTACTATAGCTGATAAATACGCTTTCAGATTCAGTGCTCCTTTTATAACTCCAGCATTTAAAATTTAGAAATATGTAACATAAGCATGACAATTTCAAAAGAGTTATCAAAGTAACTAAAAAACGTGGACTTGGAATTTTTGAGCACATAGGCAAGTTCACTAGGAATTCATGTAAGTAATGCTGATAAATATGAGACTCACTTCTCAGTCTGTTAAACTTTCTATATTAAATAGCTTAATACCACTGTCACTATTAATGGCCACTTAGGTTATCAACACAGAGCAATTTGACACTTTAATCAAAATCTGTAATTTATGATCTAGCTAGGTTTGATAAACATCTCTTATTGCATAATAAATTATATTATCAAAGAGAGTAATTTATTATATAGGTGAATTTTTAATTCCTGCTGAGAAAATCTAAGTAATAAATGTCCTTGCAAATATCGTCAGTCTTGATATATATAGTTTTGAGTTTGGCAGTAAAACAAATTAGCAGAGTCTCTCAGTTCACATCTGCTAACAAGGAGAGTTTATAGTTCTCAATTTATTTTGCTTTCAAAAAGGACTAACTTATGAGAGACTATATTTATATCCCTATAATTCTTGGGTGTGATCATTTTCTCTGACTCTTAGAATTATGTAGTAAGAAGTAGTTCAAGATATTCTTTAGAGCTAAAGACAAAACAGACAATCAATTCAATATCCAAATGGTAATTTAAGGTCCTAGATTTTGACTAGAATAAAATAAACATTCCTCGCCACAAACAGGAAAAATCAACTTAATACAATAAGGAGTTTAGGGTGACATTCTTCACTGTTATAGTCTTTTTGAACTAAGGCAGTATTTCTTGGAAATTCACTTTGCAAAAAATAAAAACATCTAATTTTGAGAGCCACTAACGGATAAACTATAAAAGAAGCAAAGCAAACTTGAGGGTGTTAAAAAATATTTAATAAACAATGCTATATCTCACACTCAAAAATATTAGAATTATTAAAGAAATATTATTAAAGGCTCTAAAATATACCAAGCAAAACTGTATCAAACAAGGTTTACTTTATAGCTATCACCACAGCTATATTAGCTGGTAATTGGCAAGAGTAAGCTGTATAGATTTTTCCCTGTATGGTTTGCGTAAGTCCTGAGCATCAGTTTTCATAGAAATTGAAATTAATTCTTTCTTCACTGCCTCATCCAACACTATTCTCCAATCAAAACAAAAAAAGATTTCCAGTAAAAGACTTGAGGATACAACCTAACTTTGGGTGGCATTATAAATTAATTCCCCTTCCCTGACTCATTATGAATAGACCAAACTGTGAATAAGCCGGTCTGGATTATTTAACATAATGAACCAAAGAAATAAAAATATGCCTATGGAGATAAAAGTTCATTCTCCTGAGATCTTTCTATATTTGTATCCCGTGTGATATTTCTCATATCAATCCTTAAAAGAGTTTCAAAAAGAGTAGCAAATGTTTTGCCTAAAATATATTTCCTCTAAGAGTTTTTTCTTTAGGCTGCTGGTCATCTCTGTCTTGATCACCAAACAGTATAAAGTCTTAGGGCACCAATAAATAATACTTTTCAATAAACAATATTTTAAAGAAATGTATACCAGAGAACCTTTCAAACTCATAAGCTGATTTGCACTGTAGCTCTGCTCACATGGCAGAGATTGTTTTTGCCTCATATCTGCACTCTCCATTATTTTCCCCACAGAGTGAGATCATTTTCTTCAAATTTTGGTATAGGTATCACTCTTCTCCTACTTTCCCCCTTCATCCTGGGTACCCTTTCAATTCTCTCGGTCAGGACACTTAGCATATCAATACAACATTTATACACATTTCTGACTCCCTGACTAGACTGCAACTCCTTAATCTCAGAAACTATTTCCAATATATATTTGTAATCCCAGAAAGCAATAAATGAATATACGATAAACAAAACTGGGCTTTATCATAGCTAGCAACCATTTGAAATAATATTCAACTTAGATTTTTCTAGTCCCAATCCCACCAACGAATTTTTACCCCTAAGCAATCAATTGAGAATGGTACCACTGAAAGAGAGTTAGAGTATGAAACTGAGTAGTTCTGAGTCATAAATGTTTCAAGTCTGAAATAAACTTCACCTCCACCTCAGGCTAGTGTCCTGCATATTTGACTCAAAATTCCCCTTCAAATAGACTTTCAAGCTATTGCTCATTTCAACTCTGATCCTTATTCCAGCCAACACACCCACTTGAACCTCAGAAGTACTAGTATGACCCTAAAACTAAAGGATTTTACTCATTTTTAAAAACTACAGCTTCCAGTGTTGACCAAGATGAAGTAAATCCAATACAGCCTCTCTCTCCCACTGATTATAAATAAAATCTGCAGTCAAAATATCTGAGACAACTACATGAAAATTCTGAATAATAGTAGGTAGATTGAAACAAAAGTACTTAAAACTTGAAAAAGTGACTAGTGGAGTGCTGAGCATCCTGTCTCCCTTCACTCCCCTATATGCTTTCAGTTGAATTGCATCCTCAGGAAAAGATATGTTGCAGTCCTAACTCCCTGTGCCATCTCAGCATGTGACGTTATTTGGAGGTAAGGCCTTTATAGAGGTAATCAAATTGAAACAAGGTGATTAATCCAATATGACTGGTCTTCTTATAAAAAGAGAAAATTTGTACACAGAAGCAGACACGGTCGCAGAAAGAACACTATGTGAAGACTGGAGTCATGCTGCCACAATCAAGGAGCCACTCGAAGCTAGAAAAGAGTCCTAGAACAAATCTTTCCCCCACTGCCATCAGAGAATAGCCAATACTTGATCTCAGATTTCTAGCTTCTAGAACTGTGAGACAATAAATTTTTATTGCCTAAGGCACTCACTTTGTAGTACTTTGCTATGACAATCCTAGCAAACTAATATATCATCTTTTCTCTCCTAGCTTTGACCTGAGGGTGGCTCCTCTTATGGAACTATGCACTAGGCACAGGCAACAAAAATCCCAAAGAGAAGTCTTGTCATTCTGGCAAGAGAACCACAGAAAGGGAATCTTAGAAGCCAAAGAGAGTGGGAGGGATTTCTGCTGAGAGTTGCAGATGGGAATTTTCTAATTCTGTCTATGATTCAGAACAAGTTCCAGGCTCACCTGCTGCATTCACAACACAAACCCAAATTAACATAGCAAAGGTTATGAAAACCGAACTACAGTGTAATACATATTCCATTTGCCAAAATAAGCCCTGAGAGGTGCATGCACAAAACTTAGTCAAAACAGCCAAGTGAAGCCTTTGAAAACTGAATTGACACTGGAAACCCTACCCACAGAAGGTGAGATAAAACTGATGGTCTGCACCTAACCAGGTTGTAGACTGATTGCCTACAAAAAATAAAAAGGAAAAGAAAGTCAGCATTGGCCGGGTGCGGTGGCTCACACCTGTAATCCCAGCACTTTGGGAGGCCGAGGCGGGTGGATCACGAGGTCAAGAGATCGAGACCATCCTGGTCAACATGGTGAAATCCCGTCTCTACTGAAAATACAAAAAATTAGCTGGGCATGGTGGCGCATGCCTGTAATCACAGCTACTCAGGAGGCTGAGGCAGGAGAACTGCCTGAACCCAGAAGGCGGAGGTTGCAGTGAGCCAAGATCGCGCCATTGCACTCCAGCCTGGGTAACAAGAGCGAAACTCCGTCTCAAAAAAAAAAAGAAAGTTAGCATTATCTGGAAGACTAAAAAATACAGAATTAACATTCAAAATATTGCTACAATAAAAAAATTCATGAAAACAAAATATAGCATTTTCTGGTGTTTTCGATGTATGTAGTAGATAAAATATGTATGACAACTCTAACATACAGGAGGAAAGGTAGAGGGGCCTATTATATGGTTGCAAGGCTTCTACATTTTATTTAACTGATAAAATGTTAACTCTATATAGACTATGAAAAATTAGTTGTATATATCTTATTCCTTAGTACAACTTACTAAAAACATAAAGCAACATATTCATAAAGCAAATACATACATACATACATATATAAATTTCAACAATCCAAAAGAAGGCAGGAAAGATGGAACAGAGGAAAATCAGAGGAGACAAACAAAATAAACATATTTAAATGATATATCTAAATCCAACCATATCAATAATTACATTAGATGAAAATGACCTAAACACACACATTAAAAGACAAGAGTACCTGACTAGATTTGGAAAAATGAAAACCAAGATCTAATTATATCCATTCTACAAGAAGCCCTTTGCAAATAAAGTGATAAATATACATTGAAAGAAGAGGGAAAATGTAACCCTAAATTTTAAAAATCTGGGAAGATTATATTAATACCACACAGAGTATACTTCAGAACAAAGTATATTACAATAATATAAACTTTATTTAATCTTTAAAAAAGACCAACTCACAAAGAAGACATAATCTTAAATGTGTGTCATCTAAATGGTAAGTTTCAAAATACAAAATGAAAAAATGTATGAAACTGATAGAAGAAATGAACTCACAAATAGAGAATCCAATAACCCTCTCTCAATAATTAATAGAAAAAGATAAAAAGCAGCAAAACAATAAAGATATAGGAGACTTTAGCAACACTATTAACCAATATAATCTCATAAACACTTAGAAAATCCTTCATCAATAAAAGCCAAATACACATTCTTTTCAAGGGACATGAAGCACTTATCAAGACAGACTAGATTCTGAGCCATAAAACAAATCTTAACAAATTCGGAGAATTAAAGTCATACAAAGTCAGTTCTCTAAACATAACAGAATGAAACTAGAATTCAATAGCAAAAAATACATTTGATAAATTTCCCAAATATTTAAAAATTAAACAATAAACTTAAAAATAACACATCAGTTGAAGAGAAAGTCATCTAAATTTTAAAAATATATATTGAACTAAATGAAACCAAAAAAAATCAAAATTTGTGGGATGCCACCAAAGCAATGCTTAGAGAAATATTTACAGCATTAAATGTACATATTATAAAAGAAAAAGTGTACCAAATTAAGCTTTCACTTTAATAAGAAAAAGAAGAGCAAGTTACATCCAAAGCAAGCAGAAGGAAGTAAAATGAAAATAATGAAATTGAAAACATAAAAATAGAGAAAAAAATTAATGATGCCTACAACTAGTTTACTGAAAAAATAAAATTGATAGACCTCTAGTCAAACCAACCAACACAAAAGAGGAAGGAAGACACAAATTACAAATATCAATAAAGAAAAGGGATGACAGGCCATGGTGGCTCACACCTGTAATCCCAGCACTTTGGGAAACCAAGGTGGGCAAATCACTTGAGGTTAGGAGTTCGAGACCAGTCCGACCAACATGGTAAAATCCCATCTCTACTAAAAATACAAAAAATTACCCAGGCATGGTGGCACACATCTGTAATCTCAGCTACTTGGGAGGCTGAGACAGGAGAATCACTTGAACCCAGCAGACAGAGGTTGCAGTGAGCCAAGATCATGCCACTGTATTCCAGCATGGTCAACGGAGCGAGACTCTGTCTCAAAAAGAAAAAATAGAAAAAGGAAACATCATATAGACTCTATAATCATTAAAAAGTATGCTAAAAAAAATACTATAAAAAGACTTTATGTCAACCAATTTTACAACTCAAGAAAATGTACAAGTTCCTGGAAATACACAAGTATTAAAAAAAAAGAAAAAGAAAACTGGATAAAATAGTCCTATATCTGTTTTTTAAAATGTAATTCATTGTTTAAAATCTTCCAACAAAGAAAACACTGGACTCAGACAGCTTCATGGGTTAATTCTACCAAATATCTTAGTAAAAAAAGAGAACAATATTTCTCATGAAAACAGGCGTAATTCTTTTAAAAATAATAATAATAGAAAACTGAAATAGGCAACATATAAAGAGGATAGTGTACCACAAACAAGTAGGATTTATCCTGGGAATACAAAACTGACTTAACATTAAAAAATAAATAATATAATTAGCTATAAATCATTATTCCAAAAAAATATATCTAATCATCCCAACAGATGACAAAAACAATGTGTGGCAAAATTCAACACACATCCATTATAAAAGGCAACTACAAAAAAACACATAAAAAATTTGTTAAATCCTAAAGCTCATGTCTTTCTTAATGGTGTAAGATAATGTTTGACCCATAAGATTAGGAATGACTCAAGAATGTCTGCCCTCACCACTCAGATTAGCATGATACTGTAAATCTTAGCCACTACAGTAAGAAAAAATAATAATAAAATATGTATAAAAAAGGAATAAGTAAAACTGCTGCTGTTCAGAGATGACATGATTGTTGCCATGGGTTGAATTGTGTCTCCTCCAGAATTTGTATGTGGAAGTTTTAATCCCCAGTCTCTTAGAATGTGAGAATGTGACTGCATTTGGAAATAGGATCTTTAAAGAGGTAATTAAATGAGGTCATTAGGTTAGTCCCTGATCCAATATACCTGGTATTCTTAGGAGAAAAGGAGATTAGGATACAGATACACACTGAGGAAAGAGCATGTGAAGATACAAGAAAATGGCCGTCTACAAGCCAGAGAGGCCTTGGAAGAAACCAATTTTGCCAATACCTAGGCTTATTTTTGACTTACTATAAAGTTGCTTCTTAAGGGTTGTAGACCACATAATGCAACAGAAAATAACATGAACAACTGGAAATTTAAAAATAAACCTAACAAATTTGGTTCCTTATATATTGAAAACTATACAACTGATGAGAGAAATAAACTCATGTGAAGATATACCATGTTCATGAATTGGAAGATTTGATACTCTCAGATTTATTTATAGATTTAACACAATCCCAATCAAAATGCTAGGTAATTTCATGTAGCAATTGACAAGATAATTCAAAAATATATAGGAAGGCAGATAACTAAAATAGCCAAAACAATTTTGCAGAAGAACAAAGTTGGATAACACTAAGTAACTTCAAACATTACTGTAAAATCAGTGTGGTACTGGCAAAATAACAGGCATTGCTCAATGTAGCAGAATAATCCAGAAATTTTTCACCCACACAAATAGGGACAATTTAATTTTGATAAAAGTACAAAGACAATTCAATGTGAAAACAATAGTCTTTTCAAAAAATGGTGCTAGAACAATTGGTCCCTATATGCAAAAAAGAACTTCAACTCATATACAAAACTTAAAATGTATCACAGACCTAAATTTAAAACCTAAAACTACAAAACTTCTGGAAGAAAATGTAGGTGAAATACTTGTGATCTTGAATTAGGCAGTTTTAAATATGACACTCAAATCATGATTCACAAAAAATTTGTTAAATTGAACTTCATTAAAACGAAAACTTTTGCTCTGTAAAAGATACAGTTAAGAGAATGAAAAAATAAGCCATGGACTTGGAGAAAATATTTGTAAATCATCTATCTGACAAATGATTTATCTAGAACAGCCCTCCAAACTCAATAATTTAAAAAAATGCCAAAAATGGGTAAAATATTTGAACAAATACTTCCATCAAAAAAGAGAGATGGCAAATAATCACATGGAAAAAAGCTCGATATCACCATTCATTAGAGAAATGCAAATTAAAATGAGATACAACTACGCATCATCTAAAAAGCTAATTTAAAAAAAAAAATCCACAATACCAAATGTTGGAGAAAATGCAGAGCAACTGGAATACTCACACATTACATGTGGGAACGAAAAATGGCACATTCATTTTAGAATACAGTTCCTCAATTTTCTGTACAGTTAAAAATGCATTACTATATAGCACAGTGATCACATTTCTAGGTATTTATCCAAGAGAAATAAAAACTGTAGTCACATTGAAACTTGTATGCAAAGCTTATAGTGATTTATTTGCAATCACTCAAAACTCTGAACAACCCTAATGAATAGAAAGCAAACTGTAGCCTATCAGCAATAAAAAGGAACAAATTATTAACACATACATCATAGATGAATCTGAACTATATTAAGTGAAAAAAGCCAGGCTCAAAAAGCTATGGATTGTACGATTTCATTTACAAAACACTCTGAACAAGGCAAAATTATATGTATGGAGAACAGATAGATCATTGTTAACAAGAGGTTGAGGCAGGAGGAAGGGTTGACTAAGTAGGGGGAGCACGGAGAAATAATTTGAGACAATTGGTCTTCTCTGTATCTTGATGGTGGTAGTGGTCAAGATTCCATTTAATTGTTAAACTCTTAAACCTGTACCTCAAAAAGAGTGAAGTTTATTGTGAATAAATGAAAAAGTGAATATAAAATTTAAAAACATTTTTAAAGTTCCATTTTCAGAGTTTTCCATTGCTCTCAGAAGATAGGTAACAGAATCACTAGGATAACAACAACATGTAATCTCCATAATTATTATGTTCTATGAATGAGAACAAGTATATTAAGACTCTTGAACATTTTTGTTAATAATTTAAACAGGTTTTCTGTATTAAATTCTAACAGCGAGCCAAGTCTATATTTTACCACTAAATACTGTTCTTTCCTACCTTAACACCATTTGGAAAGGCAGCTGGCAAATTCTAGAGCTGCAAGACTCTTGTGTTCTTATACAAAGGCAATAATGAAAATAGAACTATAAAAGTCCTACTTTATTTCTAAATGAAAGTTCTTCCTGTTTGTTTGTATTTATTCAAAATCTCTAAAGAATTGCTCAACTGTTAACTTTCTATTTTCTCCTGACTAGTATCCTGTTTTAACAAAAACACTAAAATGAGAAATGGTGAATTCTGCTTGCCGAAAGGATGAATCCATTTTCTCTCTCCTTACCCTCTTCCCAAGAAAAAGTCAAAATGGAACAGGAGATTTGCAGGCCCCATGTATGAGCAGAAACCACAATCTTATGTTAATGGGTGAAGGAAAATCACCTATTGTTAAGCAGTGATTTTCAAAACATTTAGCTGTTTAGATTCAACTAAATGAGTTCTGTAAATAGTGGCAGCTCTGGTGTTTATTATAACAATATGTTTACTATTGTGAATTATAATTGTCCTCTCATTTGAATAAAATAATTAAAAATTATCTCTATTGGGATAGCAAAATTAATTAGGATAATAAATGCAGTTGTGATTCTGGCTCTGATGTGTGCTGTCTCCATATTAGTTCAATATTAATCTGAAGAGTCTTAAATATGATGTGAATGCAAATCAGCATTGTTTGTACTACCTAAAAGTTGAAATTAGAAAGATCATTCAGTTACATGACGATGTAAGAAGGAAGACAGTAATTGCCTACTTTAGTATCTGATCTTGTAGCAATAGGAACATTGCACTATACAGGGCTTATTTTTGACTTACTATAAAGTTGCTTCTTAAGGGTAGTAGACCACGCAATGCAACAGAAAATAAGCTATATTGAAAATATTTATTGAAACTTACATTTTCATGTTTAGACAAAATCATGGTGTTTGATCCAGCAAAACCTTGCCATAAGGCTATGAGTCAACACATACACACACACACACACACACACACACACACACACGTAAAATGTAGGATTCCATTATTGCAAAGTTAATGAAATAAGAGATTGATCCAAGTCTATCTGGTCTAACTGCAGTTTGGCACCCTGGTGTCATTTTCCTGTTACAATTTAAACATTAAGAGAACTTTAAAGAAACAAGAAAAAGATATGATTGTTAAGGGACAGAGAAGGGTCAGTTTCATCAACCTGAACGAAAGAGCATGGGTCAGGAGGCTACTTGAAGAACACTGAGAACAAATGTCTCTAATTTTTACTTTGCTGCTTTTGAGGAAGGGGATTGCCTGGTACTTGAAGTTTCCTCACAGGGCCCCACACTCGTGTCTACATTTCCCCAGGCTCACTACTACCACCACCACGACTTCTACTGCCACCAAAGGATGATAACTTTAGCCTACTACTCACCCTCACTACGTGGGTGTTTAACTGGGTAGAGGATGGGAGTAGGATATGTTTATGATACTCAAATTCACATTATTGTTGTGTTGTCCTATATTTGAAAGACTCAAAGAATGTAAGCTTTTTTGGAGAAAGACAAATCTGATAAGGAAAGTATAGGTAATGCAGATGTCTTAAACTTCCATGTAAGAATGCTAAATTTTATTTCTTTACTATACTTTTAACAAATTACTAAATTAAATATGCAGTAATTATGGTCTTCCACCTAACTGATGCTACAAACACTGCACAAGTGTCCACCAAACACATACACTTTCTCCTTAAAAAATAACTGCTTCAGAATGAAGGTTGAATGCCAATATTTGGTCACAGAGGTGGATAACATTCAAAATGTCGTATTTTCCTTTCCATTGTATAGATATCCTCAGTGATTAAATCATTCAGCAAATTCTCAGCGACCACCCACCATGAGCCAAGCAGTGAACTAAACACTAGAGAGGAGTTCAAAATCTAGCAGAGAAGATCCTCAACAAATAATTACACACACATCTTACTGAGTTATAGTTGTCACCATGCTAAAGCACAGTGTGTAATGCACCTTGACTTTCATCCCGTCATGTTAAAGTGGATTTTTTTTCTCATGTATGGTCAACTAGACCCATAGAGCACAGGCAGGGGAAAAAACTCTATGGCTTCAGATATTTCTCCAATAACTGTCTTATAAAAACATAAATGTCCCATGGGTTCAACAATAGGCATTTGAACATTGGCTCAAAGCCCCCTTTTATTTAAGAGCAGATTGCTGCTATTGAGTGACTATGGCAGACATATGAGAACAAACCCTCCAGCTCTTATGGAATCCTTCTAGGCTTATTCTTGGAAATCTCTCTCTCTGCCCCTTACAAAATAGAGATGCAGTCTTCCGTTCCAAATAACAGGATTGGAGTAATACATTTCTAAGGTTTACTCTTATGATCTAGTTTGAGAGTTCATCTTATCCCTAGACTAAGAACTAAGAAAATCCCCCCCCAAAAAAATAGTCCAACATCTGAGAGTTCATTTGAGTTTCTGAAACTGTGCCTATTGCCCAGAGCCCCTAAGTGAATCTACAGAATATCAATATAGCCATTAAATCCAAGAGCTAAAAGTCCCTCATAGCAACATGGAAGAGAAGTCCCCCCAGAGAATATAAACTAGGTCTTCTTTAAATAGCTCCCTGAGTTTTGCAAATAAGCCTTTCTGAACTCCAGAACCTTTTGTCACTGGCTATCTCAATTTTTCTTTCTTTTCCTTCAGGCATATCAACACATTGAGAGAGTGTTACAGTCAACATATCCGTTAACCAAGCCAGAAGCTGCAATTCAGAAAGACATACCTAACTAAAAGATACTGCATTTTTACGTAATTACCCAGGGTTTTGTAATGATAAAATTTTTATGATATCTATCTTATAGATTTATATTGCTACGTGGTGTGTCATTTTGAATTATTGTTAGATTAATAAAACGAAAAGACCAGGTTTAAGTGGAAGGTTTATGAAAAGTGTTTATGACAGAATCAGTCAGGCTTCAGGCAGGATTAAACGTAAACTTTTTATGGTTTGGGATTGAATTGCTTAATGAACCAATCAGCATTTTATTTTCTGCCTTTAGCTATACATTTTTTTAAATGATGCTCTACTATTAATCATCAGTTCAGATTCTCATGGTTACCAAACATGTAAGTACTTGTGAATCCTAATCCCTGACAAAAGGCTGTATATACTGTGTGTCTCAGTGGGAAAAGATGTGAGAAAAACATCAGTCTAACTCTTCAAACATGTTCATGGGGATTAGAAGAATTATTTTCTCTAAGATAAACTTTTAGGACCAAAAATTCAAGTTTGCTCATAAGAATGTTCATAACCCCAAAGATAAAATTTGCATTGCTAATTGCTCTCTTTAAGGTGAATCAAAAGCAATTAGCAGGATATTCCCTAATCAGCACTTTTGGAAATATATTGACTGTTTCTGGCAACTGAAGTTCTCAAATGGTAAAGGAATAAAACTTTATTACAAGTATTTGAGGGCCTCACAACAAAGACTCTTTTTAAATGTACCTACCATATTGAGAAACTTAACCTCTAGAATCCAGAGGAGAGGGAAAAAAGTAGGTTTTAAAGATGTCTTAAATAATAATACATAAGGTATGGCAGAACTACAATATGCCTTCTGATTACATGGATTCAGATAAATAGGATAAATAATGTTCCTTAAGTCACCTACTGTAAAAGGATTTCACAGCAAAACCATCCTATATAAAACTATGTAGATCCTATCTGACATTAGTTGTATTTGGTTGGAGCAAAAGTAATTGTGGTTTTTGCCATTGCTTTCGATAGCAAAAGCAGCGATTACTTTTGCACCAACCTAATATAAAGCATTCCTTAAATATTTTAATTGTGACATACATCAAAATTCTCAAATATTAAAGTATTATTTTGTAAATATCAAATCAACATCTTACACTTAATGGAATGCTGTTATATTTTTAGAGCATTTTCCTCTTCTCAGTGGCATCGCAGTATCATATAATTTTATCTTCACAAAGATGATGAGGGAGTAAAGCTCAACAAGGTTAAGTGATCTCATCCAAGGCTCCAAAGATAGTAAATGACAGAGTTCAGACTTCAGCATCTATCTCTGGCCAAAAAACTCTTATAATATTTTATTATATTGAGTATCTTCTATTGTTTAGAGCTTATAGCTTTGTTACGTAGGTTTTGCCTAGCCTCAGTTGCTAATAAATGAGTATGTTTTATCTCTCTGGATTCCTGTATGATAAGGAAAGCCCTGGGATTTGGAGGAAAAAGTTATACAAAGTAAGATCCTATTATTACTTTACTACTTATGGGAAAATCACTTTGCCTTTCCAAACTTTTTTAAATTTAGTTTTATTTTTTTGGAGAAAGAGTCTCACTCTGTCACCCATGCTGGAGTGCAGTGGCATGATCTCGGCTCACTGCAACCTACAACTCCCACATTCAAGCAATTCTCATGTCTCAGCCTCCAGAGTAGCTGGGATTACAGGCGCATGCCACCATGCCTAGCTAATTTTTATACTTTTAGTAGACTTGGGGTTTCACATGTTGGCCAGGCTTGTCTTGAAATCCTGACCTAAGCTGATCTGCCTTTCCAAACTTTTATTTCTATACACATTTTTTAATCCATAAAATGAAATAAATTCATCAAATTTGCCATGATTTAAATGAGATAATAAATGTTAAAGAGGGTAGCAAAATGCTAGAAATATTAAACCTATATTCTTTGTACCTAATTCATCTCCACTTCCTTAAATGCATCTAACATCATGCTTTGTTTGCAACTGGTACTCAATAAATTATTCACAATCGGTACTGAAACTTCTAAGTAAGCCAGTTTCCACACACAAAAGCATCTGAGCCACTTAATTCAGACAAACAACTAGATATTTTGAATAATGGTTGATTTCAATTCCCATTTTGTTGTTTGTGTGTGTAAAGGTACTGACTACCCTTTTGCTGTTTCAAGCCAAAATATACTGACTATAATTAGTAACATAAATGAGGTAAGAAGCTCCTCATTTGTTTAACATTACTGAAGAGGTTGAAGAGAAAACCTGGGCTATTCAGAGACTAAAACAATTTTTTCTATGGGAGCACTTTTTTAAAGCCCAGAAAGGAGAACAGTAAAATATGAATTCAAGGTATAAAACATGAGACAAAACATGAATTTTAATGGGGTCTAAAAGGCTGATGAACCAAAAAAAGGAATAATATCCACAGCAGAAGTAAGGGTTTACTTTGTACCAGGCAATCTGCTAAGCCAGTCTCAATCATGATCTGATTTACAGCTCACATAATCCCTGTAGAATAAGTATTATGATGATGATTCCCATTTCACAACTGATGCTTCCAGAGGTAAAACAATTTGCTGATGGGCTGGGCACACAGCTAGAGCGGGCAGAGTTTATACTAAACCCATTCTATCTATCATGCACTAGACAAGATGGTTTCCTTCCCTTTGCTGAAATATCTTTGGATCCTTGCTGTCCCATCCCTCTCTCTCGAGTCCTCTACTTCTTTCTCTGATCCTAGATTCCTTAGGTATTCTAGCTTTACAGTTTCTTCAATGTATCCTTCTCTTGAGAAACTGTTTTAATTACTGTATCCTAGACCAATATTATCAACATTATTCAGATCTTTGGGTCTCGTGCAGTTAAGGATGAGTAGAGTATTAGAAAACTAAAAAATGCAATTGTCCCTTCCCCAGTCTAGATACATATCCTCATTTCACCACAATTTAAGAGAAAAGCACATGATAACTCATCATTCATTCATGAACTGAAGAGCTAAGTTCCATTTATCCAGTTGCACTGTTAGCCAGATACAGGCCCATTAAGATTGCTGGGAAAGTCTGCAGAGACACATCCACTACCCACATCTGCACTTAGTTTCTCAAATATGCAATTTCTTCTTTCTAAAGATTCTTGACTCTGCTGAAAACTTTTCAAATTCTAGGCCTTGGTTTAAATATTACAACCTCAGAAAGGTCTTCCTTGACAGTGTCATCTAAAGAATTTCCCAATTATCTTCTCTCTCAGCACAATGATTGTTCTCATTATAAACTTTCATGATTTGTAACTGCTTCCAATATTCACCTCTTCACTTGTTAGTGTCCCGTAAGAGATTCTGATGGACTAAAAGTCTTCCATTCAAAATGCTGTAAAACCTCTACTTAGTTCCAAAACAGTTTCATCACCTCAAAGTTACTCTTACCAGTTAAGCAGTTTCTCTACATTCCTGCTTTCTCCTAGGCCCTGGAAAACACCAATATGCATTATGTCTCTATAGAATGATCTACTATGAACATTTCATATAAACAGAGTCATACAATATCTGACTTTTTACACCTACCTGCTTCCACTTAGCATAATGTTTTGGAGGTTCACCCACCTTGTAACACATATTAGTACTTAATTGGCTATTCTGAATAGTTGTGTTTATGTTTTTCTTAAATAATATGTTAGAAATACATATTGAAGCATTTCCAGATTAAATTATATACCTAAATTTTATATTAAAACACCACAGCCAAAAACCAAAAACTAAAGTGGATATAGATCAAATAAGATTGGAGAAATCTTGATAATTGCTGAAGCTGGAAGATAAGTAAAGGGGTGTTATAGTATTCTCTCTATTTTTACATATAATTGAAAATTTTCATAAGACCTATTTTTACAAGGCTTGAGAAACTGAAGATCTGAATTAGAATGTTTTGTTTTTATAAGATTAATAATATATTATCTAGCATATAGTCTGTATATTCTCTCTAATCTTCATTCACCCTCAAAAAATGTCATATATGCAGAATGTATTCCATGACTGGTCAGCAAGAGAAGAGTGGTCTGGAAAGTTAATAAATGATTAACTTGATTCTGTTGGGGAACTATAAACAAAAATAGAATTTCCTCCCCATCTAGAAAACTTCTCCACAAAGGTAGAAGAGAAAAAAGACAATTTTATTATTGAATAATCACTAAATTTGAACATGATGCCCATCACAGTCAATCTGCCAAAAGAATGCAAAGACAAATAAACCTCACCTTTTTATATAGTCAAGCAGACTGAACCCATTACATACTTGTTCTCAAGGTAATAACTAGTTTTCAACTAAGAGGACCTGACAGCATTGTTTGTCACATACAGTTTGTTCTAAATTCAGTAGATAGTTGGAGTACCCTTCTGTGTTAGCTAGTTGGCTTTATCCATAAACTTTTCACAGCCTTATGACAAAAGGTAGTTTTGAAATTTGGAGAGAGGCACTCACCAGAGTTAAAGGTCCTACCTTCCCCCAGAAACTGGGAGACAGGGACATTATCTTCCTTGATTATATCTCAGAAATGGTTCTTGAATCCTTGAGAAAGACATTTCTTGATCATAAGCTGGCTAGAAGAGTATGTGTTTTCAAAGTTTTACATACATTTCAGGGACAAAGAAAAACATTGCCAGTTTTCTAAGGTACATGTACTAAGAAAAAGAAAAAAGAGTTTGTTATAATCACCAGGGAGAATTAAGCATCTTGTCATTTGTATTTGCCACTATAAGCCTTTGGAGCAGGAAAAAACACAGGAACAGATGATCTCATTATAAATTACCACTATAGTGCTTTGTTTCAAATATGTGTGTGATATCAGCTTATTTTAATGGAATATATTCAGGGATTAGGAATAAATCTGTAGTTTGTGTGACATGCACACTGTAATGGTTAATCCTAAGTGTCAACATGATTGGACTGAAGGATGCAAAGTATTGATCCTGGGTGTGTCTGTTGAGGGTGTTTTCAAAGGAGATTAATATATGAGTCAGTGGGCTAGGAAAGGCAGACCCACCCTTAGTCTGGGTGGGCAGAATCTAATCACCTGTCAACATGCCTAGAATATAAATCAAGAAGAAAAACGTGAGACTAGACTGGCCTAGCCTCCCAGCCTACATGGTTCCCTGTGCTGGATGCTTCCTGTACTCAAATATTAGACTCCACATTCTACAGTTTTGGGACTTGGACTAGCTCTCTTTGCACCTCAGCTTGCAGATGACCTATTGTGGGACCTTGTGATCATGTGAGTTAACACTTAATAAACTCCCCTTTATATATATATATATACACACACACACACATATACACACACGTATATATATACACACACGTATATATATATACACACATAAATATGTATGTATACACACATATATACACACACGTATATACACACACGTATATACACACACGTATATACACACACGTATATATATGTGTGTGGTAGTGGATACATACATATACATATGTACGCATATATGTAAGTATATATACACGTATATATATGTGTGTGTGTGTGTATATATATATGTATATTAAATGTGCATTAATAGTGGACTTTTTAATGTGTGTATTAGGATTCCCTAGAGGGACAGAACTAATAGGATATGTATCACCTGGAATCTTGTTAAAACACAGATTCCGGTTCTTTAGTCAGGGGTGGAGCCTGAGATTCTGCATATCTAACAAGCTCACAAGCAAAGCCTACACTGCTGCTCCACTACCACACACTGAGCATCGAGGCTCTATCTTAGTTATTTTCAAAGTTTAGTCCCCAAATCAGCAGCATCAGCAATATCAGGGAACTTGTTTAAAATGCAAATTCTGGGGCTTACCTTTAGGCTATTGAATCAGAAACTATTTTGAGTTTTAACAAATCCTCCTGGTCACTCTGATGTATGCTAAAATGTGACAACCCCAGAGGATCCAAGATGGCCAAATAGGAACATATCCAGAGTGCAGTTCCCAGCAAGAACAATGTAGAGGGTGAGTGCTCACCACATTTAAAAAACAAGTTTTCACTGCCCACAGACCAGGAGATTCCCGGGCCGAAAAGTGCCATGAGTTTTCGGCACGGCTGGTGCCATGGGTTGACACACAGAAACTCACACAAATCTGGGTGGCTGTTTCAACTGATGCCTGGAATGCCTGGGAGACAGAATAGCCCATTCAACTGAAAGGGAGGGGGCTGAGACAGGGAGCCAGGTGATCTGGCTTGGCAGGTACCACCCCCACAAAACAAGCAATCTAAAACGCTCTGGACTGAGAGTTTCACAGAAAGCACAGCTAGACCCAGGACAGTTCAGGTCAGCGGGAGGAAGGCGTCCGACACCACCAAGGCAGTCTGCCATGACCGCGGCAGTTCACACAGAGCAGGGCAGAGCCTGCTGCAGCTCAGCAACACCTCTGCTGACAGACTGACTAGACTACTCCATGTGGGGCAGGGCATCCCTAAAGAAAGGCAGCAGCACATCAGGAATTTATAAATAAAGCCGACCTTCCTAGGTCAGAACACCTGGGAAAAGAGGCGGTTATGAGTTTCCCTGCAGCAGACTTAAACGTACCTGCCCAGCAGCTCTGCATGGAACAACGAAGCTCCCAGAACAGCACTTGAGCTCCTATAAGGGACAGATTGTCTCTGCAAGCAGCTCCCCAACCCCTGTATACCAAAAGAGACACTTCATAAAGGAGAGCTCAGGCCAACATCTGGCAGGTATCCTTCTGGGACTCAGATAACAGAAGAAGAAACCAGGATCTTCTGCAGCCCCCTCGGGTGATCCCCAGGCAAGCAGGGTCTGGAGTAGACTTCCAGCAGTCTTGCAGCAGAGGGACCTGACTGTTAGAAGGAAAAATAAGAAACAGAAAGAAATAGCTTGAACATAAACAAAAAGGATATCCATTCAGAGACCCCATCCAAAAGTCACCAACTACAAAGACCACAGGTAGATAAAGCCACTAACATGGTAAGAAACCAGTGCAAAAAGGATGAAAACACCAAAACCAGAATGCCTCTCCTCCTCCAAGGGATCACAACTCCTCACCAGCTAGGGATCAAAGATGGATGGAGAACGAATCTGATGAATAGACAGAAACAGGCTTCAGCAGGTGGGTAATAACAAACTTCTCAGAGCTAAAAGAACACGTGCTAACCCAATGCAAAGAAACTAAGAACCTTGAAAAAAGGTTTGATGAGAGGCTAATTAGAATAAACAGCTTAGAGAAGAATATAAATGACTCGATGGAGGTGAAAAACACAGCACGAGAACTTCACAAAGCATAGACAAGTTTCAATAGTCAAATCGACCAAGTAGAAGAAAGGATATCAGAGATTGAAGATCAACTCAAGGAAATGAAATGAGAAGGCAAGTATAGAGAAAAAAGAGTGAAAAGAAATGAACAAAGCCTCCAAGAAATATGGGATTATGTGAAAAGACCTAATCTACGTTTGATAGGTATACATGAATGTGACGGAGAGAATGAATCCAAGCTGGAAAACACTCTTCAAGATATTATCCAGGAGAACTTCCCCAACCTAGAAGCCGGGCCACCATTCAAGTCCAGGAAATACAGAGAACACCACAGAGATATTCCTCAAGAAGAGAAACCTCAAGGCACGTAATCGTCAGATTCACTAGGGTTGAAAAGAAGCAAAAAATGCTAAGTGCAGCCAGAGAGAAACGTCAGGTCACCCACAAAGGGAAGCCCATCAGACTCACGGAGGATCTCTCGGCAGAAACTCTATAAGCCAGAAGAGAGTGGGGGCCAATATTCAACATCCTTAAAGAAAAGAACTTTCAATCTAGAATTTCATGTCCAGCCAAATTAAGCTTCATAAGCGAAGGAGAAATAAAATCCTTTATGAACAAGCAATTGCTGAGAGAGTTCGTCACCACCAGGCCTGCCTTACAAGAGCTCCTGAAAGAAGCACTAATCATAGAAAGGAACAACCAGTACCAGCCACTCCAAAAACGTACCAAATGGTAAAGAGCATCGGCACAATCAAGGAAATGTGTCAACTAATGGGCAAAACAAGCATCTAACATCAAAATGGCAGGATCAAATTCACATATAACAATATTAACCTTAAATGTAAATGGACTAAATGCTCCAATCAAAGGACACAGAATGGCAAATTGGATAAAAAGTGAAGACCCATCAGTGTGCTGTATTCAGGAAACCAATCTCACGTACAAGGACACACATAGGCTCAAAATAAAGGGATGGAGGAAGAGTTAACAAGCAAATGGAGAGCAAAAAGAAGCAGGAGTTGCAATCCTAGTGTCTGATAAAATGGACTTTTAATCAACAAAGATCAAAACAGACAAAAAAAGGCATTACATAATAGTAAAAGGATCAATGCATTAAGAAGAGCTAACAATCCTAAATATATATGCACTCAATACAGGAGCACCCAGGTGCATAAAGCAAGTTCTTAACAACCTACGAAGAGATTTAAACTCTCACACAATAATAGTTAGAGACTTTAATACTCCACTGTCAATATTAGACAGAAAATTAACAAGAATATCCAGTACTTGAACTCAGATCTGGACCAAGCAGACCTAATGACATCTACAGAAATCTCCACCCAAAATCCACAGAATATACATTCTTCTCAGCACCACATCACACCTACTCTAAAACTGACCACATAATTGGAACTAAATCACTCCTCAGCAAGAGCAAAAGAACAGAAATCATAACAAACAGTCTCTGACAACACAGTGCAATCAAATTAGAATTCAGGATTAAGAAACTAACTCAGAACTGTACAACTTCATGGAAGCTGAAAAACTGGCTCTTTAATACTGACAGGATAAACAATGAAATGAAGGCAGAAATAAAGATGTTCTGCAAAACCAATGAGAACAAAGACACAATGTACCAGAATCTCTGGGAGACATTTGAAGCACTCTCTAGAGGGAAATCTATAGCAATAAATGCCCACCAGAGAAGCAAGGAAAGATCTAAAATTGACACCTTATTGTCAAAATTGAAAGAGCTAGAGGAGCAAGATCAAAAAAACTCAAAAGCTAAGATCAGAGCAGAACTGAATGAGATAGAGACACAAAAAACCCTTCAAAAAAAATCAATAAATCCAGGAGCTATTTTTTTGAAAAGATCAACAAAACAGACAGACTGCTAGCCAGATTAATAAAAAAAGAAAAGGGAGAAGAATCAAACAGATGCAATAAAAAACAAAAAAGGGGTTATCACCACCAATTCCACAAAAATACAAACCACCATCAGAGATTACTACAAGCAACTCTATCCACATAAACCAGTAAACCTGGAAAAAGTGGATAAATTCCTGGACACTTGCATCGTCCCAAGCCTAAACCATAAAGAAGCTGAAACCTTGAACACACCAATAACAAGGGCTGAAGTTGAGGCAGCAATTAATAGCCTACCAACAAAAAAAAGTCCAGGTCCAGATGGGTTCACAGCTGAATTCTACCAGACGTACAAAGAGGAGCTGTACCACTCCTTCTGAAACTATTCCAAACAATACAAAAGGGGGAATCCTTCCAAATCATTTTATGAGACCAACATCATCCTGATACCAAAATGCAGCAGACACTCAACAAAAAAGGAAAACTTCAGGCCAATATCCATGATGAACATAGATGCAAAAATCTTCAATAAAATACCGGCAAACCAATTGCAACAGCATATCTGAAAGCTTATCCATCACAATCAAGTAGGCTTCATCCTGGCGATGCAAGGCTGGTTCTACATACACAAGTCTATAAACGTAATCCACCACATAAACAGAAACAAAGACAAAAACCACATGATTATTTCAACAGATGCAGAGAAGGCCTTCAACAAAATTCAACAGCCATTTATGCAAAAAACTTTCAATAAACTAGGTATCAAAGGGACATATCTCAAAATAATAAAAGCTATTTACAACAAACCTACAGCCAATATCATACTGCATGGACAAAAATTGGAAGGATTCTCTTTGAAATACGGCACCAGACAAAGATGCCCTCTTTCACCACTCTCATTCAATATAGTATTGGAAGTTCTAGCCAGAGCAATTAGGCAAGAAAAAAACAATAAAGTGTATTCAATTCGGAAATGAAAAAGTCAAATTTTCTCTATTTGCAGCCGACAAGATTGTATATTTAGAAGACCCCATCATCTCAGCCCCAAATCTCCTGAAACTGATAAGCAACTTCAGTAAAGTCTCAGGATATAAAATCAATGTGCAAAAATCACAAGCACTCCTATACACTAATAAAAACTAAAAGACAGCCAAATCATGAGTGAACTCCCATTCACAATTGCTACAAAGAGAACAAAATATCTAGAAATACACCTAACAAAGAATGTAAAGGACCTCTTCAAGGAGAACTACAAACCACTGCTGAACAAAATAAGAGAGGACACAAACAGATGGAGAAACATTCCATGCTCATGGTTAGGAAGAATCAATATCATGAAAACAGCCATACTGCCCAAAGTAATTTGTAGATTCAATGCTATCCCCATCAAGCTGCCAATGACCTTCTTCACAGAACTGGAAAAAACCACCTTAAACTTCATATGGAACCAAAAGAGAGCCCGCATAGCCAAGACAATCCTAGGCAAAAAGAACAAAGCTGGAGGCATCACACTACCTGACTTCAAACTATACTACAAGGCTACAGTAATCAAAACAGCATGGTACTGGTACCAAAATAGAGATATAAACCAATGGAACAGAACAGAGGCCTCAGAGGCAACGCCCCACATCTACAACCATCTGATCTTTGACAAACCTGACAGAAACAAGCAATGGGGAAAGGATTCCCTGTTTAATAAATGGTGTTGAGGAAAACTGGCTAGCAGTGTGCAGAAAGCAGAAACTGGACCCCTTTCTGACACCTTACACTAAAATTAACTCCAGATGGATTAAAGACTTCAACCTAAGATCTAACACCATGAAAATCCTAGAAGAAAACATAGGCAAATACACTCAGGACATAGGCATAGGCAAGGACTTCGTGACTAAAACACTAGAAGCGTTGGCAACAAAAGCCAAAATAGACAAATGGGATCTAATTAAACTCCAGAGCTTCTGTACAACAAAAGAAACAATCATTAGAGTGAACCGGCAACCACAGAATGGGAAAAAATTTTTGCGATCTACCCATTTGACAAAGGGCTAATATCCAGAATCTACAAAGAACTAAAACAGATTTACAAGAAAAAAACAAACACATATCCAAAAGTGGGCAAAGTATGTGAACAGACACTTTTCAAAAGAAGACATAATTGAGGCCAAAAAACATATGAAAAAATGCTCATTCATCACTAATTGTTAGAGAAATACAAATCAAAACCACATTGAGATACCATCTCATGCCACTTAGAATGGCGATCATTAAAAAATCTGGAGACAACAGATGCTGGAAAGGATGTGGAGAAATAGGAAAACTTTTACACTGTTGGTGGGAGTGTAAACTAGTTCAACCATTGTGGAAGACAGTGTGGTGATTCATTAAGGATCTAGAAATAGAAATTCCATTTGACCCAGCAATCCCATTACTGGGTATATACCCAAAGGATTATAAATCATTCTATCATAAAGACGCATGCACACATATGTTCATAGCAACACTGTTTACAATAGCAAAGACCTGGAACCAACCCAGATGCCCATCGATGATAATCTGGACAAGGAAAATGTGGCACATATACACCATGGAATACTATGCAGCCATAAAAAATGAGTTCGTGTCCTTTGTAGGGACATGGGTGAACCTGGAAACCATCATACTCAGCAAACTGACACAAGAACATAAAATCAAACACTACATGTTCTCACTCACAGGCAGGTGTTGAACAATGAGAACAGATGGACACAGGGAGGGGAGCATCACACACTGGGGTCTGTTGGCAGGGGCCAAGGGAGGGACAGTGGCGGGGTGGGGAGGTAGGGGAAGGATAACATGGGGAGAAATGCCAGACGTAGGTGATGAGGGGATGGAGGCAGCAAACCACATTGCCACATCTGTACCTATGCAACAATCCTGCGTGATCTGCACATGTACCCTAGAACCTAAAGTACAATAAAATATATATACATATATATAAAAAATATACAAAAATAAATTAATTTAAAATAAATTTTTTAAAAAATCTTTTAAATGTGATAACCCCTGCTGTAGACTAATGGTCTCAAATTTTAGGTGCACATTGAAATCACCTTGGCAGTTTCCAGAGACATACTGATGCCTGTGTTGACCATCTCCATTATGATTCCATTGGCATGAGACAAAACCTAAGTAGACTTAAAACCTCTCCAAGTGATCCTAATATGCAGCAAAGTTTGAGAACCCCTGAACTAGAATGTAAGCTCCACACAAGCAGGAATTTGTTTGGTTATCACTGAATCCCAAGTGCTTAGGAAAATGTCTGGCACTAGTTGACATCCCATAAACATTTAATGAATGAATGAATGAATAAGCAAGAGAATGAGCAGAAATACAAACCCCTAAGTTACTCTAAAAACGGTTGCTTGATGATATTACAGAAGAAATATCACATTTGTCATTTTTCTCTCCTAAAGGAAATCTGTTTTCAGCTCAGAATACAATGTGGACATAACCGTTCCCACCAAAATATATTTGAAATACCCCTCATCATCACAGCAATATTTTGGGGCAAGAAAATATAGAATCAAAGCTGGTAGATCTTAAAAAAAGAGTGAACTAAAACTAAATATAGCTATGAAATATAAAATGAATAAACAAAGCATGAAATTGGCAAGTTATAGTGAGTACAGAAGGAAATATAATGTTATATAAATGAATACAGGCTTGAGACCTGCAACTTTGAATAGCTGCATTGGCACAGAAGGATATGATCCAGACCAAAGAAAAACAGAAAGTCTCTTTCAGCCACCCTAATTAAAAGTTCCTAAGTGAAAAGAAAAACAACAAAATTGTTATTAAAAACCATGGCACAGTATTCACTGTTGTTAGAAGTAAGCATGTATGGAGTTAATGTATAGCAAAATGTAATTCTGTAGGGAAGATTTAATCAAACTAAATCTCAGAATGCATTATTATTGTAACTTTAGCTTTTCATTGTATTGTATGAAAGAATATAAATTTTTTTTTGTTGACATATAAAATAAAGCAGTCAAGGGATATGCATACTTTAGAATACAGTCATTTGTTGCTGTCAAATTTCTCGATGCAAACTCATCACTCTACATGTTCTCCAGTCAAATCACCACAGAAGCATAAACACTGAATTAAAAGATCTCCCCTCCGAAGTCACAGTTTCTCAGAAAGTGTCTAGTTTGATATTTAAACCAGCAAGGGGTTAACAGAAGACTGAGTCCATATTCTCATAGTATTTACAGGAATAAAGGCTACCCAAAGATAGGGAATTAGTGCTGAGGCCCAGAAATTAAGCACAGGAAGTTAATCCCAGAGAAATCAGTGCACTGGGAAAGGAAATGAGAAATAGGGACTCATTTCCTGGGGAAAAAAAGAGTTTAAAATGGGGCATTGTGCATATAGGGAAAAAAAAAAAAGCCAATGTCCAGGTTTTAGGATTAATGCAAAAGAAACAGAGTAAAATAAGTCAAAAGGATAAAAATGCTGAGCTACTACACTTCAATTTCTTGAATTTCTCTTTATTAAGAGCTCTATTGTTCCCAGGGCTGGAGGATGTAGAGATAGAAATTTCCATTTAAAGGTAAGTAGTCACCACTGTGAGGTCCATGTAGGATCAAGAAGCCACAGGACACATTGTTGAGTTTTTTTGTAGCTTTACAATAATATAAAATGGTCAAAAAAGATCCAAAAGGTCTTTACAAGAAAATTAAATGAAAAAAGAATTGGAGGCTATAAAATGGTTCACTGTAAACGTGTTAGAATTCCTTATACACAGAGGTAATATCATATATTTTATTTAAGATGCAATATTAGAAATCCAAAAGCCAATGTAATAAATTATTTTTAAGGCTTTTCAAATAGCAAAGTCCCAGAAAATGGAGAAACATTTATTTTTTTCCATTCATTGTTTAGTTTAAATGATTTTTTCTGTTTAACTTCTCTTCTTTGCAACTCAATATACAAAGATAAAATGAAAAAGTCACAATTCCTGCAATCTTATCAAAAATACCTTAAAGAAAGTAATATGCAAGCTCTGTGATTCAGAAATGAGATTCAAGCCCCAAAGTACTACAGAAAAAAGTAGGGAAAGATAAGAACACTTTCCCAATCAGCAGCTATATTTGGTGTCTAAGTGTCCAAACTAGATTAAAAAGGAATAGAATGGATAGAATGGTAGGCAGGAAGCAAGGTCTGAGGTTTCATTGTAGGAAAGATGCTTTCTATGCTTAGCAGGACTAGGTGCACCCTGCTTAGAGTGGGAGGCCCCACGCAGGGAGGGCTAGCATCCAGTGAACAGTATCTAAGCATTGAATGCAGCAAAGGCAAGTTGCCTCGTGGTCTGCAGAGCTCCAACACTTATAACAGTAACTCAGCCAAACAGGTAAAACCTGAAAGAATGGAATATTTACATTCTTCTTAGAAAAAAAGAACACAAATTAATTATTCAAAGATGTAGTCCAACAGTATATTTTACAGACTCCAGAAAGAACATGATATGGGCGTATATACCCATTCTGTCCCAGGTCTTCACTGACCCCTCCCCTCTCCCCACTCTCAACAGCCCATCCCCAAAAACAAACCTAAATATAAAAATAGGATAAAGTATATGTCAACACTACACTCCAGAGAAGAATGTGATAACATGTCACAAAACTTTTAAACAATTCCGCTGTAGAAGATTCAGATACACCAACAGAAAGTTGAAACTTGCTGCAGATACCATGTGCCCACCTACTGTTAGGTAATTCTTTTCTTCACCCTAACCTACCGACTCTAGATGGTCATGTGCTCAGCTCAAAAATGAACAATGACAAAACCCTTATCTATTTCTCAGATACCCCCTCTTGCAGTCGAGAGTTTTAAGATTACCCATTCTGCCCAACAGATAGAAGCAAAAGTCTACTGGAAATTTCTGGTAAAGTCTTTCTTTCCTGACAGAGGTTCTACTCCTTCCTCCTTGAGTCCATCCTCTTTTGCCTGAAGTATACATTTTTGACTGCAGTGGACTCAGCCCTAAGATCCTTGAGTGGCACATATAAATATCTGTTTGAGTCCCTTTGGAAGGACTCATTCTCAGTTGAGTATTTTTTGGACTACATAACAAGAAATAAATTACCATGTAATTCTATCTTTATTTTTTTTGAGGAACCACCCAAGATATTAGATAACACTTACAAGATATTAGCTCATATTTTTATTGCTAAGAAAATATAGGGAGAAAGCTTAATAATACTGGTTATGGTAATGATCTCCTGGACACCACACCAAAAGCACAGATGACAAAAGAAAAAAGTAAATTACACATTATCAAGGTTAAAAACATTTGTGCAAAGGACACGATCAACAGAGTAGAAAGGCAACACACAGAATGGGAAAAAATATTTCCAAGTCATATATCTGATGAAGGATAAATATTCAGAATATGCAAAGAAATCCTACAACTCAACAACAACAACAAAAAGCCTAATTTAAAGACGAACAAAGGACATGAATAAACATTTCTCCAAACAAAATATATGAATGGCCAATAAGCACATGAAAAGATGCTCAACATCACTAATCATTAGGACAGTGCAAATCAAAACCTCAATGCGACACCATTTCACATATCATATAACAAGAACTGGCAAGATGAGGAGAAACTGGAACCCTTGTACATGGCTGTGGGAATGTAAAATGATACAGTCATTGTGAAAAATAGCATGGTGGGGTGGTTCCTCAAAAAAAATAAAGATAGAATTACATGGTAATTTATTTCTTGTTATGTAGTCCAAAAAATACTCAACTGAGAATGAGTCCTTCCAAAGGGACTCAAACAGATATTTATATGCCAACGTTCATTGCAGTATTATTCACAATAGCCAAAATGTGAAACAACCAAAATGTCCATAGACAGCTGAATGAATAAACCAAATGCTCTATACATACAACAGCTGTACATACAACAATGGTATATACATACAATAGAATATTATTCAGCCTTATAAAGGACGAAATTCTGCTCCATAACACAATATGGATGAAACCTAAAGATATTATGCTACGTGAAATGAGCCAGACAGAAAAAAGGACAAATATTATTATTCTACTTATATAAGGTGCCCAAAATAGTCAAATTCATTCAGACAGAAAGATTAGTGGTTACAAGGCGCTAGGGGAAGGAGAAGTTACTGTTTAATGGGTACAGAGTTTCAGTATGGGATAAGGAAAGAGTTCTGGGTAGATCATTGTGAGGGATGCACAACAAGGTGAATACACTTATTGCCACTAATCTGTGCTAATATGTGCAACTCAAGATGCTCAAATTGATAAATTTTGTGTTCTGCCTATTTTACCGCAAAAAAAATTATTTTGATTTTCCGTACTAGACTCTAGTAGGTCATTGTAATGCCCCAAATTGTATTTCTACTTATGCTTTAATATTGCCCTTGGCCAGCAGAGGTGTGCTAGCATCTTAGATTCATTTGGCTTAAATACAGGCTTTTAAGTGTTACTGGACACCAAGTAGTCTCATATGAACTCTGAATTTGTTTATTGCATAGGTTTTGATCTGGTTTTGCATTTCAGAAACCAATATTTCATTTAACCCTGGGTAGATTATACTGATAAATAAGGAATGAATGTTTGAGGGTGAATAAAAAATTCAAAAGCCCAAAAAGGCAATTAAAAATGACAGTGCTTTGACCTCAAAAGCTCCGTTGCTTTGGAGTCACATCGGCTAAGAAACCAAAAAGGAACTGGACTGATGTAAAACTAGGCTTTAGTCTTACTATTATAACAGAAACACTGGTAAAATAAAAAGAAAAACAGCAGGAGGAGAGAGATTGGTTGGTTAAACTTGAGGAAAAAATAGATTTCCTTAAAGGAAAGAAAGTCTAGACAGAAGCTAAAGGGGAAGTCAGATGCTGAAGGCAACAGGCAGAGATAAAGGGTAAAGAAGATATACCAGTCATAACCATTTTGAGAGTGGCTGTGAGGGAAGAGGAAGGATGCTTTAGTTGCTTCCAGATCAGAAATGATGAGTAGGGCACCAAAGACGTGTATCAGGGGATGAGCAGTAGGACCTCAGCAAACAGATGATCAGTTGCATACCCTCCTCCAGGTTTGTGAGAGCTAAAGAATAAATTACATACAATGTAAACAGATTTGAAAGTAGAACACTGACAAGATGACTGTATAATTTTCAAAGAATGAATGGATGGGTTTTCAGATGACAGTCTGTTCTCTTAGAGAATATGCATGCTCAGGAATTAGAAATCTAATAAAAGCCATAAAAAAGAGAAGACATTAAAGGAGAGCCAGGCAGGACAAGCCTGACTTAGATATTTGTCTGATGGGAAACTATCTTTTAGGTGGGATTATCCAACTCAGAATGGTGAGAGTGGACAAGTTTGCTTGAACAATCATTGTTTTCAGCAGGCGTAGAATCTTTTAATTTCATCTCTCTCACATTGGAAGACCCCCAAAACCAATATTTTAAATTTTTAGAGAAATAAATGCGTAGGCCAAAAAGCAAAAGGGAATGTAAAGGAAAGAAAAAACACAGCAGATGCAGCAAAGAATGTTCACCCTACATGGACTAAAGAAAGGTGGATCAGCCTAGAGAGAATAAAAAAAAGGAGGAGCATGGGAAGAACTGAGGGAAACAAAATATTAAGGCACAACTCACTACTTAAGAAAAAGATATAAAAGAAAGAAATGCCATTCAAGCCTGGGACTTCTAAAAGCTGAGGAAAGGCAGTGTAGTCTCTAGGAGACCTTGACACAGGTCTTGGCCCTCACCAGGGTCCTGCAGGCACAGGCTTCAGAGCATGAACAGATCTACATTTCAGGAATCAGAGGAATCACCTGAGGATAATTCTCCAGCTTGAATGATTGTGTAAACCAGGGTAAAGCATCTCCTAGAAAACAGCAATTCCAAATCACAGCAATTCTACCAGAAGCAGTGGTCTCAGGCAAATGACCCAGGACTCAAAATGCCTGTTCACAAGAGAATGGGTGAGTGATGTCATTGCATTCAGTGTAGAACTAGAACTAGAACACTAGAACCCCAGCATTTAGAAGCAAAATAGAAAATAAGACACTTTTAATATGCTGAAAAGGTTTCTATAACACCAATGACAGTGGCTGTGACTATTCTGAATTTCTAAACTTATAAGAAGGTCTCCAATAAGAAATGAGAACACGCAAAAACAGATCCTTCTCCTCCAAAAGCCCACCTCCTCTGACAAATAGGGAAGCCAGTGCTATAGCTAACTCCCTAAATTGACATACCAGCAGAGATCCACACACAGCCACACATAGCCACACACACACACACACACACACACACACACACACACACAGAGTTTGGGTTTATGTTCACACATCCTGGAGTCTTTAAAACCAACACAAACTGATTCAGGGGAAAGTAGATTTTTCTCTGCCTGTCCACTTTCCCTTATGTACCAATGAGTTTCAATAGTAAAATAGTTTTGAACCATATTAGGAGCTGGGTTTTTCTGAGACTAGATATTTTGTTTTCTAAATTGTATGGGAGGAGAGGAGCATTGTTATATAAGGTGGGTAACTTCTGGGTCTCCACCTATCATGAGCCAGGGTCCCAGACAAATTCCCTATCATGTGAATTTAGAAACAGATGAGCAAAGGAAATACTAACATAGACCAAGAACCAACAGGGACATGGAAGGCTTGGGCCATGAGCTTCCCACCACCACACAGAGAGGCACAACGGGAACTGGGCCCATAATGTAACTCTGCATTCCAGTGTAGGAACTCTTCCCCCTTCCCTGCCACCCCTGAGTCCTCCCCCTTTGTCAATGAGAGAATACAGAGGCTGCTTGGTATCAACCACTCTGCATTTGTGGACCCAGCTGCTTACAGAAGTCCACCAGGAATACCTAACAGCCAGCAGCTACAGGCCTTGAGCCCTCATCAGCAGTGAAACAATGTGGTCCCGTGGAAAGCCAAGTTGTGTGTAGACCCTACCACGGAAAGTAGATTCTAGCAATTCTGTTCATTACACTCCATAGATATGATCATCTTATAGCTCCAGCTTATCTATGACTTTTTAAAATGTGACAGACAAAAGAGAATGATTCTCTTCTGAAGTTCTGTAAAAGCTATATGCAATCAAATGGAAGACAGTCTAGTCTAAAGCTGAAAGAACTTAAGCATCCCAGCCATCTCAAATGGCTCCGCTACGATTCATCAAAAAATAAGAAACTGAGAGCATGAAACCTTAATTTCTTTGGAATGTTAGCCCACATAGGCAAGAAAAATTTATTTTCTATTTTAACTCCTTCAGATATAACTTCTTTGGACTTCAATTTGCAGTTTTTCTGGTACTTGATAGAATTTAACTCTGTTCTCTATTTCTTTCTATGAATGTCTGAGCAAGCCTTATGCAAGCACTTAGCCACTGATTTAGAAAAATTTTCATCAAAAATATTTTAGCATTTATAATAGAATTCAAAGTGTCCTCAGAAGTAACTGAAAGTTTTTGCATTTTCTTAAACTGAAAGATATAGAGACCAAAAGGAATTTGAGTGCTACAGGCTTAATGATTAAACTCAAGCTCTGTATTTATGAATTCCCTCAGCTCCTTTTACTAAGAGACTTGCTAGCTATGTCATAGTAGTAGTTCCACCATGTACCAATTAGGCAGGAAGAAGAGAAGTGTAGGCCAGAGGAAAAAGAAAAATTGGTAAAATATTTACATTACTTTAAAGCAGCTAAATTCCCCAAGTGTCAAAATGTCTTATCTCCAAATCAGCACTAGATAAGGATGATGTACAGATTTTCTATATAATCTTGACTATATTGCGAAGTAAAATGTGACTTTTAAATAATTCACTACTTTTTTTTTAATATACGTAACACCCATTAAAATTGCCCTTAATTGTGCAAGAAATGTATGTAAACTCAACTAAATGTGACTATGCATATATGCGTATGTATGTGCGTATACATATTATCCACTCAGAAAATGAACTAGATGTATACAATGTTTGCACAAGTAGAGAGAATAGCCATAAAAAAATTTGATATGTTAAAAAAAAAAGCATTTTGTAATCCCTTCTAAGAATGTACAGAAGCCTTGTAATTGATTATAATCACTCATATTTAAGGATTCATTTTAAGTTCTCAGTGTGATTATAGTAGTAATTGAATTTTTTCTTCTGCAACACAACCAAAAACATACTTAGATCTCATAAATTTAATTAAATTGATAAGCAAGATATTGTAATCTCATTACTAGGAAATGCCAATGCTCTGCTAGACTTTCTCATAACAAGTAGTCTTGTCTTTGTTTTCCATTTTTAAATAACAATATGAGGAACAAAGAAGTCATCTAACACATTTTCACTGAGAGGTTTGGTAAAAGACTAGAACTGTCAGAAGCTATTACCAGAAATGGAGGCTGGCATTTCAAAGAAAGAAAAAGGTTTAATTTGATTTCAAAAGATAAATCGAAATAGAAACCATGGAGATGGAAACCGTGTAATCCTACTGAAACATAGAAAAGGCTTTTTATAGTAATTATTTTCATTTTTAATGTACTGCATTTTGAAGCAAAAACATTATCCAGACACCTAGCAAATGTGAGAGAAGGAAAACCGGTATTCGAGTATGAAAGACGATAGAGAAATTCACACAAACTATTTCAATAACTGGAAAAAATGCTTTCTTTGATGTTTCTGAAAATGTAATTCTAAAGAGTCAGTTTTACTTTAAATTTTTAAAAATTCTAGGATCATAACAGACATAAATGCTTACATAAATTCCTCTAAGACTTTCTTCCTTTTCTCTATATTTCTTGTGGACACTCCTGGGAAATTTTTCCTTAAAAGCAGCTGACTTCACTGGGATACTACAAACAGTCACAGTCAAAAGTCAGAGTTATTCTCTGGCCTGGTTGCTCTTTTAACTTGAAAAGGAGAATTACGTTAAATGAAGCTTTACACTGTCCTTTTTGCCATTTTGGAAGAGATCTGTCTGGCGAAAAGAAGATCAGAAGAAATCTTTTGTTCAAAGGAAATGTGAGGATGACAATACAAATAGGGTATTTGCAAGGGAGCAGAAAGATGATTTCATCTGTGATTCTAACATCACCATGGAAGTCTTGAGGTTTTCCTAAATCAGAGGTATATTAGCTTTTTAAATTTCTGAAACACCAGTTTTTGAGACACAACTAAAAGAGAACTAAAAGATACCCTATAATCTAGACACAGGAAAGCACATGAAGTTGAAAATCATACTAATTGTTTTTCAACTGTATTTTATAATAATTGTCTTTAGAGACCTGGAACCAACCCAAATGCCCATTGATGATAGACTGGACAAGGAAAATGTAGCACATATACACCATGGAATACTATGCAGCCATAAAAACAATGAGTTCATGTCCTTTGTAGGGCCATGGATGAATTTGGAAACCATCATTCTCAGCAAACTGACACAAGAACGGAAAATCAAACACCACGTTTTCACTCATAGGTGGGTGTTGAACAATGAGAACACATGGACACAGGGAGGGGAGCATCACACACTGGGGTCTGTTGGAGGGGATGGGGAGGGACAGTGGTGGGTAGGGAGGTTGGGGAGAGATAACATGGGGAGAAATGCCAGATATAGGTGACGGGGATGGAGGCAGCAAACCACCTTACCATGTATGTATGTATGCAACAACCCTGCATGATCTGCACATGTACCCCAGAACCTAAAGTACAATAAACAATAATAATAATTGTCTTTAGAAACCCAATATTCAAGTAAACATATTTAATATTTTTCCATTTCTGCTTACTTAAGAGAGATAATATAGCAAGTAGGGAATCATAGCTATTTTATTATAATCCTGATATTTCATTGTATAGGAGAATACGAACAAATCACTTATTTTAAGAAGGCAGGAACATGGTTACCTCAGTCATACCCTGTGCCATATTATATCAAATCTACATTATACCAAGTCCTAAAGTTAAATAATATAATAATATCTACACTTTGTTGTGATAAGTGTGTTTGAAATAGCTAACCAGTAAAATGCATGAAGCACAACGTCCAGAAAAATCTTAGAGGTACTTGAACAAGAAACACACAGTCATTGAAGAAGCATGCAGAAGCTCATAAGGGAAGACACCCATGATTTAGTGGTGTGTTGGATGGAAACAAAACTTCCATCAAAAGACAACCGTAGGCCAAGGCAGGAGGATTGCTTGAGACCAGGAGTTTGAGATCAGCCTGTGCAACATAGTGAGACTCCATCTCTACAAAATATTTTAAAAAATTAGCAGGACCTGGTGGTGTACACCTGTGTTCCTAGCTACTCAGGAGGCTAAGAGGCGAGGATTGCTTGAACCCAAAAGTTCAAGGTTGCAGTGAACTATGACCACACTTCTGCACTCTACCCTGAGTAACAGAGTAACAATGTCTCTTAAAAAAAAAAAAGAAGAAGAAAGAAAACAACAATTGTATAAAGACTGTCCTGATAAACAGAGGTAAAATATGTCCAAAAGCAGAACAGCACAGGGCAAAACTAGTAAGGACACTGGGAAGATGATCAGCATAATATGAAAATAAATGGGTGCTCCCCAACCAGACCACTGTGATCCATATTTATACCTAGTGTGCAAATATTGGGTATTTAAATTTTTTAAATAGCCACCCTTTAATAATAGTAAAAGCCTGTTCATATTAACAATAGCCACCATGTGGCTATTGAATTCATAAATATTGAATGTATACCTTGTGTTAGACACTGTTCTAAGTGCTTCATACATTTCTTCCTTTAATCCTCAAAACTATCCTACAATGTAAATATTATCAGATAGATGAAGACACCGAGGTTTGAAGTGCTTAAGGAATTTTCTGTCAAGTAGTGTTATCACTATTTCGACTCAGCGGTTCTGACTGCAACACGCTGAATTCTTCCATGATGCCATGCTATGTTTTAGAGACGATCACTATAGCAACTTTGATCCTGTAGAGTTGTGAGACATGTTGTTTCACATCCACATTTTAAAATTCATCAAGCATATTTATTCTGTTGAATAAGATACTTGTGACACTTTAAGGACACCAATGCAAAATAAAAGTTTCCTCTATTTCAGAATTTTTACATTAATATCCTCCCAATCAAGGGAAAGAAATCCCTCCCTGAAAAGTATTTAAGAAATAGAAAATAGAGACAAAATTGTTTTTCTACTCCCTTTGAGAAGCCTGAGGTAGTCTCTCTGCTTCTCCTCCTTCCTCTCACCCTCTCTGACACTGTTAGTGGTCAAAGTGAGAATTACAGACATAGAAAATAGAATGTATGCCAATTTCATTTTTTCCATATTTCCCTTGAAATATTTTCCAGCAAAACACACACACACAAATAATTTCCTGGCTGGGCACAGTGGCTCATGCCTGTAATTCCAGCACTTTGGGAGGCCGAGGCAGGCAGACCACCTGAGGTTGGGAGTTTGAGATCAGCCTGACCAACATGGAGAAACCCCGTTTCTACTAAAAATACTAAATTAGCTGGGAGTGGTGGTGCATGCCTGTAATGCCAGCTACTCAGGAGGCTGAGGCAGGAGAATCGCTTGAACCTGGGAGGCGGAGGTTACAGTGAGCTGAGATTGTTCTATTACACTCCAGCCTGGGCAAGAAGAGCAAAACTCCATGTCAAAATAATAATAATAATTTTCTGAGGACCCGTTAAAAGAAATTTTTTTTTAAGAATTTGAAAACAAGTTTTGACTAACAAAAACTGAAAAATAAGTCATATTTTAGGTCAGGCGTGGTGGCTCATGCCTGTAATCCTAGCACTTTGGGAGGCCAAGGTGGATGGATTACCTGAGGTCGTGAGTTTGAGACCAGCATGACCAACATGGAGAAATCCTGTCTCTACTAAAAATACAAAATTAGCTGGGCATGGTGGCACATGTCTGTAATCTCAGCTACTCTGGAGGCTGATGTGGGAGAATCACTTGAACCTGGGAGGCAGAAGTTGCGGTTAGCTGAGATCCTATCACTGCATTCCAGCCTGGGCAACAAGAGCAAAACTGTCTCAAAACCAAAAGAGAAAAAAATCGTATTTTCTGACCAAGAATAAGTCTGATTTGGTTTATTGGCAGACAGTGCTTTTCTCAAGTAGGTTAACAGCAAACATAGATTAATTTTGCTAATATTAGCTACAAACATATTTAAAATATAGTTACAAGAAAGGCAATTTGTTAAAAATATGGTAGTGGCAATGGCATATTATAATAAACATTCTCAATGCTTTTAAATGTGGACAATAAACAAAGTAACACTGTAACTAGCTATAATAGCCATTTAATTAGTCTTAATAATTGTATTTGTAATACCAGCCAGATATTTTGAAAGTGAATGGTACTAATGACTGAGTAGCAAATAGTTTTGTAAGTTGGGTTGTTTTCCCCAATTCTCAGCTTTCAAAAAGAAAAAAAAAAACTGAAGAAAAATCTAACCAAGTTGTCAGCCAATTGCCAACTGGAAAAATAGTCTATAATGATGGATCACTGTGTCTAGAGTCTAGTTAAAAAGCAGAAACCAAACTAGATATTTCAAATGAAGAGACTGAATATAGGGAATTGGTTTCACAGTTGTTAAAACTGTAAGAGTGAAAAAGGAAATTGAAGTCACTCAGGGATAACTACAGTAAGCGGCTACAACCTAAAGGGTTGGGGGAATAAAGAATTTGGTGTCCTTAAGGTGTCAAAACTACTTTATTCAAGAGAAGAAATATGCCTAATGAATTTTAAAATGTGAAAATGGAACATATCTCACACCTCTACAGGATCAATGTTGCCATAGTGTTGGTCTCTGCAACATAGCATTACATCATGGTACCAAAAGAGACCTCTGGAGAATGAGGATATTCTAACACCGTGGTACCTCTAAGAGGTAAGGGAGCCACAGAGCTGGTACTGACAGTGCCAGAAGTTAGAGATCAACCAATTGTGCTGGAGTTTCACAGACGAGTACAGAGGAAATACAAAGGAGTTCCCTTTTTCCTCTTCTCCTGTCATCATGTGTCCCCTAAGAAGGCAGAGGGGCTGGGAAATGCACTCTGTTGAATCCCAGACCCTGAATTCCACAAAACACTAGAGAAGGGTGAGTTTAAGAGTGACGACAGTAAATAAACAGCGCATACTGATATAATACAACTCTATTCCAGTTTACTTTTCTATATAAACAAGGTTTTGGGTGTCCAATGTACAGAAATGAAAAAAAAAAGAAATTAGCATTGAGCTGTTCTTCACTCTATAAGGAAAGAAATAGCTTATCTCACTAAGAGATATATTCTCAATTTTATAGATTTAATAACAATTATTTACTGAAATTGGTACATCACATGCTACTTTGATCAACTGTAAAATAATTTAATAACTGACAATCAAGAAAAAGATTTATCATTTAAAGACCTATTGCCACTAGAAATTTAATTTCAACTTACCCTCTCTCACTCTCACCCTCTGACAGTGTCCTCTCACTCTCATGATAGAGAGTGAGTTCTCATAAGATGTGATGGTTTTATAAGGGCTTTTCCTCCTTTTGCTCAGCACTTCTACTTTTTGCCATCATGTGAAGAAGGACCTGTTTGCTTCACCTTTCACGAGGCTTGTAAGTTTTCTGAGGCCTCCCCAGCCATGTAGAACTGTGAGTCAATTAAATCTCTTTCCTTTATAAATTACCCAGTCTCAAGCAGTCCTTTATAGCAGTGTGAGAATGGATTAATACAATTGGAAACATGTAAATATTAAAATTGTCAATATTTGTATTATGAAAATAGGTCACTTCCAACTACTTAAAATCATAATTTAAAAAGTTAGATGTCAAGCTAAAACTAACAGACTACATAGGTTGTTCTTGTTTTAAAACTATTTTAAGAAATAATGTAGCAAAAAGATTGAAAGATCACAAAAATATGCTGTAGTTCATCTCTTATCCCTTTTTAATCTTATATCCTTTCCCTTGCACCCTCTCCAGAGACCTTCTTTCTTTCTATGCCAAATTCTCCTATTCTAAATCTTTTTATTTAAAAAAAAATTCTCGTTTTGCCTACCTTCCTTACTTTTTCCCCAGACACTGAGTCATATTCAATGAGTGCAATTTGTCATCTTATCAGTTGAGAAACTCTATTAAGTCTCATAACTCATTTCCTTGGAGTCTCCTCTCACACCAAAGTTTTTGACCTCAGCAATTTATACATTATAATTCCATAAGTGAATTCATCCCAAGACAAGAAAGTAAAATGCTAAAAGAAGTGCTGTATGTATATGAACATTTTAATGTCCTTGTAAGGCCAAGATCTTTTAAACACCTTCTCCAGAAAATGAGATAATGAAATTTAATCCTTCAAGAATGAATTAGTGATTATATAATAATCAGGAGGAGAACAGAGTTGTTCTATTAAGTAACTTGGCAGTTAATTAGCTTCAGTATCTGCCTAATTTTATTAACCAAAGCCTGCCAAATGAGAATTGTCTAAAGAAGGTAAGAAGACACATGATTTCTAGAACCTCTTCACCCAAGAAGCAACCATACTTTACAATGGGTAAATGCTCTTTACAGTGAGAAATTTAAGCATAGTTCTTTAACTCTCATTTATGTCCAAATGACCTATTCAGTAGAATTTCACTCTTAAACATTTGGCTGGTACAACACAGTTATCATCCATATCAATTCAACTGTTGATTTCCAGCCTATTTGTTGGCTGGGAAAACAAATAACTCAGAACTATATATAAGGGTATAAGCATTTATATCTATCGGCCTAAAGGTTCTTTTGAAAAAAAGAGTATACTACTTTAATGTTACTGAATGGAAAGTACTGACTGTTAAAAAGAAAAAAAAATACTACACTACTTTAAAAGCCAGGCAGACAATTCTCTCTCTGCAGGTAGCTGTACCTTGAAGCAAGCAGGATAACATTTCATACCACATCTCATGTTGTCAGTCTCAAAGATTCATCTTGTGATAGCACAACAGGTAATTTCTCAATCAGATTTTCTCTTCACTTCATCCAAATAAAGAGATTAGAAATAAGCATCAGATGCTTTGATGCTGAGACTATACAATCTTTACCGGGAGGCAAAAGGTGAAACGGTCTAGGGGTCTGTAATTCATTTCACTATAATTACATTTCATTGCCTGTGGCTTCTCCAATAATTAAAAGCACAGTGTCAGTATTAAACAAGATCTATGAGAAAATGTCAGATCCCTCACCAAAGAGACATCAAATTAGACTAGGAAAGACTGTCAAAAGTTTGCTCCCTGAGTGAATACTGAAATATTTGGAGGAATACATGCACATCTAAAGTTGTAAAATTGAATCTTTTATGCCAAGATTTTCAAATTGTGTTCATTTTAGGTCAGATGGAAATATTTTAAAAGTCTTTGTCAGACACATTCTAGTTGTTAATGTTTCAATATTTGTTGAATGAATAAATCAAGAGAAGTTGATCCAAATTGGACAAAAATTGTGATATCTGAGTCAGATTGGTATGCTTGCAGAAGTAAAACACTCCTAAGTATTTGAAATAGAACCCATTTTTGAGTTAATACCAGTACCTTGTTTCTATGAGACTATATTTTGCTCATATTACTATTAAACTTGAATCAATGGAGGCACTAATTTTAAAAATCCCACAGCAGAGATGGCCAATAATTCTTTCTCATGGGTAGCAAAAGGTTTGCAAATACTCAGAAGAGATAGGGAAATGTTAGGCACTGAAAACACTGGCAGTAACAAAATAAAAGAATTTCCCCCAGAAAACATTCTGTTTTCTAACAGCTAAACAATACCTGTAATAATGAAAATCACTTGCTTCCTAAAGGTTGAAAGTCATCTCACCAAATTTCCCAAAAGCAATACACTCTCTATTCATTTTTCATACTTCTCTAATTCATACAAAGCAAGCATGGAGTGCTTTGATTTGTATCTAGCTGAATTTAATAGTAAATAACTTATCTATACTCTGCTTGGACTATTGAAGTGATTTATTCTCCAACATTTCCACAAATATCTTAGTAGACTATGTAACATTGAAGTCTATTAGTTTAAACTTATTTAATCTGTACTATCAAATATGGTGGATGAGTAAACTTGCAGGTCAGTCGTTACATTTTTAAAATGCTTTTCCCTTATTTAAAATTATTGCACTGTCTGATTTAAATTAAACACAAAACAATTTGGTTAGGGTTTTAATTAGGTTTTCAAGAGGCAATACAAGTTTAAGAAAAGACCCCATCATCTCAGCCCAAAATCTCCTTAAGCTGATAAGCAACTTCAGCAAAATCTCAAATTACAAAATCAATGTGCAAAAATCACAAGCAATCCTATACACCAGTAACAGATAAACAGAGAGTCAAATAATGAGTGAACTCCCATTCACAATTGTTACAAAGAGAATAAAATACTTAGGAATACAACTAACAAGAGATGTGAAGGACCTCTTCAAGAAGAACTACAAACCACTGCTCAAGAAAATAAGAGAGGACATAAACAGATGGAAAAACTTTCCATGCTCATGGTTAGGAAGAATCAATATTGTAAAAATGACCATAGTGTCCAACGTAATTTAGAGACTCAGTGCTAACCACATCAAGCTATCATTGACTTTCTTCACAGAATTGGAAGAAAAAAACACCTTAAACTTCATCTAGAACCAAAAAAGAGCCCACATAGCCAAGACAATACACAGTGTTGGGTGGGAAAACTGGCTAGCCATATGCAGAAAGCTGAAACTGGATCTCTTCCTTACACCTTATACAAAAATCAACTCCAGATGGATTAAATATTTTAACATGAGACCTAACACCATAAAAACCCTAGAAGAAAACCTAGGCAATACCATTCAGGACATAGGCATGGGGAAGGACTTCATAACTAAAACACCAAAAGCAGTGGCAACAAAAGCCAAAATAGACAAATGGGATCTAATCAAACTAAAGAGCTTCTGCACAGCAAAAGAAACTATCATTAGAGTGAACTGGCAACCAACAGAATTGGAAAAAAATTTTGCAATCTACCCATCTGACAAAGGGCTAATATCCAGAATCTACAAAGAACTTAAACAAATTTACAAGAAAAAAACAAATAACCCCATCAAAAAGTGGGCAAACAATATGAAAAGACACTTCTCAAAAGAAAAGATTTATGCAACCAACAACCATAAAAAAAAGCTCATCATCACTGGTCATTAGAGAAATACAAATGAAAACCATATTGAGATACCATCTAATGCCAGTGAGAATGGCGATCATTAAAAAAATCTGGAGACAACAGATGCTGGAGAGGATGTGGAGAAATAGGAACACTTTTACACTGTGGGTGGGAGTGTAAATTAGTTCAACCATTGTGGAAGACAGTGTGGTGATTCCTCAAAGATCTAGAAATAGACATACCATTTGACCCAGCAATCCCATTTCTGGGTATGTACCCAGAGGTTTATAAATCATTCTTTATAAAGACACATGTACACGTATGTTCACTGTGGCATTGTTCACAATAGCAAAGACTTGGAACCAACCCAAATGCCCATCAATGATAGACTGGATAAAGAAAATGTGGCACATATACACCATGGAATACTATGCAGCCATAAAAAACGATGAGCTCATGTTCTTTGCAGGGACATGAATAAAGCTGGAAACCATCATTCTCAGCAAACTTACACAAGAACAGAAAACCAAACACCACATGTTCTCACTCATAAGTAGGTGTTGAACAATGAGAACATATGGACACAGGGAGGGGAATATTACATACCAGGTCCTGTCAGGGGGTAGGGGACTAGGAGAGGGATAGCAGTGGGTGGGGGTGAGGGGAGGGATAGCATTAGGAGAAATACCTAATGTAGATGATGGACTGATGGATGAAGCTAACCACCATGGCACGTGTATATCTATGTAACAAACCTGAACATTCTGCACATGTACCCCAGAACTTAAAGTATAATAAAAAGAAAAGAGAAAACAAAAAAGAATTTATATTAAAAGCTCTCACTGTGGCACTAAGCATCTCAAATATCCTATGTTGTCTATGTACTGAAGGTACATTATCACATTTTGCTTACGAAAATTGAAAAAGCAAATGATATTGTCCTCCTGTATTTGGAGGCTAAAGCAGATGCTATGCTGTGCTGCACAAATACTCCGCTTTCCTTCACAATCAAGGCACTTATTTACCCAACTGCTGGAAGTGTCACCTGTTGGCAATTCACAGCTCACAGCTGAATCTCCCAAAGAATTACACTCATCCAAAGGTTCTTCCTTGCCCATGGTCAGGATCCCTCCCAGATACAAATTTGCATCAAATAACTCAGTAATGAGGGGTACAGAAACCCCACCTCATTGTCTCAATTTGGGACCTCTCAGAAGGACCATCCAGAGCTTCCACTCCAACTTCTCCCTCCACCCAATTTTTTCACAGGTATTGTGGGGAGAGTACTTTCCAGAAAACTTCCTTCATACTATCTCAGAATTTGTTTTGAGAAACCTGAGCAAAAATAAGTGTTGTCTGTAATGATCTGAGAAAGCATACTCTAAAACTAAGATTTCAAATCTGAATCACCCACCAGCAAGCTGGCAGTGAGGACCCCATGTCTGATAGTAGGTAGAAAATGGATGGTACATGGCTTGCTCTAGTGGTGCAATTGTTAAAACTTTCACCAGTGTGAACTGGGATGGGACACCATTAGAAGAGAAAGCACTAGTCAATTAACATTTCATGAGTTTCAGAGGTTTAAGAAGTAATAATTATATGGATAATAGTATCAGATGGCTCTTGCTAGTGCTATTGATGAGCTAGGGAAAGCCAAAAGCTAAGGGTGATTTTTCATCAATGTAAGGCAAAGTAGGAAGGTAAGAAAGCCTCCTTAGCAGCAGTTTACATAGACTTGCGTCATGCAAGTCTGACTGAGGGCCAGGCCCAGAACATAACTTTAAAGACAGTGGGAGCTCCAAAAAGGTTCAAAGCTCAGTCTCAGCAACTTTGCTATGCCAAGATTACGGCCCTGTTTTTGGAAGGTGGAACCTGATCAGGACATCAGGATCCATGCACTCAAAAATCTTTAAAACCCAGATTCCCCTGAAACCACTAAACTTGCAAAATTTTCCCTCCCTCCCTGTTAAAGGATGATGCTTCCTCTCGCCTGAGGATAATGTAACAGCCAGTGTCAAAGTGGGCCTGCTAAAGAAGGAAAAGGACTATATGCTAAAAGATTTCCAAGATCTAGCCAAACTGTAGCAGCAAGAGCCAAAAGACTATGTGTGGGGATGGATATTTAAGATGCTGGATCAACCAAGAGGAATAAAACATAAAGTTTAATAAGGGAAGCTCTGTCACAGAGTACTCCTCCCCCGTGACACAGTATTTAACATTCTGACCCCCTCCAAAAAAAAACCTGACTGATGGTCCTATTACCATCCTTGGATAGCTCTGAAAGGCAGAAACAAAAAACAAAATCTATAGTCCATGCTATCTGATGTAGAATCCCTAGAATTGTCATGGTAGATGAAAAAAAAAAAGGCTGAAGGTGATCCATCACCAACTTAAGGAAAAATATAAAGGCTCAGAGAAGTGGGTATGCTAGCGTGAATATACCACAGAAGTCTGAAAAACCTACCAGCCAACTATGTATCTGCAAGGGGTGCTAAAAGATAGTCCATTCATCAAAGCAATCAGGAATGTGCTGGCGAAAAGGGCACCTGCATCACTGAGAAGCTCTCTTTTTCATAAGCCTGAATTAATGGTAGACAATGCTATTACAGGACTGGTTCCTTGGAAACAGTAGGGATGATAATAGGATCCCGAAGCAACAGAGGCTGAGTAAATGGCATTTGATTTGGTGAAGCTGTGGAATGCTAGCCCACATTTGGGTCAGAGAGGTTCCACTGGCTCCACAGACCCACCAAATGGCCATTTCCCAGGTTTTCAGATGTATAACTGAAATGAACATACTTGGTAATTGGCAGGCTATCCACAATGACATTTGCGTTAGAGCCTTTACAGTGGGGAACTAACTAGACAAGATAGTAAGTTAAAAACAATATCCAACATTCCCAGAAGAAATGACAGAGATTAGTGTATGCTTAAAAACATAAAGGATACATAGTATCTTTGTATTATATCTCCACTTAATAACCTAGTCTGGCAAAAAACAGACAGATACTCGATGATGACAGTAGACTTCTGAAAACTCAACCAATTATTAGCCTCAATGGCAGCAATTATACCAGATGTGGTATATTTGATAGAGTAAATGAATATGGCCATGCACACATGGTATGCAGCTGTTGATCTCTATCACAGGGGAGGATTAGACACAGTTCTGATCACTTGGAACAAGTAACTGTATGCATTTATGTTTATACCCGAAGCTCTATTAATTCTGCCTCCCTTTATCATAATATAGTCTTAGGAAACCCAAATTGTGAATATTCTGCAGAAAAACAAGGTGGCCTACTATATTGATGACATCATGTTCACTGGACCTGATGAGAAAGAAGTATCAAGTATATTTGAAATCTTAATGAGACAAATGTACTCATAAAGCTAGAATATAAAACCTATAAAAATTCAGGAACCTATACTTCAGTGAAGGTTTTAGGAATCCTGTACTCTGAGTTATGTAGACCATCATCTCCAAAGTAAAATATAAACTCTTGCATCTTGCATCTCCCACCTGGTAGTCCTCACTGGATTCTGAAGGCAGCATGTTTAACCCTTGGGAATCATCTTTTGTACCAAGAGACACAGAAAGTGTCCAGCTATGGAAGGACTCAAATCAGGAAAGGTCTCTGCAGCAAATCCATACTATAATTCAAGTTGCTCTGTTGCTTGGCCCATAACACCTGGCAAACCTATGGTAATAGAGGTATCTGTGTTAGGAAAAGATAACCTGTGGAGTCTAAGGCCCAATAGGTGAATTGCAACACAGACCCCTGGTGTCCTGGATTAAGACCATGCCATGGTAAAAAATGTAGAACTCTACGTTCTACAGACCTAAAAGGTCCTGCTTCCATCAGGAAACACAGCAAACGTTCCATTATATTTTAAGTTACCTCTGCAACCCTGTCATTTGGGGTTTCTTTTGCCAAAACATCCACAGGCAAAGAAAGGAGCCACCATCCTGGTAGGAGTAACTTATTCTGATAACGAAAGCTGAAGTTACGGAATAGAGAGGCAAGAAAGACTACAATTGGCATACAAATAATTCACTGTGATGCCTATTGGTATTCCCGTGCCTAATTTTGACAGAAAATGGGCAGACCAAGTAGCCACTGTCTGAGAAAATAATCCCAGAGGTGGTCTGGATTACTCCACCACATAAGCCAGCTGATCAGTAAAGGTGTTAGCTGAAGATTTTTTTTTAATCTAGAAGGATAATTTTTTTTGGCATAGTCCTAGGGCCAGCTGCATGAGCAAGGGATATAGTAGCACATCTCTTAAACCTCATTTTATAAATTTCTTCAGTAAAAGATCAACTAGAATTCAGGAGAAGCAGGTCTCAGACGAGGTAAACATACAGATCAAATGAATCTGGGCAGTGCATTGTGATGGATACTCTGGTACAGCATCAAAATGTTCCCTTCAAGAGCCACACATACATTTCCCCAGCTGCCGATAGTGTTTCCCAGTGAGGGTTCACAGCTGAGTCCTTCCTAGGAATTTTTATCTACCCACAAAACCCACAGAAACTGCTTAATCCACAAGTACCCATCCTCCTCAACAGCAGCCCACATCTAATGACAAGCTGATCAGAGAGGTACAAAAGTCTGGCTCCCTCACCTCATTTCACGACAACTTTGAAGACCATACAGTGCTCCCCTGTAGCTGGCTGAAGCCTCTGTAGGAACTGCCTCACTGTTCAGTTTCTTCCTCTGCTTCATCTTGGTCTCTTCATTCTCTCACAAAATCTGTTTACTAAGAGCATTCCAAAACAGACTGTCTGTACACAAATCTCCATCTCAAGGGTTTTCCAGGGGGGGTATGATGACTACAATATCACATAGTTAGCAATTTCAGTTTCCAAAACATTTGTTACCTCATTACGTTCTCATCACAATTCCAAGAGATAAGATGAATAGTAACTATTCCTACTTTGTAAATGATAAAAATTCATTTTTAGTTGATTAAATTAAATCCCCAGGAACACAGGAAATATTTCTTTAATTAGTATAATTCCATCTCATTTAAGAAAAATATGAAAGTAACCCAGATTTATGAAAGAATAGTTAGGGATAAAATGTGGATCTTCTAAATACAAGTATTCTGGTTTCTACTTCAGTGCATCCAAAGAAATAACAACGAGCATGCGTGCTGGCATGCATCTACAGTCCTAGCTATTCAGGAGGCTGAGACCAGAGGATTACTTGAGCCCAGGAGTTCCAAGGCTGCAGTAAGCTATGATGGCCACTGCACTCTGGCTTGGGTAACAGAAGGAGACCCTGTCTCAAAAATTAAAAAATAAAACAAAACATAGAATAGCTTCATGACCTTGAACTGACCAAAGATTTCTTAGACATGGCACCAAAGATACAATCCATAAAAGAAAAATTTAATAAATTGGACTTAATCAAAATCTTTTAAAAATTAGAAAATTTCTAAAATAGTACAATTTGCATGATAGACTTAGTTTTTTTATTTGTATGGTTAAGATATTCATTCCAAATAATTACATAATAACTGAAGTGAAAGTCACTTAGAATTACAGTTGACACTTGAAGAAAACAGGTGTGAACTATGAAGATCCACTTATATGCAGATATTTTTCCTTCTCTGCCACCCCTGAGACACCAAGACCAACTCCTCCTCCTCACCCTACTCAACAAGAACATGCGGATGAAGATCTTTGCGATGATTTACTTCCACTGAATAAATATTAAATATATTTTCTCTTCCTTATAATTTCTTAATATCTTTTTTTTTATCTTGAGACAGCATCTTGCTCTGACACTCAGGCTGGAGTGTAGTGGCACAATCTTGGCTCATTGCAACCTCTGCCTCCCTAGTTCAAGCGATTCTCCTACCTCAGACTCCAGAGATGCTGGGATTATAGGCACGCATCACCATGCCCAGCTAATTTCTGTATTTTTAGTAGAGATGGGGTTTTGCCAGACCAGGCTGGTCTCGAACTTCCGACCTCAGGATCAGCCCACGTTGGCCTCCCGAAGTGCTATTGCAGGCTGAGCCACCATGCCTGGTGGAGCTTTCTATATTGTAAGAATATAGTAAGTGATACAAATAACATACAAAATGTGTTACTCAATCATGTATGTTATTGGTAAGCCTTCCAATTAACAGTAGCCTATTAGTAATTCAGTTTTAGGAGAATCCAAAGTTATACATGGATTTTTGACTCCACAGGAGAGGACTAGTATCCCTAACCTCATGTTGTTCAAGGGTCAACTTTATTAATCCTTTTTTCAAGAAAAAGCTGATAAACTGAAATGAGCTAGCAATGCACTAAATTTAAAAGTCTTACTTTGAAAGTGGCCTCTTTATATTGCTCTAGGATTAGGCATCCTTAAACGTATAAATCACCCTGAAACCCTGCATGGGGTTGCCATTTATGTGAGGCCAGATGATCACAATCATCAACCTTCTGGACAAAGTCTGCCCACATCTCACCCCTACCCCAAAGTTGCCCAGAGTGAATTGCCTGTATGTTTATTCAGTATTTTTAGTCAGGCCATTTCAAGCACAAAATCTACATGTAGTGAAAACCTGTTACTCTTTTTATATAATGAAGTAAAAGATAAATAAAATTAGTTTGAATTTATGTAGATATCACCCTTAAAGGAGAACTTTCTGGACCTCTGTCATTATAAGAGTCACCTTTTGCTTGACAAGCATAGGAAAGGCATGGCTATGTACAGGAGTGCTATCCCTCTCACTACTCGGTTTAGAAGACTATGCCTTCCTCCCAGTGCCTTTGCTGTGCAAAAACTGCTATAGAACTACTCTCCTGGAATGCCTGCAGAACCCAAAGTGAATTTTAAAAGTTGTAGCACATTTTTAATCTTTGTAATGAATCCCCATTCTTTAAGTTTGAATTAGATTTTTGAAAACAGACAAAAGATATTTTGAGCCAAGTTTGAATAAGGCAAAAGTACTAGCATAATGTGGCAAGAAAGTCCTGTGAGGAAATTCTCAAAATTGCCAATTCTGTGTGAAACATAAGAATAGAAGTCACACTGTCCAGAAGTCTTCAGAAAGGAAAATTATCCCCTTTATGCAAAAAGAAACTCCTTAGCCTGCCAACATTCTGTGTTCCAAGGAAAGCTTCTCTCTTCCCTCGTCTCTGAATACTGAATAATATTTACTGTAAATCAAGGGGAAAAGAGTGAGAATTATTTAGTTCCCTCACTATACTCAGAAATATAAATTAAAGGCAGACAAGAGTTCTGGTTATCTTCTTATAATGGAATACATAAGGACTTTACAAAATGATGCAACATTTGTCACTTTTCCCTGTTTATTATTTGTATTATTCTCTGTCTACTTTCCTAAAGCATAGGGAATGGTAATAGGAGAACAGCAGAGGGAAGCAGCATTTGTGGAAAAGAAAAATGTCAGAAATAAGACTGGGTGATAGCAGTAACCAAAAGATGGACCAACAGGCTTAGTAGCAGAGTCTAGTACACACAAAGCAAATTACGGGGTGGGAGAATGGAAGAAGGGAGTCAATCAGTCATTATTTATATTCCTATATTCCAGAGGTAGTTTATCCTTTACATGCCATATCTCCTTATGCAATTATTTTTGAAAACAAGGTCTGTATCTATGAATTCACATTGAACTTCTCTCTATACCCAGAAGCATACTTTGCAAATACCAGACACTCGATATTTTTGTGTGACTTAAAATTTAACCCTAGAGATGTATATTTATACTGTCTCAAAAACTATTCATTTTTCATCTATGTAGCTAAAGTAGGATGTCTCTTAATTAGAACACATTTTTCACAAATTTCTCTGATTTTTATCTTCAAACTCATCTGTTAGAAGATGCCATGCAACCCTTTTGGAAGTTTTATCAAACTTGCATGCTTTTTTTTTCAGTGCTCTAGCAAGTCATTCAATAGATGAGTTAGGGAGTCCACTGAGCATTTGGTTGTAACATATTCTAAAAGCAACTTAGGCATATCCAATGTAATCTCATAAAAATCACTTGTAACTCCTGTTCCATAGAGTTTCTAGGTATTAAACAGAGTTGTGCATCAGAGATGAGGTTTAGAACAGATGTACATGTTCACCAGAGGTTTGATGATCCAGGATAATGGCTCCTGTATTGAAGTGCAACTAAATACTGCAGATGCTAAATTAGCTACTTCACATATTTTTAACCTGCTATGGTCAAGGCAAGTAGGCAAAAAGACACAATATACCTCCTTTCTGACACAATTCTGTTTTCATTTTTATTATAAAGTGTCAGTTGTCTCCCCTCTGTAATTTTGTTTAGAAACAAACTTACAGATGGCTGTTTCATCCACAATTTAGGGCAAATATATAATTATGAAAATTTGAAGCATTATATTTATTATATTCTGAAATGTCTCCAATATCATCCATATTAATTTGTTTAGCATTTCTCTCTATTTTAGTAATTTTACTTTATATTTAAATCTGCCTTCCAAGACTTCAGAGGGGGAAAAGAACCCTCAGTAAACAATAAAAATATTAACACAATTTCCAATGAATAGAGTGAAAAGTGTCTTAATACTTTATTCTTCCACAATACCAGGACCAAATGAAGGAGTTACATACATGGTTTTAAATTATCTCAATATATATTAGTGTTTTGTCAAATTCCCTTAATCCCTAGAGCATGTTTTTTTCTTGTATCATTAGATTTTTCAATCCACAGAAAAATAAGTGGCACTCAATTAAGTCTTAACTCTTAGGTTCTTTCCAGAAAATTTTGTTGAAATTATCAGAAAGACTTTAAAGATTTTAGTCACTGTTAACATTTTCTGAGGTTTAAATAGTATTTATTAAAACTATTCTAATTCTACTACATCCCCAAGGCTCAGGTTTACCAAATCACATTCATATTTGGATGTTTAATTTATTATGTTAGCTTATTTATCCCCTAAGTAAATGCTGCAATTCAGTAATGCAATTTGTCTATTCAATGATGAGAATACTGCACTTCAAATTTCAGATATATTGTTCATAGATAATCCTTTTCTTGGTCTTTGAGATAGATAGTTATCATCTGGGGAAAGGCAACACAAACTCCTTTCCTATTTCTGGGGAATTCTCAATTGGTTGCACCACCAATGGGATAATGTATCTCACCTCCATCCATGGAAGCTGAAGAGAGGAGGTGGTATTTTCCCTCACTCTGTCCCTGAGATCCGAGACACAAGCAGGAGAAGCAGGTTTAGCCAATCGGACATCTGATATTTTCCCCCAAGACTCTGAATCTTGAGGGTGGAATGCAAAGACAGAGGACAAGTTTAGAAATCAGTCACTGTGAAGCAAGCAGTAGGAAGAGGCCATCAGAAGTGATGTGGTCCCAGCTGTGGCATCTTAACAAGACTATTCCAGCAGCACAAGGTGACTCAGGTACTGGTTGCTGGTGTCTTTGCCACTACCTATGTTTTGCTGTCTGAGTGATTCTGTGAGCTATCTAATATATTTCTAACAAATTTATTTTCAGCTTTAAGTTATCCAGTCAGTTTCTATTACTAGCAATCAAGAATCTTGATCAAGATAGTATTAGAAGACTTCTTTTTCTAAGCCATTTTTAGTGTTTTCTTTTTTGCATGTTGACATATTTTGCATGTTGGTTTGCTTAAGTCTCCATCCCACTGGCACAGGTAACATATACTTTGAAGTCTGGGTTTTCTATTTTAAGTACCCAAATATCTCTTCATTCTTACTTTAATTGTATAAAATGTGGTCTTTCCAAATACAGTATATGAGAATCATGGTCGTAGAGACCCTCTGAAGGAAGCAGACTGCTCTTGCAGGACCCAGGAGACTCCCCAAATACTGGGAGTGCCCCAACTGTGGAGGTGGGAAAGGGAGATCCTTCTCTTCTGAACACACACCCTACTGGAGAAACTGAAGGTCTGTTTGCAGAAAAAGTTTCCAACCTTACCTGGAGCTCAGTCAATTTAGAGAGCCCAGCGAAATTCAGCATAGAGCAAACAGTGGGAAAGGCCCTGGGATCTCACTGGGTTCCCGAGCAGTCCATTCCTGCCTGGCACCACGGGGATCCACTGGGAGGGCAGCCAGAGGAGCAGGGGGAAACCACCACAGGGAGAAGAAAATCTCCAGCTGAACTTTATAACAATTTAAATGGAGCAAGAAGCCTTCTGGCCAGAGGGAGGACACAAAGCCAGTGTGCAGAACACAGGCTGGCGAAGAACCAAGCCCTTTTCTTTCACAGCTGGGAGGTGAGCTGCGTGGCACAAGTTCTCAAGCCCAGCTTGCCCATTGCCTGGAAACAGACTCAGGGCTTTTGAGGGCCACAATGGGAGTGGGACCAGCTCTTCAGTTTGCATGGGAGTTGGTGAGGCCTGTGACTGCCAGCTTTCCCTAACTTCCCTAACAACCTGCATAACTCAGCACAGGCAGCCATAATTCTCCTAAATACACAACTCCATTGACCTGGGAACCTCACCTCCATCCCCCACAGCAGCGATAGCAAGACCCACTCAAGAAGAGTCAGAGTTCAGATGCTAGCCCTGCCCCGACCTGATGGGCCTTCCCTATCCACCCTGGTAGCTGAAGACAAAGGGCATTTAATCTTGGGAGTTCTGGGGCCTTGCCCACCACCGGTTCCTCTACATACTACCACAGCTGATGCTCTCTAGAAAGCACCCTCTCCCAACAGGAAACTAACCAGCACAAAAATAGAGCATTAAACCACCAAATCTAAGAACACTCATGGAGTTTATTTCACACCCCTGCCACCTCCACTGCAACAGCTACTAGCATTTACTGCTGACAGATCTATAGAGAGTTCACATGTCAGGACTCTGTTCAGACAATCCCAGTACCAGCCCAGAGCTGGGTAGACTTGCTGTGTGGCTAGACCCAGAAGAGAGACAACAATCACTGCAGTTCGACTCACAGGAAGCCACATCCATAGGAAAAAGGGGAGAGTACTACATCAATTGGACAAAAGAATTTGAACAATTGCCTTCAGCCCTAGACCTTCCCTCTGATGAAGCTGACCAAAATGAGAAAGAAGCAGAAAACCAACTCTGATAATATGACAAAACAAGGCTCTTTAACAACCCCTCAAAAAAATCACACTAGCTCACCAGCAATGGATCCAAACCAAAAGGAAATCTTTAATTTACCTGAAAAAGAATTCAAGAGGTTAGTTATTAAGCCAATCAGGAAGGCACCAAAATAAGGCATGCCCAATGCAAGGAAATCCAAAGAATGATATGAGAAGTGAAGAGAGAAATATTCAAGGAAATACATAGCCTAAAAAAAAAAACATTAAAAACTTCAGGAAACATTGGACACATTTAAAGAAATACAAATGCTCTGGAAAGTCTCAGCAATAGAACTCAACAACTAGAAGAAAGAAATTCAGAGCTTGAAGACAAGGTTTCTGAATGAATACATTCCAACATAGACAAACGAAAAGGAATAAGATAATATGAACAAAGTCTCCAAGAAGTCTGGGATTATGTTAAATGACTAAACCTAAGAATAACTGGTGTTCCTGGGGAGGAAGAGAAATCTAAAAGCTTGAAAAATGTATTTGGGGTAATAATTGAGGAAAACTTCCCTGGCCTTGCTAGAAACCTAGACATCCAAATACAAGAAGCACAAAAAACATCTGGGAAATTAATCGCAAAAAGATCACCCAGGCACATTGTCATCAGGTTATCCAAAGTTAACATGAAGGAAGGAATCTTAAGAGCTGTGAGTCAAAAGCACAAGGTAACCAATAAAGGAAAACCTATCAGATTCACAGCAGATTTCTCAGCAGAAACCCTACAAGCCAGAAGGGCTTGGGGACCTATCTTCTGCCTCCTCAAATAAAACAATTATCTGCCAAGAATTTCATATCCAGTGAAACTAAGCATCATTCATATATGAAGGAAAGATACAGTCTTTTTCAGACAAACAAATGCTGAGAGAATTCACCACTACTAAGCTACAACTACAAGAACTGCTAAAAGGAACTCTAAATCTTGAAACAAATCCTAGAAACACATCAAAACAACCTATTTAAAGCATAAATCACACAGGACGTATAAAACAAAAATACAAGTCAAAAAGTAAAAAAAAAAGTAAACAGGCAACAAATAACATGATGAATGCAATGGTACCTCACATTTCAATACTCACATTAAATGTAAATGCTATAAATGCTCCACTTAAAAGATACAGAACTGCAGAATGGATAAGAACTCACCAACCATCTGCTGCATTCAGGAGACTCGCCTGACAAAGACTCAGGTAAACTTAAAGGGGTGGAAAAAGGCATTTCATGCAAATAAACACCTAAAGCAAGCAGGGGTAGCTATTCTTCTATCAGACAAACAAACTTTAAAGCAACAGTGGTTAAATGAGACAAAGAGGGACATTATATAATGGCAAAAGGCCATATTCAACTAGAAAATATCACAATCCTAAACACATATGCACCTAACACTGGAGCTCCCAAATTTATAAAACAATTAGTAATAGATCTAAGAAATGAGACAGACAGCAACACACTAATTTAAGTGGAGGACTTCACCACTGACAGCACTGGACAGGTCAGTAAGACAGAAAGTCAACAAAGAAACAATGGATTTAAACTATACCTTGGAACAAATGATCTTAACAGTTATATACAAAACATTTCATCCAACAACTGCAGAATACACATTCTTTCAACAACACATGGTACTTTCTCCAAGATAGACCATATGATAGGTCATGAGTCTCAATAAATTTAAGAAAATTGAAATTATATCAAGCACTCTCTCAGAAGTGGAATAAAACTGGAAATCAACTCCAAAAGGAAGATTCAAACCAGGCAAATACATGGAAATTAAATAACTTGCTCCTAAATGGGCATTGCATCAAAAATGATATCAAGATGGAAATTAAAACATTCTTCAAACTGAATGACAATAATGACACAACCTATCAAAACCTCTGGAATACAGCAAAGGCAGTGCTAAGAGGAAAGTTGATAGCCCTAAACAACTACATCAAAAAGACTGAAAGAGCACAAACTGGCATTCTAAGGTCATACCTCAAGGAACTAGAGAAACAAGAGCAAACAAAAGAGCTTGGCTATTTCTGTCCTTCTTCCATCAGAAGAAAGGAAATAACCAAGATCAGAGCAGAAGTAAATGAAATTGCAACAAAAAAAAATTACAAAAGACAAACAGCTGGTTCTTTGAAGAGATAAATAAAATTGATAGACCATTAGCAAAAGTAACCAAGAAAAGAAGAGAGAAAATCCAAATAACCTCAAGAAATGAAATGAGATATTACAACGGGCATGACTGAAATACAAAAGATCATTCAAGGCTACTATGAACACCTTTACACACATAAACTAGAATACAAAGAAGAGATGGATAAATTTCTGGAAAAATGCAAACCTCCAAGCTTAAATCAGGAAGAATTAGATACCCTGAACAGACCAGTAACAAGCAGCAAGACTGAAATGGTAATTTTAAAATTATCAACAAGAAAATGTCCAGGATCAGGCAAATTCACAGCAGAATTCCACCAGAAATTCCAAGAAGAATTGTTATCAATCCCTTTGACACTATTCCACAAGGTAGAGAAAGAAGGAATCCTCCCTAATTCATCCTATGAAGCCTGCATCACCCTAATACCAAAACCAGGAAAGGACATAACCAAAAGAGAAAACTACAGACCAATATCCTTGATAAACATAGATGCTAAAATTCTTAACAAAATACTAGCTAACCAAATCCAACAACACATCAAAAAGATAATCCACACCATGATCAACTGGGTTTCATACCAGGGATGCAGGGATGATTTAACATACACAAGACAATAAATGTGATATACCAAATAAAAAGAATTAAAAACAAAAATCACATGATCATCTTGAGGGTTTACAATCTCAATAGATGCAGAAAAAGCGTTCAACAAAATCCAGCATCCCTTTATGATTAAAACTCCCAGCAAAATTGGCATACAAGGGACATACCTCATTGTAATCAAAGCCATCTATGACAAACCCATAGCCAACATAATACTGAATGGGGAAAAGTTGAAATCACTCCCTCTGAGAATGGGAACAAGACTAGGATGCCCATTCTCACCACTCCTTTTCAACATAGTACTGGAAGCCCTAGCAATCAAACAAGAGAAAGAAATAAAGGGCATCTAAATCGGTAAAGAGGAAGTCAAACTGTCACTGTTTGCTGATGATATAATCATTTACCTTGAAAACCCTAAAGACTCCTCCAGAAGGTTCCTAGAACTGGTAAAAGAATTCAGCAAAGTTTCCAGATACAAGATTATTGTACACAAATCAGTACCTCTTCTATAAACCAACAGCAAACAAGCAGAAAATCAAATCAAGTACTCAATCCCTTTTACAATAGCTGCAAAAAAAAAAAAAAAAAAAAACAGGAATATACCTAACAGAAAAGTTGAAAGCCATCTACAAGGAAAACTACAAAACACTGCTAAAAGAAATCATAGATGACACAAACAAATGGAAACACATCTCATGCTCATGGATGAACAGAATCAATATTGTGAAAATGACTGTACTGCCAAAGGCAATCTATAAATTCAATGCAATCTCCATCAAAAGACCACCATCATTCTTCATAGAATTAGAAAAAATAATTCTAAAATTCATATGGAAACAAAAAAGAGCTCACATAGCCAAAGCAAGACTAAGCAAAAAGAACAAATCTGGAAGCATCACACTACCTGATTTCAAACTATACTATAAGGCCATCATCACCAAAACAGCATAATACTGGTATAAAAATAGGCACATAGACCAATGGAACAGAATCAAGAACCCAGAAGTAAACTCAAATACTTACAATGTACACTGGTGACTTGAGGGGAAGGGTTGGAGGCAGGGAGGCGAGAGATAAAAGACTACAAATAGGGTGAGTGTATACTACTAAGGTGACGACGGGTGCACCAAAATCTCACAAATCACCACTAAAGAACTTACTCACATAACCAAATACCACCCGTATCTCATAACTTATGAAAAAATAAATTTAAAAGAAGCAGATATGGTTTTTTATGTATTTTAATTTTTCACATACTTTAGGAGAAAAATATCTTTACAATTGTCCTTTTCTGTATTTCAGAAATTATGATTCCTTGATAATAACATCTCTACATTCCACTGTTACTCCCTGGTTTGTTCCTTCAATGTTTTTTCATGAATTTTGCAGTAGATTTCTTCTTAATTGAGCTTAATCTTTACCACTATTCTTCATTTAAGATAATTGCTATTAAAATAGCATTTCCTAAGTCATGTTCCACAGAAGTTTCCATAAATAAGCATGATAAACACCAAGTTAACAAAACAGTTAAAAAGTTACGTTCTCTGCAGGCCTTCTCAGATACACTAACCTTCTTTAATACACTAACCTCTGAATTTCTGAGAGAGGAAACAAAATAGAAAAATTTTTGTGATTCATCACATAAACAGACCTAAAGACAAAAATCACTTGATTATCTCAATATATGCAAAAAAAAATCTTTCAATAAAATTCAACAGCCCTTCATGGAAAACTACAAAACACTGGGAACAAGACAAGGATGCCCACTTTCATCACATAAACAGACCTAAAAACAAAAATCACTTGATTATCAAGTGATAATGTTAAAAACTCTTCATATTAAAAACTCTGAATATACTAGGTATTAAAGAAACATACTTTAAAATAATAAGAGTCATCTATGACAAACCCACAGCCATTATCATACTGAATGGGGAAAAGCTGGAAGCATTCTTTTTACAAACTGGCACAAGACAAGGATGACCTCTCTCACCACTCCTACTCAACAGAGTATTGGAAGTCCTGAGAAAAAAAGTAAAGGGCACCCAGATAGGAAGAGAGGAAGTCAAACTATCCCTGTTGGCAAACAACATGATCCTGTATCTAGAAAATTTAAACAACATGATCCTGTATCTAGAAACTCCATAGTCTTGGCCCAAAAGCTCCTTCAGCTAATAAACAACTTCAGCAAAATCTCAGGATACAAAAAAACATACAAAAATCACTAACATTCTGACACACCAACAACAGTCAAGGTTAGAGCCAACTCAGGAATGCAAACCCATTCACGATTGCCACAAAAAGAATAAAATACTTAGGGATACAGCTAACCAGGAAGGTGAAAGATATCTATGATAAGAACTACAGAACATAATCCCAGCACTTTGGGAGGCCAAGGCGGGTAGATCACGAGGTCAAGAGATCCAGACCATCCTGGTCAACATGGTGAAACCCCGTCTCTACTAAAAATACAAAAAATTAGCTGGGCATGGTGGCGCATGCCTGTAATCCCAGCTACTCGGGAGGCTGAGGCAGGAGAATTGCCTGAACCCAGGAGGCGGAGGTTGCCGTGAGCCGAGATCGCGTCATTGCACTCCAGCCTGGGTAACGAGCGAAACTCCGTCTCCAAAAAAAAAAAACTACAGAACAATGCTCAAAGGAATCACAGATGATACAAACAAATAGAAAAACATTACATGCTTATGCATAGGAAGAATCAACATTGTTAAAATGGTCATACTGCCCAAATCAATTTATAGATTTAATGCTATTCCTATCAAACTACCAATGAAATATCTAACAGAACTAGAGAAAACTATTTTAAAATTTATACAGAAACAAACAAAAAAAAAAGAGGCTGGGCATGGTGGCTCACTCCTGTAATCCTAGCACTTTGGGAGGCTGAGGTGGGTAGATCACTTAAGGTCAGGAGTTCGAGACCAGCCTGACCAAATGGAGAAACCCTGTCTCTACTAAATATACAAAAATTGGCCGGGCGTGGTGGTGCGTGCCTATAATCCCAGCTACTCTGGAGGCTGAGGCAGGAGAACCACTTGAACTGGGGAGGCCAAAGTTGCAGTGAGTTGAGATCACGCCACTGCACTCCAGTCTGAGTGACAGAATGGGACTCCATCTCAAGAAAAAAAAAGCTATTAAGAAATCATAAGGAAAAGAAAATAAATTTATTATTTAATAGGTGGAAGTAGATCATCACAAAAGTCTTCATATGCATCTACTCTGGTGATGGGTGCACCAAAATCTCACAAATCACCACTAAAGAACTTACTCATGTAACCAAATACCATCTGTACCCCAATAATTTATGAAAAAATAAGAAAATGCTGCACTGAAAAGAACTTCTTGAATGCAAATATAATCATATCTCCTTCCTGATTAAAAATCTTCAATTATTAATGATAGTTCAATAATGATAGTTCATCAGTAACAGTAGCAGGGATCAGAAAACAATGGCCCATGGACCAAATCATGCCTGTAGTTTGTCTTAGTTCAGTCCTCAGATTATGAATTGTTTTTATGTTTTAATGTTGTAAATAATCAAAAGAAGAACATTACTATTTCATGACATGTAGAAATTATATAAAATTCAAATTACAGTGTACAAAAAAATAAAGTTTTAGTGGAATATAGCCTTGTTCATTCACATGGTTCACGTCTGCTTTCATGCTACAACAGAGTTGAGTCATTGTGACAGATTCAAATTTGGTTTATCTGTAAACCAAAATGTCATTTTACTAATAATGGGAGATATTAAAATATATAGCCCACAGAGCCTAAAATATTTACTACATATAAAAAATAAAAAGATAAATAAAAAATTTACTTCCTGGCTTATTGGAGAAAAAGTATGCTAACCCGTATACTATAGGACGAGGTCTGACTCCCTTAATAAACAAAAGAAAAGCCCTTTAAAGTCTATTCCATGCCTAGCTATCCAGGCCAATCTCCCATACCTACCATCTATGTTTAAAAAACAAAACAAAAAACAAACTTGTTTGAAGTTACACTATCTCATGTGCAAATTATGTTAACCAGTTTTTAACAAATTTGCAAAACAAAATTTTTAAGAGATATTAGATATTCAAAGAAAATTTGAGAGTCTTTTTTTTTCTGTAATAACAACAAAAACATCTTTATTCCATTTCAAAAGAGATTTTTCATGGCTTACCAACCTCAAAAGCACTATATTTTGGCTTTTCTCAAAGAAACCACTTCACCAGATGTTTGAGGGGTTTTGTGTACACATTTCTGTCTTTGGAGATAAATTTATTGACTGTATTTACTGGAAAACAGCCCTTTCACTAAGGGAATATAAATTTTATACTGAAAAATTTATCATACATTTTTTTCTCTGAGGAATTTTAGTACTCAATTAATTCTTTAAATTATTGATTAAAGTAGCCAAGCTCTTTTGGTATAGTTTCTAAATGTCCCTTACCTAAAAGATCATTTTGATACAGCCAAAATATAAATCTTAGGCTAAGCAATCACCACCAGAATGCCCCAAATTGTGCATAAGTAGATGGAAACTACTCGGCATTTCTACATGACTCTGCATGGCTTGCCTGCTTGGTATGCATCATTCATTTTAAGACTCAAAGCTTCTTAGCCCAGGGATAGCCTCTTTCTGGCATGTTTTTCAGATCTTGAGAATGAGCAGGAATATTTACAGACAAGTCGTAGTATAACATGGTAATAATAAAACATACTTAATGGAAAAATACCAGACACACATCTGGCATCTTCTGAACCTGTTTTCCTGACAGAAAATTCAATTACAGTAATTTTCAGTTAAAAATCAAACAAAAACCTCGAGTTTATTTATAAACCAACATGTCATTTTACTAATAACAGGAGATACTAAAATGTCAAAATACTTCTTCCCACATCTGAATTATATCTTTCCTAAACTAGGAAGTAGTACTCCCAGACTGGGATTCCCATGAGGAGGCACCGAGAAGGAAGCAAAGCACAAAAGTTCCATTATTTCTTCTGAGAATTAAATATATGAAAAGACTTAGTAAACTAACTTGCCCTTAATTTAAATGACAAGGCCCTTAACGTTTGCCTTTCTCATATCATTGAGGCTTCTCATTTGCAAAATTATAGAAATGTAATTCCAGAAGACAGAATTTTCAAAGAAAGTAGTGTGGCACAGACCAGCTCCTAGAGGATGATTAATAAGAAGTGTATGTGACTGTGGGGGTGGGTATGTCCATCTCTCTCCAGCTTGGACATCTAGCTATGCTCAATTTGTATGGCTATAGCATTCTTTTCACATGAGTGCTGGAGTTCCACAGGTCTCATAAAAGATAAAACAATTCTATGCTTGCTGTTTCATTCATTTGTTCAACAAATGTATCCGAGTGCTTTCAATAAATACTAGTCTGAGTCATTGCTAAGACATGCAAATTGTATTTCTTATAAAGTACATGTATCCAGAACCTTAAAAAAGACCATACATAAGTAGCAATATCCATATTATACCAAGGTCAAGCAAAAAAAAAAAAAAAGTGTTAATAAACTTTCAGGAAGCCACCAGTCACTTTTTCCGCCAGCAGTCTCTGGTTAGGCAGACAAGATTGAGTGCATAGTCCATCTCACCACTGAAAAGTACTTCTTCATTAGTGGTGATGGCACGAGCAATGGAGCAGGCACAGTCAGATGCCAGCACAATAATGAAAAACAATGAATCATCACTAGAACTTTGCAAAGAAGCATATTTTGCAATTAAACCAATTCTGTTGAGAGAAATGAACATCAGGATTAAGTTGCTCTGCTTTAGAATACATGCAAAAAATGGTCTTCCGTAATAAAATCACAAAACAGATAATACATTATAAAGAAGGTTTCTGCATAACAAAATTACTATGTGTTCACATATTAACAGCTCATTTATTTAGTTAATAAATACTTATTGGTTACTATCCTACACAAGCATTCCTCAATGAACACAACAATTACACTGTAATTCCTTCCTTCAAGGAATGATAGTCTAGAAAAATGTAATGTGGCACAGTAGAGCTACAGTTAAAATTTGCCAATATCAGGAAAACATGGAAAGTAGAGTATCAGAGGAAAAAAACAATGAAAGTAATACGGTATAAAGAGTATGCATGTTGTTTAACGCAAACTTGAGAAGTCTCAAGACTTAGAACTGAAATAACAGGCAGAGGGATCACTCTTTCCACTTTTTATTCTCATATCGCTTTCTCCTATTTGTTAATCCTCCACAGAGAACCTGGACGAATTTTATCCATCTACACTTCCTTTGGACAGACAATATGATTTCTAGCAGTACAGTCAAATATAATAATATATTTACCAACAAAGATAACCATCAATTTCTCATAAAGAGATTTTACTTTTATCTTTAAAGCATTCCAGTAAAATGAATTCAATGAGAACTCTTGGCCACCATGAGAATAGACTGATTCACTTCAGCTTAAATCCGTAAGTTGTACATTTTGCTCTAATATTTAAAAAGAGGTCTTCCTATTTTATTTATAACAGCAAAGTACGTTTTCCAAAATTCTGAATATTGTCAGAAAACAGACCCACGGAGACCTAACATTGCCATATTGTATGCGATGGTAGTCCCATAAGATTATTGCAGAGCTGAAAAATTCCTATCACCTAGCAACATTGTAGCCATCATAGTGTCACAGATGTAACACATTATTTACCTTTGTGGTGATGCCAGTGTAAACAAACCAACTACACTGCCAGTCACTACAAATATAGCACACACAATTAGGTACAGTACATAATACTTGATAATAAACATCTTTCTTATTTATAAATTTACTACACTTTTTATCATTATTTTAGAGTGTATTCCTTCTACCTATTAACAAAAGTTAATCAAAAAACAACCTCAGGCAAGCTCCTCAGAATGTATTCCAGAAGAAGGCATTTTTATCATAGGAGACGACAGCTCCATGCATGCTATTATCCCTGACGAGGGGAACAAGAGCTGGAGGCAGAAAATAGTACTATTGATTATCTTAACCCCTATGTAAGCTCAAGTTAATGTGTATCTCTGTGTCTTAGTTTTTAACCAAAAAAAAAATTTTAAAGTAAAAGAAATTTAAAAATAGAGAAAAGCTTATAAAATATAAAGCAAACATTTCTGTACAGCCATACAATGTGTTTGTTTTAAACTTATGACAAAAGAATCAAAAAATTTTTAAAAGTTATAATAAAATAAGGTTAATTTTTTACCAAAGAAAAATATTTTTAATAAATTTAGTGTAGCCTAATTATACAGTGTTTATAAAGTCTACAATCATGTAGTTATGTCTTAGGCCTTCCCATCCACTCCCCACTCAATCACTGACATACCGAGAGCAACTCACAGTCCTCCAACCTCCATTCATGGTAAGCACTCCACACAGGTGTGCCATTTTTATCTCTTATGTTGTATTTTTACTGTACCTTTTCTATGTTTAGCTACACAAATACTTAACCATTTTGTTACAATTGCCTACAGTATTCAGTACAGTAACATACTATACAGGTTTACAGTCTAGGAGCAATAGGCTATACCATACAGCCTAGGTATGCAGTAGGCTATACTATCTAGGTTTGTGAGAGTACACTCTATGATGTTTGCACAACAATGAAATCACCTAATGACACATTCTTCAGAAGGTATACCTATTTTGCTAATCAATGACATGACTATATCTATTTTCAACATCAAGTTACATTAACTAGAATTCACTCTATCTTTCGGGGAACTATAAAGATTGTTGTACCCGAACTCCATGGCCAACAAACCAATTTAGCAATTAAACCATTTATAGTGTTACAGAATTTTGACTTAGACTTTGAAATGAAATGGTAGAATCTGCATGCTTGATTACTTCTTTAAAATATGGTATATCTCCATAGGGATTTCTAAAGCCATTTAAGCACTCCACAACAGCCAGAATACAGTTAAGCTAATAGACCATTAAATACCTATGACTATGTACTTCTCAGATAATATTCTTCCATCTCTAGCTAGATACATTGTCACAATGAAGATGGCACTGAGGAAAGCATTTGGGTCATAAAATATCTGTTAGCTTGTTTATTGAGCCTGGAAGGAAAATATCTCCAGTGGGATGATTTCAAAATTCACCAGATCCAAATGCTCAATTTTAAACATTTGCCATTTTAAACATCTGTCTCCCCCTACAGCACCACCTTTTAACTAAGAGTACATGAATCCATCAGTGGAAAGAGCATCTGTGGAATAGAGCACCTCTAGATTCAATGTTTAATATTGCAGTAGCTCTCTGATGCAGAAAATGTAAGAGATGTTAGGATCCAAGGATTCCCAATCAGTGCCATCTCCTTCTGATAAATTCGGAAGCAATTAAAAAATAAGAAAAACGTATGAGGCAAGGTGGAGTCCAAAATGTCATCCTTGTCACTGATAAATACTGAGTTGGAAGATAAAGCATCATATGAGAATCAACAAGGCCTGAAAACTCCCTGCCCTCCAAATCCAACTGTAGGAACAGACTACCCACGGGAAAGTTTAAGTCTATAGAGCAGAACATTTATTTAACCGTATCCTCTGGTCCATACTGGAGACAGAAGGAAAAAAAAATACTCTAAATGCCTTTCACTTAGGACTATTGATAGGTTAGCTCATGACAATTGATAAAAGTAGATCATTGCTATTTCCTACCAATCAGATAACCCAATCAATACCAACTGGGGAAAGTAACAGGTACAGCAAAGGGCCAGGCAGGTTCAGGGGAAACTCCTACTAAACCAGAAACCAGAAGAGAAAAGAAGTATCTCGTAGCACAGTTCACAAGAGTGAATACACAGTGAATTTCTGTCCTGCAATGCAGATCCCTGAATTCTACAGCACCACACAGGCCTTTACTGGGGAAACTTGCAAGACTAGGTCAGAAAAGAGAAGGCCTCCTGCTACCAACAGCCTACAAAGACCAGGCTGTACAAGCTCTGCTGCACAAACTATGTGCGTTCTCCTTCCAGGAGAAGGACTCCACGCCACAATAACCTCTCTTACAGGACAAGGTCTGTTGGGGTGACAGCTGTTTACAGAAGTTGCCTGGTAAAGCAAGTTGCCCACCACCTTAAGACCCTGTCTTCAGGTACACCCCTTACTGACAAAGGAAAGGAAACCATTGTGCTCATAGAATACTAAATTTGGGTGTAGCCCCTCCCACTGGATGATGAGGGAACTGCTGTCCCTAACTGGCTCATTGTCCAAACTACCTAAAGTAAGGTTACTGGGCCACTGTTTAAGAATTCCACTTGTCACAAATTGCCTCACTAAGAAGTATGTAAAAGAGAGAAAGTTATAAATTTTTCCTATTATAAATTTCAGATATTCTGAAATAGAAGTGAGCTATGCAAATATTTAAAACATACTTGATGGAATAGCAATAGAAATACTCTTTTTTATATCATAGTACAGTTCTGAATTCAATGCATCTTTAAGAAAAGCTTAGTACACTTACTGCTAAATTATTTAGTTGCACCAAAATAATTTTTTCATGCTAATCATCTAATCATCAATGTAATTATCTCACAATGTTTCAAAGGCTCTTGAAAAGCAACAAGATAATGCTTTATCAGTAAAAATGGATTTCTGAATTTTTATGAATTGTTCTACATACATGAAGAAACTTAACTTCAATGAATTGGTAGATTCAACTCAGCACTAACTGAATCTGTGGACAACTTTCTGGGGGAAAATAAGACAGTGTGGGCATACTCAGAGGAAAAGAAGGCAGGTCTGAAGTGGGGAGATCTTGACCCTTTCATGACAATATAGTCCTTCAATGGAGAGAGAAAAATTTGGTACCTCTTCAGATACATAAATCTCTAGCATGTGGTCTAATACAGATGTGCTCCAAAAGCAATACACATAATACTAGAAATTTCCTATTCATGAATAGTGGACACTCATTGACTAACAGTGAATTGCCATTATTACTGCTCAGTGGAAACACATTTTAACAGTTTAATGATTTCTTCAGCCAATTAATTCTCCAATCATTTAACACAGTACCAGCTGTCAAAGCAGGCTCATGGTTGAGTAAAACATGAAGCTCATTCACTTTCACACAACAATGAGCTGCTGAGGCTCTCTTATATGATCATAAGTAATGTCATTCATACATCCATGCAATTATAAAAACCAGAAAACCACAGAACAGGGTGACCCAGAAATGCCAGTTTCTCTGAGAGAAATTCAAAGCAACTTCTGAAGTCACTCTATCACTTTTATTTTCTGTTTTTGTTTTACCAATTTTTTTCCTTTTCTTTTTTTTTTTATTCATCATATTTTCGTTGCCATTCTTTTTCCTCCACTTTGTTTTCTTCTCCCTGTTACCCATTCTCTATATCTGTCAAGGATTCCAGAGACATTACTTCTGTAACAGGTAAAAACTAACAGCGTCAATACCTCCTTCAGTGTAATAGGGAAAAAATGATGGTCTAAAAGAGGGCCTGTGAAACCCTTCCAAAAAGGGAAGATATGGGAAAAGATACTCAGAGGGGCAGAGGAAGAAACTGGGTGCACGGGTGGGACCTGCTCTCCACTTCTACTAGCAGTACTGACCAGAGTAGGGGAAACCATGAAGAATTTCCAGGCCACTGATGCATAAAGAACCCCTAGTCTGCTGCATATCAAAACAAATATCTTCTAAATGTTTTCTTAGCAGTGTTCCCCTGCTTCAAATAGGCAAAAATCACACACCCTGGGCCCCAAAATACTATGTGGTGCTGGCTCCCTCTGCTAAAGACAGAAAAACAGCACAGTGTGCCTGGTGTTGGTGTCAGTTCACCAAGCAAAACTCTTACACTGTATTTAAAAATCAGGAAAACATTCAAAAGCACTGCATCTTTTATATGTGTTCAAGAAACTTATATCATAGTACAGTTTTGAATTCAATGCATTTTTAAGAAAGCTCTATAGAGTCACTTCTAAATTATTTAGTTACATGATATAATTTTTTATTATAATTTCATGCTAACCATTGATTTGTGACTTATCTAAACTTTCGATGGCTCTTGAAACAACTAGAAGGCAAGAGGTGTCTTTAACAATAGTGTGTGTATACATATATATATATAATCAAATTCATTTGTACTGTAAGAATTCTTATCCTTGTTTTTATGCATATCAGGAGCTGCATGAACAATGACTATAGCATAAAAGTATAAAAAATAAATCTTGAAAATTTTTTGAAATCTTCATCTTACACTACACTGCTTAAAAGGTATACAGCATTCTTGAAGAAATGTGTATTTCACATCTTTTTTCCTGAACTTTTGTGTTTTTCAATTATATTGAAATGATTTTATAGCAAAATCTAGGACATTCCCAGACTTTGCAGATATCCCTTAAGTTCCATACAGAAGCAGGAAAATTATCCTTCTTTGAAGGACACGAAGCCTCAGACCTTAAATATATCAAAGGCAACCAGTATGAACCAAGCTCAGAGGTTCCTCTCAGATGTTTTTCACTGTATTAGATTTCTGGAAATTCTGGATATGTGGACAGAAGTTCCAAAATATAATTGCTATTTACTTTCTTATATTCTTCAAAAGTGGGAACTTAACTTCTAAATTAAGCTGATTTAGAAACCTTGAATGATGTGATAATTCTTAATGAATTATGAGTCAACTTTATAGACCTCATTTCAAAGATAGCCATCAATACTAAAGAAGTTGTTAAATGTTTCCTGTGTCATAAAAATTATATAGTCAATCATCTGTGTCCTGAGGTTTAACATAATTTAGACTATTAAACATTTCATATGGTTTCTAACTATAAATGTATCAGTCACACCAAAAGATAAATAAAATTAGCAGTTTATACAATGCCTATAGTACCATTTTTGGCATACAAATGTTGACAGATTAATTGAAAAATCTGAATTTAGTGGAGTCCAAACATGGAATGGCTTTATTGTCTTCAATAATAAACCTTTTGAATCTCCATTTCCCATCTCTTAAAAAAAATCTGAGTCAGAATCTAAAATGCTTTCTGGATATTTCGAGCTTCTGAAGTTCCCAATCTTGCCCAAATTTAAAACTTCAATTTCATATCCAAGAAACAGGCCTCTTACCTAACTTAGGCTTCCTGTGATTCTCCTTCCCACCTCCCTTTTCTTGTTCTAGCTTTTCCTTTGTAGAAGCAGAAAGTAGAGCTTAGAGAAAAGTGCCAAAAACATCGTTTACCTTCCTTGCGCAGTTACAGTCTTCCCTTAGCCAAAGACAATCTCCGTGTGGTGTGCGTAGAAAGGCTCGTGGTTGGTTTTTTTTTAAGGCCCCACAGATGAGTTCCATTGGATGCCCCGTTGAGGTAGGCAGGCTCTCCGTGGTACAGGTGTACCTTCTGATGTGGTACACCTGCTCTGACTCAGGATCTCAGTCCCTGCTTCGGCTCAGGACCTTAGTCCCTGCTTCAAATGATATCACCAATGATCAAGCACACCTGGCTCCCTTGCACTAGTAGCCCAGCGTAAAATTCCACCTCCTTGATTGCAGTGAGCCAATATCGAGCCACTGCACTCCAGCCTGGGCTACTACAGAGAAAGACTCCATCTCAAAAAAAAAAAAAAAAAATTCTACCTCCTTGTTTCCTAAACAATGGATGACACACAAGCTCCTCACCTACTTCTGACCTCTCTGCTTTGTGGTTTCTCTGTTTGCCCCACAAAGTTTGCTTACATCATTGTGGAGCAGGTTGGCAAAGCTGCTATGGGAACAGACATTTAATACAGGCTTGAGATACCAATGTCATCCTCTTCCAAGCATGTCAATTCCTGTGAGGGATTCTCTCAGACCCCATTTTCCTTGGTGAGGGAAGGACTATGAGGGAGGAAAACCATAACACTCCTTCCTAGGCCAAGAACTCAAAGCCACAATGAACGTCCTCAAATCCCTTAACATTTTCTTATACTCACTGGGAGTGATGATCAGACTAGCAGGTTCAATTTGACTATCTCTTTTCATTTAATTTGTTTTGCTTTTAATTTTGTATACCTTTAAATATTGATTTTTGTTTATGCTACCATACAGATAGAGTACAAAGTGAAGGTGCATTGGTCCGTTTTCATACTGCTATGAAAAAATACCCAAAACTGGGTAATTTCTAAAGAAAAAGAGATCTAATGAACTCACAGTTCCACATGGCTGGGACACATCTTACATGGCAGCAGGCAAGAGAGCATGTGCAGGGGAACTGCCCTTTATAAAATCATCAGATCTCATGAGACTTACTCACTATCATGAGCACAGCGCAGGAAAAACCTGCCCCCATGATTCAATTACCTCCCACCGGGTCCCTCCCATGCCACATGGGGGTTTTAAGTACAATCAAGATGGTATTTGGGTGGGGACATAGCCAGACCATATCAGAGGGATCCCACGGCTCAGTGATGGCTTTCTGCAGAATATGGAAACACTCAGTTTTCTGTTTTGAAGTTTTAGCAAAACTTCCAAAACAGGAGAAGTCTCATTTCCCATCCTGTTACCCACTGTTAACCAAAATTTGAGGACTATAACAAATTTTTCATGCTGTACTTATTCCAGAATTACTGCTTTCCTTTATAAGGCCAGAGAGATTTATAAAACATTTCATCAGTGCATTGAAAACAACATTTCTAGAAGCCATTGGCAGTTAGGAGTCGCTTCGGTTAAGGGCCATACTTTCATCTCTTCCATTTTGTTCAAGGCTGTGAAAGCCAATAGAAATAATTTTGTGACTGGAGAATTGGCCTCTTTGAAAGGACAAATATGAAATCAAAAATAGGGACTCTTTTCTGAGAAATGTTTGTAACTCCTTTTTTTCTTTAGTCATCTTCTTCTGCATTCACTGAGACTATTACCTTTACTCCACCTCTTAAGTTCAATTTTAAGTTTTTTTTCATTTCTTGAAGCTTCTAGGCTGTTTATTAGACAGTAGGGTATTGTTTTGGTTCTCAATTTGTTTTCTTATTCCAACCATCCCGGTTTTTATCCCACTCTTCTCTTAAATAATTTTTGAGTCCTGGTTTTAATAAGTTTACGTTTTCAGTATGTTTCTCCACAGAGTAAATAAAAAAGAATATGCTTTCTGGATAATGTTTTCTTTTAAACTGGGTTCTTTCTGCGCTTCATATATTAGGCTTCTTCCCTCTTTCCCCTTGGTATGTGTGCATAGGTTTTTGTGTATTTGGTTTCATTTGTTTCCCATAGTTATATTTTGATTGTGCTTAATGTGGGAAGCTCTGTCCATACCAAGTGTTTGCCCTGACATTATGTGTGTGAGAATTGTTCTGATTTCTCTTCTGCCAAATCTGGGACAGTGGGTCTTGTAACCTCTAACCACTTTTACACTGACTATGATCATGGGACTGGAAGAGGGGTTGTCTTGACCAAGACCAAGAGTGCTCCTTGCTGGGAGGCTCCAGGCTCGGATCGCCCTGATATCTAGTACCCATGGGCTGCTCACTCCCAGGCTTGGGCTTGTTACCCCTACTCAGCACAGCTATCTAAAATGGAAAGACCTGGGGCAATTCTTGCCTCTTCAGAGGTACTGTGATGCCATATAGGGGCTTCCATTCTCAACATTTTTTTCTTAATTTCCCCCAGTAAGAACTTTAGTGTAACTATTTGGGATGTACTTCCCTAAAACAAAAATTCCTTCCTGGTGTCTGAATTCTGGCTCTTCTCTGCCTATAGTTGTAGAATCTTCACCTCCATTACAATTCATTCTCACCCAGATTCTAGGACCAGTGCTACAAGGAGAGTGGAAAAAGAAGGATTCAAAAACACAATAAGAACATGTAATGGGCTGGGTGCATTGTATATTATTATAGGTAACTTAATTTTCATTATACTCCAAATTTTTTTATGTAAGAAACTAGAAAATGTAAGGAGGTTTAATAACTTGTCACAACTCAAGAGAAGCAGAATCTTATCCTAGTTCTAGCCAATCTCGAAGCTATGTTCTCTACGCTATACCTATGGGGTGCTGGTAAATGTTTAACAGCCATTTCTGGAGGTGAGAGAGACGGAGAAGGCCCAATATGTGACATTTGTGATTCCATTGTGTAAATAATCCCACCATTATCAATTTCAAGTTCTCCATCAAAGAGCTCACAAATGTCTTTAAAATGTTTTTACACTTCATATTGATACCCAGTTCTCTATTTTCAACAATCACACTTACTCCTTCTCTAATTCTTCTTCTTAGTTTTATTAACCATGCCAAATTTCTAAATTCTCTGGGCTCTTCTTGACCCAGGTATGTAACCAGATATTCTTACTAATCCCTGTGCTTTACTCCCTAAGAGGTTATCCTGGCCTCCATGTGAGCCTGGAACCTTGCCTTGTCTTTGCTAGATTCTTAGCCAGGGTCTGGATACCACTATAGGGGTCTGATTACTGATACATAGATGATAAAAACCACATGATCTACCTACATTTCTGAATGTCAGCTACTAAGGGTTTGCCCACTGCTATCCATGTACCACCTGTCTATCACCACAGAGTGTATAGATCCTTCCTTCCAAGACTCAAAGGTCTGTTTCTCAGGAACATTTTCAAACATTGTGGGAAGGTCTAATTTCAGGTTCCCAGTCTTCACAATTGTCCTTTATCTGCTGCAATTAACCACGTTTTGCTGATGTATCCCCAGGGTATGATGTGGAACCAAGAGCCTGCTCACAAAAGCGGGAAATGAGTAAGCTTTTGTGGCACATCAGTGGTGAAGTACCATCTTCCCTCCCATCAGAACAGTCACTGTTGCCATTGCCACCAAGACCACTACTCACAGCCCATCAGAACAGAAATCAATACTCCAACATCTCCCGTTTGAAAGACTATCTGCTGTAACCCTGGATTTCCCCATTTCTCAGCTGTTTTGTAATTTGCTGGATGTTTACTGCGAAATCTGTGTTCTCTATCCTGAAGCTGTACAAATTATTCACTGTATTTAGTGTTGAATAGAACTACAATTTCTAAAGTTATTTAATAGAGGGTGGGGGGAAGCCATTTCCCTTTCAGTATTCTGCAGAAAGAATTTAAAATGAGTAAGCTGAATCCATTCATTATTATTGCATAAATCAAAGGCAAAATTATTTTTCTGAGTAAAGAAAAAAGGGGAAGTTAGATTCAAACTAAAGAGTACACATTAAAATAACATGCAAAATGTTAAATTAAAATGCTAGTATATTCAAATTGTATAATTTAGAAATTAACTTGATTTAGAACCTCTAGGATTCAAAAATCACTGAGCAAGGATTAGGGCTTAATCATTTACATCTTCAAGGAAAGATCTTCTTAGCATTTGATAAGGTGTTAACTGAATCCAATGACACTTGTGAGGAATAAAATGTAATTTGACTGTCTTATCATTGCTAGACAATGTCTGTGTTTAACCTAACAACTCAAAAATAATCTTCCCATTAGATCAGATACACATTAACATATTGTAATTAACTACAGGTGATTTAACAGCAAGTAATTTAACTATTACGGCTTTGAGTCTGTAAACAGTCTCCATAGTTCCTACAATTGTTCATTTTGCATTAAGAGTTTAATGGCTATCTCTTTGTTTTGTTTTGTTTTCCAGATAGAGACTCTGAAGTATGTCAGCTCACTGCAACCTCTGCCTCCTGGTTTCAAGTGATTCTCCTGCCTCAGACTCCCAAGTAGCTGGGACTACAGGCACACACCACCACACCCAGCTAATTTTTGTATTTTTAGTAGAGATGGGGTTTCACCATGTTGGCCAGGATGGTCTCGATCTCTTGACCTCATGATCCACCCACCTCAGCCTCCCAAAATGCTGGGATTACAACCGTGAGCCACCACGCCCGGTGGCTATCTCATTTTTAAACACATTGCAACAATTTCTGCAAAAACACATTGAAAGGCTAATTCTAATGTAGGTAAGTCTGTCTGTAACATCCTATTAACATTTCTATCAATGAAATAATGTGGACAATGAGTCACTTAATACTATATATTAGCCTGGCAGATTGTCAACATGTAATGTAAATCAAATTACTAAGGAAAAAACCATTTAAGATGTAAAAACTTATAATACAGGTTTAAAGAATTAATCACAAAGGATTTATCCTAAAGGTTGTTTACACAGATTCAGCATCTTAAAGCTCTATGTTTTCTTTGTTTGTTTGTTCGTTTGTTTGAGATAAAGTCTCCCTCCGTTGCCCAGGTTGGAGCGCAGTGATGCAATCTTGGCTCAATGCAATCTCCACCTCCCAAGTTCAAGCAACACTTCTGCCTCAGCCTCCCGAGCAGCTGAGATTACAGATGGAGTTTTGCTCTGTTGGTCAGGCTGGTTTCGCACTCCAGACCTTGTGATCTGCCTTGGCCTCCCAAAGTGCTGGGATTACAGGCATGAAACTGTAAGTGTTTTTGAGATTACTAAATAAACTAAAGTGATGCAGCAAACATTCAGACAGAAAGGAAATCCCAGAAAGAGAGTCTTTAATGAAAATTTACTTCACTGATTTTTCCCATTCCTCACACCAGAATTTTAATTGTAATATTGCAATAGGGTCGACATAAGTTATTCAAAAATAAATAACAATGTTTATGGGGTTTCACTGCCAAGAGACTTTATGAAAATGACAAACATGCTTGCTTGCAAACAATTGAACATACTCTCTAAAAGAGTTATGCATTCTTAATTCATATAACAATGATTTTAACTGAGTGACAAACACATGTAAACATAAATGACACTACATAATAGAGTTCTGATATGAAGTTTCAAATGCACTAAGAAATCAATAAGAATCTCACCAGAGAGGCCCAAATGGCATTCATCCTAAAGGCCGTAGATCCTCTACTCTATTGCACATTGTCATGATACCCCATAATGGTAGCAACTATTATGCATCCCCTAATGGCACAAGATCATGGATTTTACTTGTTAATCACTTCACAATCATTTTCATGCGGGCTCCATGAGGCTATCAACACACATGCTCAGACTCCATCAGTTACTTGCTGCTGCTCGGGAAGTCAATGCCAAGGGATGGAACTCCTCTATCATTAATAACATTTATTATCATAAAATTTTAGTAGAACAACAAAAGCGTAATTTCCCATGGAGGAGCTGGTATGAGATTTGACCTGTGACTTGGCTATTTGGATACGAATTATTAAATTTGCTAATTATATCTAATCTCTTGCTGCTGTCACTGCTGCTACCACTGCTGCTACTCCTTTCTTCTCTTCTCTTTGCTAATTTTATTGACATCATTTGCATTTTCCACGGCAGGTAAGGAGACAAAAATAAAAGTAATGAAACGCAAGCAAAAACATTCTTCAAAATATAAGGCAAACATTTCTACTTAAGGAAAAAATTAAGAGCATTGGCTAATTGTGATAGAATTAATAATTTAAATTTTCTAAGCAATCCTTCCTGGGTAAACCCAAGTGAAAAAGATTAATAAAAATATTACATTTTATGTGAAAAGAATCTTCAAAGTATCAGTTTGCTATATAAAAAGTAATTTAAGCACGGACACCCAAATGCTGTTGTCACCAAAAAAATGCAGTGTTATATGCAATGATTCTGACTCACTTGAAAGTGTGCATCATGGTGGTAACTACAATGATCTCCTTTGACTATATTATAAATGTGATATCTAACTTTTGAAGTGTTATACTTTCAGAGTCCTATAATTTTCAGAGAGATTACTCTTAAAAAAATAAAATTGGCGTGAGAACAACCAGTCTTCATTAAAAAAAAAATCTTAAGAGAACCACAAAAATTACTAACAGAAATTGCCACTGGACACATCTCTCCTCTCTTTTCAATCACAGCTACTTAAAATGCAAACCCACTTACCACAGTCCTGACCTATTCTCTCCAATTTCTGAATGTCAAACACTTAGAGTAATTGTTGGCTGTCAGAGTAAGAAGTCTGTGGAAGCAGAGAAACTAGACATTTGGCATTTTAATTTTCTGGAACAAGTGATTTAATTATTTAATTAGCGTAAGAGAAAAGTAGCTATACCAAGATCCAGGCACACACTGTCATAAAAAATGTCTCTGATATGGTAAAACATGTAACAGAGAACCAGGAAAGGGGATTATATTTTGTGAAGTTGTATCTGTGCAAATTAACACATTTCAATGATAAATGGAAACCTGAAACATAAAAAATGATTTAATTACCATGAGTGAATCCACAAAATTGCTGTTTGCTGAATAATGCTAGTTATACATTTCTTATGAGGTTACTGAAAGTTCCTATTTTTGTTGCTCCAAACTAAAAAAAAGATCTGCTTGATCTTTAGTACTTAAATAATTAAGGTACATCTAATTTCTTTACTTTTCAAATGTGCATTAAATGTTTCCTTCATAATTTACCATTCAGTACTGCATCATCTTTCATGCATAAATAATTATAAATTTGGACATAAATTGAAAAAATATCCGTTAATGTTTTTGATAGAATATCATTTCGTCTGATATTATATCAATTAAAAAAATATAACTTGAACAATATATATCAGTGTATGAAGAGGTCAGCATTTTCCCAAGTGTGTTCCTTGGAAGATGAGATCTAAGAATCTTTTTTTAAGGAAAGGTTTATTTTGATATATCTGCTCTTTTTAGCATACTATTTATTTTAGTATGAGTCATGCATCACTTAACAATGAGGATATCTTCTGAGAAAAGAGTCCTTAGGCGATTTTGTTGTGCAAATATCAAAGGATGTACTTACACAAACTGAGAGCATAAACACCTACTACATCCCTAGGATATATGGTATAGACTATTGCTTCTAGGCAACAAGGCTATACAACATGTTCCCGTACTGAATACTGCAGCCATGCAACACGACGTTAAGCATTTGTGTATCTAAACATAAAAATATATTGTAAAAATATAGCATCATAATCTTATGTGACTACCATATATGCAATCGGTCATTGATCAGAATGTCATGTGGCACATAAGTTTATATCCAATGTATAGAAAAATGCACAAATCATAAGTGAAACCAACACACAGATCAAAAAGGAAAACATTACTAGCACCCCAGCATCCCGAGTCCCCTTCCAGAGTAACTGCTGCATTGATATCTAATACCATAGATTAGTTTTGCCTGTTTATAAACTTTATGTAAATAAATCACCTATGTACCCTTTTTCATCTGTTATAACACAAAATTATATTTGTGAGATTTATTCATGTTACGTATAGTTGAAGTTTGTTCATTCTCACTGATGTATGTTATTCCATTGTGTCAATTTATCACACTGTATCTATTCTACTGCTGATAAACGTTTGGATTGTCTCCATTTCCAGGAGACTCCATTATTCCTTACAAACAATGCTGCCATGAACTTTCTAGTACATGTCTTTTGGTGACCACATACATACATTTTTGCTGTGTATATAATCTAGGCATCCAATGATCCATGTTGGGTCATCAGATAAGTATACATGCAGCTTTAGCCATTATTGCCAACCAGTTTTCCCAAGTGGTTGGCGATAATGACTAAATAGTATAAATTTTTTATACTAATTTACACCATCACCAACAGTTGATAAGAGTTGCCATTGGTCCACATCCTTTACAAGGTTTGGAATTTTCTTTTATTTTAGGCCTTTCCTTTGTCATCACATTTTTCATTTGTCTTACAACTAATAAATTGGGTACTTTTTATATCTTTTTTTTTTTTTGAGACAGAGTCTCACTTCACTCAGTTTCCCAGGCCGGAGTGCAGTTGTGCAATCTTGGCTCACCACAACCTTGGCCTCCTGGGTTCAAGCAGTTCTCTTGCCTCAGTCTCCTGAGTAGCTTGGAATACAGGCATGCTCTACCACACCCAGCTAATTTTTATATTTTAGTAGAGACAAGGTTTCATCATGTTAGCCAGGTTGGTCTCAAACTCCTGGCCTCAAGTGATCCACCTGCCTCGGCCTCCCAAAATGCTGGGATGGAAGGTATGAGTCACTGTGCTTGGCCAACTTTTTTATATCTCTTTTGGCTATTTGAATATCCTCCTTTGTGACATGACTGTTCAAATCTTTTGACTATTTTTTCTATTGGATTGTGTGTCTTTAATACTGACTTGTAGCAATTTTGTTGTATATTTTACGAATAAGTCTTTTTTCATATATAGTACAAATATTTTTTCCTAACCTGTGGCTTGCCTCTTTATTTTCTTAATGGTGTCTTTTGATGAAGATAAATTCTTAATTTAAATGTGGACCACTTTACCATTTTTTTACTTTATGTGTTAATATAAGTTTATTCTCCATGTCATAAAGGCATTCTAATATATTTTCTTCTAAAAGCCATATCATTTTATCTATTATATTTAGATATGTGGTAAGGATCACATTTTTTCCCCAATGGAATCCAATTGACCCCAGTACCTTTTATCAAAAAGAGCATACATTATCCACTGCAGGTCAGTGTCCTTTTGGTCATAAATTACTATCAGGGTCTTTTACTGGACTCTCTATTCCATTGGCCTATTTTTATGCCAAGAAGATACTGCCATAATTACTAGTTCTATAAGATACTAAAAGGAGTGATGAGTATGTGTTTGTGTTGAGAGAGAGAGAGATCATTAGGATAAATATAAAACAAAATTAACTTTTTGTTGTTTTGGGTTTTCATTTACTATCTGAATTATCAGAAACCTTATTTAATATGCTAAAGTGTATTATAATTACCAAAGGGATACATATATCATATGCTATTTCCCAAAATTAAATTTAACTATGGAACATTCTTTTTCCATGGAGTGTCTTATAGGCCTAGTATTCTAAGTAATGCACTTTGGAAAATAAATAGAGGTATGTTTTTAGGTAGTAAGAGCTGAGCCTCAGGCTAGGTCCGAGTTGTTGATAGCTCTCAGCATGAGATGGTGTTTCTAATTTTCTTCACAACCTGTATGAGGTCAATTACATTAAGCTCTGAACATCCAGCTGCATAAAGGAAGACAGATATCTATTTGTTGGAATGCAATTGTGAAATTTAAAATCCTTTTTTTATATCTTTCTTAGCACTCCTAGATCTTAAACATTTTTGGTGCCTTATCCTTGATTCAGAATGAGAGGATCCAACAGAATTATTTAAAGACAAGTTTTAGCCACTTGACCTTCTTAGATGTCCATAGTTATTCACTCAGTTCAGGTAAATTACGCTCAGAAGAACTCATTACAGCCACCTGAATTCTCACAGTTTCTAAGCTTTGAAGCTCTACTTCTTATTAAAGACGGCAAAGAGTTCCAGAGATGAAAAGAGTTCATATTCACAAGTCATGTGACCCCCTACATCAAGTTTATCTTATTTAAACCATAGTAAAGACTTTGAGAGCTTTCATCACCTAATGTAAGGCCTGTCTTCTCCCCACCCCACCATCATGATTATGTCTGATTAGCAAGGGAGACTTGGACAGATTTTATGTCATAGGATAGTCAAAGCCATGAAGATGCCACAATTAAAGTTCTAAAATTTTCCAATATTTGCTCACATTCAAAGCATCTTATGATTTCAATTTATGAAAAGTATGAAAAGAAACCAGTGTTATTCTATCTATATTTACCACTATAGCAACTCACTAGAATAAGTGTATATATTTTAGTCTAAGAGAAAAAAAAGGCTTTTAGTATTTTAGTGGTATCTTTCAATCAGCCACATATCCTAAATAAACCACATCAAATGTGCTGATTAAAGTGAGATTTGTAGCAATTACAAATACACCTGTAAATATATTAATAAGCCACTTATACAACACCCATATCCAGCCCTGTTAAACAGGTTTTACTGCTCCTACTGGTGGTTGCAGTCTTTTAAAGACTAATCTTATGCTAGTGAGGGATTCAGTGAGGCATAATAGAACGGGCTTGAGCCAATAGATCTGAATTCAAATATGTGTCTCACTACTCGTGGTGTGTGTATCACTGGGCAAATTACTTAGATTTTTAGAACTTCATTTTCCTGATTTAAAAACTCATGCAGTAATAACCCTTAGGCTTTGTTGTGGGGATTATGTAAGGCATTTATGTAAAGCACTTGACAGATTACTTGTCATATAGCAAATGCTCAGTGATATGGTTTGGCTCTGTGTCTCCACCAAATCTCATGTTGAACAGTGATCCCCAGTGTAGGAGTGGGGCTTGGTGGGGGTGATTGGCTCACAGGGGTGGTTTCTAATGGTTTTGCACCATTCCCCTACTGCTGTCTCATGATATCGAGTTCTCAAGAGATCTGGCTGTTTAAAGGTGTGTAGCACTTCTCCCTTTGTTCTCTCTCTCCTTCTCCAGCCATGTGAAGACTGTGCCTGCTTCCTCTTGCCTTTTGCCACAATTGTAAGTTTCCTGAGGCCTCCTCAGCCATGCCTCCTATACAACCTGTGGAACTGTGGGTCAATTAAGTCTCTCTTCTTCATAAATTACCCAATCTCAGGTAGTTCTTTGTAACAGTGTGAGAACGGACTAATACACTCAGTAAATATTCATTTCCTTTCTTTAACACTTCCACCAATACCAGATGCTTGAGGATGTTATCAAAGGGCCATACGTCTTAATGGTTATGTCAAGTTGACCACTTTCAGGTTGGAAATTCTGTGCACCTCATGGCTTCTAAATACTTCACAATAACCTGGATCTCTAAGACTACAAATATGGTATATAGGATCAACAGAGGATGAACTTGGATTGACTTCCAGAAGAATAACATTCAGGTATTCAAGTGATAAAAGCAAAATACAAAATTGAAATTTCAGTGACACCATCTGACTGCTACCAGTATTTATCCAAGCAAGATACCACACATTGTAACATATGTTCTATTCTAACAGCAAAGCAGGAACTTCAAGCTTTCCTTAGACTATTTAAGGTTTTAATATTTTCTTCAGCCTAAAGCAGGTGTAGCTGAATTACTTCATGCTAAAAAATAGAATCATAAAGTACTTCAAAAATGGAAAGCAGTCACAGGTACCAGTTCTCAGGGTACAACATTATGAATACAAATCAGGATCTTATCAGAAATATTTCACGTTTAATATTGAAACTGTTCTTAGTTGTAAAAGTCCAGAATGTGAAGGGATAGACATTGTTCAAGAATAATGTCACCTAGGGGGTCAAAATCCAGCAGAAATTGACAGTGGAGCCAGTTCTGTTACTGCAAGAGTCACAGTATCGCACAGCTGACTCTGTTGCTAAGTACTTGAAATTTATGCTGGTCATTAGCCTCACTGGGGTTCTCTTTCTTATGTTATTCTTAATTATGACATTATTCTATGCTGGACTGTTTTGCTCAAAGATTATTCTTACATGTTTGTCTAATGTCCTGAGAGCAATGCTAAATACAAAAACCCTGAACTACGTGACTCTGAAAATCCTAAATTGCGTTGTTTCCTGTACTGGAAAGCATTGATATTAGGAATGAAAGGGGTTGGGGGAGAAATATTCTGATCCAAATCTTCAGGCTAATAAAATAGAAAAATTGACCTTATGTATTTCTCAGATGTGTGCGTTTAAACTAGAGATGAAAAGATAGAAAATACCAAATGTTGGATTCTCCCCTTTTAGACCAATATCTTAGTCTTATTGCATGTACAATAAAGCTAAGATTTATTTATGAGATTTACAGCATTAGCTATAAACTGCATCTAGAGGATAAAATGATTTTGACTATAAAGAAGACTATGACTTCTTTGCTTCTTCTTACTCTATTCCATTTTCCCAAATAAAATGAATAGGAAAGTTAGACTTAAAACCATATTGATTAATAATAGGTAATGCCAGAAATAATGCAGATTTCTACTGATGAAAGACTAGCTAAAAAGCCATCCTAAATTCATACAATGGAACACTGTAGTCTTAAAAAGAAATGAGGAAATTTTTTATGTACTACTGTGGAATGATTGCCAGAATATATAATGAAGAGAAAAAAAAAGCAAAATACAAAACAGTGCATGGCATGTTACCTTTTCTATAATAATGAAGGGGAGGGCAGAATACAAATATTAATATTTACTTTTAATACTAAAAAATGAAAAGATAATCCCAAAACTCAAAGAGCATAGCCACCTCTGAGGGAGGGGGAAAACAGAAATAAAGGCTTGACTTCTCTAAGTGAATCTTGTTCACAGTTTTGACTTTTGAACTATGCAATGTTTCACATAATTAAAAACAAAATCAAGACTGATACCCGGATCCAAGATGGCCACTTAAGAGGAAGTCGGGATTGCAGCTCCGAGAGAAGGCGCAGAGGGTGAGTGGACGCCGCATTTCCAGACGGACTTTTACTGCCCACAGACCAGGAGATTCACAGCAGGAAAAGCCCCACGGGTCTCCAGCGCCGCTGGTTTGAGCGGAGTGGCCGCTCAGCCTACGCCCTGGAGCGGGGGGCAGTGGCTTCTTGCGCAGAGCGAGAGAGACAGAGTTCCCTCTGAGCCAGAAAGGGGAGCTGAAGCAGGGAGCCAAGCCAGGAGACCCCTGGGCAAGGGAGTGCCACGAATCTCAGAGCCGCTGCTTCGGCTGACGCAGCGGCACACAGGGCAGCGGATTTTAATTGCGTGGAGAAGCTCCCCGCATTCCCAGCGCCGCTGGTTGGCCCGGAGCAGCCGCTCGGCCTGCACGGGGGGCGGGGAGCAGCGGCTCCTTGAACAAAGTGAACGAGACTGTGTCCCCTCTGGGCCAGCAAGGGGAACTGTGGCAAGGAGGCAAGCCAAGAGATTACAGGACAAAGAGGGCCCCTCTAGAAACACGGCTGAACCCGGGACGGTTCAGCTCTGTGGGGGAGGGGCGTCCTCCATCGGGAAACACCCTGCAGTTCCCGGGGAAATTTTCCGTAACCAAGACAACCCGCCACTACAGAGACTCCGTCACTACAGGGGCGGGCCAGCATAGCGGAAGCAGTTCTAACTACACCCACAGGACTGCTGGGAAGCTCACACGGAAGCTGGGCGGAGCCCACAGCAGCTCAGCGAAGCCTCTGCAGGCTGAGTGTGACTAGACTGCCACCTTGTGGGCAGGGAAAACGGTAGCAACACAGCTGAAAAACATAAAGTGCTAAACCCCTGGGCCAGAACACCTGGGGAGAAGAAAAGGGGGTTTATGAGTTCAGCTGCTGCAGACTTAAAATTACCAAAATCAGAAAGACAGCAACTACAAAGTCAATAGGCGGATAAATCCACAAAGATGGGAAGAAACCAGCGCAAAAAGGATGAAAACACCCAAAACCAGAACACCTCTCCCCCTACAAGGCAGCATAACTCCTCACCAGCACGGGAACAAGACTGGACGGAGAATGAGTGTGATGAAATGACAGAATCAGCTTTCAGAAAATGGATAATAAGAAACTTCTGTGAGCTAAAAGAACATGTTCTAACCCAATGCAAAGAAACTAAGAACCTTGAAAAAAGACTTGACGAAATGCTAACGAGAATGGACAACTTAGAGAGGAATATGAATGAATTGATGGAGCTGAAAAACACAACACGAGAACTTCGCGAAGCATGTACAAGTTTCAACAGCAGAATTGACCAAGCAGAAGAAAGGATATCAGAAGTTGAAGATCAACTCAATGAAATAAAACGAGAAGGGAAGATTAGAGAAAACAAGGTAAAAAGGAATGAACAGAGTCAACAAGAAATATGGGACTACGTGAAAAGACCTAATCTACGTGTGATAGGTGTACCTGAATGTGACGAAGAGAATGCATCCAAGCTGGAAAATACTCTTCAGGATATTATCCAGGAAAACTTCCCCAACCTAGCAAGGCAGGCCAAGATTCAAGTCCAAGAAATACAGAGAACACCACAAAGATATTCCTCTAGAAGAGCAACCCCAAGGCACATAATCATCAGATTCACCAGGGTTGAAATGAAGGAGAAAATACTAAGGGCAGCCTGAGAGAAAGGTCGGGTTACCCACAAAGGGAAACCCATCAGACTCACAGCAGATCTCTCAGCAGAAACCCTACAGGCCAGAAGAGAGTGGGGGCCGATATTCAACATCCTTAAAGAAAAGAACTTTCAACCCAGAATTTCATATCCAGCCAAACTAAGCTTCATAAGTGAAGGAAAAATAAAATCCTTTGTGAACAAGCAAGTACTCACAGATTTCATCACCACCAGACCAGCTTTACAAGAGCTCCTGAAGGAGACACTACACATAGAAAAAAACAACCAGCACCAGCCACTCCAAAAACGCACGAAATGGTAAAGAGCAGCAACACAATGAAGAATCTCCATCAACCAATGGGCAAAACAGCCAGCTAGCATCAAAATGACAGGACCAAACTCACACATAACAATATTAACCCTAAATGTAAATGGACTAAATGCCCCAATCAAAAGACATAGACTGGCAAATTGGATAAAAAGCCAAAACCCATCAGTGTGCTGTATCCAGGAAACCCACCTCACATGCAAGGATACACAAAGGCTCAAAATAAAGGGATGGAGGAAGATTTACCAAGCAAATGGAGAGCAAAAAAAAGCAGGAGTTGCAATTCTCATCTCTGATAAAAAAGACTTTAAAGCAACAAAGATCAAAAGAGACAAAGAAGGACATTACATAATGGTAAAAGGATCAATGCAACAAGAAGAGCTAACGATCCTAAATATATATGCACCTAATACAGGAGCACCCAGATACATAAGGCAAGTTCTTAAAGACTTACAAAGAGACATAGACTCCCACACATTAATACTGGGAGACTTCAACACACCGTTGTCAATATTAGACAGATCAACGAGACAGAAAATTAATAAGGATATCCAGGACTTGAACTCAGACCTGGAACAAGCAAACCTAATAGATATTTACAGAACTCTCCAGCCCAAATCCAGAGAATATACATTCTTCTCAGCACCACATCACACCTACTCTAAAATTGACCACATAATTGGAAGTAAATCACTCCTCAGCAAATGCAAAAGAACGGAAACCATAACAAACAGTCTCTCAGACCACAGTGCAATCAAGTTAGAACTCAGAATTCAGAAGCCCACCCAGAACTGCACATCCTCATGGAAATTGAACAACTTTCTCCTGAATGTTGACTGGATAAACACTGAAATGAAGGCAGAAATAAAGATGTTCTTCGAAACCAACGAGAATGAAGACACCACATACCAGAATCTCTGGGACACATTTAAAGCAGTCTCTAGAGGAAAATATATAGCAATAAGTGCCCACATGAGAAGAAAGGAGAGAACTAAAATTGACACCCTATCATCAAAATTGAAAGAGCTAGAGGAGCAAGATCAAAAAAACTCAAAACCTAGCAGAAGACAAGAAATAACTAAGATCAAAGCAGAAATGAAGGAGATAGAGACATGAAAAACCCTACAAAAAATCAATAAATCCAGGAGCTGGTTTTTTGAAAAGATCAACAAAATAGACAGACCACTAGCCAAACTAATAAAAAAGAAAAGAGAGAATAACCAAATAGATGCAATAAAAAATGATAAAGGGGATATCACCACAGATGCCACAGAAATTCAAACCATCATCAGAGATTATTACAAACAACTCTATGCACATAAATTAGAAAACCTGGAAGAAATGGATAAATTCCTGGACAGTAGTCTCCTCCCATGCCTAAACCAGGAAGAAGTCGAAACCCTGAATAGACCAATAACAAAGTCTGAAGTCGAGGCAGCAATTAAGAGCCTACCACCCAAAAAAAGCCCAGGCCCAGATGGTCTCACAGCCGAATTCTACCAGACATACAAAGAGGAACTGGTACCATTCCTACTGAAACTATTCCAAATAATCCAAAAAGAGGGAATCCTTCCCAAATCATTTTATGAGACCAACATCATCCTAATACCAAAACCCGGCAGAGACTCAACAAGAAAAGAAAACTACAGGCCAATATCCATGATGAACATAGATGCAAAAATCTTCAATAAAATACTGGCAAGCCGATTACAACAGCACATCAAAAAGCTTATCCACCATGATCAAGTAGGATTCATCCCGGGGATGCAAGGCTGGTTCAATATACGCAAGTCTATAAATGTAATTCACCACATAAACAGAACCAAAGACAAAAACCACATGATTATCTCAATTGATGCAGAGAAGGCCTTCGACAAAATTCAACAGCCCTTTATGCTAAAAACCCTCAATAAACTAGGTATCGATGGAACGTATCTCAAAATAATAAAAGCTATTTATGACAAACCGACAGCCAATATCATACTGAATGGGCAAAAACTGGAAGCATTCCCTTTGAAATCCGGCACTAGACAAGGATGCCCTCTCTCACCACTCCTATTCAATATAGTACTGGAAGTTCTAGCCAGAGCAATCAGGCAAGAAAAAGAAATAAAGGGTATTCAATTAGGAAAGGAGGAAGTCAAATTGTCTCTATTTGCAGACGACATGATTGTATATCTAGAAGACCCTATCACCTCAGCCCAAAATCTCCTGAAACTGATAAGCAACTTCAGCAAAGTATCAGGATACAAAATCAATGTGCAAAAATCACAAGCATTCCTATACACCAATAACAGACTTAAAGAGAGCCAAATCAAGAACGAACTGCCATTCACAATTGCTACAAAGAGAATAAAATACCTAGGAACACAACTAACAAGGAACGTAAAGGACCTCTTCAAGGAGAACTACAAATCACTGCTCAACGAAATAAGAGAGGACACAAACAGATGGAGAAACATTCCATGTTCATGGTTAGGAAGAATTAATATTGTGAAAATGGCCATACTGCCCAAAGTAATTTACAGATTCAACGCTATCCCCATCAAGCTACCAATGACCTTCCTCACAGAACTGGAGAAAATCACCTTAAACTTCATATGGAACCAAAAGAGAGCCCGCATAGCCAAGTCAATTCTAAGCAAAAAGAACAAAGCAGGAGGCATCACACTACCGGACTTCAAACTCTACTACAAGGCTACAGTAATCAAAACAGCATGGTACTGGTACCAAAACAGAGATATAGACCAATGGAACAGAACAGAGACGACGGAGGCGACACAGCATATCTACAACCACCTGATCTTTGACAAACCTGAAAAAAACAATCAATGGGGAAAGGATTCCATGTTCAATAAGTGGTGTTGGGAAAACTGGCTAGCCATATGCAGAAAGCAGAAACTGGACCCCTTCCTGACACCTTACACTAAAATTGACTCCAGATGGATTAAAGACTTAAACATAAGACGTAACACCATAAAAACACTAGAAGGAAACCTAGGCAAAACCATTCAGGACATAGGCGTAGGCAAGGACTTTATGACCAAAACACCAAAAGCATTGGCAACAAAAGCCAAAATAGACAAATGGGACCTAATCAAACTCCACAGCTTTTGCACGGCAAAAGAAACAGTCAATAGAGTGAATCGGCAACCAACAGAATGGGAAAAAATTTTTGCAGCCTACCCGTCTGACAAAGGGCTGATATCCAGAATTTACAATGAACTAAAAAAGATTTACAAGAAAAAAACAAACAAGCCCATTCAAAAATGGGCGAAGGATATGAACAGATACTTTACAAAAGAAGACATACATGAGGCCAACAAACATATGAAAAAATGCTCATCATCACTGGTCATTAGAGAAATGCAAATCAAAACTACATTGAGATACCATCTCACACCAGTTAGAATGGCGATCATTAAAAAATCTGGAGAAAACAGATGCTGGAGAGGATGTGGAGAAATAGGAACACTTTTACACTGTTGGTGGGAGTGTAAATTAGTTCAACCACTGTGGAAAACAGTGTGGCGATTCCTCAAGGACCTAGAAATAGAAATTCCATTTGACCCAGCAATCCCATTACTGGGCATATATCCAAAGGATTATAAATCGTTCTACTATAAGGACACATGCACACGAATGTTCATTGCAGCACAGTTTACAATAGCAAAGACCTGGAACCAGCCCAAATGCCCATCGATGATAGACTGGACAGGAAAAATGTGGCACATATATACCATGGAATATTATGCAGCCATTAAAAAGGAGGAGTTCACATCCTTCGTAGGGACATGGATGAACCTGGAAAACATCATTCTCAGCAAACTGACACAAGAACACAAAATCAAACACCACATGTTCTCACTCATAGGTGGGTGTTGAACAAGGAGAACACATGGACACAGGGAGGGGAGCACTATACGCGGGGGTCTGTTGGGGGAGGGGGGATAGTGGGGGGGGTGGGGAGTTGGGGAGGGATAGCATGGGGAAAAATGCCAGATATAGGTGAAGGGGAGGGAGGCAGCAAATCATACTGCCAGGTGTGCACCTGTGCAACAACCTTGCATGTTCTTCACATGTACCCCAAAACCTAAAATGCAATAAAAAATAAATAAATAAATAAATAAATAAATCAAAAAAAAAAAAAAAAAAAAATCAAATGTAAAGGATTCAGTTTCCAGTTGAGATTTCAAAAAAAAAAAAATGTTTCAACCTTTTTCTTCTACTGAATGCAGATACAAAATCCAGACAGAATGCATGAGCATCTTTTTTAAGACTTTATAAATAACAACAAGTGTTACCAGAATTCTAAGTAATCGTGGAAGGTGAGTTTTAATGTCTTTTTCCTGTGGTATCCCCCTACTGGAACTCAGCAAAGCCAGCGACCTGGAAGTGAGCAGTGTGATACAGACAGAAAGCCAGGAGAAGCCCGCTAGCTTTAGTCTGAGGGTTGGAAAAAGGTACTCCTGATGCTCCAAAGAAATGCAGAAATCCCCTGGAGTAACCCTTCCCTGTCCATTAGCCCCACATTTCTCCTCCTCTGGTACTCCAGTCTTCAGGCAATTCTATGGAGCAGCAGCTTCCAGAACCCACAGGAGCCAGAACTCAGGGAGGTGACTCCTCCTCTCTTAGGTGAAACTACAGTTTTTAAAGGGCCAGTCAAGTCCAATTGTGCTCTTTTTTCCTCTCTCTGTCTGCCCTCTGCTTGGGCCAAGACAGACTAAACTGCAGAAGGCTTTGAAAACTAAACTGACATTGAAATTAGAGCTCACAAAAAGTCACATTGGAACTTGCAGCCTGACTTTAGCAGGTGGATTGACTACTTAAAAAAAATCAGCCAGGCAGGGTGGCTCACACCTGAGGTGGCTCATCCCAGAACTTTGGGAAACCTAGACGGTTGGATCACGAGGTCAGGAGTTTGATACCAGCCTGGCCAAGATAGTGAAGCCCCGCCTCTACTAAAAATACAAAAATTAGCTGGGCGTGGTGACGGGTGCCTGTAATCCCAGCTACTTGGGAGGCTGAGGAAGGAGAATCCCTTGAACCAAGGAGGCGGAGGTTGCAGTGATCCCAGATCACATCACACTCCTGCACTCTAGCAGGGGCGACAGAGCAAGACTCCACCTCAAAAAAAAAAAACCTGACATTCTTCATAGAATTTAAATAAGTCACAAAGCCTCGAAATGTAATAATTCAAAGTAGTATACAATCAAACATTACTTAGCATATGAAGCCCCACACAATTTCTAGTCACATGGAAAAAGATAACACTCACCAACACTCACGTTATTAACATTGATGTTGGTAGTCAAAATCATAACAGATATATTTAAAAAGATACTAAAATAAGTTAAGTAAATTTAAATCTAAGATATTAGAATAAACTCATAATTTATTTTTATCTTTACAAAATATATCTATTTCCTATCTCTGTCCACTAAAAAGACCTAAATCAATGACAACCCAAAGGCAATGAAGATCCTCAGTGTCCAGATGTGGTCTCCTAATGCCATTACCCACTGAAAGAAATCAGGGAACTGGGAGAAATGGCTTAGTTCAGGTGTGGAGCAAGAAATGTACAAAATAAGCCTATAAAATCTTGCTTGTGACTGAAAGTAAGAAAACCATGAAAAACTACTGGAGTCATGTTAAAAGAACATTGGTGCCAACTTGGAGTGGTTCCCACTGGCCAAAGATGAAACAATTTGAGCAGAAAAAAAAAAGAAAAGAAAAAGAACTCCAACAGATTGAAGCACAAAAATTTCATTCCTATGTATATATTTATTTACTTACAAGATAAATATATATTGCATTCATATGTTTATATGTAATCATGAGTTCATGATATGCAAGAAAGTAAATTTAATATTACAAAAAATAAAAATGAATTGGTTATCTTAGATGTTCCTAAGGCATCAATTCATACTGATAATTGATCAACAAATGGAAAAAACTGGCATTATTACTGTCTTCCCCTATAAGTCATATTGCAGGTTGATCAAACAGATAATTACTGAAAGAACTCCTTTATGGAAGACTCACAACTTATAAACGCAAAAGAAATGGCAGTGTTAGAATTCAATCCCTAGTGAGATAATGGATTTAAGAAAAAATCATCAACGGCTGTTAAAACCATTAGGTGAAAAACATGTAGAGAATTAAAACAGAGGGATTAGGCTGATACCATCAGACCCTACTCATCAAACTTAGCATCAAAGAGAGAAAGTAAGATATATGTGCCTTCTTATGTTGTGCAATAAGAAGAATACAGCACTATTCATGAAGTGTACTTTTAAACAGGGAGGAAAAAAGAAACAATTTAATCAAGCACCTCTATTTAATTTCATTTACAGAAAATTTAGGGAATATAGGAAGAGAAACATGTTAAATGATACCAAGAGAAACAATTAGGCAAAGCAAGAACTTGGGAAATTCTACAAGACAAATGAGCCAGTATTTTCAGCAAATAAATGGAAGAAAAGAGAGGGAAAATGTATAGATTAACAAGAAAATAAAAAGGAAAGAAAATTTAAGAGGTACAGCAAACAAATGCAATGTATGGGTCTTGCTAACATCCTGATTCCAGCAAAGTATAAAAAGATATTTTTGAGATAATAAAGGACAATAGGACATGGACTGGGTGTTATATGATATTAAGGAACAAATGTTAAATATGTTGTGTATATTAACATTATTGTAATTATGCTTTTTAAAAATGTGTTAGAGAAACATAGTTCTTATGTATGAGATTAACTGATGTCTGGAATTTGCTATAAAATCCTCCAGATGTACTCTGGCATTACTTATGCATTAAAATCCATTAAAAAGTAAGTAAAATTTGAAACTCCATATTGATTTTGTTGCACCACTCAAAAAAAAGAGCTGTTTGGGCCAGGCGTAGTGGCTCACTCCTGTAATCCTAGCACTTTGGGAGGCCCAAGCAGATCACCTGAGGTCAGGAGTTTGAGACCAGCCTGTCCAACATGGTGAAACTTTGTCTCTACTGAAAATACAAAATTAGCCAGGCCTGGTGGCAGGTGCCTATAATCCCAGCTACTAGGAAGGGTGAGGCAGGAGAATCACTTGAACCAGGGAGGCAGAGTTTGCAGTGAGCCGAGTTCACGCCATTTTACTCCAGCCTGGGCAACAAGGGCAAAGCTCCGCCAAAAAAAAAAAAAAAGAAAGAAAGAAAAAAGAAAAAAAGGTGTTTGAAGTAAATAAGTACTTCATGGTATTCCTTTTCACATCAAACTTCAACTGGATGCAGCTGGTTCTGTACATGTGGTACATAATACATGGTCTATGAGACATATTAGTTCTGAACTGTTAAGTTCACGGAGTTTGTAACAGAAACTATCTGAAATATCACCACTGCACCCCATATTTTCCTTGTAGGCTAAAAAAGATGGTGTAGACTACTAGGGATACTCTTGTTTAAGTGTATTAGAGCAAACGCTCTGGTTGATTTTCCGATTATAGACCACAGCACCTTGTGGTCAACAGAGTACAGCAGTGCTGATTTGCCAAGACTTTCTTGAATTTTCCTCACACAAGGTTCAGACAGCATATGGATCAGTGTGTCACTAACAGATTAATTCAGTCTTTCCTCTCAATCAATTTGACCACCACTGAACCATGAAATCCTTTCTCATAGTACCACAGCCAACATGTTTCAGGCCAACATCTCAAGATAGCCACAGAATGAAGAAAGCAATCCCTACCCTGTGGTGACGACAACTCCAGGTATGATCCCCAGTATTTCTGAGCTGCTGGAATAAGAATACATAGTATTGGCTAAATGAGTACTGAGTTTCTACATTATTGGAGTTTGAAAGTAATTTTAATTTCTGTATTTGCCACAGAGATGTTAGAGAGATTACTGTTGCCGTTTCTGAAAAACCATCTGTTGGAAGACTTGCTCATTTCTTGCCTAATTTTGTTTTTCTGCCCAGCACAACTGTTTGCTTTCCATGCACATCTCTTATGAGTTGGCAGGAATATATCTGAAGATGCTGTCTCTCAAGTTAGTAAAGTAATTCTCAGGTTGCCACACACCTTTGCTGTAATAGTTTTATATATAATACTTTTGTTTAAATTCCGCATACTAAGGCCCCAAATAATAATGTAATTAAAAGCTTGGTTTTGTTCCCATAATTATTTACCAAAACATAGAGCCTGAATCTATTTTTTTTTATTGCATTCTAGGTTTTGGGGTACATGTGAAGAACATGTAAGATTGTTGCATAGGTGCATACGTGGCAGTGTGATTTGCTGCCTTCCTCTCCTTCACCTATATGTGGCATTTCTCCCCATGCTATCTCTCCCCAACTCCCCACCCACCACTGTCCCTCCCCTATTTCCCCCCTACAGACCCCAGTGTGTAGTACTCCCCTCCCTGTGTCCATGTGTTCTCATTGTTCAACACCCACCTATGAGTGAGAACATGCAGTGTTTGATTTTGTGTTCTTGTGTCAGTTTGCTGAAAATGATGGTTTCCAGGTTCATCCATGTCCCTACAAAGGATGCGAACTCATCGTTTTTGATGGCTGCATAATATTCCATGGTGTATATGTGCCACATTTTCCCTGTCCATTTACGATATTAACTACCTCCACTTGAAAAAAAAAACTACTGTTTAATTACTGATCCTATACTCTGCATTGATCAAATTTAAAGCCACAGTTTCAGGAACTGAAAATCAATTGGATGTTGATTGAATATCCTAATACAAATCATATTTCAAAACATATCTGCCATTGGTGATTTCAGAACAATATTTATAGAGAGTATTTTTGGTACATAGTGATATCATAAAGAAAAAATTTGAATAAATTTTCTTTCTTAACAGTTTTATTAATAAAATGATTGTTGTAAGGTTCATAGTCTTGACAAGGCTTATATTCCCTTAAAAAAATCAATTCTTTTTAAGTACTTTTGACATGTTTATTTAGATGTGTTATACTCACTCCAAAACCAACCATACCATCCCACCAAACAGTTCTGTAAATGTAAAACTACTTGATCAGGCAAGCTTGTGTGATTATTTTTATGTGAAAACAATTATGGAAGAAATGATTAGAAATCAATCTATGCAAATTCGTTCCAAATCCATGATTCTGTGTCTTATTTTATGCCTTTACAGGTAGATATGGCTATCTATTCAAGAAAGAAACTAAAATCGATCATTTTCTTTTCTTTATGTGCCCCATCTTTCTGGCTCCTCAGCTTTCGATATCTTCATATGAATCCAGTTAAAAACTTGAGTTGGTTTTTCTGGAATTCTAATCTTAAAGATGCAAATTCCTTTGGAAGAGCTGAAATCATAGATAAAAACGGGTTTTACTGCAGGATAACTAGGCTGGACCTATCTTCTTTTTTCTCCCTTTTCCATGCCATTCTTTACTTTCCTCCAACTCAAAAACCAGATCTTTGTCTTACTCAATTTGTAATCACGAATAAAAAACAACAGCAATGGCTACAGCTGCAAAATCAAAACAGACATTGCTTTTAGATGCATATACCAAGAACTGAAATATAATTATTTCTCAAATACAAACTTACATGTCACTCTGCATCTTTTATAATTTTCTATGTTGTTTTTCTGCCTTTGTTTATCTCTGCCCATATTTGTTTTTCCTGGCTCTTTTCTCTCTGCTTATTTATCTCTTTTTTCCATTCCTGCCTCCTTTTTTAACTAGTCATTTCTTTTTAACTAGGCATTCCTAATGGAGAACTCATTATTTCTCCTCCCTAATTTTTCTCCTATCCTGTATTACCTGTTTGAGGTACATGATAGAGATATCCAGTTCAGAAATCCAGGTGTCTTCAGAGACTTCCACTGCTTTCTCACACAATGCTTAGCTCTGGTCACTAAGCCACATTTATTCTGCATCCTAAATAATATACAAATCTGAAATATCCTCTCCATCACCACTGTGCATTGTTTAGACAATTGCAATACTCTCCTCATTCATCTTTCTGTCTCCTTTCCATTGGGTAATCAGTGAAATCTAATCCATACTCATCCCCTCTGACCAGAGTCATCTCTTTAAAACATGTATAAGCGCAATTCTCTTCCATATTTAAAATCTTCCAGTGATTTTAAATCATCACATTTTTATCAGTGAATATGATACTTATACTTGATCTGTGTCTACCCTTCAATCTGCATTCCACACCATTAGCTTCAACCCCTCATCTCCACTCTCCTCAACCGTAAGTAAACCTCCATATGCCAGGACTCTGAAGTCATAGTTTCCTCTTTTGCATCTCCATCTCTTTGCATATGCATATCTCCCCTGTGTTATAATGTTATCATTACACTTTAATATACTAATAATACATAAGTCATCACAATGTATTATAATTATGCAACCTCTTAAGTTCAATGGGACTTTAAATTTGAGTTTAGGCAGTGCCCACTCTGGGAATTCAGACTTTAGCTGGTAAAACAGGTTGAGAGAAGACTATTTGCAAGAAAGAGGTCAGGAGTCTCCTGGTAAACAACTGAAGTTATGCTACTGCCAAGTCTGATACGTAGCTGGAAATGTCTCATAAACTCGAGGATAGACTGATAGGTATCTATTTGAAAGGGAAGTCCTTAGACACATCCTAAAATCAGATGGACACTAAGCAAAAACTTAAGCAAGTTCACTAAGAACACTGTGAATCAAAGAAGCACAGCCATACTTTTTTGGACTCTGAAAGAGAGCTAATCAAATGGGAGAGACTATGCCTTTCCCACTTTTCCTCTGATCTGAGGTGACCTTTGGCCTGGTCAAGGCAGAGGAACCATTGTACCACCAAGCAGCACTCTAGTCTGCACTATAGGACACCACTGCCTGCCAACCCCATGATACCTACCATAGTTCCTACCAAGCAGTAGTAACACCTGGCAGAGTCATGAACCTGACAGAACAGTGGTGACTCTGGCTGAAAATGCAAAGTGTCAGCAGGGCCCTGGGTGTGTCAACTTATTGCACCATGTGTAAGACATGTCCTAGGAATTCCTAAATATGCCTGAAGGAAAGGTATTTATCATTCAAATAGAGACACAACTGAGAGTGCAGGGGGTTGTTATAAATAACCAAATTTAAATAATTTTAAACTTTTCTTTATTGACTAATAAGTTGATTTTGTCATAGAGTTGTTCTTATAAAACAGATCCATCAAAAAATATTTCCAAAAGAAAAATTTTTCTTAAAAAGCATACATTCATCAAGGTATACTGAAGTAAAGAAAAAGTATTACTTTATTTTTATTATCTGAACATGAAAAAATGATGTAAGTAGAGCAATCAGTCTTTGAATATATTCACAATCTTTTAATCAGCTTTTCAACTGTATCTGTTTCTAATATTGTCAATGGTATTTTACAGAAGAATGTATATATTTTTAAAGAGCTTCATATATAAAATTATTTGCAATCATCTTAAAATTACATTTTGTGATTAGTAAATTTCAAATAGTTGAGGCTTAAAATTATTTCTCTATATTTTTATTTTTATTTATTGACACATAACAGATGTACAGAAACCTAAAATTGACTCTTTTCTATAGACAATATTTTAAGTAACCAGAGATATACTCTCAATAGACACTGAGGTACCAAGAAAACTCACAGAAAAAAGTTTTTTAGATACAGAATATTCTCAATTCCAATTTTGTTGTTTCAATGTTTAAATATTTTACCCCAGCTATTGCTACTCTTTTTGTCTCCATTGAGCCTCTTTCTTCTAAAATATTTGTTAAGAAAAGCTTTTCTCTATGAGTCTTACAAAATTCATTAGTTATGCATAATGCAAAATCATAGGCTTTCTCCCTTTTACCTCATTCCCATAAAGAATGTAAATTTATCTAATTAAACATTATAACTCCATCAAAATTTCTTCCCAGAAATCAAGACAGTCCAAAGTATAATTATAAAATTTCAGAATTAAATTTTGTATACTATTTAAGCACTTGTTTAATTTGAATTAGTTTTTTCCTCGCTTATGTAGGATAAATTTAATCTTCCTGCTTGGGGAAAAAAAAAAAAACTCTACAGGCCAGGAGAGAACTGGTTAATATATCAAGTGCCAAATATTTTTCTGACCACCATCTCTAAGGTAAAATAGCCACTTCTGTCCACATACACGTGGTGTACTCACTCTTCACACTGACCTTGAAACAGAGGTATTACACTGAACCTGGAAAGGGCTGGGAAAAGAGAATTATCATTGGTGACACTTTCAGATATAAATGCATATTAAAATGAGAATTCTGTTATTGTATGTGAATACCACACATTACTAGAAAAGATCAAGGCAGAAAGTCAAGAGGGTGTCTACCCAATTCACACACGTATATTCTAATGCAAAGATAAATAATAATACATTGTTTAAAAAAAAAAAAAAAAACAGAAATCTGGGACAGATGCAAACAAGGCAAGACACCGGTATAACAAACATAAATTTTGGCTACATTTTTCATTAACTATGATAGTAATCCTACTCAGAGAAGAATTTTCAGAAAGCTGATGCCCTAATTTAGCAAGTGAGTAAAAGAAAAGCCAGAAATTTTTGAAATATTGTTTTCTAACCTTATCTGCGACTCATAAGATCAGGAACAGCTTGAATTGAACAGTGTATTAATGAAATATTTTCTAGTTATGTCTGAAAAATAAGCACTAAATTAAGTTAATGTGCATTTTGTAAAAATTCCCCTGAAAGATAACAGCTCTCCAAAGAAGCAAATTTCCTAATCCAGCATTTGCAGAACAGTTATATAATGCTTGGGGTGCTGTTGAAAATTTCCTAATACTGTAGTAATCAGGATCTGCACAAATGCTCCTCCCTGAGGATGAATATAAACCAAATCATTTTCCACCCACCCAGAAGAAAAAATATAAATCTAGTACAGAGAGACAAAGCTATTGCTCTAGAATCAGCAAACAGTTTTGGGGCTGGTGCTCTTGTCCTAACCCTCTTGCTTCTCTTGGCTTTGGTAATTCTCTTGAACTTGGATTATGCAAACAAGGACTTTGATGCATAGAGTTCTCATGAACTCCTACCAGCCTGTCAATAGGCAGTTATTTCCCTAAAAATAGTCATGTTCTTCCCAAGATATTTAACAACTTACTTATCTTGAAAGGTTTCCTCGCAAGATGAGAGAACCTGCTAACTGCTCTTCCTTCATCAAACTCCCTTTCAACCTCTTCTGCAGACTCTGGACCACAAGTAGCCATATCCTCAACTGGTATCTACATCATCTCCACAACTAGGCTATAAACTCTTATAGATAGTTCCAATGTCTTCTATTTTGTCATCTCTTCTGTCACACAATCCTTTCTGCTTAAACAAAGTGAGCACTCAGTAAATTCTCTTGAGTGCAAGATAATCATTTGAAGAATCTTGATAAGGAACTGAAGCTTAATCTCACTTTAAAAGAAGAAATGAAAATAATTTGGTGGTACATTTTTTTTTATCTCAAGTTAGAGGGAAATAATACCACAAAATAAAAACAAAGTAAAATACAGGAAAGAAGGAAGGAAGAAAAGACTACAAAACAACTGGAAAACAACAAAATGGCAATAGTAAATCCTTACTTAAAAAAATCATATTGAATGTAAATGAACTAAACTCTCTAATCAAAAGATACAGAGTGGCTGAATGGATTAAAAAACAAGACCCAACAATATGTTGCCTATAAGAAACACGCATCACCTATAAACACACATATACTGGCCAGGCACGGTGGCTCATGCCTGTAATCCCAGCACTTTGGGAGGTTGAGGCAGGCAGATCACAAGGTCAAGAGATTGAGACCATCCTGGCCAATGTGGTGAAACCCCGTCTATACTAAAAAATACAAAAATTAGCAGGGTGTGGTGGCACATGCCTGTAGTCCCAGCTACTCAGGAGGCTGAAGCAGGAGAATTGCTTGAATCTTGGAGGCAGAGGTTGCAGTGAGCTGAGATCACACCACTGCCCTCCAGCCTGGAGCCTGGCAACAAAGCGAGACTCTGTCTCAATAAATAAACCACACATATACTGAAAATAAAAGGATGGAAAAAGATATTCCCAATGGAAACCAAAAAAGAGCAGGAGTAGCTATACTTACATAAGACAAAATAGATTTCAAGACAAAAAGTATAAAAAGAGACAAAGAAAGTTATTACACAATGATAAAGGGGTCAATTCAGCAAGAGGATATAACAAGGAATTAATAACTAGAACATATAATAAGCTCAAAAAACTTCATAGGGAAAATATAATAAACAATTTTTTAGATATGATAGAAATTTATCAAAAGAAGACATACAAAAGGCAAACATGTAAATGAAAAGATGCTCACAATCACTGATCATCAGAGATATGCAAATCAAAACCAGATGAGATATCATCGTACCCAGTTAAATGGCTTTTATCCAAAAGACAGGTAATTATAAGTGCTGACAAGAATGTGGAGAAAAAGGAACCCTCATACATTGTTGGTGGGAATATAAATTAGTAAGCCACTATGGTGAGAAGTACAGAGATTCTTTAAAAAACTAAAACTAGTGCTCGCCTCGGCAGCACATATACTAAAATTGGAACGATACAGAGAAGATTAGCATGGCCCCTGCGCAAGGATGACACGCAAATTTGTGAAGCATTCCATATTTAAAAAAAGAAAGAAAGAAAAGAAAACAAACTAAAACTAAAGCTATCACATGATCCAGCAATCTCAGTACTGGGTATATACCCATAAGAAAGGAAATCAATTATTTGTACTTCCATGCTTATTGCAGCACTATTCACAATAGCCAAGATTTAGAAGCAACCTAAGTGTCCATCAACAGATGAATAAAGAAAGAAAATGTGGTACATTATATTAGTCTGTTCTAATGCTGCTGATAAAGACAGACTTGAGACAGTAATTTATAAAGAAGAGGAGGTTTAATGGACTCATAGTTCCACGTGGCTGGGGAGGACTCACAATCACGGTAGAAGGTGAAAGGCACATCTTACATGCTGGCAGGAAAGACAGAATGAAAGCCAGGTGAAAGGGGAAACCCCTTATAAAAACCATCAGATCTCATAAGACTCATTCACCACCATGAGAAGAGTATGGTAAAAACTGTCTCCAAGATTCAATTATCTCCCAGCAGGTCCTTCCCACAACACATGGGAATTATGGAAGCTACAATTCAAGATGAGATTTGGGTGGGGACACAGCCAAACCATATCATGTGTATACACAATGGAATACTACTGAACCATGAAAAGACTGAGATCCTGTTATTTGCAACATGGACACAACTGGAGGTCATGATGTTAAGTGAAATAAGGCAGGTACAGAAAGACAATCATCACATGTTTTCACTCATTTGTGGAGACTAATTAAAACGATTGAACTCATGTAGATAGTGAACTGATGGGTACCAGAGGTTGAGAAGGGTAGCAAGAGAGGAGGTAAAAGTGGAGATGGTTAATAGATGCAAAATATAGTTAGAGAGAATAAATGGAATCTAATATTTCATAGCACAATGGATGACTATGGTCAAAAATAATTTATTGTATATTTTAAAATAACTAAAAGAGTATAATTGGAATGTTTGTAACACAAAGAAATGATGAATGCTTGAGGCAATGGATACCCCATTTAACCTGATATGATTATTATGCATTGCATGCCTGCATCAAAATATCTCATGTACCCCATAAATATATACACCTATGTACCCATGAAAATCAAAGATAAAAAATTTAAAAAATAAATAAAATAACATGAAGAATAATAAAGGCTTTTCTAATCCAAAATAAGTCAAATTAAAATAGCTCTGTGCATTTCTAGATTAAAAAAAGATCTGCTTTTGGCAGAAAGTCTAGATTAAGAAGTTCCAGTGAAAAAGACTACAATCTCTTCAAATATGTTTTCTTTCTTATGTTACTGGAACTTATCTATTTTATTTCCAAATTACACTTCATTTAATTAATTTATTTGTTTTAATTTGTAATTTTTGTTCTTACATGTATTTATAGGGTAAATAAGATATTTTGATACAGGCATAGATGCATAATAATCACATCATGGTAAATGGGGTATCCATCATGCATCTCTGTTCACTCACATTCCTGAGGCTCTACCATCATCAGGTGGTAAGGTCAGCCAGGCTAGTGTCCTTCCCATTCCAGCAGAAAGTTCCCCAGTCCTGGATGGAACCAGAGACACCATCTGGGAGCCAGGGCCTGGAGTCAGAAACCTTAAGAAACTACCTGGTGCTCTATTCTACTGCAGCTGTGCTAACACTCAAGCCATAAGACAAAGTCCTTCCCACTCTTCCCTCCTCTTTCCACAAGAGGTGAATCCCCATGGCCACCACCACTTCAGGCTCTCAGCAAGTACTGCCTAACTACTGCCAATGTTCATTCAAATCACAAGGGCTCTTCAGTCAGCTTGTGGTAAATGCTTCCTGGCCTGGGACTCTCCTTGTAAGGTAGTAGGTTTCCCTCTGGCTCAGGGCAGGTCCAATAATGCTGCGCAAGAGCCAAGGCCTGAAATCAGAGATCCCAAGAGCCCCCTTGGTGTTCTACCCCACTGTAGCCAAGCTGGTACCTAAGCTGCAAGACAAAATCCCCTTTATTCTTCCTTCTCATTTTCTCAAAAAGAAGAAGACCCTCCCTGTAGGCATCACAGCTGAGAACGTGCAGTGTCACACCTGAAGCCAACATCTCTGAGTCTCACCCAAGGCCAAGGCAAGTATCGCCTGGGCACCATGGCTAATTCTTCAGGGCCAAAGGGCTCTTTAGTAAGCAACTGATGAATCCTACTAGGGCGGGGTCCTTCCCTTCAAGGCAGTGGGTTTTCTTCTGGCCCTGGGTATGTCTAGAGTGTCATTTGGGAGCTAGGGCCTAGAATGGGGGCCTCAGGACTCTGCCTGTTACCCTATCCTACTGTAGCTGAGCTTGTATCCCAGCTGCAAGACAATACTCTTTATTCTTTTCTCTCCCTCCTCAAACAGAGAGGAGTGTATCCTGGAGCTGAGAGCTGTGCCACCTGAAGTTGGAGGAAGAGTGGTGCAAGCACTCCCTTGGCCACTCCAGCTGCATCTCACTAGATCCTGTGCCCTCCAAGTCCACTGACTCCAAGCCCAGCACAGCCCCAAGACTTGTCCAAGAATTGTAGTACCTGTGGCCTAGACTGCCTTTCAAGTTTATTTAGAACCCCAGAGCACTTTATCCCACAGTGGCAAGGCTAGACAGAACTCACATTCTTATAATTGTCCCCTGTCTCTAGGGCTGGTCTAAATGCTGCCTCCATGGGCACCAGTTGAGCTCTGTCTGGTGTTGCTTTCCACTATGATAGGGCAGCACTGAATTTCAATGCAAAGTTCCATCATCACTTTGCTCTTCCTCCCTCAAGCACACGGATTCCTTCTGTGCACTATGTGGCCATTAGCAGAGGATAGGGAAAGGATGGCATCAGCAATTCAAGACTGTCTTTCTTATCCCCTTCAGTGCCTCCTTCTGTGATACGAAGTTAAAACCAGGTACTGTAATCCTTCACCTAATTGTTTGTTCTGATGAAGGTGCTTTTTTGTACAGATAGTTGTTCAATTGGTGTTCCTTCAGGGAGTATGATCTGTGGAGGCTTTTATTTGGCCATCTGCTCTGCCTTTGGATCAGGTAATCACACCTCATTTAATTTAAAAGTAACATTCCACTTTAAAAATATTTTCACATCATGAATTATATTTCAAAACTATATTCTTTATTTAATTCTGCTACATCCTTATAGAAAATTAATATAAATATAATTAGGATGTAAATGGGAGACCTCACACACATACATATCATAAGATGACTGCCTTGATCAACTATTGAAATGCTAAAACATAGTCAAATGCAATTCTGTAGGAGATATTCTTTACTCTGGTAGAAATATAATACTATTCCAGAACAATAGAATTCCATATCTGAATTCTGGTATTGATATGAGATACTAAGTAAATTTACCCAGAAAGGGTAAACATCATCATGAGCCTGGAAAATACAATATACCTACCACAATTTATTTGTACTGATTACTTGTAAGCCTTCTCTCAAGTTCTAAACTTCTCATGCCTGCTTATTGTCAAATACAACTGCTAAGAAAGTTTGCACTATGAGCATTTCTTGCTAGGGAAGTTCTCCTCTGGTTAAAAAACAATCAGTATAATCACAGCTTCAGAAGTGTTCATATCTTAAGATCCTTAGGTGTTAATTTTCTCAATTTGTTCACCCATTCATTTAAATATATTTAGTTGAAGTAAACAAATATGACTTAATCTGAGATTTTGCACTTGGGCTATTTATAAACTAGTTTGATGAAAAGTAGATTTAAGTAGCTATTAACATAAAGTGTACAGTAGTAATTATAAATTTAACACTTTCAGCAATGATAACCAACCTATGATTAGATTATATTTTATTTAACTAATTATTCTCAAAGCAGCAAATCACTCTTCAAATTTTTATTGTTATTACTATAGTCTAATTTAAGAAATTAGTCTCCATAGAATCAAAATCGTACTAGTTGAGCAAAAGATTTCTATAATGCTGTATATTATGGTTACAATTCAGTGAGTTCAGTGTAAGTAGTGCTTTGCCAGGACTGGAACCACTGTGCTTCTTAATAATTTCAGAAACTCAGGCAAGCTATCATTATAATTTTGGGGTTTTTCTGCTTTGATCTTTCAGCAAAAAAAAAAAAAAATCACTCAAAGTTTAGGAATTAAGATTAAGAGATACGTCATAAACATTGATAATAAAAGTTCAGATGAGTAATAGTATCAAAAACCAAGCTAAATTTAAACATTTATTATTTAATTATTTAAAGTAAATAATATACAATTGCAATTTCTTTACTGAGAAAAATGAAACCATATAGATAGAACTATGTTTCCTCTTACTATCACTCAAACCTAGTACTCATCCCATACCCGTGAGATTTAACAAAAGGTACAGTATGGATCACTGCAGCACCTTCACCAATCATTGCCACGTGTCTGTAATAGTGAAAAAATAAAAACATTGCTTCTAAACTTACACTAAAAATCAAAATATGTAATACTCATCCTGGGCATACTCTAAAGCAAAGGCATTGAATGAGAAAAATTTATGTTAATATGATGGAAAACATCCATAAGACCCATTATAAAATTTTAAAAGTCAGTTGCACAATAGGTACTGTAATAGGCTGAATAATGGTCCTAAATATAAATATTCCTAATCCCTGAAACCTGTAAATATTACCTTATTTGAAAGAAGGGTTTTGGCATATGTGCTTAATTAAGTATCTAGAGATGGAGAGATTATCCTGGATTGTCTGAGTAGGGCCTAAATAAAGTCACAAATGTCATATGAGAGAAAAGAGGGAGATTTTGACACAGACACACAGAAGAGAAAGCAATGTGAAGACAGAGAGATTTGAAGGTGCTATTCCTAAAGACTGAAGTGATGTAGCCACAGCCAAGGAACGTTAGCAGCCACCAAAAGCCAGAAGAGGCATGGAATGGATGCTTCTACAGAACCTTCAGAGAACAAAGTCCTGCTGACACCTTGGTTTCAGCCCAGTGATACCAATTTTGAACTTCTGGCCTCCGTAACTGGGAATAAATAATTTTTTCTTGTTTTAAGCTACCAAGTTTGTGGTAATTTGTTATAGCAGCCATAGGAAACTGATATAGGTACATATGGTAACATTAATATTAAAATATACACAAAGACCAATACTGTATATTTCCTACACAGCTACTGCAAATTAAACTTTCAGTAAGCTTAAACTTCAGCAAATCAGGAAGTTGTTAGGCTATTTTCTATTTTGAAAGTTTAAATTATTTTATGTAAAATGTCTAAAATTGTGGCCATAATTACTTCAGATCATTTTTTCCTTTAAAAAATCAAATACTATAAAGAGGATTGAAGCTCTCAACATAACCCAATTCAATCTCAACCAAACACCACCTATTCCCCCAAAAACTATTGAAAAATAAATAAATGAATAAATGTCTTCAAAAATATGACTCTATTCAAATGTTGAAATAAAATGAGGCTTTATTTTCCAAAAAGAAATTAATAATGGTAAAATTAAGAATTCCAGTTTATCCAATAAATAATGATATCTTTAACAAAAAAGTTTATTAATCACCTTTGATATTGCTGACATTTATCCCTTTGATTTATAATCACTACTGCATTGCTGAGAGCTAAACATCTCTTTAATTAAATACCAATTTTATGTTTTGCTTTTTATTTTAACATGTGCCTTAAAAGCACTGCCTATTTTGTTTCTAATATTTATTTTTTACCTATTTTTTACATTGCAAATTTGTTCCATTGTTTTTTTTTTCTGTTACAGTGTGTAGAATGCCACATACTACATGAAAAGATTCTTTTTACTTCTGAATAATGTCACCAATTTTTAAAGTAACTTGCAGAAAACAAAACTGTGACTAGAAGTTTTCAGTAAAAATGCCAACATTTTGGCAACTTTGGGAAATTGTTTATTTCTCCTGATGGTGTATAAAATAGAGAAATGTGGGGAAAATGTTCTACTAGAGAACGCAATGATAATTTGCTCTACATATCACATTTTTTAATTCCATGTGCTTGTTATCTTCATTAATGGATGGTTAAACAGCTCCAATTTGAAGATAAAATCTTTGAGTTTTTAGAAAACAAAATTTTTGGAGTATCAGATAATCATTAGTTTCCTTACAACTTGCAAAAATATTTACCCTGGACATAGTGGTAGCTAGGGTGAGGCAGATTAATTATATGAAGGTTAGAGAGTACTATTTTTGAAGGGGTTCCTCTTCTCTTTTAATAGTAATGAATTTAAACAAGAATCATATAACTAACACTTACTTAGCACTATTCTAAGAACTTTCCATATATTACCTCAATTAATTCTCATGTAAATCCAGTAAGTTAATAACTTTTATAGCTCCCATTTTACAGATAAAGAATTTGTATCACAAAGAGACAAATAGCTTGCCCAAAGTCACACAGCTAGGAAGGGGAATCCCAGAATTAGAACTGAAGCATTCCGCACTTAAAATTATCACACAATACTGGCCCACTAGCTTACCATGTTCCATGGCAGAATACAATCATTTTACCCACTGCCAACCTTTAATAATGGCTTCGAACTTTTTACTTCATGACTGATATAAATTCTAAGTTAAACATGGAATCAGTTCAATAATATTAAATTTAAAATAAAATGAATTATCCAAATAAATTGAAACATGAAACTTGAAAAAAGAAAACTCTCCCTAGGAAGGAGAGTCATTTATTCTCTCAATTTTCCTAGCAGCTTAAGTATTAGGTTCTCTAAGCTCAGAAAACAAATTAAGTAGTTTACTGTTTTCTCAAGGTCATAATAGAAATTCACAAGAAACTGTAATTTCCTTACAGTCACCTACCCACAAACAAAACCCTGGAGGATTTATGAGGAACAGATTCAAAGACATTCAGAACATTTAAGGCTGGTTTGAAACCCAAGTAGCTGCCAACCCTCCAAACTGTAATTGAACACTTGGGAATAGAAACAAATTTCAAGTTTGTTAAGTCTTCTCTGTACCTACCAGTGCTAGGTACCAACACACAGGACAAAGAGCCCAGGAGCTACAGAGGAAAGTCCAGGGACTGAGTGTTATCTCTTTATGTGCCACATCATTTCTTTCAGGCTTGGTTTCCTTAGCTGTTAAGGAACATCAACGTGGCCACTTCCACTTGGCTGAATTACAATAAAGGGCCCATGAAATACTCACATAAAGGAACTTTACAAACTCTAACAAAGTAGCTAATGTGGCTAATAATAACTGTGGCTACCACTATTGCTAGGTCCGTCTCCTTTAATTTGTCTCAAAATTTTAATCCCAAAATTTCCAGAAAAATTATATTGAAAACAATGATAGGAAATTGATATAACTATCATAATAATTTTGTTATTATTGCTATAATTATTGTTACAATGTTGATGATTTCTGAGATTTTGATTCACGTATCACAAAATATGTTACAACATTGTAACAAATTACCACAAATGTAGGTGACCTAAATAATACAAATCTATAATCTTGCTGTTCTGGAGGTGAAAAATCTGAAATGGGTCTCACTGGCCTAAAATCAAGATATTGGCAAGATTGTATTTGTTGTGGAGGCTCTAGGAAAGAATTGCTTACTTGCTTTTTTCAACTTCTGTAAACCATTTGCTTTTGTCAGTTTCTGGCCCCTTTCCATCATCAAAGCAGAAATGGCCATCATAGCCTTTCTTGCATTGCATTTACTCTGCTGATGACTCTTCCCCCTCTTGCACATTTAAAAACCCTTGTGATTATGTTGGACCAGCATGGATAATCCAGGATAATCTCTTAAATTTAAGGTCACCTGATTATCAAACTTAATTTCATCTGCAGTCTTAATTACTCTCTGTTATATAATGTAACATATTCATGTATTTGAGGGACTAAGACATGAACAACTTCAGAAAGCCATCATTCTGTGTATCATAATAGTGATACTCAATTTTAACCTTCCATTAATAATTTGTAACTTCCTTTTGTATTAAATATATGTAAATATCATTCCATTAGAAAAGTAAGTTCCATGAAGAATTTTGCTCTTTAAATGACACTTAAAATTTTCCTCATTAACTTTCTTCCTTGAGCAACAAGATATGAGGGTATTATGTATTTCTACTATGTTTTCTGATTATATAAACAACATTACATCAATTCTATTTCAGTAAAATGGTCTGATAAAGGTTAACATGTTGTATGTTCTTTAATAATTGTGAATATGTTTATAAGTAAATTTTTAGATGAACAAACGTCAATAGTTTTTCCTTTGTTCTAAGAGTCAACATATGTTAAAAAATAAAAAAAAAATCATATCATTTCTTTAAAATGTTTTTACTTTGTTTAGCTATTAATAGGTTTTACATCTTTTTAAAAGTCCAAATAAAGTAGATTTACTTTAAAGCCATAGAATTTATTTCTCATTACTCCAAGTAGCTATGAATTTCATATCTTGCTAAGTTAATATAATTTTCATCAGTTTGAGCACACAGTTCAATTTCAAAACTTTGAAAATCAATAAAATGATAAGGAAATGAAACAGCAATCAATCTGCTTGGTCATAAGAATTCATCAGAATGCATAGTTCTTTGACATTAACCTTTATTGATTTGGCCATTTTAACAAATCAGTTCCTATTGTCATATCTTCAATTTTATGCTTTCTATTTCTGGGATTAAATTTGTTTAAAGTCTTAATGTTCAGCTTTCTTAGTATTTGCCCTAGGGGGAAAAAATCTATATTGTAATCATTTTAACCTTAAAATTATTCTTTTAGGAAATCTTTGAAAAATCTAAACTTTTAATAGATCTATTTAAACTTGTTATTAATAATACTATATTTCTTGAGTGGTATAGGTTAGAGCAAAATTTTCCTCAAATAAAATACTTACTCTTTGTTTCCATAGGAAATATTTCCCTAGTTTAGCAGATTGACTAGTCTTACATCTATAAATTTAGATCACCAATGAGAATATAAAAAAAAATTAAAGACGGCAAAGATATTTGAACCAAATTCTTATTTCTTCATATACATAATATTTAAAAAAGATTTCGATACTTTATTTTACGGGTTTTCTGCCACTAGAACTCAGATTTACAGTATCTTTAAAAATTAATAAGTGAGTATTGTTAAGGCTTTTACTTCAATGTTCCAAAGATTAATGATTGTTTACATAGACAGTCTTGTAAAACTAACACATGCTCCATTAGATTAACAGCCATTGTGTTCATAGTAGCATTATCCTTTTTTTAATGTGAAGGATAATAAAACATAGATTTAAGAATATTATACTATAGTCAAGAGAAAAATTAGCAGCTCTTTAAAAAAAATAAGGAAATTTAATTGCACCAATCAGTAAAACTTCCAATATTATTGTTTATAACATATTTTTGAAGAAGCTACTGGGGAAATCAACCTACCTGAAGGATTAGCTTTCCTGGAATATTCATGAGGCATAAGAATTATAGCATTTTCTCAAAATCCGGGTATATTCCATGTCTGCAGTTAAGGACTATTCACATGAGATTTGTAATATTTCAGGATTCAGCCAACTCATGATTTAAAAAAAAAAAAAATTATCTTACCCTTCTCTGCTTATTTGCTCATGCACACCACAGACCACACTCAACTCTCCTTCCACAAGAACTCTGCCACTTGAATAGAGAAGAGCTTTTAAAATCATAAGTCAGAACTCACATCTTCTCTATAATATTCTCCCTTAGTGTAGTAAACCATTGAAAATGTTCAATATTATGCCTGCTCTGATTACTTGGGGTAGTTGTCAATAATACAGTGTTGAGAAAGATTTTGAGAAAAAAATCTAGCCTTACTAGATAAGTGCTTGATCATTAGCAGCTTTCGTCCTGACCACAGAACAACCCATAGCATGCTATAAGTTTGTTTCCCTGCTACAGAAACCAGTGCCAAAGTATGAAATATGTTACTTTGCTCCTAAAAGCAATGAGGCATAAAATAGTTGGCTTAATAATAATATTAACATAAAAACAATTTATTTAAAAGCAAGTTATATTTCATTACCCCCATCTTCTGATTTAATATTATTAGATATCCATTTGTCCATTAACTTATTTCATCAAATATTTGAGTAGCCATGATACCCAAGGCACTGTGCTGGTACTGCAGAGAATACAGGGCAGAGGAAACAACCTTGCACTCAATTATAGAAAACACTTGTTTTTTTGTAATGACATGATGGACACTGTAGTATGACTGTTAGATACATGAATTCATATAGGATAGAAATACAACCAACCACATAAGGCAGAAACTGATCCATACTAAAAGAAAAAAAGAAATAATAGGCAGAAATGTGGAATATGATTGAATCGTATATTCAAATATAATAATTAAAATAAATAAATATACCTAAGAGTAAGAATGTGAGAGGATGCAACGTGGGTGTGGGAAACTACTTAAAGCCTGAGGAGACACATATGTCAATAATGTGAATAAGAGCATGGAGGGAAGCCAAAATCAAAGAAAACTATAAGCACTTCATGAGCATGGAGAATCAGGAAGGGAAGCTCCCCCAGCCCACAGCAGAGAGGTACCTAACTAGTGCTTTGTGAAGATGGCTACAAGGAGGAGGTGTACTGTGAGAGGGCAGCACAGGTACAGCCACTTGCACCATCACTGACATCTTGACCCAGCAGAGCCAAATGGAGGTGGGTGTCCAGCTTCTGGAAGGTGGATTTGTAGATCTAAGCCTAATGTTACTTCTCAGCTGAACTGAAAGAAACAGCTACAAATCCTCAAAGTATAGAGAGATGGTAAGCAAGAGCAGGTGCTCTGGCGGCCAGAGCATCAAAAGCAACAGGTACCTGTCATGGTCCACTTGAGGAGAAACTTGCTCTAACTGTATGCAAGTATGTGAATGATAAATACATAAATGGTAATGAATGCTAACAAAGTTGTTGATGGAATTTGGAGTCCCAGAGATTGGCTCTTCACCCAAAGATTTCAAAATAATACACTCCTGCTTTTAGTTAGCCTTAACTATATTTTTTATCAGTTGGAAAATAGCAACCTATGTAATAGAAAGAGCACATCCAACTGAAGAAAACCAGAGAAGGCTTCATAAAGAAAAATTCTCTCCCATTTTCTCCCTCCTGCTAAACTGCTCCAACCCCTTTCTCACTTTCTTCAAACTATAAATGTCCTCCTAAACAGCCACTCTTTCCTGAGCTGCAGATCAAATGTCTGGAAATCCTCCATCTGCAGATGACAATGTTGAAAAATCTAGCCAGGCCTTCTCTTCCTGCAACATTCCACATATGAACTAATGGTATCATCACTTCGCTGCGATTTCTAAACCACAAGGCTCTCCCAGGGCCTCTCAAAACCCACTGTCCATGACTGTAACTTCACTTTTTTCCCCTCAGCTTATAATGTGCTCTCCCGTGAACTGCTTTTCCTGTGCCCCTTATATCAAGGTTGCTCATCATTCTTTTCAACCTCAAATATTTAAGGGTAAGGAGTTATTGTCAGTGTCTTCTTCATTCCCTGTAGTACCTTCCCAATCATCCCTATCCCAATTTGCTTGTAAAAATCTCTGTCTCTCTGAGTCTGGTCCTATTTTTCTATACAACTCATCGTGGGCATTTGCGAGTTACCTACATAGCATTCATTCTATCCTGTGCCCTTGTTAACTATGCCCCAATTTTTTTCAACAGTGACCCATCCTCTATCTCTTAAAGTCAGCTTTTTGATAAACTGACTTTGGTTCTATCTCCAGAATTAGTGTATGCATTTATCTGACCACAATGACAGCCTTAGGCATAATCTTAACAGAATGAAGCTCAAAACTTTTGTTCAGTGGTTGCAGGAAATTGACAGTTTTTCTTCCACTAGAGGCAAACTAGGAAGAATGGATTCGCCATTGCTGCTGATAGCTGTCTGGCAACAGGGAGGAAAATAAGCCTAAAGAAAAAACTAACATATAAAGAAAGGAAGAACCAAAGAAACAGAAAAAAAAAAAGAAAAAGAAAAAGTAGAACCAAGACCTAATTGAATAGTTTCTGAAGCAACTTTACTTCTAGACTTTTCTGTTTGTCTTTAAGTCACTTGAGATGGGTTTTCTGTACTTTCATTGACTTTGTCATCAATAGAAACTGCTCCTTTTCAAATTCCTATTTTAAAAATCCTAACCGCAAACGTCAGCATCCCGTCCTTTCAGTTTATTCACTTATACATACCTATAATCCTGATTAGAACGCCGTATCTGCTGACCATTTTTACTATCCATCTACTCCTTCCTATTTTCATACATAAGTTTGTTCATCACTGGGCCAACCCATGTAGTTCAGTCCCTTATACATAGTAGGCAATTAATAAATTGTGTTGATTGATTGGTTAACTGTTTGTTGTTTTCTTTGCCCTTCTCTCTCACCCCTTCCTAGGTATGTTTCACCTAGTGATTATTCTTTTAATTTTTTCCAGAAGTATTTTTCTATCACACAAATATATCCTTATTACTGACCCACTGAAAATCTTCAAGAACACACATTTTGCCCATAGCTGGACCACAGATATGGTCAACACTATTTTCCTGATGTTGCTTTCTAAAGGTTACCATCTTCCAATTGGGACTGAGGATGGACAAACCCTTCCTGAACCATATTCAGTGCTGGAAGCTACCTTAATATGTCAATTTCAAATATGTCCTAAAATAATGTACTTCTAATAAATAAATATAACTCTCCATCATCACAAACCTCAGAAAAGCCATGTAATGATCTCTCCTGCAGCATCTAGTTTTGTAAGAATTCCATTCCAGACATTATGCTTTAACAGAAATCTGGCAAAATAAAAGTCATCCAAAGAGTAACCAGGATGGTGAGAAACCCATAAACCACATATCAAGGAGAAAACAGAGTTTCTTTGCAAAGAGAGGGTTTATGGGGAGCATAATATTTATGTTCTGATATTTGAAGAACTGTCATGTGGAAGAACAAAAGTTATAATTCTCTTCTGCTCCAAATATCAGAAAAAGATTAAATTTAATCTTATATGGAGTCATATCTTAGCTCAGTATGAAATGTAACATTAAAATAATGTTTCTATCCAGCTATCCAGTTATAAAAGGGGCTTACATAAAAGCAGAGTTTTATAAAGTATCGATCAAGTTAGTCTACTTTGTGCTGTAGCAACAAAGAATCCCCAAATCTCAATGGCATATCAAAAAAACTTTGTTTCTTATTTATACTACTTTATTTATCCAACACACATCACCAAAGGTCCTACTCATTGTAGCCTTCAAAGACTCAAGATGACAGAAAATCCACCATCCTATGACACTGCTATCTAAACACAAGTCTCCAGGGACCACTGTGGCAAGGAAACAAAGCTTGAATCATAAATCAGCTCTTAAATGCTTTTGCCTGGAAGTGACTCACATCATTTCACTTAAATTTCATTGGCCAAAACAGTTCATGGTCATATATAATTTCAAAGAGAGAAGACATATAATGTCCCCTAGTGCCAGGAAAAGGAAGGATGTCAGAGTTTCAGTTAGCACTTGTAACATCTACCATAACTTTCAGCAGGATTTAAGCAGAATTCAGATTCTCGTTAGGAATATTATAGAAAAAGTCAGATTGCTAAGCTTCTTTAAACTCTAGGATTCTAGAATTCCAAATTTATGTCAGATAGTTCCTTTAATATCAGGAATTTTGCATCCTAGGGTAAAATAAATAACTCTGGAGCACTGAAACTTCCCATGTACAAATGACTATGCTCAATATTTGAATGTACTGAGCTGAGATTACTAAGACTTGGCTTGGAATAGCGAGATATTGGCAGATCAACAGCTCTAACTCTGTAAGCTTGTTGTGATCCATTTTTTTTCAAACATTACTTCAAATATTTATATTTGGCATTTACATAAAAGTTGTTGATTTTCAGCAGAGGCTGAGATGAATGACAGTTTATAACTATTCCTCATGTTCTATAGAATTTATGTGTAAAGTTTTCAGCTATTTTCCATCTTTCTTGGTAAGAGAGTAGCGTAGCCAAATAGGTGGACTTAAATGTTGTCAGCTGTATTCTACAGGCTTAATAATGCATATAAATACATAAAAGCCAATGCTCACAGATTACATTATTTTATATTACCGTGTCTTGATTAATTTTACTACAGATATTGCTTTAATTTAGAGCAATTATTCAGTTCATTTTTGCCATTTTAAACCTGCTACGTACTCAGTTATTTAAATTATGGGTCAAATAAGGACAGCTACACATTTTCAGTATCATGGATCTAGATTTGTAGCTCTTAGAGGGGCCACAGGGATCACCTAGTTCACCCCTTTGTTTTAGATACAAAAATATTAAGAACAGTTAACATTTGTTGAGAGTTTACCATGTTCTAGGCACTGGCCTAATGCATGTATTAACTCAACTAATCTTCTCAATAGCCCAATAAAATAAATACTGTCATCATCTCCATTTCACAGATGAATAAACTGACCTAAGATTGGGAAGCATTTCCCCCTTATTACATAGGTCAATATTGGGGGAGAAAAAATGGCACAGCCTAGTGTTGGGGAGAGCACGAACAGGCACATGTCCTCATTTACTGTTCAGTATTTTGTGACATTTAATTCAAACTTTCTGATATTGAATCTTCCTCCATTTTTCCATAGTTCTTACATATCAATCTGGGCAAAGGTGACAAGATAATAACAAATTCAAGGAAAAACAATTACATAATTCAGTGTGTTAGACAGAAAGTATAAAGTCTGTAATGTTACCTAATCTGAGAAAATAATCAGGAATGAATGTTAAAAATACTAATCATTGAGGCTTGGGCCCTAGGCTCCCTTACTGAGAAGTTTCTGGAATAGTTTCTGTAAGGTTTGAATGAAGCAACTGAGGTTTAAATGAGGCAACTGAGGCCAGTTATTGGAATAAAGAAATTTAATCAGCTCCTGGGTGAGGTTCTACCGTCCGACAGGAGGGGCCGGAGAAGTCGCTCTTCCCTTCTTGGGACTTGGGGTTTTATAGGGAGTAGGGGTAGCTGATTGACCGCGGGGAAACAAAGAGGAGTTAATTTCATTGGATATGAAAGGACTAGGGACGGACCAGGTGAACAAAGTGGAGAGATTTCCACTGGTTATGAAGGAACCAGGCACGGACGAGGGGCTGGTCGAGGACGTACGGGGCCAGCTTGCCATAGGGCAGGTCTTTGACGGGCTTTTTCAAAATTTCGGCGGGTGCAGGGCTGAGATTGGAGTGTGGAAACGGGTACGGGGAGCCCGCGTGGAGAGGGCAAATGCTGAGTAATGTGCTCAGAATGGTGACGTAGTTTTCAGGCGCGGAGAGAGAGGGGCGTGTTCATTCAGCTCTCAACTGAGGCAACCGGCCTTACAGTTTCTAGACTTATTTCTGAAATAGTTTTCCAATTCTGATTGAAACCTTTAAGCTAATAATGCTTACCTATGGATGAAGGGATTTGGGTGATTTTTACATTTTTCTTTGTACTTTTCAATATTGTTTAATTTTCCATTTCAGCGACAATACATTTTATAAAATCAACAAGGAGATTTAAACAAATGCAATGAGTTTATTGAATAAGCTGAACTCAGGAAGATAGCAAAAGGAAAGTTTGTTCTTTCTCACCCATACCTGCAAACCTGTTCTTTGGGTTTCATTTAACAAGCTAGTCTACAAACTAAGAGACAGGTGCTACCCTCCCACTGCTGAGGTCTACCACTTTTACAACTGTCCACTTTTACAACTGTCCACTATTGTCAACACTCAACAACAACTGTGACCCAGTCTTCAGCATCCCCTCCTCAAACTCATCCTTTGAAAGTTCCAGTCTCTGTCCTGCTCAGACACCTGTGTCAGAGCTGTCTCCAGTGATTCTGAATCAAGTGCCCTTGAGCATCCCCGTAAGAGCCTCTCTCTACCCAACCCCCAGAGCTACCATTCACTGTATGAAGCTGGAAAAGTTCACCCGTCTTAGCTCTGGTGCTTAAGTGGACACGGGTAGGACACAGGAAAATGTGCTCCGTACGTTCCAAATGAGAGCCCTGAACTAATAGAAACAAATGGTGAGGAGGCTCTGTATCACAGAAGTATGGACACGTTGTGGGTTACAGGCTTTGGCAGACTGAACTGGAGACATAACCTTCATTCATCACACAATTTCTATAGAAAAAAATGTGTCGAGTTCAAAACAACTGACCTACAAATGATCCTTAGGAACATAATTCGTCTGGAAACTGGGGGCTGCTTTTACAACCATCTCCAGCCTGTCAGATCCAATAGATTAGAGTCAAGACAGCACCTTTGATTTACAGTCTTGGCCCTGTTGCTGAACCACTTCCTAATTCACACTCTCTATTCTTAAAATGAGAGGCATAATATGTCTGCTCCAACTACAAGGTTGTTGAGATAATAAGCATCGCTATTTCTGAGCAAATACCTTACAAAATTGACAATACAAGTGTTTACTATTATTTCATGTTGTGCATTACAGAATTCATAGTACAGGTAATTGGTTATAGGGAAGTCGTTTCTGAGATTAATAGGACTGCCCCAAAAGTATCACAATATGCTCCTGTTTTTGCCCTTTCCCGATTTCTTTTCTTAGCAAAAATGTTTCTTTGTCTTTCTTAACCTATGCACTACTTTTAGAATATTGGCATTACTCAAACCCTGTCTAAATTTAGGAGTGCTAATTGAGTGTATAACACACATGTAAATCAACACATTTTAGAAAGCTGTATAATTTGTAAAAAGCATGACAAAGTAATTTATCCTATCCTAAGTACAGTAACTAGGTAATGCCAGTGTTAAAAATAAAAGTATAAAACTTGAAAATAAGGACAAAAGGGTACGACAAGCTCTTTTGATATTTTACTGGTATATTATTTTAATAGCCCACTCTAGGACGATTTGTCTAATTACTCATGTTTAACTTTGCTATTTCCTATTTGATTAGAGACTAGACACCAGAAACTATAGGTTAAGTTGTAGATTTCTGTCAAGCAGAAAAGATAACCTTAAAGGCTGCTGTTCTGTTGTCCCGTGGGCCACTAACTAATGTTTTATCCAACCCAGCTATCCTATTCTAACATCCTTTTAATGTCTTTCCTGGTGTACTCTATATATCCTTGTTCCTTAAGTGCATTAGGAACCAGTTTTATCCTTATATTGCTTCTTTCATTAAATAATGAATTAGATAAAATCTTTGACAACTACATGTTCACCCTGGACAATAGGATCAGTTTCCATTGTGTCCACTTTACTCTTAGGCTGATGACTCTCAAACATGCATCTTTCATCCAGATCTTTTTCCTGAGCTTTAGTCTTTGGAAGACTTTGGAAAGTCTTTTTGCCTGTACTTTGGTTTGAAGATCACTGGACTGTTGAGTGAAAGCAAGGTCAAGATAAAGGATAAAAGTGGGAAAATGTGAGAAAGAAGAATAAACAAGGAGCTTGAGATCTCCTAGTTCATTCATACTTGCAAGAGATTCATGTTTTTAACTTATTGAAAATTTTATATTGATAAAAATGAGAGAGAAAAGTAAGCTTAGGCCTAAGAGCTTTATGAGCTATAAATAAATAAATGCTGAACATTTGCAAGTATCCCTCAGTTTTGACCCAATAATTACTGTCCTTGTGTCACAGAAGATTAAGAACAATACTGTAGTTGTCCCACCCGCAAACACATTCCTTTTAGTTAGCACTGATTGATTTATTCTTATGTTACAAATACCATGTGAGGCATTTTGCATTTGACGTTATATCTTAGAACTGTGCCTAACAAACAGTAGGCACTGAATAAATACATTTGTTAAATAAAAGAATCAGTTATTCTAAACTCTTATTGTAATAACCTCTGAATAAATGTGTATGTACATGTGTGAGTGCAAAGGAACCTTAGAGGCCTGTGTCTAAGGATCCAGTCCTTTGTATGTCCTTAAAACTGCCATGATCATTTATCTACCTCAGTGCCTAACTACCTCAGTGTCAGTTGTCCTGTTTTGTTCCTATCATCTGGATTTGTATGTGTCGTGTCTGTTGTCCTGTTTGTCTCTAGCGTCTAAATTTGTATGTCCCGTCATCCTTGTTGCCCGAGATGATTGGGTGAAAACTTTTTCAAGGTCCTAAATGCAGACTTCCTATCTCAGGAAGTCAAATCCCTCATTAGCCGTTTGGGATGGCCATCTCAGTCTTGTCTTTTCTGTCAAAAGCAGATCAGGTGTCGTTACAGAAAAATTGTGCTAAACATCCACCAGTCTGGAATTTCTGGCAACATAAAGGTTGTCGGCACCTAGACTGTCACGCCCCACACCCCAGCGACTGGTCTGACCCCTCCTTGGCTGAGCCGGACTTCTCCTTTGCTCCGACCCTCAGAATCCTGCTCCCCTGGGATTTCCCCCCCCCCCCGTCTCCTCATCCTCGTCTCCTGTGGTCTCTGCCTATTGCCTCACAACTGCGTTCTTGGCCGGAGGAGGCTTCCCCACTCCTCCCCTTAAGGGCGGCACTACCCCCGCCAGGTAGTGAGCGAACTGTCCCGTTTTTGGTCTATGTCCCTTTTTCTACTTCCGACCTGAACAACTGGAAGGATCAAAAACCCACCTTTCTCTGAGAAATCTCAGGTCCTAACGTCACTGTTTGAATCCATACTCCAGATTCACCGGCCCACCTGGGATGACTGTCAGCAACTTCTCCTGACCCTTTTTACATCTGAGAAAAGGGATCGTATTCGGAGGAAGGCCAAAAAGTTTTTCCTTAGTTCAGTCATTATGCCATAGGAGGGAGCCTGAAACCTCCTAGAGAAAGTTTTTCCTTCTATTCAGTCTGACTGGGACCCAAATACCTCAGGTGGGGGGAGTAAAGCTTTGGACAATTTCCACCAGTATCTCCTTGCGAGTATTAAAGGAGCGTCTCAAAAACCCATGAATCTGTCTAAGACAACTGAAGTTGTCCAGGGGCCCAATGAGTCACCTGGAGTGTTTTTGGAACTCCTCCAGGAGGCCTATCAAATTTACACCCCATTTAATCCAGGGGCTCCCTAAAATAGCCATGCTATTAATTTGGCATTTGTGGCCCAGGCAGCTCCTGACATTCAAAAAAATCACAAAAACTTGAGAGATTTTCTGGGATAAATATCATGTAGCTCCTAGAAATAGCTCAGAAGGTTTTTGACAATCAAGACCATGAAAAACAGAAACAGACTGCTCTGGCAACTTAAAAGGTTTCAAAAAGGCAGGCAAAAATCTTAGAGGCCACACTGTAAGAAGTTAAACATAAGCATTCCAGTTGTCTAAGAGCTGTGACAGCAACTGCAAAGTCTGGTCCAGGAGGCTGATAAACTAACCCTGGGTCAAAACTTAACTCTAATGGCTCCTCATGCCATTGAGACATTGCTGCACAGTGCCTCTGGAAAATGGATGTCAAATGCCCACATATTACAATACCAAAGCCTGCTGTTAGATCAGCCACCTGACTTTCTCCCCCATAAGGTGTTTAAATTCAGCCACTCTACTCCCTGATCCAGATTTGACTGTACCTGTCCATGACTGCCAAGAGCTGTTAGACTACAGAAACTGGCCGACCTGATCCTTAGGATGTTCCCCTGGAGAAGGCAGATGCCACCGTCTTTACGAACGGTGGCAGCTTCCTTGAGCAGGGAGTGTGAAAAGCCAGTGCTGCCATCACCACAAAAACAGACACACTGTGGGCCCAGGCTCTGCCAGCCGGAACTTCTACACAAAAGGTTGAATAGTTGCCCTTGCTCAGGCCTCCAGTGGGGTAAGAACAAATGCATTAACATCTACACCAACAGCCAGTATGCTAAGGAAATATCTGTAAGAAAGCTGGAAAGCCCCAACACTGTGTCTCATGCTGTATACTTAAGAGGAGAAGAAAAAGTCCTATATTTGTGATCAAAAAGGGGAAACTTGAAATGTGATGGTGTTTATAATAAAAACTGGTAAAACTACTTGGATTAAAAAAAAAACTGTCTACTGCAAAGGATATCAAAGGAAAACACAGCTGTTGCATGAGGAAATCAAAGGGCAGACTCCGCTGCCCATAAGGCAAACCAGCTCCCACTCACACCTTTAATCCTATAACCTGCTGTCCTTCCCACAGCCTGATTTGTCCAATCACCCAGCCTACTCTTCAGAAGAAGAAAAACAAGCATCAGATCTTCAGGCCAGTAAAACTGGGACGGATGGTGGAGTCTTCCAGATTCCAGAATTTTCCCACCCCAGACCCTGGAAAAGGCCTTGGTCAGTCACCTCCATTCTTCCACTCATCTAGGGGGAATAAAACTGGCCCAGCTTTTAAGAAGCCAGTTTAAAATTCTCACTGGGGCCTCCCAATGTTATAGTCAAGCAAGTTAGAAGGAATGTGCCATGCTCTGAGTTCCAAATTAAGAGTTCTTTATTAATTAGCTGGCCACCAAGAGATGGCTAATGCTCAAACTTCTCTTGGCCCCAAGGAAGGGGCCTGATTATCTTTTATACCTTGATTTAGATAGGTGAGGGGGTACCTAGCTGAAACCTGTAGATATGTTATTATAATTTTACAAATAAGAACACTGGAGCACAAAAAAGGCACATGGCTTGCCTCTAGCCACAGTGAGTAAGTGATAGATCAAGAATTCAAATCAATATGTTGGCTCCAAAACCCAGTCTCTTTACATTGTGCCAGGCTGAAACACAAAGCACCAAAAGTGTCCTACCATTTCCCATTTTTAATAAAAACCAATGCAGAGTCTCTGTATGTCAAAACAAATACAAAATATATAATACTTAATTACATGGTATTAAAATTATAGGTCTTGAAACAAGGAGATCACAAGCTCCTTATCCCTTCTTTCTTCTCACATCTTCCCACCTTCACCCTTTACCTTGACCTTGCTTTGATTCAACAGTCCAGTGATCCTCAAACTGAAGTCTCAGCACAAAGACCTTCCAAAGTCTTCCAAAGACTAAAGCTAAGGATAAAGATCTGAATGAAACATGCACGTTTGAGAGTCACCAGCCTAAGAGTGAAATGGACACAATGGATACTGATCCAATTGCTCAGGGTGAACATATGATATTTAGAGACACTGGTTTTTAACAAATGAACAGAGGAAGAGGGATTGACAGTGAGAACAGGTGATCATATATATAACAAGTATTTCAAGAGAGTATGGGTGTAATATATATATATACACACATTACCTGTAAACATAATAAAGTGCTTTGAGGAAATTTTAAAAATAGGAAAGTGTGTGGTGCCAAGGAAGCTGAGAAAAGAAAATGTTTGAGAAGGGAATGTTCAGCAGAGGCTGCACTGCTGTGAGTTGAAGGGACTTAGTAGTAAGAAAGTGTTCAGTAACCTTGGAAAGAGCAGCACTGATGGGGTGGTGAAGGCAGAAACTGCATTGTTAAGAGCAAGGGGAAGAGGGCAAGAGCGTACACACCACTTTGGAGAAGTTGAAATGTGAGGAGAGAGTGCAATGAGATGGTGCCAGATAGATAAGGGATCCAAGTAAAGGTATATGTTTTGTGTGTTTTCTGGGTTTTTGATGTTGCTTGTTTTAATGGGGGAGACCAGAGTATGTTTAAATGCAGATGGGAAGAAGAGTTTGAGTATCAAGTAAGAGGACAGAGGTGGGGGTGAATAACTAAAAGAAAAAAGATTCCTGAGGAGGCAAGAAGGGATATAATCCCAAGAATAGCTGTTTCAGGGTGGGGTTGGTGCTGGCAACAGACGGCTTGTTGGCTAGCTAAAGTTACGGTGGGAGGTGGTAGGAGTTGTAAGTTTGAATAGCTTGTGAAATGTTTCAGATGGAAGCTGTGGAAAATAGAAGAAAGCTAAAAAGCACACATGAATTGCCAAATAGCATTGAGGACCCCAGTACAAGTCAAATGCAATGAAATCATAGTGGCACCAATTCAATTATGTGAGGTGTTTTTTCTCCAGCCATGCTCAAGACATTAACTTAACCAAGGAAATAGCAGGCAAAGTAGGTATTTTCTGGCTGGTTATGAGTGGAATGCAAGGAGATAAGGTAAATAGGACACTTACAGGGAGGTAGCCGAAGCAACAGACTAAGCACTTGTCCAAACATTTTTGTTCTCATGCTATCAAAAGAATTTTGGAAAACTATCTCTCATATATTTTGAAATCAAAGTCTAAAAATTTTTAACACATAAAGTGAAATAGTTTCAAAGGATGTATTTATGGCTTATATATGTACATTAAGTATATATTTATCCAAATTTTGGAGCTGTAGATTTAGCTCATTCTATTTATAGAATACGTCTTTCAGCTAATCAGGCCTCATTGTGAAACTAATCAGCCAAATCAAGGTTACTTTTCATCATAACCAGTAGAGTTGTATTTTAAAATTCATATAGTCATGTATCTGTGGAATACTTCTGTATTCTAAGATAGGTTAATTGATTGATAAATGGATGGTTGATTGTTGGGTAGATAGGTGGTAGACAGATGAATAAAACAAGACATGGATGGACAAATTCTTATCTTGAGTTTATCGCCTAGATAAAACAAGATCCCCCAAATATGTATCTCTGAAGCTTTTTTTGGCTTTACTTTCAAGAGACTTTCCCTCAAGAAAGTGGTATTCTAGATTCGTCCCTCTTTTGGATGACCCAAAGTTTTTTACACCCTGGAGCAATGCACCAAAATACGATTCAGGATGGTGGGAAGTATACCATTCTTTTGTAAAGTGGAGAAGGGAAATGTGAAAGGTAAAAAAGGAAAGAATAATTGGTAGACATCAGTTTGTATGCAGGTCAGCTGGAGGAATGAGTATGAGGAAGTTGAGATTTGGAAATTTCTACACTACAGCTTTCTAAGCTTTTTTCCCACAGGTACCTAAAACTTAACATGCCTAAAACTGAACTTACCTATCTACCTCATCCTAGTCCTCCTTCCTCAGTGAGTGGCACCATTTCTATTCGTTAACACTGAAACCTGGCGTCATCCCAAACTTCTTGGTCTCTCATGTCCTTCATATCCAACTAAACACCAAGATCTAGACATTTTTTCTCATAATGATCTCCTGAGCCAGCCCACATCCCTCTATCCCCATGGCTATCTCTCTGCTGCAGGGTATGGTTGCCTCTCACTCAGCTGCCACAATCTGCCTGTCTCTAGCCTTGAGTCCTCTCCACCTGTTCTCTACACTACAACCAGAGAAAGAATTCTAAAACATAAGTATGATTAAATAGCTCAATTCCTAAAAAGTTATCAATGATGTCCCATGACCCGAGGCCTTATTATTGACTTACTAGATTACTATTTTAATCAAGCTCTAAGGATAAATCCTAAACTCCTTGGCATAGCTTTCAAGGTCCTTCTGAACTTGGCCTCTGCTCATCATGGCAGCTTCCGCTCTCCCCACCCCATACTTTGTTTATGAAGTGTTTTCGTCCCAAGTCTCACCAAGCTCTCCTGCCTCCCTCTTCTAGCTCCCCCGTATTTAGCATTAAGATTTCAGCTGAGAAGTAATTTCCTCTAGAAAGCTTTTCCTAACCCCTCAAGTTTGGGTTTGATCCTTACCTTATATACTTCTGTGATACATTGTTTGTATTTGTAGTGCATTTTAGCATTTACTCTACCTTGAGTTTTAACTGCTTACATGTCTATATACCCAAGAGCAAAGGGACATATGTGTATGCCTATTCACTGTTGTACTGTCAGTGTCTAGGGTACTAGCCACTACCTGGTACAAATTAGGTTTCCAATAAACATAAACTTACTGAATAAAATACATGAAACTACCAAAACTTTGCCCCAAAATAAATCACATTATTTCTATGAGTGGCTTATAAACCTGTTTAGTGACCAAATATAAAGTTTCATCAAGTTCCTATCAAATTGTTGGCCAAAGAAAATCTATAAGCTTAATGGGGAAAAAAATGCCATGCCCAATCTCTCTAACAATATCAAAAACCACTTCCTTACACATAGCAAAATAACTTACCTGAGAACTGAAGGAGTCAAAAGAAACTGAAATTTTCGTTGTTTTACTAATTCATTCAAGAATCAATGGTCACTCAGCTCTCTCTGCCCTCATGAAGGAATATTGCTCTAGTCTACTTTAATACTTGCCCCATGAAGCCCACTGAACCCGGGATAAAAGCTGGTCCATCTCTTCAGCTTTCCAAATTTTATTATATAGAACCAACTAGGAGCAGCTGCTTTTATCCAAGTAGGAATAATTTTTAAGTAGCATTTTTCCTTGTATGTCAGAAAACCCAGGCTGAAAATAATATTATATTTCTTAAAACTTCTATGCTCCTGATCTTTCACTTCTCTTCAGTTGTGCCAGAGGCATGAACTTTATACCCCCAGCACCAGTTAAGAAGATGATTTATTAAACAGACTTAAATGAAAGATGGCTTGGTGTAGATACACTTGGATTCACAGATCATGTCTTGGGGCAGTTTTAGTACCAACTTTCTAGCTAACTCAGAAATGAAAAATTTCTCATTATTTCAGGATAAATGTCTAAACCTACCAGCTCTTGTCTGAATGGCATAAAAGTAGCAGAAACTAAAATGGAGATTTAGTTGTTCAGATTTCATCTAGACTTCCAAGCTTACAATGTTTAACATATGAGCTAGTTACAAATGGCCAACTAATGGTATCTTTTGGGCACTTCCAGGTAAAGCCTCTAGTGTCCATTGTATCAAACTCTTCCCCTTTTATACAGGGTTCCCTGTACAATAGTATCACTCAGAAGCTATGTTGGAGGAATTGCTTTCAATTTTTTCATTAGGCTCATAAAATCTACTCAGAACAAGTTAAAATCCATGAAAAAACACAAATATTTTGATTTGATTTATGCAAAGCCCTAAGCCTGTGCTGTGCACAGAGAACAGAGCAATGGCCAGAATAGTTGTCTCAATTTATTCTCAGAATGTGCATATATGCATTTCACTTCCTTGATTTGACCCTAATTCAAGAGGCCAGCCTGAAGAGTCAGCAATGTTAATTTACTAGATCTCAAAAGTAAGTATTCATGTTACTGAAAAAAGCAGGATGTCATTTTCTTATCATTTCTGTGAATAGAAAAGGTATTTCCCAATAATAGGGATCCCTTATAATAGGGAAATATTTAATTGATACTGAATTCAGAAACTATAGTGTTCTGCTTGGCTTCATTTATCGTATCAAAGGACCTCTTTATCTGGAGCAGGTAGAGCTCAATGAATTGAAATAGTCCAGAAATACATGAATATCTGTCCTCTGACAGAAAATAAATTTAAATTGTAAGAAAATTACTTTATGTCCAAGAATTCCCAAGATTTTTGTACTGGATTATGGTCCAGAATTCCACACCGATTTGGTCTTCATTTATTTCAGAGTAGTCAGAAAAGGTATGTTTTCATTACGTAAAGAAAGAACATTCTAAATATCAAAATATGGATATGATTAGGTCTATGACATTTATCTCTTTTGTGTTTAAGAGAAGTCAGGTAAACATAAACAAATAGCATATGCATAACCAGCTTATTACCTACAGAAACACCTTAAATGCTGGAAATTAGATCAAGACTATAGCAACTATATAGTTTTAATTTCTGAAGACCACCTGCATGCTTTCGGATCAAAACCTTCTTTCTCAAAAAGGATTAAATGTCTAATATATATATATATATAAAAAACAGTAAAATAAAACAAGACACATACTTTAAAACACAGAAAGACTCTGACAGAAATATAACTATGCAGGTTTATATCAAAACTAAATGAGAAGGGAGCAAATCTAAATCACTTGTACAATTCATAGTAAATCAAAAAAATGGTATAAAATATGTGGTGAACAATAATAAAACCATTAATAACTAAAAGGTTTTCTTACAATGATTCTGGTTTTTTATATTGCTGTATGTCTCTGATGGCATAAAAATAATTATACATAACAAAGCAAAAAGAAAGAAAACAAATCTAATATAAATAATTTAAATACAGGGAGAAAGGTAGTCAGCAATCTTTACTTGTTTTGTTCCTACATTACTCAGATATTGAAGCTATTTAATTGTTTTAAATATGCTTTTATGCAACAAGCAAAGGCACAGTTATATTTTATATAATTATTCAGAGTCAGCAGAGATTAGGCAGATGAAGAAGAATGTGGAGGCCATAGGAACGACCCAAGTGGAAGAGCCTCCTCCTCCAGGTTGTGTGAGGAGTGGCTTGGTTATAGGAGAGATTCCCCCAAAGATATGAGGCAGAATAACGATCCCCCAAAGATGTCCTGTGGTAATTTCCAGAAGCTGTGACTACATTGCCCATTATTTGGAAAAGGGTAATTAAAATAGAAGATGCAACTAAGGTTGCTAATCAGCTGACTTTAGGGAGATTATCCTGGGGATTGCCTAGGCTCCATGTAACCACAAGAGTTCTTAAATGTACAAGAAGGAGGCAGAAGAGGAATCACTATGGAGTGACTTGATATGATAAAGACATGGCCCACAGTTGCTAGTTTTGTTTTTCTTTTTGTTTTTTCCTCAACTCTCATTTTAGGCTCAAGAGATAAATGTGCAGATTTGTTACATGCAAATTACATGTGATTGAGATTTTGTGTGTGAATGATCCTGTCGTCCAGGTAGTGAGCATAGTTACCAGCAGGTAGTGTTTCAACCCTTGCCCCAACTCCAATAGTAGTCTCCAGTCTCTATTGTTCCCATCTTTATAACCATATGTACCCAGTGTTTATTTCCCACTTCTAAGAGATAACATGCAGTAGGTGGTTTTGTGTTAATTAACTTAGGATAATGGCCCCAGTTGTTTTCATGTCACTACAAAGGATATAATCTTACTCTTCTTATAGTGTACCATGGTGTATATGTACCACATTTTCTTTATCCTGTCTACCATTGATGGGCATCTAGGTTGATTCCATGTCTCTGCTACTGTGATAGTGCTGTGATGAACATACAAATGCATGTTTCTTTCAGTAGAATAATCTACATTCCTTTGGGTATATAACCAGTAGTAAGATTTCTGGGTTGAATGGTAATTCTGTTTTAAGTTCTTTGAAATCTCCAAACTGCTTTCCACAATGGCAGAACTAATCCACATTCCTACCAACAGTGTATAAGCATTCTCTTTTCTCCAAAGCTTCACCAGCATCCCTCGTTTTTTTGACTTTTCAATAGTAGCCATTGTGACTGGTGTGAGATGGAATCTCACTGTAGATTTGATTTGCATTTTTCTGATGATTTGTGATATTGAGCTTTATACCATGTATTTTTTGGCCACATGTATGGGCAAAGGACATGAATAGATACTTCTCACAGTTGCCACAGTTAAAGGAAGAGAAACAGGGCCAGGAGCCAAAGGATGTAGATGGCTTACAGAAGCTACAAAAAGTAAAGAAACAAATTCTTAGGGCTTCCATAAAGGAACACAGCACTGCCGCCACTGTAAATTTAGTTCAGTAAGATCCATCTGGACTCCTGACCTCCAGAACTGCAATTTGGTAAGTTTGTGCTATTTTTGCCATTAAGCTATGGTAATGTGTTATACAAGCACTAGGAAACATAGGATATGGCACTTCACATTAGAAACTATGAATGAGAAGGGTCTCTAAGAGGCAATGAGGGATACATTTAAAATGCCATAGTATAAAGATGATAAAAACAAGAAGTTTAGGAAATAGTGGGAAGAGGACAAAAACAAAAGAACTTAGGAGCATCAAAAAAACTTCCACCTGTAATAAAAATAATAACACTTAAAGGGAGTGCAGACTATAATACTAAGGCCAAATTCTAAAGGGTAAAGAAGTAAAGTGAAAGATATGGTAGATACAATGTCCTTCACATGGCAGGCTTCAGCAAATGTTTGTTGATACATTATTCTTGGACAATTAAGAAAGCCAATAGTACTTAAGAAGTAAAACCAGAAATATGTTGGGAAAATCAGAAATCAAAAGGAGAATGTTCGGGGTATTGTGTTAAAAAAATCCATAATTTTTAAATGGCCAGAATAACACTGAATGTATGAGCAAATGACATCAATAACATCCAAATTAGCATTTAATTTTATGTTATTTAAAAGAAGAGAATGTTATATAATCTATTCCTTTTGAAAATGACTTCAATAAAGAAACCACACAGTTTTCAAATGCTGAATCATTAAACGTAGGTTTTCCTGTACTTTGTAGAGTCACATACTGTCACAAGACATAATAAAAAATTTCTGTGAATTGTTGCTGATGAGAAAATATAAACAGCTTTTGGAATTATGGCTTTTCTTCAGCTGAATATGGACTTTGAGCCTCTCTTAACGTTGTAGTCAATGAAAAGACCTTGCCTAAGATTTTTATGATCTCCAGAAGTCAGTCAATTCATCTTTGGAGAGTTCTAAGCATTATTTCTCTTTATTTCTCCCATCAAACACATTAACTGATGAGCAAAGATAAAAATCCAGAGGAAATATTAAAAGATATTATAACACATATATGATGCTTTTAAAAACTAAAGTTTAAAATACAATATGTGGAGTTGCTTTGGAATTGACCTCCTTTTCTAGCTCCAATCATGCATCATGGTAACTTTTAAAGACATGCAATAAGTGAAGATGTGTTCCTATCAATTCCATTTTACATAAGTTTATGTAAAGGCTTTGAACATAAAGCCTAAAGCACACATTGATTTGAATACCCAAACACACATACACACACGTTTGTTGAAAGGTCTTAAGGGGACACTTGATGAGGTCTAACTTGAAGGAGGAACAACCCACAGAATTATAATAACAGATTAATAGTGGGAAATACAGATTAAAAATCTTCCATAATCATACAATCCAGCATCTCAAAGAGGGAAGGGCCCTTAGAAGTCTCTGGACAAAGACCCAATGTAAAACAGGACATCTCATCACCATATTCTATACAAGTTGTCTTCCAGACTCTAGTTGAACATCTTCAGTAAGTCAAAGCTCATGTACCTACAATTCCATTGTTTGTTCCAAATTTAACTTCCACCCACACTCTCATTCTGTTTTATAGATGTCAAATCCATGCTTGATTCTATTTTTCATATTAATCCTCAAATACTAGACACCAAATATCATCTCTTCCTCCTTAGTAATTTCCTCCTCTGTAAGACCAAGAAGCACAGGGTAAGTATGTGTATGCCTGCCTATTATCTTGGCCCCTCCTGCACATTTTGATTATTTACTATACTAATTTGTTGGTGCATCCATCAAATGTGTGCTGAATGCCTACCAGCTTCCAGGCCAGAAAGAGAGGCCAGATCCTTGTCCTCATAAAGCCTAAATTCTAGTGAGTCAGGCAATAAACAAATGGACAAGTAAGTAAATGAGATATAAAATAGTCCAAAAGTGAATCCTTATAGACTAGAGTCATTATTTTTAAGCTAAGACTTGAGGGATAAAAATGAACTAGGCATGCACAGAACTGGGAAGGGAAAATCAAGGGTAGCAAGATCCTGACTTGAAAAGAACTTAGTCTCTCTTAGATTCTCCAAATCAATACACATAAAGGATTCATGAGAGGGAAGTTACAGTGGCAGAAACTTAAACTAGAAAATCAGACAAAGTCCAAACCACAGTATGGAATTTCAATTTTATTCTCAATGCAATATGAATTCATGTGAGAATTGTAGGCAGGGAAGATATATAATCAATTTACTATTTAAAAACCACACCAGTGGCCTTGTGGAGAATGAATGAAAGTAGGACAAGGGTGAAAACAGAAAGATGACTTAGGAGGCTCTTAACTGGGAGATGATAGAGACTTAGCTAAATATAGCCACAGTAGAAATAGAGATATGTGGAAATATTTGAAGCATATGACTGAAGAAAGTACAGACAGGAATTTCTGATGGCAGATGTGGATGTGGATGGTGAAAGAAGATGGGGAATAAAGAATGGCTTCTGGGTGTCTCATCAAAGCAACTCTCTGGATGGCAATAATATTCACTGAGATGGGAGAGGCCAGATGAGAACTAGGAGACATCCAGGAGAAGGTTTCAAGTAGGCATTTGGGTGTGCAGATCTGGGACTCAAAGGAAAGAAATGGCCTGAAAATGTAACATATGGTAGTTATTAACATATGGATGATATTTAAAGTCATAGAAATGAATAAGACAACATAGAAGAGAGTTTAGAAAGAGAGATAGCTAAGTTCAAGACCTAGTCCTGAAGAATTCCAACACTTAAAGGTGGGAAAGACCAAGAAGAAGCTAGCTGGGGAAAGGCAGAACTAGGAGAATGTTTCAAGAAGGAAGGAGGAGTCAGCTTCATCAGTAGTTTTTGTTTTGTTTTGTTTTGAGACGGAGTCTGGCTCTGTGGCCAGGCTGGAGTGCAGTGGCACGATCTCGGCTCACTGCAACCTCTGCCTCCTGGATTCAGGCGATTCTCCTGCCTCAGCCTCCCAAGCAGCTGGGATTACACGCACGTGCCACCACTCCCAGCTAATTTTTATATTTTTAATAGAGACAAGGTTTCACCACGTTGGCCAGGATGGTCTCAATCTCTTGACCTCGTGATCTGCCCGCCTCGGCCTCCCAAAGTGCTGGGATTACAGGCATGAGCCACCGCGCCCGGCCGGTTTCATCAGTAGTTTTTAAGAAGCGGAGCAAGAAGAGAGTAAAGCAACCATCAGTTATAGCACCAAGGACATGGCTGGTAATCTTGACAGAAGCAGCCTCCATGGAATACTAGAACTAGAAGAAAATTAATTAGTTTAGAAGTGGATCAAAAATGAGAAAGTAGAAGCAAGGTATATAGAAAACATGTTGAGAAATTTTGCTTGGAAAAGACCAAGAAAGGGAATAGTGGCTAGAGGAGACTTGGACTCAAGAGAGTTTTGTCTTTTTTTTTTCTTAAGATGGACACTCAGATATCATAAAAACTAAAATTAAGTGATTAAAGCAAGCCTAACATATTCATGCTTTAGGGCAGTGGTTTTGGAACTATTTTCAATAGAAAGCTGAGCTTCTGCAATGGTGCCTTGGGGCTGCTTCACAAGGCAAGGCAGGTTCCTTCCTCACAAGAAAAGTAGCTCAGATTTAATCCATTTTATATACGGGGATTTATAAAAAGATTTAATTTGAAAACTCACTGGTCTAAGGAGAACATAAAGTAGCCAAAACATCTCACTATATCAGAGTATTAGATGACAGAATACCTGATGAATCCATATATACTTTGTATTCTTAATTATGTCACACAATGGATCTTCAGGCAAAACATGATAAATTGTACTGGTAGCAGTTTCAGGATGCTAAACAAGTTTGTCATTATTTCACAGTGTCTTGGCAAAGATAAATTAAGTAGCTTCTTTTACACTAAATTCTTTGGTAACTCTTATACTCAGACCTTGATTTTCAATAGTTTTAATTAATATATTCCACAGTCAATAGGTTTGATAAACTTGAGACATCTCAAACCCATTTTAATAAAATTGACTTACAAAATAGAAAGAAAATTGCATATAGATCTTGACAGATGTGCAGACTAACTCTATGTACTCAGTAAACACAGCTTTCTCATAACGAGATTTCCTGAGTTTTAGATATGCAAAATAAATAGCTGAGCAATATTTTTAATTAAGAAAATGAAATACAAGGGCACAGCTTATTTTTAACCATTTGAGGAAAACAGGTAGGAGGATAGGGAAAAAGAATAGTTTCATGAAAAGTTTATTATCAAGTTAATCAAAAACAATGTATTTTTCTAAAGGATGTTTATAATGTTTATGACCCTCAGTAAACTACTCTTATATGGATTTATTGTGTTGATTATTAAAACTTGCACTGATTTTATTATCATTAACACTATGGCTCTGTTCTCTACAACAGGATTTCTGAACCTCTGCACTATTAATGCTTTGGGCTAGATAGGTCTTTGTCATAGGGGACTGTCCTCTGCATTTTAGGATGTTTATCAGCATCCCTGACTTCTATTCACTGAGGTGCTAGTAGCAGCACTTCCCTTCCCCTAGATCAACAAACAAAAATGTCTTCAGACATTGCCAAATATCATCTGGGGGCAAAAATCACTCCCAGTCAAGATTTTGCTCTATAAGACAGTGTGATTTTGTATTCTGGAGTTAAGCTATATTTTCATAATTTTCAGGAAGGTATTTGGGCTCTAATTGAACAGAATGAGTATATTGTGACATTCAAACCCAGCTGTTCATGTAACTGTAATAGAAAGAAGGAAGTAAACACTCTCAAATGTGACTAAATAGCATGACAATTGGCTCAACAGCATTTGCAGCAAAAGTACAAACTCTAGAACAATGTTGCTGCTTTATAACTGAAGCTTAATCATAAAAGACCCAGTTATTGACCTTCACATGAGGAAAAATGGTAAATAAAAGTACTCTTTAAGTGCTGCTATCTCTGAATCCCTCCATTAAAATCAGCAGTGTGGCAAAGCTACATGAAAAACCTTGTCAAGACATTAAAGGCAGGCAGATTACGTTTGGCTGTATTCATTTTACATGTTGTTGTGCATTATGTTACCAGTTTTTTAATGAAATGCCAGTGAAAAAAACACCGAAAGAGAGATGTTTAAAAGGTAGAGCTAAGCTGCCACCTAGAGAATATAGAAATGACAGCATCTTAGCCATCTACATTTGCTACATGAACAGTATAGTCTTATTAGCTAAAAATAGATCAAATTCAAAATCTCAAACGCAAAGTGAAATAAATTCTAATGTTATGCTTCTTAAGATTAACCAATTCATCATAAAATTTTAAATTTACTTTCTTAACTGTGTTTTAAAAGATTTTGGAGAGAGGTGGTTAACAGAGGCAATCCTTTAAAAGCTCAAAATAATTCTGAAGTGGTCATTGCTGGACAATAGCAGAATGCCTATATAGAAAGTACTGGCCGGGCGCGGTGGCTCATGGCTGTAATCTCAGCACTTTGAGAGTCCGAGGTAGGCAGATCATGAGGTCAGGGGATCGAGACCATTCCGGCTAACATGGTGAAACCCGATCTCTACTAAAAACATGAAAAATTAGGTGGGCATGGTGGTGAGTGCCTATAGTCCCAGCCACTCGGGAGGCTAAGGCAGGAGAATCGCTTGAACCCAGGAGGCAGAGGTTGCAGTGTGCCAAGATCACACCACTGCACTCAGGCCTGGGCAACACAGCAAGACTTCATTTCAAAAATACAAAAAACAAAAAAGTACTGTACTACATTGGCCTAGGAAAGAATTTATTACTAAGACCCCAAAAGCAAATGCAACCAAAACAAAAATAAATTGGACCTAGTTAAGCTAAAAAGCTTCTGCACAGAAAGAGAAATAATCATCAGAATAAACAGGATGGGAGAAAATATTTGCAAACTATGCATCCAACAAAGAACTAATATCTATAATTTAAAGGAACTAAAACAAGGCAGCAAGAAAAAAACCAAATCATCTCACCAAAAAGTGGGCAAATGACATGAATAGACATTTCTCAAAAGAAGATATATAAATGGGCAACAGATATATGAAAAAATGTTCGACATCACCAATCATCAGAGAAATACAAATTAAAACCAAACGAGATACCACCTTACTCCAGCCAGAATGGCCATTATGAAAAAGTCAAATAAACAATAGATGTTGGCATGACTGTGGTGGAAAGGGAATGCTGGTTAAAATATAAATTAGTACAACCTGTATGGAAAACAGAATGGAGATTTCTCAAAAAATAAAAATAAAAGTAGATCTACCATTCAATCCAGCAGTCTCACTATAGGATGTCTACTTAATGAAAAGAAAAAGTCATTATATCAAAAAGAAAGTACTTGGAATACTACTCAGCCATAAAAAAGAACAAAATGGATGGAATTGGAGGTCATTATTCTAAGTGAAAAAACTCAAGAATGGAAAACCAAATACCATATGTTCTCACTTACAAGTAGGAGCTAAGGTATGGGTACACAAAGGCATGTAGAAGGGCACAATGGACATTGGAGACTTAGAAGGGAGGACGGCAAGAGAGGGATAAGAAACTATATAGCGGTTACAATGCACACTACTCGGATGAAGGATGCACTAAAATCTCAGACTTCAACACTACGCAATTCACCCATATAACCAAAAACCACTTGTACTCCAGAAGCTATTGAAATAAAAAAGTAAAAGAAAGTACTGCACTATCAATATTGCAATACACCTGTGGTCAAAATTTTAAAGTGTTTTTTAATTTCCAAGAAGAAAATCTGTCATTGAAATGAATTGGAAAAATAACAAATGAGACCAAGTGGCAAACTTTTCAATATTTATTACCTTTCCCAACATTCTTTCAAATGAGGCCAACAAGTAACTAAAATCCAATAGAGTCATTCACTGGAGGGAGAAGAGTGCTACTTAGGCAATGCAATAAACAAAATATAAAATATAAGAAAGAAAAAATTCTGTAGGAATAAGGAAGTTAAAAATAACCTCACTTTGAGCTAAAGTATAAAGCAGAGCTAAAATTTCTAGAAAAATAAAAATGTCTCCTTTTCTAAATGTAATACTATAATTGAACACTCATTAGGTTCTCCAAATCATAAACCATTGCCTGGTTAAGGTAGGCATTTGAGAAGCTGCACAAACTCTTTTGGGCCATGAGGGTCCCATTTAGTAAATTACTACTTCAATGCACTGAATAATACCCTTGTGGCATGATAGTGGATTCCAAAAGAGTTTAATTTACTCACTGGGAGAATCTGTTGCTCATTAGGCAATGAGAACTATGTCTGCTCACATATCTGCATAGAGCAAAAAATACCATACTCATCTAAAAGGAGAGTGTGAAACGTGGCCTGGACATTCAAGTGTCAAATTATCATGCAATAGTAGATCCATGTGACCTGGTCTATAATTTCTTAAGATGTGAATTGAGATGTTTCCCCCTTACAATTTGAGTTGCTTCTTTATCTTATACACATTTCCTATGTCACTGTTATTGCAGTTTTGCAAGAATTCTAAGTTTGTCCTTCCAAGGTTTTAAAGTGGCGTATGTATTTTTCAGAGATGCTAACGTGGTCATCCACCATGCCTATATCCATCTGTACAAGTCAGTTAATAAAATCCAATTGTTCCGAGGTGAATTTACTCAACGTATTTATATGTCCTATAACATGAACTAATACTAGATATTACTGAGATTTTTACTTTTCAATTTGCTAATTTATCGCAGCCTAGAGAAAACCTCAGGGTTCCTTTTGTTCTGAGAATTCTGTTTCAGTGCTTAAGAAATTTTAATCATGTGAATGGCATTCTGCATCTTTTTATCTAAAACCGAACACTTCACAAGTAGTAAATTTTATGAGTAAAGTCTTGCCTGTACCCATGTGAGATCATTAATGTTTATTCCTCTCTCTCAAAATGTAAGTTACTAATTATGATTCATACATACATATAAAGCTTAAATTCTAGCTATTTACATCACACAATTGTATTTTCTGCCTTAAAGCTATGAATTTGCCTGTTTTTAGATGATATGAAACAAAATGACTTTTTATGTGATACATATGCTGAATTTCTCCAATGTACCTTTTAACTGAGAGAATATGACATTTTAATGGCCCAAGGAAAGGCCTTAGTCTATGACAATGAATTTCCATGCATTTCAGAAATCTGATTCAATACTCTACAATAAATACTTGGCCACAAAAATTCTGAGAATCATTTTAGAATTGGCAACACCTCTTTATATCAATATTCTAATTAAAAAGTTAACCTTATAATTACTATGTTTAAAAGCATGATGCCAGGACTTGGAAAGGAACAAAGTATTTGGAGATTTCCAAACTAGTGGAAGAGTTTGATACCAACAGAAGTGTTATATATAAGTTAGAGAAAATAATTTTTATTTATTGAGCATCTTATATGGTAGGCACTACATGGGATATTTTACATGCATTTTTTATTCATTTCAGACCAGACAATCTCCCTCTTAGGATTAAATGAGGTACCCTATTTGACAGATGAGTTTCATAAACAGTAACAACCCCACCTAATAGTAATATGGGTGGGTCCAAGGGAGAAAATAGAGGAGTCTTGGATGTGAGAGACAGCTTGTTTCTCCAGAAAGCAACATGTTCGAAGGCCTAGCGTAGAGGGTGAGTATTTTGAGAATTGGGACATGAAAGAAGACGAATATTGATGGGACAGAAAGCAAAGAGAAACAGACAGCATCTTTCTTTGCCAGAGAGCTAAGCAGATCTTAAAAAGCTTTAAGGTTATCTCAAGCTCTTAAGCTTTGAGGCCATTAACCTAAAGGCAAATGGAAGTCACTGACAAGTTTTAAGCATGAGAAAAAGATGATCGTATGTGACATCTAAAGGATCATTCTGGCTTTGGAGACAGAAAGAAGTGGAGAGTAACAAGAAATAAAAGCAGGGAGGTGATATTAGGAGGTGATTTTAGCAGGCCAGTAAAAAGATAATGATGGTTTAAGTTAGGATGGTGGCAATGGCAATGAAGAGACATAAATGCATGTGAGAGATATTTAGAAGTCATCATGTATGAGATTTTTGTAATAAATCAGATATAAAAAATTAGGGAGAGAGAAGTATGATGAATAATTCCCAAGACTTTAACTGGGGAAACTAAGTGTTCCTAATGATGCAGGGAAATGTGCCATGGGGGCAAATTCATAGGAAGAGGGAGAAGAAGGAAAATGATGATGAGTTCAGTCATAAGCAAGCTGATGTTGAGGCACCTGACAAAAAGTATCCAAATGAGATGTTAAGAGAGACTGGAATAATAGGTATAAAGCTCAGGCAAGATACACATGAAAGTAAATCAGCATATAAATGGTTATTGAGGCAGTGAAAGTAAATGAGATTGCCTGAAATCCTATGTAGTTTATAGAACATAATAGAGCCTAGGAGACAGCCCAAAAGAACATTAAAAATTGGGTGTGAAGGGAAGGAGAGATGTATGAAGATAGCTGAAAGGCAATATGAGTTTAAAGGAAGAAGTTTTTGACTTGACAGTAGTATTTTATATAGGTGGAAAAGCTTGGGCATCTTTAGTGAATGGGAAAATGTGGCAGACAATCAAGACCAAAGAACACAGTAGAAAGTGGACCACCTACAGGGTAATGTGACGGTTAGTTTTAAGTGTCAACTTGACTGGGTCACAAGTGCCCAGATATTTGGTCAAACATTATTCTGAACATTTCCATGATGGTGTTATTAGATGAGATTAATATTTAATCTGATAAAAGCAGATTGCCCTCCCTAATGTGGGTAGGCTCCATCCAATCAGCATTTTGTTCTCAACAGAATAAAAGAAGCTGATCCTCCCTGAATCAGAGAGAATTCCTCCTGCCTGCCTGCCTGCCTGCCTTCAAACTGGGACATCAATTTTTTTCCTGCCATTAGACTCAAACTGAAACACTGGCTCTTTCCAGGTCTCAAGCCTGCCAGCCTTCTGACAAGAATTACACTATTGTCTCTCCTGAGTCTCCAGCTTGGTAACTCACTCTGCAGACCTTGGGATGTGGCAGCCTCCATAATGCCATGAGCCAATTCCTTGTAATAAATCTCTTTCTATATATGTAAATCCTATTGCTTCTGTTGTTCTGGAAAACCCTAACACAGGCACTGATTCCCAAAATGTGATCATTGAACAAGCAATGTCAGCATCACCTGGGAACTTGTTATAAATGCAGATTATCTGGCCTCCCCCAGGCAAACCGAATCAGAAACTCTGGAGAAGGGCCCGAGAGTTTCAAAAAACTACCTGAAAATGATTCTGATGCACAATTATGCTTGAGCATCACTGCTCTAGAGCAAGGTACATGCAGGCAGGAGGGGTTAAGAGAGTATAGATGGAGGGATTATCTTATACAGTAGGAGATACCTTTTGCACTACAAAAGAAGCAAAGAAGAGAAGAAATGGGTTGCTAGATAAGAGTGAGTTTAAGATTTGGAGGTGGAAATTTGCAGCAGTTATTACCCTGGCTTCTATTTTTTCTATACAGCAGAAAATAATGTGATTTTCTAAGAGAAAGTAGGGAGATGGTGGGTGGAGAGACTTGAGAAAAGTTGGTGAAAAAGTGAAATAAACATTGAAGAAAGTAGGAAAATTTGAGGGCCCACTGAGGTCGGGGGTAACCATACCATACCAGCCAGCTATAAGATTTTCCCAGAAGTGCTCAGCCTCCCCAGTGGCTGGGATTATAAACACGTGTCCCCACGTCCAGCTAATTTTTAGTATTTTTAGTAGAGATGGGGTTTCTCCATGTTGGACAGGCTGGTCTGGAACTCCTGGCTGCAAGTAATCCACCCATCTTGGTCTCCCAAAGTGCTGGGATCACAGCCACCATTAAAGCCCTTTGACAAGCAGAATAACAAGATCATTGCAACCTGTATTTTTCCATCATAATATTTGTAAAGATGGTAAAGGCTGAAGTACTTGACTAACAGACTAGATATATTCCTAGAAACTGCTCTCTAAAACTAAATTTAATATACAAGTTAATACTTTACCTTTAAAAATTACTATTCCTGATATGAAAAACATTAAAGTCTTCATAAACAAATAGACAAAAAATGAATAGGAATAAAAAAGTCACAAAACAGAAATGTAAGTGACTGATAAACAGAAAACAATGTTCAATAAAAAAACACAAGACTTTTCACTTTTAATGATGCTCTTCATCTTTGGCAATGATGTGATGAGATTAATCTCATTAGTATTGGTTAATGTACATAGTCTTCATAGAAAGCAATTTGACAATAAATATATCAAAAACAATTTTGAAAATAAGTAATTTTTTGACCAGTATTTCCACTTCTAAATATTTATGCACATCAAATTTTATTGTAACTTTTTAAAATATAATATCCAATAATAAAGGAGTGCTAAGTAAGTTAACACTTATGATGAAATATTATTCAGGCTTTATAAATGAGATGTATAGAAACTATGTAAAGATGTAGAAAACATCAATAATATAAAGCAGATAAAAACATTGCATGAGAGGTCCCAAGATGGCCGAATAGACAGCTCGGTAATGCAGCTCCCAGCAAGAGAGATGCAGAAGCTGAGTGGTCTCCACAATTCCAAACAAGGTGCCAGGTTCATTTTGTGGGTCTCGCTGGACAGTGAGTATAAACCAAATAGGGCAAGTTGAGGCAAGATGGGGCACTGCCCAACCCAGGAGGTGTGTGCAACTGACCAGAGGACCAAGGGATCTCCTCCTCTAGGACTTTGGTTCAGATACAGTGCTCCACCCAAGCCCTCTATAACCCACAAAATAGGAGATCCTCACCAGGCTGAAAAGCCTCAGCCAGCTGCCTGAACAGGGAGGAACAACAACTTCGGCCAGCACCAGGGCTGTCAGCACATATCTAGGTGGAAGCACTGACTGATGCTGGGAAAGCCAAAAAGCCAGTGGGATGGAGCTACCCACCTGCCAGAAAGAAGAGGAACTGAACGCAGGGAAACAGGCCATGCGGCAGGACGGGTCTCCCCCCACAAAGCCTAGCAGGCTAAAAAACTCTCACTTCAGAGTTTTGCACCCAGAACATCAGTTAGAGAGCGACCAGGAATAAACGAGCTAGCAGTGGGGAAGGGCAGCCACCATTGCAAAAGCCAGCCTAATTTTCCTGAGCAAATATAAGATGCAGGAAAAATACGCAATTCCACTGAATTCGTGGCAGCCCAGCAGCGCCTCTGCAGGCAGACAAAGGAAAGGCTGCCTCCCCAAGCAGCTACCTGAGATCAAACCTATATAAATTCAACAAGATGGGAAGAAATCAGCACAAAAAGGACAAAAACATCAAAAGCCAGAATGCCTCTCTCCCACCATGAGATCACAACTCCTCACCAGCAAGGGAACAAAGCTGGATGGAATACAAATTTGATAAACTGACAGAAGCAGGCTTCAGAAGGTGGGTAATAACAAACTTCTCTGAGTTAAAGAAACATTTCTGACCCAATGCAAAGAAACTAAAAACCTTGAAAAAAGGTTAGATGAAATGCTAACCCGAATAACCAGCTTAGAGAAGAACACAAATGACTTGATGGGGCTGAAAAATACAGCACAGGAACTTCAAGACGCATATACAAGTTTCAATAGCCAAACAGATCAAGCAGAAGAAAGGATATCAGAGATTGAAGATCAACTCAATCAACTAAAACGAGTAGGCAAGATTAGAGAAAAAAGAGTAAAAAGAAATGAAGAGAGCCTCGAAGAAATATGGGATTATGTGAAAAGACCTAATCTATGCTTTATCGGTGTACTGGAAGAAAACGGGGAGAATGAATCCAAGCTGGAAAACACTCTAAGAGAACTTCCCTAACCTAGCAAGGCAGGCCAACATTCAAATACAGGAAATACATAAAACACTATGACAATACTCCTCTAGAAAAGCAACCCCAAGGCACATAATACTCAGATTCACCAGGGTTGAAATGAAGGAAAAAATGCTAAGGGCAGCCAGAGAGAGAGGTCGGGTCACCCACAAAGGGAAGCCCACCAGACTCACAGTGGAACTCTCGGTAGAAACCCTACAAGCCAGAAGAGAGTAGGGGAGCCAATATTCAACATCTTAAAGAAAAGAACTTTCAACCTAGAATTTCATATCCAGCCAAACTAAGCTTCATAAGTGGAGAAACAAAATCCTTTACAGACAAGCAACTGCTGAGCGATTTCGTCAATACTAGACTTGCCCTACAAGAGCTCCTGAAGGAAGCACAAAATACAGAAAGGAAAAACCAGTTCCACTGCAAAAAAAGAACCATATGGTAAAGACCAACAATGCAATGAAGAAATTATGCCAACCAAAGGGCAAAAAAAACAACCAGTAAATGGCAGGATCAAATTCACACATAACAATATTAACATTAAATGTAAATGGACTAAATGCCCCAATCAAAAGACACAGACTGGCAAATTGGATATTGGATAAAAAGACAAGAACCATTGGTGTGCTGTATTCAGGACATCCATCTCACATGCAAAGACACACACAGATTCAAAATAAAGGGATGGAAGAAGATTTACAAAGCAAATGGAGAGAAAAAAAAAGAGGGTAGCAATCCTAGTCTCTGATAAAATGGACTTTAAACCAATGAAAATTAAGAAGCAAAAAAGGGCATTATATAATGCTAAAAGGATCAAGGCATCAAGAAGAGCTAACTATTCTAAATATACATGTGCCCATTACAGGAGCACCCAGATACATAAAGCAAGTCCTTAACAACCTACAAAGAGACTTAGACTCCCTCACAATAATAGTGGGAGACTTTAACACTACTGTCAATATTAGACAGATCAACGAGACAGAAAATCAACAAGGAAATCCAGGACTTGAATGCAGATCTAGACCAAGCGATCTTAATAGACATTTACAGGACTCTCAACCCCAAATCCACAGAATATACATTCTTCTCAGTACCACATCACACTTACTCTAAAATTAACCACATAATTGGAAGTAAATCACTCCTCAGCAAATGCAAAATGATGGAAATCATAACAAACAGTCTCTCAGACCACAGTACAAACAAATTGGAACTCAGGACTAAGAAACTCACTCAAAACTACACAACGTCATGGAAACTGAACAACTGGCTCCTGAAAGTCGACTGGATAAACAATGAAATGAAGGCAGAAATAAAGATGTTCTTTGAAACCAACAAGAGTGAAGATACAACGTACCAGAATCTCTGGGACACATTTAAAGCCGTGTCTAGAGGGAAATTCATAGCAACAAATGCCCACATGAGAAGCAAGGAAAGATCTAAAATGGACATCCTATCATCAAAATTGAAAGAGTCAGAGGAGCAAGATCAAAGAAACTCAAAAACTAGCAGAAGACAAGAAATAACTAAGATCAGAGCAGAACTGAAGGAGATAGAGACACAAAACATCCTTCAAAAAATGAACAAATCCAGGAGGTGGTTCTTTGAAAAGATCAACAAAATAGATAGACCACTAGCCAGACTAATAAAAAGAGAGAGAGAGAGAAGAATCAAATAGATGCAATAAAAAAAAATAAAGGGGACATCACCACCGATTCCACAGAAATACAAACTACCATCAAAGGTTACTACAAACAACTCTATGCTCACAAACCAGTGAATCTGGAAGAAATGGACAAATTTGTGAACACTTGCACTCTCCCAAGACTAAACCAGGAAGAAGTTGAATTGCTGAATAGACCAATAACAAGGGCTGAAGTTGAGGCAGCAATTAATAGCATACCAATCAAAAAAAGTCCAGGTCCAGACAGGTTTACAGCTGAATTCTACCAGATGTACAGACAGGAGCTGATACCATTCCTTCTGAAACTATTCCAAACAATACAAAAAGAGGGACTCCTCCCCAACTCATTTTATGAGACCAACATCATCCTGATACCAAAACCAGACAGACACTCAACTAAAAGAGAAAACTTCAGGCCAATATCCATGATGAACATATATGCAAAAACCTTCAATAAAATACTGGCAAACCAAATGCAACAGCAAATCAAAAAGCTTATTCATCATAATCAAGTAGGCTTCATCCTGGGGATGCAAGGCTGGTTCAACATATGCAAGTCTATAAATGTAATCCATCACATAAACAGAACAAAAGACAAAAACCACATGATTATCTCAATAGATGCAGAGAAGGTCTTCGACTAAATTCAACAGCGCTTTATGCTAAAAACTCTCAATAAACTAGGTATCGATGGAACATATCTCAGAATAATAAAAGCTATTTACAACAAACCCACAGCCAATATCATACTGAATGGGCAAAAACTGGAAGCACTCCCTTTGAAATCTGGTACTAGACAAGGATGTCCTCTCTCACCAGTCAGATTCAATATAGTATTGGAAGTTCTAGCCAGAGAAATCAGGCAAGAAAAAGAAAAAAAGGGTATTCAATCAGGAAAAGAGGAAGTCAAACTGTCTCTATTTGCAGACAACATGATTATATACTTAGAAGACCCCACTGTCTCAGCCCAAAATCTCCTGAAACTGATAAGCAAATTCAGCAAAGTCTCAGGATACAAAATCAATGTGCAGAAATCACAAGCATTCCTATACACCAAGAACAGATAAACAGAGAGCCAAATCAAAAGCATACTCATATTCACAATGGCTACAAAGAGAATAAAATATCTAGGAATACAACTAACAAATAATGTAAAGGACCTCTTCAAGGAGAACTATAAACTACTGCTCAAGGAAATAAGAGAGGACACAAACCGATGGAAAAACATTCCATGCTCATGGTTGGGAAGAATCAAAATCGTGAAAATGGCTATACTGCTCAAAGTAATTTATAGATTCAATGCTATCCCCATCAAGCTGCCAATGACTTTCTTCATAGAACTGGGAAAAAACACTTCAAACTTCATATGGAACCAAAAGAGAGCCTGCAAAGCCAAAACAATCCTAAGCAAAAAGAACAAAGCTGGAGGCATCATGCTGCCTGACTTCAAACTATACTACAAGACCACAGTAATCAAAACAGCATGGTACTAGTACCAAAACAGAGACAGACACCAAGGTACAGAATAGAGGCCTCAGAAGCAACACCACACATCTACAATCACCTGATCTTTGACGAACCTGACAAAAACAAGCAATGGGGAAAGGATTCCCTGTTCAATAAAAGGTATTGGGAAAACTGGCTAGCCATGTGCAGAAAACAGAAACTGGACTCCTTTCTGACACCCTACACTAAAATTAACTCCAGATGGATTAAAAGTATAAACATAAGACCTAGCATCATAAAAACCCTAGGAGAAAACCTAAACCATTCAGGACATAGGCATAGGCAAGGACTTCATGACTAAAACACCAAAAACAATGGCAACAAAAGCCAAAATAGACAAATGAGATCTAATTAAACTCCAGAGCTTCTGCAGAGCAAAAGAAACAATCACTAGAGCAAACCGGCAACCAATAGAATGGGAAAAAATTTTTGCAATCTCTTCATCTGACAAAGCACTAATATCCAGAATCTACAAAGAACTAAAACAGAGTTACAAGAAAACAAACAAACAAACCCATTCAAAAGTGGGCAAAGGACATGAACAGATGCTTTTCAAATATACATGAGGCCAACAAACTCATGAAAAAATGCTCATCATCACTGGTCATTAGAGAAATGCAAATCAAAATCACATTGAGATACCACCTCACGCGAGCATTAAAAAATCTGGAGACAACAGATACTAGAGAGGATGTGGAGAAATAGGAACACTTTTACACTGTTGGTGGGAGTGTAAATTAGTGCAACCATTGTGGAAGACAGTGTGGCGATTCCTCAAGGACCTATAAATAGAAACACCATTCGATCCAGCAATCTCATTACTGGGTATATACCCAAAGAATTATAAATTGTTCTGTTATAAAGACACATGCACACATATGTTCACGGCAGCACTGTTTACAATAGCAAAGACTTGGAACCAACCCAAATGTCCATCAGCGACAGAGTGGATAAAGAAAATGTAGCACACATACACCATGGAATACTATGCAGCCATAAAAAATGATGAGTTCATGTCCTTTGTAGGGACATGGATGAATCTGGAAACCATCATTCTCAGTAAACTGACACAAGAACAGAAAACCTAACACCTCTTGTTCTCACTCATAGGCAAATGTTGAACAATGAGAATGAGAACATATGGACACAGGGAGGGGAGCATCACACACTGTGGTCAGCTAGGGGGGCTAGGGGAGGGAGAGTGGGGAGCGAGAAGGGTGATGAGGGATTACATGGGGAGAAATACCAGATATAGGTGATGGGGGGATGAAGGTGGTTAACCACCTTGCCATGTATGTACCTATGCAACAACCCTGCATGATCTGCACATGTACCCCAGAACCTAAAGTACATTAAAAAAAAAAGAAATTCAAAAAAAAATTGCATGATGTAGAAATACATAAACAGCATAATTTCAACTGTGCAAAGTATATATATTTGTGTGTGTATGTGTATATCTCCAAAAATATTGGAAGTAAATGGACTAAAATTTTAATGGCTATTATCTCTAAATTTAGGGTTTAAAGATTATTTTTATGATGAGAATACACAGACACATAGAAGGAACAACCCACACTGGGGCCTACCGCTTGGGTAGAGGTTTGGAGGAGGGAGAGAATCAGGAAAAATAATTAATGGGTACCCGGCCTAATACCTGGGTGATGAAATAATCTGTACAACAAACCCCCATGACACATATTTACCTATGTAAAACCTGCACATCCTGCACATGTACCCCTGATCTTAAAAAAAAAAAACAAATAAAGAAATAAAGATGATTTTTATTTCCTTCTTTATGTTTTCTATATTTTACAAATTGCTAATGACAAGGATTCAATCTATTGATAATTAGAAAATAAAATAAATCTTTACAATAACTTAATAGATCTATGACAAAAATGAGTCAGCCCTAAAATAAATACAGCTTCATTTGTTGTTGCCAACAAAGAATTTTATTTTTACAAATCCATTTAAGTCTATCTTTCTCTGAAAAATGTTATAACCCATCTCTGGTTATTTCACAGTTTCAGTTGGGGATGGGAGAGAGGAAAGCATTTCTCCCTCTCTCTTGATGCCTCAAGAGTGCCATATGTATATAGTCGAACATTAACAAGTGATTGTGGATGATGACTCCATTTTCCCCCTGAATTCCCTGTGCCTGGTAAAACCAGGTCCTCACAGCACATGCTTTCTAAGCAATGTTCCCCTCTTCTCATTTTCCCAAATCTGGGATCATTCTTTCTCATAACAAAAAAACTGTTAGAATTATAACCATGCCCAGGAAGGACACATATATGAGTCTCAAACATCAGTAGGTTTTTGTCACTAGGCATGAAGTGTGTCTAGGCTAAAAGAATGGCTGGCATTTCAGAGGGCCATTCTCACCACTAGAAAAATAAGAGAGGAGGTTCTCGTTCAACACACATTAAGGGTCTTAAAATTGTGTGAACTTGCATTATCAGATAACATGAATCAAATGCCTTTCCTTGTTTTATAATTCCCATTTTGACAAACCCCTCTTTGGGATGTTAGTTTTCAACATCCAAAATTGGATAGTTAAAAATACAATAAAAAATCCAGCCTTCTTAGCCCGTGATTAGATGCCTTAAACCAGGCTTGGTGGGTGGAAAAGAACAATGTTTGAAATTGCCCTGATGTAGGGTACCCAGTGATTCTTATTACTTCAGCTTGTAAGCAAGATTTTCAATTATCTTTTTAGAAATAAATTTATAGAGATATAAACTTATTTAGCAAATAAATTATGATTAAACACTATTATTTATGGAGTTGCCTGTATCCACTAATTTTATTTCAGAAAACCAATCAACTTTATGATGTATATTCTGTGTACACTATCCTACAGAAATTTATAAATGCTCTAAATTTATACTAGCATTATCTTTAACAGAAAAGGATGATAATATTATGGTTCAGTCTTTAATAATTCATAAAGTCCTCATGATATGTTTCAGGACACTTATACCTTCTTTCTCAGCATTTGCTTTGAAAGCATTATTTAAATATTTCTCTTTAAACATTGTTACCTTCCTCTTTCTCTCTGTTCATTTAAAGTTCACCCAGCAAATGCTGCCAGCAATTATCACCAAGCTGTGGTATTTTACTTGCTTAAAAAGAAACTATATAAGCAAATAATAGATGCTTTCATTCTACACAACTAATCATGTAGCAGTCACTGACTTCATTTGCAATTTCCGGCTCCAGACACTAGATGAAATCATCCATTAATATGATTTTCATATGTCACCCTACTGTCTTTCATTTACAACATGAGATATGACTGTTTAAAAAATCAGGCTGATCTGTATGGATGGTTTCTAGAATTGGTGGGTATATGATACAAGCATATCATATGGCTAATTCTACCTCTAACAATATTCTGTAAAAGCAACAAGTGATTCCCTCCTGCAAAGATTTTACTGGGAAACTTTAGGCCAAATGAAATCAGAGTTAAAATAATCATATACTCCCGAATCAAGTATCGCTGGAGAGATGAGACTTAGAAGTAAAAACTGTACATTTTCAATAAAAAATTTTAGCAACTTGGAGTAAAGACACAAAAAGGAAAAGAGTGAGAAGAAAGTACACTGGAATGGATTAGAGGAAAAACAATAATATAGTTTTACATCAGCCATTAATTGTTGAATGCCCTAAAATTATTTGAAAATTTTAAATTTGCTTTTCATTTGACAAATATGGTCAAAATTAAATGGGTGTCTGCCCTTAGAGTTCTTCAGAACCCCACATTGTGGGACATTCTATACCTTATCATGAGGTTAACTCGAATATGTTGTGTCTTTTATGCATATATTTCTTTCCATGTCTCATATATGTACTTCCCTAACACTTTCTCAGTATACTGACACTATGGGAAGATCAATGGCTATCAAGGAAGCACTCAAGTGGGCATGGGGCCAGCCAGCCAAGTTGGCATCAAGTTCTGCACTGTCATTCTGTATCAGAAGACTCACACTAGGTGAAGAACCCAACAATGCCAGAGTTAACTTTCAAAGACACAAACAGAGCAAGTTGGCTGAGACATGGCAAAAGTCAAATATATAAATATATATTAAAATTCTGCATTCAAATTAGGCATGAGGGAACATGTAGATGATAAATGCCCAGGTAGAGAGACCAGGAGATGTATCCCAGCAGGTAGCATGCTAAATATTCATTTGTAAACGTGTTAAATATTCAAACGAATGTATACAGAGCATACATTCATTATTGAAAATAAATAATAAGATAAATACAGAGTGATTAGAAGTTAGGAGAAAATGAACAGGGAAGAAAGAATGTGGTAGATAGTCCCTAAAGATGGCCACCATTCCACCTCTCCCCATATTCACACCCTACTCCTCCACTTGAAAAATGGGGTCTCTTTTCTCTCTCCTTGAATCCTAGCTGGCCTTCTGACCTGCTCTGACTAGAACAGGTGGAGGTATCAGCTTCAGGCCTGGCCTTTACGAGACCTCGCTGCTTCTGTTTTTCCTCTCTGAGAACCTAGCTGCCACACTGTAAGGAAGTCTAGACTATTCTTCTGTAGATACAGGTAACATGGACAGGCCCTGGATCACAAGACCCAGGGGAAGGATGACAAGAGGAAGAAGAACTAAGGTGCACCACTGAGCTCCCACCCGCATGCAGACACAGGAGAGACCCCGCTGGCACCACACCACATAATGAGAATAGAAACCCAGTAAACCCAGATAACAGTGAGAAATAATAAAGCACTGTTGTTTCAAGCCACTCAGTTTTGGGGTGCTTTTAAAAATACCGTAATAGATAACTGAAACATTGGGAGAAAGAAAGATAAAAATGGTAATTATAAAAGTGATGAACTTACAGTATAACAATGAGCTTATCTATGTCTTTTCTGAGGGTACAGCAAAAAGGAAATATTTAAATTGCATTGGGAGAGAAATGTTAAGGTAAGCAGAATAAATCCTATTGGCCACTGGAAAAAAATATGCTGCGTTTCTAGAGTAGAAGTTGAGAGGCAAAGAATGATCTTGCTGACCCAGTTTATAGGTCTTTAAACCTGTAGAATGACAGCTAAGGAATAGCACCTGGGGAATGGCACCCATTTGCTTCAGCCACACCTGGCCCTGATCTAACCGGGAAGATCCTGGAACTCAAGAGTAAACCACAGGACTTAATAGGATGAGACTTGTGAGTGTCATTTGCAGGTGGGAGAGACATGAATCACTTGGGGCCAAAGGGCAGACTGGAGTAGACTATCATGTTGGTAGTTTTCAATTAACCACATCTCTGGATGTTCATATCCTTGTGCAATCTCCCACATTGGCTCTGGCCATGGCTATGTGACTGTTGTTAAACAATGGGACATTAGCAAGTGTGATGCAAGCAGAGACTGGGTAGGCCCTTCCCCATGGGGTCTGTCTTCTTGGAAGGCTGTCACTTGGAAGTAAGCTTCTATGATTTAACCATGGTCTGGCCATTCCACTGGAAGGAAAGCCACATAGAGAGGCCCTGGAGGATGAGCCACCATGAAGAGAGACCATGTGAAGGAAAATCAAGGTGTATCAATGGAGCTCTCAGAAGAATGAAGACTCCCCTAGACAAGGAAAGAACACCTACTCACCTGCAAAACTGTCACAAATAACAAACAATTGCTGTTTAAGCCACTAAATTTTGGAATGGTTTATTACATAACAATAAATAGATATCGGACACAAAGGATAAGGAGTAGGAAGACTTCATTGAGAAGATGTCAGGAGGTTGAGAAAGAAGCCATGTAGATATCTGGAGAATGCATTCCAGGCAGAAGGAACAGCAAATGACAGGGCCCTCAGGTGGCATTAGCCCTGGCTTACGTGAGGAACTTCAAGGAAGCCAGTGTAGCTGGAACAGAGTGAGGGAGAGATGAAGTCAGCACAGTCACAGGGACAAGATCAGCCTCGGCTTTGTAGGTAATTGTAAAAATTGTAACTTTTATCCAGAGATTGATAGAAAGTCAATGGAGATTTTTATGCACTCTCCAATTCATTTAACAAATATTTATTTAGCATGAGTGTGTGCCTGTTTCAAAGTGCTGGGCGTTCAACAACTAACAGGACTCCAAGTATGTTTTGGAGGAGGCAAGTGAAGGTGGTGAGAAGGTGGTGAGAAGGGATCACAAAAGAACTGGGCCACAGAAGGACAGCAGAAAGGCCGCTTACAGTTGGCTCAGGCCAACCTGAAGGACAGAGATCCCTTCAGCCATGACCCCTCTTTGTTTTCCTCAAAGTCTTTCTTCGGGAACAATTGCTACAACTTTACATTAAGGTACACTATACCCGCCTTTAAAAAGCTCACATCTCTTTTAATACAATTTAGTTTCCTAAAAGCTTTTTCCAAACAAATCATAGCATTACATCAGCCATGCACACATATTCTCTAAAGCTCTTGCCAGGCTCCAGCATTGTGTGCTCTTAAGTGTGTGTCAATACATTTATAGAAAAATGTTCTGTTAAATTTAAAATGAATCTCTTCAAAAAGACACTATGTACTTCCCAAAAGGTAGTTTACGAATATGGTACTTTACAGATTGCAGTGAGGTTTTAGAGCAATTGACTCACCACCCGCATCAAATTCTTACAACCAAACTAAATGACAAAGTAATAAGCAAAGAAGGCACTGAGCTAACATTATTATAGCTTTAAATAAAAGTTCATGAAGCAATTTTCCTTAAGTGTGGTCTAGTGCCACACACATCAAAGTATATTCCGCAGCACGAATGACGACAGAGTAACAAGAGGATTTTGTCAGGCCTTGACAAGAGTAGTTCCTGAAGGAAAGCGTGGAGAACTGGTGGGGATGGGATCAACTGCACTCCTGCACTGGTCAGCCCATCAGTTTATACTGAATCAGGATGGTCTTCTAGTTCAGGAATGACTGTATTTAAAATAACAGTTTTATAGAACTTGTCAAACACACTGCTTTTGTGGGAAAGAAACAGAATTGGCCCCTTAAATGGAATAAAATCCTTCTACTTATGCTATTCTTCCATGGGCTTGTCAAGACAGAAAATCCTAAAATACTTTGCTCCTTTAGAACAGACCTTGGTCCAGCTAACTCAGTTCTCCTAGCAATGCAGTAAAATGCTCCTCTTCACCTTATGTTATTTCTTTAGTTCTGAGTAATGGCAGGATCTGAATTTCCAGCTACCTGATATTTGATGATCTGATTGAGCATTTGTTTCCTGCCAGCAGCTGTTTTTCTATCTAAGAGCAATATAAAACAGATAAGAAAGATCTAAAAATAGTATTGTGTCTACTAACACTTTCCCCTATATAGTTTAAATCATTCTCATCTAAGCTGTTTTATTTTCCACTTTAAATCATTCACTTTCACAAACTGATAGCCTAACTTCTCTTGAAATACGATTCTGGTTTTAAGACACATGACGAAATATATGGCATTCTCTACCACTACAGCTTCTGCACCCTCTCTCCAGCCTTGCACTTTAGCTTCTCTTCCCCAGTCTGAAACAATAATTTCCAAAAATGCCAGTCAGTGACTTTCTTACTAAGCCACCCTCCAGGGGCTAGGCCAATGTTTCTCTAAATTTGTCTCTAAACATGTTTCACCAGAAGTGAAATCACTTGGTGTCAAAATTCAGGTCCCAAGACCCCACCCCAAAATTATTAACTTGGACTTTCTGAATATGTGGCCTGGAATTTTTAACAAACACCTCAGTTGATTTGAGTATACCAGAGATTTAAGGAGCATGGCTCCAGACAATGGTCCTTAAGCCCTGTTGGAATCTGGCAGATACAGTAATGCAAACCCTCAGCCCAGGAAAATGTGCAGGAGAACTTCATTTTGTACATCTCTCAGGGAGTTGACAGAAGCCCTGAAGCCTGTCAATGGACCCCTGCCTCAGGATGTCTAGACCCAGGATCAGAACTCCTTTTTAAAATAATCTTTTCTTTGAGGTTTCCAGGGAAATCAGTGTGGGAAAACTGTTTGAGTACCCACTGTGCTCTGTTCTGTTCTGTTGAGGAGAGTCATTGACAATTTATCTTTTATCTCAACCTCAAAATGAAGTATATTTCTTCTTATTCAATTCACAAAAGTATTGTGAAGCTGAAATTGCTTTAAGAGCTTTAGAAGAAAGGCATCATATAAATGCAAATAACAGGAGATTTGATAAAAAGAATAGTCATATCCAAGTGCACAATGGCTGCCTGATCCAAATGAACAGCTTGAGGTTTCACTGCTATTATCATTCAATACATATCAGAGAATAAAAACTGAGAAGTGAGTCTTCTAGAATTCTTTCTGCTTGCATTGCTGGCATATTTTTCTCATGCTATCATGTAATATGCCATGTAGAGAACTGAAAGAAGACATCAGGGATCATGAGTCCTGTAGGCTTTCTACTACCACCCCAAAAGGATATAGAGGGATTTCACTAATGGGAAAATGCTCTACAACTTCCTATTCTACTCCAGCAAGGAAACTCAGGGAGCTCTGAAAAGAGTATTCAAATCACCATTTTGTGGCAAGATATATTTTTTAACACTTAGCACAAACATCCATCCACATGTTACAAAGTCAGGTATTTAACATTTTAATTGCTCAGGTTGGCATGCCTACCATGCCCTCCTGCTCCACCGAGTTGGCTTCTGTAAGGAGGGCAAAAGTGCTAGTGGTCAGCCTAAGAAGATATTGGGAGCTAATTCAATACAGAAATAATAAATAAATAGCAAGATTTTTTTCTAGACAGTCCTGCTCTGTGTATGGTGTTATCAGGAACCATTCACAGACTTCCTCTGAAATTTGCTCTGACACTGCTTACAGTTTAGCCAGTAACTGACCACAGCAGTCCTGCCTTGGTTGCTGTGAATTGAAGGAGCAGTTGAATACAATGCATGCATAGCTATGAGTGAGCGGCCAATAGCATTTTCATGGCATCTTTCTAATTCTATGTAAGATATAAACAGCAAGCACAGGAAAGTAACCTCACCTTTAGAACATGAGCTCCAGAGTCCATATGTGAAATCCTCAACAACTACACAAGACAGAAAAGGAGAAAGCGATAGTCTATCAGGCCTGAGGCAGCTGAGACCTTATCTTTGATTGATAAGCATATTATGCTTTTGTAATTAATGTCCTTTTAGGTCACAGTATTAATTTTCCTCTTGTTTGAAGAAACAGGCAGATTGCTTATTTTACATTTCAGCAAACCCATAAAGAGAAACAATCAATCCTCATGGACTTAAACAGAGGAAATTAATCAAATACAAAAGGCAAGACCTAATTCAGAAACCATCCAACGGGAAATAAGAGACAAGAGAGAAAGCTCATGCTTTTGAATAGACTTTGGATGCCATAAACTTAAACCAATATATTATCTCACTTTCTTCCCACAGCTTCCCTGCAGGAGGCAGGACAAAATCAAACAGAGCAGCCTGTTAGGCAAGATCAGGCCCCAATTCTAAATGCCTCTGTGCATAGTTAGTAGGCCTTAAGGAGAGAGAAATTTAATGCTTAAAAATGAAGATCATTCTGTATCTTTAGCCTCTTTCTGCCACGTCAGGCAAAACTTCCAAATATCCTAGCACATATCAAAACCAAATATCTCATAACCACAGCAGGACATGCTGTCAAAAGAAGAAAGCTAAAGATACCTACTTGAACAACTTTTCTTTCACTTCAAATCACAAACTTTGAACCTACAGAGCTTTCATGATATCTCATGCAGTTGGAAGGATTCAAGAGCTAAAGAGTTCTAATTTTTTAGTCATATGAAATGGAGTTAATATAGCTAAGACTGAACATCTTACCAAAGATTTTCATTCTATTGGTTACATCAATGGAATTTTTCTATCATAATACCAATGAAAATAATACATCTGCATAAGACTTTTGGAGTGAATGTTAGAACCTTCTCTGAAATTGCTTATTATCTTGCCTTTTGAAACCTAATATATTCCTGTCACAGATTGTGTGTGCTATTTTATGATTGAGGACAGAAAAGTTCTACTCATGATGAAACTATTGTCTCACTCTCTTTCATGTTCAAAAATGTTTCCAATATTGTTGCTCATGCATGCAAATGAGGCTAAAAAATGAGCAGCAGTTCTTTCTCTGCTTGATACATGTAAAGTCCATTTTTCATCAACAGCTCTTAGAAGAACCTGCCACTGATTGCAGCTCTGCTTTTCTCATCACAGTCTGATGGATGTTTTTGCTCAAAATAAGCCGCCCTTTGCTGATTGCTGCAGGCTGTTTGGTCTGTCAATTGTGAAAATACAGCATTCCCCAGCTAGGCCACATTGCTTATTGTAATCAGAGTCAGATGCAAACACTCATTCCAATGATACCCTATCTCTGATCTCTATTTGCTCTACTGCAGTGTTCATTTTGGTTGTGAGGTATCCTCAGAACAAAAATGCCATGGGTTAGAGATCAAATCACTCACCCTAACTGAGTTACAATCTTCTCAGTCAGAGACTAAGCTTCTCATTTTTCCTGAAAGATGTGCAAAAGAGTGAGTTTCCTTTTAAAATGCAACTGGGCAGAAGCTGCCATTTTTGACGAGGATACAGGAAACTAGAGACTGAAAATCTGATTCCAGACAGCAACTCTGTATGTTATCAATACCTGTCTATCAAAAGGGTGACACTTAAAAGCATATTTGTCTGTGTCACAGAGTATTGGCAGTAAGTGGTTAAACAGAAAGGTCCTCAGCAACTTCCTAGGTACTGCTGTTAGAAGGGGAATGGGGAGTTTAATGGTGTTATTAAAAAATAACTACATTATATCCATATTTATGTATAATGGAGATCCATTTTGTTTGTTAAATGAAATTTGGCCTAAAGCTGTCTCTCTATGTAGTGAACTGCAACCTAACTTACTATGTAAACAAAATACAACCTTACTTAAGAGTATATTCTGCAACAGATAGCTGAGTCTCAGTCAATCTCAGGCTGCCAATTGGTCAGCCTTATATTTGTCTATATATGACAAATACTGAGCTATAATCAAGATATTTGTTTATGTCATTTCCTTCTTCTGTCTATAAATACTGCCCGTTCACATTGGGTGAAGCTCTCTGAACTACTGGTTAGAACTGGGTAGCAGTGAGAACCAGGAGAGGTTCAGGGAGTTCCACCTAGCAATGGGAACAGGTAGTATTTATAAACAGAAAAAGGAAGTAACACAGAAACCACTTGATAGGTTACAGCTGCCTTTGAGCATGCTGGTTGAGGCATTTGCCTTATATGGCCATGGTCTGATCACTTGGCAGCCCTAATTGGCTGAAGCTCAACTACTGGGATTGGTTGAGACTCAGCTATGTGTTACAAGACTATAATAAAGTGAGGTTGCTGTCTGTGTACAAAATAAGTTAGGTTGCAGAATACTAGGTACAGAGGCTGTTTTAGACCAAATTTACTTTAATGTAACATAGTCCAAGTCGCTGCTAGAGCTCCGGCTATTATATCTGCACTGTAGCCAGCAAGATGAAAGAAACAAGAAAAATCTCATCACCTCCATTTCTTACTTCTGAGCAATCACACACAACACCTCCACTTATGTCTCATTGGTAAGAATCTGGTCATATGGCTATACCTGGTTGCATTGGAAAGTTATTATTCAAGGCCACAACAAATGTGGCTAAAATTTGGGGTTCTCTTAGTAAAGCAGAAGGAAAAATGGGTATTTGTTAGAAAATCAGTAATACCTACTACAGCAGTAACTCCTCACTACCATCTCTGCACATTCAGAGCCATTAAATGAACTTGGACAGGTCACTTAAATCTCTCTATGCTTCAATTTCCTCAACTCATGAGGTAACACAACAGTTAATTAGCTTGATTAGCCATTCCACAATGTACACATATATTCCAAAATACTATTTGTACACAACAAGCACATCATCGAATTTTGTCAGTTTAAATAAAATAAATTTTTTTTTTAATTTACTCAATTCTAAAATATCTATCTGTGCCTTTGTTTGAAATTTAAATGAGCTGACATGTAAAGGGCCAAGGTCATGCAGGCTCTTGGTAAACAACAGCCTCCTTCCACATCTCAGTAGAAGGTAGAGTAACTCCAATCCACCAAACTCCTTGAAGCCTGTAATTGGAACCACTGTTCCCTTCCTCAGGGCCACACTGGCTGAGCGCTCCTGGCCCCTACCCAATGCTGGCTTCCTCTCTTCTTCTTGCCTGTAGCACACCCTTATGCCCATTTTGATCCTCAGAAGCCTTAGCCAGGCCTGATAACTGAGCCCACAAAAGTTGTGGCAACTGGGAGACTGATTATACAGGACGAATTAGAGAAATGAAACTGAGCCCACAAAAGTTGTGGCAACTGGGAGACTGATTATACAGGACGAATTAGAGAAATGAAAAAAGAGTGTACACATAAAAAAGCACTCAGGAAAAATGAAAGAAACAAGTTTTCCGCTAAGACCTCAGATGCCAAAAAGACTAAATAATTTTTTTTAGCAAGGTGGCAAACCATTAAGGTTTCTAGCAGTTTCTCCTACATACTTAAAAGAATATGCCTCTAGATTACCCACTTCTGTTTTATTCTTCAAGCCATTTCTCTTGGAAGACCCATTGAGACAGTGTAAATAACTTGGAATAACCCATCACCACTAAGGGCCAAACACTACAAAGAAAGTATAAGTTCTCTTGCATGAGGAAGCCAGAGGGTTGCTGACCATTCACCTGCTACTGCAACCGAAGTTCTCTGGAAGCAGATGCTGAGATGGAGTCTTGAATGCAACATGTTTGTTACTGGCTACACTCCTGTAAATGAAGGAGCTGAAGCAAGATTGGGCAGAAGGGGAAGTTGAATTGCAATTCAAGCAACACAAAGCTGACAGAAAGCTTTGGCACAAGTGTTGTCTAACAGAATATCCTACTTAAGGGTGAAATGGCCTGGTCTTTATAGCCCCTCATCTCACACCAATATCAGCTGTGAGTTGTCTGGAATGGCATGACCTCAGTTGAGACTGACCCAAATGGAGCTGACAGCTTCAGGCTGTGTGCTAACTGCACTCCCCACAGCTGGGCAGCAAGACTTCTTTGAAGGGGGATCAAGCAGCACATGTCTACCCTACCTGCCATAGAAATTAATGTAAAAGCCATAAAAGGATTTCAGTATTTTCCTGGCTCTGCTGTTCATGCATTGATTTCTTATCACAAATGGAGTTGACACAAAAATCGCTGTATTTCTCTCCTCAACTCACACATCATGGAATGGCTACTTAATTGATAGTAGACTTGAAATGCTATATAAACAACTCAATTAAGATCAGGAAGATTAGAAAATCAAGCTTACTCTATCAGCCCTCTTGGTATAAAGATCAATGTATATAAATAAGGATTTTGCAATTTAAAAAAAGATTTGAATGTACTTCATAATCAATAGCAAGAACCCTAAAGATAAGGACTGTGGAGGAAAACGATGCTTTAGCAGATTTCCAATATTTTTTAAGTCTTTCTTTACCAAGAAGCAAGTATTTCTTTTCCAATTTTCAGTTCTACTGAAATGCAATGGATGCTTTCATTTTCTACTTAAAATGTTCAGTGGTAAGCTGAATTTCCCCACTTCTTGGGGTAATCTTGCAATCACCATGTGTGTCCTTCCATAGGGATTCCATCTAAGAAATGCTAGGCACCCTTCTATATTTCACAAAATTACCGAATTCCCAAAGAAGCAAAACACACCAAAAGAGTTTGCTTTATGGGAATCAGAATTATCCCTGACTTCACAAATAAAATCTAATGTGTTATATTATTAAGTGCAACTCCACTACAGAACAAGATCCCTTGTAATAAATGATTTTGAATTGTGGAGAGGTGTTTAAGAAACTATAACAGAAATAGACCAGATGATCAAAACACTAGGGGTTTCACAATGCCATAGTTCAGTTAACTGCCAGCTTCCGTTTTAGCCTGCCTATGGAGCTGCTCTTACAATAACTGTTAAAATATTTCTCAAAGCAGAAAATTTTACTAGGGAATATACCAGAAAGAGGAGAATAAGAAAGGAATAAGGAATGAGTACAAGAGCATTCAACTGTATGGAACTAAGCATTTAATGAAGAAAGGATCGGAGCAGAGAAAGAGTTATTGAAAGGACACCAAACAGAGAGGCATAACTACATCAAGGGTCATCAAACCACAGCCCAAGAGCTAAATCCAACCCATCACCTGTTTCAGTAAATAAAGTTTTATTGGAGCACCCAGCTATACCTGCATGTTTACATATTGTTTATGACTGATTTCATGCTACAACAGATAGCAGAATTGAGCAGCTGCAACAGAGACTGTATGGTCCACAAAGCTAAAAATATTTGCTGATCTCCAAAATATTTGCTGAAACATTTGTTCATCTCTACTCTAGATAGTTACAGAAGCTAAGTCACAGGGGGCACCAGGCTAATAGCTGTGATATAGATTTAAATAAAGAAGTAAGCTACTTTGGGAAAAGAAAAAGCTAAGGCAGGGTTTCAGGACAATCAGTGATCTCTTCTAACTCCTATGTGCAAAGCCAGCCATGCTGCTTGGATATTTAGGTGGCTGAACAGCATAGGCCAGATGAGGGCCAAGTCTCAGCTGAGTGTTAGAAGGCCACTCCTCTCTTTTGATGAGGTTACGAGATGACTCGTTTGCTACCTTATAGAAAAGCCTTTGAAGAAAAGCACAGTGCGCTGGCTTGTTGTCATCGGATTTAAATACTGTTGACTATAACATAGATGTGACACATACTCCAAATAATGATCCTCCCTGGTAGTGCTTGGACATGTTATTGGTTGCTCTCCCTCCTCTGCTTTCCCCTTACATGGTGATCGTAGTAGCCTCTAAGTTTCTCTCCTTGAACCTCCTCTGTTCAAACTCTCACTCTCCTGGAGGTATTTGCATGAACATTCTTAGCTTCAAGTAACTTCTATAGACTGCTGACTTTCAACTCTGCATCTCCTAAACCTAAGATCCACATACCCACTGCCTTTGGAACAACTCTACTCCTCAAGTGCAATGCCTACAAAACCTCAGCTCCTCTTTGCCCCTAAATAAATGAATTCAGACTGCCTTAGTTAAAATCCTAACTTCTCCCCTACTAAGCTATGTAACTTTGGGCAAGTTATTTAAACTCTCTAAGCCCTGGTTTCCTCCTGTGTAAAGAGAGGATAACAATAGTGCTTACTACAAAGTGTGGTTATGAGATTTGAATGAGATCATGTACGAAAAGGACTTAAAACAGTGCCTGACACACAGGAATAACTCAGTAACTATTAGGAGTAGTGAAATTGTCTCTGAATGTTTATTTTTATTTCCAACATTAGTAAGCAGCACCTCCAATAAATGTCAATTTTTGCCTTGGCCTTCCTTGAAATTCTGACCTCTCTATGCTTACGTAGAAACAAATAGTTCAGGGATGTAATGCATTGTTTTGTAATTGCTTATTTACATGTTGTCTCTCCTATGGATCCATAAGCTAATTTAACTCAATAATGGAAGGATATTGTAGAATGAATAGGAAGAGTGAACAGACAGAGAGACAAGTAGTATATTAGATGAGACATACAGAAGAATCTTATAACTAAGTCAGTGGGAGTGAGGATAAGAGAAAAGGATTTTAGAAACGTTTAGAAGAAAGAATCAACAGAACTTTTCAATGTTTGGATGCCAGTGATGAGAGAAAGTCTTTCATTTTACTTCCAACCAGCCACAAGTTTATCCACTCTTAAAAGTTTATCCAACTCTTGCAAGAGAATATTTGCAACAGAGCAAAGAGTGCTGTTTTGAGTTGGGACTGGTAATAAGAGCAAGAATCAGATGCTACTTCAGATTTCCTCTCTGCCCAGCTTCCATGCATTGGTCCTCACCTAGTTTCTTCAGCATTTTTCTTCTTCATCAAGTAGTGTGGCACAATGGATGTGCACACAGATTTTGATGTTAGGCAAACCTAGATTTATGTTCCAGTTCCTCCTTGATAACTATGGACCATGGTCAAGTTCCTAAACCCTCCAAATCCCAGTTTCCTTGTCTTTAAAATGGGAGTAATGATTGTGTTTATCTTGTTGATTTGTGTGGAAACTAAATAGATAATGCATGTAATGCTTTCGACACAACACCTGGAAAATAATAAATGTCCTTTTTATTTTATAAAAGCAAACATAATTAAAGTAGTGAATCTTTAGCTTTGAGACCTAAAATTATAAAAAGCTCATATAACATAGCTACAACTTTCATATCATACATCATGAAATATAATCAGATGTCTAGTCTGGAATTTTCTAAGAAATTAGATATTAAACACCATATCAAGACAAAAGACAAAATCTCACCCTACAGAAACTGGTAAGAGTTATCATTTGTGATTGGACAAGAAGAAAAAAAGTCAATCAATTGGACTAATTTAACCTCACTAATTTATTTTTATAATAATAAAAATTTGTACTTTTGTTAAGAATAAATGGTAAATAAACAATCTAAACACATATCACTACTCACATGAATTCCTTTACCTATCAGTTAGGAATTGCTCATAAAGCCTTTTGGATTTCAAGATTCTTGTTCAGTATAGAAAAAAGCAAAGACACCTAATACATTTAGTAATCTCATTTGGCTAGAAAATGGAAAGTAATTTTTTTTTTGTTTTGTTTTGCTTTGTTTTGTTATCAACCTTGGCCTACAGAGGAAAGTAATCTTCATAAATAGCATATTTTATTACTACAGTTAATTTAGAAATGATTGGTTTATAGTATTTAGTGTTTATTTTTGTTTGGGTGAACTATTAAATCCAGATGGCCTTTCAAGTTCCTGATTGGAAAGCTTTTCTTATTTACAAAAGTGACTAATTTGACACTGACAGTAGATGGTTCTTAATTTTCTTTTCAATCACATCATTGCCAAAATAATGCCAAAACAGAGAAGGATGACTTCTAAAATAAAAGCAACTAAGCCCTAAGGGGGCTTTTTCTCTAACTCCACTCACCCTTCAGCTCAATCACTGCTACTTCCAGGGTTCAGACATCCATAAAATTTCAATTTAACAGAATTCAAAAAGACAGACAAGTTTTAGAAGCAAAATTAAGGAGGTCTGTAGCTAAAATGTGTTATCTTCATGAAAAAGGATCTTGTGGATATTATAAACACTACTTTCCAAATCAGAAGGCAGGTAGGTAAAAGGCAGTCCATTCCAGTTGGGTTTTTGATCCTCTGTGTAGGTTCATTCAAATCATTTATTTCTGTACTTCTTTTTTCTTTTTTTTTTTGTTTTTGCCCATTTCTGAAGCATAATTGAAGGAATAATTGCCATATCACTATCTTGAAAGTGTGATTTAAGAACGAAATTCCAGGAATGCCTCTTGGCCTCATTTTCCTATTTGGAAAAATAATGAAATTATACCAGAATTTCTTCTTAATTTGCTTTCAGCTTTAAAATACTATGAATCTAATAGATCATAAGTTATTTTCATGAAATCTAAAAACATTTTATTCAGAAGTCCCCTTGCCAAGAACAAATATGTTATCCACATGGAAAAAATACTTAACCATTGACACAGAGTATTTGTATGGATTTCTTTAGGGCCATAAAGAAATGGAACATGTAATTGGCAAATTTTGCAGACAAGTCAGAAAATGGAAAGGCCAGGACTACAGAGACCTGTCTGGGGAGAAAAGAGTCATGTAGAGAGAAAGTGGTGGGATCAAGGTCAAGGGTGCTTTCTTCATGGTAGATGTTCAACAGGAATGATAAAGTTTTTTGGAAGGTAGGATTAGAGGTCACAAGTATAAGGGGAGGGGAGACTCCAAAAAAGAAATTTGTGGAACATTAAAGACTACCTCACGATATTAAGTTTTGTGAGTAGTATCCTCTTAAAAATAAACCTCATAATCATAAACAAGAACTATCACCATGTGAATAAACATATAAAGCCTAAATTTGCTGTTAAAAAATAATCTTATAGTCAGGAGTTTTTCTTGGTAAAATTACAGTGCAGAAAAAAATCATGGCTTTCTCATCTCCCCCCATCACACTTCTTCTCCTGAACACTTCTCATCCTTCCCTTGGTTCTTCCCTAATAATCCCCATTTCTCAGCTCTCAGGTCCTCACACAGCTCACTGTACAATCCCTCTCCGCCACGGACTTAACTAGACTTAACTAGGAAACATTGCACTTTGCTTTAGAATACCTCTTAGAAGCATGGAGGATAAGCATGGGCTTCGAAGTCAGGCAACGTAGGTGTGAATCCTGGTACCCTGGGCACAGAGGGAAATTATGTATTTGGCCAAGCCATAGCATCTAAACATGCTGTGAATTTCAAAGGAGATAATCTACTTAAAATTCCTACCACAGTTGTTTCAGAGGCAATTCTTAGGCACCAAGAGTGTCTTGATAACCTAGAGCGGCCTTCCTATTCTCATGTAGAATAGAGAGATTATAGGAGAAAACCTGATACTTTTCTTGGTGGTGGGGGGAATAGTAAGTGAAACTGAAGCTCACAAAACAGCCTGATTGTAGGGTATCAAGAATAAGATTTGATGACACTAGTGATTTTGTAATGCCTTCCTTGCTGTGAGTGTATGATGATTCATAAAAGAAAAATAATACTTGTGGAAAAGAGAGATAGAAAAGGTGAATCATGACCCAAGGGAAACTTAATTTATGCCATATCCTCATTTATATGCATGGATTCACTGTTCTGAAAGTTTAAGTTAGTCATAGTTAATCTATGACTATAGGGTCATTCTATAAGTCTCCAGTGAAATAAGAGTTGGTGTAATTATCTACGAAATTCAGGCATATTTTTAAAACCCACAAGTTTTGCCTCAATTACTCAGATAAGCACTCTGACTGCTCAGCTCATTCTGCATGTGAAGTGCATTAATTCCCACTCCAGAGTAGAAGCTGGCGTTATCCCTGGAGCTTCTTTAAGTGTTTCTGAACATCTGATTACTTATAGTATATGACTCACAAATTATATAAATCTTTTGAGAATTGAAAGTTAATGCTTTCTTTTCATTCCCATTATATTGAAAAGTAATAGCACCACCTCTGAAAGAAATTAGAGTCCCACAGCTAATATTTACTATGGACAATCTTACTTAAAGTAATCCTCAGTAAATGTCAATTGTACGCACAGTCTACTAATCAGAAACAACAGGAGGCTTGAGAGGGAATTATGACCCCAACAGAGACTTCAATCTATATGCCTTTCCTAGAGTAAAAGACTCAATGATTTCTCTAAGACTAGAACATGGGTTTTCTGACTTTCAGGCAGGGGTCTCACCATTGTTCCATACTTATCCTAGCCAAGCAGGGTGCAGTGTAAATATTTTAATATTCCGGTTAGATCTGCCACTTCCCAGTAATGTGACTATGGAAAAAATGCTGAACCCCTTTGACTCCTTAATTTCCTTATCTGTGAAATGAGAATACTATATCTTACTCATATAATGGATATAAAACTTAAATATACACATATAAAACTTTTCTAAGCTTATACTGATTGCATCAAACAACCACAATATCTCAAAACTTTCCAAGAACAAATAACTCTTGTACTCCTGCACTCAGCTGGGGCTCCATGTGTTTTATTATTCTAAAACCAGGCTGAAGTAATAGCCAGTGCTGAGCTGAGGAATTGGAGTAAGAGAGCAAATGGATACAAAGAAAGCCTCTTAATGCCTCAGCTCACTGGCAAGCTTTCATTCCTGTCCATTTTCCAATCGTTGAAGCAAGTTTTATGGTCAAGCCCAAAGTCAACAGGGAAGAATATGTCACTTATCAAGATAAACAAATCATTTAAACAAATAGCCAGGACATATAAAACATAAATATAATCAGTGCTTCCTAACTGTTGATTACAACCTCTACTACCTCTCCAAGCCTGGATTCCCAGGTTTGCAGATTATAGGTGTTCACTAATTAATTGTTGATTCATTAAACCATTGGCTAATAATTATCATCAAATAGTGGAAACAATAACACACGTTTTAGTCTGCAAATATATGCAGTTTTCTTTTGGACACTGGAGTTACACATTTTAATCACATGAATTTTAAACTGTATTTTTTTAAAACTTTCATTTTAAGCATTTTGCCTTTAGGTACTGTATGCTGTAAAACACAGACTCAATATATAAGTATTAAAAAGTTTGAAAGTGGTCACGTTTTCAACAATAGTATCTTAATTATATTGAGATGAACTTTAATAAAGTCTTAAATGATAATTGTCATCAGTTTAAAAGGTTCAGTAAAATTATATAGTACTGTACCAACCTACATGCAGAGATAACATAGACTGAAATAACTTTAGGGATAGTTTTGTAGTGGTCACAATCATAAACATCTCACAAAGCAATTGAAAAGGGAAATGACAAATCACAAGAATGTATTTATTATCACCCAATATTAATTTTTACCATTAGCATCTTATGTCAGAACTCCAAGGACTACCAGGAAAAATGAAGAAACTATGACTAGGAAATAGGCGTTCCCACTTTCACCCAAAATTGCCATTTGCATGAAGGTGACTTTGTATAAATTATATTCATCTCTGTTCAGGATCCTTGACTGTATATCAAAATGAAATATTAAGTTGTGTATTCACTGAATCCCTAGTTAGGAAGGATATTCTCTTGGGTTGAATTTGGTGATGAATTTAGAGTTACTGTCTCTCTCTGTGTGAGAGTCTACATTGTATAGGAGAGCTTCATTTATAAAATGTTCCAGTATTGAAGTGACTCCAAAACAATAAAAGCTGGACATGTGGTACATAAAAACATCTGTTTGGAATGCATTTATTTACATGTCATTCATCAAAAAAGGATTAGTTACTCTCTAGATTAATGCAATGCCTTCATTACTGCCCTATATGGATATGACTTTCACAATAATTTTCCATTTGCATCTGTCTTTTGGATTAAATTGATTTTTAGTTTGCAAGAAGAGGAAACAACTTCACAAAGGAATCAGGTTCATTCTGAGCACTGTTCTGTAAAGCCACACCCTCAGATCCCAGGGCTTTATGCATTCACTCTCCTTTGATACCAAAAGTATATTGATAAGTTTGAGTAACATTGCATGGGAGAATACTTAGGATGCATTACAGAATTTATTTAAGGGAACAGACTATTTAGGGAAATTTGCAGGCAAGACTTAAATGAAAGAAAATAGGCAGCAGGAATATTTGTATATTTTTAGGAAAACCAATATAAATCCCTTTCCCAGCCCTCCAAAATCACTCTCACCTGGTTGTTGAAGCTTAAAATTCTTTCCACACAAGAGAACAATGCTTTTCAACCCATAGTTAGTGACACTGGGTAACTAACCAATACTGTGCTTAAAGTGTATATATACTTGAGAATTACAGTATGTTACATTCTCAACAAAGATACAAGTAGTTAAAAACCAAATCTTTTTCTGAAAGCAAATTTTAATTGAGGAAAAAAGCAAGATATTCTGGGTATATTAAGTGGAAAAAACAGGACAGGAATCCATGCATTGGGAAAAGAAGTCCAGAAAGAGCAAGTAAGAGTGTCAAAACAAGTTTCAACCAATTCAAAATTTTCCCAGAGTTACAATGAGTGGCTAACTTCTTTTTCCTGATCCAGCCTCTGCTATCTTTCCCTCAGCCTGAAATGAAGTTTCTCAAAATGGAGGGACAGTTTAATACATATTTTATGGGGGAGTGGGGGCAGACAAAAAGAGGTCTATGGTAAAATCTGTTTTTTACACCTTCAACTTGCTGCCTTGCAAGGATAGTCAAGTATTTCTCCTAGCCATATAGATGGTGGTATCATCAGTTGCAATCCAAACCAAATTCAATGTTCTTTTGGCAGAGAGGATTTAAAGAGGATTTAAGTGAGGATGGAGTTTTGCTAACATCTATTAACTAATAAAAGAGCTTTCTCATTGTATATAGTAGTTTAAAATGGGTAAAAAACAATAATGTAGATGATGAGGGGATGGATGCAGCAAACCACCATGGCATGTGTATACCTCCTATGTAACAATCCTGCACAATCTGCACATGTACCCCAGAACTTAAAGTATAATAAAAAATTAATTAATTAAAGTTAAAAAGAACATTGAAATGTCAGAAAACAATAGCATATACAGAGTTGTTCTGAAGAAGAGAAGGTATAGAAAAGACATGGCAAAAACTTAATGCAAAAGGACTAAAGTAAGTTCACCAATGATAGAGAGGCATGTTTGGTTTCAATACAAGAAAGAATTTCCAAGGCTGCGCACTATGGCTCACATCTGTAATCCCAGTATTTTGGGAAGCTGAGGCAGGAGAATCCCTTGAGCTCAGGAATTCAAGACCAACCTGGGCAACACAGCAAGACCCTGTTTCTTAAAAACAAAAAAAGAATTTCCTAAAAATTGGAGCCATAAAAAATGAAGGGGGCTGCCCTCCAAGCTGATGAACTCCCTGGCATTCAAATGTTCAGTTAAGGCTAATGTAGAAAGGGTGACTGACTGGGACAAGAAGAAGGAACTAAAACTAAATTTAATGCTAAGCATCTCTAATTTTCTGCAGACAACATTTCTCCTAGGTCATAAAGAAAGAGAGCTTTTGAGACATTAATATAACCCAGAAAATAAGGGATATTAGAGGATGACCATAAAAATGAAAACATTTAATGTTACCAATAAACCTGGAGGCCAGAAAAGACATAAATAAAGATGAGACATAACTGACGGTGGCAGGGAAAAGCCAGTAAGCAGAATATACTGGAATATGGTAAACAGGTAGGATTAAGAAAAAGCTGGGATAAGGACATGGATGCTACTGGACCATGGCTGAGGGCACCAGGAAAAAAGAAGCAAGAAATTTGAGAGTCAGGAGAGTGAGAAATCAGCCTGAAAGGGAGTTTCCTAAACTGGAGGGACCATTTAATATATATGGGGGAGGAGGACAAAAGGAGGTCTATGGTAAAATCTGTTCAGAAACACTGAGTAAACACCATGGAACAGGTTCCCTAAACACCACTGCACAGCCTTAGTTGTTCACCACAATTGTTAGTCCCCTAGAGCGGGGGACAATATGTAGTAGCCCCATTAAATCAGGTTTTTACAGAAACTTTTGGGAACTATCATTCTGAAGGATACACAATGAAAAAACAATACTGTACTTAGATGCCTAGACCTGGTATCTGATGATTAGTGAATGTTTTGACTTAGAGTAAGTGTTTGCACTTAAAGCCTAGTCATAAGTAATCTAGCTAATTCAAAGACTAGAAACAGAAGAGTCTCAAGCCAATTTAGGAAGAAAGGAGAGTAAAGCTAATCCCAAAAGCGTTCCTCATGTATTAAGCCCTCAGCGTGCAACCCAGCTGGTAAAGTGTTCTGCCGCATAACAAGAGCCCTACACTGCACTAGAATCTTTATTCTAAACTGCTGGCCAGGAAAAGAAGATTTGCAAAGCTCATTTCAGAAATAAGAAACAAGAGTTAGAAATACCTCAGAGGATCCAGTTTCATTGTTTAAATAAAATAATCATCACAACTACCATGTACCAGGTGCTAAACAATTTAATCCTCAGCACAATTTCTACTTTAAAGGTGAGAAATCTGGAGATCAGACAGAGGGACTAACACTTCCAAGATCTCTTTGCTAGTCAGCAGTAGAGCCAGGAGTCAAATAGGCCTGGCTAACTACAAAGCCTGCACTTTTAACCATTTGTGGATGATACTGCTATTCAGTGAGGCAGGAAGCACTGGAGAACTAGCAATTTGGAGTGGGAGACATGAGAAAAATAGATTTACCTATGGACTCATTCCATCATATATCCCATAGAACTGGATCTGCTTAAAATTCCTATTTCTTCTCATTGTACTCAAACCCCCTTGCCTAGGTTAAGACCTAAGTAAGTGGTCTAGGTATTGCCTATCTCATCCATCTTATCTCTTGCCATTCTCTCTCTCACTCACAGTGCTCCAACCACAGTGATTTTGACAGGTTCTAGATCTCACTTTTCTCTTCCTTGCCTCAGAGCCTTTGTATTTGCTGTTCTCAGTGCCTGGAATGGTTTCCTTCCACTCTTTCAAATCTTACCTCTCAGATCTCAACTTAAATATCACTTCTTCGAAGAGATCTTCTTTGTTCACTTCATCTAAAGTAGCCAACTCTCTCCTCTTCTATCACATGACCCAACATTACTACATCAGTATATTTCTTTGACTAAAGTTACCACTAGCTGTAAATATTTTCTTTATTTACATGTTTACTTTCTTCCTCCTTCACTAAACTGTAAGTTCCATGAGGGCTGAAGGCCTGTCCTGTTTGTCTAGACTAGTTTAAGCCTGGATTTTCAGTGACTACTCAGTAAATACCAGCTGGAGGAATGGATAAAACATAAGTATTATACATCAGGATCTGAAGAACAGAAGAGAAATCTGGGCTTACTTATATATTTGGAAATAATTAGGCATAAAGGTGGTATGTGAATCTACAGATGTGAATAGGCTTGTTCACAAAGAATGCACAGAACGATAAGAGAAATGACCCTAAGCCAGAAGAACCCTGACGCGGGAGTAACTAACAACCAAGATTGTCCACAATGATTCTCACCTCCCAGTACAAGCTGGTGTGTGGTCCCCTCCCAAAATGAATAAGGCTGATCTGTGTAACTAGTAAGATATTTCAGTTGTGGCAGAGGTTGACTTACAAGCCTAGATCATAAAAGACATTGTGACTTCCTTCTTCCCTTCTTTTAAATCACTAATCCTAGAATAAGTCAATTGCTGTGTCATAAAAACATTGAAGCCTTCCTATGAAGAGATCCACATAGCCAGAAACTGGTGCCTCCTGACAATAGCCAGCAACAACTTGCCTGAACACAAATGAACCAATCGAAGCAAATCTCCCAACCCCGTGACAAGCTATCAAGTGACTGTAGCTCTGGCCAACATCTTGTCTACAATCTCATGAGAGATCCAAGTGAGAAACACCCAACTAAGCCACTACCAAATTTGTTTTTAAAACTTACCCCAAAACTTAGTGTTTCAAGAAACAATATATTCTTAATAAAAAGTTCATCCAGTAAAAATTTTCCAAATTTATTTTCCAAATTTTATAAAATTTCATGCCACATCTCTTTCAGAATTATCTTAGAGTAAGTTATCTTTTACAATGCTGGCTTGTATTCTTGGAGAAAACAATTACTTTTTTTTTTTTAAGTCAAATTTTGCAAAATCAGAAACCAGGCAGCCAGTATTTATCAAATAGATAGCAAAAGAGGTACAATATATTAAACAGCAATCTTTGAATGTAGGGGATTTAAGACTACAGAAACAGCTATAGAAATAAAAGGGTATCTTATGCAATTCCATGAACAAAATTTTACATTTCAGATAATTAGTCCGTCTTGCCTCTCAAGAAAAAAAGAATAAGAACATCCCTTGTTGAGTGTCTGTTAAGCATCAGGCTCTGAACTATGGGCTTTACATATGTTATCTCTTTCAATAACCCCGTGAAGTAAATATTATTGGCCCCATTTTGACTGGCCCAACTGAGCTTCGTCATCTCAGCTTCTTGGTCCTTTTTGTTTGTGTTTTCAAATTTAGGTTAGAGAATTGTCATTTGGAAAGCATCCGGTTCAGACCAAGTGAAGCTTCTTTTAACCCTTCTTAGGAATGAAATACTCTCTACAAAGGGAAAAATATTAGATATTGAAGCAAGGAGTCTTTTGGGGGAACAATAAAAATTTAGATTTTCAAGTGGAGCAGCTAAAGTTTTAAAGTATACATATTTAGAGTATATATAGTATAAATAATATTGTGTTTGAGCTGGAAGGACCAGAGAGAACATTTATCCAAGCCCTCTCATTTTACAGACAAAGAAATGGGATTCATTAGCTCAGCATAAACTGTCAAGACCACGTGGTGGGTTAGGAGCTTAGCAGAACTAGAATTGGCAAAGTTGACCCTATTAAAGCAACAACTGTGCTTGGCACTCAGTAGATACTCAGTAAATTAGATTAGGCTATGATGCATCATCCTAAAACAAGTACAGTCACACCAATATTAAGTAAGAATTCAGAGCCTCCTCTGGAAACGTGTCGTGGTCACTTTCTTTCTTTGCAAGCCATTAGCATCAAGAGTTAAACTGTAGAATAGCACCTAGCTTTGGCTACACTGAAGAGAAGAGAGCTGGGAACATTGCCATTTCCTTAGAGCATGTTCCAGTTATCTATTGTTGCATTAAAAATCACCTCAGGCCGGGTGCAATGGCTCACACCTGTAATCCCAGCACTTTGGGAGGCCAAGGCAGGCAGATCATTTGAGGTCAGGAGTTCGGGACCAGCCTGACCAACATGGTGAAACCCTGGCTCTACTAAAATACAAAAAATTAGCTGGGCGTAGTGGTGCGCATCTGTAATCCCAGCCATTCAGGACGCTGAGGCAGGAGAACTGCTTAAACCCAGGAGGTGGAGGTTGCAAGTGAGCCGAGATTGTGCCACTGCACTCCAGCCAAGACAACAGAGTAAGATTTTGCTCAAAAAATAAATAAAATAAAACACCTCAAAACTTCGTGGCTTAAGAACAAGTAATCACTTATTTTGCTTACGAATCTAAAATTTGAGCAGGGATCAACAGGAATCATTAATCTGTGCTCCACACAATGTTATCAAGGGCAGCTCAGCTGAGGGAAAGCTAGAGGACCTGCTTTCAGGATGAATCACTCATATGGCTGGCAAGTGGGAGCTGGCTTTCAACTAGAAGTTCAACTAGAGCTATGTGCTGGGTACAGGGTTTTTGCACTGGCTGCTTAGGTTTCTTTGTGGCATGGTAGCTGGGTTCCAAGAGCAATAATCCTAAGAGATAGGAAATAGAAGCTGCTAGCTTCTTAAAGCCCAAGCCAGAAATGGGCACAGTGGGACTTACATTGTGTTCTATTAGTGAAGCAGTCACAAGGCCCCATTTCAAGGAAAAGGGACAAAGATCCTACCTCTTAATGAAGGAGTATCAGAGAATCAACTGGTCATATTTTAAAGCCATCATAAGGGCATTTTTTTAACTGCAAATGATTCTATTTTGCTGATCTGGTAAAGAATTAAACTTTATTAGAGATAAGTCATAGATATCAAAATTATAATCTATTCAGAGATATTAATCCCTTAACCATAATAATCAGCCCAGACAGATGACAGTCCTACAATTATTGCTCAGTCTTTGCCTCCATATACTCTTCCACATTAAGGGGATAATAATAAGCTCTCTTGTGGGGAATAAGAAGGTTTATTTATAACTATAAAAGGAGAATGTACTTATAATTGCCTTAATAAATACTTATTAATAGTGAGTTAAACGTAAAATGCCATACACAAGTGAAAGGTATAATTATTATATGCTTAAATAATTTTGCAACATGGAGCCTTTGCAGTTTACTTGGACAATTATTTGTGCCTGAATTGCAGAAGCTTCCAATTAATTTTGCTGAACACAGTTAAATATTAATCCTATTTTTAAAAGAATAATTATTACAGAATCCTCTTAAGTATCCAATTGACAAGAAAAAAAGATTTATGGCCTTTAATATTTACAAAGGAGCAACACCTGATGAATACCACAGAATTTCAGATCTTCTTTGCAAATAAATCACGTTTTGCAATAAATTTCTAGGTCAATATGCAACCTATTTATTCATATTTCCCCATAACAGTCCTAGGAATTGAATTATATCTAACAGCAGACCCTTTCTAACAATATTTAGAAAAAGGAGAATTGAGTTGCTTTTCTTGCTATAACAAACAGCACATTTTCAAGTTTAACTAAGGTGATGTGAGTGAAGATCTTAAAACTAGTTCTGCTTGTAAAGAGGAGCCAGTCAGCACCTTATTTAGTTTACAAGCACAGTAACCAATTGGCATTTTCCCACAAGACTCCTAGGATTTAGGTAAAGTGACTTTCTGTTAGGCAATTTAGACCACAGAAAGTAATAACTTCCTCAACTCAGCCACTTATGGAAAGATTGGTTAAATAAGATGAGATTTGTCCCAGCTAAAAATGGGACCTGCAGCTGGGAGGTTGGTTTCTCAGGGACCAGAAGAGAGGGAGCTTTATTACCCAGTTAAGCATTCTTATTGCAAGAAAACAAAATGAGTATAAAACATGAGTCATACGCAGCCAGCCAGTGTGCCTTATTTATGCATGTGTATTTTATGCACATACAGTGATTTAAAAAGCAATGTTAGTTTCATTGTCATCCATTTCACTTATTTCTGTATGTTACACATACTTCCCACAGAATTTTAAGTTTTTTATCTAGAGAATTACTGGATTAATACAAATTTATTTTTAAGGACTTCTCAGAGTACATTTGGGGTCAAGTTTTTCTAAGCCAACTAAAAGATGACACTGTCTGCCCTAAATCAGACTCAGTGTGAGAGAGAATCCAAGTGGTCACCAGACACATGGCCTCTACCATCCCATAAGACCATAGCCTCTACACTGGACTTTTCCCTGACCCACTAACACCTTCTCTGTCAAGTTTCTTGCCATCTTTTACTCACTAAGACTTAGGAGATGGTGAAATGCTGAGAAGGACTGTTAAGCAATGAAAAGCAAGAAGTTAAAACCCAGAGGTGAATATAGACTACAAATTATAAATACACATGCAAAAAAGTTTATGTAACTTAGAGCAAAAAAAAAAAGAAAGATGGGAGAGGGGTGGGCATTCTGAATAAAAAGAGGGGATAGCCACTTTAATCTAAATATAATACAAGGCAAAGCCTGAATGATCTTAGTTACCCTGAAAGTTTCAACACAATTGGCCTAGGCTTCTAACAGCCTAGGTCTTTGATTGTGACAATCTGCTCAGTACAAATGACCAAAATGGAAAGCCATGCTCATGGTTTGTTATATAAAACATTTCCCTTCATTTGCTAACGTCAAAATATTCAGTCACTTGTTAAATTATAAATTATGAGCCAATTTTTGAGCATGCTTTCACCAAGATCTAGAGAATTAGAGCAGTTGTAAAGGAATTAAAAAACATGCATTGACTATAGATTTCACCAAAATCCATCCATAAAACAGAAGGGTTTTCTTTTTAATAGCTTCACTAGCAAACCACATACTGTGCTCACTGAAGCAAAAAGTAAAAAGAAATGGCTGAGCAATATTAAAAGGTGGAGAGCCAGATCCTTTTCTCTATAGTGTTTTAATGTGAAAATAAAAGGCACCGGGTAACCCTTGGCTCCTCCAGCCGGGACACCAGCGCCATGTCCTTCCTCCTGCTGCCAGAACAAAGAGTCACCAGAGAGCCCATGCCCTCCCCACAGGAAGAAAAAATTTTAAGGTAAAATTTCCAACCAGATTTTCCAATCTCACATTTTCAAACAAAGCAGTCTGATTGTCTGCAAGAAAGTTTAGTGAAGCAGATTTTGTTTCAGAGTTGGATTAAAGATAATACTGCCTCCATCCATTCAAGTTACATGGAGAGGGTTGTTCCTTTCAACAAGATGTTTTGTTTACAATCCAACATATTCAAATGTTTAAAAGTCTAGACTAGACTTTGAAATAAAGAACGATGCTGCAAAATATCCTGAATTCCCTGGAATTCTTGGACTCACACTAAGATGTCCAAACACACCCCTCACTCGTCATATGGTAAAGTGTATAGAATCAACACCACAGCAGGGGCTTACAAAGAATAACTTGACAATCACCCAATATCTGTATGAAGCATAACTTGCATCAGTAGAAAGTACAATATTTTCTTACACTTTAGGTTTAAAATTCTCTTGGTGGAAATACTATTTCCCTTACCCCTCTGTGCCTTCCTTCCCCTCCATCACCACCACTGACAGGTAAAAAAGAGAACCTATGACCACCTGCAGCCTGTAAATTTTATATATTATCTATTTAGGGGATTTATCCCATTTGTTAACAACAGATATACTTAAATACATTTCAATATGCATCATATTAACATATCCCTTTTTTTCTTGTCTATACTTTGTTTCCATACAAAACAAAATGGTTTCCCCGAAGCACAGTTGAAAACTATTGCCCATCATGTGTTATATGGGTGCCTGTCCATGCTCTCTCTCTCAGTTATCTTTATACAAAGACTTTTCTAATCACAACACAAGATATTTTTAAACTTTTTCCTCAGGCAAGGAGAATGATTCCTTAGCAATGTAATACATATAACGTCAACAAATGAAAAGTATCTTCTCAATGCTCAAATGGCATCAGTGGGATTTTCAGAGTTCAAGAGCTGGAGTTGCCAATGAATAATAGGAGTCCAAGTATATGTAGGAGAAAAGTAAGATAAGATGGACAGTTTTATTCCTGTCGACCTTAAATACAGTTCCATGCAGCTCTTAGAAGTGTCTGCCTGGGTCAGATGGTCAGGGTGCTCTAAAATCCTCACAGGTTTTCCTTTTCTTCTTTTCATCAATATGAGAATATTTCTCCTTTTTACATACTATTAAAGGACCTTCTGCTATTGAACTATTTCTTACAGCATGTTCTTTCTTTGTTCAATTGGATTCCTTTTAATATCAGAAAAAGTGACAGCCTCACTTTATTTATATAATAAAGACAGACTATGGAATCAGATTTCCTGTACTGGAGTCTCAGTTCCAACATTTGTTAGTTGTATGACCTTGGGCAAGTCACTCAAATTCTTTGTGCCTCAGTTTCCTTATAATGGAAATAATAAAAGAACTTAAGAAGGTTGCTTAAAAGATTCCATTTTAAAAGGTAGGCAAATTATTTAATAAGGTATGATGTACTTAGTAAATGCTCAAGAGGTAGTGACAAATAACTAAAAATCATCTTTTAAAAATAAGTGGGGTTTTTGCTGATGCTGTTTTCTTAATTATATTGCTTATATATCCTTTCTAATCATATATCTTTTAGACTTCTGTCTAGTTTTCTTTAGTACTTAATTTAGTTCGCCTACATCACTTTAGTATTCAATTACTTAAAATCATAACACTTATCTGTGGTTACTTTTCTAGTAGTGCAGTGGATGATTTGAAAATAGTCTTGGTCCTTTTCTTCATCCTCTTGCACTCTATCTCTTCTTCTCCATTGCTCTGAAGAAAGAATGGGAAGGAGACAAACACTAAGAAAGTGCTAGGATAGATAAATCTAAAATGATAAATAAGCACTTACAGTAAACTTTGATCCCTCCAAATCAGACCTAATACTTGAACTTAGGTATCGTTAATCTAGAATTTTAAATTACTTTCATGGCAAAACAACAAATAGAACCAAAGACAGGTATTCAAGAGTAATCAAAAAGCATTTACCCCCACCTGCTTTATCCCACCCCCTGAGATAAGAGTCAGGGGGTAGGATAAGAGTCCTCATGTGACACCACAATAATTTAAACTGCTACCCCATCTATAATTTCTTTCTCAAAATATACCTCTCTATCCTTCACCTTACCAACTGTAACTACCAAAATTTTCCTTTCCCTGGTGGCTGCTAATCTCAATAATGGAAATAATTATTGTCTACTTTTAAAGTATATTCCAGGTGATGAAATAATCTCTATAACAAACCCCTATGACACACGTTTACCTATGTAACAAAATGCACATCCTGCACATGTACCTATGAACTTAAAATAAAAGATTTTAAAAAAGGAAAAAAAAATCTAAATGTATTCTTAGTTATAAATTACACACAGAATTAAGGCTCCCCAATTAGGGGAACATCCAGTTCTCTCTGACCACACCATCAAAGAAATGTTCTTCTTCCAAGATTTTCTGTCAATAATAACTTTCATAGATCAAACTCTGTTTACCATGGGTGGAGTAGATCACTACTATTCCTGCACCATCACCACCAAAATGTTATTATTAAAAAAAAAAAAGTAAAAATTACTCACAATCCCTTGCTTCTATAATTATATAAGAAATAAAAGCCTCCTCCTATCTAATCCAATACCTAGACTTAATTATTGTTAAGACTTCAGAGGGTAGCCTTCCCAACTTTTCCTATATTTGTACAACTATGTTTACATTTACATATCTACATGTAGAAATATATAAAAATATAAATATTTGGATCTTTAACACATTTATACTTACATTTATTTACTCACATCATATTGGTCTGAAACCTTATTTTTTACTTAATATATCATGTAGATATTATCTTGTTCTTATTTACAAACCTGTTCTCAAAAGAGCACTTACAATTGTGTCTGGAACATAGTAAGCACTCAATAAATCTTAGTTATTATTTTCATTATTATTTCCTCTTTTTTCTAATATATGCATTCTATTCCACTTTACGGATACACTTTTTCCTTACTGAGAGATATTTAACTTGTTTCTAATTTTTTGCTTTTACAGTGCTGCAATGAGATTCCCCCTCCTTTCTAGGTGACAGATTTCAAAAAACTTGGGAGCTAGGTTAAAAAATATAAACATTTAAAATTTTTAAATACATGCCAAGGCATTACTCACAAAGGCATATGCCATTCTATACTTTACTAACGGTGTCTTGGAATGCCCATTTCCCCCACCCTCATGAGCAATGAGAATTAGCATCTTTCCTTAGTTCGTTGGCTGTGTGTATACATGCACATGTGTGTGCATCTGTACATGAACAACCTGTTCATATCTTTACTCATTTTTCTAATGGACAATATTTCTTCTTACTATTTTATGAAATCTCTCTGCATACTAGTTATGTAACTCTTTATCTACCTTGTGTAATACAAATATTCTTCTGAGAACATCATTTGGTTTGAATATTTTAATTAGTTTTTCCCATGCATATATATTTCAAATACATGCATAATCAAAGGCTTTTTTTACTATGGGTTTTTAAATTACATTTTATTTTAGTTGACAAAAAATACCTGCATGCATTTATGTGGTACAATGTGATGTTTTGATATATTTTCCATTATGAATGATTAAATCAAAGCAAATTAACATATCCATCACCTCACATACTTGTCAAATTTTTGTAGTGAGAAGATTTAAAATACAATCTTTATGCCATTTCAAAATATATAATGCACTGTAATTAATTATAGTCACCATTCCATGCAACAGATTACTACATCTTTTTCCTATTCTCTAACTAAAATTGTGTACCCTTGAATTAAGATCTCCCATTTCCCCAACCACCCCTGACCTTTGGTAATCACCATTCTACTCTCGACTGCTATGAGTTTTTTAAATTCCACATACAAGTGAGATCATGTGACATTGGTCTTTCTGTGCCTGGCTTATTTCACTTAGCATAATGTCCTTCAAGTTCAAACATGTTGCTGCAAATGACAGAATTTCCTTCTTTTTTAAGGCTGAATGATATTCCATTGTGTGTGTGTGTGTGTGTGTGTGTGTGTGCCTACTTATACAACATTTTATTTATCCATTCATCTGTTGTTGGACACTTAGATTGCTTTTATATTTAGCTATTATGAATAATGCTACATTGAACATGGAAGTGCAGATATTTCCTCAACATAATGATGTCAATTCCTTTGGCTATACACCAGAAATAAGATTCCTGAATCATATGGTAATCCTATTTTTAGTTTTTTGAGGAACCAACATACTTTTTCCCCTAATGGCTGTATTAATTTACATTCCTACCAACAATGTGGAAGTGTCCCCTTTCCTCCACATTCTCTCCAACACTTGTTATGTTTCATATTTTTGGTAATAGCCATACTAACAGGTGGGAGGCGATAGCTCCCTTTGGTTTGATTTTCACTTCCCTGACAATCATTGATGCTGAACATTTTTTCATGTATCTGTTGGTCATTTGCATGTCTTCTTTTGAGAAATACCTTTTTAGATCCTTCACCGCTTTTTCAATTGGGTTATTTGTTTTCTTGCTATTGAGTTCCTCACATATTTTGAATATCAGTACTTATCAGATGTATGATTTGTAAATGTTTTCTCCCAATCTATGGATTATCCCTTCACTTTATTAATTGTTTCTTTGGCTATACAGAAGCTTTTTAGTTTGCTGCAATCTCATTTGCTATCTTTTCTGTTGTCTGTGCTTTTGAGGTCATATTCAAGAAATCTCCCAGACTATGTCATGGACTTTTCTCCATGTTTTCTTCTAGTAATTTTACAGATTACAGTTTATGTTTAAGTCTTTCATTCATTTTGAGCTGATTTTTGATATGGTACAAGATCTATTTCAATCTTCTCCATGTAGATATCTGATGTTTCCAACACAAATTGTTGCAGAGACCATCCTTTCTCCATGTGTATTCTTGGCACCATTGTTGAAAAAAAAATTGACTGTAAATTCATTGTTTATTTCTGGGCTTTCTACTCTGTTCATTAGTGGATGCGTCTGTTTTTATTCCAATATGCTGCATTAATAACTACAGCTGTGTAATAGTTTTTGATGTTAGGTAGTGTGATGTATCTAGTTCTGGTTTTTCTGCTCAAAATTGCCTTGGCTACTCTGAGTTTTTTGTGTTCCATATACCTTTTAAGATTTTTTTTCTAGTTTGGTGAAAAAAATGACATTACACTTTTGATAGGGATTACATTAACTCTGTAGATCACTTTCAGTGTTATGGGCATTTTAACAATATTAATTCCACCCAAAAACACAGAATATTTCTCCATTAATGAAACGTCTTTCATTAATGTTTTATAGCTTTTGGTATACAGATCTTTCACCTCCTTGGCTAAATTTACTTTTAGGTTTTTTTAATGCTACTGTGAATGGGACTGATTTCTTAATTTTTTTTTTTCAGATAGCTCATTATTACTAAAGAAATGCCACTGATTTTTTGTGTGTTGATTTTGTACCCTGAGACTTTATTGAATTTCTTTATAAGTTCCAACAGTTTTTGATGGAGTCTTCAGGGTTTTCTATGTATAAGATGATGTCGTAAGCTAACAAACAATTTCACTTCTTCCTTTCCTATTTGGATGCCTTTTCTTTTTCTTACCTAACTGTTCTGGGCAAGGACTATATTCAATAGAAATGGTAAGAGTAAACATCCTCATATTATTCCCGATATTAGAGAGAAAGCTCTCAACTCTTCACTACTGAGTATGATGTTAGCATGGGCTTTTTATATATGGTCTTTATTGTAGGTTGAGGAGCATTCTTTCTGTGCCTAATTTTTTGAGAGCTTTTATCATAAAAAAAGATATTGAATTTTGTCAAATGCTTTTTCTGCATCTATTGAGATGATCATATGGTTTTGTCCTTCATTCTGTTAATATGATATATCACAGTTCTTGGTTTGCTTATGTTGAACCATCCTTGCATCCCAGGAATAAATCCAACTTGATAATAGTGAATGATTCACTATAGATTCATATTATCCTGGCTTTCTTAGAAAGGATAGGGTATTTTCAGGTTTCTCAACAACATCAGGGTCATCTATACTAAGAGAAGCTGTGTTTTGACAGAAAAAACAATAATCTGAGATCACACATAGTTGGCTCTCTTATAAGGACTTTATATTAAATAATGAGGCAGTTACATAGTAATAACCAACAGCTGTGCACTTCTGTACCAACCAGAGACTAAATCCATGAATACTACAGACACTAATACATTTATGAGGTTAAGGCACAAGAATCCCTTAAACACTGGAGACAGGTTGCAGTGAGCCAAGATCATGCCACTGCACTCCAGCCTAGGTGACAGAGTGAGACCCTATATCCAAAAAAAAAAAAAAAAAAAGCAAAACAAAAGAACAAATAATAAATGAAACAATGTGCCACATATGGAAGTTTTTGACAGTCACTAGTCCTGTTCACAAACATCTCCAGCCTTTCTCTACTTATGGCACATGATAAGATGGCAATTCCCTCCCCTCACTAACATCAAATGTGGCTACATGAGTTGCTCTGATCAAGGAAATATGACCAGAAGTGATATCTGCCGAAGACTTAGCAGCTGCTACAAGACTCACCTTGCTCTCCTTTTCCCTCTGCCACAGTGACAGGCAATACTCTAAATGGTGGGCTGCTCCCAGAACCTAGACCCAGCAGTGAGGATAACACAGAGCAGAGCCTCCAGCAGAACCACAGAAAATATATATGATAAACAAGAAAGAAATTCTTGATGTTTTAAGACATTGATACTTGAAGATAGTTACTGAAAAAATCTCAGCATCCTGATTGATACTAATACAGAGTAATTTACTCATAAATATTTATTGAGCACATTATTCATGTCAGGCACTATGCTAAGTGGTACAAATATAATAATGTTTAAGGATCAATCCCTGACCTTAGGCATTTACAAGCTGGTAGGTAGGAGAAAAAAGTGATAAAATATGCAATTGTAATTAGTGTGATAAAGTGCTGTAATTGGGGCAAGCACTAACTGCAAAGGAGCCTAAAGAATGAGTTCCCCAAGGAGGTTACTTCTAAATTGAGAATCACAGAACAAATAATTTTTTTTCCAAAATAACTTATCTCTCAATTAGACCAAAGTACATAAAATGTAATGCTGTTTTAGATACTCTATAAATAAAGTGATAATAAAGAATTAAAATATACTCTTAAGCTGGTCCAAATTCAAGAGACCCTGCAGACAACTGCCAAGTGTACTAGTTTGCTACAGCTCCCATGACACAACATCGCAGCCTGGGCAGCTTAAACAGCAGAAATGTATTTCTTCCAGTTCTGGAGACTAGAAGTCCAAGATCAAGATATCATCTGGGTTAGTTTCTCCTGAAGGCTGTCTCCTTGGCTTTTAGATGGCCATCTCCTGTCTAGAAGAGCACCTTCACATGGTCTTCCCTCTGTGTACATCTGTGTCCTCATTTCTTCTTATTATTAGGACACCAGTCATACTGGATTAGTGCCCACCCAGATGGTCTCATTTAACCTTAATTACCTCTTTAAACATGGGATCTCAAAATACAGTCACATTCTGAGGTAGAGAAAGTTAGGAATTCAACATATGAATCTGGGGACCAAGGGCACAGAGAGAATTCATCCTCCAGCACCAAAGCTGGTCACCAACTGAATGAAGGATGCAAAGAGGGAAAGGAGCACCGAATCACACTGAAGCGGAAGCCCTGAGTTCTTAATGATCCTAAGAAAAAAAGTCTTAGACATTTAGAATATAGTGTATATATTTTCTTGAGCTGCAAACAAATACCACAGTTGAAGAACCAAAATCAAATTATGATAAACAATCAGCCAGATACAAATAATATATGATTGTTTACAACAAGAAGAAATTAAATGAGTGATACTAGAAATCAAAAGGGCAGTTTTGAAGTCATAGAGACAATTATTTTATAATAATTATAAATTCCAAAGTGTAAATTTTACATGGAAATGATACCTAAGCTGAGTAAATGATAACCTTCAAATAAACTATATAGAGAAACAAAAGAATATTTTCCTGAATATAAGAATCCTACAACATTTCAAAAACAATATAAAAACAGAAATCTATAAAGTGTTGGTGAATAATAACTCAGAGGAAAATGCATTAGAAGGTTTGACATAACTTATTAATAAAGCCCTTCAAGTGCTACAAATAGCCATTATTTATAATATTTTCATGAATATCCCTGTAACTAGGAGGAAGCATCTTGTTTAAAATGATAATAAATCTGAAATGAGTGCTACCTCATTCTTCTTCAAGTAGGAATCTGTAAAAAAAAACCATAAAGAAAAGGTTGTATATTCTGCTTTAAGATTCTAGGATTATTAAGTTGAAGGGCAGATTATAATTGAATTGAGCAGAGACAACTTTAAACTTAGTAAAGCTTTCTTCTTGGCTAGAGTTAGGGCAGAACACAGACAGTTTATATTAAAAGATTAATTTATTTGAGTTATATGCCATTGCCTCCTGTATACTGGATAACATGATATTTAAGAAAATTCCAAGATAAACAAAATCCACAAAAAGAGAAGAAAAACTGTGTGGTGAGGAAAGTATTAAATTAGAAGTCAAGTAACCTGAATTCAAGCCCAGGCCCTGTACCATTTACTCTCTGTGATACGTAGAATCAATCATCCTTGGACAGATTCTTTAATTCTATTATGGGGAATTTAGAAAACTACCACACAGAGCTACAGTGAAGTCTAAATAAGATAATGTATGTTAAATATTTTGAAAACTTTCAGTTCTAATTACATAAGATATCAGTTATTAATTGTTCAAAATTACTGACAATCTGAACACCATAAAAAATGGGTTGTCATAGTTAATACAACATACAAGAATACTGCCTGACATTCCAACTGCAGATGTTCCAATAACTTACACAATTCAGAGCAAGGTACAATTCCGAGCAAGGTACACCAAGCTGGACTGAAATTCTGAAATCTCCACAACCAAATTATATTGTAGATTGTGCTCCTAGCTATAGAAAAGCTCATACTATTAGGCAGATATTAACAGGAAAACATTTAAATATTGATAATTAAACACAAACTGTAATTGGGTCATCCAAGGAGACAATGTTTTTTTAAATCTCTATTCAACTAATTAATTCAATGAATTGTCTCAGAGTTCCCTTTGCTATGAAGTGGTTCTCAAAAGGTAATATGCTTATGAATCACCTGGGGATCTTTTAAAAACAGATTCAGATTCAATAGGTCTGGGCGAAGCCTAACATTCTACATTCCTAACAAGGTTCCAGATAATGGTAAAACCTGCTGCTCTACAGAGACATACTTTTAGAGAAACGATCAAGACAGTATCATCCAAAGAAACTTCTATTTATTTATTAATCTTAAGGTTATAGTGATAAATGTAGGTGTTTACTCATTTGTGCCCTCAAAAATATTCAAGCAAGAATATTCTTCTATTTCTAAGACACAAAACTCTCCATCTTCAAACAAGACTCTATTTAACACCTGAAGAGATCCAGAGTAAGGAAAAGTTTTATCCTTTCTCCTGTGCCCAAATGCAGCAACATGGGGTAGCCCTTAACTAACCTTTGAATGTAAATTAGGCTCTGACCAGAAACTTAACTGTTCATGCTCCATGTATACAGTACATTAATCTTCTTTCAGTCAACAGCAAAGTGCCCTTTTGTCAGACACTGGCTATCCATCTAAATGGGAAATTATCTGCCTGATGATTCCTGTCCAAAACCCAGTGGAGACAACTGCTGTTCTACAGGAAACATCTAAGAAGGTTTCAAATTTTTTTTTGTAATAAACCCTGTTGTTAAATAAAATTATGCACTGAACTTTAATACACAAAATAGTGTTTTATTTATATAAGTTTAGTTCACATTTATAGAAAATGAAGTTGTTCAGAGGGACTCCCCAAATCTTTAAATTAGTGGTTATAGTTGTCAATTGTAGCCACACCAGCCTTACCATCCAATTTGTCTTTGCATTTCATTTCAGTCGCACAATATTAAGATAACTCTAAATCATACAAGAAATTAATATCAAATAATAGCAGCTGTCATACTGCATCCTCAGAATTTTCATCACTAAAACAGAGATGTCAGTAAAACATTGTATAACAGTTGCTTTTTTTTTTTTTTTTTTTTTTTTTTTTGAGATGGAGTTTCGCTCTTGTTACCCAGGCTGGAGTGCAATGGCGCGATCTCGGCTCACCGCAACCTCCGCCTCCTGGGTTCAGGCAATTCTCCTGCCTCAGCCTCCTGAGTAGCTGGGATTACAGGCACGCGCCACCGTGCCCAGCTAATTTTTTGTATTTTTAGTAGAGACGGGGTTTCACCATGTTGACCAGGATGGTCTCGATCTCTTGACCTCGTGATCCACCCGCCTCGGCCTCCCAAAGTGCTAAGATTACAGGCGTGAGCCACCGCGTCCGGCTAATAGTTGCTTTTTTTAGAGTGGTTTAAAATATTGTTTAAAAAATATTTAAACCATGTGGTACATATACACCATGGAATACTATACAGCCAAAAACGGAATGAAATCTGGTCCTTTGCAGCAACACGAATGTAGCTAAAGGCCATTATCCTAAGCAAACTAATGTAGAAACAGAAAGTCAAATTCTACTTGTTCTCTTATAAGTGGGAGTTAAATATTAGACACACATGGACATAAAGATAGGAACAACAGTGTGGACTACAAGAGGAGGAAGGGAGTGGGGCACAAAGGCTGAAAAACTACCTCTTCAGTACTATGCTCACTACCTGGGTGATGGGTTCAATTGTATCCCAAACTTCAGCATCACACAAGATACTCTTGTAACAAATCTGCACATGTACTCCTTGAATCTAAAAGTTGAAAAACAGAATGAATGAATGAAAACAAATTTAATGAAAGCAAATTTAAATTAAACATTTGTAGAGCCCCTCTTCTGTCCTGCCATCTACAGAACTCAGGTTGAAACACTGATCTAAAAGATATCATAACCTCTTCCCTGTAGTTACCTTAGTTGGTGTTACCCTGTATTAAGCCACTTCATCAGAAAGCTATACACTTGGAACATGTTGTTCTGTAGAACACCATTTATAGAACTAAGGTTTAACTTTCCACTTTCCAAATTAATCATAGGATAACAAGAAATACTATATGTAAAATATAATTTTATAAAATGTATAGTAATGACATGGCCAAACCAAGCTGTAAGTTGACTGGAAAATGTAGTCTCTAGTTGGGAGGTCTGATTGCAGCAAAAACTCAAGGAGTTCTATTTCTAAATTAATAAAAGAAAAAAAATGACTATTTGAAGACAATTAACAATCTCTACCTTGAGGTTATATGTTTTCTCCCCAAATTCTCCATTTGTCCAAAAAAATGGCATTTACAGCTACCTGGATTGACTAAGGAAAGATCTAATGCAGGACCCTCCATTGTTGTGATCTCTTTAGGTTGAATCATTATGTTCGTGTAATAATCACCTAGATTGGTGGTAAATGAATGTTTGTCGCACTTTGGTTTTTTACTGATACATAAGAGAAGTACATATTTTTAGGGTACATGTGATATTTTGATACATTTATAAGTGTAAAGATCAAGCAGGGCAATTGGGATGCTCAACACCATAAATACTTACCTTTTCTTTGTGTGAAGGACAAATTATTCTCTTCCAGTTATTTTGAAACGTATAATAGATTACTGTTAACTACAGTTATCCCACTGATCTATCTAATACTAGGTCTTATTTCTTTCATCTAACTGTATGTTTGTACTCATTAATCAACCTTTCTTTGTCCCCATTCCTCCTCCTTATCCTTCCCAGCCTCTGGTAACCGCCAATTATTTTATTTCTTTTTATTTCTAATATAATTATGGACTCAAGATTTTCACATATTTGATATGTTTTAATATACTACAATCATTACGTTTTCAGGCTCAAATGTAATGCTTATATTAAAATAACTGACCAGCAGGAATCCCTTCAGCCTGGTTCTTGTGCCCTTTGTTAAAACTGTGGTAAAATAACATAAAATTTGCCATTTTGGCCAGGTAGGGTGGCTCACGCCTGTAAATCCTAGCACTTTGGGAGACCGAAATGGGTAGATTATTTGAAGTCAGGAGTTGGAAACCAACCTGGCCAACATGCTGAAACCCCACCTCTACTAAAAATACAAAAATTAGCTGGGCACGGTGGTGCACACCTGTAATCCCAGCTACTCAGGAGGCTGAGACAGGGAATCACTTGAACCCAGGAGGCAGAGGTTGCAGTGTGCCAAGATCATGTCACTGCACTACAGCCTGGGAGACAGTAACACTCTGTCTCAAAACAAACAAACAAACAAAAAATGCCATTTTAACCATTTTTAAGTGCACAATTAAGTGACATTAAGTACATCCATGCTGATGTGCAGCCATCACTATTATCCAACTTTAGAACTTTGTGTCCTTTTAAGTCAACCTCATTATTCCTTGAAAGATTTCCTGCATATGAGATGTTGAACATTTACTATTCTGGATATCTCATGTAATAGAACCATGCAATACATGGCCTTTTGTGTCTGGCTTCTTTCACTTGGCATAATGTCTGCAAGGTCCAGCCATGTTGTAGCATATATCAGTACTTCATTGCTTTCCATGGCTGAATAATATTCTGTCTTATAGAAGACACCTATTTTATTTATCTGTTCATCAACTGATAGACATTTGGACTGTTTCCATCTTTTGGCTCTTGTGAATAGTACTTCTCTGAACATCTGTGTACAAGTCTTTTACATCTTTTTTCAATTCTTTCAGTTATATATACCTAGAAGTCATACGGTAACTGTATGTTTAATATTTTAAAAATCTGACAAACTGTTTTCCAAGCAGCTGCATGGTTTTATATTCACCCTTACATTCACACTAGCAATATATGAGGGTTCCAATTTCTCTACATCCTTGCAAAACTTATGTGTGGTGTGAAGTGATATCTTCTTATGCTTTTGATTTGCATTTTCCTAACAACTTATGAGGTTGAACATCTTTTCACGTGCTCATGTGCCATTTGCATAACTTTTTTGGAGAAATCTCTATCACGTCCTTCACCCAGTTTTTAATTGGGTGGTCTTTTTGTTAAGTTGTAAAAAAATGTTTATATACTAGATAAACTCTTTTGTCACATACATGATTTGCAAATATTTTCTTCCATTTGGCAGTTTGTCTTTTCAGTCCTTCAGTGCACAAAAGTTTTCAAATTTGATGAAATCCAATATATCTTTTTTGTTGCTTGTGGTTCTGCTATATCTAAGAAACCATTGCCCCCATTCCCAGAATTACAAATCATAGATCTGATGAGGGATGTGTCTCTAGAATATGCTAGAATTGCACTTGCCATTTCTCTCATCAAGAGATAGAGATGAATCGGCCGGGTGCGGTGGCTCATGCCTGTAATCCCAGCACTTTGGGAGGCCGAGGCGGGTGGATCACAAGGTCAAGAGATCGAGACCATCCTGGTCAACATGGTGAAATCCTGTCTCTACTAAAAATACAAAAAATTAGCTGGGTATGGTGGCACGTGCCTGTAATCCCAGCTACTCAGGAGGCTGAGGCAGGAGAATTGCCTGAACCCAGGAGGCGGAGGTTGCGGTGAGCCGAGATCGCGCCATTGCACTCCAGCCTGGGTAACAAGAGCAAAAAAACTCCGTCTCCAAAAAAAAAAAAGAAAGTGGGTAACTTGCTTTGACTAATAGAATGTAGTAAAAAATGATGCTGTACTAGCTTGCAGCTTTGCTCTCAAAAAATACTAACAGAAGACAAAGTCCATATGGAGGATAACTGAGTCATCCCAACCAGCAGTCAACATTGCAGCCCCAGACATGAGACAGGTGCGATGGTCTTGCATGCCGGCCATCTGCCAAGTGAACAATCTACCTGAGGAACATAGAGTAGAACCATCCAGATGCCTCATAGAATCACACGAAATAAAAAAAGTTGTTTTAAGTACTGTAAATGAAATATTAGTAAGATGTACCAGTGAGAAAATAACATTAAATGAATGCACCACCCACTTAGATGTTGACAGAAGTTCTAAAAAGGGAAAGTCATGAGATTCCTATAGAAATGCCAAATATTCCTTGATGTTTTGACTTTCTGGAGCCTACATGCAAAAGCAGGGGAAAATATGCATACAGAAGTTTTCCCAATACTCTATTTGGCTCATTTAAAATTATTTAAATTTACCTTTATTCATTTTACTAAAATTACTTCAAATTTACTCAAAATTACTTTTAAAAATTAATTATAAACAACAAACTTCCCTCAAAATGAAAAAGAGTTTTTAGATATAACTTGTAATTGAGTTAAAAGTGAAATCAAATATGAAATTCACAGATGCAGGAGATTTAAATAGATTAGAAAAGCTGTGGCTTCACGAAAGTCTCTTTAAGAGACTTCTCCAGGGCATATAATGATAAAAGTTAATAGAAATGTCCAACATGGTTTTCAGAAAGAGCATTATTTAAAACTGTTAGTATTAAACTTTAAGGCTCTACAGTACCAAGTTGTTTTGACTTACGTGAAGCAATCTAAAAGCATAAGTGTACCTAAAGAATGTCAAAAACTATAGCTAGGAAGTCTTTTTCCCCTCCCCCCACAAAAAAGGGGGGCGGGCATTATAAGGTTCCTCAACAGAATTTTATTTGAAAGTTAATGTCATTTCAAAATCACTTCTCTGCAGACTGAAAGTGAAAAGACTGCACTTCATGTTAATATTCTTCAAAACATTGTTTCAAATTCTATTTGCCTGTGCTAAGGAAGACAATATTAAGCCACAGTAAAGTGTTCTGTTCCAGTTGTACAGATCTGTTACTTGCAACATGTCAGAGAGAAATAGAAAAAGGGCTATTGAAATCTAATAAAGAACTGCAGTGCTTAATAGAAACAGGGTTTTTCAAAATGTTATTGGTAAGTTCACGAACTAAAAGGTCCCTGTAGAGACTTTTGTTTAGTTCTTAAATTACTTTTAAACTGTAGACTTGAGAAGAAATAGAATCAAACCCCTAACTTTCAAAACTTTTATAAAATATCAGTGAATATCTTCATATAGCATCCCTCAAGGATTCCTCATTCTATATACTGTATTTTCAAAAACTCAAGTAAACAAGCACTATCTTTAAAATAACTTAAAAGAAACAAGTGTGCACTACTGCTTCCTGGTACAGAGTTTACTATTAACTTCCTGTGCCAGAAACCACCTCAAAGATCTTCAGAAAAGAATACCAAAAAGTTACTATATGCCTCAGAATCACCTGTTATTGTCAGGTTTCTTCTGTAACAACTCTCTTTAAATCAAAAGAAAAATGCAAAGCCAAAAAAAATTAAAATTATTTAATATTTTAGTTTCTTCAACAGCTTCATCAGCAAACATAATTTTAGTTATTTTTAATATGAAATATTATTGAAAAGTATAATGAAATATTTAAATTAAAAATATTTAAGTATATCAAATATTTCCCCAGAAATCTTGAATAGACTGAAGTAGCATGCATTCCTCAAAATATACAATCTTTGCTCTTGTTGCTATGGTAGAAATGATGCCAACACCCATATTTTCCATCCAATATTAGATGTCAAAAATATTATAAATCCACTAATTCAAAGCACTTTCCTAAACACAGAAAAAAATCTTATATTCAAATTTAAAAGACATTTATTATAAAATACTAATAGATGAATTATTTTTTTTTCTCTATTAGTCAGTCTAAAAAGGAATGTGAAACTTACGGATGGGGGCCGAAGATCCCATACTGGCTAATGTTCACTCCTTGAGCAGTTTGAACAATAGAAAGAGGCCGGGCGCGGTGGCTCAGGCCTATAATCCCAGCACTTTGGGAGGTCAAGGCAGGTGGATCATGAGGTCAAGAGATCGAGACCATCCTGGTCAACAAGGTGAAACCCCGTCTCTACTAAAAATATTAAAATTGGCTGGGCACGGTGGCGCGTGCCTGTAGTCCCAGCTACTCGGGAGGCTGAGGCAGGAGAATTGCTTGAACCCAGGAGGCGGAGGTTGCAGTGAGCCAAGATCACGCCATTGCACTCCAGCCTGGGTAACAAGAGCTCGAAACTCCATCTCAAAAAAGAAAAATAGAAAAAGCACAGCCTTTGGAGGCACTAAGTCTGGGCTCAAGTCTTGGCTCTGCTACTAAATGACCGTATGACCCGGAGCAAGAACACTTAGCCTCCCTGTGCCTCAGCCTTCATCTTTAAAATGAGGCAATACTACTACCAGTTTCACTAGGTTCTTACGATTAATATAAAAAAAGCTATAATATTATTATAGTAATTCATTTAATTTCATTTAATCCCTATAATAATTAAAGGACCAAACTAACATACAGGACAGGATATCAATGGCATAATATTTGGAAGGTAGGTGATCAGAATTAAAGTGTTCTAAAGCCTTTGTATCATTTGGAGAAAAGATTAAGATATTTAGATTTTGTTAAGTGTGTATGGCAAAATTTAAAGAGTTTTCACACTGATTGAGGGAAAAAATAAGAAGAAAATAAATTAACAAATAAAAAATGCATTCAATAAAAAAGGAGAAAAATAAAATATTTAAAAGTAAAACAAGGCCGGGCGCGGTGGCTCAAGCCTGTAATCCCAGCACTTTGGGAGGCCGAGGCGGGTGGATCACGAGGTCAAGAGATCGAGACCATCCTGGTCAACATGGTGAAACCCCGTCTCTACTAATACAAAAAATTAGCTGGGCACGGTGGCGCGTGCCTGTAATCCCAGCTACTCAGGAGGCTGAGGCAGGAGAATTGCCTGAACCCAGGAGGCGGAGATTGCGGTGAGCCGAGATCGCGCCATTGCGCTCCAGCCTGGGTATCAAGAGCGAAACTCCGTCTCAAAAAAAAAAAAAAAAAAAAAAAGTAAAACAGAGCAAAATATGGATAAAAGCCACAAGTTCATGTATTTCATTGGTCACAATGTTATAAGTAGTTTAGATTTGACATGTAAAAAACAAAGAGAGATGGATTTAATATTTTTAAAAAGTTCAGCTTTGTGCCTCAGGCACATACAAGCAAAAAGAAAGTGAGGGTAGTGATAGACTCTGGGACAAAAAGTATTATTAAATATGGAATAATTATACAGTGGTAAAGTGTTTACTTATAAGAGTTAAGAATTCCAAATTTATATGTCATTCATCTAATAGCCTCAAAATGTACAAAGCAAAAATAAATAGAGTTGCAATAGCCAGAATAGGTTCTGAGTGACTCTGGAGTTGCCACATGGTCAGATAACATTTCTGGACCAAAAAAAAAAAAAAAAAAGAAAGATAACAATTTTAAATACAGTAAGTACATAGGGGTTCAACAAAATACACATTTTTAAGCACTTAAAACGAGGTGGGTGGACTGAGGTGCTGGTGACACAGTGATAAAAAATTAGTTTCTATAGGAGTTCATGATTTATCATGAACACATGTAATACATTATAATGTGATATAAAAAGTATAGTTTAGTAAAAGTATCCTCAAATTGTTATAGGACTAAGAAATGAGTTGACTGTCTAAATCAAAGATTTCCAATGATAGTTTTGTCAAGATAAAACCTTTCATGATCCACTTCCCCGCTTACATTTCTATATTATTTCCTGCAAAGTTTTTATCAACCCAAATGCCTAAGTATAGGTGAAAAGCAAATAACTGTGATCTGGATAAGAAGTGATCTGGATAAGAAGTTTAAGCGTGTTCTACAAAAAATTTTAAATTCTTTGTTTATATTTAGATAAAAATGTAAAGGAATTAATATAAACATATTTTCAATAATCTATGACCATCTTCTAATTCAGTATCACTGGGTAAATTATTCCCAAGTGAGGACCAAATTCATATGCTGTATTCATGAAAGAATCACAAGAGTTCGAATAGACAAAAGCCACAGAAAAACTGAATACTCACACACTACAAGGTAGAATAATAATGCAGAACTCAATCATGCATACTAATAGCACCATGTTAATGTTTTTGGGTTTTTTTTTTTTTTGAGACGGAGTTTCGCTCTTGTTACCCAGGCTGGAGTACAATGGCGTGATCCTGGCTCACTGCAACCTCCGTCTCCTGGGTTCAAGCAATTCTCCTGCCTCAGCCTCCCGAGTAGCTGGGACTACAGGCGTGTGCCACCATGACAAGCTAATTTTTTTTTTTTTTTTTTTTTTTGAGACGGAGTTTCGCTCTTGATACCCAGGCTGGAGCGCAATGGCGCGATCTCGGCTCACCGCAATCTCCGCCTCCTGTGTTCAGGCAATTCTCCTGCCTCAGCCTCCTGAGTAGCTGGGATTACAGGCACGCGCCACCGTGCCCAGCTAATTTTTTGTATTAGTAGAGACGGGGTTTCACCATGTTGACCAGGATGGTCTCGATCTCTTGACCTCGTGATCCACCCGCCTCGGCCTCCCAAAGTGCTGGGATTACAGGCTTGAGCCACCGCGCCCGGCCGCTAATTTTTGTAATTTTAGTAGAGACGGGGTTTCACCTTGTTGAACAGGATGGTCTCGATCTCTTGACCTTGTGATCCACCCGCCTCAGCCTCCCAAAGTGCTGGGATTATAGGCGTGAGCCACCGCGCCTGGCCACACCATGTTAATGTTTTAAGAAATTGCTGGCCGGGCGCGGTGGCTCAAGCCTGTAATCCCAGCACTTTGGGAGGCCGAGGCGGGTGGATCACGAGGTCAAGAGATCGAGGCCATCCTGGTCAACATGGTGAAACCCCGTCTCTACTAATACAAAAAATTAGCTGGGCACGGTGGCGCGTGCCTGTAATCCCAGCTACTCAGGAGGCTGAGGCAGGAGAATTGCCTGAACCCAGGAGGTGGAGGTTGCGGTGAGCCGAGATCGCGCCATTGCACTCCAGCCTGGGTATCAAGAGCGAAACTCCGTCTCAAAAAAAAAAAAAAAAAAAAGAAATTGCTTCATTTAGCAAATAGCATCATTGATTGTTAATATGCATGGTATTAGTTTCACAGGTTTTTTGTATTTTTATTGTTAATTTATCATGGTTTTACAGTTGCCTAGATCCTACAACAAAGGAGTGTAAGCCTACTTTGGTATTAGTATATTTTTCATTACATTATTAATCAAAACACTATTTCAACACAGAGGATGTCCATGAACATTTTGATAAGTGTCCATACATTGTTTAAATTTGAAAATATACATGTGAGATGTAATATTATGCAGCTTTGTAAAGGACAAGTTTGTGATTTGTATCAGTTCACAGAATTGCACATTTGAAATAACATTAAATAAAAATAATAGAAATATGATTTCATCATCGCTTCTTTGTCTAATGAGTGTGTGACAAAGTGTTAGTATTATTAAAATAAGAGCTCTTATAAATCAAGAAAAATAAATATTAAGAAAAATCAGCAAATTATACAAAGAATACATGAAAGAAGAAATACATATGATCAAAAACATACAATAAATCTCAACCTCCTCACTAATCAAAGAAATAAAAACTCAAACAATAAAATAATCATTTTTCATCAAATACTCTATAAACGATTTTGAGTACTCTTTAATGACAATTTCCTATGTTGTCAAGATTTCATGGAAAAGGACATACATTTCGTTGTTTCGTGGGCCAGGAAACTGTGGGATACAATACACAAGCTTTATCGTATTAGCAATACATATGTAAAACCTTAAAGGACATATTCTTTGATCCAAGAAGCCTATGTATATAGACTCTTCCCTGACCAGTAGCCGTGGCTCACGCCTGTAATCCCAGCCCTTTGGGAGGCCCAGGCAGGCAGATCACCTGAGGTCAGGAATTTGAGGCCAGCCTGGCCGACGTGGTGAAATCCCACCTCTCCTGAAAATACAAAAAAAAAGTAGCCGGGCATGGTGGCGGGTGCCTGTAATCCCAGATACTCAGGAGGCTGAGGCAGGAGAATCGTTTGAACCCACAAGGCAGAGGTTTCAGCGAGCCGAGATCGCGCCATTGCACTCCCGCCTGGGCGACAACAGCAAAACTCTGTTTCAAAAAAGAAAAAAAATCTGCCCTAAGGATGTAGCACAAACACAAAAATGTCCATCATGGTAATGGAAACAATCAGAAGTCCAAGAATGAGTTAGTTATATACATTATGTAGCAACTATACAATAGTTTGCTTTAATTTAGTGATTTTAAATTATATTGGAATTTTGGTTTTGTGACATAGAAAAATATTTATGAACATTGCCTCTGTTAAAATAAAAACTTTTGACAAATTAAATGTAAGAGTTTAGTTGAGCAAAGAATGATTTAAAAGCTGGGCAGTCCTCAGAGCCAGAGTAGGTTCTGAGTGACTCTGGAGTTGCCACATGGTTGGATAACATTTCTGGACAGAAAAAAGAAAGTGACATACAGAAAACAAAAATGATGTACAGAAACAGCTGGATTCGTGTTACAGCTTGTCGTTTGCCTTATTTGAACATGGTTTGAATGGCTGGCTGGCTGCGATTGGCCAAAGCACTGTGATTGGTATAAGAAAAAATTACAGTCTGTTTATACATCAAGTTAATGTACAGGGAAACCTTTAGGCCAAACTTAAAATATATAAGGAGGCAGTTTTAAACAAAACTTAACACTATATTTTTTAAATCAGGTTACAAAAGCATGTGCAAACTTTACAAATTAATAAATTATATGTTAGGGCACATATGTATCTATACAAACATATATAAAGAATAGAATAAATACCAATTCTCTCTGGTTATTGAAATTATAAGTACTTTTATTATAAGTATTGTCTAAAATAAATACAGTAAAAATAGCTATTTTTTATTTAATAGAAAAAAAAATCTATACCTTAACAGTGACCTAAAATAAAATTCTGAGAGCTGGAAAAGATTTTCAGTTTTCATTACCAGATTTCATTTTTAAAGTAGGTTAAACTCCTAATAAAATGAAACTCAAAGACTCCTTTCAAGTTATTTCAGGACTCTTGTCTGCTTCATTGAAATTGAATTTATTTATGTTAATCTGTAAACGTGCCACTCAACTGTTCCAAAGCATAATCTAGATCTAAGATTTTTCAAAGCCACTGGCTACGTTGCATATCTTCAATGTTTCCTCCACAGCATTTTGAACATAGCAAACACTCAGTGAATACACACCATATAAGTCGTGTTGGTAGTTCAGCCCCAAGTCATCATGTCCCTTGGTTTATTACAAGAATACCCACCCTTAACATTTTGTTCCAGGAGCCCTTTAAGCAACCTCTATTAGAGACAGTGAAATTCACAAAAATAGCATCTGATTGTGTATACTGAAAAAAATTGGCACATTAGCTAAGAACGGTGTTGCATAAACATATTCCTATGGTGTTTTTGGTAGACACGTAAGCTTATTCATCTGCCTTCAGTGCATTCCTGAAAAATAAAACTTAAAAGTCACCAACTTAAAGTGTTGCATTGTCTTATAGTTTGAGCATTAAAATGTTAAGAATGAAGTAAGCTTAGAAGTTTTCTGTTCTTTAATATGTAAATTTCAGCTAACAGCAATCATTTGGAGGCAGCTGTTGCCCTTAATATTTCAACTTCTTCATGCTGAGATCTTTAAAATCCATCCACTTTTTAGAACTGCTTTCTCATTAAATATCAACCTTCCTAACTACTAAGTAATAAACTTCTCCTCTTCCTAGGGATTATGGAGGAGGAGAGGAAACTCAATAGATTTTGAACAACAAATTATTAAAATATTCTCTTGTTGCAAAATCTGTTTTTCAAAAAGTACATGGAGAGGTTAAAATTAATGCATTTTTTGTTTTCTGTTGCTCAGCACATATGTCATTTGGATGTTGTTTCTTCTCTTGTTCTACAACCCACAACATCCACTGTCTAGTCAGTGAAAGCTCTGTGGTTAGATCAGCTTCACAGGAGATAGAGAGTGTCATGATCCTTTGATGAATTAAAGATAAAATATTTTACAACCCAAAAATAGTGTACAAGAAATGGACAAATATAGTAATAAGATACTTTCTTTGCTCTGCCATCTTCCTACATTTGAATTAGGGGATAATAATGTTTTGTAACTTTAAGTATCAAATAATACATATACATTCCTCTTGTTTATTTCTTTCTGCCTTGTTCAGGCAATAGTAGCTTTAGTTAGCCCTATGTGACTTTACACTAGCTTTCCCTGGATTTTCACTATAAAAAGAAAAAAAAATGAATATATACTCAGTTTGGCAACCATAACTTCCTGATCCTCAAGATAACATTTTTCATCAATCAGAATCATCCATTAATCAATGAAAAAATTAACTGACATCTAGATGCCTAACTTTTCTTACTTATAAACTTGTTACATGCTCTGCCTGGCATGATGATTGCTCAGTAGAAGTTCGTGAAATGAATGAATGACTTATAATGTATAATGCTAGTAGCATCCCCTAACACACTATGTCACATTGAGTGTGAAAGGTACATAAGATACAATCCCTGTTTTCCACAGACTAAGGGGATTGGCAGAAATAGAGAGGAATGAATGAGACAAAGTAGTGGCCTAAAGGGGTACAATCATTTCTGCTGAAGCTTTCAGAGGGTTGGGGAAGCTTGGGCTAAAGCTTAAAAGATGAAGAAAAATTCACCAAGCGAGATGGTCCCTGACCCCCTCAAAGGAACTAGTGAAGGGTGGAGGGCTCGTTTTGTTCAGCTGCAAAGTTCAAACCCCCCCATGCATAAGGGGGAGCACACAGGTGTAGGAGCCAATGGGTGTAGGAGCCAAGGCAAGTACCTTTAGGGGCCAGCAGGACCAAACTCCATACTGGCCTGTGGCAGTTCTAGCAGTTGATCTAGAGTCCCAAAGGGTTGTATTACAAACAGTGCCCTTTTAGCATTTGTCATCCACTGATGGCTAAGTGTTAACCAGTTCAGTAGAGAGTCAGGGTATCATATACCCAGTCCTCTTGGTACCCAGCTTCTTGTCCAGTGTCCAGGAAGAATCAGGTCACACAGACTTGAAGGATGGTGAATGTGACTCTCAGCAGAAGGGGAGCTGGAAAGGAAACGGTGTGGGAAGAAGGTGATCTTTTTCTAAAGCCCAGTCATCTCTAGCCAGGCTCCTCTCTGAAGTCATGCTGTCTGAAGTTAAGTCGTGCCTATCTGTAGTCTCAAGTGGTCACTTGCTTATTCTCCTCTCAATGCTCAGCCATTTGTCTCTCTGCCAGCTGAGGTCTGGGGTTTATATGGGCACAGGATAGGGAGGTGTGATAAGCCAAAAAGCAACATTTGGGCACAAAAGCAGGAATGCTTGTGTTCATTTAGGGCCGCAGGTCCAGGCTTGAGGGTGGAACCCTCACCAGCCCCACTGCATCCTGTCCATATCAGAAGAGGGGTCAGAAGGACACTCCAAGCAGAGAAAACAACACGTGCAAAAAGCATGGAGCCTGAAAACTATTTGGCAGTTTCAGATATAGTTAATCATACACTCCATCTACAACCCAGAAATTCTCCCCTAGGTTTTTACCTAAAAGAAATGAAAAACTAAGCCCACAAAAAAAAAGACTTGAATAAAAATGTATATGGCTGCTTTATTCATAATAGGCAATACCTGGAAACAACTTAATGTTCATCATTACCTAAGAATAAAGAAAATTGATTGAGCAATATTCATACAATGGAAAGTACACAATTGTAAAAAAAGAACAAACTCAATTCAGTCAATACAGATGAATTTCAAAAACATATTGTGCTTAAGAAGCCACACATGAAAGAGTAAATACTGTATGATCCCACGTATACAAAGCTCAAGAACAGGCAAAACTGATCAGTGGTGATAGAAATCAAAACAGTAGTTTTGACTGGAGGAGGATACAGGGGAACTTTCTGGTGTGATAAAAATGTTCTAAAGCTTGATATTGGTGGAATTACAGAGGTGCACACATTTATCCAAAGTCACCAAATTGCCATTAAGCTCAGTGCATTTCACTGTATGTAAATTTTGCCTGAATAGAAATAGTAAGCCAAAAAATTAAATGAGGCAATATTGAAACAAACAGCAAACAAATGTATGGTGGCCCAAAAAACATAAAGTATGGTGTAGGAAACCAAAATGTGCTACCCCAAAATGTGCCTCTTTAGTGTAAGGATTATTTTAAGAAACAACAGACATAGGAGAAGCTCTGAAAAAAGAGTAAAAGTTGTATTTGTAAGGGTGTGTCCCTCTCTATACCTTAAAGAGAAGAATGACTAAATCATTAGAGACTCATCAATGGAGAAGGCATTAACAAAACCTTACTTTTGTATACCTTAAAGAGAAGAATGACTAAATCATTAGAGACTCATCAATGGAGAAGGCATTAACAAAACCTTACTTTTGTAACAGTACTTTTCCAGGTCACCCACTCCAAAACTGACCTCTCCCATACCCTTCTCTCTTGTTTCAGCTGAGGATAGTATTTAAACTCTAATTCTAAACCACTTCTCATATATTTACTCATTTTTTCCTAGTCATCTCCCATGTATACATGAGATATACATGTTAATAAATTTCTGTTTGTTATTCTCTTGTTAATCAGTCTTTCGTTACAGGTGTCCCAGCCAATGAACCTAAGATGAATAGAAGAAAGATATTTTTCCTCCCCTGTAATAGAAAACTGAAAATAGTTCAGCAGCAGTGGAGCATAGTGTTTCAGCAGGGAAGCCACAGGGGTTGAGCCTGGAAAGGCAAGCAGTGTGAAACTAGAGTGAAAATATTTTAATTTTCTGACTAGAGAAAACTGGAACCTGAGTTAAGGGGCAAGTTTTAGAAGTTAAAAGGTAAGTGAAAATCCAGAGACCTCCAGAAATACTTAGAGACTTATCCCTTCAAGTGTAAATATGGATGAAACTCCTTAAAACCAGTTCTTTACATTCCAAAGGATTGTAAAAGACAAGGCAGTAATAGGTTTCTCTCTCTCTCTCTCTCTCTCTCTCTCGCTCTCTCTCTCTCTCTGTCTCCAAGAAGTCAGATTGAGAAAGTAATAAATATCCTACCAACCAAAAATAAGCCCAGGACCAGAAGGAATTACAGCTGAATTATACCAGAGGTAGAATGAGAAGCTGGTACTATTCTTTCTGAAACTACTCCAACAATCAAAAAGGAGGGATCTCTCCTTAACTCATTTTATGAGGCCAGTATCATTCTGATACCAAAACCTGGCAGAGATACAACAAAGAAAGAAAACTTCAAACCAGTATCCTTGATGAACATCAATGCAAAAATCCCATACTGGCAAAACAAATGCAGCAGCACAACAAAAAGCTTATCTACCAGAATCAAGTTGGCTTCATCCCTGGGATGCAAGGCTGGTCAAACATACACAAATCAAAAAACGTAATTCATCACATAAACAGAACTAAAGACAAAAACAACATGATTATCTCAATAGATGCAGAAAAGGCCTTCAATAAAATTCAACATCCCTTCATGTTAAAAACTCTCAATAAAATAGGTACTGATGGAACATATTTCAAATAATAAGAGCCATTTATAAAAAATCTACAGCCAACATCATACTGAATGGGCAAAAGCTGGAAGCATTCCCCTTGAAAATTGGCACAAGACAAGGATGCCCTCTTTCACCACTCCTTGTGGTGAAATGTTAATAGTATTAAACATACTATTAGAAGTTCTGGCCAGGGCAATAAGGCAAAAGAAAGAAACAAAGGGTATTCAAATGGGAAAAGAGGAAGTCAAACTGTATCTGTTTGGAGACTACATGATCCTACATCTAGAAAATGCCATCATCTCAGCCCAAAAGCTCCTTAAGCTGATAAACAACTTCAGCAAAGTCTCTGGATACAAAATCAATGTGCAAAAATCACAAGCATTCCTATACACCAACAATAGACAAGCAGAGAGCCAAATCACGAATGAACCTCCACAACTGCTACAAAGAGAAGAAAATACCTAGGAATACAGCTAATAAGGGATGTGAAGGACCTCTTCAAGGAGAACAACAAAACACTACTCAAGGAAATAAGAGAGGACATAAACGAATGGAAAAATATTCCATGTTCACAGATAGGAAGAATCGATATCATGAAAATGGCCATACTACCCAAAGTAATTTATAGATACAATGCTATTCCCATTAAACTACCATTAACATTCTTCATAAAATTCGAAAAATCTTCAAAATTCATATGGAACCAAAAAAGAGCCCAAATAGCCAGGACAATCTTAAGCAAAAAGCCAATCTTAAGCAAAAAGCTGGAGGCACCATGCTACCCAACTTCAAACTACACTACAGGGCTACAGTAATCAAAACAGCATGGTACTGGTGCCAAAACAGACACACAGACGAATAGAACAGAATAGAAATATCAGAAATAAGACCACACTTCTACAATCATCTGATCTTTGATAAACCTGACAAAAACAAGCAATGGGGAAAGGACACCCTATTTAATAAATGGTATCGGGAAAACTGGTTAGCCATATGCAGAAAATTGAAACTGAGGCCCTTCCTTACACCTCATACAAAAATTAACTCAAAATGGATTAAAGACATAAATGTAAAACCCAAAACTATAAAAACCCTACAAGAAAATCAAGGCAATACCATTCAGGACATAGGCACAAGCAACAATTTCATGACAAAAACATCAAAAGCAATTGCAACAAAAGCATAAATTGACCAATGAGATCTAATTAAACTGAAGAGCTTCTGCACAGCTAAGGAAACTATCATCAGAGTAAACAGACAACCTACAGAATGGGAGAAAAATTTTGCAATCTATCCATCTGACAAGGGTCTAATATTCAGAATCTACAAGGAACTTAAGCAAATTTACAAGAAAAAAACAAGCCCATCAAAAAGTAGGCAAAGAACATGAATAGACACTTCTCAAAAGAAGACATTTATGCGGCAAAAAAAAAAAAAAGGAAAAACATGAAAAAAAACCCTCAACATCACTGATCATTGAAGAAATACAAATCAAAACCATCATGAGATACCATCTCATGCCAGTCAGAATGGCGATTATTAGAAAATCAAGAAACAACAGATGCTGGTGATGCTGCAGAGAAATAGGAACACTTTTACACTGTTGGTAAGAATGTAAATTAGTTCAACCATTGTGGAAGATAGTGTGGCAATTCCTCAAAGATCTAGAACCAGAAATACCATTTGACCCAGCAATCCAATTACTGGGTATATACCCAAAGGAATATAAATCATTCTATTATAAAGATAAATGCACACACATGTTCATGATAGCACTATTCACAACAGCAAAGACATGGAATCAACCCAAATATCCATCAATAATAGACCAGATAAAGAAAATATGGTACAAACACCATGGAATACTATGCAGCCATAAAAAAGGAATGAGGTCATGTCTTTTGCACAGACATAGATGGAGCCAGAAGCCATCATCCTCAGCAAAGTAACACAGGAACAGAAAATCAAACACTGCACGTTTTCATAAGTGGGAGCTGAACACACACAAAAAAAAGAAGTCAGAGGGGGCAGTCTGTAACCTATATACAATCCCAGATTCACAATTTCAGGATTCCTTTTTTGCAATGCAGACTTTCCCAACCCCCAATATGCAGAGTAATAATAACTTTCATCTCTGCCCCAGAAACCTCATGTTTACTTTCAAGATAAATATAGATATTAAACACTTGTCAAACAGGAGCCAAATCATGGGAGTTTTCTATATCATGCAAAAAGTGTCCAGATTAATTTTATTGCCATTGGAAAGCACTGGAGGATTCTAAACACAGAGAAAAGAGCATATTTGCATACAGAAAGATCACTTTGGCAGCAATATGGAAAATAGATTCAAGGGAAGTCAAGACTGAAGGTAGCAAGATGATTTAGAAGACAACTGCAATGGTCCGGGTAAAAGACAATAATATAAACACTAGTAATGGAGGAAGAGCAGAGGGAATAGACATGAACAATGTCACAGAGATTGGACCCTCAGGATTTTATACTACTATGAGATGTGGAAATACAGAAAGAATTATCATGACACACCACCAGTGCCTGGTTGAATGCCATTAAAAAGATCTGAGCAAAACACCTGAAACATCAACTCTTATATTTCACTGAACTACGCCATGTCTCTGTACTTGCTGGTTTACTTAATTCCACTCATTCATCTGGAAAATGTATTCATTTTCTGCTGGGAAGACCCCTGATGCCCCTTAACCCACAAGTAAACTAGGATCCCAATGTTGCTCACTCCCACAGCTAAGATATTATAGTACTTAGCTGTGTCCCTACTTCAGCACTACCGTATTTGGATTGTGACTGTGCTTTGATATCTGGCCTTGTCACTGGGCTATGATCTCACGGGCAGATCATATCTTGCTCACTATCACATCTCCAGCATATGACAAGGGCCTGGCACAAAGTAGGAACTCAAGAATTCCTACTTGTTATTAGGAATAATAGTTGTTACTAAATTAATAAACACTGTTCTAAGTCATATTTATAAGCAATCAAAAACCAGAACATGTTACCTTTTTTCCCAGACTTCCTACAGCACTCTAAGGACATTCTGTCCTCAGTAAATTCAAACAAAATCATTTGATCCTCTCTCTTTACTTCTCATTTTTAATGTAATAAAATATAAACCTTGTAAGACTTTAGTAAAAAAAATAAAGGATAAACCTGAAACCTATGAGTTTTTCAGGAAATGTGGCTGATCAATCTGTTGTTCACCCTAGAAAAACCTAAATTTGGTACCTGGAAACTCTAATACCTGATAGAGAGGTACCATCACAGGGGCATTTGATTTTCCTGGTGCCTTTACTTTGGCATGGTGACATTAAATAAGATAACAAAGGTAAAAGCACAGTAACACACACACACATACGAAGTACACAAACAATAAATGGAAATGTCTTCAGCTTTCCCTCTCTAACCACATTTTTAATACTTTATTACTCTGCACTAATTTTTATTTACAGGTGAATCTAAGCAAACTGGTGAAATTTTCAAAGCCTCATGAAAGTCACAAACATGGCCTATTTCCTCAAATTAATGGGCACTGAAATTCATAACACAATTTAAAATGTGCTTATACTGCATAGAAAATAAAACCATGGCAGGAGAAAAAAAAATGTTTCTTCCTCTTCTCAGGAAAATAGTGACATATAAAATATACATTTGGTGCACATCTAGCTACTCTAATGATTTCAGTAAATAAAGAAAAAGATAACTGTATGATAAAAATATATTACATGAATAGTTCATTATTCTAAATATGGGGATGATTTAGAAAACATGAAGATTTTACAATCTATATCCAATTGCAGAAGTCGACAACAGCATTATATTTATTCCCCATTGAGCACCTGCCATTAGCTCTTAATAAAGACAGAAATATTGACCTTCATTCAGTGCTGAAGAGCAGAGTCTAGAATGGAAACTATTCAGAGAGTGGCACTGCATTCCAATGGTGTCAAGTGTTGAAACTTGAAACAAGCTTCAAGTCTGAAGCATAAATATAAGAGAAGCCATTGATCTACACTGCTGCTTTCTTAGAGTCCACAATAAGAATTTTATCAAAGCTCATATCCAGCTAACAATAAGGTCAGCAAAGCAGAACTGCCAGGGTGAGACTAGACTACATAATGGAATTCCAGTCATACCTCATTCAGGATGAAAGTTGGCTTGAGAAATCTTGTTCCTAGAATAGAAAAATGCCTGAGAAAAGGGATTGTGGAGACAATGGCAGGAGAACACGTGCACAGGAAGGTTAATGTCAAAAGATACTTGACATTATGGGATACAGTCTAGATGTCACATGACATAGATGTCCCCAACTCATAGACAACCAGTTTTCAGGGCCCAACATTTACTGAGCACCTACTCTGTGCCAGGATCTTTAATAGAAGGGTGTGCTTATCTTAGCTCACTTAAACTTTTGCCAAATCAACAATTCCTTATTATCTTGATGTTACAGATAAGACAACTGAGGCCAGAGAGTTAAAAAGACTCAAGTTACATGGGGAGAAAATATTAGCACTAAGATTTAACTCATCTTTTTCCTTCATGACCAATATTTAGCCACACCATTGCAGGAGCATCACTACAAAATGTGAAGAAATACAAAGGGCCTTGCCTGGGCAACAGGCGAGGGAGTAGGCTCAGAGGCTGAGGAAAACAAGGAGGGCCTGTAGTGACTGGAAAAAGGTGAGGCGTGCTCCCAGAGTACTGGTTGTTTTCTGCCTAGATGTGTGTGCTTGTTACATGGATTTGTACGCTTTGTAAAAATTCAACAAGCTGTGCATACATGATACATGCACTTTTCTGTATACATGATATATGTACTTTTCTACAGCCAACCCTCAGTATCTGCAGAGAATTGGTTCCAGGACCCCTGCAGGTACCAAAATCCACGCATACTCAAGTCACAGAGTCAGCCCTGCAGCACTGCAGACACGAAAAGTTAACCCTGCATATCTGTGGGTTTTGCATCCCTCAAATACTGTAGTTTTGATCTGCAATGCCTTTGGTTGCATATCCAGAACCTCCGATGAGAAGGAGGACCACGTGTACTTACTGGAAAAAAATCTGAGACCTGTGCACTTCAAACCCGTGTGTTCAAGAATTAACTGTACATACAAAGTTAAGAAACTTGACCATCAGCGGCTTTGCCAAGGGCCTCAGATTTGCTCCTTATCCCAGGTCAGCTCCTTGAATCTCCCTTCCCTCTGTCTCTCACAGGCACTAGAGATGAACTGGCTTTCCTTTCCCCTTAAGGTAATCAACACACACACACACACACACTCAAAAAAGACTATATTTAGCCAAATCCTTATCAATCATTATAAAGGGAAACTAAGTATTTTCCTAAAAATAAACTTCAACATAGTCATATGGAGATGACACAGAATGATGAAAAGCACTGTGGATGAGAGGGACCTCATCTCTAATCTTACTACTGACTGGAGCACTAAGCCTCCATTTACCTATAAATGAAGGGTTTTAATTAGATAACCTTCCAAAATCCATTTCCCACACATATTCTTCAGGATATATGTACAATCCTATTCAAAGCAACTTTGTTTATAATAGGAGAAAGTTGGAGGGAATGGCCATTGACAGGAGAATGAATAATATTTTCCTTGAATCGTGCAAGGAAATATTCTATGGCAGTAAGTAAAGCATTATGGTTATACATATCCACTGGATAGATCTCAGAAGCATAATACTAAGTAAGAAAAGCAGATCAGTGAACAAAATATATATTGTGGTGCCATTAATATACAGTTAAAAAGAAGCAAAATGAGGCTGAGTGAGGTGGCTTACACCTGTAATCCCAGCACTTTGGGAGGCTGAGGTAAGTGGATCACTTGAGGTCAGAGTTGAAGCCAAGCCTGGCCAATATGGTGAAACCCTATCTCTACTAAAAATACAAAATTAGTCGGGTGTGGTGGCAAGTGCCTGTAGTCCCAACTACTAGGGAAGCTGAAGCAGGAGAATCGCTTGAACCCAGGAGATGCAAGTTATAGTGAGCCAAGATTGCACTACTGCACTTCAGCCTGGGAAACAGAGTGAGACTCTGTCTCAAAAAAAAAAAAAAAAAAAAAGAAGAAGAAGAAGTAAAATGAAATAGCATATTGTTTAGGGATACATGCATGTCTGGTAAAACTATAAAGAACACCAGCAAATGATAAATACAAAATTCAGGACATTGGTGATTTCTGAAGGTAGATACGGAGTTGGGGGACGAGATGGAACAGAGCAGCATTTTCAGCAGTATTGGTAAGTTGATTGGTGAGTTCATGAGTATTTGTATGGTTACTATACTTCATAACTTACATATATGTTACATATAACCTTTTATGTATCAAATAATCCATAAATGTTTAAGTAGTATGTATATTTTTCTAGGAAAATGTTGAGGATAAAGGAGTAAGTACAAAACCTTAAAGACATTAATAAATTGTTACTCTGATCTTTAACTGCTGTAGTAACAGGGCTTGTTCCCAGTGGAAGAAAAATAGGATCATAACTTTTTTCTAGAGGAATTTGCTATCCTTGGCCTTGAGTCTCTGTGCAGCATACTATTGAAGCCAAAAATGAGCAAAAAAAGTAATAGAAAACTTATCATTCAGACAAAACATGCATTCAACTCTTTGTTATTTTTTGTTTTGAGACAGAGTCTCACTCTATTGCCCAGGATGCAGTGCAGTGGCATGATCTTGGCTCACTGCAACCTCTGCCACCCACCTCCAGGTTCAAGCAGTTGTCCCACCTCAGCCTATTAAGTAGCTGGGACTACAGGCATGCACCACCACACGTGGCTAATTTTTGTATTTTTAGTAGAGATGGGGTTTTGCCATGTTGGCCAGGCTGGTCTTAAGCTCCTGGCCTCAAGTGATCTGCCCACCTCAGTCTCCCAAAGTGTTGGGATTACAGGCATGAGCCACTGTACCCAGACTATTCAACTTTTCTTTGGAAGAAGTTATTTATAGACTCATTCTACTAATGTTTATTTTACTCCAAGCATGGTTGACAATTCAGGAGTGAGCACAACACAGCCCCTGCCCTCACAGAGCTTCTATCCAGGTGGTTGAGACTGACTATAAATTCATTAAAAATTAAAAATTAGACAATTTCTGAGAGTAAACAGAAAATGAAACATTTATTTTATTGTGACCCTTCACATCTGCTCTCTGCTAATCAAACCACAAATTTTCCTTATTTTTCTGCAGTTTGAAAAAAACTGAACCTCTTGTTTTACTACAACAGTAATTTTTAAAAAGTTACTGGTTTCTATGAACAAAAGAATCCAGAAAGGCCAAATGGATGGCATGATGGTCTTCTTGATGTGTCAGCTTGCCTGGTTTACAGTCCCCAGGTATTCAATCAAACACTAATCTAGGTGTTTGTGAGAAATTATTCTGTAGTTGTGATTAATATCCAGAAGCAGTTTAAGGGATGTTGTCCTAGATAATCTGAGTAGTCCTTATTTGTTCAGTTAAAAGGCCTTAAAAGCAAAGCTCAGGACTCACCAAGGAAGAAGAAATTCCACTTTGGGCAGCAGCCTCAGCCACTGCCTTTCCTGTCACTAGCCCTATGGATTTCAGACTTTTCTAGCCAGGCTTCACCACTGTGTAAACCAATTCCTTGTGATAAACTTCCTGCTGGTTCTGCCTCTCTGGTTGAGCCTGACTGATACAGATATATTTATGGTGCATTGTTTTGGATTCCCACCACAAAAGATCCTGAGTCTAAACATATCATTGTTTCTATGTTTCCCCAGTAAATAAACAATGATTTGGGGATGAGGGGTTGGGAGGTGAAGGCTATCCACTGAGGACCTACTTAGGAGCCAGAGCTTCCACATGCACTTTCTCATCTCATCCTTACTGAAACCCATGCAAAGTCACCATTGGTGTCCCCACTGCACTCACAAGTTACAGACACCCTTTAGCTTGCAGAAGGTCACCCAATTAATAAGCAGCCAAAGAGGGGTGGAATGTGGATCCATACAAGCCCAAAGGCAAAGCTCCCATGCTGCTTCCCTGGGAAGATAAATACTATGTATTCTTATCAGCTTATAATGTAAAATTTGCAACTGAGACACTGTCATGGCACTAGAAAATAAAGGTTAATTCAGCCAATAATCCAATTTAGCTAAAGGATTGGGAAAAATCTGGAGAATAATCAAATTTTTCCTTAGGTATTGACAGAAACATAAAACAATTTTTATAACAGACCATTGAATTTCTCAGAGGGATGCTGAAATAGATACCTTAGTGACCCAGAGGGTTCATTTAAGTATCTCCATTATAGGATTTGGGATTCAATTTATAGAAAACAAAAAAGGTTCACATTAAACCAAACAAATCAGGGTCTGAAATGTAGCTGTATGCCAATCTGCCACTTAACGGCTTTTCCAGAAATACTTCACAGTTACCTATCCTCAGAGCCTCTTCCTTTAAGAAATTCACCTTGATTATTCCGTGTCTTTAAAGAGCTAAAATTGAACAGTCAAAATCCTAGTTCCATTTAAGCTTGCTTCCCTTGGAGCCCAGGGCAACCTGTTACTTAAATATAACGGATGAATTTCACTGTATTTCAATGATTTGGGTGACATTTCCTTGACATTCACAATATGTCTATAAATTAAAAGCGCTATAGTTTTAACACAAAATGAGTAAAATGATCAAAAGAATCCTCCAGTTACTGTCTACCCTTGGAGAAGGGAAAGCTAAACTGATTGCTATTCTCTGCATACATCAAGCTATACTCCAAAGCATAGGGAAAGCACTAATAAATTACCTTTTCTCATTATATTTTGGTTTACTTTATGTTTCGTAATTCATGTAATTGCTCACTGTCTTCTAGAGTAACATATTAGGGAAAACCTTGGTTAAACCATTGAAACCCTCAATTTACCAAAATTTGGTTACCAGAAATTGTTTTCTAAATGTTAAAGCTATAGAGAGGCAAATGAAAACATAACAATCTATATCAGCGTTCTTCGTGTTTCTTCTTTTATTTGTTTTTTAGCACATTGTCTCCCACACTAGAACATATAAACCCAATGTAAGAATATTCAAACATAAAAGGTCAGGCAGCACCTAACTCAGGGAGATAGCTCTTTCCAGGACCTGGAAATTGAAGACTATGCTCTCTGGGGAAAGTTTCCATCATCTCTCATGGCACACAGGTTGCAGATGCACTTTGTGGTCTAACCATGAACAAGGATATAGGGTGATAAGAATCACTGCTAATGCTTGAGTGGAGTATACTTTGTACTAGACCCTGATCTAAGCACTTTAGGTATACTAAAAGAAACCCTTTCAGGTAGGTATTAATATTATCTCCATTTTACCAGGAGAAAATTGAGAAACAAATACATTGAGTTCTTACTACAGATCATAGAGCTAGCAAGCAACAGAGCCAGGATTTAATCCCAGGCAGTTTTGCTTTTCAGCAGAAGCTGTTTCTTCTCCCATTAGGTTAGAAATTACGTGCAAATTCTGTATCATTTTAGCAGTGGCAGTACCCAACCCATGTCAAATTCCTGAAAATTAAATAATAGATTGAGAAAAAATTAAATATTGCATGCCCTTGACAGGGCGATGGACAGAGGGTGCCTGAGAACAGATTAAACAGACCAGTGTTAACATCAAGAACAGGAAATAGCTAGTAACTACCAACTATATTCTTTCTCCTCTGCATAGACACTGCAAAGAAAATCAAAAAACAACTACCTCACCACATTCAACAGAAAACAGTTCACAATCAAACCTAGCTTTCACACCATTAGGAAGAGCACTAAATTAATAAAATATGGTAACACATTCGTAAAACTCTGTGGAAACAAAAATTCAAATAAAAGGAATATTCTATTTAGTCACCTAATAACTAGACAATTTAGTTACCCAGAATGCTCAATTCTATAAGCGTTGCAGTGAAGCACGGTTTTGACTGAATCTACATAACTCCTGGATGTTTGGTATGACAGTCGCAGTGTTTGCCTTGGTTGTTGACATGCAGGGGCATCTATAGATTCCTTGTGCCTTTGTGAGTCAATGTCACAATGTTATCTTGTCACTTTCACTTTGGGATTTTTATCTGCTTCTTCAAGTTAAAGAGGAAAGGCCTGAAATGTGTGTTTTTAAAATACATCCAGGACAACACTTCTATTTTGGAACTCTTCACTGGTTAAATAAAAAACCTTCCAGCAGCTGCTAGATAGGAGAGGAATACCAATCATTTTAGAAGCTGAGAAATATGTGATGAGCGACCACTTCAGTTCTTGAAAAACAGGCCCATTCAAAGCTAGCTAGGACTGTGATACTTCAGATGAAATGCTAAACCTAGTCTGCATTTCTTGTCATCGGTAAGACTGAAAGTGTAGGGTTTCTCAAAGTATGCAATTTTCCTTGAATGTTATTATGGAGTACCTTCATTTTTGAGGAAAATATTTCTTCTTGCTTATAGCATCTGTAGTCTCATTTTTGGGCAATGCCTTCTCAAGTTCCCTGGAATTATTATAAAGTTGTACCTCTGCAAGCTCTTTTACACAATGTATATGCCAGAGAAATCAGACATAGTATTGAAACTCATCGTGCACAATCTGTGAAATAGGGGCTGTGTGACCACATCAGCACATGTTACAAGATACATTTCCAATTTTTCTCATGTCCTTCTGAATTTATTTGACAGAATTTCAGAAGGGAAAATGTGTTTGCCGGAAGGCAGGTTGTTTTTACCTCTTGGAGTCAGCAAAGATGCTGAAAGCTTTTCAACTTTCTTTGCCATTATTTAAACCTCGTCATCTCAGACATCTAGCCACACTGCATGCCGCAGTGGTGGGGATTCTTTCCTAAATTGTCCTTTGTCTCAATAGTTTCTGAAGGCACTTCTAGGCAGGTTTAGACATTTTGGAGTCACAGCTAGTTTTAAAATACTCTTATACTAACACCCCAAAAAGAGGGTAAAAGACTTTCTTCTTTTTTTAACCTAGTTCAGTGGTCACCAGACTGAGTTCTTAAACTCTCCTAAATATCAAGTTTCTACTACTACTTTCAAAAGTATAATTCCTAGACTCTTCTGCATCTTCAAGTTACAAATCTGTCTCTTTTATTTTGACTTCAAGGGAATGTTCTTAAAATCCAAATGAACATTTGACGAATCTATTTCCTCTCCTCCAATTTTGTCATTAACCCACTGTTTTTTGGCTTTTGCCATTCCAGTAAAATTGTTCTTGCTCTCCTCTTGACCTGCAATGACCTGCAGTGTCATTTTCTTTCTTTTTTTTTTTAAATATGGAGTCTCACTCTGTTGCCAGGCTGGAGTGCAGTGGTGCGATTGGCTCAGTGCAACCTCCACCACCTGGGTTCAAGAGATTTTCCTGCCTCAGCCTCCCGAGTAGCTGGGACTATAGGTGTGCACAACCACACTCAGCTAATTTTCATATTTTTAGTAGAGACTGGGTTTCACCATATTGACCAGGATGGTCTCAATCTCTTGACCTTGTGATCCACCTGCCTTGGCCTCCCAAAGTGCTGGGATTACAGGCGTGAGCCACCGCGTCCAGTTTACAGTGTCATTTTCAAATGTGGTCACTCAATAGCATTTGACAGTGTTAACCAGTACCTCCTTCTTGAAATTATCTACACCTTTCTTCCCTGAAATCACTTACTCCTGATTTTCCTTTTAGTTCTCCCAACATTCTTCAGTTCCATTTAATGAGTCCTCTCCTTACCACCTGAATTGCTGGGATTATCTGGCTTGGCCTTTGATCTTCTCCTCTGATTAGACACACTTATTCTGAGCAATCTTAGTCACATTCATTCCTCTGAAAACTTCTTACACTGACGATACCAAAACCTATCACCTCCAAACTGAATCTCTTTCCTGACCCTGAAACTTACTTTGCTCACTGCTTCATGGTAATCTCCACCCAAATGTTCCACCAAATTTCTAATTCAAGATGCCAAAAAATGAACCCATTGTTCCCTTCCCCAAACCTGGCCTCTTCTCTTCGGATTAATGAAACAAAGATCCACAAAGTTAGAAAGCTGAGACTAACTCCCTGTTCCTCTCCTCAGTCCCAGGCTCTAGTCATTTCTCCTGAAAATAACTATGATAAATTTCCAACTGATTGCCTAGACCCTGGTCTCACCAACCTTCTCCACCCTCCATTCTCCAACCTTTTGAAGTAAAACACTTTGAAGGCATCAATGTCTACAGGTTAATGTCCAAAATTCAAAGTAAGACATACAAGTCTTTTCAGAATTTCTGCTTCTGCCTACCTTTAAAAGTTGTATCTGCACACATCCTGGCCTCCTGGCTGCTTCACATTTTTCTACCTTTTCTTAAGTGCTGTCTCCTAGCCTGTAGTGCTGCTTCTTATCACCCTGGAAAACTAATTCATTCTTCAAGAATCTACTCATAATCCCAACACTTTGAGAGGCAGAGGCTGGAAGATTTTTTGAGTCCAGGAGATCAAGACCAGCCTGGGAAAGATGGTGAAACCCTATCTCTACAAAGAATACAAAAATTAGCTGGGTATGGTGGTGCATGCCTGTGGTCCCAGCTACTCAGGAGGCTGAGATGGGAGAATCACTTGAGCCAGGGAGGTCAAGGCTGCCCTGGGCCATGATTGTACCCCAACACTCCAACCTGGGCAACTGAGTGAGACTCCATCAAAAAAAAAAAGTTACCGTCTTTGAGAGGCTTTTTCTAGCCTTTCAGGATAACCTATGTGCTTCCTCTCATGCGCCTCAGCATCTTGTTCATTCCTCTGTTACAGCGTTAATTACTTTGTTGTAACTGCTCTTGGAGTAAGGCGCAGGAATGATGGTTTATTCATCTTTGCATCCTTAATGCTCAGAACCATGACTCACACATAAGACTGTAATATATGCTTTGAGAATAGAATGATGCAAGGGATGAAACATATAAATTTCTACATCTCAGACTCCATCTGGAGTCTCCATTTTATTCTTAAATGGGTATAAAGCCTAGTTTTCCTGGCTTTAGCTATTTTCCTTACCAAAGGAAGACTCTGATTGTTTCAGCACATTTTAGAAGAATGAGAACCTCTACAGCATCCAGTGTCACCTGCATTCAGCTAATCAGAAATCATATGCTGGAGGACACTCTTAAACTTGAATCTTACAAACACTAGAGGAAAACTTTAGTTGAGAGCCTTTTCCTTCTCCTCCTGTTGAGCGGATGATATCATAATGTGAGTATATCAGATTCTTCTGAAATTCTCCCAGGTTGCATTGGCTTTTCAATGTTATAGAGCCTATACAAAGTTGACCTCCAGGAAAAATCTCTAAGGAGTATCCCAGTATGTCACATAAGTTTCTACATACCCTCTTTACCTAATCAATTATCAAGAGGCTCTATAGGTCTCTCAATGGCATAATCCTACTCTAAAGAATGCAGCCTATCACCCACTGAATCAAGCCCCGCCACCACAAGAATAAAGTTCCTTATCCTCTCGCAGGGTTTCATCAATCTGCATTAATACCATAAGAGCAACAATTTTCACATATTTGCCTTTCCTCTTCAGAGTACCTGGCACAAAGTAGCCAGTCAGTATGTATGTGGTTTAAGTTTAATGAATTTTTGAACTTCCATTATATAATATTATAAGTGCATTTATAACCCATTCCCAGCTACTCGCATCCCTAACAGTTACCCAGATTTACATACTCATGTTCTTTCCCACATGTACTCTTTTATATGATGGCTTGTTTGTTGTTAGAGGCATTTAACCACCTATAAGCTGTAAGAGGGAAGGCTAGGCTACTTGCTCTCCAGAAAACAAGACCAAAGTATGTGGTTCAGACTGAGCTGACACTAGGGTTAAATCTGGAGATGATCCTGACACCTAGAGATACAGATTCTTTATGTGTCAAAATGGTATGGCCTTCAAGTAAGTTAAGGTGCTAGACTTGTCTCCAAAACTCAACAAACAGTAATTTTGGTGACATCTTAAATTTCTGGCTTTTGTCAGTAACAAAATGTAATACTCATCAATCATTATAAGGATACTTTAGGTATCTTTTCATATAAGTGTCTTCTGTTTGGTTGAGTGATTTTTATGTATGTTCTGTATCTTCTGAGAACTTGACTTCTACATATACTCTACATTTTCTTAGAGCTTGATTTCTATGTACACTCTATACTCTCTGAGAACTTGTAATACATTTTGAGTACATTACTTAAGAGATAAATTACAGTCTGTTTGTTTTAGTCAACTTAGATTACAGTAACAAATTTCCATAGACTGGCTGGCTTAAACAACATACATATATTTCTCACTGTTCTAGAGGCTGGGAAGTCTAAAGCTAGGATGTCAGCAGGCTCAGGTCTGGGAGAGTCCTCTTCTTGGATTATAGACAGCTACCTTCTTGAAGAGAACTCACATAGTTGAAAGCAGAGAGAGAGAGCAAACTCTCTCATGTCTCTTTTTGTAAGGGCACTAATTCCATTCATGATGGCTCTTGCCTTATAGTCTAATTACCTCCCAGAAGCCCCACCTCCTCATACCATCACATTGGGAGTCAGGATTTCAACATATAAATGAGGGGGCACAAACATTCAGTCTACAGTAAGCTTATACCAATTTAGTGAAAATCCAAAGAGAAAAAAGATCGAAGTGCAGAATATTAGGAACACAAGAAAGGACCTGTAGTGCAAAAGCTAGAATTCATTCTAACTGGACACAGAGAAACTTAATGCCCATTACAGACAGAAAGCAGAGAAGTGGCTAATGAATGTGCTTGTGCTTACTTACAATAGACCTCATACTCCCTGATGAACAATTATCTCTTCTAGCTTGTGCTAGAGAAGCACTCCCTTTGCTTTTCAGTTTAACTCCTCCACAGAAGAATGCATTTGTTTTTCTGCCCTTCATATTTTAAACCAACTGGATATTAAAACATTTTAATGCTTACCCTGAAATCAGACACATTAATGTTGCAACAAAACACCTGGGAATTGACTGTTGTCCCCAAAGCTTATTGTAACTCTCTTCTCCTTCTTTATGCTGTATGTATTACTTGCTAATGAGTATGTTAAAAAATTCCCTTCTTTCAAAATGATATTCTAAGATTATATACACTGACCCAGTTAAACAGATATGATAGTAACTGCAAACCTCAAATCTTCATTAGGGAAGAAAAAAAAAGAAGAAAGATAAAATAGGATATGTAGCTTTAGTTTTATTTTCAAAAAAAGAATAATATTTGAAGGAATATGTGAAATTTCAACATCTATTAAATATGATTGGGAATAAGTAGTTAGTTGCCAATTACATTATTTTATATTCTGTTTTGATATTTGGAATAGCTCATAATTTAAGATTGAAAAAACTTAACTATTTTCAGCTAGACAAGCCAAATTGCATTCATAATAAGATTTAGAATTCCCCACACTCTAAATTTCCACTATCCTTGCTTTGCCAATCCTTATCCCTAATTAAATGTTGGGAAAGCAGCACAGGAGAAAGGATTTACAGAGTGCCTACATAAATTGGTTATGAGTAACATATAAATAAGAAACAACAAACTGCAGAAGGTCACAGGAGGCCTCTGAGGAGGAAGGCCTCTTCATGCCTCATGTTCCAGTGCAAGGTGACCTCGGCTCTGTTACCATAAACATTGTGCTCAAGGACGTAAAACCCCTTCGTAGCACTACAATGTAGCCAGAATAGTAGGCTCCTTGTAAGGTTCGCATTCCACCAGCTGTACATAGATAATAAGCTAAAGATAACCACACGTTCTTGTTTTGTGAAACTCCCAAACAGCCACTATTATCAATTCTTAAACGACACACCATTTCTGGCTCACTGATTCACTTCCAACTCACTGATTCACTCCACCATCACTCCACCCTTACCCTATAGATCAAAGTGATTGTAACCAATAAACAGTATGGATGATCAGAGCTCGAAGCCTTCACTGTCTTCTCCAAAGTAATAAAGTGATGGCCCCCTGGTCCCACTTACTCTCTTAATCTGTCTTTTTTCTCATTCCTTTGTCCCTCTGAACTCGGGGTACCCAAGGGTGATGTAGGGCTGGTTCCCTACAATTAAACTTTACTTCTTTTTTTTATTCTGCTACCAAACTGCTCAGCATTGCTGCACAAAGCCTTAAAACTGTGAGTTGGTTCCATTACAAATTCATCCCAATCAGTCTAAGATAGAAGCTTACTGTTACTAAGCAATTTTTTCCCTCCAATTTGATGAAGTAGTATCATATTAACCACTTGGGCTATCCCAAACCCTTTCTACTTTTCTCAGACCTCAATGCCCTTACTTTATTTCCCAAAAAATCTTTTAAAAATATATTGACCTTTCCTAAGCTTTTTAGCTGCAAGGGGACTTTTCAAAGGAAGTAGCTTCCAGGTATCTGCTTTCCCATGTTTATTGCAGCACTATTCACAATAGCCAAGATTTGGAAGCAACCTAGGTGTCCATCAACAGATGAATGGATAAAGAAAATGTGGTACAATATACACAATGGAGTACTATTCAGCCATAAAAAAGAATGAGATCCTGTCACCTGTAACAACATGTATGGAACTGGAGGTCATTATGTTAAATGAAAGAAGGCAGGCACAGAAAGATAAACTTCACATGTTCTCACTTGTTTGTGGGAGCTAAAAATTCAAATAATTGAACACATGGAGATAGAGAATAAAAGGATGGTTACCAGAGGCTGGGAGGGGTAGTTGAGGGGAGAGGGAAGTGGGAATTCCTAATGGTACAAAAAATATATTTATAAAGAATGAATAAGACCTAGTATTTGACAGCACAACAGGATGACTATAGTCAAAAATAATTAAATTGTGCATTTTAAAATAACTAAAAGAGTATATTGGATTGTTTATAACACAAAAGATTAATGCTTGAGATGATAGAGACCCTATTCACCCTGATATGACTGTTATGCATTGCATGCCTGTATCAAAATATCTTATGTAATCCATAAATATAGACACCTACTATGTAACCACAAAATTGTTATTAAAAAACTAAGTAAGTAGCTTCAGCTCATACTTCCTGTTACAGTCAGATTTTTCTAAGAACTTCAGATGTGGTACCATATTTTGATATCTTTATCATGGAATTAACAAGATTAAGGCTATGGTTCAGTATTGTCTAATGATATTACATCAAGCATCTGAACACGGTCAACAAATCCTAAGGTGGCCCCTAAAGATTGCCCACTTCCTAGTATTCACACCTTTGTAATACCCTTCCCTTCAGTGTTAAGAGAGACCTGTGACTGGCTTCTAAAAACAGAACATGGGAAATGTGATGGGCAATCACTCCCATGCTTATATTACATCATGTGTATTCAGAACTCAATCAGTAAACATGATGAAGCACTTTCTACGTGCCAGTGCTGTATAAGCAATTTGCATTATTGTCTAATTTTGTTATTCAAACCTTACAACAACCTATGAGGTAGGTACAATTATTACTTCACTTCGGAGATGAGAAAACTGAAATATATCAAGGTCAAGTGATTTGTCCAAGACCACAGAGCAAGTAAAGATGGTGCTAAAACTAAGCTTCAGCCTGTCTCATCCCAAAGCCTTAGTTCTTAACCATTCATTACTACAGTGAGGAGAACACAGGTCAGGACAGAGCACTGCATGGGGAAGGTGAGCAAGGACCACAAGGACAGAGATTGATAGAAAAATGGAGAGGCAGACACAGGGCAGCAACAACCACTCATTGCAGGGATAAGAAGAAAGCAGGGAACAATATTTTGAAAATCAAAATAAGTTAAACATTATTTTATAGTATCAATGAAAAAAAACAAATCTTTAAGTAAGGAAGTTCTATCCCTGGGCAAAATACTATAGCAAAAAATAGCAAGAAACACAGAGAAGAGAATCACAGAAGAGGGACAAATTTAGCTGACCATTTGACACAGAATGGCCAGCTAAATATGTCCAATATTAGAAAATCAAAATAGACCAGAAAAAAATAATTTTTCTGGCTAAAAGTTTTCACCAAGAAACTCAAAATGTATATCAAACACCATTGTCCAGTTTTATACTTTGTGGTATTAAACTATATGAACTAAAGTAGTTCTCCTTCTAAACTCGGGATTCAGACATTGTCCACAAGTTCTTTTGTTGCTTAATAAAGCACTGAATTACAAAACTCCTCAATACTCTTATAGATAGACAAGTGGATTGAACAGAGCCTCCAGATTCTAACAAAGAACACTCTGGTGATTAGTGTGGGTGAAACACTTTACTCAAGTCTGTTTTAACAAGGTACATTTCTGTCCAGGTAAGTATACTTTATAAGACAGGGTATGATCCAACCAGAAGAACCAGAGTCAGCTATCAGGAATTCACTGGAAAAAACAATAAGCCCAGGTGCCAAAGGACCCAGGAAAACAGCCAAGAGCAGAGATGAGGATCACGAACCTGACAAAGTGGGTTAATAAGAGGAGCAGACAGGTGGGAAGCTGACTCAAGTGTGAACCAAGTATGGAGTCAGCCTGTTTACCCTTGCTCCACAGCAAGTTTTACCAATTAACCAGATCCTTGGATCAGTGAATGGCCCGCCCAGCCAGACACCCACACACAGCAGTCTTTGTCTCCTTTCCATCTCTCATCAGATTAAAATATCCAGGAACACCTTCCTTAGCTACCTCACCAATGTCACTGGATTCATATCCCTCAAAATGTGGTACATGTATATTCTTAGGATGCCCATCCTGAAAGCAAAGCAAGAGCTTCAGCCTTCTCAGGACATCCAGCTACAACCATGTTTTTCTTTCACAATAGACACACATTGCTGAGGATTTTAAGTACTTCCAGTGGCATTGAATCCATCATCAAAAGGATACTTACCAGCCTGTCAAGCACTTATTGATTTCTGAGTCTGTGTAGTAGATGATGAAGAACTTTCTTCCTACTGACACTTTGCTTTATTGTGTTGAAACAGTTCACAGCTACTTAATGCCAGATGGGCAGGTGCAGGATACCAAATTTGCCCCCCGTGTGTGAAATGGTTGGTCAATACAAAACATGTCTCAGAAATGTGATGACAGAAGCTGCATAATGCCTTTAAGATATCCTAACCAGAGGCATGGCTGATAAAATCATATCATATTTCAATAGAATTTTTATGAGCCTCCTGTTTGTTCCCTGCCTTCTTCTGTCTGAGATCACCTGCTGCTCATTTTGGTCCCCAATCTGGTTTTGTCCCAAGATCTCTTATCACTCTATCATTTTTTTTTCTTTTTTTCTGTGAGACAAAGTCTTACTCTGTTGCCCAGGCTGGAGTGCAGTAGCATGATCTTGGCTCACTGCAACCTCCATCTCCATGGTGCAAGCGATTTTCCCATCTCAGCTTCTCAAGTAGATGGGATTACAAGCATGCACCACCACACCTGGCTAATTTTTGTATTTTTAGTAGATACAGGGTTTCACCATGTTGGCCAGCCTGGGCTAGAACTTCTGGCCTAAAGAGATCCACCGCCTCAGCCTCCCAAAGTGCCATTTAACTTTTAATTCCTAACTTAGCTGTTACCCTTATAACCTGGAAAATATTATGCCCCAAACTCAGCTCTTCCCATAACGCTCTACTGAAACTGTGCAAGTCTAAGGTCAATGAGTATATCTTTATGCCAAATACAATCAAAAACATTCTGTAGCTCTTAATATACATGTTTGCACGTTTGACACTAAGAGCAACTCCTTCGAACTCTCTCAGTTTCCATTATATTGCTCTTCTCCGGTTTTTCTCCTACCTCTTACTCTTCATGTTTATCTATCTCTTCCATGTGTTCCTCTGGTTACCAATTAAATATCTTCCCATTTAATTGGTTCTAGTCTTCCAAAAGCTCTAACCTCATCCTCTGCACTTCCACATTATGCATCACCCTTGGGGTTTGGCATCCACAGCCACAGCATAAGTTCATAGGCTAACTCCATAATCTATATCTCTAGCTCGAAACATTCACCTGTGTTGCCTAATAGACATTTCTACTTGGATAACCAATGCAAATCTCAACAACCACATGTCACAGTTGGTAACTTCTAACTTCTATCTTTTGCCAAAAACCAGATCTTACTTCTGTACCTCCAGTGAATGAAGCAACTAAAGATGCAGGTATCCAAACCAAATATATGAGAGTTTATCCCTATCTGTTACTTACTCCATCAAATCAGTTTCCAGGTCCCAAACTATCTACTTTTTCAATGACTCTTGAATTTGTCCCTTTCAATTTTTCAGCTACCGTAGTTTAGACTTTCATCCACATCTTTCTCATATTTCAGCAGTGGCCTCCAACAGTTTTCTTGGCCTTCATCAAATACACTTTCTACTCCTGTACCAGAATAAACTTCACAAAATACAAAGTTTATCAAGATAATCCCGTGCATAAAATGCTACAATGGCTCTCTAAAGCTTTCAAGAAGTAATTGAGAGTCCTCATGTAAATCCGAAACTCACAATTATCTATCTTCTTCCTACTTATCTAATCTTATCTTCTAGAATTCTCCAAATATGCTCCTCTTTCCAGCTATACAGACTAATTGTAAATCTCTGAATGTGTCTTACACCCCTAACATAGAATACCCACCCTCTCATCCCACAACCTCCTTTCTTGGCTAGCTACTTCCTATGCATCTTCACAACTCTGCTCAGATGTGACCACCTCCAGGAAGCCTTTCTAATTTACCCCTTCCTAACCTGGTCTTGATTTGGTTCCCTTTTCTGTGCTCCTCTATCAGAGCACATATAATTCTACCCCCATGTACTAGGAGACGCCTAAAAACAGGAGCTTACTCATCAATCCAGTACTAGCATTTGACATACTGTCTGGCAGGGAGAAGGAATTTAACAATTTTTTTTACACAAATGGAAGAAGGAGAGAAAGGGATTGAGGATAAGGAGGTCTGCAAAACCGATCTTAGAACCTGAATTTCAGTTTGATTAACAGAAGACAAATGTAGCTGGAGTTAATGGCCTAACAACTGGGCTCCACCTAAATTAAGTAAATTCTGGAACTGCTGGACATCAATTAATAAAATGAAACCTAACCTCAGAAAGATCAATCTGCCCCCTTCAAGGACTAGTTGATAAAATAGCCCAAAGATGCACAATCCTGTTCACTCAATGTCTTATAAGGAGATTGTTAAGGATAAGAAAATTAAGCAACCTAAGGGGCCTGAGGAATGATCATGAACTTTAAATAAAAGAAGTACTATAACGGAATTTCCTGGAGTCATTTTATCCAAATCAGTTCTCAAATTAAAGTTTTTTTTATTCTTTCCTAGTACCAGAGATGGCCAGTCTCAATTTACCACAGTAACTATTATGAGCTATCTTTGCAGGAGTATTTGTATGAATGTGTGTGTTTCTGTGACTATGAGTCTATTTTTATTAGAGTGTGTCTACTTATTAACCACAGAGTCATTCAGGGTCTGTAATTAATGGATGTGTTGAAAATGAGATAATGTCCCATTTGGTACTTTGTTCTAAACTTCCTCACCAAGAATTTGCATGTAGAAAATAATATCAGCCTTTTATTTCATTCCCAATTTCAAAACTAATAGAATGCACTGAATTCCTTGCCATTAACTTAATACAACTAAAAATGAATTCATATTTTCCCTCTTCTTTAAATAGGTGTCACCAAAAGATTCCTTTAGCTCCATCATGTTCTCAACCTTCTTATAATCCCCCAACCTCCAAACTCTGAAATTATCTTTGAACTCTCCTTCTCTAGCACTACTCCCAAAACATACTCATACATTCAATCAATTGTCCAGTCCTGTAGAATATAATTCTAAAATTAGTCTTAAATAACTCTTTGTTTGTATTGATGCTTTTGTAATTCAGGTCTTTGTTTCTAATCTGTGCTATACTATTTTCTAATCTGTACTATTTTTCTAATCTATACAAGTTTCTAATAGTATAATCTATCCTATTTCCTAATTTTACACTATTGCAACAGTCTTCCAACTTTTTTTTTTTTTTTTGAGACGGAGTTTCGCTCTTGTTACCCAGGCTGGAGTGCAATGGCGCGATCTCGGCTCACCGCAACCTCCGCCTCCTGGGTTCAGGCAATTCTCCTATCTCAGCCTCCTGAGTAGCTGGGATTACAGGCACACGCCACCATGCCCAGTTAATTTTTTGTATTTTTAGTGGAGACAGGGTTTCACCATGTTGACCAGGATGGTCTCAATCTCTTGACCTCGTGATCCACCCGCCTCGGCCTCCCAAAGTGCTGGGATTACAGGCGTGAGCCACCGCGCCTGGTCAGCCTTCCAACTTTTAACCTTCAGTCCTTTTCCACTTCATTCAACATTACACATTGCTGCCAAAATAATATTCTTCTTCAAAAAAAAATCTGTGCTTACAAAGCACAGTTCTGATTATGTCACTCCATGGCACTATAAGAATATCAAATGAAGATAAGATGTCACAACTGAAAATATTTTTGAGACTCACAATTGCTTACTTAATAAAACTCAGTGACTTGTCATGGCATTCAGAGAATTACAGGATCATAAAATTGTTGAAAAGGAACTTCATCTTGTACAAGACCCACAGAGTTTTATCTCCAACTATCCATCCCTGTCTTATTGTTTTCATTATCTCAACAAGTCTTAAACTCCTGTCAACTTAAACTAGCTATCATATCTTTGACATTCCTGCCTCCATGACTATTGTCAAACTCTTTCCTCTGCCTGGAGTTCCTTCCCTTGAAATGTATCTGTCAAAACATACTCATTTTTCCAAGTTTTAGGTCAAATGTCCCTTTTTTCATGAACATTTCCCTGATCCTTGCAAATTAAAAACCATCTATCTCCAAAGTTTTACAACTCTGCTTTAATCCTTTCTTAAGGCATTAATAGAACATTCTACCTAACATTAAAAATAGTACTAATATCTCCCATCATTGCACTTGGCTGCAAACTCTCAAAGGATAGACACTTTGCTTGTTGTATCCCCTTTGTATCTCCTACCCTTTAAGAAAAAAAAAATTACTACTTCTAAGCTGTTATTTTGTTTGTTTTTTTTAAAGAAAGAGATAAAATTTATGGTATTTTCACCGAGATTTCACATTATAACTGCCAATCACTAGCATTATTTGGGAAAGAATAATTTTAAACTCTAGATATACATCAAGTAACAACCAAATAATGTCAGATTATTAAATGATTTTATTTAATAAATGTCTATAAATCTATGTATAAGAGGCACTATCCCAGGTGCTACAGAAATATAAAGATATAACGCTATTCATTAAGACAAATGTAGTCTAATAAAATAAAAACAAATTTTACATAACTGTAACACCAGACTAAGTGTCATATGAGGAAAAACCTGCTGCAGAGATTTTAATCACTGTGAAACTCAGGGGGAAATTTCTGTGGAGGAGGAAGAGCAAATGGACCTTGAAATCATTTAGGCTGGTTTGGATCCTGGCTGACTTCTTTTAAGTAGCATAGCCTTGGGCAAAACATTTAACTACTCTAAGTCTCAGATTTCTCATCTGTAAAATGGGAATAATACCTACGTTTGGCTCACAGTCCTCAAACATATTAAGTCCTCAAAAAATAATAGCTTCTCACCTCTATTTCCTACTGTTTTAAAAAGAAATCAAAGAGATTAACCATGGTTCTGGGTTAACTTCAGTCCAAAGTGCCAAATGTGGAATGATTTGAATCCTTTCACCACACTTCAAATGACAAATCGCACTTCAAAATGATATTCCTAGGTGAAGGTAAAGGAAGTCAGTGGGAATTAAAAGCCTCAGTTCTGGGCTCTAATGCAGCCAGGGATGAATCACTGAAAAGCCTGCAAATCTCTTTTTGTAGATGATTATTTCAGTTTGGGGCAGTAAAATCATGTGCCATTAATCTAGTCTATCACAGTCATTTCTCCAGTTTCTCATGATGATTAATAATTGAGGCCATATCTCACAGTTACAAATATGCTTCAGCCCTGAAATGTTCCCAATAAATTCATCATCTTTTCTAATGGATGTTTTACTGTCAGAACACTGTTTCTTATTCATATTATAAAGGCATTGAGCAGTGAAGTTTTAAACAAGTCCAGTTAAGAGCACCAAAATAATTGTTTTATAAGGCTTCCACATGTGATCATAAGGAAAGTCCAATTTGAATAAGTATAAATCCTCCTGTTTCCAGCTTCTCAATTCCTCTGGACCCCTTTGGGACATAGATTTCTTCAAGTAAAGGAGAACCAGGCATTGCCTAGACTGCAAACATTACAAACCCAAAGTGGCATGAGATTTAATTACAAAATCAACTGCTTTTTCTAAAACTATTATTTCTATAAATCCCATTGCCTGGAGATCTATGATGACTCTAAACCAAGCTGGATGATTCTGGGTTAGAGTCAAGGAGCCAATAGAATCCACTATTCCTGACAGGTGCAGTGGTTCACCCCTGTATTCCCAGCACTTTGGGAGGCCGAGGTGGGCAGATTACTATGTCAGGAGTTCAACACCAGTCTGGCCACTATGGTGAAACCTCCTATCTACTAAAAATACAAAAATTAGCTGGGCATGGTGGCATGCGCCAGTAGTCCCAGCTACTCAGGAGGCTGAGGCAGAAGAATCATTTGAACCCAAGAGGCTCTCTGTTTGTCTATTATTGGTGTATAGGAATGCTTGTGATTTCTGCACATGGATTAATTTTGTATCCTGAGACTTTGCTGAAGTTGCTTATCAGTTTAAGGAAATTTTGGGCTGAGACAATGAGGTTTTCTAAATATATAATCATGTCATCTGCAAACAGAGACAATTTGACTTCCTCTCTTCCTATTTGAATACCCTTCATTTCTTTCTGTTGTCTCATTGCCCTGGCCAGAACTTCCAATATTATGTTGAATAGGAATGGTGAGAGAGGGCATTCCTTGGTCTTGTGCCAGTTTTCAAAGGGAATCCTTCCAGCTTTTGCCCATTCAGTGTGATATTGGCTGTGGGTTAGTCATAAATAGCTCTTATTATTTTGAGATACGTTCCATCAATACCTAGTTTGTTGAGAGTTTTTAGCATGAAGGGCTGTTGAATTTTGTTGAAGTTCTGCATCAATTGAGATAATAGTGGTTTTTATCATTGATTTTGTTGACTTCAATTTTGTTGAAGTTCTCCTCAATTTTCTGCATCTATTGAGGTAATCACGTGGTTTTTATCATTGATTTTGTTTATGTAATGGATTATCTTTATTGATTTGCATATGTTGAACTTCTCCACCCCAAAGCAACAGAATATTCTTTGCAGCACCACATTGTACTTATTCTAAAATTGACCACATAATTGAAAGTAAAACACTCCTCAGCAAATGCAAAAGAACAGAAATTATATCAAACAGTTTCTCAGACCACAGTGCAATGGAATTAGAACATAGGTTTAAGAAACTCACTCAAAACTGCACAACTACATGAAAACTAAACTACAAAATTAAGGCAGAAATAAATAAGTTCTTTGAAGCCAATGATAATAAAGACACAATGTACCAGAATCTCTGGGACGCAGCTAAAGCTTAGAAACTGAACAATCTGCTCCTGAATGACTACTGGATAAATAATGAAATGAAGGCAGAAATAAAGATGTTCTTCGAAACCAATGAGAATGAAGACATAATGTACCACAATCTCTGGGACACATTCAAAGCAGTGTCTACAGTGAAATTTATACCACTAAATGTCCATAGAAGAAAGCAGGAAAGATCTAAAATTAACACCCTAGCATCACAACTAAAAGAACTAGAGAAGCAAGAGCAGACAAATTCAAAAGCTAGCAGAAGACAAGAAATTACTAAGATCATAGCAGAGCTGAAGGAGACAGAGACACAAAAACCCTTCAAAAAATCAGTGAATCCAGGAGCTGGTTTTTTTAAAAGATTAACAAAATAGATAGATCGCTAGCCAGATTAATAAAGAACAAAAGAGAGAATAATCAAATAGACACAATAAAAATAACGGGGAGATCACCACTGATCCCACAGAAATACAAACTACCATCAGAGAAAACTATAAACACCTCTAAATGAATAAACTAGAAAATCTAGAAGAAATGGATAAATTCCTGGACACATACACCCTCCCAAGACTAAACCAGGAAGAAGTCCAATCCCTGAGGAGACCAATAACAAGTTCTGAAATTGAGGCAGTAATTAATAGCCTACCAACCAAAAAAGCCCAGGATCAGATGGATTCACAGCCGAATTCTACCAGAAGTATCAAGAGGAGCTAGTACCATTCCTTCTGAAACCATTCCATACAACAGAAAAAGAGGGCCTCCTCCTTTATGAGGCCAGCATCATCCTGATACCAAAACCTAGCAGAGACACAACAAAAAAAGAAAATTTCAGGACAATATCCCTGATGAACATCGCCGTGAAAATCCTCAATAAAATACTGGCAAACCAAATCCAAGAGCATATCAAAAAGCTTATCTACCTAGATTCGAGATTTTAATCTGTTTCAACTGCCTGATTATCCACTTCCAAAGGCACCAATTCTATTTGATTCAACAAGCATTTCAAACTTCTCTGTATGCCAGGAATTCTGCTAGGTATTGAGTATAAAAACACAAATAAAATAAAGTGTATTTTAAAGTGCTTATACTATTGGAATGCTTGAAAAATGGAAGTTACATTACAGGTTTATGTTTACAAAGTAAGGTAAAATAAGACTTCATAACAAGGTGCAGGATAGCTACAGAGTGGTTATTAGGAAAAATCCCTGAGAAATATGTCATATGCCTTCCAGTCCACAGTCTCCAAACAGAAGAACCAGGTTATCCACTTGAGCTCATCATCATTCTTTATGATCTGGGCAACTCGCTCCTGTGTGCTGCTCTGAACGTAACATAACATTGTCCCTGCCCTAAAGGCTAACAATTCAGGCAGGAAAGACAGCTTGTTCTGACACACTCCTAAATAAGCTTCAAATGTACAAAAGAAAAGCCAGATCAAATCTAAGGAAACAGCATCAGAAACACAGTAAATCTATGATGACTAACTGACCTAACTTATGACCTACAAAAAATAATTTTTCTTCCAAAGACAACTAATGTAGTCATAGCCACCACTATGCCAAACATACAGCTTGATAAATCAATTTAGCCTAAACCAATACATGGTCCAAACATAATATGGCTTTAAATAACTTTGAAAAATATTTCTAGCATCTGAGAGAATTTGTATATTTTTAGATGAGATTTGCATAGCATCTTAAAAACACTTCATTAATTCAACAAATAACTACTGAGTTCTTGGTACACATACAACACTGTGGAAGGTATTAACAGGCACAAATAAAAAAGCTCTGCCCCTGAGACATTTACTATCAAAAACAAAATTTACAGAGTTAAAACCTAATATTTATTACTTGCTCCTGATTGCATGTATTTAGCCTAATTACATAATTAGATGCAATCATGCTGAAAACAAAAGAGAGACTGAATTTTATTTTAAGAAAACTCTCTTGAGGCACAAGATGAGAAAAAAACAGTATGTGAGCCAGATGCCAGAAACCAAAAATTCAGTCTAAACTGTCAATACCAAAAAAGACCACAAAAAGCCCACCGTGAAAGCCTGTGTCTGTCAGTAAAATGAAGAGGTCATCACAGACTATATAGAAAGAAAATGTAGTGTGTGAACTACTCTGAATCTTTATGTATGGAAAAAACCTGAAGGATCATCTAATACAAGTCCAAGATTTTGTGCATTTAAATAATTAATATACGATACTTCGTTAATTAGTTTCAAAGGAGACTCTGATCCCTGTCACACAACTATTTGCTTTCTCCACCATATATGTCAAAAATACTCACCTTTTAAAAGCCTCAACATATTACACCTTCTCTTTACAGTGTCTGAACTCCCTAAATTCTAAGTACAGAGAACATAACAAAAGACATACTCTAATTACCAATGTGCTGGCCGATGAGATGCCACATCACTGCCATAGCAGGATGGGTCACAGTGCAAAGCTCAGCCTCCTGGCTGATTCAGTGCAACCCTTCTCTCCCATCCAATTCCCTGTATCCTGTTCTAGAAGGCAGAAATAATATAACCCTTGCATGTCTCACACACTGAAGTCATTTTCTCAAGCACGTAAACTAGGCCCTCTAACAATGCCAACCATCCCCAGTAAATCTGGGAGTATGGCCTGGATGCTACAACTCAATGCTCTCTGCTTCCGGCTTCTGCGACATCTTCAAAGCCCTCCAGCCCCACACCTGTGCTGCTGTCTGTGTGTTAGAGAGCTTTTCCATAAGGCAGAATCCTTTCTGGTTCTTTACTTTTAGCTGCCTGGGAAATGTCCTTCTCCAATTACCCTGAGTTGCTGGAACAGATGGCATCCTGCTGCTGCCTTGAGACACTGGAATGGTTCTTTTGTTGCAGACAGCACTGATTCTTCAAATGAAGATTTCTGCCTTCCTTAACCTCTCCTCATATTTCAGCCTCCTCTCCCTGCCTCAGCCAGCACCCCAGTAATACATCCTATCAGCCCAAATCCTAGTCCTTGGAAAAGTCAGGCTATTCCTCTCACTATTTGTGCCCACCTCCTCACTTAGCCTGTTCAACCTCAGTCTCGTGTTAGTCTTCAATTTTTATCAAATAGTTAGTCATACCTGGCATTACAGAGGATAGGTACAAAGCGAAATAGATAAAAAATATTCTCCACACTCTTACATAGTTATTAACATTTTTAGTGAAGTTTGGATCATATCCAAACCCTCATTCCCACTCACCAAAAGGCACAATAATATCATAGGTATTTTATATATTAGTAGGAACATTTTAATCTTATAATTTCATAACTTTCAATTAGGTGATTAGAATCACTCCTAAAGCACTACAAATAACAAGGGAGAACTATTATTTTAGGTTCTATTTAGTACTGTGTTAGGACTTCGGTTAAAGGCAGATAACGGTATGTATTACTACTAATGTTTATTATATATGTAAATAATAGTTCTGGTTAGTCCTGTCTTAGGACTTTGGTTAAATGCAGATGATGGTATGTATTACTACTAATGTTTATTACATACATAAATTATATTATGTAAGCAATTTGAACCAAACAGTGAATTCTAAGTCTGACTTCTAGTTGTCTATTCTCCAGTGACCTTATGATGCTTGATAAGGTAGATACATTTTCCAGCCTGAGATTAGATTAGAAGAAAAGCATCAATCCAAAATATGGAATAGTACTGGGGTTATTACATCATCATTAGACATTGTTCAAAGCTGCTCCTTGATCCAGAAGCCCCATTCACAACTAAGCACTGAGAAAAAGATTCATTGCAGCACTATTTACAATAGCAAAGACCTGGAACCAACCCAAATGCCCATCAATGATAGTCTGGACAAGGAAAATGTGGCACATATACACCATGGAATACTATGCAGCCATAAAAATACAATGAGTTTGTGTCCTTTGTAGGGACATGGATGAATCTGGAAACCACCATTCTCAGCAAACTGACACAAGAACAAAAAATCAAACACCGCATGTTCTCACTCATAGGCGGGTGTTGAACAATGAGAACACATGGACACAGGGAGAGGAGCATCACACACTGGGGTCTGTTGCAGGGGACTCGGGGAGGGACAGTGGGTATAAGGAGGTTCAGGAGGGATAACATGGGGAGAAATACCAGATACAGGTGACGGCGGGATGGAGGCAGCAAACCACATTGCCATGTATGTACCTATGCAACAATCCTGCACGTTCTGCACATGTACCCCAGAATCTAAAGTGCAATAAAATATATATTTTTTAAAAAAAAGAGAGAAAAAGATTCTCTGGCAGTATGCTTCCTCGCTCATCCACTACTCACCTCCTGCTATGCAGCCTGGTTCCTAGCAGGCCACAGAGCAGTACTGGTCCTGGGGGTTGGGGACCCCTGCTTAGAGTTCATATGCAGTGCTGACACATGGAGAACAGAAAACAGTGTTCAGAAAGCCCAACTCCTTCCTCTCCCTGACTTCTGTGTCATTACTACCATTAATATTTTCAGTAAGAAATCAAGATAACAAAGTCCAAAATATAAGCTAGTTTTCATCATTTATTTTAACAGTTCCAACATACACACAGTCACAGGCTTATCTTCAAAAGTATAGATTAATGTCATTAAACTCCTTGAATTGTTCATCAGTTATAACAGATTTGAAGTAATTTTCACTATCGTCCTATGATTATAAAAATCCTAATTTCCCAGTAAGTACTCAATATATATTTTCATTTTAGTTCTAAAAGTAATCATCTGTAATACATTTTTATAGAAGCATAGAACATATACTGATGAGGTTTTTGTAAGAGAAATAAGCAATCCTAAGTACTCCTTTCAGTAGTTCCTATTGAATCATAGAATTTAATCAATGAAAAGTACATTAGGAACACTTTGTCTAAGTTCCTTATTTTATCGATTTAAAAAAAAAACAGGCTCACTATGTTTCAGAATATAATGGTAAAGTTGTAGTCTTTTGAATAAAATATGACAATAGAGTTACATTTTAAGAAAAAGAAATCTTTAGAAGCTCTAATTGTACTATTACTACTTCTTGCTGCATTTTTTTCCACATTAAAACCAAGGTTGCATCATTTCATTCTCATGAAATAATGGAGCCCGACTGAAACTGAAAAACTACACACGTTATTCTTCTTACAAAAATATGCACATTTGTGTCACATACTTAAGTTGCGTGCAATAAAGTTTAAAGTTTGTGATGAAAGGAGGTTAATTTTAGAAATACACAGTGTTGTAGTGCCTTTACAAAGGTACTACACACCAGCCTGGATGACAGAGAGAGAGACCCTGTCTTTAAATAAAAAAGGAAGAAGAGAAAAGAAATAATAACACAGAAGGTTGAATCAACACTGGTAAATGATTAGATAGGAAGATGAGAAATTGAGGTTTGTGCATCCTATACAGCAGCTTGAAGAGGAAACACTGTAATTAAAAACTAGAGTTGAATTGATCAGGGAAAGAAAGTGGAATGGGGGGAAATAGTGTTTTGAAAGTTGATATGGAACATATTCCTCAGGTATTTTTACATAAAACTAGCTGGTTGTGTTGACACAGTAAATCACTTAGATCATCATCACAGACAAGATTTGGTGATATGTGTTTCAATATCCACAATAAAAAGAACAAATGAAATGACTGGTCTTAAGAAGATGAGGATCAGCTGATCTTCAAGGTGATTAACACTTCATTTTAGTAGGAAACTATTCTGAATCATATGATACTTACTTAAAAATTATTTTGTCAATTTATAATATTAAATTAATGGTCCTTAGTATATAAAGCATACAAAGTATCTTCTTTCTAATTACATATGCAAAGTTTATCGTCATAACCTTAATAAACATAAAATTCAAAACAGAAGTTTAGCATATGTGGACTTGATTAACCTATTAGAGTTCTCAAATAAAATGAAAAATGTCATTAACTAGGAATAAAACCCCCCAAAATAAGGTTAATGACAATGAAAAAGCAACAGTGACATCTGCTGTCTGTTTGTATAGTTTCCTTAAAACTATTCTCTACACTTCATCTCTTTTCCTTCTGTTTTCATCTATTTTTAACAATGTCATATCTGTTATATAAGAAATGCTTTGATGACTAAGCTCATTCCATCTATTCCATTGACTTGTTCCCAGAGAATTATCGGAAGCAGACTATTTTTAATATATGATCTATGTCTCAGATTTTTAAATACACACACCTTTAAATACTCTGATCAGAGGTTTCACCAAAATTTAAGTTAATAGTTTTATTGCTACTGTTTTTTATGTTCTACCAGTAATGTTTTAGAAAACAAAATAACTTGCTTTATAATCTCTATAATAATATATGAAGCACAATGCAGTCAGTTACCATGACATAACAGCATTTGGATTCCACCATGGAAGAAGAATAGAAATGAACAATTCTAAGACTGAAAATCCTTAAAAAAACAGGAGGGCTAGGCAATAGCTTACATATCCCTGTTAGAAACGACCCCAGTGTTCCACCTCATGATGTATGAAATATCACAATCATACAGTTGTGTCCTTGGTAAATGAATTTGTCACATAAAGTTCTCACCTATTTCACAATGTTCATTTTCATAGAAGAATAAGACATTGGGCCATTAATGATCAGTAGTTACTTGGAGGGAGTGAGTTAATCAGATAGATTTTCTGCTTGACAATCAACTAGTGAATTTTTTATTTGGAGGAGAAAGAAGAGTGACTTGGTCTTAGAGAGACTAGCCCAATAGGACAGGCAGAGTTGTGGGGAGAATTAAGTAGTCAGGGTGTAAGGACACTCATTACTTGATCAAGGGTCAGAAGGGAGGAAAACAACAGAGAAAAGAAAGATATAGTGACACCACAGACAACAAACCTGGACTGCTTTACAACTGTAATCAGTTTTCAAAGTGCCCATTAAACAATCTTTACATGGATATTGAGTAAACAGTAGTAAAGAGCTGTGAAACAATGAAAAGTAAAGAACCAACAAGATGCCTTAAATCATAAACCAGTGATGCAAGTCCAGAAAAAGTATCCCAAGTACATTTGTCTTTTTTGGGCAGAGAGCAGCTTATTTTTCTTATTTAGTAAAAGAAAGAAGGGGTGCTACACAGTCTCTAAGGCATGACAAATGACATCTTTCCTACACCGACAGCACTCACCACAAAACAGAATCTGTGAAAGCTGATCTCAAGGCTCCACATAATAGAAAACAATGCACATATAAAGGTTGTTGGTTTGATAAAAGAAAATCCATTTTTTAAATGACAGTATAAAAAATTCTCTATTGGCGAGAAGCAATTTTCATTCTAAGGAAAAGTGAAATTCAAGAGCTCATATGGGAGTAAAAGATCATTTGCTCTGTTTATTCTTGCCTGAACAGACACATTCTAAATTGATCATCAGTGAAGAATAGGATAAACATTCTAGAGCAAATGTGCCTATGCTCTTGATCCTGACATTTGAAGAAAATTTTTTAAGAACCTTTATATAAAAACAAATCTCCTCAGATAGCACATTAACGTAATATATACAAGGAATCCAAGGTCACGATAAAAGTGCCAAGCCAATGAAGTGATGTTTTTCAATGACACCATTATTTGATCATTTAATCACTAAAAGCAACATTAAGCAATGATCAAAATTAGCAGCAGAGAGAACACTGGAAGTACAAACATGAATAAGCCATGAACTCTGAACCATAGTGTTTTCAGTGTAACAGACAGATAGGGCATAAATATAAGCAAAAGAAAAAATTATTCTTTCCTGCAATTTTCTGGTTCTATTAATACATCATTAGTTAAAGAGTCATGGAATCTTATTGGTTGTCTTCATTGTTTCACTCTGTCACTATTTACTCAATATCCACATAAAGACTGTTTTATCGGGGATGTGGGGTAGGCACTAAGTGAGGGTAGTCAGTTATCTATTGGGAAATTGGGAAAGGTTCTGTTCAGTAGGGAAACGAGATGCGCCTTTGAAAATGAGAAGGCATTCGAAATGTAAACAGCGAAGAGATGCATTTTACACAAAGAAAGAAGCGAGAGGAAGAGCTATAAAGCAATATGACATGGTAGGGAAACTTAGTTCAATAAGTCTGAGCATGGGACGTGAGGAAGGGAGCGATGACAGATGAAGCCAAGGGTGAGCAGGAGTCAGATGTGAGAAGGGTCAGTGAAGCATGCACGGCTCAATTAAGTTCAACACCAACTTTGTAGATATTTTTTGGTTTTTTGTTTTGTTTGTAAAATATGAGCATACAGAAACCTTCTCAATCATATTTACTCATAAGAAAATGGTCTGAGATTTTACCCCCATTGATTTAGGCAAAGAGGACAACAATAAATAATAATAAAAGAATCTTGATAAATCATTCTAAAAATTTCAACAGTAAAGTAAATGACAACATAAAAATGAGGACATCGTCCTAATAAATACTAAGTGTTTCATTTTAAATGCCTTTCTTGTATACTTAGTCCCTCAGAAGTATTGACATGTAAGTTGTAGCCTCAAAAACAATTGAGAAATCAGCTGTCTTCATTAAACATTTTTTCTGGGCACACAGCTGGAAACTTCCCATTCATTCAGCACTTGCTCATGGGTGAGACAGCTTAATACTTTTCCAAGAGCATGCGTGCCAAGACTTAATGGGTTCTGGACAGACATCTGGTAAGGGCTATCAGAACCACCTGGACTGCAGAAAAAGCTTTTAGGTTCGAGAAGGAAATCCTCATGTGTTCTTTTTCCCTGACTGGTATCTGTGACAGGCAGGTGCCTCCTGAAATGAAAATTTAAGTGACCTTTGCAAGGAAAGTCTACAACCAGAGTCATGACAAAGATGAAACAAAGAAGATGAGATATTAGTCTAAGTTAGTGATAGTTATGATGTGAATTATCTCTTAGGTACCATGTGTCTTGCAGACCCTTTAATCCTACTTAGAATATCAAGCCTTGAAAGAATAAAGGTATTAGTAAATGCTCAAGAGATATAAGAAGAACTGAGCTCATAAGGTCCTGATACTCGTATTCTATTAGTGTCTTTCACTTACACAGGTATACATATATGATACTATATATTTATACTGCAATTAGAAGGAGAGAAGAAAAATATATTAGAAAACAATATTAAATTGTACATCTAGTCTACACTGCACTCTTGCCTAGACACACAAAAATTTTGATTAGGACACTAAAAAATATCTTCTCCTATACAACAACATGCAAGACTCCATCCAGAAGGCTTCTCAATATTATTCATTTGCTATTTCTATTTCATTCTTTCATAAACAAAGGCATTTCTAACAAACTGCCAGCTGATGCTAGTGCTGCTGGTGCATGGAACACGCTTTGAGTGGCAATGCTTTCAAACATAATGAGCATAACTTACCTGTCTCAGGAAGACTTTACTAATTCCTATATAGGAGAGATCCATCCAAGAGATTTTCTTTGTTAATTATGCATCCTCCATCCTAATTTCCTCATCAAATTCTCTGCAATTCTGAGCAGACCAGTTAAATCTACATTCAATAATAGTAAGAGCCAGTTTTGTTTAGTGGCATAATGAGAAATCTAGGGTCAGAGAGTTATAGATCCATATGCCATTCCTGCCTACCGAACATATTGACCATGGGAAAGTATTTAAACTGGTCTAAACCTTAATTTTCTCTTCTATAAAACAGAGACACCACTAGTAAATACTTGAAAGATTTATTTTGAGGATTACATAAAATAACCTATATAATATAAAATAACCTATATAACACTGTCTGGTCAGCACTCCACAAATACTAGCTATTCATATGAATGCAATGCGGCTGCCAAGTTATGCATCGAATTTGTGATAAAGCCTTTGAGGCTTGAAACTCATAGCCTGACTAGTCCAGTTGAATATTTTGCTGTCACAACCACCAGTTGTGCACATTCTCTAGGTCTGTTAATCCATTTTTGTTTACAAATACTGAGTGAAAACCAACACTTCCAATGTCTACATGTATATTTTAACAGAGGGGGAGTTTGCCATTTTTTTTGGTGGGGGGTGGGAGGGCTTATATATGCAAACAATAGAATTTAATTGAGTTAGTTTTAGCAGAAAAGGCTTTGTAGAAGGTTATTAGCTAGCTCACAGAATCCCTAAAAGGATCAAAGAATAAAACTTGAAGGCAAATAATAGATAGGGTCAATAAGCTAAGAAATAAATAGTGAGAAAAAAAAGCATAGCACATTGTGGGTCTGCTCTAACAAACACCACTGCCAATCTTACCATTTTGTACACTTAATTCTGAATGCCAGAATTTCCCCACAGTCACTCTAGAAAAAGTCACATTCACATAGAGAATATATGAAGGTGGTTACTAGAGGCTGGGAAGAGTAGGGGGTGAAGGGAGATGAAGAGAGGTAAATTAATATATATAAAATTACAGTCAGATTGAAAAAATAAGATGTAATGACTTCTAGTACCAAAATGGTGGCATAGAAGCAAGCTGGCTTCATTCCACACCCACACCCACCCCCCAACACATACACAGAGAAAGCCAAAAGCAAATATAGAGCACCAAGATTTTCACCAGTAATATCTCAGAGCTCAAATATGAGGATGAGTCAGTTTCCAACACCACAGAAACATGAAAAAAATTCAAGCAAACACTAAGAGATTCAGATTTCAATATCTGTAACACCCTTACCTCCAATCTGCCTGACACCAAGCATGTGGAAATTTTTCCCTGACTCATGGTTTCTACACTAGAAATATCTCCCCTGACTCATAGTTTCTACAGTGGAAAAGGGTGAACAACCAGCTTCCCCATCATCTTGGGTTCCCTGAAGGTGACTTGTCCCTGCTTCAACCCACAGGAAGCATCAGAAGTTCCTAAAAAAGAAAATATCCCTGAGAATGGCCATAGACAAAGGTGGGAGATGGGACTACCATCCCAGCCATGGAAACTCTGTTTTGTAACTTGACCTAGAAGATGCCAAATCAGAGTGGTTGTTCAACCACACTGTAGAAGGTTCATCCCACAGGTCCCTCAGACTTGAAACTCTAGCCCACCTTCCACACTGCTAGGATATCATCTATAGGACCTCCTCTATTTGGGATAGACAGCAATACAGTTGTTTGTTACAGCCAAGTCAACCTAGTATTAAGGTGCCATCTAGTGCTAAAAAGAAAGCAGTGACCCAGCAGGAAAAAAATGTAAAAATTCAACAGGTAAATTGCAAAATACCTCTAAGCAAACATAACTGATAAGAACAAAACAGGCCAGACAGAGAAGACTGGAATAGATAGCTAATTCTTTAATGCAAAGACTTAAGATGTACACCCATAAGGAACAACAGCAAACAGGGAACCATGACTTCCCCAAACAGACAAAGCAAGGAACCAGTGACTGATCCTAACAAGATACCAATATGTGAGCTCTATGACCAAAAATTCAAAACAGCAGTTTTAAGGAGACTCAGTGATATCCAAGATAGTATATAAAGGCAATTCAGAAATTAAACAGAAAAATTTAACAAAGAGAATAAAATTATTAAAAACAGAAAAGAAATCTTAGAACTGAGAAATATACTTGCTGAGCTAAAAAAAATTCATTTGTCTCTCAACAGCAGTATAGATCATGTAGAGGACAAAATCAGTAAGCTCAAAGACAGGCTATTTGAAATTACACAGTCAGAGGAGAAAAAAAAAGAATGAAAAGGAATGAAGATCACCTGCAATACACAGAAAATTACCTCAAAAGACAATATCTAAGAATTATTGATGTTCAAGAAGGAGCTGAGCAAGAGCAAGGAGTAGAAAGCTTATTAAAATAAATAATAATGGAAAACTTCCCAAAACTTAAGTAGGACATAAATATCCAGGTATAGGAAGATCTGAGAACCCCAAACAGATTCAAACCAAATAAGACTACCCCAAGGCACATAATAACCAAACTCTCAAAGGTCAAGGATAAAGGAAAGATCCCAAAGGCAGCAGAAGATAAAAATCAAGTAACATATAAAGGAGCTCCAATTCATCTAGCAAAAGGCTTCTCAACAGAAACCATACAGGCCAGGAGGGAGTGGACCAACATTTCCTCTGTGCTCTGAGAAAACAACTGCTATATCTAGCAAAGCTAACCTTCAGAATGTAGAATAAAGAATACTATATCTAGCAAAGCTAACCTTCAAATATGAAGAAGAGATAAAGTCTTTCCCAAAGAAAAGTTGAGAGAATTCACCACTACTGCAAAAAGATGTTCTTCAATCTGAAAGAAAAAGACACTAGGGTGCATGAATAAAACAATTAAAGGCATAAAACCCACTGGCAAAATTAAGCACAAAGACAACCCCAGAATACTCCAATATAGTAATTGTGTGCAATCCATGTATATGTCTAGTATAAAGCCCAAACGACAAATATATCAAAAACAATAATACTACAGCAATCTATTAAGAGATACGAAATAGAAAAATGTAAATTGAGACAACCAAAAGTCAAAATGATGGTGGAGGAGGAATATAGTTAAAGTATAAAGGTTCTTTTTTTGTTTGTTTCTATTCTGTGTGTGTGTATGTGATCTAACTTGTCATCCCTTTAAAATAAATTGTTTGTATCGATAAAATGTTTTTGTAAGTCTCATAAGGACAATGAAAAAAACCTTTAATAGATATACAAAAATAAAAGCAACTAATTAAAACATCCTACCAGAGAAAATCACATAACCACAAAGGAAGATAATAAGGAAGGAAGAAAGAGAGGAGTTACTAAACGACCATAAAACAAGCTATAAAAATAGCAGTAGTAAGTCCTTACTTACCAGTAATAACAGTGAAATGTAAATGACCTCAGTTCTTCAATTTTAAGACATGGAGGAACTGAATGGATAAAGAAACAAGACACAACTAATGCTGTCTGCAAAAAAACTACCTCACCTATAAAGACAGACATAAACTAAAAGTGAAGGGATGGGAATGATATTCCATGCAAGTAAAAAAACAGAAGTAGCTATGAATGTATCAGAAAAAAATAAACTATAAGTAAAAAACTGTTAAAAGAGACAAAGGTTACTATATAGTGATATAAGGGTTAATTTTACAAGAGAATATAACAATTATCTGTACATCCAACACTGGAGCACCCAAGTATATAAAGTAAGAAGCAGCAGAGCTAAAAAAGGAGATAGACAGCAATACAATAATAATACGGACCTCAGTACCCCACTCTCAGTAACAAAAAGATGATCTGGACAGAAAATCAACAAAGGAACAGTGGAGTTAAACTGCACACTAACCAAATAGGACTAACTAATATTTTCTGAACATTTTACCCAACCGCTACAATTTAAAGAATAAACCAGATTCTTAAGTCACAAAACAAATCTAAACAGAGAAAACTGAAAACTCAGAAAATAAAAATCACATGAAATATCTCTTCTGACCACAATGGAATAAAACTAAAAATCAATTAAAAAAAAGAATCTCAGAAACTACACAAATCTCAAAATCAATAAAAAGAGGAATCTCAAAACTACACAAATACAGGAAATTTTAATACATGCTTCTGAATGGTGAATAGGTGAGTAAAGAAGATAAGAAAGAAATTTTAAAATTTCTAGAAACAAATGAAAATACAAATATAACATACCACAGATTTTGCTATATCCATAGATTACAGCAAAAGCAGTGCTAAGAGGGAAGTTTATAGCAATAAATAACTATATCAAAAAAGTAGAAAAACTTCAAATAAACAATCTAATGATGCACCCAAGGAAATAGAAAAGCAATAGTAAACTGAACTCAAAATTAGTAGAAAAAATAAAAAAATAAAGATCAAAACAGAAATAAATGAAACTGATTCTAAAAAAACACAGAAGATCAATGAAATAAAAGGTTGGTTTTTAAAAGATTAAACAAAACTGTTTTGACAAACTGTTAGCTAGACTAAGAAAAAGATAAAATCAGAAATGAAAAAGAAGACATAACTGAGACTACAAAAAAAAACAAAATCAAAGAATCATTAGAGCCTATTATGAACAACTATATGCGAACAAATTGGAAAACCTAGAAAAATGGATAAATTCCTGGACACATACAACCTACCAAGATTGAACCATGAGGAAATAGAAAACCTCAACAAATCATTAACAAGTAATGAGATCAAAGCCAAAATAAAAAATCTCCCCTCAAAGAAAAGCCAAGCCCAGCAGCTTCAATGCTGAACTTTATCAAACATTTAAAGAAGAATGAATACCAATTATACTCAAACTCTTCAAAAAGAAATGAAGAGGAGGGAATACTTTCATACTCATTCTACCAGGCCAGCATTATTCTGACACCAAAACAAGACAAGTATACAATAAAAAAAGAAAACTACAGGCCAATATCACTGATGAGCACAGATGCCAAAATTTTCAAAAAATACTGCAAGCCAAATTCAACAATACATTAAAAACATCATTCACCATGATCAAGTAAGATTCATCCCAGAGATGCAAGGATGGCACTACATACACAAATGATAGGTCACATTAACAGAACCAAAAGCAAAAGCCATATGACCATTTCAATAGATGCCAAAAAAAATTCACTAATATTTAACATCCTTTTATGATTTAAAAAAATTGGGTATAGAACAAATATACCTTAAAATAACAAAGGTCATATATGACAAACCCACAGCCAACATCATACTGAACAGGAAAAAAATGTCAGAGGAAAGACTTCAAAAAAGATCTAAGAGACAAGGATGCCCACTTTAACATTTTTATTCAGCATAATACTGCAGTCCTCACCAGAGTAATTAGGCCAGGGAAAAAAATGAAGGACATTCAAATTAGGAGGAAGTTAAATTAGCTTTGCATGCAGACAACATAATCTTATATTTATGATTATACAAAACCTAATGACTTCACTGAACAAAAAGAAAACATGGTAGAGCTGATAAATAAATTCAGTAAAGTTGCAGAATACAAAATCAATGTACAAAGAACAGTGGCATTGTATACATCAATAGCAAACAATCTGAAAAAATATTAAGAAATCAATCCCTTTTATAATAGTTACAAAGAGTTTTAAATACCTAGGAATCAACTCAGCCAAAGATACGAGTGATTTATACAAAGAAAATTATAAAACTATATGAAAAAAATTAAACAGGACAAAAAAAGTGGAAAGACAGTCCATGCTCATCGATTAACAGAATCAATATTATTAAAATGACCATTCTACCCAAAGAAATTGACAGATTCAATGCAATCTTTATCAAAATGCCAATGACATTCTTCATCCTGGGGATGCAAGGCAGGTTCAACATACTCAAGTCTACAAACGTAATTCACCACATAAACAGAACCAAAGACAAAAACCACATGATTATCTAAATTGATGCAGAGAAGGCCTTTGATAAAATTCAACAGCACTTTATGCTAAAAACCCTCAATAAACTAGGTATTAACGGAACATATCTCAAAAAATAAAAGCTATTTACAACAAACCAACAGCCAATATCGTACTGAGTGGGTAAAAACTGGAAGCATTCCCTTTGAAATCTGGCACTAGACAAGGATGCCCTCTCTCACCACTCCTATTCAATATAGTACTGGAAGTTCTAGCCACAGCAATCAGGCAAGAAAAAGAAATAAAGGGTATTCAATTAGGAAAGGAGGAAGCCAAATTGTCTCTATTTGCAGACGACATGATTGTATATCTAGAAGACCCCATCATCTCAGCCCAAAATCTCCTGAAACTGATAAGCAACTTCAGCAAAATCTCAGCATACAAAATCAATGTGCAAAAATCACAAGCATTTCTATACACCAATAACAGACTTAAAGAGAGCCAAATCAAGAATGAACTGCCATTTACAATTGCTACAAAGAGAATAAAATACCTAGGAATACATCTAACAAGGAACGTAAAGGACCTGTTCAAGGAGAACTACAAACCACTGCTCGATGAAATAAGAGCGGACACAAACAGATGGAGAAACATTCCATGTTCATGATTAGGAAGAATCAATATCGTGAAAATGGCCATACTGCCCAAAGTAATTTACAGATTCAATGCTATCTCCATCAAGCTACCAATGACCTTCTTCACAGAACTGGAAAAAGCCACCTTAAATTTCATATGGAACCAAAAGAGAGCCTGCATAGCCAACTCAATTCTAAGCAAAAAGAACAAAGCAGGAGGCATCACACTACCGGACATCAAACTCTACTACAAGGCTACAGTAATCAAAACAGCATGGTACTGGTACCAAAACAGAGATATAGACCAATGGAACAGAACAGAGGCGTCAGAGGCGACACAACATATCTACAACCACCCGACCTTTGACAAACCTGACAAAAACAAGCAATGGGGAAAGAATTCCCTGTTTAATAAATGGTGTTGGGAAAACTGGCTAGCCATGTGCAGAAAGCAGAAACGGAACTCCTTTCTGACACCTTACACTAAAATTAACTCCAGATGGATTAAAGACTTAAACATAAGACCTAACAGCATAAAAACCCTAGAAGAAAATCTAGGCAAAACCATTCAGGACATAGGCGTAGGCAAGGACTTCATGACCAAAACACCAAAAGCATTGGCAACAAAAGCCAAAATAGACAAATGGGACCTAATCAAACTCCACAGCTTCTGCATGGCAAAAGAAACAGTCATTAGAGTGAATCGGCAAACAACAGAATGAGAAAAAAATCTTTGCAGCTTACCCATCTGACAAAGGGCTGATATCCAGAATTTACAAAGAACTAAAACAGATTTACAAGAAAAAAACAAACAAGCCCATTCAACAGTGGGCAAAGGATATGAACAGACACTTTACAAAAGAAGACATACATGAGGCCAACAAACATGAAAAAATGCTCATCATCACTGGTCATTAGAGAAATGCAAATCAAAACTACATTGAGATACCATCTCACGCCAGTTAGAATGGCGATCATTAAAAAATCTGGAGACAACAGATGCTGGAGAGGATGTGGAGAAACAGGAACACTTTTACACTGTTGGTGGGAGTGTAAATTAGTTCAACCATTGTGGAAGACAGTGTGGCGATTCCTCAAGGACCTAGAAATAGAAATTCCATTTGACCCAGCAATCTCATTACTGGGTATATATCCAAAGGATCATAAATCGTTCTACTATAAGGACGCATGCACACAAATGTTCATAGCAGCACAGTTTACAATAGCAAAGACCTGGAATCAACCCAAATGCCCATCGATGATAGACTGGACAGGGAAAATGTGGCACATATACACCATGGAATACTATGCAGCCATCAAAAATGGTGAGTTCATGTCTTTTGTAGGGACATGGATTAACCTGGAAACCATCATTCTCAGCAAACTGACACAAGAACGGAAAATCAAACACCGCATGTTCTCACTCATAGGTGGATGTTGAACAATGAGAACACATGGACACAGGGAGAGGGGCACTACACACTGGGATCTGTTGGCGGGAAATAGGGGAGGAACAGCGGGGGGTGGGGAGTTGGGGAGAGATAGCATGGGGAGAAATGCCAGATATAGGTGAAGGGGAGGAAGGCAGCAAATCACACTGCCACGTGTGTACCTATGCAACAATCTTGCATGTTCTTCACATGTACCCCAAAACCTAAAATGCAATTTAAAAAAAAGAAAAATAATTAAAAATCAAAAGATATTTCAAGTAAAATATAGACTTTGTCTAAAAAAAAAAAAAACTAAATGTATATGGAACCAAAAAGATCCTGAATGCCAAAGAAAGGTGAGGGAGGAATGAAGCTAGAGGCATCACACTACCTGTCTTCAAAATATAGTACAAAGCTATGATAACCAAATCAACATGCGACTGTCTTAAAAACACATAGACCAATTGAAAAAAATAATGTACTCAGATATAAATCCATATATTTACAGCCAACTCATTTTCAACAAAGGTTCCAAGAACATACAGTGGGGCAAGGACAGTCTCTTCAATAAACGGTTCTGTGAATAATGGATATCCATATGCAGAAGAATAAAACTAGACACATATATACAAAATCAAATCAAAATGGATTGAAGACTTAAATCTAAGACTTGAAAATATGAAAACATTAGAAAATGTTAGGGAAATGCTGCAGGACATTGGTTTGGGCAAAGATTTTTTTGTGTAAAACTTCAAAAGCACAGGCAACAAAAGCAAAAATAGACAAATGGGATTACATCAAGCTAAAAAGCTTCTGCACCACAAAGGAAACAATCAGCAAAGTAAGGAGACAACCCACAGAGTAAGAAAAAATATTTACAAACTATTCATCTGACAAGGGATTAACAACCAGAAAATATAAGGATCTGAAACAACTCAATTACAAAAAAAGAAATTTAATTAAAAATTGGGCCAAAGAGCTGGATAAACATTCATAAGAAGCGATTCAAATGGCCAAAAAGTATTTAAAAAGCTCAGTATCACAAATCATCTCAGAAAAGCAAATCAAAACCACAATGAGATATATCTGACCCCAGTTAGAGTGGCTTTTATCAAAAAAACAGGCAATAATGGATACTGGCAAAAATGTGGAGAAAAGGGAACCTTTGTACACGGTAAGGAATGTAAAGTACAACGGCTGTGGAAAACAGTATAGAGGTTCCTCAAAAAACTGAAAACAGAACTACCACATGATCTAGCAATTCTACTACTGGGTACATAGCCAAAAGAAATGAAACAATATATCAATGAGATACCTGCACTCCCAGGTTTATTGTAGCATTAATTCAAAATATGGAATCACCCTAAGTATCTATCGATGGATGAATAAAGAAAACGTGGTATGTGTGTGTGTATACACAGAGACACACACACACACACACACACACACACACAATGGAAGGTCATTCAGCCATTAAAAATAATAAAATCTTGTCATTTGCAGCAACATGGATGGAAGTGGAGGTCATTATGTTAAGTAAAATAAGACAAACACAGAAAGACAAATATTGCACATTGTCATTCATATATGGAAGCTAAAAACTGAATCACATGAAGACAGAGTATCTAGATTAGTGGTTATCAGAGGTCAGGAAGTAAAAGAGTGAGGAAGGAATGAATACAGCTTAATTGATGGGTACAAATATGCAATTAGAAAAAAGAAATAAGACCTGGTTTTTGATCAGTAAGGTGATGCTACATAACATTAATCTATTGTGCATTTCAAAATAGCTAGAAGATAATAATTTGCATGTTCCTAGCATAAAGATAAATATATAAGGTGATGAATATTCCAATTACCCAGTTTTGATTATTTGAATGTATCAAATTATCACAGGTGCCTGAAAATAAGGACATCTATTATTTATCAATTTAAAAAAAAAGACTTAGTGTTCAGTAAATCAGTAGGGTGACGACAGTAAACAATGATGTGGTGTATATTTTGAAATAGCTAGAAGAGAATAATTTGAACATTCCCAGCATAAAGAAAAGGTAAATGTTTAAAGTGATAAATATACCAATTACTTTGATCATTACATATGATATTAATGTATCAAAATATCATATGTATATCTATTATGTATCAATTTCAAACAGAAAAGAAAAAATGTTTAATTCACCTTCACAAGCATGCTTACAGAAGCTCTAGTCTCCCTGCATGCAACCACCACATCAGGTGACTTGACTCCATTTCGCAGTCTTGTACAGCTCTGCAGCGGCAATGGAACCTAAGAATGTAATTCATCACTTCCTAAGAGAAGATTAATCTAGCAGAGGATTGGAATGAGTATTGAGTGAGCCAACCTATAGTATTTGCCACAACCTATTTCCTATATTTTGGTTTTCTCCACCTTATGAAGGAAGGTATAAGGTAAGTGGCAGAGCCTGCCACACACTATAAAAAAGAAAATGTCAGATACTCACCTTCTTAGTGACCCTGGCAGCTACAGTATGGACCTAAGACCACTTTGCACTCAACAAATGCATCCACTTAGATCCTGAACTGTAAAGAAATAATACAAAGAAGAGGACGATGTGAGAAATTTACTCTGGCAACCATCCTGGTCAACATGGTGAAACCCCGTCTCTACTAAAAATAAAAAAAATTAGCTGGGCATGGTGGCACGTGCCTGTAATCCCAGCTACTCAGGAGGCTGAGGCAGGAGAATTGCCTGAACCCAGGAGGCGGAGGTTGCGGTGAGCCGAATTCGCGCCATTGCACTCCAGCCTGGGTAACAAGAGCGAAACTCCATCTCAAAAAAAATAAATAAATAAAATAATAATAATAATAATATTCTTGGAGTAGCAATGGCAACAGTGCTAGTAACCCCTATCCAGGGTCCATTATTACTGCTATTAATGATGCAAAGTACAGCACCAGGCTCAGCAGCACAGTAGTGGTATCCTTACAGGTCGTGATTTTAGGCATTGTTCCTAGCTCTGTAGCCCCAGAAATTCTGTGCAACTAAATGTCCTTACAATGAATTCATTTTCTGTTTACATCATGTAGAATTGCTTTTAACTAAGAACACTGACTAATACATAAATTGGTACCAGTTGTAGCTGCAGACAATGGTCCCTTCAAAAAACTGAATTGAATAAAAAGCAAAAACAATAAAAATTATCCTGCATTAAGGAATAGGAATCTGAAAGTCCATTGCACACATTATCACCTTCAAGAAGTTCTAAATGAAGGCAAGGCTCATGAGGATGCAGGCAATGCCACAGAAGTGTAGAAACAGCATAGGAATTCAAGAACTGTGAGGCATGGAGGTTGCTTCTAATAGTGCTTCACTGCTTCAAGCAAAAGAATGACAAGTTGAAATCACAAATTCTTGGCTAGAGGCATGAAGTGAAATCCCATGTTTCTCTGACTGCTAAAAGGATCTCTTATCACTTTCAGCCGTAGGCTGAGATAACTGAATATCAGACTCAAACTTTGATCCTGCAGGTTTCTAAATTACAGTGTCAGTTGAATTCACAGCCTACTGAGATCACTTAGGTGAAAGTAAAAGTACTGATCTGGACAGAACAAAACTGAGATATAGAATGGAGGGAAATGAATAAATTTGGATGTCATGAGTACCCTGAACCTACCAAATCCCCTGACAGTCCCTTGCTGGCCAAGGCAGTCTTGTTTCCCTTGTCTGGTGAGGTGCAGAAGGAATAAATTATCTATGGTAATGGAGATGGTTGTCACAAAAATCAAGTTTTTAGGTAGCAGGGATAGCAAAGCTGATGGCAGCTTCTGGAGGCCATTGCTAGCAATGTCAACAGTTCAAGCTGTAGTTCTTAGCAGCAGTGACAGCAATGTCCCTACTGAGCTAGCTCTGCAGCATGATTGGACTATTGTTCCCATCTGCATAGTCCCAAGACTAGCAAAGCCCAATGTCCTTTGAATAAATAATTTTCTTCTCCAATCAGCCAAATCTGGTCTCCACTGCTTACAACTATGAACTATATGCTTAGAAATTTCAATAACAGCTTTTTCTTTTACCCTTTTCCCTCCCGCAAAATGTAGTCAACATATAAAATATTTCAACTCTGATTGCTTTGGAATGGTAAGTCCATAACTGATCTAAATCTTTCTTATAATAAGAACTCATGCTCAGAGTTGCAGGCTCCCTGCCTGTAAATTTTAATAAGAGATTCATAGCTGTTTGCTACTTACAGAGAAAATTTATTCCCATCTACCTTTATCCATCTTTGTCTCTTTTATATGCAATATTATTATTCACAGTTTTCCAGTGAATTATCAAAGAAAAGGCAAACAAAAACTGCTCCTAGTAGCAGCAGTCATCTAATTTATCAAATCATAACCTACAAATTCTTACATAAGCAATTGCCTGGTCAGTCTTACACCATGACAAACTAAATGCCTGATAAACAGTCACAATCCCTTATAAAATTTATTATAAAGACATTCAAAAACTCCAGCAAAGGGCATTATTGGTTTGATGGCAAAAACCATAGATCAAGCGTAACTCATACCTTTGGTGATAATTCCATTCAAGCCCTTAAAAATCTGACTATAAGTACATATATTTGCTCTTTTTTTTGAGCAATAAAGAGAGGTTGTTTTACTTCAGGAGATGCGTAATAGTTTACTAATCTCATGGTTACTCCATCGCATAAGCTTATACATCTTTTCAGAGTTACTCCACCCCATCTCCTGGGCCTTGGATGCTTGTCAGAACCTCACCAGCCCATCTCTTCATCTCCTGACACCACTGCCTACCTCACCCAGGCAAGCTTCGCATGGCCTTCCTTGAGGGTATCCTACAGTAGCCACGGTGGCTCCTCCCACTACCTCTAGGTCCAAATGAAGCCCAGGCCACAGGGTATGGAATCTGACTTCCCCAAAGGCTGCCCCGGGGGGCATATAATATAACCCTAGACGCACAGGATGAATTTTGGCCCAAGGGGTGAACTGTGACCAATGTGGGAGAGAAGATGGAAAGAAGCTAAAAAAAAAAAAAAACATTTTCCTTTCTTCCCTACCTCCAAAGAGGCCTCTAATTCCACAAGGGCATCTGGAAGAAGCCCTACATGTGTTTTTGCATGAAGAATAGGCCTTCATGTCTTTGATAATACTGTCTTGTATTCACCTTCTGTTTTTCCCTGCCTCCCTTCCCTCATTCTTGGATTGTATTTCCCAAAGTAGAATTAGCAGGTCAGCTTTACCATGGGTTCTTTTTCCTAGGGAAACCAGGCTAAGACAATTACTTTTAGAATTAGAAATGATAAAGAAGAAAAATTAAATAGACTTGTATATCAAGAGTTCATGGCTAAAGAGAATTATGTTCATGAAAATGACTTGCTAACATATATCAATGTGATTACAGAAATTATTATTGCTATTATTACCTATGTAATCTGTCTTCCTTGAAGGGCAATATTCCATGTATTATAGAAACAATTTCCACCATTTTTTAAACATTTTCTTAAACCCTTGTCTAAATTACAGTCTTTCAATAACCTTGATGCAATATGAGAGGAGTCACCAAGTCATGTAGATTCTGTCTCCCAAATACACCTTTATACCTTTCCTCTCCACTAACACAGCTTTACTCCAGGTACTCATCACTTCTCACTAAAAGCAATCCAAGAGTATCATGCCCAATTGCAATTGCCCCCTCCTCCAGTCTCATCTGCACGTACTGCATTCTACATCCTGCAGCCAAGTCATCTCCACCTGGCTGTCTATTAATGCTCCTTCGGCACCTGCCTCAGAAAACATTTCCTACCTTCCAGCTTTCTACAAGTCTCCTCACTGAGCTCTCTAAACACTTTTCTTGCACCTCTTACCACATTATTGTCGGTGTACTTGCCTCTCTGTCCCTCCCCTGCCACATCCCCTCCCCCAACACAGACAGTAAGATTCATGAGGGAAGGAGCTATCATTTCATCCCTCCTCCTCTGGCATAGTCCATGGAAAATACTGGGTGCTCAATGAAATGTCCAAAGTGAAATTAAAATGACTAGAACATTTCCAGAATTAGAAAAATGATAAAAACTTGTATTGTCAGATACCAACCAATATTTTTTAAAAATCAACTTCTAGATATAATAAAACTTTAGAAAAGCAGAAAAAAAAGAAAATATTAAAAAGAAGCAGAAATATAAAACATATTTAGAAGGAAACAACAATTAACAGAGAATAGACAACAATAGCTACTGACATAATAAAAAGAAGAGAAGGAGAATTACTATCAATCTAGTATTCCATATCCAGGTAAAATATTATTCTAGAGTGAGAAAGGAAGATATTTTCCAATAAACAAAACTGGAGAGCTTAATAATCATGGACCTTGTTGAAAAACAACTAAAAATAAGTAATTCATAATGTGAAAAACATACACATACACATAATCTTAGAGAAAGACAAACATATATACACTGAAGACAGAGAGGATTCACAAAGCTCAAGGCTGATTCTGAACAAATACTGGACACAAACCACTGACAAACTGATCAAAAAATATATAAGTAAAATAAAATAAGCTCAAATGACAATATTAGGAATAAAAATAGATATAGCTTATTTTTGTAATTCCTTCTATTCTTTCATTCAATAAATATTTATGAAGCCTCTACGACATGCCATACTGTTCTAAGAGCTGGAGATACTGCCTGGAAAAAGTAAAAACAAAACAGCGTAAATTTAGTAAGAAGGACAAACAATAAACAAAACGTTTTTAATGGTAACAAATGTTGGGGAGAAAAATAAAATAGGAAAGTTGGAGATGGGAGATTCAAACTGAAATTTTACATTTGATTTTAAATCTTCAATATTAACCAAAGAAATTATAGCAACTTTATGTCAATAAAGTTTAAGATGCATGTGAGGTCACTTCTTCCAAAATACAACTTTTACTACTAGCCTAAGAAGAGGAAAAAACTGACTAAACCCAAAATAATTAAATCCAATAAATTGACAGAAAAAAATCTAAACACTAAAAATACACAGGCACAAAATCAAAAAGCACACAAGGAAATATATTTAACATGCCAATCAATATTATAAATAGTGCTCATTATACACATGAGTAGCGAATGTGTATAAGAATAATACACAGCAACCTTAGGACAGAGTTTAACTCTAAGAGAAGCCATAGAAAAGATGATGAGTGAGACATTATGTTTTTATTGGGTTATGCATTCACAAATAACTATTTACTTTTAAATATATTTCCTTGTGCATCTGAATACATAGGTGAGTTCTAACACAAAATTAAAGAAAAGATAATCCCTATCTTACACAAACTACTGTGGAAAATACAAAAAAAGAAAAAAATGCCCAACTCATTTTTGAAAAGTAGACTACCTGTACTAAAATCAGAAATATTAAAAAGCAGAGAGAAAAGTTTTAGGCAATCACAACAATAGATACAAAATTTGCAAATAAAACCACTGAATCATATATTAAAAATAAATATAAAATGATTCAGGCTAGGCACAGTGGCTCACGCCTGTAATCCCAACACTATGGAAGGCCAAGGCTGGTGGATTACCTGAGGTAAGGAGTTCAAGATCAGCCTGGCCAACATGGTGAAGCCCAGTTTCTATTAAAAATACAAAAATTAGCTGGGCATGATGCCACACACCTGTAATCCCAGCTACTTGGGAGGCTGAGGCAGGAGAATTGCTTGAACCTAGGAGGCAGAGGTTGCAGTGAGCCGAGATCATGCCACTGTACTCTAGTCTGGGCGACAGCACAAGTCTCCAACCGAAAAAATGGGGGTGTGTGTGTGTGTGTGTGTGATTCACCGAGATTTATTCCAGGAACCCAAAATAATTTAATGTACGAAATTTATCATTGTAATTCACCATTTTAACAGACCAAAGAAAAAACAATAATTTTATTATTTTATTTGTGATTTTAAAAAAAAACTTCTAAGTAAGCTAATTCTAAGAGCAAACTTCTTAAACGTAATTAAAGGTTCCTGCCAAAAACCTAAACCAAGTATTTTAATAAAAGGAAAAACGTTAGTTGCTTCCAAGTAATGTCAGGAACAAGAAAAATACTCACCAATACCATTTCTATTCAACCTTGTTCTAGAGGACTTCACTAAGACAACAAATCAAGAAAAAGAAATGAAAAGTATAAGTCTTGAAAAGGAAGAAATAAACTGTTAAAATATGTTATATATATGATTATCTGCATACAAAGCATATGAACATTGTCAAGTCATTCAAACTAATAAAAACCTTCTCAGCAATATGTGCACACAAAAGCCTCCACACAGATGTTTATAGAAGCTTTATTCATAATTGCCAAAACTTGGAAACAACTAAAATGTCTCTCAGCAAGTTAACAAATAAATAAACTTTAGTACATACAGACAATGAAATATTATTCCACACTAGAAAAAAGTTGAGCTATCAAGCCATGAAAAGACACAGAAGAAACTTAAATGCATCTTACTAAGTGGATTCCAACTATGATAGTCTGAAAAAGGCAAAACTATAAGGACAGTAAAAAGATGAGTGGTTGCCAGAATTTAGAGGGGAGAGAAGGATGAACAGGTACAGCACAAAGGGTTTTTAGGGCAGTGAAACTACCCTGTATGACTCTATGATGGTAGATACACATCATTATACACTTTTCCAAACCCACAGAATGTACAACACCAAGAGTGGACTGTAAAGTAAACTGTGGATGATGATGTGTTAATGTAGGCTCATCAATTATAACAAATGTACCACTCTGGTACATTGATAATGGGGGAGGCTATGAATGTGGACAGCGGACATATGGGGGGATATGGGGATCTCTGTAACTTTTGCTCAATTTTACTGTCAATTTAAAATTGTTCTTTAAAAAAGTATACATTTTTAAAAGGTTCAACAAGGTCACTAGCCAGAAGAACAATATGCAGCCAGGCACAGTGATTCATGCCTGCAATCCCACACTTTGGGAAGCCAAAGCAGGCACATTGCTTGAGTGCAGAAGTTCGAGACCAGCCTTGGGAGCATGGCGAGATCCCATCTCCACAAAAAAATTCAAAAATTAGCCGGGTGTGGTGGTGCATGTCTGTAGTTTCAGCTACCTGGGAGGCTGAGATGGGAGGATCACCTGATCCTGGGTAGTTGAGGCTGCAGTGAGACATGAGGATGCCACTGTACTCCAGCCTGGGCAACAGAGTGAGATCCGGTCTCAGAAAAAAGTCAATGTGCAAAGACAAATCATATTCTCAAATGCCAGTAATAAATATTAAGAAATAACTTCTAAGCTGTTTATTATAGAAACTTCTAAGCCATTTATTATAGATTCCTTAAAAGATAAGGAATAAATGTAAAAACTATGTGGAAGTGTTTGTGGAGAATATTCTAAAACTTTACTAAGAGAAAGAAAAAAAAGCCCTAATAAAAGTATTGATGTACTGCTATATTCTTTGATAGGAATTTCAGAATTTAGAAGTGGCAATTCCCTCAAAATTATAAACTCAATGCAATGTTAATCAAATCCCCAAAGAATTTGACAAACTGAAACTAAAATTATCTTTTTTTTGAGACAAGGTCTTATTGTGTGGTCTAAGCTGGTCTCAAACTCCTGGCTCAAGTGATCCTTCTGCCTTAGCCTCCCAAGTAGCTGGGATTACAGGTGCATTTACAGATGTATGCCACTGTGCCTGGCTTAAAATTCACTTTTAAGTATACAATCAAGAATTTCCAGGACAATTTTGAAAAATAAAAAGGGAGTGGGGGTAGAAATTTACCTGGCCAGCAATCCAGACTTGCCTTACAATACATCAAAACTATACAACCATAGTGATTATAAAAGTGGATCATTAGTATTGAGATGAACAAATAAGTCAATGTCTAGATTGTAGAGCCTAGAAAGAGATCTACCCATATATGATGGCTTCTGGCAGAAATGGCATTACATTCTTTTCCTAAATCAGTGAAGAAAGAATGAACTATTCTATAAGCACCGCTGGGGCAATTTGCAATGAAATGCAAATGTCTAACAGAAGAAATATGGAAAAATATCATCATGCAACTGAGAAAAGAAAAGAAAGAATAAACCATAAAGAAAAAGAATGACAAATTGGGAGTATATTAAAATGAAAAAAACATTTTGTGATAAAGGATATAATAAACAAACTTTTAAAAGGTAAGTTTTAGCCTTGGAGAAGATAGTTGTAATATCTAAAACTAACAAAGAAATTATACAGTATTTATTTTATTATATACATATTTACATAAAATTTTATGAATAAAAAAACAAGTAGAAAATAGAATACAAGTATGCATGTGCAATTCACAGAAGATGAAACTCAACTAGATAATAAACATAAAATTATGTTCAACTTCATTAGTAATTTGAAAAATGAAACTCAAAAAAAAGTGCTATTATTTAAGATCTATTACATTGGTAAATATTTGAAAGACTAATAACCCTTTAAGAATAGGAATAAATCAGAAATCTCAAAGTTGCTTATAGAATAGAATGCAGGGCTCTACAGATTTCAAAGGTGATGATGTTCCTTGTCCAGAAATTCAAATTCTAGGCCATCATCCTAAAGAAAGCTTCAAGTACACAAAGAAACATGAAATAGTATAAAGAAATAAATATCAGTTGCTAGGAGAATGAATAAATGAACTACAGGTTAGTCATTCAATAGAATCCCATATAGTGTTCTATATAGTAGAAAAATTTTAATGTACTAGAACTATATTTAACAAGACAGATAAACCTCCAAAATAGGCTACTGAATAAATAAAGCAAGATAAAGAAATGTGATCATCATGGTGAATGGGAGGCAGAACTAGATTGCAGCTCTGACTTGGATAACAGAGCAGAGTACAGAGGCTCATTGTGAAACAGTTTGCTCTATTTCCTTAATTTCCTTTTTTGCTGTGGGGGTTAAATACCTGGGAGAATCTAGGGCTGTATTGCCCTTCAGGATAGAAAACAGATTTTCAGTTTATCAGTAGTTATGCCCAGCAATTTTTGATAATCATTTAAGGTATGCAGGAAGCTAGTATTTAATTTAAACTTCTGGGGTCTTACTCACTGGGAAGTTAGTATGTATCCAAGATATTTCCAAGGTAAGGACATTTGTACCTTTTCAGGTCCTATGATTAAACCTCTTAACTGTATTCCTTTTGACAGAGGCATATAAACTCAAAAGTGCTGGCTCCGTTGGGATGCTAATAAAATATCATCCATAAAATGAATAATCTTATAATTAGGAAATTCTTTTCTAATAGGAAGCAAAGTCTAATTTACATGATATTGACACATGGTAGGACTGTTCAGCATTCCTTGAGGAAGTACTTTCCAATGAAATCGGAAAGTTGGCTTTTCATTATTGATAGCTGGTATTGTAAACGCAAATTTTTCTCTGTCCTGTTCTGCAAGGGGAATAGTATAAAAGCAGTCTGTTAAGTCAATAATGACTATAGGCCAATCTCAAGGAATCGCCACAGGAGAAGAGAGCCCCAGTTGAAAAGGCCCCATAGGTTGCAGATTGGCATTAATAGCCCGTAAGTCATGCGAAAGTCTCCATTTGCCAGACCTTTTAGGAATGATGAAAATGGGCAAATTCCAGGGCTGTTAGATGGTTCTATATGACCAGCTTTTAATTGCTCCTCAACTAATTCACGTGCTGATTTTAATTTTTCTCCCTTTAAAGGCCACTATTCTACCCAAATAGAATTTTGAGAGAGCCATATCAGGGGCAGGGGAGGAATAACAGTGACCATTATTAGAAAGAGGTTTGCTGTTCATATAATTCATCAAACTCTGCCCTAGAGGAGGTATTTATTGGCACCTAAAGTTGTTTTAGCTAACACTGACCAGTCCCATGGGGTTATATGGAAGTTGTCTGCTATGGCTTCAATTAATCCTTTCAATAAATGGGCTAGTGGCTCCATTTTCTCTAATACTTTTTCTTACCTCCCTACAAGCATCAAAAGAAATGGGTTCATACACCTGATTGCCTTGTCGATCTTGCATTATTGGGCAAGCCAAGAGCTCCCCTTCTAATGCCACTTGCCTAAGACAGGGTCCCACAGCTGTGTCACCCTTGTTCTTTTTTGAATTTATTGGGAAAGAGGGCTCAAGCAAAATCTTCATTTCCTCTTTGGTATTTTTACCTGGTAATGGTGGGGCTGAGGGAGAAGGAGGAGGTGGTAAGGTAGATGATGGTTCCTCCTCCTTTCCCTTGGCTCTTCTGTGTAGAGCAGGGCCAAAGCAGCCCTAACTAAGGTCCATAATGTTAAAGATGTTACTGGGACCCATTGCCCTTGTGCATGATATTGTTTAAGATTTCTCTCCATTTGTTCCCAGAGCGCCACGTCTAGCGTACCTTCTTTTGACAACCATGGGTAATGGGAAAAAATAGTTTGCATTAGGTCCCTTAATTGAGCCTGTGAAACAGAGGCTCCACTAGCTTTAAGCAGCTGTTTCAATACTTCTATATATTGTTTTTTTTGTGCTGGTAACTGTTGTCCCATGATGAAACCCTAGCTTGAACGATTCCCTTGAACTTGGAAATCTTGAGCGGGCACCAATGACTTACTGATGACTGCACAGTATCTTCACCTTCATTTTTGAGGGTTCTGTTGCATCTGTTGCTGCATTCCTCACGTTGGGGCACCAGCTACCCAGTCTGTCCCACAGACTCTGGCCGAGCAACACATGAAAGTAGTTTGCAGACAAAGGCATTTTGCCTGTGAGCACAGCTAGGGGACTGTACTGCTTAGCACCGCTGATGAGAAAGTGCAGCCCCAATTAGCCAGAGATGCTTATATTTATTTTAGTACTTAATGACAAAGGTCTGGAGCAAACTCCATTTGTGGGTAATTAGCATTGTCAACCCCCCTTCAGTAGAGGGCAGTCCTGACGCAGATGATCAAAGGTTGGTTTTTGGAGAAACAGGTAAACAAATTTGTCTAGATAAATTCCTTTGCACTCCCTTGTTATCTGCCATTTGCCATTTGCCATTTGCTTCAGGGTAAGAACAGCCATCTTCAGTTCATTTATCCCCAAAGTTTTACAAAACCTCCTAGCCTTCCAAGAAGGTTTGCGTCTTTCCTATAATTTTTCCCACCACCCTGACTGATCGCCTACAATGATTCTCAGCAAACTAACACAGGAACAGAAAACCAAACACTGCATGTTCTCACTCATAAGTGGAAGTTGAACAATGAGAACACAGAGAGGGGAACATCACACACTGGGGTCTGTCAGGGTGTGGAGGGCAAGAAGAGGGAGAGCATTAGGAGAAATACCTAATGTAGATGACAGGTTGACGGGTGCAGCAAACCAACTTGGCACATGTATACCTATGTTACAAACCTGCATGATCTGCACATGTATCACAGAATTTAAAGTATAATTTTAAAAAAAGAAAAAGAAATGAAACAATGGGTTTGAGGGGAAGAATGGGAGTGGGTTGAAGGATAAAAGATGACAAATATGGTGCAGTGTATATTGTTTGGGTGATGGGTGCACCAAAATCTCACAATTCACCACTAAAGAATTTACTCACGTAACCAAATATCACCTGTACCCCAATAACCTATGGTAAAAAATCATAAAATTGAAAAAATACATATGGTTGAAAGACCTGACTAGAGATTTATCTAATGAAAATATACAAATAACCAATGGGCACATCAAAGAATGCTCACATCACTAATCAGTAGAGAAATGTAATTCAAAACCACAGTGAGATACCACTTCATAACTACTAGGATGGTGACTATCACCACAAAAAACAGAAAATAACAAATGTTGGCAAGAATATAGAGAAGTTGGAATACTTGCCCACTGTTGTCAGGAATGTAAAATAGTACAGCCTCTCTGTCAAAAAAAAAAAAAAATTTTTTTTTTAAGGATGGCAGTTCCTTAAAAAAATTAAAAATAGAATTACCGTATGATTCAGTATTTCTGCTTCTGGGTACATATCCAATAGAATTGTATGCAGGGTCTTAAAGAGACATTTGTACATCCATGTTTATAGCAGCATTATTTACAGTAGCTAAAATGTAGATTCAATCCCAATGTTTATTGACAGGTGAACAGATAAGCAGAATGTGATATACATATATATATATATATATTTAGCTTTGAGAAAGAAGGAAATCCTAACATTATGCCATAGCATAGATGAATCACAAGAATACTATGCTAAGTGAAATAACCCAGTCACGAAAAGAAAAATATTGTATTATTTCACTTAAAGGAGGTACTTAGAGGAGTCAATATCATAGAGACAGAAAATAGAATGTTGGTTGCCAGGCATTGGGGGAGGAAAGAACAGGAGTTACTCTTTAGTGGGTATAGTCTCAGATTCACAAGATGAAAAATTATGGGGATGGATGGTGGTGATGGTTACACAACATTATGAATGTACTTAAGATAACTGACCTATACACTTAAAATGGCTCAGATGGTAAATTTTATATTACATGTATTTTTACCAAAATAAACAAAAGAAAAAATTTTAAAAAATTGAGTACTACTACTAAGAAAAAAAGAAATATATGTACAATGGAGTGCTATCTATTTAAAGTTTGAAAACATACCAATCAATACCATAAATAATGCTCATTTATACACACATGTGTAATGAATGTGTAGAAGAGTAATACATGGCAACTTTAAGATAGGGTTTAAATATAAGAGGAGGAGTAGAAAAGATGACCAGTGAAACATTGTTTTTACCAAGGTGATAGGTTCATGAATAGCTATTTATTTTTTTTATAGCTATTTATTTTTAAACATATTTCCTTGTGCATTTGAAGATTTTTATAAAGAAAATGTCTAATATTATAAAAACATATATTTACTCAAAGTGATGCCATCCTGTCTGACTACAGTATGCTAATAGAGTTATATATTAATGGAATATCTTCCATTAATATATATCTTCCATTAAGTTATATCTTATGTCATATGACTTTCCTGTTTCTCATAGACACATTTCAAACAAATCCAGGTAGATGAAGTTGATTAGACAGAGGGAGGGAGGGATGGATAGATGATAGATAGATGGATAGATAGAGAGATAGAGAGATAGATACACACACACAAATAAGAAGAAAGTAAAGTTTCCTACTTCTTGATGCTTGTGTTATCTATGATCCATTCAAGAAAACAAGGCCCACATTAGGAATTTCTAAAGAGGAAATTTAACACAAGGATTATTTACAAGGCTGCTGCAAGGGCTGAAAATCCAAAGATCAGCAAGAGCAGAAAGTTACTGACACTACTAGGGTAATAGGAAATGGATGTTACTAAAAAAGTCTAGGAGGCCAGCAAGAAATGGAACCAGTGTTAGCTGCTTGCTGGGAACTGGAACAAGACAGAAAATGCAGCCACAGCACTAGAGGTGAGGGTGGGAGGATATTCTGCTTCTCTTTTTCTCCTGCCAAATATAACCAGAGGCCAGCTGGCAAATGTGTCTAGGAAATGTAGTTTGCAGGAATTGATCCCATGAAATATAGACTTAAGCAAAAGAAGAACAAGGAATGGAACTTAGGGCAAACAAGAAAATGACCAGCATATTTGTTAGCAGAAAGAGACTGCTACTTTTGCTGTCTATAGTTGAGGGGTTCATGTGGATTAGTCTAAAAATTAGCATATGTACATTTTTTTCTTCAAAATACCCATACACGGTTATTGATTTGCTTAAGTAGAAGTGGTCACATGTATCCCAGAGTCATCTTGAAAATAAGGGTTAGGTCCAAATATTCATTTACTTTATCACCAAATACATACTGAGCACCTACTATGATATAGGCCATGAGCTTACAATAGTAAAACACCAGATTTGGTAATAAAATTTACAGGCTTGTGGGTGACAGACATTAACTTAAAATTACATAAATAAATATAGGGATGATTACTGGTTCCTGTTTTGTGTAAGCTGAAGGGTGGAAGATTTGGAAAGGATGTATTTCATATTCATGCCTCTGAAACATCCAAGTGGAGAGCTGTGTCGATGGCAGAACACGGCCTGGAGGCCAGAGGCAATCTCAAAATTGAAGATCCAAACTGATCCAAACCTAAAGACAATGGCATAAATGCACATTATGCTCAGGAAGGATACAAATTGGAGACAATAAGAAGGACTAGGCTTAATGAACACCAATATTTCAAGGTGGGGGAAGATGAAAAAGAGAATGAGCTTGCAAAACTGACTCAAAGAGAATAGCCAGAAAGAAGACAGGAAAGCCTGAAGGTATGATCACAAAGAAGTCAAGAAAGAACTTTCAGGAACATGGATGTGGTTAAGATGTTTCAATGCTACCAGTGAGTAAGATGAGGCTCTGCAGGGTTGGCTCTTTCTTGTTATTTGAACATCAGCTCAAACTGTACCTCCTCAAAGAGGCTTCCCAGGTCATACAACCTAGAGTAGTCCTCATTCATTCTCTCTTTCTCATCTCCCTCTTTTATTTTCATCATAACACTTATCACTACCTGATATTCTTGTTCATGTGAGCTCCATGACACCAGGAATTTTTTCTGTCTTAATAAACACTGAATCCTAGTATGTAGAATGGTGCTCAGCGCAAAGGAGGAGCTCTGCTAATATTTGAGGAGTAAATAAAGATGAACAATTTCCCACTGGGTTAAATGGCAAAGAGGTCATAGGTGCCCTTATCATTTCAAGAGCATTCTAATGGAGAAGCCTAATTGAAGATGAGAGTTAAGAAAATGGACACAGAGTGTATAGTCAGTTTTTTAAATAGATATCGCTGTGGAAGGGGAATTGTTGGAAGGGTGAGGTGGACAGAGGAAAGCTCTTTAAAGATGAACAGATGAGAATATTTAAATACTGATGTGAAGAGAAGAACTCAGGATTCAGACACTTCTCTGCTATTATTCTTACCTCATCCATTCCTTTACTCATTCTCCTGGGCTTAAGAAACCAAGTGAAACTAATAAAATGACTAGCAGTCACTCTTCAGGAAAAGCATATGCTGTGGGAAATAGTTTCAATAACCAACATATTTGTGTGGCAGCACCACTTACAAATCCACTGAAGTGAATAAACAAGCTGCACTTTTCTTCATTAGCCCTTAATGGTATAGCAGTTTTCCAAAGCCAATCTTTTCTGACTCCCAAAGAACAATTTTATGTTGAAAAGGCTCTATGTTCAAGGAAGAGTCTGTTAATATTAAACCTCAGGGCTTAGGAGACTAGAATGGCTAACTCTGATGAATAAAAATTAGAAATAAAAATTGTTTCCTGGTGAAAAGTGTCATCTTCAGGTAGCAGGAGTAAAAGGAGCTCAAGGTGAAAGCCTTTGAATGTGATTTTCAAATCTTCCATTAACTCTAGACAAAGTACTAACTTTTAAAGTGGTCAGTTTTTGCCCCTTTGTTCTTCCAAAGGAAACTTTATCTATGAAGATAAAGTTTCTTAAAATAAAAATTTTACAGTGCAACACGGTCATTTTTGGTGAGCTCTGTAAGTGCCCATCCCAGAGATGATAGTAGAAATGAGTGATATCACAATAAAAGCACTTTATTCCTATAATTTAAATCTGTGATTCTGTATATAAAAGTAATACAAGTAAGAAGGCAGATCAAGAATATTCCCCTGATTCCTATTTCTACCTAAAACATACCTAGAATTTTTTCATTTTATATTTTACATAGAAAAAATCCACATGTACAGAGAATAAGAACAAGTACCATAAGCATATCAGAAATAACAAAGAAGCCTGAGAAAACAGAATGCAGATGGAGGATGAACCCAGATGATCCAGCCTTTATCTATCAAAGCTCCATAAGAAATGATCACAAGAAATAGAGAAGGAAAAACAATCAAGAAAATAATGGAAGACAAACTCTCATAGCTGGTCTTAAAACTGAAGGACTATGAAAGATGAGTGAGAAATGACCCATAACGGGAAACATACTCATATAATTCCAAACTACCAAAGATAAAGTAAAACTGTTAAAGGCTTTGAGAAGAAAGGTAGGGAATTACCTACTTAGAAAAAAAAAGAATCAGATTGGTAGGTATCACATCAGATCAGAAACTCTAGATTCAAGAAGACATTGGAGAAATATTTTCTAAGTTCCGAAGGAGAATTACTTTCAGCCTGAAAAATTTCTACATCCAGTAAAAATATTATTTGAATTAAAGGCAAAGTAACTATATTTTTGGATTTTCAAGGATAAAAAAATTTAATCTTCTACAAACCTCTAAAAACAATAAATGGGCTGGGTGCAGTGGCTCACGCCTGTAATGCCAGCACTTTGGGAGGCCAAGGAAGACAGATCACTTTAGGTCTGGAGTTCGAGACCAGCCTGGCCAACATGGTGAAACCCCATCTCCACTAAAAATATAAAAATTAGCCAGACATGGTGGCACACTCCTATAATCCCAGCTACTGGGGAGGCTGAGGCACGAGAATTGTTTTAACCTGGGAGGCAGAGGTTGCAGTGAGTCAAGACCATGCCACTGTACTCCAGTCTGGAAGACAGAGCAAGACACCATCTCAAAAAATAAATAAATAAATAAAAATAAATGAATGCCAGAAAACGAATCTAGGAAATAGTCAAGAGAAAACAATAATCAACAGTGAAGCCAGTAACACATTCGCTACATATTTTTTACATTAAATAATAATGATGTGGAACTAGTATCTCAGATGACCTCAAAATGGGAAGGAGGTGATGGCAGAAGGAGGTAAGATGAAGTAAAAAGTCTTGAGGTTTCTGCCTTTTTCAGCAAGGATATATTTACTGATTTACCTTAGATGTTCATAGAAAAATGTTTAAATGCTTGCCTTTAAAGGTAAATAGAAATTCCATTTGACCCAGCAATCCCATTACTGGGTATATATCCAAAGGATTATAAATCGTTCTACTATAAGGACACATGCACACGAATGTTCATTGCAGCACAGTTTACAATAGCAAAGACCTGGAACCAACCCAAATGCCCATCGATGATAGACTGGACAGGAAAAATGTGGCACATATACACCATGGAATATTACGCAGCCATCAAAAACGATGAGTTCGCGTCCTTTGTAGGGACATGGGTGAACCTGGAAACCATCATTCTCAGCAAACTGACACAAGAACACAAAATCAAACACCACATGTTCTCACTCATAGGTGGGTGTTGAACAAGGAGAACACATGGACACAGGGAGGGGAGCACTATACACTGGGGTCTGTTGGGGGGCAGTGGGGGGGACAGAGGGGGGGTGGGGAGTTGGGGAGGGATAGCATGGGGAGAAATGCCAGATATAGGTGAAGGGGAGGAAGGCAGCAAATCACACTGCCACGTATGCACCTATGCAACAACCTTGCATGATTTTCACATGTACCCCAAAACCTAAAATGCAATAAAAAAATAAATAAATAAAAATAAAAAATAAAGGTAAAAGTTAACCTCTAAAGCCTAAAAAAATAGAATGTATAATTTCCTAAATGTAGGAAGAGAAAACAGAACACAAATATTTTTTACCAAAATACACAAGGGCAGAAAATTGGGATATAGGAGAGGAAAAAATAAATGAAAGTGTATAAAATACACATTGTAAGTTAACATGGCAAGACTAATTCCAGACATGTCAACAATGATAACAAATGGCAGATTAGTTAAGTTCTGCTACCAAAAACAGAAACTTATATTGCATTACTAAACCCAGCTATACGCTATCTATCTAGGATGTATCCAAAACAGAATGCTCATAATAAAAATATGGAGATATTAAAATATTTTTAAAAAGTAAAGTAAATATAATAATAAATCAGACAAGTTAGAACTAAAGATCAAACTTTATTTTAAAATGAGGATATGTATTTATAATTAGGATGCTTTATATAATAAAGCATATAGTCAAGATACATCTTGAAATTCTAAGGAGTCTACAATCTGACAGAAATGCAAAAATAAATATACAATCGCAGTAGAAGACTACAATATTCTTCTTTCAGTTCATGACCAGTCAACTACACAAACATAAGTAGAGATAGATATAAAGATATGGAATAAAACAATTCAGGTTTGACCTACTTAACATGCAGGAAAGGAAGATAACATAATCTGCTTACAAAATTGTGCTGACCAGAATTTTAACAATGATCCTGGAGTTCATATAATTCTTACCCAAATTTATTTCTGACATTGAGAGGCTGTTCTAAATCAATCACACATATCACTATTAGCCAAATATTATTAAAAATTCCACAGTCTGAGGTTTTCGTGATAGCACCTCTTGAAGCTTAATAAACATATCAGAGAAGAGGAAAGGCTTTACTTGGAAGGAATGATATAAAAACAGTGGCAGGTGGTAAAGCCATTCTTTGACATGGAAAATTGGGATACAAATGCATTAAGAGTAGGAAGTATAGCATATATCCTGTATTTATTATTAAGAGGTAGAAGCATAAAATCGTGTAACTTTTAAAGTCAGCGACTCATTGACAACTTTGACATTTGTAAGCACACCATGTTACAAGTCGTTCATTCTTCTTTCCTTTACTACTGCGTGCACAAATAACTGTACTATCTTGTTAAGCAAATTTGATTTAGCCAAAAATTGAGAGTTAAGTGATAGTGATCCAAGTTGCAAAACAACTTCTAAAAAAAAGCCTAACTGACCCACAAAATCCTTGTAAGAGCAAAATAACTTCTTAAAAAAAAAAAAAGCCTAACTTGACCCATAAAATCCTTGTAAGAGAGCAAAAAACAAAAAAATTTAAAAATTTAAATAAAAATATAACTAAGATATTTTTAAGTTGCTTGTCTTTCTTGTTTGGCCACAATAATTTATCTTCCAAAACTGTCCTTTACACAATTATAAGGTTGTTTTAAGTCTTACCTAAACACTTCCTAAAAACAAAGATGATGGTGACTCTAAAAGATGTCACACAGTTATAGAAATGTTAATGGCACCAAATATTGCCCCAATAAACTTACATATCTTCATGCCAACACTATTAGTATTAAGACTATTAGTGTTAAGAGCAAAGAAATTTTAGATTTTAAGGAAGACTGTCAAGTATTGACAAGCAATAACATAACCTATAACCCAGAATGTATGTATTACTGTAAAGTAATGGACATAGCACATGATAGTTACTTTAAAAGATTTTTTAACATTATGCAACATAATATAAGAAGTTACTATATAAGTTTCCTGGGGCTGCTATAACAAAACACCACAAAATGAGTGGTTTAAACAATAGAAATAGACTCACATTTCTGAAGGCTAGGCCTACAAGATCAAGGTGTCAGCAGGGTTGGTTTCTTCTGGGGACAGTGAGAAAGAATCTGTTCCATGCCTCTCTCCTAGCTACTGGTGGTTTGCTGGCAATGTTTGGTGGCCCTTGGCTTAAAGGCACATCACTCCAATCTCTGCTTTCATGTTCACATGTTTTCCTGTGTGCACTCTCTCCCCAGAAAAATAACCAATAAACCACAGATTTATTAACTCTAAAAAGTCCTAAGGGCACACAGAAAATTAAAAAAAAACACACACACACACTTTTATTTAGTAAGTTCTCCTAAATCTCAGTAAGAACAATAACAGTCTGAGGTATTTAAAGCACGCGCTGATCCCATACACCCCCAGCTTTATGTGATAGATAACCCAGGTGCTCTAATACAGGTGGATATGGCAAAAAAAAAACAAAAAAAACAAGGGTTCTCTCTTCCTCTAGTTCCTAGCCTCCAACCCTCACCAGCTCCTTCAAGTTCCTAGTCTAGAACTATCATTTCATCCTGCCAGCATCTCTTCTCCCCATCCCCATTCCTGTTATCAGAAGCACAAGTCTGCGGGGAATGGCTGAAAAGACTGGGACTCCCTTCCCCCACTCAGCTACCACTCAAATGGCAAGAGCTCTACTCCAAGCATCACAAGCATCACAGGTAATAGTACCACCACTCCTTCCCCTTCTCCACTTCACAAGGACAAGCCAAGGAACTCAGGGGCTGCCACCAGTGCCCACTCATATAGCAAGGATGTTACTTGGGAGAAGGAGGTCAATATCCATACTTCCAGCTTCAGGGGATGACTTATTTGAAAAAAAAAAAAAAAAAAAACAGAGAAATTCATTCCTAAAGGCACTCCTAGAAACAATGGACATTTTGGTGACTAACAATTAAGGTGAGGAGGGTAGCTCTGTGATATCAATAGCCATAAATGAAATGGCAAAGTAGCCAAAAATAGAGAAACAGGAAGAGACAGCCAAGAGTCTTTTTGGGATCATGCTCACCCCTGGAGATCCAGAAGTCTGTTTTTAGGTATTAGGCTGTACCCACTAAGTAATAATCAGAGTAGGATGTGGGGAACACTTGAAAGAATTTCACAAACACACATAGATTCATCAGTATAATACAACAACCTTACTTGCTTACGAGGCTTAAGTACAACTCTAATCAAACACTTACTGAATAATAAGTTATGCTGACCTAGTGGTGACTCCTAGGAAATCAAACTGATCACACTCATCCCTGGTGACTTGAAAAACAGTGGCTGCCAAAGGCTGTGCCCTCTCAGAAGAAACCAGAGAGAGAACCCCTAAGCTGCTAGTCAATGGCTGAATGCAGGGCCAAATTGTAAACTACCTGCACTGTTATAGTGGCCACATACATGTCTTTGACTAATTAGTGTTTTATGAAGAGATGGAGGCATCCCCTAAAAAGGCAGGCTAAAAGATAAAAAATAAAAATAAAAATCTGAACAGTAACATTAGAGACTTCATGCTGCAAAGAAAATATACATCATAATTAGTCCAGAGAAGTCACTAAACAAATAAATGACCAAAGAAACAACCACAATAACTCTTAGAAAGTAAAAGAGAGAGCTAGTGTCCAGAGTTGTCAAAATATAGTATCTTAAATGTCTAGTTTTTCAAGAAAAAATTATGGGACATGCAAAGAAAGAGAAGAAGTGTGACCAAATAAAATAAAATAAAAATTGTAGGCAACAGAAATTGTCTTTGAAGGGCCCAGATACTAGACATAGCAGGCAAATATTTCAAAAGCAGCTATTATAAATATGTGAAAAGAACTAATGAAAACCATGTTTAAATGATTTTTTAATGTATGATAACAGTGATTCATCACAAAGATAATACCAACAGACAGAAATTACTTTTAATGGAAATTCTAGAGTTGAAAAGCACTGAAATAAAAAATTAACTAGAGGGGCCAAAAATTTAAGTTGACAGATAAACTAATCTGTAAATTTGAAGACAGATCAATAGAGATTATATGCTCTGGAGATATTATGCCAGAGAGAAAAAAAATGAACAAGGAACTATGAAGGCCAGCAACAAACACATACTGGAAGAACCAGAAAGAGAAGAGAGAAATAACAGAAAAAAATTCAAAGAAATAATGGCTAAAAACTTACCAAATTTGAAGAAAAACACAAATTTCCACAACCAAGATAGTCAACAAACTCCAAGCAGAATAAACACAAAAATATCCACCCTCAGATATCATAGTAAAATGTTAAGACGAAAAAAGAGAAACTCTTCAAAATCACAACAGAAAAATGACTCATTACATTCAAGGGAGTCACAGTAAGATTAACAGCTGACTTTGCATCATAACCAATTAGTACAGAAAGCAGTGGAAGGATGCAAAGTACTGAAATTAAAAATAATCTGTCAGTCAAGAATCCTATATCCACTAAAACTATTTTTCAAAAATGAAGGTGAAATAAAAGTAGTGTCATACACAAAAACTAAGAGAGTTTGTTGCTAGCAGACCTGAATCACAAGAAATGCTTAAAAAAGTTCTTCAGACTGACTCATAAAAGGTATACAATAAATACTGTGAAAATAAAAAAATGAATTAACTTTTTTATGTGACTAATATATAAAATGATGCTATTTAAATTTCATGAATATGGTGAAATTAGTTATTTAAAGTAATTGTTTCATTAACTCTTTATTGGTAGCAAATTAATATTCTGACTGTAAAAGTTATGTTTTAAATAGCAGTCATTTTTGTGACTTACTGATGTCATACCCACTTTTATAAATTGAATTGAATCCCGCTAAAATTCACATGTTATAGTCCCAATCCTCATTACCTCAGAATGTAACCATATTTGCAGATTGCCTTTTTAAAAGTGGTTAAGTTAAAATGAGGCCTTTAAGGTGGGTCCCCTAATCTGAGATGACTTTATAAGAGGAAGAGACATCAGGGATGCACATGAAAAAAGGCCATGTGAGGACACCATGAGAAGGCAGCCTCCTACAAGCTAAGGAGACAGGCCTCAAGAAAAACTAAACCTGTCAACACCTTTATCTTGGACTTTTAGCCTCCAAAACTATGAGAAAATTAATTTCTGTGCTTATGCCATCCAGCCTCTGGTATTATGGCAGATCTAGAAAACTAATATATCCACAAATCCAATGTTGAGGATAGCTCTCCAAATTTTTATAAATTGGGAACTAAAAAATGTTCAGCATACTAAAAATAGAGCATTTCTTATTCAAAGTATTTTACCATTGAATCAGGTCCTTTGATTTGCCAGAAGTTATCTGATGTTATAAATGAACCTCTACAACCTACATATACAAAGTTCATACTAAATAAACAAAATGAATAACATTTTAAGCTGACATTTATCACTCTAAAAACTATAATTTGGGTTGAGTATTTAGAACAATAGAATATAGTAATAGTAATCAGCAGCAGTAGCACAAATAGTTACATTAGGCTTATATAAGCCACTCTTCTAAGGACATTTGACATATGAATAAATTTAATCATAACAACCATATACAGTTATTCCCATTTAAAGATGAGGCACAGAGAAATTAAGTAACTTACTTAAAGCCACATGACAAAAGTATGAAAGCTAGGCTGCAAACCCTGTGTCTTTGTTTCTAACCACTACACTACATGCCTATCTCTGTTTTCCTCCTTTAAGCTCACATTTCCAACATAAAGGTAAAACTTTAGGGAAAAATATAATGGATCCAACTATTTATTACTCTGTGTTTTTAATCATCAGCTTTAAAATAATTTTCTTTTCTTTTTTAAAAAAAAAACAAAAACAAAAACAGAGTCTACCTCTGTCACCCAGGCTGGAGTGCGGTAGTGTAATCTTGGCCCACTGAAACTTCTGCCTCCCAGGTTCAAGTGACCCTCCTGCCTCAGCCTCCTGATTAGCTGGGGTTACAGGTGAATGCTACCACGCCTGGCTATGTTTTGTATTTTTAGTAGAGACAGGGTTTCACCATGTTGGCCAGGCTGGACTCAAAACTCCTGACCTACAGTGATCTGCCCATCTCAGCCTCCCAAAGTGCTGGGATTACAGGCATGAGCCACCATGCTCAGCCTAAAATAATTTAATTTTCTGATCATCAAAATTTTTATTTTACTTATGCCCTCAGCATTAGCATATGTAAGAACAATCCATTTGTCCCTGTGTTCCTCATAAACCTATAAAATATATTTATCAATGAAGAAAATTTTAGACTTCATCAATCACTACCAAAATATATCAGGTAGTACTATAAAATTATACAGATGATATATTATATTCAGTGTGCAGTCCTCATTTTATAATCTATAAAATTATTCTACAACTCCCTGATCTGCTAATTGTAATTCTCTAGATGCACCCAACCTTGTAATGGTATTTCTATCTTTAAAAAATAAAATCCCTAAAGAAAGTATATTTGGGCCACTCCATTGTATTTGCTCATCAACATCTTTTACGTTTTGAGCATTAGATGAGAGATAGAACTTTCTGATTGTTTCATAAATAATAGTGCATATAAAAGGAGGTTTATTGCTATAATTTGACTACATGCAGAATATAGCCATATTAAAGTTCTAACAAAAATTCTATTTTTTAAAAAATACATATGCAGCTGTCTTACATACAACATGGTAAAGCCAACATTACGTTATTCTAGAAAAGCTTTGAATACATCTTTCTATGATACTGTCTTCTGTCCTTAAGAGTGAATGCTTTCATTAGCTTGTGCAGTTGGCAGCCTCTCAGATAAGTCCCAATGATCGCCACATCTTAGCACTAACATCCCTGTGTAATCCTCTCCCTTTGATTATGGCCTGAACTACTGACTGACTTCTAATGAATAGAATATGGATTCTATTCAGCAGTAATGTGATGTCACTTCCAAGATTACGTTATAAAGACTGTGGCTTCTGTCATGGGTACTCACTCTCTCTTCCTGTCTCACTCATTCTGAGGGAAACCAGCTGTATGATGAGGACTGTCCTAGAAAGAGACCCAATTGGCAAGGAATGGAGAGAGGCCTCCAGCCAACAGCTAGTGAGGAACTGAGGCCCTCAATCCAAAAGCCTTTGAGGACTGAATCCTGCCAACAATCACATGAGTGAAATGGGCAGTGAGGCTGCAGCCCAGCCAACAGTTTGACCGAAATCTTATGAGAGGCCTCAAGCACCCACCTAAATTGTGCCCAGATTCCTGACTTTCAGGATTGTAAGCTAAGACTGAATTTGGAATTAATTTGTTCCACAGCAATAGATTACAAATATGTTTAGTATATAATCCACAATGTTGTACATGTACACAGAGTGTTGCTACATCTAAAGCATTAGGACTCAGCTGGGCTCTGTGGCTCACGCCTATAATCCCAGCACTTTGGGAGGTCGAGACGAGCAGATTGCCTGAGCTCAAGAGTTCAAGATCACCCTGAGCAACATACTGAAACCCTGTCTCTACTAAAATACAAAAAATTAGCCAGGTGTGGTGTGCGCAACTGTGGTCCCAGCTACTTGGGAGGCTGAGGCAGGAGAATTGCTTGAACCCAGGAGGCAGAGGTTGCAGTGAGCTGAGATTGCATCACTGCACTCCAGCCTGGTGACAGAGCAAGACTCCATCTCGAAAAAAAAAGGACTCAAAATGATTTATATCCCTACTTCATCAACACTAAGGAGGGGGGAAGGAACCATGATGTGAAGAAAACATGAATTCGGAAATCAAATAAATTTAACATAGATTTTTTTTTGGCCCTGCCCCCTTAATAACAGTGTAATATTTAAAAAGTTTCTTAACATTTCAGATTCAGTGTTTTCATTTGTTAAATGCAAATGTTTTTAGCTTTTTCTGAAAGTATTTGTTCAACAAATTAGAAACAAAAAATTTAAAGACCCAGCACAGTATCTGACACTGAAGAAAAAAATTGTGGCAGGCCAATTCTCCCTGACAATCACACAGACAGGCCTGCATAGCACTCCAGTTACACAGACAAATTTCCACAGCACTGCCTTAACATCAAGCAAATAATTAAACCTAGGGAAATCAGTGTCCAGACATCAATGCTAGAAACAAAACATATGGTCAGTAGGAGCCTTACATGGGCTTCTCCCTAACCTGGAACAAGCCAAAATAATAGAGACAGTCTTACATTACTAGCGCCAGGACCCATCCGAGGTCGATGAAATCTGAGATGAGTCAAGGTAACAGAAGCAGCTATTTGAACAGACTCATTGGAGAGTCTAAGGCAGCTCTCCAGACCAAGCTGTAAAGGAGATAAAATAGAAATAATCACTCTGGTACCACAGTAGGCAGGTCTTGAAGGTACTGGAGTCCTCGCAGCTTAAACAGACTTAGCAAGAATTTTTTGCCTTTGACCTTCTAACTGAAACAAAGTTAGCTACCAGTAGACTTAGGCAAATACTATACTGCATGTAGGCACATAACCCCAACCTATATAAGCACTAAGAAAACTGTAATACTTTGAGTAGGTCTGGTGGAATTATCTCGAGCCTTCTCCCTGTATCTGGTTATAGCAATAAATTACCTCCTTTCCTAATTTGTTTGCTTCTTGTTATTGGGCCTTGAGAAAACACAGCTGGACCTGGCTTGGTTCCGCGAACAAAAATGACAGGTTTATTATTAGAAAAATGAATGCCAGTATATATCCTTAAAAATCTACAGTTATTCCCACCTAATTCATGATAGGTCTGGAGCTAGCTGCTAGGCCGGAGCCTCTACTTTCAAGAAACTGAGAGGCAAATAGGAAAACAGAGGAGTAAATGAATAATTACAAAATAGCAGTTAGTTCTAAACAAAAAGCAAATACAAAGGTAACACAATAGAGGGATAATACAATATATGCAAAGGTAACACAATGGAGGGTGACTGATTTTGCTGGGAGCAACAGAAGGCATCAAAGAGAAGGAATGTCTCAACAAGAGTGTGCTAGGGGAACAATGGAGGATGGCATACATTGTCTCAGAAAAACAGGAAAAGGCATAAAGGTTTTAAAGAGAAGCAAGCATTCAGAAAACTACAAAAAGTCCAATATTGCTGTAATATATATGTGAGCAGAAGTGGTCAGTGAGAAAGATAGAAAGAGCACAGGAGATGTATCATAGAGGGCCTCATATTCCAAACTAAGTTTGGGTTTCATTTCACAATTCAGATGAAATTGCTGGTGTTTTAAACAAATACATTTTGCATTTTTGAATAAAAACTCTGGTACCAATAGAAAATGTGAATTGCTGCTTGAACTTCTGAGGCAGTAGCAAGATGGCGCCACTGCAATCCAGCCTAGGTGACAGAGCAAGACTCTTGTCTCAAAAAAAAAAAAAAAAAAAAAAGAGAGAGTGAGAGAGAAAGAAAGGAAATGTGGATCGAGATGGAAGAAGCTGAGCCTGGAAATTGTCATAGTTGTCATCAAAAGAGATCATGTAAGTCTGAACTTGGGCAATAAGAATGAAAAAAATGGAATGGATTCCAGATATATTTGAGATATTTATGAGGCAGTTGATCATGGTGGCAGATGAGGCAGAAAGAGAAATTAAAGATGACCTTTAGATTTCTCTAAAGGGAAAAGAAAAATTGGTTCAGGAAGAAGAAAGTAACAAAAGTAAAAAGGGACAGCGAAAGAGGGAATGGGTTCTCTTGCTCCATCCAAAATAACTTTTACTTTTCCCCAAAAATCAATGAAACGAATTTCTACAGAGGTATTATAAATTTAATTATAAAGCTGTAAGGCCTAGAACATTAAAATAATGTCAGATATTAGTTTACTGAACTTTACATATTTTTCAATGAGCACAGTTAGATAAAACTACTCAGTCTTTTGCTTCTAGTTTTGCATATGCCTAAAGAAAACATAAAGGCTTTATTTTTCTTGAACAATTATGAAACATTTCTATTTTAAAATGGAAATAAAAATCTAATTTGAGATTATTTTCTTTTTTCAAATAGCAGTTGACCACATAATTATTTTTTTTAAGTTATAATAGAGAAGTCAATCACATTAGCCATCAGGTAAATAATTCTCAGGCTTACAACACAACCACATCCCCACTGGATGTTCACAAAATCTGAAAGAAGGCATCCCCCTCTTCAGTATCTATATTCCTTCTAAGGAAGCTTATGCCAAAGACCTGACTAGATTAAGTGAAGGGAAGGAAGGAGAAATACAGCTATTCAAGTTACAGCCAAGAAATTCACTTTCATGTTAAGTGACTTAACAGGATGTTCTTATTGAACTATCAAGGCAGTTCCCAATTATCAACTTTAATTGTCCCAGTAAAGACCTAGTTCAAAAAAAAACAGCTCTTAGAAATTCAGAAAGTCATTTCCTATATATTTTGTTAACTTGAGGATTTCAGAATCCAAATAGCTCTTTCTGCAACCCTAAAACAAAGCACTACAACAATGTTAAGAAAAACAGTATGGTTAAAAATAACGAGAGCAATCTACCCTCTGCATGGTTTCTGGTCAGAGAGCAACTGGAGAATAAAACAGAGTAAGTCTCATATTTTATTTAATCAGGGATAGACAGTATTGATTATGCAGTCACAAGAGAAATAATATTTTAGTAATATTCTAGACACTGAATCTTAAATTAATCAAATAAGATAGAAAAAACTTTGCAGGCAAGCAGAAATACTTTGAAATACTTTCCAATCTCTCTTCACTATTTGGAACATAACCATTGTAAAGCAGAAAAGTCTAAACTCCCAGATATATCATTTTAGGTGCTTTTCTGATCTTGTTTAGTGAATGGTGACGTGACTTTTTCAGTATAGCTTCAGTGTATGGTGAGGTCCTTCCTTCCTCCCCTATCTCTTTTCAATTAGATCTTTTATGGCCCTGAAAAGACCTAGATTCTCCTCAGGTTTGTTAATGTCAGACAGCATGTGATCCTTAGCATACATTTTTTTTTCACTGCCTGACATCCAAGCATGCTTCCTAACAATTCATCTGTTTCCTTTGAGTAAGTCTTTCCCTTTCACAGGGTACAGTCCTGGTGAAACTGTGCTTGAGGTGTCCGGCCCTCAACCCCTGAAAGAAATCTAAGAAATCCCTAAAGAGTCTTTCTGAGCGATTCTTCTTCTACCTATCCTTTCGTTCCTCTTATGGCTGTGGGTGGAACCTACCAAACTCCCCACCTTAGGACTTAAATCTACCATAAATTTACTATAGTGATAGCACCCTGTTTCTGAGCCCAGTTCTCTAAATTTTCCATCCATTCCAGGGACTCTGAGACTCACCCTCCATCCCCACCAAAAAAAATAATAATTCCTTTTGCTTTTCTAAAATTGGTTTATTTTACTTGCAACTCAAAAACAATGATACAGTCATAACATTAGAAATGCTGTTTATGGGCCAGATGCAGTGGCTCACGCCTGTAATCCCAGCATTTTGGGCGGCAAAGACAGGTAGATCACTTGAGGTCAGGAGTTCGAGATAAGCCTGGCCAACATGGTGAAACCTCATCTCTATTTTTAAAAATACAAAAAATTAGTTGGGCGTAGTGGCGCACACCTGTAATCCCAACTACTTGGGAGGCTGGAAGCATGAGATGATTGGACCTGGGAGACTTAAGTTGCAGTGAGCTGAGATCATGCCACTGCACTCCAGCCTGGGTGATAGAGTACTCTGTCTCAAGAAAAAAAAAGAAAATAAGAAATGCCGTTTATGGTTTTTCAACCTTTAGAATCAACCTAAAATCAAACCCAAAACACACAATTTCGGTCACAGAGAAGACCAAATTAAATGGTATAAACGTGGAATACTTGGAAGGTGGTATTGCAGGACATTATTAGCATGCTTCCAAAGATCCCTGTAAAATGTAAAATGTGGCTTCTTTAACAGCAAATGATACCAGCAGATTGAAAAGGATCAGGAAATCTGATGATGCTGGTAGTTCCCAATTAATGAGCTGTTGCTTCTTATCTTCCCACCATTAAATTAAACTTCACTAAGTCTCTTGACATCAGATAAACTTAAATTATCTCTGAGCTGCCTAAACAAAGTTTCTATACTTAATTTCCCTTAGCCTATTTTAGCCTTTTCCTGGCAGCTTGTACTTGTCTTCCCTGATCATCTCAGGTGATGGCTTCAAGGCAGGGTAGAGCATCGCTGAAAGGCTCGGCTGAGTTTTATCAACTAGCAAAAGCATGCATCCTATTTCAATTACTTCATATTCCTTATGGACTTTTACCTAATAAGAATTTACTCTGAGCAGGTGTATTGCATTTTTATTACACAATCGTTTCATCTATGGTGCAACTACATGTCCTCAGATGCCCGAAATATGAGCTAGCTTTCTCTCACCAGCAGTATCACTCCAGGTGAAAGATAGCAACTGGGAAGAAGGAAGAGTAGAATTGCTAATATCCTGTTACATTAACAGGAATCACGACGCTGATGTAAGTTTGAAAGTACGATAAATAGAAGCAGAAAAAATTAAACACAAAAAATTAACCATTTGAAGGACTAAAATTAATACAACAAAGAGAAGGGAGAGGAGGTAGAGATAAAGTATTTTTTATAGTTAGGAATTTAAACTTTTATTAGTTTTCTATTGCAGCTTGACAAATTACTACAAACTTCAAACAACACAAAGTTATTATCCAATAGTTTCTGTAGATCAGGTGTCCAGCCATGTGTTAACAGGATTGTCTGCTCAGGATCTAACCAGGCTGAAATCAAGCTGTCAGTCAGGGATGCCTTCTCATCTTGTGATCCATTTCCAAACTCTCTGGTTGTTGGAAGAATTCATCACCTTGTAGTTTCATGAGTGAAGTATCTGTTATCTTGCTAGCTGTCAGCCAGAGATCACTCTTCACTCCTAAAGGCCACCCTCAGGTCCTAGCCACGTGGCCCTCTTTGAAAACATGGAAGCTTCCTTCCTCAAGGCTGGTAGGATAATCTTTTGGGGAAAGGCCCAGTCACTTTTAAGGGTTTACCTCAATAAATGAGTCCATGCCTTGAATAATCTCTTTTGAATTAACTAAAAGTGTACTGATTAGTAACCTAATCATTGGACTGATAACCCATCATATTCACAAATCCATCTACCTTCAAGTCCAGGGGATGACACAGGGCATGCACACCATGAGGGAATCTTGGGTTATCTCAGAATTATTCTGTCTACTACAATAGTCATGATCTAAAGTAGACCATATTCAAACTTATATTTGGACTTTTTCACAACTAATAATGTTAAAAGCTTTAACTATCTTCTACATGCTGGCGATACTCCAATATATATTTATGGACCTGATCTATTTGTTGAGTTCCAAACAATATTCTCAACTCTTCCTGAATATCTCCAACTACTTATTCCACTAGGATCTGAAACTTAGTAAGTTCATATCTTAATTATTTGTTACCAAAAAACCTCCCCCTTCTAATATTTCTTGTATCAGTTGATGACAGGCCATTTATTCAGTCTCTTAAACTATAAACTCTGGAGCCATCTGTCATACCTGTCAATTCCTCATCTTCCACAGTGAACAAGACCTCTTCACTATATAACAAAAGAGCTCCACATCTGGCACCATCACCACTACCACACCTTGGCCAAGCCTCATATCTATTAACATAAATCCATTGTCCAATCTGCCCCCTACTAATTTATCCTCCAAGTTCCTAAAAGGTCATCTTCCTAAAAACCAAATCTGATTATGCCACTTCCTGTTTGAAAACTCTCCTTCTCACCAGTTTTCTCTAGGATAAAATCCAACCCAACTCTCACACTCGTCTCCATTCATTCCTCATTCCTCCCCTGGTCCTCCTTTCGCACTTCTTTCCCATGCAAACACAATCTATCGTCTAGCCATCCTGAATTTCTCACCATTTGACAAATAATCCACATTTTTTAGAATTACTTAATCTTACACATACAGTCCTGACGGTGTACAATGTTCTAGTTTCCTCCCTTTGTTTCCTCACTTCTCCCTCTTACCTTCTTGTACACTGCTTCTTCAAATAGTGAACCTCTCATTATTTGATGAATACACCTGTCCTTTGACAATCCTATGTCTTTTCATGTATTTTTCTCTCTACATGAAATACATTTATCAAATTCCTATTCATTTTCAAGATCCAGCTCAAATGCTGCCTTCTCTAGGACAGATTTCCTCATTTACTCACAAGGAATGCATTCCTTTCCCTCACCACATATAGTTCTTAATATGATTACCATATTTTTCATTATCATTCAACTTATCTTGCCCACTCGACAAAGACTATCTTCAGAAAAAAGAATCTCTATTATTTATATACATATTCTCAGTACTAAACACAACTCCTGTCACTTACTAGGTACTCAACAAATATTTTACCAAACAAAATTAACTCACACATACATGGGCCCTCAATTTATGAAAATGGTAATACTATAGTGTGTATATTATTTATATACATATATATGGATGTTTTCATACTCATATACAACATCAAAACTTGTCCTGACTTCACACTGTATGCAAAATCAATTTCAGATGAATTATAAAGCTGAATGTGAAAGTTTAAAATACAGCTTCTAGAAGATAAATCTGCAAAATAATCTAATGACCTTGGAGTAAGCAAAGTATTTAAACAGCATACAAATATGCTAATCATGAAATAAAAGATTGATAAATTGAACTACAATAAAATTAAGAACTTTTGATCACCAAAAGACACAACTAATAAAATGAAAAGGGAAGTTAGAGAGTGGGAAGATATTAGCAATACATATATCGAACAAAGAATTTGCATCAACTACAAATCAAGTTTTTAAAGAAGAAGAAAACAGACAACCCAAAAGAAAAAAAAATAGCAAATGACTCAACTGGCACTTCACAGAAGAAATCCAAATAATCTATAAGAGCATTCAATTTCATTTGTCATCACAGAAATGCAAATCAAGCTCACAAATGTGCTATCACCTACGTATCACTCTGGCTAAAATTTAAAAAACTGACAACAGCAAATTTATCACTTTATGGAGCAACAGGAATGCTCATACACTACCGGTGACATTTCAGAATGATTCAATGTCTATGTAACTAACAGTACCTACTAAAACTGTACATACTCATACTCTATGACCCAGCATGTTCACTTCTAGGTTTATAGTCACAGATGTCCATCAGATGTCCATATATACGTGTACCAAAGAGCCTGAAAAAATGTTCATACAAGCACAATTTTTAATATCCTAAAACTGTAAATAAAAAATTTCATTCACCAAAAGAATGGATAAATAAATTATGGTATATTCCTAAAACAGATTCTACATCAATGAAAATTTAAGTGCTGCTACATGCAAAAACAGTGATAAATTTACAAACAAAATGTTGAAATAAACCAAACACAAAAGACTACATTCTATACAGTTCTAATTACATATATTTTAAGAAACAGGCAAAATTCATCTGTAGCAGTTGAAGTCAAAGAGGACATGGTGGTTGAAATGGAGCACAAGAGGAAATTCTTAGGGTACTACTAATACATTCCAAATCTAGGTGCTGTTTACATGGGTTCATACACTTTGTGAAAATTCATCAAACTTCACACTTAAGATTTTTGCAGATTTCTGTATGTATATTATAATTCAATTAAAATTTTACTTAAAGTAAATGTCACTCTTCTAACATCCCTCAATATTAACTATCTGTTGGTTGGATTGTAATTGCTATAATCAATAAGAAGCTAACATCCCTCAATATTAACTATCTGTTGGTTGGATTGTAATTGCTATAATCAATAAGAAGCTGAATAACTTGATAGCATGTTGCTTTTCCTAGAATTAATTTTTGTACTGAGATCATAATCCCAGCATGTTAAAACATTTGAAAGTATAATAATAGCCTACTACATTTGAATGTCCTTTTAACTCATTAATTTTCCAAGGGATAAAAGTTTGAAAGGCATCATTTTACAATGTGCATATGGCTAATTGGGCATAACTTTCAAGCACAGCTTTAAGCTTAGTTCAGAAAGTTACACCAAGTCTTTCTTTCCATTATTAAAAGGTTCCACTAGGAAGATTTCAAATGAAAATGTTGGCTGTTATTGCAAAAATCAAATTACCCCTTATCTTTCCTTAGAAATCTGTATTGGGTTATTCTGATAAGCTGATGGTGGCCCCCAAAATAACAGGTCCTAATATCTAGAATCTATAAATGTTACCCATAGAGAAAAAAGGGTCTTTGCATAAATGATTAAGTTAAGGTTCTTGAGATGGAAAGCTTATCCTGAATTATCCAGGTAGACTCTAAATGCAATTACAAATATTCCTTTAAGAGGGAGGAAGAGAAAGATATGACTGGCAACAGAAAAAAAGGCAATGTAAAGACAGAGCAGAGGGATAAAGATGCTACCCTTTTCTCGTACATTTCTTAGCCACTTGTATGCTCATGATCACTAATCATCAGAGAAATGCAAAGCAAATCCACCATGAGATACCATCTCACCAGTCAGAACGGCTGTTATTAAAAAGTCAAAACAGAACAGATAATGGCAAAGTTATGGAGATAAATGAATGCTTCTACACTGTTGTTGGCTATGTAAATTATGCAGTTCAACAACTGTTAAAAGCAATTTGGAGATCGAAGAACTTAAGCAGAGCTACCAGGCAACCCAGCAATCCCGTGATGCAGTATATACCCAAAGGAAAATAAATCACTCCAACAAAAAGACACATGCACTGGCATATTTATCACCATGCTATTCACAACAGTAAAGACATGGAATCAACATAGGTGCCCCAACAGAGGATTGCATAAAGAAAACGTGGTACATATACACCATGGAATACTATGCAGCCGTTAAAAAATAATGAAAGCATGTTCTTTGCAGCAACATGGATGCAGCTGGAGGCCATTATCCTAAGCAGATTTACATAGAAACAGAAAACCAAATGCCAAATGTTCTCACTTATAAGTGAGATTCATGGACATAAAGCTAGCAACAATAGACACTGTGGACTAGTAGAGGGGTGAGGAAGGAAGGGGAACATGGGTTGAAAAACTACCTATTGGGTACTATGCTCACAACCTGTGTGATGGAATCCATAGTCAAACCTTAGTATCACACAATATGTCCATACAATAAATTTGCACATGTTCCCCTGTATCTAAAATAAAAGTTAAAATTTTAAAATATAAATTTAAAATATTCGTGCTTTAGCATCTGATTTTTTTTAAAAGTGAAAAATAAGAAAATAAAGACAGTAGCCTTCAAGATTGGAGTGATATGCCCACAAGCCAAGGAATGCTGGCAGCCACCAGAAGATGAAGAGGCAAGAAACAGATATTTTCCTACAGCCTCCAGATGGAGACCAATACTTTCAATGCGTTGATTTTTGTTTAATGATACTGACTTTGGACTTCAAAATTTCAGAATTGAGAGAATAAATTTCTGCTGTTCTAAGCCACCAAATTTGTGGTCACTTGTTAGAACAGTCACAGGAAACTAGTACAATATAAAATATCGATTACGTCTCCACTTAACAACAGAACTTGCTAAATATTAAAAATGATACGCCTGTTAAAATATTATTATTTCTTCATACATTTTTAGTAAGTGAATTTTCCTAACTTCCAAATTGGTACAATGGATTATGACATCTTGTGTAACAGAGAATTCACAGCAAGTGGCAACATATGAGAAATACTAGAACATAACATTGTATGGTGCATTAAAGGGATCTTGAAAATAAAACTTTGCTGTGCTGTTTCTGCTGTCAACTTAAACTTAAATCATCTTTTATCTGTTAAAGGTTGGGCTTCAACACTTGCTACTTAAAATTTCAAGTGGCTAAAGGTGAAATGTAAGCCTTCTAACTTAGAAACTCAAATAAATAAGAGTCTTTAAATCCTTTTTTTATTTTTTTTTTTTGAGATGGAGTCTCGCTCCATCGCCCAGGCTGAAGTGCAATGGTGCAATCTCAGCTCACTGCAACCTCTGCCTTCCAGGTTCAAGCAATTCTCCTACCTCAGCCTCCTGAGTAGCTGGGATTACAGGTGTGTGCCACCATGCCCAGCTAATTTTTTGTATTTTTAGTAGAGATGGGGTTTCTCCATGTTGGCCAGGCTGGTCTCAAACTCCTAACCTCGCGATCCACCCACTCAGCCTCTCAAAGTGCTGGGATTACAGGCATGAGCCACTGCACCCGGCCTAAATAATTTATTTAATTTGTCAAATATTCATTAATAAGTCGATGTCTTGATAATTAAAGACTATTTAACATTCAAATATATTAAACATACTGAGATTTCAGAGGGTTCTGGAAAGAAATGTAAGTGCCTTACAGCAATTCATTAATCCACTTATTATCATATAAATGCTTTAGCTAATTTTTAAAAGTTTTTTTTTATTTTTTTAACTTTAATTTTAGTTTCAGGAGTACATGCACAGTATATAGGTAAACTTAGGTCATGGGGGTTTGTTGAACATATTATTTCATCACCAGGTACTAAGCCTAGTACCCAATAGTTATTTTTCCTGGTCCTCTCTCCTCCACCCCTCCACTCTCAACTAGGTCCCAGTGTCTTGTTCCCTTCTTTATGTCCATGAGTTCTCATCATTTAGCTATCACTTATAAGTGAGAACACGAAGTATTTGGATTTCTGTTCCTGAATTAGTTTGCTAAGAATAATGGCCTCCAGCTCCATCCATGTTTCCATAAAAGATATGATCTTGTTCTTTTCATGGCTGCATAGTATTTTATGGTGAATATGTACCACATTTTTCTTTATCCAATCTGTCATTGATGGGCATTTACATTGATTCCATGTCTGCTATTGTGACTAGTGCTGCAATGAACATTAGCATGCATTTGTCTTAATGGTAGAATGATAAACATTCTTCTGAGTATATACCCAGCAACAAAATTGCTGGGTCAAATGGTAGTTCTGTTTTTAGCTCTCTCAAGAATTACTGAACTGCTTTCCATAATAGTTGAACTAATTTACACTCCCACCAACAGTATGTAAGTGTTCCCTTTTGTCCACGCATCTGTTATGTTTTGACTTTTTAATAATAGCCATCTGACTAGTGTGAGATGGTGTCGGATTGTGGTTTTGATTTACATTTCTCTAATGATCAGTGATGTTGACTTTTTTTCATATGCCTTTTGGCCACATGTATGTCTTTTTTGAAAAGTGTCTATTCATGTCCTTTGCTTACTTTCTAAAGGGTTTTTTTTCTTGGAAATTTGGTTGATTTCCTTCTAGATGCCAGATACTAGACCTCAGATGCATAGTTTGCAAATACTTTCTCCAATTCTGTAGGTTGTCTCTTGATTCTGTTGATAGTTTCTTTTGCTGAGCAGAAGCTCTTTAGTTTAATTAGATCTCATTTGTCAATTTTTGTTTTTATTGCCATTGCTTTTGGGGTTTTTGTCATGAAATCTTTACCCGTTTCTATATTCTGAATATATGGTATTGCCTTAGGTTGACTTCCAGAGATTTTATAGTTTTGGGTTTGATCTATCTTGAGTTAATTTTTGTATATGGTGTAAGAAAGGGATCCAGTTTCAATCTTCTGCATATGGCTAGCCATTTATCCCAGTACCATTTATTAAATAGGGAGTACTTTCCCCATTGCTTGTTTTGTTGGTCAAAGATCAGATAATGATAGGTTTGTGGCCTTAGGTCTGGGCTCTCTATTCTGTTCCATTGGTCTATGTTGTCTGTTTTTGTACCAGTTCCATGCTGTTTTAGTTACTGCAGCCCTGCAATATAGTTTGAAATCAGCTAGCACAATGCCTCCAGCTTTGTTCTTTTTGCTTAGGACTGCTTTGGCTATTTGGCTCTTTTTTGGTTCCATATGGATTTTTAAATGTTTTTCCTAGTTTTGTGAAGAATGTCATTGGTAGTTTGATAGCAATAGCATTGAATCTGTAAACTGCTTTGGGTAATATGGCCATTCTAATGATACTGATTCTTCCTGTCCATAAGCATAGAATGTTTTTCCATTTGTTTGTGTCATCTCTGATTTCTTTGAGCAGTATTTTGTAATTCTCATTGTAGAGCTCTTTCACCTCCCTGGTTAGCTGTATTCCTAGGCATTTTGTTCTTTTTGTGGCAATTGCAAATGGGACTGCAATCCTGATTTGGCCTTCAGCTTGGCTGTTGTTGGTGTATAGGAATGCTAGTAGCTTTCATACATTGATTTTGTATACTGAAACATGGCTGAAGTTATTTAATCAACTGACAGCTGAAGGAGCTTTTGGGCCAAGACTACTGGGTTTTCTAAAAATAGAACAGGTTGTCTGCAAACAAGGATGGTTTAACATTCACTCTTCCTCTTTGAATGCCCTTTATTTCTTTCACTTGCCTTATTGCTCTGTCCTGGACTTCCAATACCATGTTGAATAGGAGTGGTGAGAAGGGTGTATTTGTCTTGTGCTGGTTTTCAAGGGGAATGCTTCCAGCTTTTCCTCATTCAATATGATGTTGGCCATGGGTTTGTCATAGAAGACTCATTATTTTGAGGTATGTTCCTTCAATGCTTATTTATTGAGAATTTTTAACACGCAGAGATGTTAAATTTTATCAAAAGCCTTTTCTGAATCTATTGAGATAATCAAATGGTTTTTGTCTTTAGTTCTGTTTACGTGATGAATCACATTTATTGATTTGCATATGTTGAACCACCTTACAGCCCAGAGATGGAGCCTACTTCATTGTAGTGGATTTTGATGTGCTGCTACATTTGGTTTGCAAGTATTTTGTTGAGAATTTTTGCAGCATTGTTCATCAAGGTTATTAAGTTGAAGTTTTCTTTTTCATTGTGTCTCTACCAGGTTTTGGTATCAGGATAATGCTGGCCTCACAGAATGAGCTGCGGAGGAGTCCCTCCTCTCAATTTTGTGGAACAGTTTTGGCAAGAATGGTACCAGGTCCTCTTTGTAAATCTGGTAGAATTAAGCTGTGAATCCATCTGGTCCTAGGCCATTTTTGGTTAAGTAGACTACTTATTATTGATTCTATTTTGAAGCTTGTTATCAGTCTGTTCAGAGAATCTATTTCTTCCTGTTTCAGTGTTTTGAGGGTGTATATATTCAGGAATTTATCCATCTCTTCCGGATTTCATAGTTTGTGCACACAAAGGTGTTTGTTAGTAGTTTCTGACAGTTATCTTTATTTCTGTGGTGTCAGTGGTAACATCCCTTTGTCATTTCTAATTGTAAAACAACTCTTGAATTTATTGATCTTTTGCATGATTTCCTTCATTTAAGCTCTGATTTGGGTTATTTCTTGTCTTCTGATAACTTTGGGGTTGGTCTTCTCTTGCTTTTCTAATGCTTTCAGTTGTCATATTAGGTTACTAATTTGAGATCTTTCTAACTTTATGATGTGGATGTTTGGTGCTATGAATTTCCCTTTTAACACACCCTTAGCTGTGTCCCAGAGATTCTGGTATATTGTATCTTTGTTCTCATTAGTTTCAAAGAACCTCTTGATTTCTACCTTAATTTCATTATTTACCTGAAAGTCATTCAGGAGCATATTGTTCAATTCCCATGTAATTGCATGATTTTGATTTTTTTAGTCTCGATGTCTATTTCTATTGTGCTGTGGTCCAAGAGTGTGTTTGGCATGATGATGGTTCTTTTGCATATGCTGAGGATTGTTTTATGTATAATTATGTGGTCAATTTTAGACTATAGGCCATGTGGCCATGAAAAGAATGTACATTCTGCTGTTTTGGAGTGGAGAGTTCTCTAGAGGTCTATTAGTTCCATTTGGTCCAAATGCTGAGTTCAGATCCTAGATATATTTATTAATTTTCTGCCTCAATGATCTAATACCATCAGTGGAATATTGAAGTCTTTCAGTATCATTGTGTGGGAGTCTAAAACTCTTTGTAGGTATATAATACCTTGCTTTATGAATCTGGGAGTTCCTGTGTTGGGCGCATCCATATTCAGGATAGTTAGGACTTCTCGTTGAATTAAACACTTTACAATTATAATACCGTTCTTTGTCTTTTTTATCTTTGTTGGTTTAAAGTTTGTTTTGTCTGAAATTAGGATTGCAACCTCTGCTTTTCTCTGATTTCCATTTGCTTGGTAGATTTTCCTCCATCCCTTTATTTTGAGATTGTGGGTGCCCTGACATGTGAAACGGGTCTCTTAGAGGCAACATACAATTGAGTCTTTTTCCAGCTTGCCACTCCGTGCCTTTTAAATGAGGCATTTGGCCTATTTACATTCAAGGTTAGTATTGATATGTGTACATTTGATCTTGTCATTGTGTTGTTAGCTGTTTATTATGCTGGCTTGTGTGATTGCTTTATAGTGTCACTGGTCTGTGTGTTTAAGTATGTTTTTGTATTGGCTAGGAACAGTGTTTTCTTTCCTTCAACATTTGCTTATTTGAAAAGGATCTTATTCCTCCTTCACTTAGCAAACTTAATTTGGCTGGATATGAAATTCTTGAAGATTTTTTTTCTTTAAGAATGTTGAATATAGGTCCCCAATCTCTTCTGGTATGTAGGATTTCTGCTAAGAGGTTTGTTGTTAGAGTGATGGGGTTCCCTTTATAGGTGACCTTCCCTTTCTCTCTAGCTGCTTTTAACATTCTTTCTTTCATTTCAATCTTTAAAAAACTCAGATGATTACACGTCTTGGGGATAATCTTCTTGTGTAGAATCTTGCAGGGATTCTCTGTAGTTCCTGAATTTGACTAGCAAGGTTAGGGAAGTTTTCATGGATGGCAGCCTAACATATGTTTTCCAAGTTGTCTGCTTTCTCCTTGTCCCTTTCTGGGATACCAGATATTTGTAGATTTGGTCTCTTTATATAATCCCAAATTTCTCAGAGGTTTATTCATTCCTTTTCATTATTTTTTCTTTATTTTTGTCTGTCTTATTTAAGAGATCCAGTCTTCAATTGCTGAGATTCTTTCCTCAGCTTGGTCTATTTTGCTGTTAATATCTATAATTGCATTGAGAAATTCTTGTAGTGTGTTTTTCAGCTCTATCAAATCAGTTAGGTTCTTTTTTATACTGGCTATTCCATCTGTCAGATCCTGTATCATTTTGTGATTCTTAGTTTCCTTGAATTGGGTTTTGCTGTTCTCCTGAGTCTCAATGATCTTCATTCCTATTCATACTCCAAATTACGTTTCTGTCATTTCAGCCAACTCAGCTGGTTAAGAACCCTTGTTTGAGATCTAGTGTGCTCATTTAGAGGACATAAGACACTCTGGCTATTTGTGTTACTGGAATTCCTGCATTTGTTCTTTCTCACCTCTGTGTTTGGGTGTTCCTTTAACTAAAGTGTAAATTGCTTACTGTCAATAGATTTGTTTGTTTTCTGGATGTTTTCACAAGGCCATGGCTTTGTGCAGGGCCTTTATTTGTAGCTGACTTCTCATCTTTGGTTTCACAGGGATGCATGTCAGTGAGGTGTTTTTGATGTTGAAGTTTTTGGATGTTATCCTGTAGGTGGCACTTAAGTTGCTCAGTCTTGTAGCTGCCTATATTTCCTCACAGTTGCAGCTATGCTCCCTGTCAATGCTCTGAAAGTGTAGGCTCCTCTCCCACCTGAACACTAGCTGTAGAATGCAGCTTGGCACTCCCAGGCTGCCTACTACAGTTCTGAGGTGATCTCATGGCTTATGTTTCCTTCTTGACTAGGACAGAGAAAGAGATCTTAGTAATGGTTGTGACCAAGTATCTTTTGCTTGTCTCCTAGGACAGAGAAAGGGATCTTAGTAACGGTTGTGACCAAGTATCTTTTGCTTGTCTCCTGGGGGCTCCACCTCAGAGAGATGCAGGTCAGCAACTGCACAGTGCAATCAGCCAAGGATGGAGAGTGTGTGCTCTGTGCCCAAGTTGGGGGTTCCCTGCTTGGTGATGAGCAGGGGAGATGGGCAGGACCCATAGGAGACAGACTGGCATCCTCTCCTTGGGTTGACTGCAGCTTGTTGGAAGTGTGAATAAGGCATCATTTTCTTGCACCTTTGTTAGTCTGAGACTAGTAGGGATAGTACCATATCAGAGGCAGTGGCAGAGAGGCTATTAGATGCCCCTAGGGGCTCCACCTCCAAGAAACACAGAGCAGCTGTTACTGGGAGTGTTCAGTCTGCGGGGTGGTATGGCTGCACTGCTGGCATGAGCTTGGGGTTCCACCTGTTGGGGAAAAAGCCAGTTGAAGGCTCAGTGGAAGGAGAGACTGATCTTTTCTCCATATGGTGACTGTGGTGTGCTGTAAACTCAGGTGTAGACCTCAGGCTCTGTTTCTTCCCCACACTGAAAGAAGCAGGGATAGAATTGTTGCTGTGGCAGTGGCAGAGGGGCTGCCATATGCCTCTTGGAGCCTCTGCCTAGGGAAACTCCAGGCCACTACCAGTGGGTATGTTCAGCCATGAGTGGAATGACTGTTCTACATTCATGAGCCAGGAAGCCTGCCTGATGAAGAGTGTGGGTTGGGGGTTCCCAGGGAAGAGGAACTGGACTCCTCTCCATATGGTGGCTATGATGTGCTAGAGGTGCCAGCATAATGACTAAGCCCTTTGTTTCTTCTCAGTCTGAGGGCTGTTAGGGCTGTACCACTGCAACCATAGTAATGGAGGGGTTGTGGATGGACTCTGAAATTTCCTCCTTGGAGAATTGCTGGGCTGCCTCTGATTGTGGTGATCAGGCAGGGCAGGGTGATTGTCCTGGAGTTTCAAGTTGGGTGACCCTGCCCCATGAGGAGAAGTGAGGGCCACGATCTGCATAGAGAACAGCCTGGCCACTTTTCTGTGAGATGGCTGCTTTGTGCGAGGGTCTGGACCAGTCTTTGGTCTCCACGACTTTCCAGAGCCTGAAGACAGCAAGGGCAAGGGCTGTGAGACAGCAAAAATGGCAACCTGGCCCTCCCATTGTGAGCTCTGTCTAGGGAGTTGCAGAGCTGCTACTGGTTCCATAGCCCCAGCGGGAAGTGGCTGGTGACTCAGACCTGGATGACCTGCCCAGTGAGGAGATACGGAAATGGGTACCCACTTAACAATCTGGCCTCTTTTCCATAGGGCTGTGGCAGCATGCTGGGGGCCTGCTCCAGTCCCTAGTCACCTGGGATTTTTCAGTCCCTGAAGGTATCAACAGTGAAGGCTATGAAACACCAAAGATGGCAGCCTGTCCCTCCCTTTAGGAGCTCCATCCTTCCCAAACACATCTGCAATATGTGGCTGGAGAGCCTGGTAAGGAATCCCACCAAGTGAAGAGGAATGGGGTCAGGGACCTGTGTAAAAAAAAGAAGTCTGGTCACTTTTTTGTAGAGCAACTGTGCTGTGTAGGGGTCCACTCCAGCCTCTAGTTGCCTCAGACTCTCCAAAGCCCAAAGGTAAGAACAGTTAAGGCTGTCAAAGAGCAAGGATAGCAGTCTACCCCTTTTTCTGAGAACTCCATCCCAAGGAGGTCTGAAGCTGCTGTCAGCCAGAAAACACCAGTGGGGGTAACTGGAGACACCAGTCTGGAGATAACGCCCAATGAAGAGAAACAGGATTTGGGATCTGTGTAAATAAGCAGTCTGACTGCTTCTCCATAGAGCTGCTGTGCTGTGCTGGGAAACTGCTCCAGTCCCTTGTTGCCTCGAACTCCCTACACCTTTAAGGCAACAGTGCCTGAGGCTGTGAAAAAGCAAAGCAAAGATGGCAGCCTGTCCCTCCTCCTGGGTGCTCCATATCAGAGAGGTATAACACTGCTACTGGTGGCTGGCTAGAGTTCTAAGCCAGTGGGTCTTACCCTGTGAGGTGCCATGGAAGTAGGAACTGCAGACCATTGCTGCTCAGCTCATTTTCTAGGGATATGTACAGGGGCCTAACTTCCCACTTTGCAGGAACTGCAGCTGCTTTCGTTGAGAAGCCTGGGTATCTAAGGCTCCTCAGGCTCTGTGTATGCCTGAGCAGCTGCTCTGCCAAGACTCCACCACATAGATCTGCATGTCAGACTGAAGGTCCTGGTGGAGTGCATTCATGAGAAGATCTTCCAACCTGAGAGTTGAAAGATCCATGGAAGAAGCATGGGTTCTCAGGGTTGCTCACTTACTATTTCCCTAGGTGGGGGAGTTTCCCCTAGCTCTGTGTTGGTCCCAAGAGGCAGTCATTCTGCCTTGTTTTTCTACATTCTCCATTAATCAAGTTTCCTTAATTAGTCCCAATGCATGTACCTGGATGTTTCAGTTGAAGGTGCTGTATTTACTCACTCCTTCCATTCTTCTCCATGAGAGCAGCACACACTAGCTCTGTTTGAGCTAATTTTAACACAGTATATTCTCAGTGAATTATATGAGGTTAAATGATATGTCTCAATTCACCCAAAAAATAAATATTTTTCCATACACTTATCAGAAACTAATATGTACAAAGGAATGTAGATACTAGTTGATATTAGGAGATCAAAGACTGGGCCATAGGGAATAAAATTTTTTCAGAGATGATTTTTGCTCCAGGGCAATAAGATATAGACCTACAGGGATAAAATTAATACATATAACTATTTTACAAGGTTCTTTCTCTAAATGCTATGAAAAAACTTATAGGTAAAGGGTTAGAGTTCAGAAAAATAAGACATTTTTTGTATAGCTAGGATGGAAAAAAGGAGAAGGAGATTAAAAAACCTTCATGGAGAAGGTGAGCCTTGAATGATCTCATCTGCTAAGAACACTCAAGTGGAGAGAACAGCAAGAGCAGAAGTACAGAGCCAACAAAGTGTCATTTGTCCAAGTTACTGTACAGAGGTCATGTTGCCTGAGGCTTACAATGTGGGATATAATTTTGAATGAAAAAAATGATTGGAAACAAATAGTAAAGGCCTTAAGTGCCAGGCTAAGAAGACTATACTTTCTCTATAAGCCATGAAAATCTAAAAGTTCTTAAGCAAAGAAGTGATAAAAATCAGGAAATTAAGGTATCAAGGTATAATAAAGGAAGGGGCTAGGGAGAGAAGATGGTGAAAAGGAATCAGGTTCTACTTCTGCCCCTAAACAAATCATCCAAGCCAAATTTCTGCCTTTCCAGAGCTCCATATAAGTATAATACCATTTTCTCCCAGGATTGCTATTTTTTTTTTTTTAATCTAAGGAATGTAACAGTACTATATAAACAAAATAAGTAAAAGATATAAAACTCAAAGTATGTGTTTATACTTCTAACCAGACAAGAGTTTAAGAGGGCCTGAAGTAGGGTCGTATTCTGATATCTGAATCAATGAACAGATACCAAAGATACTACACTAAGAGATCTCATAAATTCAGCAACTGATGCAGTGGGGATGGGTATGGAGGGAGCAAGATAAAGGCCAAGAGATCTTAAGCTTTGATGACAGAATAGGGTGAGAAAAGAATAGGTTTATGGTTCACTGGTTTTTTTTCTTTGATTCAACAGATGACAATCACTATACCAGGCATCATTCTAGGTTTTGGGAGTACTGCAAAGAAATGCAGACAAAGAGCCTTCTTCTGAAGCTTGTACTCTGTGGAGGGACACAGATAAATATTAAAAATAAGTATATGGTAGGTCAGGGAGGTTTTGTGGAGAAAAGTAATCAGGCAGTGGGCAATAAAGAAAAAATATTCAATGACACTTATTAAGCATGGTAAGAAAGACTCTATTCAGGACTACAGCAATCAATACAGGGACCACTGGAGTTGAATTCTGCAGTGGGGAGAGATTGGGATCAACTGGGAACACAGCATGAACAAATGGAAATTTATAGCCAAGGAGGAGAGTGGGGGTCAGTGGCTGGAAAACTACTAAGAGGAAACATCAATGGGATTTTGGTTAAATTAACCTAACAGGAGTCTTGCTGAAAGCAGATCCGGGTGATTAGACATCACCTAGGCGATGGCGGCAGCTAAGGAACCCAAACTGATATTGAGAGTGAGGGGTTCTTGCTAAACTGATTTACCAGGTCTTGATAAAAGTAGATTTTACAATAAGTGCACATATAAGCCTTGAAAAATATTCAGGAGTCTGTCCAAACTCTTGTCAAGCTAAGAATCTTTGTTTGGAGTTAGGGAATACTGGATGGAGGGAGGATTGTTATTTTAAATAGGACAGTCAGGGAAGGTCTTTCTGAGAAGATTATTTGCTCAAAGGCCTGAGCAGGCATAAAATATTTAGAGCATGCACATCCAGGTAGAGAAAACAAGTGCAAAGGACCAAGAAAGAACAAAGGAAGCCAGTGTGAAAGAGTGCTATGAGAAAGAAGATGCCATCAAACAAGTAATGAAGAAGGGGAGCAGATCTTAGTGGGCCTTACCAGAATTCATTATAATTTTGTCTTTTGGTCTCAATGAGATGGGGAGCTGAGAGTTTTAAAGAAAAAAGTGATATGATGTGACCATATTTCAAAAGCATCACTCTGGCTGCTGTGTGAAAAACAGATAACAGGGTGAGCAGAGGAGGAGGCAGGATATACACTTAGGATGCTTTGCATTGATCCATATGGAAGGTGATAATGGCTTTAACCAGACTCCAAGTTGAATCCAGGTAAGGGAGCTGGGGCTGAAGCAAAGAACTAAAAGAAGAATTGTCACTGTGGACCTTTGAAATGTGAACCATGTGGATATGATGATATGAAGTCTCTCCATATATAATGTCTATATATTAAAGTCTGTATAAATTCCACATGTAAAATATTTCCCTGGATTTCTATTTCTTCACTTTCAGATCTTCAAGCCATATATATATAACTACTGGCTGGGTCCAGACCCAGCCAGTAGTTAAAGTGGTAAAAAGATTTTATTCAGGAACTATTGCAATAAGGCAAAAGAGACCTCAGCATAGAAATTAACTCAATTCCAAATACAGCATGGACAAGTGGGGATTTATATCCCAGAGCAGGGTGGGGAATCAGTGGACAGAAAATTAGAGAAAATTAGAAAGGAGATCCTGGAAATACCAACTTGATAGTATTCTCACTGAAAGCAAGCTGTGGTCATCAGATGTCACCATCTGATTGGATGGTGGAGGATGATGAATTTGATCAGATATAAAGGATGATCAGACGTCAAAGATGGGAGATTCTTGTAAAACTGAGTTAAAAGAATTCTTGCTAAAACAGCTATGTAAAGACAAACACAGAAGCCCAAAAGTCAAGACCTTCACAAGAAAATGACTCAAAGGAGTCTGATTAAAAGTCTGGTCATGAAGAGAGACTTATATGAAAACGTCTATTAAACAGTGTTTTAGAGTACTAAATGGTTTTTAACATGTCCTCCAACATACAAGAATAATGTTATACTTGAAAATAACTCTGGTAAAAATTTCACTATAGTTGTTATAATAATATTTGGACACATATAAATAATGGAACCATTTATGGTTTACAATAATCTTCTTCCCTAAATCATACCTCTGTCTCTTGTCTATAATGTTTACATAAAAAGTGGATTCATACAAGATTTCATATTCGAGGCATATAATATAGTTCAACGAATATTATTAGTATGTTGTTGATATTTCATAATAAAAACAAACTTACACGTGGATTCTCACAATTATACAACTATTTCCAATTGCCACTTGAGATCAACAATACTATTATTCAAAATGTTCATGTTAATATAAATATTGAAAATTGAAAAAGTGTTTAAACCTTACAACTATATGCACTTAAATAGGTAACATTCTGTTATCATCAGTACCTGAACTTAACTGAAATTTCCTTTACCACCATGCTCTGAAGAATCTTACTTTTTTTTCCAGATTCTCTAAGTAAAACAGAACTATTAATTTTTAAGAGATGGACTATACACAGGTATAATCAAAGTATTACAATACAAATAAACCAAGATAAATGTCTAAACTTCAGAAAAGATTTGTGATAATGTTAAGACTGGAAAGCTTATTTATTTCCAATTGTTTAAAATGATTTATGCTTATTTTTTATGTGTACTTCAATCTGCAATAAAGAACGCTACAATTATTGAAAGCTTCAATTCGCAAATCAATTCACCCATAATGAGTGGCAAGTGACATCAAGTGTAAATGTGCGTCACAAGGATTATGTACCATTTGTTTGTTTGTTTTTTCGAGATGGAGTATTGCTGTGTCGCTCAGGCTGCAGTGCAGTGACGCTATCTCAGCTCACTGCAATCTCTGCCTCCCAGGTTTAAGCAATTCTCCTGCCTCAGTCTTCCAAGTAGCAGGGATTACAGACGCCTGCCACTACACCCAGCTAATTTTTGTATTCTTAGTAGAGATGGGGTTTCATCATGTTGGCCAGGATGGTCTCCAACTCTTGACTTCATGATCTGCCCACCTCGGCCTCCCAAAGTGCTGGGATTACAGGCGTGAGCCACCATGCTGTGCCTGGCCTATGTACCTTTTAATAGAGATTGAAAAAAAAAACTTGGCTTTCTGTTCCAAAAATGACATCATAGAAGCAAGCTGGCTTCACTTTCTCCCAAAAAACAAAAACAAATGTACAGAGAAAGATTTTAACCAGAAACAAACCAGAACTTAAATTTGAGCATGAGACAGTTTCAAGGCCCACAGAAAAGTAAAAAAACTCCAAGCAGACAATAAGAGAATCAGATTTCCACATTCATGATTCCCCTGTCTCCCCATTCTGCCTGGCACCAAATATGGAAAATCTTCCCCTAACTCAACAGTTTCTACATAGGAAAAAATGATGGGATAGTCAACCAGATTCCCCACTATCTTAGATGTCCTGGCAGAAGACCTGTTCCTGTGTTAACCCACAGGAAGCATAATGACTGCCTAAATGGAGAAATATCTCTAAGGACAGGCAGATGAAATGGAAAAAGAATCCATGCTCAGCCCTGGAAACTCTGCTCTGTTACTCAAAGGAGACATCGAATCAGAATAGCTGTTCAGTAGCACCACACTGTAGGAGCTAACTTCCTAAGGTCTCTTGGGCAAGAATCCCTAGACAGGCCTGAAACACTGCAGAATAACTTCTTGGGGACCTATCCCGTTGAGGACAGGCAGTGCTCCATTCATTTAGCATAGTGAGTGCAAACCTGGGCTTAAGGTGCCACCTAGACCTGAAAAGGAGGTAGCAAGCTAGCATTAAATCTAGTATTATTTAGTCCACTTTTCTCTGTTTAGCTTGTTTTCATTTTTATTGGATATATTTGCTCAGCAAATATACCCAATATGCTGGCCAACATGCTAAAACCCCATCTTTACTAAAAATACAAAAATTAGCTGGGTGTGTTACACATACATGTAGTCCCAGCTACTTGGGAGGCTGAGGCAGGAGAATCACTTGAACCTGGGAGGTGGAGGTTGTAGTGAGCCAAGATTGCACCACTGCACTCCAGCCTGGTGACAAAGTGAGTCTCTGTCTCAAAAAAAAAAATAGAAAAAAAAATGATAAATGAGGACGAGTAATTATATCAAATAAAATAAATGACTAATCTATTTTAGTAAAAAGAGACAAAAAGTAATATAGAATGACAAAGAGGTCAACTCAACAAGAGTATATAATAATCATAAAAATCTGCACACCCAACGCTGGAGTTCTCAAGTATATAAAGAAAACTTTAATAGATCTAAAAGGAGAAACTGCAATACAATAACAGTAGGAGACTTTAACACCCCATTCTCAGTAATGAACAGATCATCCCGACAGAAAATCAACAAAGAAATTAAAAAGTTAAACTACAGGAGATCGATCCAAGATGGCCACTTAAGAGGAAGTCGGGATTGCAGCTCCGAGAGAAGGCGCAGAGGGTGAGTGGACGCCGCATTTCCAGACGGACTTTTACTGCCCACAGACCAGGAGATTCACAGGAGGAAAAGCCCCACGGGTCTCCAGCGCCGCTGGTTTGAGCGGAGTGGCCGCTCAGCCTACGCCCTGGAGCGGGGGGCAGTGGCTTCTTGCGCAGAGCGAGAGAGACAGAGTTCCCTCTGAGCCAGAAAGGGGAGCTGAAGCAGGGAGCCAAGCCAGGAGACCCCCGGGAAAGGGAGTGCCACGAATCTCAGAGCCGCTGCTTCGGCTGATGCAGCGGCACACAGGGCAGCGGATTTTAATTGCGCGGAGAAGCTCCCCGCATTCCCAGCGCCGCTGGTTGGACCGGAGCAGCCGCTCGGCCTGCACGGGGGGCGGGGAGCAGCGGCTCCTTGAACAAAGTGAACGAGACTGTGTCCCCTCTGGGCCAGCAAGGGGAACTGTGGCAAGGAGGCAAGCCAAGAGATTACAGGACAAAGAGGGCCCCTCTAGAAACACGGCTGAACCCGGGACGGTTCAGCTCTGTGGGGGAGGGGCGTCCTCCATCGGGAAACACCCTGCAGTTCCCGGGGCAATTTTCCGTAACCAAGACAACCCGCCACTACAGAGACTCCATCACTACAGGGGCGGGCCAGCATAGCGGAAGCAGTTCTAACTACACCCACAGGACTGCTGGGAAGCTCACACGGAAGCTGGGCGGAGCCCACAGCAGCTCAGCGAAGCCTCTGCAGGCTGAGTGTGACTAGACTGCCACCTTGTGGGCAGGGAAAACGGTAGCAACACAGCTGAAAAACATAAAGTGCTAAACCCCTGGGCCAGAACACCTGGGGAGAAGAAAAGGGGGTTTATGAGTTCAGCTGCTGCGGACTTAAAATTACCAAAATCAGAAAGACAGCAACTACAAAGTCAATAGGCGGATAAATCCACAAAGATGGGAAGAAACCAGCGCAAAAAGGATGAAAACACCCAAAACCAGAACACCTCTCCCCCTGCAAGGCAGCATAACTCCTCACCAGCACGGGAACAAGACTGGATGGAGAATGAGTGTGATGAAATGACAGAATCAGCTTTCAGAAAATGGATAATAAGAAACTTCTGTGAGCTAAAAGAACATGTTCTAACCCAATGCAAAGAAACTAAGAACCTTGAAAAAAGACTTGACGAAATGCTAACGAGAATGGACAACTTAGAGAGGAATATGAGTGAATTGATGGAGCTGAAAAACACAACACGAGAACTTCGCGAAGCATGTACAAGTTTCAACAGCAGAATTGACCAAGCAGAAGAAAGGATATCAGAAGTTGAAGATCAACTCAATGAAATAAAACGAGAAGGGAAGATTAGAGAAAACAAGGTAAAAAGGAATGAACAGAGTCAACAAGAAATATGGGACTACGTGAAAAGACCTAACCTACGTTTGATAGGTGTACCTGAATGTGACGAAGAGAATGCATCCAAGCTGGAAAATACTCTTCAGGATATTATCCAGGAAAACTTCCCCAACCTAGCAAGGCAGGCCAAGATTCAAGTCCAAGAAATACAGAGAACACCACAAAGATATTCCTCTAGAAGAGCAACCCCAAGGCACATAATCATCAGATTCACCAGGGTTGAAATGAAGGAGAAAATACTAAGGGCAGCCAGAGAGAAAGGTCGGGTTACCCACAAAGGGAAACCCATCAGACTCACAGCAGATCTCTCAGCAGAAACCCTACAGGCCAGAAGAGAGTGGGGGCCGATATTCAACATCCTTAAAGAAAAGAACTTTCAACCCAGAATTTCATATCCAGCCAAACTAAGCTTCATAAGTGAAGGAAAAATAAAATCCTTTGTGAACAAGCAAGTACTCACAGATTTCATCACCACCAGACCAGCTTTACAAGAGCTCCTGAAGGAGACACTACACATAGAAAAAAACAACCAGCACCAGCCACTCCAAAAACGCACGAAATGGTAAAGAGCAGCAACACAATGAAGAATCTCCATCAACCAATGGGCAAAACAGCCAGCTAGCATCAAGATGACAGGACCAAACTCACACATAACAATATTAACCCTAAATGTAAATGGACTAAATGCCCCAATCAAAAGACACAGACTGGCAAATTGGATAAAAAGCCAAAACCCATCAGTGTGCTGTATCCAGGAAACCCACCTCACATGCAAGGATACACAAAGGCTCAAAATAAAGGAATGGAGGAAGATTTACCAAGCAAATGGAGAGCAAAAAAAAGCAAGAGTTGCAATTCTCATCTCTGATAAAATAGACTTTAAAGCAACAAAGATCAAAAGAGACAAAGAAGGACATTACATAATGGTAAAAGGATCAATACAACAAGAAGAGCTAACGATCCTAAATATATATGCACCTAATACAGGAGCACCCAGATACATAAGGCAAGTTCTTAAAGACTTACAAAGAGACATAGACTCCCACACATTAATACTGGGAGACTTCAACACACCGTTGTCAATATTAGACAGATCAACGAGACAGAAAATTAATAAGGATATCCAGGACTTGAACTCAGACCTGGAACAAGCAAACCTAATAGATATTTACAGAACTCTCCAGCCCAAATCCAGAGAATATACATTCTTCTCAGCACCACATCACACCTACTCTAAAATTGACCACATAATTGGAAGTAAATCACTCCTCAGCAAATGCAAAAGAACAGAAACCATAACAAACAGTCTCTCAGACCACAGTGCAATCAAGTTAGAACTTAGAATTCAGAAGCCCACCCAGAACCGCACATACTCATGGAAATTGAACAACTTTCTCCTGAATGTTGACTGGATAAACACTGAAATGAAGGCAGAAATAAAGATGTTCTTCAAAACCAACGAGAATGAAGACACCACATACCAGAATCTCTGGGACACATTTAAAGCAGTCTCTAGAGGAAAATATATAGCAATAAGTGCCCACATGAGAAGAAAGGAGAGAACTAAAATTGACACCCTATCATCAAAATTGAAAGAGCTAGAGGAGCAAGATCAAAAAAACTCAAAACCTAGCAGAAGACAAGAAATAACTAAGATCAAAGCAGAAATGAAGGAGATAGAGACACGAAAAACCCTACAAAAAATCAATAAATCCAGGAGCTGGTTTTTTGAAAAGATCAACAAAATAGACAGACCACTAGCCAAACTAATAAAAAAGAAAAGAGAGAATAACCAAATAGATGCAATAAAAAATGATAAAGGGGATATCACCACAGATGCCACAGAAATTCAAACCATCATCAGAGATTATTACAAACAACTCTATGCACATAAATTAGAAAACCTGGAAGAAATGGACAAATTCCTGGACAGTAGTCTCCTCCCATGCCTAAACCAGGAAGAAGTCGAAACCCTGAATAGACCAATAACAAGGTCTGAAGTCGAGGCAGCAATTAAGAGCCTACCACCCAAAAAAAGCCCAGGCCCAGATGGTCTCACAGCCGAATTCTACCTGACATACAAAGAGGAACTGGTACCATTCCTACTGAAACTATTCCAAATAATCCAAAAAGACGGAATCCTTCCCAAATCATTTTATGAGACCAACATCATCCTAATACCAAAACCCGGCAGAGACTCAACAAGAAAAGAAAACTACAGGCCAATATCCATGATGAACATAGATGCAAAAATCTTCAATAAAATACTGGCAAGCCGATTACAACAGCACATCAAAAAGCTTATCCACCATGATCAAGTAGGATTCATCCCGGGGATGCAAGGCTGGTTCAATATACGCAAGTCTATAAATGTAATTCACCACATAAACAGAACCAAAGACAAAAACCACATGATTATCTCAATTGATGCAGAGAAGGCCTTCGACAAAATTCAACAGCCCTTTATGCTAAAAACCCTCAATAAACTAGGTATCGATGGAACGTATCTCAAAATAATAAAAGCTATTTATGACAAACCGACAGCCAATATCATACTGAATGGGCAAAAACTGGAAGCATTCCCTTTGAAATCCGGCACTAGACAAGGATGCCCTCTCTCACCACTCCTATTCAATATAGTACTGGAAGTTCTAGCCAGAGCAATCAGGCAAGAAAAAGAAATAAAGGGTATTCAATTAGGAAAGGAGGAAGTCAAATTGTCTCTATTTGCAGACGACATGATTGTATATCTAGAAGACCCTATCACCTCAGCCCAAAATCTCCTGAAACTGATAAGCAACTTCAGCAAAGTCTCAGGATACAAAATCAATGTGCAAAAATCACAAGCATTCCTATACACCAATAACAGACTTAAAGAGAGCCAAATCGAGAACGAACTGCCATTCACAATTGCTACAAAGAGAATAAAATACCTAGGAATACAACTAACAAGGAACGTAAAGGACCTCTTCAAGGAGAACTACAAATCACTGCTCAACGAAATAAGAGAGGACACAAACAGATGGAGAAACATTCCATGTTCATGGTTAGGAAGAATTAATATCGTGAAAATGGCCATACTGCCCAAAGTAATTTACAGATTCAACGCTATCCCCATCAAGCTACCAATGACCTTCCTCACAGAACTGGAAAAAACCACCTTAAACTTCATATGGAACCAAAAGAGAGCCCGCATAGCCAAGTCAATTCTAAGCAAAAAGAACAAAGCAGGAGGCATCACACTACCGGACTTCAAACTCTACTACAAGGCTACAGTAATCAAAACAGCATGGTACTGGTACCAAAACAGAGATATAGACCAATGGAACAGAACAGAGACGTCGGAGGCGACATAACATATCTACAACCACCTGATCTTTGACAAACCTGAAAAAAACAATCAATGGGGAAAGGATTCCATGTTCAATAAGTGGTGTTGGGAAAACTGGCTAGCCATATGCAGAAAGCAGAAACTGGACCCCTTCCTGACACCTTACACTAAAATTGACTCCAGATGGATTAAAGACTTAAACATAAGACGTAACACCATAAAAACACTAGAAGGAAACCTAGGCAAAACCATTCAGGACATAGGCGTAGGCAAGGACTTTATGACCAAAACACCAAAAGCATTGGCAACAAAAGCCAAAATAGACAAATGGGACCTAATCAAACTCCACAGCTTTTGCACGGCAAAAGAAACAGTCAATAGAGTGAATCGGCAACCAACAGAATGGGAAAAAATTTTTGCAGCCTACCCGTCTGACAAAGTGCTGATATCCAGAATTTACAATGAACTAAAAAAGATTTACAAGAAAAAAACAAACAAGCCCATTCAAAAATGGGCGAAGGATATGAACAGATACTTTACAAAAGAAGACATACATGAGGCCAACAAACATATGAAAAAATGCTCATCATCACTGGTCATTAGAGAAATGCAAATCAAAACTACATTGAGATACCATCTCACGCCAGTTAGAATGGCAATCATTAAAAAATCTGGAGACAACAGATGCTGGAGAGGATGTGGAGAAATAGGAACACTTTTACACTGTTGGTGGGAGTGTAAATTAGTTCAACCACTGTGGAAAACAGTGTGGCGATTCCTCAAGGACCTAGAAATAGAAATTCCATTTGACCCAGCAATCCCATTACTGGGCATATATCCAAAGGATTATAAATCGTTCTACTATAAGGACACATGCACACGAATGTTCATTGCAGCACAGTTTACAATAGCAAAGACCTGGAACCAGCCCAAATGCCCATCGATGATAGACTGGACAGGAAAAATGTGGCACATATACACCATGGAATATTATGCAGCCATTAAAAAGGAGGAGTTCACATCCTTCGTAGGGACATGGATGAACCTGGAAAACATCATTCTCAGCAAACTGACACAAGAACACAAAATCAAACACCACATGTTCTCACTCATAGGCGGGTGTTGAACAAGGAGAACACATGGACACAGGGAGGGGAGCACTATACACGGGGGTCTGTTGGGGAGAGGGGGGATAGTAGGGGGGTGGGGAGTTGGGGAGGGATAGCATGGGGAGAAATGCCAGATATAGGTGAAGGGGAGGGAGGCAGCAAATCATACTGCCAGGTGTGCACCTGTGCAACAACCTTGCATGTTCTTCACATGTACCCCAAAACCTAAAATGCAATAAAAAAAAAAAAAAAGTTAAACTACATACTAGAACTAATAGGCCTAATTGACATTTATAGAACATTTCACCCAACTGCTGCAGAAGACATACTATTTTCATCAGTACATGGGACACACTCCAGAATAGACCATATCTTAGGCCACAAAACAAGTCTGAACAAATTCAAAAAATAATAGAAATCATATCAAATATGTTTTCTGACCAAAATGGGATAAAACTGAAAACCAATACCAAGAAGAACCTCAGAAAATGCACGAACACAAGGAAATCAAGCAACATGCTTCTGAACAACCAATAGATCAATAAAGAAGTTAAGATAGTCTTGTTGAATTGAACTCTATAACATTATGAAGTTCCCTTCTTTGTCTTTTATGATCTTTGCTGGATTAAAGTCTATTTTGTCAGAAACTAGGATTGAAATGCCTACTTCTTTCTGTTTTCCATTGGCTTAGCAGATTTTCCTTCACTCGTTTATTTTGAGCCTTGTCTTTAGCAAACTAACACAAGAACAGAAAATCAAATACCACATGTTCTCACTTATAAATGGGAGCTAACTGATGAGAACACATGAACAGAGGGGAATAACACACACCAGAGTCCCTCTGGAAGGTGGAAGATAGGAAAGGGGGGAGGATCAGAAAAAATAACAAACGGGTACTAGGCTTAATAACTGAACGATGAAATCATCTGTACAACGAACCCCCATGACACAAATTTACCTATGTAACAAACCTGCACTTGTATGTCTGAACTTAAAACAGAAGTTAAAAAAAGAAGGAAACTTTTAAATTTCTTGAAAAAAAAATGAAAATGGAAAAAATCATATACCAAAATCTATAGAATATGGAAAAAGCAGTATGAAGAGGGAATTTTATATCAATAAATGCCTAGATTAAAAAAGTAGAATTATGTTAAATAAATAACCTAATGATGCATATCAAGTAACTAAAAAACCAGTAACAAACCAAATCTAAATTAATGAAGAAAAGAAAGAATAAAAATCGGAATAAAAATAAAGAAAATTGAAATAAAGCACAGAAAAACAACAAAATGAAAAGGTTTTTAAAAGATGAACAAAATTGAAAAACCTTAAGCTAGACTAAGAAAAAAAAAGAAGCCCCTCAAAAATAGTCAAAAATGAAAAATGAAACACAACAAGACCTCAGAAATAACAAGCATTAGAGACTATTATGAACAATTATGTGCCAACAAATTGGAAAACCTAGAAGAAATGAATAAATTCCTAGATAAATACAACTTACCAAGATTGAACCATAAAGAAATAAAAAAATATCAGCAAAATAATAACAAGCAATGAGATCAAAGCCATAACAAAAAGTATCCCATCAAAGAAAAGCCTAGTACCTGACAGCTTCATTGCTGATTTCTACCAAACATTTAAAGAACAACTAATACCAGTTTTACTCAAACTCTTCAAAAAAATTAAAGATGAAGAAACACTTTCAAACCCACTGTATAGGGCCAGCATTACCCTGATACACAATTAGACAAGTATCCAACAAAAAATATATATAGGTCCATATCACTCATGAACATAGATGAAAAAATCCTCAACAAAATACTAGCAAATAGAATGCAGCAACTCATGAAGGAGATCATTCACCACGATTCATTCCAGCAATGCAAGGATGCTTTATCATATGGAAATCAATAAACATAATGCATAATATTAACAGAATCAAGAACAAAAACCATATGATTATTTCAATAGTTACAAAATCATATAATTATTTCGATACTGAAAAAGCATTTGATAAATTTCAAAATCTTGTATGATAAAAACCCTCAAAGTGGGTATAGATGAAACATACCTCAAAATAATAAAGATTATATATAACAACCCCACAGCTAACATTGTGCTGAATGGGAAAAAAGTTTAGTCTTTTCTCTAAGAACTGGAACAAAATAAGGATGCCCAGCATCACCACTGTTATTCAACATAATAATGGAAATCCTGGCCAGAACAATTAGACAAGAGAAAAAAATAACGGGCATCTAAATTAGAAAGAAAAAAGTCAAATTATTCTTGTTCATAAAAACATGAAGATTCCATTAAAAAAAAAAAAACCATTAGAGCTGATAAAGAAATTCAGTAGAGTTGTAGGATATGAAATCACATATCAAAATTTAAATACCAACAATAAACAATCTAAAAAAGAAATCAATCCATTTACAATAGCTACAAAAAATATAAAATACCTAGTAATCAATCTAAAGAATTTAAAGATCTATACAAAAAAACTATAAAACTCTGATAGAAGAAATTTAAGTGGATACCAAAAAAAAAAAAAAAAACGATATTCCATGTTCCTGAATTTTAAAAAAAATTTAGGCCTTAAAATAACAGTACTTCCCAAAGCAACTGACAGAACCAATGTAATCTTTTTATTATTATTATTGTATTCTAAGCTCTGGGATACATGTGCAGAAGGTGCAGGTGTGTTACATAGTTATACAGGTGCCATGGTGGTTTGCTGCACCCATCAACCCATCGTCTACATTAGGTATTTCTCCTAATGCTATCCCTTCTCTTCCCCCCGACCTCCTAACAGGCCCTGGTGTGTGATGTTCCCCTCCCTGTGTCCAGATGTTCTCATTGTTCAACTCCTACTTATGAGTGAGAACATGTGGTGTTTGGTTTTCTGTTCCTGTGTTAGTTTGCTGAGAACAATAGTTTACGGCTTCATCCATGTCCCTGCAAAGGACATCAACTCATCCTTTTTATGGTTGTATAGTATTCTATGGTATATATATGCCACATTTTCTTTATCCAGTCTAACACTGATGGACATTTGGGTTGGTTCCATGCCTTTGCTATTGTGAATAGTGCTGCAATAAACATATGTGTGCATGTGTCTTTACGATAGAATGATTTATAATCCTTTGGGTATAAAACCAGCAATGGAATTGCTGGGTCAAACAGTGTTTCTGAGAACCAATGTAATCTTTATCAAAATACCAATGACATTCTTCATAGAATCTTAATCCTAAATATTTCTAGAACCACAAAAGACCCCGAAAAACCAAAGCAATCCTGAGCAAACAGAACAAAGCTGGAGGCATCACACCACCTTATTTCAAAATTTACTACAAAGCTATATTTACCAAAGCAGCATGGTACTGACATAAAAAACACAAATATAGACAAACTGAATGAAACAGAGAGCCCAGATGAAAATCCACACATTTGCAGCCAACTCTACTTCAACAAAAGCAAAGGCAACAAGAACATAAAATGGGAAAATTAAGCTTTTTCAATAATCGTGCTGGTAAAACTAAATAACTATATAGAGAAAATGAAACTAGACCACTATCTGTCACCATACACAAAATCAAATCAAAATGGATTAAAATGTTAAACCCAAGACCCAAAACTGTTAAACTACTGGAAGAAAACATTGGGGAAACACTCCATTACATTTATCCGGGCAAACTTTTTTGTGTAAAATGTCAAAAGCGTACTCAACCAAAGCAAAATTAGACAAATGAAATTATATCAAGTTACAAAGCTTCCATGCAGCAAAGGAAGATTCAACAAGGTGAAAAAACAACAACACATAGAATGGAAAAATATATATATTTGCAAACTATCCATCTGAAAAAAATTAATAACAAGAATACATAAGGGTCTCAAACAATGCAAAAGCAAAAAAACAAATAAAATTCAACCAAAAACAGGAAAAAGATCTGAATAGACAATTCTCAAAAGAAGAAATGCAAATAGCCAGCAGGTATATGAAAAAAAAAATCCCAATATCACTAATCATCAGAGAAATGCAAATCAAAACCACAATGAGATATCATCTTACCCCATTTAAGACGGCTTATACAAAAAAGGCAATAACAGATGCTGGCAACAATGTGGAGAAAGAGGAACCCTCGTATAACTGTTGATAGAAATGTAAATTAGTACATCCATTATGGAGAACATTATGGAGGTTCCTCAAAAGACTAAAAATAGAACTACTTTATGATTCAACAATTCCGCTCCTGGGTACATAACCAAAAGGAAGAAAATCAATATATCAAAGAGATAGGTGCACTCCCATATTTATTGCAGCACTATTCACAATAGCCAAAATATGACGTCAACCTAAGTGCCTATCAACAGATGAATGGGTAAAGAAAATATGGTATATATATATATATACACCAAGAACAGAGAGACAAACATCCCATTTTCTCACGCATGTGTAGTAGCTAAAGAAGTGGATCTCATGAAAACAGAGAGTAAAATGATGGTTACCAGAGGTCAGAAAATATATGTTTATATAAATATATTTATTTCCAATGAGCTATACACTTAAAAGTGGTAAAGATGGAAAATATTTTATGTATAAAACAATCGATGGTTTTTACATGTTGTTTTTTATCATTTTAATTTTTATTTTAGATTGAGGAGGTACATGCGCTAGTTTGTTACATGTGCCTATTGCATGATGCTGAGGTTTGTGACATAAATAATCCCATTACCCAGGTATTGGGCAGGATACCTAACAGTCTTTCAACTCTTTCCCTTCTCCTTTCCTCCCTCATTTAGTAGCCCCCAGTGTCCATTGCTGTCATTTTTATAACCATGAGTGCCCAATATTTAGCTCTCACTTATAAGTGAGAACTTATGGTATTTGATTTTCTGTTCCTGCATTATTTGCCTAGGATAATGGCTCCCAGTTGCATACATGTTGCTGCAAAGGACATGATGCCATTTTTATGAGTGTGCAGTATTCCATGGTACATATGTACTATATTTTCTTTATCCAATCCACTGTTGATTCCATGTCTTTGCTATTGTAAATAATGCTGCAATGAATATGTACATGCCTGTGTCTTTTTGGTAGAATTATCTGCCTGTGTCTTTTGGTAGAATTACTTGTTTTCTTTTGAATATATACCCTGTAATGGTATTGCTGGGTCAAATGGTAGTTCCGCTTTAAATTCTTTGAGAAATCACTAAACTGTTTTCCACAGTGGCTGAACTAATGTACATCCACACCAGCAGTGTATAAGCATTCCTTTTTCTCTGTAGCCTCACCAGCATGTTTGCCTATCTGTCTGTCTGTTCGTTTGTTTGGACTCATAATAGCCATTCCAACTGGTGTAAAATGGTATCTCTTGGTGGTTTTTATTTGTCTCTCTATGATGATTAATGATATTGAGCATTTTTTCAAGTTTGTTAGCCACTTGTATGTCTTCTTTTGAAAACATCTGTTCATGTTTTTTGCCCATTTTTTAATAAGGTTATTTTTGTTTGTTGAATCATTTTAGTTCCTTACAGATTCTAGATATTAAATCTTTGTCAAATGCATAGTAGGCAAATATTTTCTCCCATTCTGTAGGTTATCTGTTTACTCTGTTGATTATTTTATTGTGCAGAAGTTCTTTAGTTTAATTAGGTCCCATTTGTCAATGTTTGTTTTAATTGAGATTGTTTTCGAGGACTTAGTCATAAATTCTTTCCCAGGCCAATGTCCACAATGGTGTTTCCTAAGTTTTCTTTTAGGATTCTTATAGCTTTAGGTCTTACATTTAAATCTTTAATCCATTTTGTATATGGTGAAAGGTAAAGGTCCAGTTTCATTCTTCAGTCTGTGGCTAGCCAGCTATCCCATCATTTATTGAGTAAGGATTTCTTTCCCCATTGCTTATTTTTGTTGGGTTTGTCAAAGATCTGGTGACTGTATGGGTGTGTGGCTTTATTTTTGGATTCTCTGTTCTGTTTCATTGGTCTATGAGTCTGTCTTTGTAACAGTAATATGTTGTTTTGGTTACTGAACGCTTACAGTATCGTAAAATTGGGTAATGTGGTATCTCCAGCTTTATTCTTTTGGTTTAGGATTGCTTTGGTGATTTGGGCTCTTTTTAGGTTCAATATGAATTTTGGAATCATTTTTTTCTAATTCTGTGAAAAATGGCATTGGTAGTTTGACAGAAATATCAGTGAATCTGTAGATTACATTGGGCAAAATGGCCTTTTTTTACAATATTAATTCTTCAAATCCATGAACATGAAATGTTTTTCCATTTGTTTGTGTCATCTCTGGTTTCTTTCAACAGTGTTTTGTAGTTCTCCTTGTAAAGATTTTTATTTCCTTGGTTAGATGTATTTCTAGGTATTTTAATTTTTTTTAAGGTTTTGTAAATGAAATCACATTCTTGATTTGGCTCTCAACTTGAACGTTATTGGTCTATAGAAATTGCTACTGATTTTTGTATACTGATTTTGTATCCTGAAACTTTACTGAAGTTATTTGTCAGTTCCAGGAGCTTCTTGGTGGAGTCTTTAGGGTTTTCTAGGTACAAAATCATAGTGTCAGCAAAGAGAGATTGTTTGACTTCTTCATTTCCTATTTGGATGCCTTTTATTTCTCTCTCTTGCTTGATTTCTCTGGCTAAGGCTTCCAAGTAAATTTTATATGTATATTTTATCTCAATTTAAAAAGTGTAAATTTAAAAAAAATTTAATCTTTGTGGGTACGTAGTAGGTGTATATGTCTACAGGACACATGAAATATTTTGATACAGGTATACAGTATGTAATAATCACATCAGGAAAAATGGGTATCCATCACCTCACACATTTATCATTTATTCATCTTACAAACATTCCAGTTACACTCTTTTAGCTATTTTTAAATAACTAAACAATAATAAATTATTGTTGACTGTAGTCATTCTGTTATGCTATCAAATACTAGATTTTATTCATTCTATCTAACTGTATTTTTGTACCCATTAACTATTCCCATCTGTCCCCACCTCCACCCACTACCCTTCCCAGCCTCTGCTAACCATCATTCTGTAAATTTTTTTAAAACACCTTGGACGACATTTTATTACTTAGCTTATATGACACACTGTGGCAACTATGTAAGACATAGAAAAAAATGTGTAAATATCCAAATGAGTGCATTTGGAATTTTATACTGTGAACACTAACTTCCTGAAATAACTGTTTTCATTATCCTAAGCCAGTAATACTCAAATTTCCTGATCTCAGGATCCCTTTATCATATTCAAAATTATGGAGGATCCCAAAGAGATTTTGCTTATGTGGGCCCTATCACTCATCATCACATTAAACATTAAAACTGAGAAAATATCTACTTATGTATTATTCATTCACTTATTTAAAAATCATAATAAACTCAACATTTAACATAAAAACCATGATGTCATCACTTTACGTAGTCTCTGGAGTTGAAAAGAGAAAAATAAGTCTGAGTACTAATATGCAACATTTTTGACCTTGCAGACTTGCTGAAAAAGAGAACTACTTTGAGAACTGCACTTAAAATCTGTAGCTAATTAATAGCAAAAGTTGGATTTTTCTTTTAAGTTAGTAAGAAAATGAAGTTTTCAGAAGAGAAAACTTGTCTAGGTAACCAGTCTTAGTATTTTCACAAATAGCTCAGGCACAAGGACTGAAACCAGTGCTATAACTTCCAACCTGATTCACAGTTCACAGACAGAACCAGCATTAGCACAGCATGGGTACATTCGTATTCAGTAGTAACATTTATGAAATGCAAATGACCATCAGCAACTAGTTAAGTGAGGCAATACTTGGTTTTAAAAATCAATTTAATGATTTCTTTATGACTGCTGAATTCATTAGAGTTAATTACATATCAATATTTTAATTAACTTATAAAAGTGATAAACTGTGCTTCTGTTTATTTTATGTCATTTAAAATATCTTCTATGTGCTGAAATTCCTGGGGATAGGTAAATAAGCACTTGGGCTGGATCTGGCAAGATAGCTAATTAAGAACATTTAAACAGCATTTGCGTGTGTGTGTATACATATGTGTGTGGCAAATATATATTTATTTAGCATCTATAAATATGCTTATATATATTCACAAATTTCCTAGTCTCCTCAATTTGCCATAATTTCATTTTTTCAACAGAAGCAAAATATGAACACTGTTCCACCTCAATGAATTTCAACACAAAATTATGAATATTTTAAATAATTTTTCATGTCTATATAGTAGACATTTTGTTGTCCTCCATCAATCCCCTCCACCCCATACTCAAACAGTTCCCTACAGGGTCCCAATTTATACAATCTGAAAGGACATAAAATTGATTAAAGAAGAAAGTTGACTAACAACTTTTAAAAAGTACCCATTCTAAAACTAGACTATAAACATCTCAAGAGCAGAGATTTTGTCTATTTTCTTAAGTGATGAAACCTAGGCACTAGTATAGAGTCTAACACATAATAGGTATGTAATAAACATCAGTAGGATAAATGAACAGACACATAAAGATAAGTAACTATCTTAATGACATATATAACCAAAATTTACCAATGTGAGTTGTTGTTCAACATTTTCTGATTGAGACAACAGTGTTTAGGTTTAACAGTTTGCAAAGCTAGATGTTTTAAGGTCAAATATAGCAAATTACTTCCTATCAATAAAAGCCATTTCCCTAAGTAAAGACTGTTAATACTCTGAAACATAGTAAGTCACTAAAGTTATTCCTCTCTTTTTGGGGAGGATATAAAATTGTTTACTTTTAATACAGTTGCAAAATAAAATATCTGTGATGGTTAATTTTGTGGGTCAACTTGACTAGGTTAAGAGGTATCTAGATAGCTGCTAAAACATTATTTCTGGGTGTATGAGACTGCTTCTAGAAAACATGAGCATTAAAATCGTTAGACTGAGTAAAGATCTGCTCTCACAAATACTAGTGGGCAGCATTCAATCCATTGAGGGCCTGAATAGAACAAAAAGGCAGAGGAAGGGCAAATTTGCTTTCTCTGCTTGAACTGAGATATTCATTTTCTCCTGCCTTTGGACATTGACACACCTGGCTCTTGGGCTTTTGAATTTAGACCCATCAGCCCTCGGATTCTCAGGCTTTGGACTTGGACTGAATCACACCACCAGAATTTACGGTTCTCCAGGTTGCAGAGAGCAGGCCATGGGACTTCTTCGCCTCCATTACCATATGAGCCACTTCCTATAATAAATCCCTTCATATATATCTGTAGTCATATATTTAGATAAATAGATGATTGGTAGATAGATAGATATCTCCTATTGGCTCTGTTTCTCTGTAAAATTGTGACTAATGCAATATGTTTCTCCCATTTCTCAACAGTAATAATTATCATGAGTTTTTCTACAAGATTTTTTTTAAAGTGAGAGTAAGTTTATTAAAGAAACAAAAAATGAGCTGCTTAAATCAAAGCCAAAATGCATTTACCATTTACCAAAGAATCCAGTTAAAAGCAGTATTTAAAGAATAAATTCCCTGAAGCTGCAACAACCTAAAATTTTATTTTCAAACTAATTTTAATCAGTTTTTTCCATGTTCCACTTTCTGGTAATTTCAAATCATCCTTTCTTCATTCGATTTCTCCCTCCCCCTGTTTTTCTTCCACTGGGGTATTTTCTTGAAGAAACTGGAGCCAATTCTGGTTAGACTAAGTCAAAACATAAACTTACTAATAGAATGCAGGGATAATTAACAGACTTGAAGAAAAACTGAAAACATAATACCCAGGATTGGAAAGAAGAACTTCAGCTCTGGAGATCTCTAAAACAGGAGTTCATGGACTTTATTCAAGAGCATTGCCATTGATGTGACTGGGTTACCAAAACTTCTAGTTTCTGTATGTCTCAATTCCACATTTTAAATTCTTTAGAAAAATAATCTAATTGACTTAGGTTGGATAAGGCATGCCCTCTTACGTAAGTATGTTACACACAGAAACTAACTTACAGAAGGTCGCCATATAGATGTGGTCAATGGATGCACATTGCAGCTGTTGGAGATTACTCCAGGTAATGAGCAATTATTCTGAGTTAAACTGTGATCATATAAGGTATCTACTACAGATATTATCATAAACTTAAACATCTTTGCTCATTTATTTGTTGTAAATTGATGCAATGTTCTAAACTCTTGTGTCTTTTTTGATCACTAAGGATCATTCATGAGTTTTTCTGGCAAATGCTAAAAATATTTTAGAATGAGTAAAAGGAAATAGATAAAATCAATATATTAAAAAATTATATTCATTTGAGGAAATCAAAATCTAGTATGTTTCTAGACTTAGGCTAAAGGTAAAATTAAACAAAGTTCAAAGAAAACAAACTATCTTTAGTTGAAATAAAAATAATTCAAAGTGATAACCTCCAACAAATAATAATAAAAATTTTGAAGCACTATTTATATCATTTATAAAGAAAAGTCAACATTACTATGCTTTAGTAAAATGACAGACCACCATAATTGGAAGAATGGATTAAGTAATTTGAAATCATTTAGCTTAAATATGCTTTAGGTTCATATTATTCCCCTAAACCTGAATCTATGTTTGCACAAAAAAAAATTTCTAATCACTGGATTAGTTTTTAAAGTATTCATATCTAACCAGAAAATGGTTCCTAAAGAGAGCAAAATAAAGTCACTGCTGGCTCTGTCACCATCACCATATAAACTTAAGTACTGGTGTTAATCTAAAACAGTAATTCCTCTGCTGTAAATTAAGTTATTATGAGACCATGTCTGAAGTAGATCAACTCCTAAGATCATATAATTTAGACTTTAAAAGTTAAGCAGTGTTATTTTAAAAGTTCAAAGACAAACAGAAATTTATGGATACAAAATATAAAAGATAAGATGCTCTAGATCACTAACATGTATGGTAAAAAGGGGGGTGAAGAAAAGAACAGGTGCACACGATTTAATGAAAATAAGCTGTGTTGCACTCTGAGATGACTTAAGCAAAGAGAATAGAAACATCAAAGAAATAGAAGTGTTTATTATTTCTTTAATATACTCATTTTTAAATTCTTTTATTCAATATGTAGATAGATATTAATAGACAGACTATCCTTTGGCTTCACATAATTCACTTTAATTTTTTAGTGAAGATAATCTTTTATTTTTTTTTATTTCAGTAGGTTTTTGGGGAATAGGGGGTGTTTGGTTACATAAATAAGTTCTTTAGTGGTGATTTCTGAGATTTTGGTGCACCCATCACCCAAGCAGTGTACACTGTACCCAATGTGTAGTTCTTTTTATCCCTCACCACCCTCCAACTCTTTCCCCTGGATCCCCAAAGTCCACTGTATAATTCTTTGTCTTTGCATGCTCATAGCTTAACTCCTACTTATAAGTGAGAACATACGATGTTTGGTTATCCATTCCTGAGTTACTTCACTTAAAATAATGGTCTCCGATTCCATCCAGGCTGCCATGAATGCCATTATTTTGTCCCTTTTAATGGCTGCGTATTATTCCATGGTATATATATATCACATTTCCTTTATACATTCATTGATTGATAAGCATTTTGTCTGGTTCTGTATTTTTGCAATTGCAAACTGTGCTGCTATAAACATGCCTGTGCAAGTATCTTTTTTGTATGATGACTTCTCCTCTGTGTAGATATCCAGCAGTGAAATTGCTGGATCAAATGGTAGATCTACTTTTAGTTCTATAAGGAATCTCCTCACTGTTTTCCATAGTGGTTTTACTAGCTTACATTCCCACCAAGAGTGTAAAAGTGTTTCCTTTTCACAACATCCATTTCAACATCTTCTTTTTTATGGCCATTCTTGCAGAAGTAAGATGGCGTCACAATGTGGTTTTAATTTGCATTTCCCTAATCATTAGTGATGTTGAGCATTTTTTATATGTTTGTTGGCCATTTATCTTTTTTTGAGAACTGTCTATTAATGTCTTTAGCCCATTTTTTGATGGGATTGTTTGTATTTTCTTACTGATTTGTTTGAGTTTCTTGTAGATTCTGGATATTAGGTCACCAGGGAAGTGGGAGAAAGCCAGCAGTGACAGGTCTCACCCCTCTCCCATGCAGCCAGAAAGGCCAATCTCACTCCCACCATGCTCCCCAAACAGCACTGAGTTTATATCCAGGCAGCTAGTGAGCAGGGCTGAGAACTTGCCCCAGGCTAAAAGTCTCCCCACTGAGAAAGCAAGCAGGGCTTTCAGGCTTCACCCCCTCCTCCGCCCTGGCTTCTTTTCTCATACCTGCACTTCCTATTCACCTTCCCAACCCTGAGATTCTGCTCTGGGAAATCTGTACTCAGCTGAAGTTATTACAACATTCAGCTGAAAGTTTCTTTCTTCCTATGGCACGCCCCCATTTCCACTGGCAGCCCTCTTCAAGGACTGCTGTGACATAAAGTCAGAAAGGGCTTCCCTGGACTTTTCTGGGGACTGGGAGTACCTACAGGGCTCTTCCTACTGCTTCTTCTACTTTTATATTTCACTCAGCTCTCTACATTCATTTCAGCTCTCGGTAAAGTTAAATCTTCTCATGACCTGGATTTTCAGGCTCCCCAGTGAGAGTGTCTGTTCAGAGGCTTTCACCTCCTCACATTTTGGGCACTCACAATTTTTCACCTGTCTCGAGGAGTTTGCAGTAGCAAACTCCTTCTTTCAAAGGGTTTTTGAATTCTTTCCATTTTCCTGGTATGTTCCTGTATTAGTTCTTGGAGCCGAAGTTTATGATGTGAGTCTCCACACCTTGTTCTGTCCATCCAAGTGGGAGCTGCAAGTTAGTCCTGCCTCCTATTCACCATTTTCCCCTGATTTCTAAACTGAAGATTTTTACCTTAAATTTAAAAGTTCCATAGGGAAGAAAGATACTAAAGGAACAATACTGATCTCAGAAATTTTCAAATTAACCACCTAAAACTGAATTTTTATGATTGGCATTTATATTCTATCTTTCAAAAGTAAATTCCAAGCTTAATCTGAATTGATTTGGAACTCCAAAATGTCCATTAAATTACCTAAACTTGCTATTCTTGGATGAAGTGAAACATTTAACTTAAATCCTAATCCTTTTCATTAAATAGGTAGTTCCTAAATGGCTCACCACAGGTCGCTGAGGTTCTGATGAAGTTTTCACCAGTCTGAAACAAAATTATAAAAATAAAGGCAATGTAGCAAATTTTTGATAGTGCTAAACTTGGTTAATTTTTATTATTATAGGTAATGTCTGTGTTTTAATTAATTTTAGCATGTCATCATTATTCTCTAAGTATTATAATAACAGTATAAACTAAATAGTAAATACTAGACAGTATGTACAGTTATGATCCTAAATTGTCTTGCTAATTAACAAATTAGTAAGATAATTCAGTCTGGGTTCAGTAAAGAGGCAGAAACCATATCAGCCATTTGGACAGAGAGAATTTAATACAAAGACCTGAAAACTGGAGGATAAAAGAGACCCCCTAAGAAATCATAGAGATAGCAACTTTACAGAAACAGTTACCACTCATAGAGTTGGGAAAACAAGGGAAGAGGTTGTTAAAACTTAGAAAAGTGGAAGAAGAATCCCATGGGTACCCAAACCTCTGAAGGAATGCCACTTGCCTGGTACACGTGCTGAGAACAAAGGGGGTTGCATATGATAAATTTTTTTATTCAGGGGTTTGGAAATTTTGCATACTAGTTATAGATAAACTAAAGGAGGAGGCCAGGCACAGTAGCTCATGCCTATAATCCCAGCACTTTGGGAGGCAAGACTGGTGGATCACTTGAGGCCAGAAGTTTGAGACCAGCCTACCCAACTTGGTGAAACCCCATCTCTACAAAAAAATAGCCAGGCATGGTGCCGAATGCCTGTAATCCCACCTACTCAGGAGGCTGAGACACAAGAATTGCCTGAACCCAGGAGGTGGAAGTTGCAGTGAGCCAAGATCACACCATTGTACTCCAGCTTGAGCTGCAGAGTGAGACTCTGTCTCAAAAACATATATATATATAGGAAGGAATTTTAGCTACCTGGTGAAGAAGTGTTGCAGGACTGAGGCTCACAGGAACAGAAAGAAGGCAGAAAGAAAGCTGGAAGCCCACAGAAAGGATCAATTCCCTCCTTTTTCATCTGGCCTACCAGTCTCCCTTTTATACCCCTTACTGGCAGAGCCCAACAGAAAGCAGCTTATAAAGTCAAAATGGGGTCAGTCTACAGAGTACCAGCCCCAGGATCACAGGACCAAGTATAAAAGGGCTTAAGAACTTAGTAATTTACACAATGTTGGTCTTTTTTAAATCAAAAATTTTACTCACCTATAAAATAATGGCATCATTTATAGAAACTTTATGACATCATTTGTAGAAAATTTATGGGTATTTCTGTTCTCATCCCATTTTTAATATGATTAATAGGAATAAAGACATTTGGAATACTTTGTTATCATTAAAACACTCTGAAATAGATAATCTCATTTGATTCTTACATAGCAGATGATTTGAAATATTCCTGTTTCTTTGTTGATAATTCCACTTCTCAGAAAACAGAGTAACCAATAAGGAAATTAAGGAAACTGATATTCTGAACCTAATTCTAACAGAGAAACCTATTCAAAAAGTGAAGTGACAAAGATGCTGAGAGAAAGAAAACATGCTTTCACTCACCTTTGGATCCATGTAGCCAGAGAAGGAAATGCTGGGCTACCTACCACTCTCTAAAGTTCATGCTGCAATTTCTGGATTTTTAAAAATATCCCTCAACAATGCCCTCTCCTTTGAAACTCTCATGTCTATATATAAGCACTATTCTCTTCCCATCCATATCACCATGATTACCAACCTCCAAACCACTCCCTCAAAATCAGTAAGACTCCATGCATCCCAGGTAGTGACATCATCAAGCTGCCAAGTAGATATGACTTCTCTCCCACATAAAGGGACCAAAACAAACAATAAACAACTACACATCAACTAAAGTGAGGAAGTATGCTGGCAAACACTGGGGGAGCAGCAAAATCCCTGTGGAGAACACAAGCACAGGATAGTACCATAGAGATGTGAGAAAGGCATCCTGACTTTGCTACATTGTCTCTCAAGATCAGCTTGAAGTCAGGGGAAATTTCTTACAGGGAAGAGTTATGCTGGAGATACGCAGTGGTGCCCATTACTACCACAAATGCCAGCAATTCTTGCTACAGGGGAGTCCTTCAGTCCTCACAAGCTCCAAATTCAGTTTGGAGAGTAATCAGGAGTTTACATAACTGCATTGCCTCAGAGAAGCCTACCTTGAGCACCTCCCACCTCAGCAATGTAAGCTGCTCTGCTCAAAGCCTTGTTGACATTGAACCCACAGCTAGAGTGTGCCCTGCCCTAGGAGTCAGTCTCTATCTCTGAAACTGAGTCTCACTGTCTCTGAGACTCATCATCATTCTACCAAATTCATCTGGATGCCTGCAGCACTATGACCCCAACTGTGTGAAGCCTAGTCATAACAACTGAAACCCTAGCACCTGAACCTACATACCCCCCAAGAAAAAGGCAAACCTATACAGTAAGGAATCCACTGAAAAGCTGGCCAGACACTTCACATACACCTGGGCTGCAAAGCTGACTAGATCATTGAGCCCATATGTGCCTATGCCCAGCCTGACAGCTAGTCCTGTGGTATCCCTGCTTTTGTGGATGCAACACTGGAGGGACACCTGGCACCACCACACCCACACTCACCCCAATATCCAGTCCAGCAGCAGCTCTGCCTCCCCAAAAAGCCCAGAAGATAGTCTGTCATCCCTCTGTAACTGCATTGCCCAGCCTGACCACCAGACCAGTGCCCCTGCTCCCAGCAAACCTGTACCACCACCATCAAAACCCCCACAGCCTAGGTTACTGAAGCAATCACAGACATCACTGATGAGAATAATAGCTGAAGAAACTGCATGGGGACCACGTTACTGAGTTTACCAGAAATAAAGCCAATGCACCATACCTAATTGACACTCTAGACCCATCTACAGGAAAAAGTCTCTCCCTACAAAAGCTACTCAATAAAACAAACAAAAATAAATCACTATTCTACTAGATATGCATATATCAACAAAGGGACACAAGAAACAAGAAAAAGTAAGGACATGACACCCCAAAGGAACACAGTCTCCACTAACAGGCTCTGAAGAAAAGAACACTTATGACACGCCTGAAAAAAAGTTCAAAATAATGATATTAAGGAAATTAAGTAAGCTACAAAAAGACACAAACGACTTAATGAAATTTAGAAAACATTCATGATCTGAATGAGAAATTCAACAAAGAGATAGATATTAATAAGAATGATATTAAAAGGATGAAACTGAAATCTTGGAGATGAAAAGAAATAACTAAAATCAGAGAACTATATGAAATTGAGATTCAAAACCATACAAACAATCAATAAAATAAAAAATTGGTTCTTTGAAAGTGTAAACAAGATTGATAGATCTTTACCTAGATTAACCAAGAAAAAAAGATTATCCAAGTAAGCACAATCAGAAATTACAAAGGTGAAATTACAACTAATCCCACAGACACATAAAAGGTTCTCAGAGTCTACTATTAACATTGTTATGCATACAGATTAGAAAATCTAGAGGAAATGGATAAATTACTGAAAACACAAAACCTCCTAAGATTGAACCAGGAAGAAACAGAAATCCTGAACATACAATATGAGTAATGAAATTGTATCAGTAATAAAAAGACCTACCAACCAAAAAAAACCCCGGACCAGATAGATTCACAGCCAAATTCTACCAGAGATACAAAGAAGGGCTAGTATCAATGTTACTGAAACATTCCAAAAAAACAAAGAAAGACTCCTCCCTAACTCACAATAAATACAGAAAAAGCTTTTGATAAACTCTAACATCCCTTCATGATAAAATTCCTCAACAAACTAGGCATCAAAGGAACATAGCTAAAAATAAGTGCCATCTCTGACAAAACCACAGCCAACATCATACTGAATGGGCAAAAGTTAGAAGCATCTAAGAACTGGAAAAAGGCAAGGATGTCCACCTCACTACTTGTATTCAACATAGTACTGGAAGTCCTAGCCAAAGCAATCAGCAGGAGAAAAAATAAAAGTCATCCAAATAGGAAAAAAGGAAGTCAAATTATCTCTCTTCACTGATAGCATTCTATACCTTAAAAAACCAAATGTTCTGCCAAAAGACCCCTAAGACCTGATAAACAACTTCAGCAAAGTTTCAGAATGCAAAATCAATGTACGAAAGTCAGTAGCATATTTTTCTTTTCTTTTTGGAGACAGATTCTTGCTCTCTTGCCCAAATCATTCACAATAGCTGAAAAGAAAAAGTACCTAGAAATACATCTACCCAAAGAAATTAAAGATTGCTGCAAGGAGAACTACGAAACACTGATATTCTAAAGAAATCAAGGATGACATAAACACATGGAAAAACATTCCACATACATGGACTGGAAGAATCAATATCATTAAAATGGCCACACTACCCAATGCAATCTGCAAATTCAATGTTTTCCTATGAAATTACCAACATCATTTTTCACAGAATTATAACTATTCTAAAATTCATACTGAACAAAAAAGAGCCCGAATAGCCAAAGTGATCCTAAGCAAAAAGAACAAAGCTGGAGGCATCACATTACCCAATTTCAAATTATACTACAGTAAACAAAGCAACATGATGCCGATACAAAAACAGACACATAGACCAATGGAACAGGATAGAGACCACTGAAATGAAGCTGCACACCTGGATCCAACTGATCATTGACAAAGTCAACAAAAATCAACACTGGGAAAATGACACCCTATTCAATAAATGGTGCTGCAAAAAAGTGGCTAACCACATGCGGAAAAATGAAACTGGACCTCTACTTCTCACCATATGCAAAAATCAACTAAGATGGATTAAAGACTTAAATTTAAATGTAAGACTTCAAACTATGGAAAAATCCTAAAAGAAAACCTAAGAAATACCCTTCCAGACACTGGCCTAACCAAAGAATTTATGATGAAGTCTTCAAAAGTAAGTGCAACAAAAACAAAAATTGACAAGTGAGACCTACTTAACTAAAGAGCTCCTGCACAACAAAAGAAACTATTAATAGAGTAAACAGACAACATATAGAATGGGACAAAATATGTGCAAACTATGCATCCAACAAAGGCCTAGTACCCAGAATCTATAAAGAACTAAACAAATCAACAAGCAAAAATCAAATAACCCCATTAAAATTGGGCAGGCTAGGCATGGTGGCTCACAGCTGCAATCCCAGCACTTTGGGAGGCTGAGGTAGGTGAGTTCCTTAAACCAGAAGTTCAAGACCAGCCTAGGCAACATAATGAGACCTCGTCTCCATCAAAAAATTTGAAATTAGCTGGGGGTGTTTACACACACCTGTGGTCTCAGCTACTCAAGAGGCTAAGGTGGTAGGATTGCTTAAGCCCCAGAGGTCAAGGCTGCAGCAAGTCATGATCATGCCAACAGAGCAAGACTTTGGCTCAAAAAAAAAAAGAAAAAAAAAGGGCAAAGGATATGAACAGACACTTCTCAAGAGAAGACACACAAGCGACCAACAAACATACAAAAAAATTGCTCAGTATCACTAATCCTTAGAAAAATGTAAATCAAAACCACAGTGAGATACCGTCTAAACCAGTCAGAATGTGTATTATTAAAAAGTCCAAAAATAACAGATAATGGCGAGGTTGCAGAGAAAAGGGAATGCTTATACGTTGTTGGTGGGAATGTAAATTCCTTCAGCCCCTGTGAGAAGCAATTTGAAGATTTCTCAAAGATCTGAAAATAAAATTACCATTCAACCCAGCAATCCAATTACTGGATATATACCCAAAGGAAAATAAATTATTCTATTAATACCAAAAAGATACATGCATTTATCTGTTTAGTGCAGGACTACTCACAATAGTACAGACATGAAATCAACCCAGGCACCTATCAATGGTGGATTGGATAAATGTGGTACTTATGCACCATGGAATACTATACAGCCATAAAATAGAATGAAATCATGTCCTTTGCAGTAATGTGGATACAACTGAAAGCCACTGTCATGGGCAAATTAATGCAGGAACAGAAAACCAAATACCACATATTCTTATAAGTGGAGGCTAAATACTGGGTATAAATGGAACAAAGACAGGAACAACAGACACTAGAGATTCAAAAAAAAAAGTAGAGAAAAGGAGGGAGGAGCAAGTGTTGAAAACTACCTATTAGATACCATATTTGCCACTTGGGTCATAGGATCATTAGAAATTCAAACCTTAGCATCACACAATATACCTGTGTAACAAACCTGCACCTGTACCCTCTGAACCTAAAATAAAAACATAAAAAGACTCTTCAATAAATGGTGCTAGGAAAAGTAGATATCCACATACAGAAGAACGAGACTAGACATCTGCCTTGCACCATATACAAGTCAAATCAAAATGGATTAAAGATTTAAATGTAAAATCGGAAGCTATAAAATTAATAGAATAAAACATAGAGGAAACACTTCACAACATGGGGATGAGTAATTTTTTTTTTAAATAAGATTTGAAAAGTGCAGGCAACAAAAGCAAAAATAGACAAGTGGCATTATAGCAATATGAAAAGTTTTTGCACAGCAAAGGAAACAACGGAGAGAAAAGATAACCTACAGAATAGGAGAAAATATTCGCAAACTATGTGTCTGACAAAGGAGTTAATGCCCAGATGATATAAAAAACTTGTATAACTCAACAACAGCAGAAAATCTGATTTAAAAACGAGTAAAGGATCTGAGTAGAAATTTCTCAAAAGAAGACCAAAAATGGCCAACAGGTGTATGAAAAAATGAGCAACATCTCTAATCATCAGGGAAATGCAAATTAAAACCACAATGAGATGCAACCTCATGCCAGTCAGAATGACTATTATCAAGCACAAAAGAAAACAAATGTTGATAAGCATGTGAAAAAAGGGGAACACTTACACACTGTTGGTGGGATTGTAAACTAGTAGAGCCATTATAATAAACTATATGGAGGTTCCTCAATAAATTAAAAATAGAACCACTATCTAATCAAGTAATTTCACTACTGGGTATATCCACAAAGTAAATGAGATCAGTATTACGAAAAGATACATACATCCCCATGTTTATTGCAGAATTATTTCCAATAGGCAAGATATGGAATCAGCTTACAGGTCCAACAATGGATGAATACAGAAAATGTGGTATCGATACACATTGGAATAGTATTCAGCCATAAAAAAGAATAATCCTGTTATTTGCAATAACATCCATGTGATGTAATCTGTGATGAATCTAGATGACAACATGTTAAGTGAAATAAGCCAGATAAAGAAAAATAGCATATCATCTCACTTAATCATGGAATCTGAAAAAATTCACATGTTGATGTCATAGCAGCAGACAGTAGATCAATGGTTACCAGAAACTGGAGGGAAGGGAGAAGAAAAAGATGGGCAGACGTTCATCAACAGGTACAAAGTTACAATTAGATACAAAGAATAAATTCTGGTGTTCTACTGGACAGTAGTGTGAGTAGGGGTAACAGCAAAATACTGTATATCACAAAATAGCTAGAGGAGAGATTTTTTAATGTTCTCACAACAAACAAATGCATAAAGTGAAGGACACATTAAGTACCCTGATGGGATCATTATACAACATGATCCATATATAGATATATACTGAAACATCAAATTGTACCCTATAAACATACACAATTGCAATGTGCCAGTTTTTAAAATAAGCAGTTAAAAGGCTCAGGCATCTGGTTAAGGGTTTATACGTCTTGTCACATCATAGTTGATTTTAATCATACATGTGAAGATCCAATGACTTGTAACCTCACAGTTACACACATACACATGAAGATCCAATGATTTATAACCTCACAGGACCTAGACTCCTACAACAAGCTTGGCCTCTTCTCCACTACAGCACTCCTCTCTCAGAACTATTACCAGAGGATTGTCACCATGCAGGTTTGCTACATTTCTGAAATCCTGGATTCCAAAACTCCAACTAAAGTTCTGAAATCATTTCACTCATCTCAAGGCTTACCCCAGTAAACTTGCCTGTCTAACCACTTTTTCAGCTTCTCATCTCTCAGCTTCTTCCTTTTAATTATGACTTTGTAACTTAACAAGGAGAGAAGAATGAGCAAGTATGTACAAAGAAAATTATAACATGCCCTCCAAGACCACCCCTACCCTCTATTAAACGCTTTCTTAGCAGTCTCCTCTGCTCTCTGTGGCATATGGCATTGCTGACTCCTCTCAACTCTCTGGCTCTTTTTATGGTTTATTTCCTACCACTTTGCCCATTGTCTGACTTAACCTCCTACTCACTGAACATAAATGCTATAAAGGGCTCTATCATTAACTTTCTTTTCTCTCTTTTTATACTATCCTTTTCAAATCCCACCCAACCTCATGGTTCATGAATTACCTCTGTCAGTAGTTATCAAACATGGTTGTACATTAGAATCATCTGGGGAGCTTTGCAAACTATAAAAATGCTAGGTCCCTACCCTAAACTAATTAAATCTGCATCACTGACCAAACTGATTAAATCAAAATGTTTTAGCCTTACCAATTAAATCAGAATCTCTGGGGTCCAGTGCATGTATTTTTTTAAGCTCTCCAGGTGCTACTAAAGTGCAGCTATCTTTGAGAACTGCTATATGTAGATAAATTTAAAATCTTATGCTCCTGGTCTTACTTCTCTTCTGATCCCCCATTCCACATTTCCAAATTTGTTGGCCATGTCTCTTGGGTTGTCACACTAGCAATCTCACTTGAAAAATCCAAAATCAAACTCATTAATTTCCCATGTAAGTATATTCTTCTTAAGGACTTATGTACTTCTTATGCCCTTATCCATTTTTATTAATGAAACCATTTTTCTCATGACCCAGGAAGGAAACCTCAAAATAATCTGACTCTTCTCTCTTCCTTGCTATCAACATCCAGTTAGTTGTTAAAAACTGCTAAGTCCAGCTCTCCTTATTCTAATCCTCATACCAGTTCATCTCACTCCCACTGTCACCAAATTAGAGTATCTGTTTGCCAGTTCATTATATCAGCTTCCAATCTTTTTTCTTTTTTTTGAGACAGGGTCTCACTTTGTCACCCAGGTTGGAGTACAGTGGCACCATCATGGTTCACTCCAGCCTTAACTTCCCAGGCTCAAGTGATCCTCCCACCTCAGCCTCCCAAGTAGCTTGGACTACAGGTACACACCAGCATACCATTACACACTGGCTAATTTTTTTTATTTTTTGTAGAGATGAAGCTCCAATTTAATTTGATCTCTAGTCCTCCAACTCCAGATTATCCAAAAGATGCTAATATCTTCATACAAGAGAGCTCTCATGTAACCCCTCTGCTCAAGGACCTTCAGGGTTCCTGACAACCTACAAAAAGAATTTCAAATGACTTAGCATTCAAGGCCTTTTCTGCCATATTTTCCTCTGCTCCATTTTATTTACTGTTCATGCTAACCAAATTGGAATACTTGCAATTAGTCCACACATGCCTCAGGATTTCCGACTTCCATGACTATTGAGTATTGATATGGTTTGGCTCTGTCCTTATCCAAATCTCATCTTGAATTGGAGTTCACATAATCCCCACATGTCATGGAAGGGACCTGGTGAGAGGTAAATGATTAATGGGGGTGGTTAGCTCCATGATGTTCTAGTGATACTGAGTTCTCACGAGATCTGATGGTTTCATAAGGGGCTTTCCCACCCCCCCCTTAACTCTTGTATTAGTCTGTTTTCATGCTGCTGGTAAAGATATACCTGAGACTGGGCAATTTACAAAAGAAAGAGATTTAATTGGACTCACAGTTCCATGTGGCTGGGGAAGCCCCACAATCATGGTGGAAGGCAAGGAGGAGCAATTCACATCTTATATGGATGGCAGTAGGCAACAAAAGAGGGGTTGTGCAGGAAACTCCCCCTTATAGAACCATCAGATCTCATGAGACTCATTCACTATCACAAGAACAGCACAGGAAAGACCTGCCCCCATAATTCAATCACCTCCCACCAGGTCCCTCCCACAACACATGGGAATTCAAGATGAGATTTAGGTGAGGACACAGAGCCAAATCATATCATTATGTTCCTGACCCCTCCAAAATCTCCAGTCTTCATATTTCAAAACCAATCATGCCTTCCCAACAGTCCTCCAAAGTCTTAACTTATTTCAGCATTAACTCAAAAGTCCACAGTCCAACATGGACAAGAATGTTCACTGTAGCACAGTTTACAATAGCAAAGACCTGGAACCAACCCAAATGCCCATCAATGATAGACTGGACAGGGAAATGTGGCACATATACACCATGGAATATTATGCAGCCATCAAAAACGATGAGTTCGTGTCCTTTGTAGGGACATGGATGAACCTGGAAACCATCATTCTCAGCAAACTGACACAAGAACACAAAATCAAACACCGCATGTTCTCACTCATAGGCAGATGTTGAACAATGAGAACACATGGACACAGGGAGGGGAGCACTACACACTGGGGTCTGTTGGGGGGAAATAGGGGAGGGACAGCGGGGGGTGGGGAGTTGGGGAGAGATAGCACAGGGAGAAATGCCAGATATAGGTGTTGGGGAGGAAGGCAGCAAATCACACTGCCACGTATGCACCTATGCAACAATCTTGCATGTTCTTCACATATACCCCAAAACCTAAAATGCAATAAAAAATTTTTAAAAAATTAAAAAAAAAGAAATGTGAAAAGTCCACAGTCCAAAATCTCATCCGAGACAAGGCAAGTCCCTTCTGCATATGAGCCTGTAAAATCAAAAGCAAGTTAGTTACTTCCTAGATACAATGAGGGTACAAGTAGTGAATAACTACAGCTATACCAAATGGGAGAAACTGGCCAAAACAAAGGAGCTACAGGCCCCATGCAAGTCCAAAATCCAGCAGGGCAGTCAAATCTTAAAGCTCCAAAATGATCTCCTTCGACTCCATGTCTCACATCGAGGGCACACAATGTAAGACGTGGGTTCCTACGCTCTTGGGCAGCTCCACCCCTGTGGCTTTGCAGGCTATAACCCACTCCCTGCTGCTTTCACGGGCTGGTGTTGAGTGTTTGCAGCTTTTCCAGGCACATAGTGCAAGCTGGCAGTGGATCTACCATTCTGGGGTCTGAAGGACAGTGGCCCTCTTCTCACAGATCCGCTAGGTGGTGCCCCAGTAGGGACTATGTGTGGAGGCTCCCACCCAACATTTTCCTTCTGCACTGCCCTAGCAGAGGCTCTCCATGAAGTCCCCGCCCTGCTGGCCAACTTCTGCATGGACATTCAGGCATTTCCATATATCCTCTGAAATCTAAGACGAGGCTTCTACACACCAATTCTTGACTTCCATGCACTGGCAGGCTCAACATCACATGAAAGCTGCCAAGGCTTGAGGCTTGCACTCTCTGAGCTCTACATTGGCCCCTTTCAGCCACAGCTAGAGTAGCTGGGATGCAGGGCACCAAGTCCCTAGGCTGCACACAGCACAGGGAACCTGGGCACAGCCCACAAAACCACTTTTTCCTCCTAGGCCTCTAGGCCTGTGATGGGAGGGGCTGCTGTGAAGACCTCTGACATGCCCTGGAGATGTTTTCCCCATTGTCTTTGGGATTAATATCAGCTCCTCATTACTTATGTAAATTTCTGCAGCTGGCTTGGATTTCTCCTCAGAAAATGGGATTTTCTTTTCTATCACATTGTCAGGCTGCAAGTTTTCTAAACTTTTATGCTCTGCTTCTCTTATAAAACTGAATGCCTTTAACAGTATCCAAGTCACATCTTGAATGCTTTGCTGCTTAGAAATTTCTTCTGTCAGATACCCTAAATCATCTCTCTCAGGTTCAAAGTTCCACAAATCTCTAGGCCGGGGGCAAAATGCTGCCAGTCTCTTTACCAAAATATAACAAGAGTCACCTCTGCTCTAGTTCCTAAATTTCTCATCTCCACCTGAGACCACGTCAGCCTGGACTTTTTTCCATATCACTATCAGCATTTTGGGCAAAACCATTCAACAAATCTCTAGGAAGTTCTAAACTTTCCCACGTTTTCCTATCTTCTTCTGAGCCCTCCAAACTGTTCCAACCCCTGCCTATTACACAGTTCCAAAGTTGCTTGCACATTTTCAGGTATCTTTTCTGCAGTGCCCCACATTACTGGTACCAATTTACTGCATTAGTCCATTTTCACACTACTGATAAAGACATACCTGAGACTGGGCAATTTACAAAGGAAAGAGGTTCAATAAAGAACTCACAGCTCCAAGTGACTGAAGAAGCCTCATAATCATGGTGGAAGGCAAGGAGGAGCAAGTCACACCTTACATGGATGGCAGCAGGCAAAGACAGAGTTTGTGCAGGGAATCTCCCCCTTATAGAACCATAAGATCACATGAGACTTATTTACTATCACAAGAACAGAATGGGAAAGACTTGCCCCCATGATTTAATCACCTCCCACTGGGTCCCTCCCACAACACATGGAAATTCAAGATGAGATTTGGGTAGGGACACAGCCAAATCATATCAGCTCTGAACCTTTCCTTGCTGCCGCCATGTGAAGGATGTGTTTGCTTCCCCTTCTGTCATGATTGTAAGTTTCATGAGGCCTCCCCAGCCATAATGAACTGTGAGTCAACTAAACCTCTTCTTTATGAATTACCAAGTCTCACATATGTCTTTATTAGTAGCATGAAAACAGCCTAATACAACTAACCTTCTTCCTTTTCTGAATTTTCAAAAACCATTTACCCTTCACAGTCCAGTGTTAGCTAAACTTTCTGAATTCGCTGAGTAAATCTCCCCAAATAATTCCAAAAGCATTTTGTCTATACTCTCTTATGACATTTACTTCCTACCTTGCATAATAATTATGCCTAGGCCGGGCACGGTGGCTCATGCCTGTAATCCCAGCACTTTGAGAGGCGAAGGAGGGCAGATCACCCGGGGTTGGAAATTTGAGACCAGTCTGACTAACATGGAGAAACTCCGTCTCTACTAAAAATACAAAATTAGCTGGGTGTGGAGGCACATGGCTGTAGTCCCAGCTACTCAGGAGGCTGAGGCAGGAGAATCGCTTCAACCCAGGAGGTGGAAGTTGCAGTTAGCCAAGACTGTGCCATTGCACTCCAGCCTGAGTAACAAGAGTGAAACTCTGTCTCAAAAAAAAAAATGTGTCTATAGTTTATCTCTAGTAGACTAATGCTATCCTCACACCTGTAATCCCAGCACTTTGGGAGGCTGAGATGGGTGAGGTTATTTGAAGTCAGGAGTTCAAGTCCACCCTGGCCAACACGGTGAAATCCCATATCTACTAAAAATACAAAAATTAGCCAGGTGTGGTGGTGCACGCCTGTAATCCCAGTTACTTGGGAAGCTGAGGCAGGAGAACTGCTTGAACCCGGGATGCAGAGGTTGCAGTAAGCCAAAATCATGCCACTGCACTCCAGCCTGGGTTACAGAGCAAGACTCCATCTCAAAAAAAAAAAAAAAAAGATTTATGTATGATCTTAGCACAGTGTCTTGATGATATCCAAATATCTTTTAAACTAATTTTCTTTGCAATTAATTAGTAAAGGAAGTAGAAGCAGTATAGCATAATTGTTAAGAGATAAGACTCCAGATTTTAGAGTCAAACATACTTAGGTTCAAATGCAAACTTCACCATGTTCTTGTTCTGTGACCCAAGTTTGAGAAAATAACTTTTCCAGCAGATTCGTCACCTGTAAAAGTGGCTATGATAATAGTATCTCACCAGTAGGACACAACTACCTAATTGGGTGCTTATAAGACTCAGATAATTCATATGAAGAAGAAATCACCATCACTCACATACAGGTTCTTAACAAATGTTAGATATTTCTAGTAAACACTGGTTACTAAGCATGCATTCTAACTTCCTTTAATATAATGGGACTAAAAAGCTAAAAAGCATTTCCCAATCCCTTGTACCTAGGATTTTAGATTTAAGTTCCTCCAATCAGATGTTAAACTTCTAGGTTGAGTGTCCAGGAATGACACTCAGCACTCAGCCTAGAGTTTGGCATCAATTTTGTTGATGTGCCTCAGAACTGCAGTGGCACAGCTTGGGACAGCAGCTGTAGCAAAGGTTTCCTAACTTGATAGGCTATTTTCTACTGATACCAAAAGCTCTGGAGTTAACAGCTATGATGGTATCTTTCTTATACCATGGCTTTCTGATGGTGGCAAAGGCATAATCCCTTGACAGCCAGTGTGGCTTTGGGAACTATTCCTGGACGCTCAGCCTAGAATCTGTGAGCCATTTAATGCTCCATGATCAATCTCTCACTGCTTAAACTAGCTGGAGTGAGTTTTATTCTACACAACTGAACACTAACCAAAATACTATTGTTATTATTTCTCCTAGAGAAGATTTACACTTGGGAAGAAAAAGATTTGTGACCAGGATGGCAATTAAGAGGCAGATTTCATCCTGAATATTTGTCATTAAGTTACTGCAGGTGGTTATCACACTCATAAACATTATAATTAGCTTGAGTGAGCATTTAGGGTGTTGAAATTTGGTGTAGCATTTAAAAATATCTCTGAAAGTCTTGACAGTAACTTAATTTAGTAAAATATCTACCACTTTGCAACATGTTCCATTCAAGATGAGATTTGGGTAGGGACACAGGCAAACCATATCAGCATGTATCAGTATTTTTCTAAATAAACATTTTCTAGGAATAGTAACCACCCATCTGCATGCAACTGCAGGCCCTGGAAAGGTCAAGCACAGAGTCAGAACTCCAATAGAAAGCATAAGAGAACTCAGAATTCAGGCCTTTTTTCTGCTAGGACCTTGATACCATTCTGTCTGAATTTATCTGCTCCTTTTCCTCTATTCACCTCTGTACCTTTGAGAAGCTCTCAGTGTCATACCCTCTACCTTTAACCCTGCTTCAAGTAGAGAACTGATAAACAGCTGAGAAACCTGTGTGCTGCTCTCCATGACTCTGACTTCTATGATCCCATGATTATTTTCTAGGTGAACAAACAATAGCCTTAAAATAGACCCAGTAAATTTTTGTGGCAGATTGTCTAGGAGCAACAAATATTTATTGAGTGCCAAAAGTATAAAGCATTCCAGGTAGTTGAGATACACATCACAAAAGTAGACCTAGTTCCTGCTCTTAACTCACAGGCCCTGGCCATTTCATGTCTGAGTGTTTCTGCTTGCTTGTAATGTCACTGAGATCAAACTGGAACAATAACAAAAAACACAGATGCAGACCTTAATTTGTGATGTGTTTCTGCACCTAAAAAACAAACCCACCTAAAATTTATTTTACTATAGCAAGTGCTTTCCCCCTAATAGTTTACTCGGACCTGGAAAAGTCCAGAACTTAGTGTGTGCAAAAACAACAAAATTAATCCTCTGGAAATTTTCTATATATTGAAAAGGGTTTGTGAAGCCCAAGCATAATGCATTTATCAAAATTTGTCTAATGATACACTTAAGATTTGGATTTTGCTGTATGTAAATTTTATCTCAAAAATAAAAAGAAATTGAAAATAAGTATTATACTTCAGTTAATTATGTGCATGTTAAAATGTCTAAAAGTAAAGTATGCTAATGTGTGCAACTAACTTTGAAAATAAATAAAATCAGAAAGAAAATGGTTGCTTTAATAGAAGTATCTTTAAAAATAACAGTATAAGGTGGCTAGATGGATGGATGGATAAAAAGGAAAATATGACACAATGTTAACAACAGTAGAAACTAGATGACAGATTCTTTCAACGATTCCTTCATTTTTCTTTATATTGAAATTTTTCATAATAAACATTTGGGAGGTGATGGTAAAGTCCACTATAGCAGACCAACTGCAATTTGCAAATTGGCACTAATCCTGAACCACAGAGTCACACAACTGTGATTTGAATGTTCCCCCCAATATTCATGTGTTGAAAACTTAATCCCCAATGCAACAGTGTTAGGAAATATGACCTTTAAGAGGTGATTAGATCATGAGGGTTCTGCCTTCATGAATGGATTAATGCCATTACCTTGAGAATGAGTTATTTCTGGAGTAGGTTCATGATAAAAGAATGAGTTTGGCCTCTGTTCTTCTATGCGGTGCACTTTCTTTCTATATTATGAGTCAGCAAGAAGGACCTCAACAGATGTAGCCCCTTGATCTTGAACTTCCCAGCCTCCAGAACTATGAGCCAAATAAACTTCTTTTCCTTATAAATTACTGAGTCTGTGGTGTTCTGTAATAGCTGCAGCAAAAAATGAACCAAGACAACCCCTAAAGGAAAAATAAAACAAAAACAACATCAGTGGCAAATAAGGTAAATACTGATAGCCAGATAGGAAATGGGATTTATTTCCTAGCCACATGGAAGATGGATGAAAGGGTAGAGAACATTAACAAACTCATTAATACCCTGCTTAGCAAAAACCAGCAACCACCATGATTTTCTTAATTAAAAATATATATATATGCAGGGTAGTGTTTTTTAAAGCATTTTTATTACATTGAAATTACTGTCGTGCTTTCTGTTTCAGGGTAATAAACTGGCACTGCTGTCTTTTGGCAATGGTAGGGAGGAGGAAGTGGAGAAGGAGGGATTTTTGTTAAGTGAAGGGCTTACTACCATAAAGCACATTAGTGGGTTTGGAGGGGAGAAAGAGGAAGAGGAAGGGAAGAGGAGGGAAAAGGGAGGGAAGGAAAAGGAGTGAAGAATGGAGAAGAGAGAAAATAAAATGAAATTTTATTTTAGGGCTAAGCAGGGGAAAAAGAGGAGCCAAGTAGACAAACAAAGGCTGACAAAAAGAATTTCAGTAAAATTCAATAGTGGTGGGTGGCCAAGGAACATTTTGAGACGCAAGAGGCTGCCTGAGCCATTAGAGGTTGTTTTGTTGCTGCTGTGTATACTCTGCTGCTATCCTTTCCTCAAATCTTTACTGAAGGCACTTAAAATCATGAATCTTTTATGTGAATGGGCTTTTAGTGGACATCAAGCAGGGAGCTCAGTTTTGTTTCTGGGTCAGTGCCGTGCAGAAATCTTGAGAAGGGTTTTGACTCCCACAGGCCTTGGAAGGGGAGGTGTCCAAGTTAATTTTATGTAGATCTCTCAGGATGAATGAGAAGAGGGGAGGAATGAGACAGCAGCTTATTCAAGGAAAAGCTGCCCTTCGGAGAAAAAAAATTTTAAAACCACTTTCTCTTACCCATTTTTAACCCAGAAGACCCTCATTACCAGGACTGGAAATTCAGGAAAGTCATTTTCATCTTTAGACCAGTCTTTTTTTAATGAGATAACACTGCCACCTACTGGTATTGGTAAAAAATATATATATATCTTTTATAATAATCTTACTTGTGATTCTTTGGAAGCCTTAATCTTTCATTTACTGACAAATTTTTCCTTGTATGGGAACACAAATTTGCATGATATGAGTTCTTTGCCCGCAAAATTTTATTAGCTAATAGCATTCTTAATGAAGACAACTTGTAGCCTTTCAGAATTCAGATACCATTTCAACAGTAAAACCCTCCTTTATAGAGGTTTCCCATCCTTCTTAAGCAGAATTGACCACTCCCTCTTTTGGGCACATACACTATCCATAGTACTTACTTGATAACTTGATTACATTGTCTCCCATAACAGGTTTCTCCCTAAATCCTAAGATTCAGGGGCTATATCTTTTCTGCATTTATATTCCTAGCATCTGGACCAGAACCTGCACACAGCTGACTAATAAATATATAATAAATGAATAAATGAATGATTATCAATCAAAAAGCAGGAACAAAGCAAACAACTTCATAAAAACTTTTATTAATAAAACAATTTTAAATAAACATTTCAATTCCAAATATACACATTATGTACTTCCTTGCCTATAGAGTGGCTTTTACCCTGCCCAATTTTACATTTTACAGAATTCATATAGATGAAATCAGAATAAATAAGATATGTGAAGTTAGATTTTCCCATTAGCATATAATTCATAAACTCTTAATTAACATAAGATAATCTAAAACAAGATATTCTTAAGAGAATAAACTAAGAGGAAAATTTAGCATAAATAAATTTTATTTATTTAATAATGAGTCAGCATTGCTGAGGGACAAAGAGACCTGATATTTGTAGTACTGAAATTATTTATATTACTTACATAACCCAGAATCATGAACAGGGTTAAGTTTGAGATTTGAAATCCTCATATTGATTCTGGGGAACACTAAGGCACCCAGACCTCTCTTTAGAACCTGATTACCCTCTAGAGAGAAGACACTTGGACCTTAACAAAGTCTCCTATCTAAATTTAAACAAGAAGGTCTAAAACACTGTCTCTAGAGGAACTTCCAAAGAGCATGGCCATTCACTTTGAGTCAATAAAGGGTCAAAGAATTGTGAGCAGTAGGGAGTCACATCTTGTGACATGGCCCTGTTTCACAGTGCAATTTTCACAGGGCTCTGCACACACACATTCATAGCCAATAAGCTGGACACCTCTTGAACTGAGTAAAATCTGATGTGAATTCTTCTCTTTTCCTTTTCCTCCCATTTGCTTCAGATTTTCTATTTTCCATCCATTCTTACTTTCTTCTTATCTTCCTTTCTAAGGCTGATGTCATCCCTTCCAAGTTCTGAAATCTTAATTCATAAACCATCTTCAGTCTTCCTCATTTTCCTCTCCACCAGCTTCTGTCTACGTAGCAATACACCAATTGTTATGTCTTGGAGGTGAAAAAAGTCCTCTGTGAGTCTTTTTCCCTGACAAGTCAGGTGATATATCCTAGTATCTTCTTCCTTTCACTGCAATCTTCATAAAAGACTTCACCTGCTGCTGCAATTCTCTTCGCCCTTTTACAGCACAATTCCTTAAAATCTGAGTTACCCAGGTTTGTGTCTTGGTACCACTTTCACTGAAATTACCAATAATCTTTATGTTGCCAAGGTACCACTTTCACTGAAATTACCAATAATCTTTATGTTGCCAAATTCCCTTACTCCTGCTCAACTTCTGAAGTTGTATGCAGCAGTGATCACCTCTCTCTACTGATGTATGCTTGCCCCACATTTACAATCTGAACCTCTCCACACGTACCTTGAACAGTTCTCACTTTCCTTCCCTAGAGCCTCCTTTCCCTTCTGCCTCTAAAATAGAAAGTAGAAGATGTACTAAGCACTTTAGTCCTCAACTTGTTCTCACTTGACATGTTCTTCCTTAGGGAGTTCATCTATTATTTTTGTCCTTCCTCCCTTCATTGATTTAACAGAGGTCTATTATTAGCCAATGATGTGACAGGTACTTTTCTTGGAGCTTGTGATTCAGCAATGAACAAGAATTAAAAGATCCCCATTATCATGAGCTTATATTCTAGTGTGTCTATGTGTTAGCGGAAGGAAGGTGGGCAATGACAGATTCTAAACAAATTAAAAGGCAAATAAACAAAAAAGTATCAAAATAACTTTGTACCTCAGCCTTTTGATTAGAAGGCTCTACGAGTTTAGCTTTCTCAAGACTGACAAATGTCAGCCCAAGAGCATCTTGCTAGGGAGCTCGCCAGGTGAGGCTTCTGTGTAGAAGTGAGGATGGAGGCTCAGAGTGAGCCACCCAGCCTGAGCTGACTCCAGCTTATATCCAGATTTCAGAGGGGTCCCCAAAACAGAGGCGTTGTCAGCCAGAAGCATCACTAGGCTCTAACCAAACTGTCGGAGAAGCAATCCAAACGCTGAGAGAGCAGCAGCAGCCAGCAAACAAAGGACATTGCCATGGCAACCAGAGGAGCCTAGGGATGATATGCAAATCTGGGAACCCTGTCTTCCTTAAGCCGTAAGATCATAGAAGCCACCCCTGCACCACATACTCAGATGCTGTCTTAGGAAGAGAAGCTATCTGAGACCCTGAGCAATTATTCCAAGACACTAAGCATTACTGAAAAGAAATGTTTAAGTTCTTACATAAGACTAAGCTTTGAACCTGACTAAATCCATTTCCTTATGTTAGCTGTTTATCTGTTTGTTCCCCCATGCTACTAATCCCCCAGTAATCAGTAGGTTGAAGATTATAATGAGTTTATTAGAGAGGTGACAATAATCTTTTCTCCTATACTTCTCAGTTATAAAATAGGCTGGATTATGACACAGCTATGTGTTTGTCTCCAGTTCTGACTCCTTTCTTGAGTTTTGGACCAGCATTTCTAATAGTCTGCTGGTCTGAAATAAAATTTGTTTCTCCAACCTACAGAGCAACTTTTTCCTAAATCTTTTGTTTCAATTGAAGTCAACTTCTGCAAGATGTTTTTAGTTGGCTCCCTAATGAAATAGGTTTCTTTTTTCCATTCTGACAAACAAATTCTCTTTTGGTTGTCAAATTATTATTATTATTTATTATTATTTTTTTAACCAGGGTGGTGAAACAATTTTATTTCACAGTTGTGTTTAAAACCACAAAGACACCTATTTTCTTCATATAAAAACATTAGTACAGATACCCATACTTTCTAGAAAATGATTATACAGACCCTTTCAAAGAAAATGTATTCCATTATATGGTTTCAGTGAGGTTGCTTCGAAAAACTCACATCTGGACTGATACCTAAAACACAGCATTCCACTACTCTGCAACTTTTGGTTCAAAGTATAATTACTGTCATCAGTATGTGGTGCCTGTATTCTTACATATTTGATAATACATATATAGACTGGCTTATCACTTAATGTTCCATTGGTTCATCAGTCTTTTCTGCAGGTTCAACAGCAGGTTGAGCAGGCTGTGCCTTTCTCTGTGGTCTTTCTTCAAGACCTTCCAGGAATGGAGACACATCATCATCATCATAGATTGTAAACTCCAAGTCTTTACCAACAATTCCAATGGAAACATTCTTTGTAGTTAGGTCCTGTTCTGCAGGAAGTGTCTCCCTTAAGGCACGCAGACCATGTTTAACTAGTTCATTTAAATTGCACTCCATAAATTCAGACATATGTCTTTCCAAGTAAGTACGAGCTGATTGGGAACGGGCTCCAATCGACATAGCTCTGCAGTCAAAATAGTTAGCAGATGGACAGGTTTGGAAAATGTGAGGGCCCATATCATCATAACCAGCAATAAGCAGCCCAACACCATAAGGTCTCCGGCCATATCGTTGTGTTGGTATCTGGGTCTTGCTTCCAATTAGAGATACAAGACGAGACACAGGAAGTGGTCTATCAAATACAAATCTGGAATCCAAACACTCCTGACGCATAAAATTACATAAGAGTCTAGCATCAGCTGTAAGCCCCGCGATTGAGATACCAATATGGTTGTCAACATGGAGAATTTTTTTCTGATGAGCTGCAAGCTCTGACTGTGCCCTTTTCAATGCAACCAACACTGCATGAGTTTTTGATTTCAGACCAACTGTGGCTGAACCTTGTTTAACAGCTTCCATTGCATATTCAATTTGATGAATCCTGCCCTGAGGGCTCCAAACAGTGACATCATTGTCATACTGATTTCGAAACATGGTGGCTGCGCGGGCCTGGTTGCAGCCTCCAGCAAAACTGAGAATCCAGGAGGTGGTTGTCAAATTATTAATGTTACTTATCTCTCACCATTTTACTTATTCTGAGAAAACCAGAATCATGATATTGTAAAAACTAGAGATGATTCCACAAAGGCTGTGAATGTCCCTTATTTGCAATCTTATTGAGCGCAATCTGTTTTTCATTGCCAGTGCCCTGCTGCTAAAACTATAAAGGCACCCTCCCTCTAGGCCCAGGGACTATGGAGGAAAAGGTGGGTGTGTGAGATTGTAAGGGCCAGTTTTGAGGGACAGAATTAGTTCAGACCCCCCAAATCAAGGACAGGCACACAGATTGCCTAAGGAGCTGGCAAATTTTTGAGAGACTTTTCCTTCTAAGCCATCTTGTCATCCCATCCACCCATCCCAACCATAAAGAATTTCCTGCTTTCCATAGAATTAAATGAGAATTACCAAGAGGATACCGAGATACCCGGTGACAGAGCCTTCTCAGTATAGTTGTTCCCAGTTATGGAGTTTACACAATAAAGACATAATAAATTTTTCAGCCACCTTAGGACAAATTACTAAAGAGATTGCAAAAGGCATTGCAAAGCAACAGAAGTCTCTAAATTCCTTAGCTTAAAATGGTTTTAGCAAAATGTTTATATTTTATATACCTAATGGCTAAGACCAAGATTGTAGTAGCTCAATGCATAGAACTGATAAGTCACTTTTGAAACCTTACTTTTTGGCTTTGGTTTTTAGCTCTTATATTGCTTAAAAGGTTTGAAGGGTTGATGAGTGCCTGTCCACCTCCATTCTTATCTGGTACAAAACATTTAGTTGGCTGTTAAGTCTTCTGGCTCTAGGTCCCTTTGCCATAAGAGTCCCACTGAGGGACATGATGGACCTGGAGCAGGTAGCCACATCACCCCAGCAACAATATGGGACAAAAGAAAAGTCTGGCAGATCTTGGCCAAAAGGAAGAGAATGTAAACTAAAAATAAAATTCTAAGCTCCCCCAACCCCCAACCAATTGATTAAACAGACCATTTCTTGGGCAAGGGAATCCCAGAGTAACCTTGAAAACTGAGTTATTGGTCTTGATGGGATGGAGAGGTCAGACACATCTTGTTATACTCCCTACTTTGCTAACCATAATTAGCCTTTCTTCCCTAAGAACTTAGCAGAAACCAGCCCTTTCAAAAGACTACACTACTGATATCAATCAACAGCCTGATGCTTCCCCTCCTTTTTTGCTTGATAAGAGACCAATGACCATGAAGTGGTTCTGGTCAAGCTACAGAGAATGTGCATAGGGTTTTAATGTCCTCTGCTTCACCTTTTGGCATCAAACGGCTGACAATTCCACCCTCATAGCATACTAGCACTGCCACTTTTTGTACATGGGACCCATGAAGGAGTATAAAGCTCAATTGCACATGTACATGTTTCTCTCTTTTCATAAATACTCATGACTCTTCCTATAACTTGTTAAATAAGTATATTTGACCATCTTGCTCAGCATAAATTCCTGCCCACCTTGCCTCTCCCTTGAAGTATCTGTTGATGGCTGCTGGCCAGAGGCTACACTTCCTAGCCTGTCAGAATGGTCACCCTATAGGCTGCAACCCATTGTGAGAAATAAGGTTCTCCTCTCCAAATTAAAAATAAATGAGAAATAAAAAATAAATAAATTGGCCAGGCACAGTCACTCACACTTGTATTCCCAATACTTTGGGAGGCTGAAGTGGGCAGATCACTTGAGGTCAGGAGTCAAGACCAGCCTGCCAAAATGGTGAAACCCCATCTCTACTAAAAATACAAAAAAAAAAAAAAAAAATTAGCTAGGCATGGTGGTGAGCACCTGTAATCCCAACTACTCGGTAGGCTGACGCAGGAGAATTGCTTGAACCCAGGAGGTAGAGGCTGCAGTAAGCCAAGACTGTGCCATTGCACTCCAGCCTGTGCAACAAAGCAAGACTCCATCTCAAATAAATAAATAAATAAATAAACAAACTTCTGATCTTCCTAATCAGATTAGGAACTTTTAAGGTCTCCAAAATGTCACAAGCCTAACTTAAAATTCTACTCAGATATCATTGTTTATTTATATTCTCACTGCTGCTCTGCTAGCTCAGGGCCTCAACTCTCATCTAAAAGATTGCCAAGACTTTTAATTGGTTTTCTTGGAAAAGGGGCATGAGAATGGACCTAGGGAGGTAAACACAAAGTATGAAGATCTTTAGATCACTCATTAACATCCACCAGAGCACATTCTCCATGAAGAAGGCACTAAAGTAAGTATACAGAATACTAACCAACTGAAATTATCCAGCTTCTGTCATTGGCCATCTTAGTGCTGGCATAATGGACAAGGCCACCATGGTATCAGGACGGAGGCTATGCATGGGCCCAATAGTATGGGCTCTCTCACCAAGGCTGAACTAGCTACTGCTATGCTACTGGTAGGTTATTTAACCTACCAGTAACAGACACTAAAGCTGAGCCCCTAATATGGCACATTCCCTCAGAGAAATCAACCAGACAGTTAGTGGTAAATAAATTATGCTGAACTCTTTCCACTCTGGAAGTGGAAATAATTCACTTTGACAAGAATCAACATATATTACAACATGAATTTGACCTTTCTGCCTGCACAGCTTTAACCAGAACCACTATCTGAGAGCTTATGTTTCCGGTTCACTTTAACCATATTCCAGATAACACTGTCTTGGACTGAGGGACTCCCTTTACAGAAAAGGAGATGTAAGCACATGACCATGGTGTGAGCACAGCAGTAGCTAGTTCAGCCTTAGTGAAAGGGAACTCACACTGCTGGGCCCGGGCATAGCCTCCAACCCTATCACCATGGCTGCTTTGTCCATTATGCCAGCACTAAGACGGCCCATGACAGAAGCTAGATAATTTCAGTTGGTTAGTATTCTGTATATTTACTTGTTTAGTGCCTTCATGGAGAATGTACTCTAGTGGATGTTAATGAGTGATTCTTTTCTTTACAGCAAAGGAGATGTGAGCACATGGCCGTGGTATCCACTGTTTCTATCACAAAATGCAACATTCAGAAGCTTCCAGCCTGACAAAGCAATGAAGGACATTCTGAAGGAATGGCTGAGACAATCCCTTAAAGATAATACCATTTGAGGACAGGGTACCCTGCTCCAGGATGAGGTTATACCTGAAATCAAAAACCATTATACAGTGACTGCACCTGCAATAGGTAAAATGTAGACAGGAAACTAAGGGAAGCAAGAATGGCCCCACTTGCCGTCATTCCCAATGACCCACTTAGAAATTTTTATTTTTATTTCTCATCCCTGCAATGCTAGGTTTCTATTAATCTAGAGGTTTTGGTCCCACCAGTGGACACAGCCCATTAAACTTTAAGCTGCAACTGCCGCCTGGTCATTTCATACATGCTGGGCCAAGAGACCAGAGGGCAAGAAAAGGAGTCACCATCTATGCAGGGGTAATAGACCTCGATCATCAGGAAAAAGTGGGGCTTCTGTGACATGGTAAATAAAGGGAAGCATATTTTTATCACCTAGGTAATGAACACATTATATTTGCCATATGAAGGGTATACATGAAGGGTATCTCTTCATATTCCTTTGCCCAATTTTGATAGCAAATGAATAAATTCTGCAGTCACAGCCTCAGGAAAGTGTGGTGACAAGGGCCTCAGTGATCCACAAGGTAAGTGGCTTAGATCAGTAGAGGTGTTAGTCAAAGGTAAGGGGAAATCTAGAATCAGTGGCAGAAGGAGACAATGAGTATTAGTTGTGGCCTGAAGACAAGCTATAGTAAAAGAGACTGGAATAAATCCTATTTACTCTCCTCTGTATTTCCAGAAAACAACACCAATCAGAATTCTAAAGCTGCTGTTTCCAGATAGGGTGAATATATTCTATAAAGTACGGGACTGAGGGTAGGAATTGCTCGGGTATACTGCCCAGGACTTACTTTATTACCAGGCACTCTTCCCCAGCTGCAAGAATGTTGCATGGGGGAGCTCAAAACTGGCATCTCCCCAGGAATTGCCTTCTATGAAAGGAGCTTCCTCAGCCAAAGGTATGGCCCCTCTCTAGGGGAAGCCCACTTCAAATGACTGGTCTATGTGGGGGCATAAGGGTCCAGCTCCATTGACTCAACTCAGAACAATTCTGAAGGGTCATCCTAAGTCCAGAATTCTCCATGTGCACAAGATGAACTGCATCACTACTCGACTTCCTCTGCCAGTGCTGCTTTGTTCACTCCCTTGCAGGTGATCTTATGAAAAGTACTTCCCAATCAATCTCCTGCATGTGCTCTCTGCCCTTCTGAAATGTGCCCATTTGTCTTTGAGCATTTCCTTACTTTCTAGCAAGCAACACAATGCAGGCTTCCTTTCTATCTTCCTGCTCTGGAATGAGTCATCTCTAAAGCATATTCCTGAATTAGAAGAGAAATGTCACAAGAGAAATTGGTGGAACTAGGTAACAGTCTTTCAAATTTTCTATTTGTTTGAAAATTTTCAAATTGAAAGCTGGAGGGGGAAAAAAAGTACACTTCTTTAAAACTTAAAGAAAACATTTGCCCACAGTTGTTCGTTAGCCACTGAGATTGAAAATTGTGTATACTGCCAAGATCATTGCTTACCGCTACTTCCCTTCATTATCTTCTCATATCCTAGGGTCACTATTCAAGCCCTTTTGTTGACTGATGTATTTTCTCAAGACTTCTCTAATCTCTGAATTCTCACACATCTGCAAACATCTTTCTCCCTGTGAGGTAACTGATAGCTTAGCTGAGCTTAGCCTAGCCTAGGATTCGTGGGTGTAATCTTCCAGTCTACTGCCATTACCCCACCATCTTTCAGTCTCTAGAGCTGCACACAGGAAATGTAATGTCTGTCTGATTCTTTGTCCTTTCCCAGTAATGGTTTTTTCTATCTGGAACCCTGTAAGATTTTATCATTATCTTTGGAGTTTGAAAGTTTTATACGAATATGCCTATTAACCGTTTTTTCTCATCCGTCCAAATAAAGCTTGGATTAGAATTAGAGACTGGAACAGCCTTCAAGTTGCAAATGTAGGTTTCTTCTAATGTGAGTTACTTACTATTTTCTCTCACATTTTCTTTTTTTTAAAACCTCCTAGGACTCCTAATACTACATCTCTTGAATCTATCAAGTCTGTCTTCTCTCATGAGTTCCTTAGTGGGCTTTTTTTTTTTTAGCAGAGTTACATATGTACAACATTTAAAACTTATACAAGGTTTGTTATGAAAAAATTAGATCCCCTCCACATTTCAAATTTTTCACTCCCTGAATGGCTTTCAATTCTTTTTGCTGGTTTTTGGTATTTGCCCCAATTCCTAAATAACATTCTTATAGTCTTATACTATTACTAACTTTAGTTATATGCATTATTCTCTACTTATATTATTTATTGCAGAAGATAATAATTTAAATCTCTTCCATATATAAGTACTAATTTCAACACACACACACACACACACACACACACACACACACACACACACACGTTATCTTGTTTCCCCAATAGCATTTTACCATGTTATAACAGATCAATATACATTGTTTAGATCAATACCCATTGTGTATATTGACTACATAAACACTATTGGTAACTAAATCATGTCATTTACTATGATTATTTTCCCCAGAATTGAGAAGTTTTTTTCATTTTTAACTTTTCTATGCACTTAACATTACTTTATCCACCCAGTTCTCCAGAACTGATATGAATCTATTCGCAATGCACTCAAACTCCTTAGGTATTCTATCAATTTCGCCTTCCTGAAGAAGTCTCTCCTTGAGCCTCCTGGTCTATTTCAGTTTGAATTGCATTATTTACAGGCTGTGACTCTTCACCAACACTCTATTAATCCTGTTGTCTCTCTTTGTGGTAGATCCCATTTCCTCAATATTGTTTTTTCTTCTTCCTTGGTTTATGCCATTATTTTGAGGATGCACAAGCTCCAGCAAGTTCCATAGAAAGGGTATGGAAAATGAATCTTCAGTCAAATGTCTTCATCCTAATTTACTTCTCTGTATGCATTTGTTCTTTTTTAGATATTTCTTCCTCCTGATTTTTCCACCCACTAATTCAGTCAGGTCTCCATAGTGACTCTCCTTAAATCCATCTACTGAAGTTTTATTTCAAAGATTTGTTTTTCAGTCTCTCAGAACACAGTGCAATCAAATTAGAACTCAGGATTAAGAAACTCATGCAAAACCACACAATTACATGGAAATTGAACAACCTTCTCCTGAATGACTCCTGGGTAAATAATAAAATTAAGGTAAAAATCAAGAAGTTCTTTGAAATCAACAAGAATAAAGAGACAACATACCAGAATCTTTGGGACACAGCTAAAGCACTGTTAAGAGGGAAATTTATAGCACTAAATGCCCACATCAGAAAGCTAGAAAGATCTCAAATCGATACCCTAACATTGCAAGTAAAAGAACCAGAGAAGCAAAGCAAATAAATCCAAATGCTAGCAGAAGACAAGAAATAACTAAGATCAGAGCAGAACTGAAGGACACAAAAAAATCCTTCAAAAAAATCAATGAATCCAGGAGTCGGTTTAAAAAAAAAATTAACAAAATAGACTGCTAGTTAGACCAATGCAGAAAAAGAGAGAAGAATAAAACACACACAAGAAAAAATAATAAAGAGGATATCGCCGACCTCACAGAAATACAAACTACCATCAAAGAAAACTATAAACACCTCCGTGCAGATAAATTAGAAAATCTAGAAGAAATGGATAAATTACTGGACACATACACTCTCCCAAGACTAAACCAGGAAGAAGTTGAATCCCTGAGTACACCAACATCAAGTTCTGAAACTGAGGCAGTATTTAATAGCCTCAGTTACCAGTCAGGTAACTGAGTTATTTGGTAACTAAATCATATAGTTTACTATGATTATTTTCCCTAGAATTGAGGATTTCTTTCATTTTTAACTGTTCTGTCAAAAATGGGGTCAATTAGTGGCTTGACTGATTCAGGTAACTGAGTTACTCAGTAGATGGATATAAGGAGAGTCACTATGGAGACGTGACTAAGTTACCAACTAAAAAAAACTCAGGACCAGATGGATTCACAGCAGAATTCTACCAAAGGTACAAATTGGAGCTGGTACCAGTCCTTCTGAAACTATTCCAAACAATAGAAAGAGAGAGGCTCCTCCCTAACTCATTTTATGAGGCCAGCATCATCTTAATATCAAAATCTGGCAGAGACACAACAAAGAAAGAAAACTTCAGGCCAATATCCCTGATGAGCATTTATGTGAAAATCCTCAATAAAACACTGGCAAACTGAATCCAGCAGCATATCAAAAAGCTTACCCTGATCAAGTCGGCTTCATCCCTATGATGCAAGGCTGGTGCAACATACACAAATCAATAAACATAATTCATCATATAAACAGAACTAAAGATAAAAGCAATATGATTATTTAAATAGATGCTGAAAAGGTCTTCAATAAAATTTAACATCCCTTCATGTTAAAAACTCTCAATAAATTAAGTATTGATGGAACATATCTCAAAATAATAAGAGCCATTTATAAAAAATCCACAGCCAACATCATACTGAATCAGCAAAAGCTGGAAGCATTCCCCTTGAAAACTGGCACAAGACAAGGATGCCCTCTCTCACAACTCCTATTCAACATACTATTAGAAGTTCTAGCCAGGGCAATCAGGCAAGAGAAAGAAAGAAACAGTATTCAAATAGGAAGAGAGGAAGTCAAATTGTCTCTGTGTGCAGATGACATGATTCTATATTTAGAAAACTCCGTAATATCCAAAATCTCCTTAAACTGATAAGCAACTTCAGCAAAGTCTCAGGGTACAAAATCAATGTGCAACAATCACAAGCATTACTATACACCAACAATACACAAGCAGAGATCCAAATCATGAGTCAACTCCCATTCATAATTGCTACAAAGAGAATAAAATACCTAGGAATACAGCTAACAAGGGACATTAAGGACCTCTTCAAGGAGAACTACAAACCAATGTCCAAGGAAACGAGAGGACACGAACAAATGAAATAGCATTCCATCTTCATGGATAAGAAGAATCAATATCATGAAAATGGCCATACTGCCCAAAGTAATTTATAGATTCAATGCTATTCCCATCAAACTACCATTGACATTCTTCACAGAGTTAGAAAAAACTACTTTAAAGATCATATGGAACCAAAAAAGATTCCATATAGCCAAGACAACCCTAAGCAAAAAGAACAAAGCTGAAGGCATCACACCACCTGACTTCAAACTATACCACAAGGCTACAGTAACCAAAACAGCATGGTACCTGGTACCAAAACAGATATATAGACCAATGGAACAGAACAGAGAACTTGGAAATAAGACCATACATGTACAACCATGTGATCCTCAACAAACCTGACAAAAATAAGCAATGGGGAAAGGATTCCCTATTAAATGGTAATAGGAAAACTGGCTAGCCATATGCAGAAAACTGGAATTGGGTGCCTTCCTTATGCCGTATACAAAAATTAACTCAAGATGAATTAAAAACCTAAATGTAAAACCCAAAACCATGAAAACCTTAAGAAAAAAAAAAAAACCTAGGCAACACATTGAGGACATAGGCATGGCCAAAGATTTACTGACAAAAACACCAAAAGTAACTGCACCAAAAGCTAAAATTAACAAATTGGACCTAATTAAGCTAAAGAGCTTTAGCACAGCAAAAGAAACTATCATCAGAGTAAACAGGCAACCCACAGAATGGGAGAAAATTTCTGCAATCTACCCATGTGACAAAGGTCTAATATATAAATTCGAATAAGAATTTACAAGGAACTTAAAAAAAATTACAAGAAAAAAAAACAACCCCATCAAAAAGTGGACAAAGGATATGAACAGACACTTCTCAAAAGATGACATTTGTGTGGCCAACAAACATGAAAAAAGCTCAACAGCACTGATCGTTACAGAAATGCAAATCAAAACCATAATGCAATACCATTTCACACCAGTCAGAATGGCAATTATTTAAAAATCAAGAAACAATAGATGCTGACAAGGCTGTGGAGAAATAGGAATGCTTTTACACTGTTAGTGAGAATGTATATTAGTTCAACCATTGTGGAAGACAGTGTGGCAATTCCTCAGGGATCTAGAACCAGAATTATCATTGGACCCAGCAATCCTATTACTGGGTATATGCCCAAAGGAATATAAATCTTTCTACTATAAAGACACATGTACACGTATGTTTACTGCAGCACTATTTACAATAGCAAAGACACAAAACAAACCCAAATGCCCATCAATGATAGACTGGATAAAGAAAATGTGGCACATATACACCATGAAATACTATGCCACCATAAAAAAGGATGAGTTCATGTTCTTTGCAGGGACATGGATGAAGCTGGAAACCATCATTCTCAGCAAACTGACACAAGAACAGAAAACCAAACACCACATGTTCTCGCTCATAAGTGGGTGTTGAACAATGAGAACACATTGACAAAGGGAGGGGAACATCACATAACAGAGCCTGTAGGGGGAGTGGGGGTTAGGGGAAAGATAGCATTAGGAGAAATACCTAATGTAGATGACAGGATGATGGATGCAGCAAACCACCATGGCACATACATACCTATGTAACAAACCTGCATATTCTGCCAAACCCTGGGAACAACCAAGATGTCCTTCAGTAGAGGAACAGATAAAAAAACTCGTACATGCTGAGTTTGGAATATTATTTAGTGCTAAAAAGGAATGAGCTGTTAAGCCATGAAAAGACATGGAAGAAACAAATGTATATTACTATGTGAACTACATGATATTTTGGAAAATGCAAAGCTATAAGACAGTAAAAAAAGATTTGTGGTTCTCGTGGATATGAAAAGAAGGAAAAATAGACAAAGCACAGAGGATTTGGGGGGCAGTGAAACTACCTTACATGATACTATAATGATGGATATGTGTCATTATACATTTGTCAAAACATATTGGTGTATTAATAAAATATACAACACGAAAAGTGAACCCTAATGTCAACTATCGACTTTGGGTGAGAATAATATATCATTGTAGGTCCACTGATTGCAAAAAAAAAAAAAAAAGTATCACTCTGGTGAGGGATATTGATAGTGTGGGAAATTTTAGGGAGGGGGATGGGGAGAATATAGGAACTTTCTACTTTCAACTTAATTTCGTGTAAACTAAAACTACTCAAAAAAAATCCATTTAAAACAAAAAATGGTGTGGATTTCTTGTTAATCAATTTATAATCCACTCCATTAGACAAAATCTGTACCCACAAATCTCTTCGAGGTAAGTCCTAGAGCCTCCTGTAAGGGTCCTGAGGGACAATGCTCTTAAAATTCTCAAAGGACTTTTTCTTAATGAAGAGGATCTTTAAGGCATGTCATGTCCTTTAGATACTTAGACGGACTACTGTCTGTGTGAGGCATGACATTAAATTTCCTGAGGTATTAGAACTAAGATTTTTACAATTGCTCCATTGGCTTCATGCTAAACCGTGTTTTCATGACAGTACCCTAGATTTGCTCTCCTTCCATAAAGCCTCTTTTTAATTTTAGAATTGTATGCCATCTGGAAAAACTGGAAAAGAGAAAGCTTTATTTTCAAGTCCAAAAAGTTCTGGCTCCTTTATATTTAACAACTATTTCTGTAGCTTACCTCTCTCCTATCATTTTACTATAAGCAGCAAGAAGAAGCCAGACAATACCATTTTCTACTTTTCACATTATCATAGGTGATAAGGTTGCCAAACTTCATGTCATTACCTAACAATGATCACAGTGATCCTCTTCCCTCCAGGTCCAATGACATTTTTTCACTATCCTCTAAACCTTCTCTGACAGCCTCCTTGAGGTCCATCAGGCTTCCATAGTCACCTCAAAGTCTTCTCACCTTCTGCCTTCTGTCTAGTCTTGTCTAGACCTGTCTAGTCTAGCTTCAGCCACCGCCACATTTTAGATTTCTGCTACATGGCACTCCACTTCCAGATAGCAAAATCTATTTTTATGATCGCATAACAAATTCATCCAAAATTTAATGGCCTAAAACAATAATATTTAGGTTGGTCAGGTATTCACAATTTGGGCAAGGTTCAGTGAAAATAATTCATTTTTTTGCTCCACTCAGCATCAGCTGGGGAAGCTTCAAGGCTAGGGACTAGAATAATCTGAAGTTTCATTCGTATATCTGGTGGTTGAGTCTGGCTATTAGTTGAAACTTTAGCTGGGGCTATAAGGTGGAACATCTTCACCGGCCCCTCCATGTGGCCTGAGATTCCTCACAATTTCCAACAAGTCATGGAAGTCACAGAGTGTTAATTCTTCAGCACTCAATTCATTGAGGCAAAACCCAGTTCAAATTCAAGGGAATAGAAATTGATTCTACCTCTTGATGCAGGCAAGTGGCAAGGTTCTAGAAGATCTCAAGGGCTCAAAATATTGCTGTAGTTATTCCAGAGAAATCCAATCTATAAAACAAATAAAGATGCAACAATTAACTTACAGTGCAACTAGATAGAATCTAGCAACTTATCAAATGAATACTACCATATGACCAAGTAAAGTATACTCCAGGAATATAAATTACTTCAACACCAGAAACTCCAGATATATAAATCATTAACTTCATAAGTGAATTGGTATATTGAAAAATATATCATAAATAGGATCATACACAAATGATAGATTTGGAAGAAATGTATTAGGAACACACATGACAAAGGATTAACATCTGTAACATATAAAGAATTCTTACCTTTTACAAGAAAAAAAACAGTAGAAAATTAGGCAATGAATATCAATAGGCAATTTGTACTAAAGCAAATACAAAAAAAGAAAACATGAAAAAAACAAAGATTGGGGAGAAGAACAAGATGGTATAATAGAATCCCGCACCAATCATCCCCTCAACAGGAACACCAAATTTAACATCTATTTACACACACAAAAAAATTGGTACATTCATAAGAACCAAAAATCAGGTGAACACTCACCGTACCTGGTTTTCACTTATTACTGAAAGGCACCATAAATGGTCTAAAGACAGTCTTGAATTGCTGACACCACACCTCCTTCATCCCTGACCCCATCCTCTGGCAGTGGCTACATGGCACAGAGAATTTGTACACTTGGGGAAGGAGGATGCAGCTATTGTGAGAAATTGTGTTGAACTCACTGCTGCCCTGTCATAGCAGAAATCAGAACCAGTCTGTATTTAGCTGAAGCTCACCCACAGAGGAGAACTTGGACCAGTCATAGCCAGAGGGGAATCACCCATCTCAGAGGTCGGAATTTGAGTTCAGGCAAGCCTCGCCACGACAGGCTAGAGTGTTCTGGGGTTCTAAATAAACTTGAAAGTCAGTCTAGGCACAATGACAGCAATTCCTAGGCAAGTCCTACTGCTGAACTGGGCTCAGAGGCAATGGATTGGGATGGGTGGGGCATGTGACCTACTGAGACACCAGCCAAGGCAGCTAAGGGAGTGCTTCCACTACTCCCCCAAATCAAGACTGCACAGCTCACAGCTACAAAATAGACTCCTTCCTTCTCCTCGAGAAGAGGAGAGGAGAGGAGAGGGAAGAATAAAGAGGACTTTGTCTTACATCTAGAATATTATTAGCTCAGCCACCTGCATTTCATGGTTTGAGTGCCAGCTCAGCAGCAGTGCAACAGAACACCAGGTAGATTTCTAAGGTTTTTCACTCTAGTATGTGACTCCTGGTTGACATCTCGGGACCCACCTGGGCCCTGGGGGAACTTGATGCCCTGAAGGAAAAGACACAAATCTATCCCACTTTGCCGCCTACTGATTGTACACCCCTAGGGCCTTGAGCAAACATAGGCAATAACCAAGTAGTGCTTACTGCAGGCCTTGGGCAAGACTTAGTTTTGTGCTGGCTTTAGGTCTGACCCAATGCAGTACCGGTGGTGGTGGTCACAGGGGTGCTTGTGTCACCCCCATCCCCAGTCCCAAGTGGTTCATCACAGAGAGAGAGACTACTTTTGTTTGGGAGAAAACAAGGGAAGAGAACAAGAGTCTCTGCCTGGTAATCTAGAAAAATGTCCTAGATCTTATCCAAGACTACCAAAGTAGTATCTGTACAAGTTCACAAGAACCACAGCATTACTGGCCTTGAGGTACCCCCTAATGGAGATACACCTTACATCACAACACCCAAGTCCTTCTGAATACCTGGAAAGCCTTCCCAAGTAGGACAAGCACAAATAAGCCCAGACTGCAAGCCCAGACTGCAAGGACTATAGTAAATACCTAACTCTTCAACGCCTGGACACTGACGAACGTCTACAAGCATCAACACCACCAGTGGAAAACATGACCTCACCAAACAAACTAAATAAGGTACCAGACCCCAATCCTGGAGAAAAGCAAATATGAGATCTTTCAGAGAGAAAATTCAAAATAGCTGTGTTGAAGACACTCAAAGAAATTCAAGATAACACAGAAAAGGAATTCAGAATTATATCAATTTTAACAAAAAAAAATCAAATAATTTAAAAGAATCAAGCCAAAGTACTGGAAGTAAAAAAATGCAACAGACATACTGAAAAATGCATCAGAGTCTTTTAATAACAAAATTAAGCAAGCAGAAGAAAGAATCTGTGAGCTTGAAGATAGGCTATTTGAAAACACACAGAGGAGACAAAAGAATAAAAAATAATAAAGCATGCTTATAATATCTAGAAAACAGCTTCAAAAGGGCAAATTTAAGAGTTGCTGGCCCGAAAGAGGAGGTAGAGAAAGAGAATGAGGAAGACACTTTATTGAAAGGGATACTAACAGAGAACTTCTCAAGCCTAGGGGAAAATATCAATATCCAAGTATGAGAAGGTTATAGAAGACCAAGCAGATTTAACCCAAAGAATACTACCTCAAGGCAGTTAATAATCAAACTTTCAAAATCCAAAGATTAAAAAAAAAAGGGGGTGGGGGGAGCCTAAAAGCAGAAAGAGAAAAGAAATAAATAACATACAATGGAGCTTCAATACATTTGGGAGCAGACTTTTCAGTGGAAACGTTATTACCCAGTAGAGAGTGACATGATATATTTAAAGTGCTGAAGGGAAAAAAAAAAATCTTTTACCCTAGAATAGTATATCCACTGAAAATATCCTTCAACACAAAGGAGAAATAAAGATTTTCCCAGACGAACAAAAGCTGAAGGACGTCATCAAAACCAGACCTGTCCTAAAAAATAGCAGGAATAAGTCCTTATTTATCAATAATAACACTGAATGTAAATGGACTAACATCTCCAATCAAAAAACAGAGTGGCTGAATGGATGAAAATGCAAGGTCCATGACCTATCGCCTACAAGAAACACACTTTACCTATAAAGACACACATAGACAGAAAATGAAGAGATGGGGAAAATATTCCATGGCAATGGAAGGCCAAAAAGAACAGGAGTAGCTATACCTATATCAGACAAAATAGATTTCAAGACAAAAACTATAAGAAGAGACAAGGAAGGTAATGATATAATGATAAAGAGGCCAATACAGCAAGAGGATATAGCAATTGCAAATATATATGCACCCAACATTGGAGCATCCAGATATATAAAGCAAATATTATTAGAGTTAAAGAGAGAAATAGGCCCCAATATAAAAATACGTGGAAACTTCAACACCCCACTTTCAGCATAAGACAGATCTTCCAGACCAAAAAAAAAAAAAAAAAATCAACGAGAACATTGGACTTCATCCGCACCACAGAACAAATGAACCTCATAGATATTCACAGAACATTTCATCCAAAGGCTGCAGAATACACATTCTTTTCCTCAGCACATGGATCATTCTCAAAAATAAACCACATGTTAAGTCACAAAACAAGTCTTAAAACATTCAAAAAACTGAAATAATATCAAGCATCTTCTCTGACCACAATAGAATAAAACTAGAAATCAACAACAAGAGGAATTTTGGAAACTATATAAATACATGCAAATTAAACAACACACTCCTGAATTACCAGTGGGTCAATGAAGAAATTAAGAAGGAATTTAAGAAATTTCTTGAAACAAATGATAATAGAAACACAACATACCAAAACCTATAGAATATAGCAAAAGCGGTACTAAGAGGGAAGTTTATAGTTACAAGTACCTACATCGGAATAGATGAAAAACTTCAAATAAACAACCTAATGATGCATTTAAAGAACTAGAAAAACAAAAACCAACAAACCTGAAATTAGTAAAAGAAATAATAAAGATCACAGCAGAAATAAATGAAATTGAAAAAAAAAAATAAAAGATCAATGAATCAAATAATTGGGTTTTAGAAAAGTTAAATAAAATTGGTAAATCTTTAGCCAGACTAAAAAAAAGAGAGAGAGAGAGAGAGATGACCCAAATAAACAAAATCACACCTGAAAAAGGAGATGTTGCAATTGATACCACAGAAATTCAAACAATCATTTGTAGTTATTATGGACAACTATATGAAAATAAGATGGAAAATCTAGGGGAAAAAAGTGGATAAATTCCTAGATACATACAATCTAACCAATATTGAACCATGAAGAAATCCAAAACATGAAGAGACTAATAATAAGTAATGAGACTGAAGTTGTAATAAAATTCTCCTAGTAAAGAAAAGCCCAGGATCTAATGGCTTCACTGATGAATGAACTCCACCAAACCTCTAAAGAGGAACTACTATCAATCCTATGCAAACTATTCCAAAAAATAGGATAGAAAAGAGTACTGCCAAATTCATTCTCTGAGGATTACCCCGTTCCAAAACCAGACAAGACACAGCAAAAAAAAAAGAAAACTACAAACCAATATCACCGATTAACAGTGATGCAAAAATCCTCAACAAATACTAGCAAAATGAATTCAAGAACACATTAAAAAGATAATTCATCATGACCAAGTGAGATTTATCACAGGGATAAAACAAGAACAAGGACCAAGAATGGTTCAACATACCCAAACCCAAATTAATCAATGTGTCACATCATATCAACAGAATGAAGGACAAAAACCCTATGATCATTTCCATTGATGCTGAAAAAGCATTTGATAAAATTCAACATCCCTTCATGATAGAAACCCACAAAAAACTGGGTATAGAAGAAAAATACCTCAACATATTAAAAGTCATATATGACAGACCCACAGCTAGTATCACACTGAAAAAAGAAACTAAAAGCCTTTCCTCTAAAATCTGGAACATGACAAGGATGCCCACTTTCACCACTGTTCCTCAACATAGTACTGGAAGTCCTAGCTGGAGCAATCAGACAAGAGACAGAAATAAAGGGCATCCAAATGGAAAAAAAGAAGTCAAATTATCCTTGTTGCAGATAATATGATCTTATATTTGGAAAAACCTAAAAGCTTCACCAAAAAAAAACCATTAGAAATAATAAACAAAGTCAGAAAGTTGCAGGATACAAACATACAAAAATCAGTAGCCTTTTTATGTGTCAACAGAAAATAATCTGAAATAGCAATCAATACCATTTAAAATAGCTACAAATAAAATAAAATACTTAGGAATCAACTTAACCAAAGAAGTGAAAGATCTCTACAATGAAAACTATAAAAGGCTGATGCAAGAAATTGAAAAGGACACCAACAAATAAAAAGATATTCCATGTTCATAGATTAAAAGAATCAATATTGTTAAAATGTCCATATATCTACAGATTCAATGCAATCCCTATCAAAATACCAATGACATTCTTCACAGGAACAGAAAAAACAATTCTAAAATGTATTTGGAACCACAAAAGACCCAGAGCAGCCAAAGTTATCCTAAGCAACAACAACAAAAAAACAAATTAATTTTAAAAATTAAAAACTGGAGAAATCACATTACCTGACTTCATGTTCTAACCAAAACATCATGGTACTGTCATGAAAACAGATATATAGACCAGTGGATCAGAATACAGAATGCAGAAACAAATCCATACATCTACAGTAAGCTCATTTTTGACAAAGATGCCAAGAACATACATTGGGGAAAGGACAGTCTCTTCAATAAATGGTGGTGGGAAAACTAGATATCCACATGCAGGAAAACAAAACTAGACCCCTATCTCTCACCATACACAAAAATCAAATCAAAATGGATTAAAGATTTAAATCTAAGACTTCAAACTATGAAACTACTACAAGAAAACACTGAAGAAACTCTCCAGGATATTGGAATGAACAAAAATTTATTGAGTAATACACCACAGGCATAGGCAAGCAAAGCAAAAATGAACAAATGGGATCACATCAAGTCAAAAAGCTTCTGCACAGCAAAGGAAACAAAAAGACAACCCACAGAATGGGAGAAAATATTTGTAAACTACCTGTCTGACAAAGGATTAATATAACCAGAATATATAAGAAGCTCAAACAACTCTACTGGGAAAAAATCTAATACTCTGGTTAAAAAATGAGCAAAAGATCTGAGTAGACATTCTCAAAAGAAAATATACAAATGTTAAACAGGAAAAGGTGTTCAACACCACTGATCATCAGAGAACTGCAAATCAAAACTACAATGAGATATTATTTTATGCCAGTTAAAATGGCTCTTATTCAAAAGACTAGTAATAACAAATGTTAGTGAGGATGTGGAGAAAAGGGAACTCTCATATACTGTTGATGGGAATGTAAGTTAGTACAACCACTATGGAGAACAGTTTGGAGGTTTGTTGAAAAACTAAAAATAGAGCTATCATATGATCCAGCAATCCTACTGCTAGGTTTATACTCAAAATAAAGGAAATCAGTATATCAAAGATATATCTGAACTCCTATGTTTTTTGCAGTACTATTCACAATAGCCAAAATTTGGAAGTAATCTAAGTGTCCATCAACAGATGAATGGATAAAGAAAATGTGACACATACACAATGGAGTACTATTCAGCCTCACAAAAGAATGAGATTCTTTCATTTGCAACAACATGAATGGAACTGGAGGTCATTATGTTAAGTGAAATAAGCCAGACACGAAAATACAAACATTGCATGTTTTCACTTATCTGTGGGAGCTAAAAATTAAAATAATAGAACTCATGGGGATAGAGAGTAGAATTATGGTTACTAGAGGCTGGGAAGCATAGTGAGGGGGTATGGGGAAGAAATTGGGACGGTCAATGGGTACAAAATATAGAAAGAATAAATAAGACCTACAATTTCCTAGGACAACAGGGTGACTATAGTAAAAAAAAAAAAAAAAAAAAAAAAACAACTGTACAGTTTAAAATAGCTAAAAGCACATAATTGGATTGTTTGTAACACAAAAGGGAAATGCTTAAGGTGCTGGATACCCCATTTACCCTGCTGTGATTATTACATCTTGCATGCCTGTATAAAAATATTTCATGTAACCTATAAATATATATACCTAATATGCAAACACAAGAATTAAAAAATAAAAAATGAAAAAAAAAACACCAATGAGTAATTTTTCCAATTTAAACCTCTTAAAATATAAAAAGATTCACGTTAGGAATTTGAACTTTTATCATAAGGTATGTAATTTACAACATTAACTCTAGTAAATGGATATATTATATTAAAGTAACCATCTGTGTGAATTGTGAAAAAAGAAAACATGAAAAGAAACTCAAACTCACTAATAGAGAAATACAAAATAAAGAATTGAGAAATCCCTTTATATCCATTGGATTGGTAAAAATTAAAAAGACCTATAAAACCTAAAATGGTGAGACATGGGTAAGATGATTCTCATACATTGTTAGTGATAAAGTGAAGCATTACAGAATTTTTGGAAAGCGATTTTGCAATTTATTAAAAATTAAATTAAGGCTGGGCACGGTGGCTCACACCTGTAATCCCAGCACTTTGGGTGGCCAAGGCAGGCGGATCACAAGGTCAGGAGATCCAGATCATCCTTGGCCAACACGGTGAAACCCCATCTCTACTAAAATACAAAAAGAAAAATAGGCAGGCGTGGCGGCATGTGCCTGTAGTTCCAGCTACTCAGGAGGCTGAGGCAGGGGAATCGCTTGAACTTGGAAGGCAGAGGTTGCAGTGAGCCCAGATCACACCACTGCACTCCAGCTGGGTGACAGAGTGAGACTCAGTCTCAAATTTTACAAAAATTAAATTACAGATACATTCCTACCTAACACCCCCTTGCTAGAAATCTATACAACTGAAATATAAGCCCCAGCATTTGGGGACATATGTACAAGGAAGAAGAAACAGAGAAAATTTGTAATTTTAAAACCTATATAATATTCCCTATTCCAGAGAATTTAAAGTTAAACTTAAATTTTAAAGCTTACATGATATTCCCTACACCAGGTGATTTTAAAGCCTATCTAATATTCCCTACACCAGCCTGTACCAGTGAATATTAGGTAGCTTTTAAAAACAATGAACCAGAGCTAAACCATATCTTGGCAGGATGTAATGAAATGTTGTTGAGGAAAAAAAGCAAGATGCAGAAAGGTATACACAAATAATTTTATTTTTGTAAAAACAAAAATAACAACCACTGAACTGTAAATGAAGTTTACAGAGTATGTTTTAACCACTGTACATACCACTTTTCACTCTCATTATGATTATATATGCATAAAGAAAAATAGAGAAAAACACTCTAGGTTGTTAAGATGGATTATGAAGGGAGGAGAGAAAGGGTGGAAGAAAGAGGAAATGAGAAAGGAAGAGCTAAGGAAAACAGAGGGGAAATTTTGCTCTGAAAAATAAACATGAAATATATGATCAAGTTAATGCATTATATAAAAATAAAGGTGGTTATATTTATTTTAAAACTATTTAAAATGAAGACATGCTCAATTTTCAGTGATAAGAAATTTTATTATCCTGGTGAAGAAACCTCACTGAGGGAAAAATTTTATATTTCTATGATGTATATGGCAAGTAAGTACCTCTATATAGTTGCCGAGACTTCCTGAATACAGCTTTTGAAAATAACAATCAGTCTAACTTTTACATACTGAATAGATAGCTAGGACTATTAATGTCCTATAACTTTTACATACCAAATAGATAGCTAGGACCATTAATGTCTATAAATTAGACAGGATACAAAGAAGGTATATGGAGGTCTTAAAAGGAAGTATCAAAAGTTCATATGCAAATGAATGGGCATACAATCTGTTCCTCATTAAAATAATGACCAACCTCTAGTACTGATTATAGGAGAAAGGGAGAAGAATTATAGTTTTATGTGTTCCTTTTTGCCTGTTAGTTTAGCACATTCTGAATTAAGGTTTTGTTAACAAAATGCCTGTAATTGATGATATTTGTGTACTGAAAATCTCAAATGACTCTTTAAAATACTCATTGATTACTACTTGTTTTACATTAACATCATTATCAAGTTGTGTTGATAATATTCCTCACCATTTTAAAGAAAAACAAACTTGGAGAGATTACTTGAACTTCTCAAAATAAAATACTCATTTTAATGTTGTTCTGTAACCTGAATGTTGCTCATCTGACTCCAGAAACTCTTTGCACCACATGAAGTTGGTAGTATTGTTACAGATGATTGCATAATACAGTTAATGTGAGTTATATAAAAATGAGGGGAAATTATTAATTTTGTATGTAAATTGTCATTTTCTTGTTTCAGTTACTCATTACCACCATATAAAAACCATCCCAGATTTAAAGCATAAAGCAACCACCACTTCACTGTTCTCACAATTCTGTGAGTCAGGAATTCAGAAAGGGTACAGCAGGATGGCTTATCTCTGTTCCACAATGTCTGGGGCCTCAGGTGGGAACAGCTGAAGGCTGAAAATGACTCAAGAGCTGGGAGCTGAAATCACCTGAAAGTTCATTCATTCATATGACTGGTGGTTGATGTAGCTGTAAAGTGGGCTCTCAGCTGGGGCTGTCAGTACTAATACATACACATGGCCTCTCCATGGTCTCCTTGGATTTGTTCACATAATGGTGTCTAAGTTCCACAAACCATGTATCCAAGAAGAGAAGCCATATCATCATTTATGATAGAGTCTTGCAAATTACATAGTGCCACTTCTACCAAAATCATATTCCCACCCAGATTAAAGGGGAGAGAACAGAGACCCTACTCTCAATATAAAAGGGTCAAAGTTATACTGTAGGAAAACCCAGCAGAATAGGAGTTATAGTTGTATTCATCTTTGGAAAACACAATCCATGATACTTGTCAATTAAAGATAGTAACTAGTATGCTAGCTAAGTACACAGTATCAAGTAAGACATATTGCCTTTATACTAAATGAATAATAACTAGAGAACAATTTTTAAAATCAACAATCCATAAAAAGCAATAAAGAAAAAACAGATTATCATATCATTAGCTGATAAAAACATGTCAAATAAAATTCAGCAGTTATTGCTAATAAAACCTTTAAGAAATACAGGCCTAAAAGAAAACTATATAAATATGATAAACTCTATTCACCACAGCCTACAGCAAATATACTAAACAATAATACACTAAATCATTTCAGTTAATTTCAGAAACCAATAAGAGAGTTCCATTACACAGAGATTTTTGTCCGTTTTGTTGATTATTGAATCTCTAGCACCAAATAAAGCAAAAAAATTAACACAAAAAAAAATTACTCTACAAAACATTTATTCCACAAACAAATTTTTGTGTAATAAATTGATTTAAACGTATGAAAAATGGGGCAAAGGTAACAAAAAAGTATAATAAAGAGAAATTAGACCAAAAATGAAGTAACTTATATGGACACTGAAAAGGAAATGATTACCTGATTATATATTTAGAAAAATATGCCAATAAAAGCATCCTGATCTAATAAAAAGAATTTGGTAAGATGACCACAGTAAAGTTAAATTTAGAAAAATCAATAATTTTTTTTATACTTGGGACCAGTAACCAAAAGAGGAAAAGGTGAATTTTTTTCCTCTTATAATAACAGCTAAAACTATAATAGGTATACCATAGTAATAAATGTAAAGTAAAACACAGAACCTATATGAAGAAAACAAAATCTTAACCTATATGAAGAAAATAAAATTTTGTAATGTTATAATAGTTATTGTTATTTAGCCACTGAACACTGGAAAGACATAAATTGTAAAACTGATGTCAAAATTTACATGAATTTTCAAAATTCATATAAATTGAATGTAGTGTTCGATTCATTTAATAAAATTATATTAAAATTCATATGAAAGAAAAAAGGCCTGAGAATAGTCCCAAAAAGTATAAGATAAAAGAAGGGTAAAGAGGGATAAACCTAATCAGACACATAGTAATAAAGTCTCTACAATCAAATCAATAGAAAAATTGGTTTGGGATTAAGCAAACAGATCACTGAAAGAGTAGAGAATACAAAAATATAGGCGAGTATATAGGAGAATTTTATATACAAAAAAATCATTGGGAAAAAATGGTTAGCTTGATAAATGAGACTGGTTATATATATGGAAAAAAAGAATGGTTAATCTGATAAATAGTGTTTGTTATCTATTTTGAAAAAAGTAATACTGCATTGCTATAACAAACTATGTTCCAAATTTCCAGGTAGATTAAAGAGTTAAATAGAAAAATTTTTGGAACAATACACCCTACATTTTTCCAAGCAAGAGAGTTAAGAACATTTGAGATGGATTTAAATACCATCTATATGTTGACAACGAATTATACATTCATACTTTTAACTCCAGCCAAGGTTTCTCCCCTGAACTTCAGACTTCTACATTAACTACCTATTTGATAGTTCTGTTTGGAAATCTAATAGCAACAAGACTTATCATTTTACATTGTAAGTTACAATGTTTTATTTCCCTGCTCAAAACCCTCCAATGTCTTTCTATCATCCTTGTGAAAAAAAAAATGCTGTTACCATGGCCTAGAGGCCCCTAAATGATCTGGTCCTACTTGCTAACTCTCTGACCTCAACTCCTACTACTATTTCTTTGCTTATAATGGTCTAGTCCCAATGGTCTCCTCAGTGTTCTATGAATACACAAGCATGCTTCAACCTCAGGGCCTTTTCACTTGCTGTTTTCTCTGCCTAGACTTGTCTTCTAACCAGAAAACCACATGTTTTATTCTATTTACTCCTTCAGATTTCTGCTCAAATGTCATCACATCAGAGAGGGCTTTCCTGACCATTCTACCTAAATGAGAAACTTCTACCATCCCCTTTTTTCATTTTCCTCTGTAGTACTTACAACCTATTATACATTTATTTTCTGATGGGGTTTGGCTGTGTCCCACCCAAATCTCATCTTGTAGTTCTCATAACCCTTACATGTCATGGGAGGGTCCTGGTGGGAGGTAACTGAATCACAGGAACAGTTACCCTCATGTTCTCGTGATACTGAGTTCTCACAAAATCTGATGGTTTTATAAGGGGCTTTTTACCCCCTCTGCTCGGCACTTCTCTCTTCTGCCACCTTGTAAATAGGGACGTGCCTGCTTCGCCTTTCACTATGATTACAAGTTTCCTGAGACCTCCCAATCACGTGGAACTGTGAGTCAATTAAACCTTTTTTCTTTATAAGTTACCCAATCTCAAGCAGTTCTTTATAGCAATGTGAGAGCAGATTAATATGCTTTCCATCTACTCTCACAAGAATACTCTGTACTGACAGAGAATCTTTGTTCACCACTGTATCTCCAACACCTATAACAATGCATGACTCACAGTAGACACTCAATAAATAGTTATTTAAAAAGAAAGATAGAATTCCTAAACCCAAAAAAGAAAATATGACCATAATGTTCCACACCAAGCAAGCAGTTGATAAGGTCCATGTGGCTGTTTCCCATTTCCTCAATCCTGGTTTTATTCTCACAATAAACCCAGTACTTAAACTAATTCTTTACAACTAAAACACAAATATGATCTTAATCATTCCTTATATTGGTGTATTTATTATTTATTATAAAACATTTTTCTAAACAGTCACACATAACAACAGGGATGTGTTCTGAGAAATGCATCATTAGCTGATTTTATCATTCTGTAAACATCATAAAGTGTACTTACACAAACCTTGATGGTATAGCCTAACTACACACCTGGGCTATACAGTATAGCTTATTGCTCCTAGGCTACAAACCTGTACGACATGTTGCTGTACTGAAAACTGTTACCAATTATAATACAATATTTGTGTAACTAAACATACAAAAGGTAATGTGCTGCACTACTGTTAGGATGGCTATGAAATCACTAGGCAATATAATGTTTCAGCTCCATTAATAATTTTATAGGACCACCATTGTACATGCAGTCCATCACTGAGCAAAACAATGTTATGCAGTGCTTAACCATATATTATCACATGTAATCTTCCCAATAACCCTAGGAGATAGATATTGCAAGCATTATTATTCCTAATTCTTTTCAGATGTAGAAACTAAAATTCAGAAGTCATTGGGCATTAAACGGTCTGACATTTTTGACAGCTTCTTTAATGTCCATTCTATTATCTCAGGTGTTCTTAATTACCAGTTTGTATCAGAACTACTTGCGGAAACTGAAATCCGCATACCCATGTTCCACTCCATAAATCAGGAGTCAGTCCATTTGAGTGAGCACCTAGAATGATCATTCCCTACAAACTTCACAGAATAGTCTCATGCATAGCAACAATTAAAAACCACTTCATTAAACGATTCTACTGTATATCATTTCCTTGCTCAAAACTATTTGATGGCTTTCAATTTTGCTCAAAACAAAACCCAAAGTGCACAGTTTGGCATTCAAAATCCCTGAAAGAGTGGTTACCATGTTACCTTTCCCGTCATTACACACAGACAAAGCTCCATAGTGATGCTTCATTTCCTAGTTACACTTCCTTCTTCCTTGTTCCTATGCTTTTACTCATGTTGCTCCACCTGGAATAACATTCTTCTGCATTATATCCAAGTGTTGCATTCCTCCAGTCTTCAAAGACCAGCTTAAAAGCCACCATATTCATGAAGTGTGCAGAATTTACCCTTCCCTATGTTAAAGTTACTAACATCTGTCTCTTACACTGTATTAAAAACTTTTGGAAACCAGGGATTATGTTGTGTTTATCTTTGTATCTCCCATGACAATGACAACTAACACTAGCCTTATATAGTAAATATACATAGACTTAAGGTTCTTAACATTATTGCTCTTTTTTAAAGAGCAGTGTAAAGGGCATGTAGCTGCCCCCAGAGGGCTGGCAGGAGCTCTGATAAAAGCTATCACTTAGAGATGGTGTTGAGCCTGTAGTCCCACTACTTGGGAGACTGAAGTGGGAGAATCATCTGAGTCCAGGAATTTGAGGCTATGATTATGCCACTACACTTCAGCCTGGGTGACAGAGCAAGATCCCATTAATTAATTAATTAAGATATGTAGAAAAATGTGTTGTTGGGAGTGTAAGTTTAAACTGCCTAGCTATACAAGCCCATTCCTTCATTCATCCAACCAATTCTTACTGCCCAGAGCCTGTGCTCAGCACTAGAGATAAAAGATGACTAAGAACCTGCATCCAAGAGTTGCAACTGCTGAAGAAAGCCCCCTAATGTGAAAGTCAGTTATAAAAAAAAAAAAGTGCTGAGAGCTGCTATCATGGAAAAAGGTTGTCAAGTGGTACTAGACAGAAAAGCTACCGGAAAGAAAAACATGAAAAAACTTCACTTGGAACAGGCAGAAGGTCAAGCTGGAGTTCCCAGTGTGTTCTATGTTTCTAACTCACACATTCCAACCTTGGAGGGAGAGAGGGACATCCCCACTATCTACTTAACAGGGACAGATGATAGTGATCATGAGAATTTCAATACAATTTCCCCCTAGGAAATCTACAGGAACAAGGTGAGGCCTGCAGTTATTTACAGAAGCTGGATTACTCTCTTGGGTTCATGGTGGAAAGCATAAGCCTAGAAAAGATGACTGTCCTTCCCTCCCTCCTCCCTCCGTCCCTCCGTCCCTCCGTCCCTCCGTCCCTCCGTCCCTCCGTCCCTCCGTCCCTCCGTCCCTCCATCCCTCTGTCTCTCCCTCCCTTCCTCCCTTCCTTCCTCCCTCTCCTGTTGTCTGTGTCTCCTCTCTCTCTCCTTCCTCTCCTCTCCTCTCTTCCTCCTCTCTTCTCTTCTCTCCTCCTCTCCTCTTCTCTTTTCTCTTTCTCCCCTCTCCCCATCTCTCTTCTTCTTCTCCTCTCTCTCTTTCTCTCTCTCTCTCTCTCCTCTAGTTTAATGTACTAGATTTCTATATAACCCACAAGCTAATGTCTTATTACAAATCCACTAAAAGTTAATAGTTTGAACATTCTGGTCAATCATCCTATTACATGTGTTCTCCTTAGAGGTGAAGTTTTTGTTTGACAGTGACGCTTTTTAAATAAGATAGCGAACAATACTAAGATTATTACTCTGTAAAATAAACACTATTTTACCACTATTTTACTCTGTAAAATATCACAATTTTACAATTTTAAAGCCTTCCTTTATTGACAGATACAAAATCTAACCACATTCCCTGAGCCTAAAGGAGTCCTGATGGCAACAGAAGATGCTGTCAGTCCTTATAGCTCAAGTAGGTAAGAATTATAGTGGAAGCTTCAAATAGAATCACTGGTGCAACAACAGTAGCCCTTCAGATAACAATTTCAAGTGAATATGTATGGAGAACAGGAACAAAAAGAAGGTCTTCCATAAACTGACAAGTGAAGAGTACTATTCCTAGTACCGAAAACTGCTTATACCTGAAAATAAGCTTATATGAAATTTATATGGAACTTGATGCTATGAAAAAATATTTTTTTAATTTGGATTCGGGCAGCTCGAGAAGGAGTTGATGGAGCTCTATTTTATGTCAGTTTCAACACTGACATGACTCAGTTATTTATCTATGCTTTACTGGGTTTTGGTCCTGTAAGCAATTGCCCATCTTGCTGTAACTTCTGTTTAAAAACAAACCAAAACTAGCCAGGTGTTGTTGTGGCTCATGCTTATAATCCCAGCACTTCAGGAGGCTGAGGCAGGTGGATCACTTGAGGGCAAGAATTCAAGAACAGCTTGGCCAACATGGCAAAACCCCATCTCTACAAAAAATACAAAATTATCCAGGCATGGTGCCACACACCTGTAATCACAGCTACTCGGGAGGCTGAGGCAGAAGAATTGCTTGAACCCGGGAGGCAGAGGCTGCAGTGAGCTGAGATCACACCACTGCACTTCAGCCTGGGTGACAGAGTGAGACTCAGTATCAAAAACAAATGAAAAAACAAAAAAACTAAACTAAAAAAAAGAATATCTGCCAGAAGATTTAGCCACGTGCAGTAGCTCACACCACTTTGGGAGGCCATGGGAAGAGGATCAGTTGAGCCCAGAAGTTGACACCAGCCTGGGAAACATAGTGGGACCCCATCTCTACAAAATCAATCAATTAATTAATTAAAATTTAAATTTAAAAATCAGCCAGGTGTGGTGACACACATCTATAGTCCCAGCTACTGAGAAGACTGAGGCAGGAGGACTGCTTAAGCCCAAGAAATTGAAGCTGCAGTGAGCCATGATGGCACCACTGCACTCCAGCCTGGGTGACAGAGTGAGATCCTGTCTCAAAAACAATAAAAAAGAAAAAGAAGAATCTATTGACCAGCAAACAGCCACTGCTTCTATGTCGGCAGTGTCTTCATTGCATCTTCTGGTAGGCCACTGGCCTGGCTACAGTGAGAGTGAAAGGGTACTGGACCCAACAATCACCATTAGCTATAGACAAGCTAGTAAAGTCATATGGCACTACACAGAGACACCATATGCAAGGAACTGCCTAGAACTGCTTCCCTGGCAATGACTGTGGCCATAGCTAGTTTCACACAGATGGAGCAGCGTCCCTTCTTTAGAAACTCCAGGCACTAATATGCTTTGTTCTCAGCTCTGGGCCCTCAGCCCAAAATCACAAGGAATAAGAAAAGCTCCACTTCTCAACTTGCTACATTAGGCTACTTTGAAATTTACATTATATTTTTTATTATTCATTTTACTAGCTCTACTTAGTAGCCTTTTTTTTCCGAAATAAAACCTTTTATTTTTTTATTATACTTTAAGTTCTGGGGTACATAGCCTTTTTTAAATGGTACTCTTTAGGTAAATTTTTGAATTATTTTTTATTATATGTTTTTGTATTTTCTTATTATTATTATCTCTTTTATTATTCATTTAGTAGCTCTACTTAGTAGCCTTTTTAAAATGGTACTCTTAAGGCAAAATTTTGAAGACAATTGGACCACAGAAATCCTTACGCTCTTTTGATGCATGAAATAGTTTATTTCAAAACTGACCCCAGAGAAATTCCAGTATACCCAAAAGGACTCATCCTACTTCACAAAAAAAAAAAAAAAGTTATCTATGCCATCCAAAAGGAAGGGAAAAAAAAAAAGAATTTTGTGTAATAATCTATTCTCAGGCATGAACAAATAACAGTTTGGCTACTGGCAAAAAGACAAGCAGAAAAATACAGACAATTATGTTTGTTGTGATCTGGGTGGGAGAAGGTGGGGAGAAATGAGAACACTGCAAACTATGAAACTAGCCACCTGCTACAAAGCCCATCAGTATATATATTAAACTAAATATAATTTTATATTGATGTCTCCAAATCTAATTCGGTTCCACAGGTTCATTCCATCCTTCTCTTGCTTTTCTGCAGCCTTCCTCTCCAGTAGTGAGAAACTTGGTTCCCATGAATCACCAAATGTATGGTGATATATTTACTCGTCAGTTTCCAGTATACATGTACAGCAGTTTCAGACTGTTAACCAAAACAACTTTACCAACTGCAGGATTTATGTACACTTTTGTCTTTAATCTTACAGTTTCTAGCTAAAACACTGTTTTCTAAAAATTATTTACGTCAGCACCTTTTCCACCATCCCTTTAGTGAAGTTATATCACATATCTGAAACACATTTGTTAGGTTATTTTGTCACCATTGCATTCCCTTCCAGAATCCCTAACTCTTGGTTGATTGATTTTTTTAACTTGCATATATTAAGCTCTTTATGCTATAAAGTTCTGCCAATTTTTACAAATGCATAGTATCATATGCCCACTACTACAGTTTACTTTTAACTCTAAAACTCACCCATTCTCTCCTCCAAGTCAAAACTCCCCTTTCCTTAAATCCGTAGCAACCACTGATTGGCTTTCCATTCCTAAATTGGCCCTTTCTAGAGTGCCATATGAATGGAATCATTCAATATGATGTACCCTTTTCAGTCTGGCTTCTATAACTTGGGAAAATGCATTTAAGACGCATTCATCCTGTGGCATTAATTGCTTATCATTGAATAATAATCCATTGAATAAATGATGGACCACCATTTGTTTATTCACCTACTGAAGAACTTCTTGGTTGCTTCTAGTTTTTGATGATTATGAACAAAGCTGGCAATTATGATTAAAGCATGTGTATGGATTTATATTTTCAAATCAATTTGGTAAATACCTAAAGGTGCTTTTGCTGGGTCATGTGATAAGTGTGTGTTTAACTTAAGACACTGCTAAACCATCTTCCAAAGTGGCAAGTATGAGATCACCAGCATTTAGTTTGCAGGGTTTTTTTCTCTCTTAACCAGTCTAAGAGGTATGTCAGTAATATCTCACTGTTTTAATTTCCTTAATGACAAATAATGTTGAGGATCTTTTTACAGATAGTTATTTGCCATCTGTAAGTCTTTTTTGAAGCAGTTGTTCAGATCATGTGTCTATTTTTTTAAATTGGTTGTTTCCTTTTTTTCTTATATTTTGCCTATTTTTTAACAGATATGTTATTTGAAAATGCTTTCTCCCAGATATAACCTGTCTTTTCATTCTCTCAACAGTATCTTTTGTAGAGCAAGAGTCTTCAATTTGATAACTCCAATTAATCAATTTATTCTTTCATGGATCATAAAAGGACTGTTTCCAAGAACAGAGTGAGTTCTTACAACGAAGTGTGATAGAGAAGTCACATAATTTTGAGAATATGATGAAAATACCTTATTCTTTTTCAATAAAAAAATAAGCAATTCCAAATTCTATGGGAGAGGGGTTATATAAAAAGTCATCATGTAATTATAAAACAAATTAAAATGTTATATATTTTTAAAATTTTAGAGAGTAGAAGAAAAGATAACCCACTTGACCTTGATACTAGCAATTTTATTTTTAGGGTCATAACTTTGAACACAGAGACAAAGAATATAATCACGGTGTACACTTCTGTGATTACACTTCTACATTGTATATTATCAGATACAATGCAGAATGGTTCTGCATAGTATATGTATTCGTTTTTAACTTTTAGAATAAATTGAAAGCATGGAAGACTACATTGTGATTACAGAATATTTATAACACTAATAGCAATAATTTATATTGTCCTTATTATGTATTGGCTCCTATTTCAAATATTTTACATAAATCCTCACAATAATCCTGTGAAATAAGAGTACATTATCCCCATTTTATAATTGAGAAAACTGAGGCACAGAGAAATTAAATAACTTGCCAAGGTGACACAGCTAGGATGTAGTAGTGCTTGGATTTAAACCCAGGCAATCTAATTCCAATGTGTACATTCGTAACCACAAAGTTATATAGAATATAAATATTATAAACTTTGATAATTGTAAAATAAATAGATATCTGACAGAAGTTAAAAGAAGGGAGGTAAAAATTAAAGTAGAGGGCATGGGTAATAAATTCTTACTTTATAAAAAAAAGCACATAAAAGATACACTACTGCCAAAAGTCAATGGAACATGAAATAGAGGTTCAGGCATACTGGAGTCACAAAGATAACCAACAGAGGAAATAACAACAATAATATATAATTATATAAAGTTTGAAGAAGGACAATAGAGTAGTAGAAGAGTAAATCATCTTAAACAGCAAGTCATCAATAGTTATCGCCTTAGTTGATAAATCAAGAAATAGTAGTATAAGCATATTATTTAAAATTCTAGAAACACCCACCACAAGACAAAAGGAAATAATCAAAATTCGCTTGCAGCATTTCAAATAAACTAGCTGTATCCATCTGTTTTCACACTGCTATAAAGAACTTCCCTGAGACTAGGTAATTTATAAAGAAAAGAGGTTTAATTGACTCACAGTTCCACATGCCATTGTTTACTCAGGAAACTTACAATCACAGTAGAAAGTGAAGGGGAAGCAAGGACCTTCTTCACATGGTAGCAGGAGAGAGAAGTACGTGCATCAGCAAAAGAAAAACTCCCATTTACAAAACCATCAGATCTCATGAGAATTTCCTCACTATCACGAGAACAGCATGGGAAAAAGCAGCCCCATAATGGGAAGCAATCACTTCCCACCAGGTCTCTCCCTAAAAACCTGGAGATTACAATTCAAGATGAGACTTGGGTGGGGATACAAAGCCTAACCATATGATAGTATAGTACAGCAGTTAAAAATATAAGCTTTGGATCAAACCTTCTGGGGATCAAACACCATTCCTCCACTTAATATTACAATTCTGTTAAAGAAAGTTATTCAGCTTCTCTTTTCCTCAATTTTCTTAACAGGAAATGGCTATAAATATGGAAATGGTTAATTTATATGAATGTTATGAAGATTGAAAGAGTTAATGCAAGTAGTACAATATAACTATGTCTGGCCCATAGTAGGTAAACCCTAAACAAATATTATCTATCAGCTATGAACTACAGGAAAGAGAACACACACACACATACACACACACAAAGTAAGTTTACGTTTAGTTCCTGACTTACTTAGCTAAGGATCCAAAATCTTATTAGCAGTGAGACTGCCACTCAGAGCAAGAACAGATGTAGCATGGCTCAACACGGCTGTCACTGGCCTCCAGAGTCATGCACTACTAATGAGGGAATGAGGTGACATTTTGCCATATTTAACAACTTCAATTATTAGGATGATACTTCTCTTCAATGCTCCGGGTTTATATCACTATTTGGGAAAGAACAAACTCTAACAAGGTATGCCCTTTAATGGAAAATTACAAACACCTGGGTTCTTGCTTGTTCTTGAGCCAAACCCAGTGCCAGTAAGGCCACAACTTTACCTGAGAAGAGAAAGCAGGATCAATGTCCAGATATTCCTGAATAGCCTCACTTCCTCCAGCTTGATAGTGCTTGGAAAGACTGAGTCCCCACAGATTGCCTCTGTGAAGCAGAACTGGGGTTCTGATCACTGTAGAAGGCAAAGTATTCAAAATTATGGTACCAGCTATAGACCTCATAAGCTCATCAGGAAAAAAAATACACATATAAAAATATGATAAACTTTATAGACAAGATTAGGAGGAGTGAAATAAAGACGCAGAATTTTGCAAATTGAAATAGAACACTCTGTGGTAATAAGACAATGAGGCTTGAAGAAAACTGCATTTAAGTTAGGTAGAAAATAGGTAAGAAAGCACTCTATGTATAAAGAATAAAACTCAGACCGGGACCAAGCAAACCTAATAAACATTTACAGAACTCTCCACCCCAAATCCACAGAATATACATTCTTCTCAGCACCACATCACACCTACTCGAAAATTGGCCACATAATTGGAAGTAAATCACTCCTCAGCAAATGCAAAAGAACAGAAACCATAACCAACAGTCTCTCAGACCACAGTGCAATCAAGTTAGAATTCAGAATTCAGAAACCAACCCAGAACCGCACAGCTTCATGGAAACTGAACAACTTTCTCTTGAATGTTGACTGGATAAACAATGAAATGACGGCAGAAATAAAGATGTTCTTCGAAACCAAGGAGAACAAAGACAACACATACCACTATCTCTGGGACACATTTAAAGCAGTCTCTAGAGGAAAATATATAGCAATAAGTGCCCACATGAGAAGCAAAGAGAGATCTAAAATTGACACCCTATCATCAAAATTGAAAGAACTAGAGGAGCAAGATCAAAAAAAACTCAAAACCTAGCAGAAGACAAGAAATAACTAAGATCAGAGCAGAACTGAAGGAGATAGAGACACAAAAAGCCCTTCAAAAAATCAATAAATCCAGGAGCTGGTTTTTTGAAAAGATCAACAAAATAGACAGACCAATAACCAGATTAATAAAAAAGAAAAGAGAGAATAACCAAATAGATGCAATAAAAAACGAGAAAGGGGATATCACCACAGATTCCACAGAAATTCAAACCACCATCAGAGATTATTACAAACAACTCTATGCACATAAACTAGAAAACCTGGAAGAAATGGATAAATTCCTGGACACTTGCCTCCTCCCAAGCCTAAACCAGGAAGAAGTCGAAACCCTGCATAGACCAATAACAAGGTCTGAAGTCGAGGCAGCAATTAAGAGCCTACCACCCAAAAAAAGCCCAGGTCCAGATGGGTTCACAGCTGAATTCTACCAGACATACGAAGAGGAGCTGGTACCATTCCTTCTGAAACTATTCCAAATAATCCAAAAAGAGGGAATCCTTCCCAAATCATTTTATGAGACCAACATCATCCTGATACCAAAACCCGGCAGAGACTCAACAAGAATAGAAAACTACAGGCCAATATCCATGATGAACATAGATGCAAAAATCTTCAATAAAATACTGGCAAGTCGATTGCAACAGCACATCAAAAAGCTTATCCATCACGATCAAGTAGGCTTCATCCCGGGGATGCAAGGCTGGTTCAACATACTCAAGTATATAAACGTAATTCACCACATAAACAGAACCAAACACAAAAACCACATGATTATCTCAACAGATGCAGAGAAGGCCTTCGACAAAATTCAACAGCCCTTTATGCTAAAAACCCTCAATAACCTAGGTATTGATAGAATGTATCTCAAAATAATAAACACTATTTACGACAAACCAACAGCCAATATCATACTGAATGGGCAAAAACTGGGAGCATTCCCTTTGAAATCTGGCACTAGACATGGATGTCCTCTCTCACCACTCCTATTCAATATAGTACTGGAAGTCCTAGCCAGAGCAATCAGGCAAGAAAAAGAAATAAAGGGTATTCAAATAGGAAAGGAGGAAGTCAAATTGTCTCTATTTGCAGACAACATGATTGTATATCTAGAAGACCCCATCGTCTCAGCCCAAAATCTCCTGAAACTGATAAGCAACTTCAGCAAAGTCTCAGGATACAAAATCAATGTGTAAAAATCACAAGCATTCCTATACACCAATAACAGACTTAAAGAGAGCCAAATCAAAAACGAACTGCCATTCACAATTGCTACAAAGAGAATAAAATACCTAGAAATACAACTAACAAGGAATGTAAAGGACCTCTTCAAGAAGAACTACAAACCACTGCTCAACGAAATAAGGAAGGACACAAGCAGATGGAGAAACATTCCATGTTCATGGTTAGGAAGAATCAATATCGTGAAAAATGGCCATACTGCCCAAAGTAATTTACAGATTCAACGCTATTCCCATCAAGCTACCAATGACCTTCTTCACAGAACTGGAAAAAACCACCTTAAACTTCATATGGAACCAAAAGAGAGCACACATAGCCAAGTCAATTCTAAGCAAAAAGAACAAAGCGAGAGGCATCACACTACCGGACTTCAAACTATACTACAAGTCTACAGTAATCAAAACAGCATGGTACTGGTACCAAAACAGAGATATAGACCAATGGAACAGAACAGAGGCAAAGATCTACAACCATCCGATCTTTGACAAACCTGACAAAAACAAGCAATGGGGAAAGGATTCCCTGTTTAATAAGTGGTGTTGGGAAAACTGGCTAGCCATATGCAGAAAGCAGAAACTCGACCCCTTCCTGACATCTTACACTAAAATTAACTCCAGATGGATTAAACACTTAAACATAAGACCTACCACCATAAAAACCATAGAAGAAAATCTATGCAAAACCATTCAGGACATAGGCGTAGGCAAGGACCTCATGACCAAAACACCAAATGCATTGGCAACAAAAGCCAAAATAGACAAATGGGACCTAATCAAACTCCACAGCTTCTGCACTGCAAAAGAAACAGTCATTCGAGTGAATCAGCAACCAACAGAATGGGAAAAAAATTTTGCAGCTTACCCATCTGACGAAGGGCTGATATCCAGAATTTACAAAGAACTAAAACAGATTTACAAGAAAAAAACGAGCCCATTCAAAAGTGGGTGAAGGATATGAACAGACACTTTAGAAAAGAAGACATACATGAGGCCAACAAACATATGAAAAAATGCTCATCATCACTGGTCATTAGAGAAATGCAAATCAAAACCACATTGAGATGCCATCTCACACCAGTTAGAATGGCGATCATTAAAAAATCTGGAGACAACAGATGGTGGAGAGGATGTGGAGAAATAGGAACACTCTTACACTGTTGGTGGGAGTGTAAATTAGTTCAACCATTGTGGAAGACAGTGTGGCGATTCCTTAAGGACCTAGAAATAGAAATTCCATTTGACCCAGCAATCTCATTACTGGGTATATATCCAAAGGATTATAAATCGTTCTACTATAAGGACACATGCACATCAATGTTCATAGCAGCACAGTTTACAATAGCAAAGACCTGGAACCAACCCAAATGCCCATCGATGATAGACTGGACAGGGAAAATGTGGCACATATACACCATGGAATATTATGCAGCCATCAAGAACGATGAGTTCACGTCCTTTGTAGGGACATGGATGAACCTGGAAGCCATCATTCTCAGCAAACTGACACAGAAACACAAAATCAAACACCGCATGTTCTCACTCATAGGCGGGTGTTGAACAATGGGAACACATGGACACAGAGAGGGGAGCACTACACACTGGGGTCTGTTGGGGGGAATAGGGGAGGGACAGTTGTGGGGTGGGAGGTTGGGGAGGGATAGCACAGGGAGAAATGCCACATATAGGTGAAGGGGAGGAAGGCAGCAAATCACACTACCACGCGTGCACCTATGCAACAATCTTGCATGTTCTTCATATGTACCCCAAAACCTAAAATGCAATAAAATAAATAAATAAATAATCAAAAAAATAAGAATAAAACTGAGCATAGGAAAGCAGCAATGCAAAAGGAGAGCTTAGGCAACATAAGTGTTCCAGTTTGACTAAAGTAAAAGATTTACATGAAATTCACTATGAAAGGCCATGGAAAACCTGCAGCCTTTGAGGTATGTACTAAGCCGAAAGATGAAGGTGTAAAGTATTTCAAAAAGTGTAATCTCTTTTTTTTTTTGAGATGGAGTCTGGCTCCACCTCCCGGGTTCAAGCGATTCTCCTGCCTCAGCCTCCAGAGTAGCTGGATTACAGGCGCCTGCCACCATGCCCAGCTAATTTTTGTATTTTTAGTAGAGACTGGGCTTTGTCATGTTGGCCAGGCTGGTCTTGAAATCCTGATGTCAGGTGATCCACTCACCTCAGCCTCCCAAAGTGCTGAGATTACAGGCGTGAGCCACCAAGCCCAGCTATCCTCTTTTCTTTATACACTTATTCTCTAGACTACTCAACCAGTCTCAGTTTTAAATATTATCTCTGTGATGACAACTCTCAGACCTCCTTCTTGAACTTCGGTCTAATTTAGTGTGAAGCCAGCCGTCTCATTCAACTTGGATATCAAGCAAGCATCACAAAATTAGCACATTCAAAGTTGAACTTCATGAAAATCCCCTGCCAAATATGCTCCTCTCAGGGCTACTCCCATCTTAGTTAACGGCAACTCCATTCTTCCAGCAACTCAGGCCAAAGATTTTCAAATAATCCTTGACTTTTCTTTTCCCCTCATACCTCACATCCAATCTATCAGAAATTGTTAGTTCTGCTTTAAGTATATCCCAAACCAGATTCTCCCTCTCACTGGATTTCTGCCAAAGCTCCTACCTGATATCTCTGCTTGCCAGAATGATTCTATTATCACGTAAGTCAGATGTCACTTACATGTTCAAATTCCTACAGAGGCTACCCAGCTCAGAGTAAAAACCACACCCTAATTGTTATCTATGTGGTCCGTTCAATCTGTATTTTTCTACTCCATACTTGTCCATAACACACACCCTTGCCTCCTACTAGTCATCTTGCAGCTCACTCTGCTTCCCATCAACATTCAAACACTCCAGGCACATTTGCATCTGAGGTCCTTTACACCTGCTATTCCCTTTGTCTGGAACTTTCTTCCTCCATATATGTATTGCCTTCCTCACTCAATTCCTTCAAGTTTTTACTCAAATGCTACCTCTATAAAAGGGCCTTCCCCATGGGTGCCGGCGCGGGAGCTGGCAGTATGGCGTTCCGGCAGGCACTACAAGCTGGCGGCCTGCAAGCTGGCCGGAGGCTGGGCCGCCGTGCTCTCCTTGGCCGTGGCGGTAGGGAAGCCGCATGCGGGGCGGGGACGGGGAGTCACATCCAGCTGAGCCGCTGGGTCGGGAGCAGGCTGAACTCACTGGGCTCCGCCTGGCAAGCCTGGGGTTAAAGTTTAATAAAATCGTCCATTCCTCTATGACCTGCGCCGTAGAGACTACCGACAGCATCAGCCGGCACCTGCCAGGTGTCTGCAAAGTCAGCACAGACCTGCTGCGGGAAGGCGCCCCCATCGAGCTGGTCGCAACTGTGTCTCCCTGGAAGCCAGAAGCTGTGTATTACGAAAACAGAGCCCGGATCGAGGCCGCCTTCTGGAACTACATCCACCGGGCAGACGCCAGGCAGGAGGAGGACAGTTACGAGATCTTCATCTGTCACGTCAACGTCATCTGCTACATCATGTGCAGAGCACTGCAGTTCCCTCCCAAAGGCTGGCTCCGGCTCTCCCTCAACAACGGCAGCATCACCCATCTAGTCATCCGACCCAACGGCCGAGTTGCACTCAGGACTCTTGGGGACACAGGGTTCATGCCCCCCCGACAAGATCACCCGGTCCTGAGGGCACCCGCCAGGCCCCGGCCTCTCCTTCCCTCGGCCCTCCCTGCACAGGCTGCACCACGGTCATGTCTTGTTCCTGAGGAGGCCGGCAGAAAGTAGAAACCCACGATGCTACACCTGGGGACTGACTTCTGGCCAGGCTGGAAAGGGGAGAGTTCGGATCAGACGGCCTGACTTCTCTGCAACGTTTTATACCTGGCCGTGACCCGCCAGCATGGCATGGGGTTTAAGGTGAAAGCCTCTCATACAGAAGTCAGGCCTGTTCAGGGTACTTGAAGAGGCCTGGCCTAGACCACCATGTTGGCAGCCACAGCCCACCCTGCTGAGGGTCCATGCTCCACTGGCAAAGCTGGACAGGCACAGGCAACTGAGGCACACGGATGAGGGCACTGAGGTTCTCTTCACAACTCACTGCACTTCATACATCCTCTTAATTTCTTAAAACCCTCCTGTCACTTAAATGTTTGTCGATTAAATTTTTTCTGGCTGGGCACAGTGGTGCACACCTGTATTCCCAGCTGCTTGGGAGGCCAAGGTGGGAGGATCACTTGAGCCCAGGAGGTCAAGACCAGCTTGGAAAGGCAACAGCAAGACCCCATCTCTACTAACAGTACAAAAGTGAGCTGGGCGTGGTGGTGGGCCTCTGTAGTCCCAGCAATGGGAGGCTGAGGTGTCTGGATCATGGGCCCGGGAGTTGGAGGCTGCAGTGAGCTGTGATTGTGTCACTGCACTCCAGCCTGGGCAACCAAGGGAGACAGGAAAAACAGTTTCTCCAAATGTACAGATTCCTGGTGATACTGGATCTGACCCCACCAACTTGATTAGGCATTTCAGGGCTGAAGGACTAGCCAGCTACACAAGTGACTTTGGACAGGGGAGAGCCAGCAAGCTGGGTCTGCAGAGTGGCCTGGCCTTTGACCTTCATGCTGCTCTCAAGGTTGAGGTGACAAGCTGGAGACAGTCCAGCAGGGGGTTATCCTTATTTAGTAAAATATTCCAAATTGACAGCTCAGTCTCAGCCTAAGGATTAAAATATTTAAACATGTGTATCCCAGGTATTCTGTTAATTCAGGAAAAGCTGTACGATTTCTATAAAGTGGTTGTATTTTCTGTGATCAATATAATTGGGATATTTGTTCTATTTCTCTGTCCACTTTGGAAATGATTACATAATAAAATTTTACTTTTTTAAAAGGAAAAAAAAAGGGGGCCTTCCTGGCCACTTTAATCCAAGATGTCAATCTCTTTTTTAAATATTTTTTTTCCCTCAGAAAAGCCTTGTTCTGACAAAATGTCAATGTCTCACACTCCATACTCACTGTCTTCCTCCTTCATTCATTTTTTTTTCTCCTTTGCAGGTATCACTGCCTAACATGCTATGTACTTTCTTAATGTATCAGTCCTCTATTTCTCTAGAAGATAAACCATCAGGGGTCATAAGTTTTTGTTTGCTGATTACTATAAACTTAAGTACCTAAAAGAGTCCTTAGCATGTAATAGGCACTCAATATTGGTTTAATGAATGAAGAACTTGGCAATGCTACACAAAATACATTAGAAGGAGAAATTATAACTAGAATACCATATTCTCAAATTACCAAAAATATGTATTTAGTAGCAACAATGCTGCAAGGTTTCTGGGGAATACAAAGATTAAAAGACAATGTGAGAGAGACACAATTAACTATAATCTAAATATTCACAACTTTCACAAAGAAAATGCTATAAGGACTTGAAGGAAAATTCCATTAGTGGGGAACTACTATAGTAGCTTAGGCATCAGGTGATCAGGCCCTATACTGAAGAGAATGCAAAAAAAAAAAAAATGGAAAGGAAGGGACAGGTGTGATTATCACAATAGACAAACAGTAGAGATTGGTGATTACTTAACAGGGAAAGAAATGCCACAATCTGTCAAGCTTAGATAATGACATGAACGTAGTACCATTTTTTAAAGGGAGGGGGAGTGCACAAAATGGATGGAAAAATGACTAGTCCAACATTAAACATGCTTTGTTTGAGCTGATAGCAGACCGTGTAAGTGGAAATTTCAGGTCACAGTTCTAGACTGAGAACTGTGACTCACGGTTTTAAGAAATACAGAATTAGGAGAGTTTTCCCCCCTACAGAAAGAAAATTGAAACTGAAAAAGTTGAGATTTCCAACCAAAAGACTAAAGAACACCATGGGAAATAGGTGAACTCACAGATCAGGGGAAACAAAGGGTGCAAACGAACATGACAGAGAAAAAGAAGTTAAAGAGGAAACAATAAAACCAGGACACCTCAAAGTCCATATAGCTATAAAAATGTATTGAGGATTTTAATAGCCAAACTGCTACGCACTTTCACATTTAATAATTTTGCAAATACGTTCATTTAGGTACTCAAAAATCTCAGATGAAATCAAAGCAATACTTCTATTCAATCTTCATTTAAAATTGTCAACTGGTGTAATCATTTTCCAGGCAAACTCTGAAGCAAAAAAACAGCTTGTGTACTTTTGCACATTTAATTGGATTGTAGTGTAGATGTAAGATAAAGAACGTGATGTAATGAGACTCTGTCTCCCAGGAAACCACCTAATATCATGGAAAATCGTGCAGCCTTCTTTATAATTGTAATTCAACCCTGCTCAGCATCTAGCTCAGTTCTATATATATATATTCTAAATATATATATATTTAATATATATTCATTTATAAAAGTAGCAAATAGGATAAGCAAGAAAATATCGAAATGGGTACATTTCAAAGAACTGCTTCAGGGGAGAAATGGGAAATGGAGAGCTATTGTTTAATGGATACAGAGTTTTGGTTTGAGAAGATGAATAAGGGTGGTGGTGACTGTTGTATAATGATGTGAATGTACTTAATGCCACTGAACTGTACACTTAAAATGATTAAAATGGTAAATTTTATGTTATGTATATTTTACCACAATAGAAAAATATAACTAGTTCAGCTCACATTTTATGCGATAAGCTAAATGTTAATTCTCCAGGAGTAATGGTTATATCAATATTCTTTTTAATCTCAGGTCTCTGAATTCATGATTGTAATTCAATAATGAGGAAAAGCTTTGGTCCAAGATAAAACTGACAAAGGAAAATAGAGAACAAGATAAAAACAGAGTTTTCCTACTTAAAATATTTTTTTTCTTTTCTTTTTTTTTTTTTTTGAGATGGATTTTCGCTCTTGTTGCCCAGGCTGGAGTGCAGCGATATGATCTCGGCTCACTGCAACCTCCACCTCCTGGTTTCAAGCAATCCTCTTGCCTCAGCCTCCAGAGTAGCTGGGACTACAGGCACCAACCACCATGCCCAGCTAATTTTGTATTTTTAGTAGAGACAGGGTTTCACCATGTTGCCCAGACTGGTCTCGAACTCCTGACTTCAGGTGATCAACCCATCCTGGCTTCCCAAAGTGCTAGGATTACAGACAAGAGCGACCATGTCTGGCCTAAAGTAATTTTTATCAATTATTTTTCTTCATATTTTACTTACGTCACTTCATATTAAAGTTAGAATACATTTAGCAACTACATTAATAAGCCAACCATCTAATTTTTTAAAAGTTAAATTAAAAAGAAATGTTTCAAATACATAAAATTTAAAACGTACTCAGTACTACTAGTTCCCTGGAAAATCAGCCATACACATACAGGGAATGAAAGGTTTTCATCATGCCATAGCTCAAGCAGCAACCAAATGAATAAGAAGTGTTCATTTTATCTGGTATCTAGTCAGCTTTCCATAAATTTGATTTTTAATTCTGCCAGAACTCTTTCCTCCCTGGTCACCACAAAATATATCAGCAGACTTCTCCTCCATCTGAAGTCCAAAACCTTGTCATCCCTGCCTGAAACAACCCACTGCATTACAATCATCCAAATGCTATTTAACCTTCAAGTAAAGATCTCACTTCCATCATGAAATCACCTTCTACTAGGCCAAAACATACTGATCTCTTCTTTACTAAATTCTCATATCCCTTGTAGTCTAAGCCAGTGCTTCTAAAGAAATCTATGGTGAGGTGCCATTTTTAAATTGTTCTAATCCATTGTGGACTGATGTTTTATAAAATGAAATTAGGATGATTACCAGAAATTTTTTTAAACATGCAAACTAGAAGCCACATTTTTTATTATGAATTTCTACAGATATAAAACTACTCTTCCAAATGACTATACAAGTTTCTAAAGCTTATTGTCAATTTCTTTATATCCCAGCAAAGGGGTAATAAACAGTTCATGGATTGACATCCATCTACAGACCACACTTTCAGTAGCAATAAACAATTCAGGGCTTCAGTCAATAATTATTTATGATATACTGAGCATGAAATCTTCACTATGCTAGACACTGTAAGACAATGAAAAAGGTATAAAGCAAAGTCTTCTCCTTTAGGGAGTCTATACTTTGTAAGGAAGAACATGAAGAAGTGTAAAACAATAACAAATAATATGGATAAATAAGCTTTGTTGCTGATTAGAGGGAAAAAAATCACTACGTCCAGAGTAGTCAGGACAGGAGACTTGAAAAAAGTGTAATTTGAATTCAACATTTATGTTTCAATAGGACTCAGATATGGAAAGGATGGTTACTCTAGAGAATAGAGACTACATGTACAAAAGCACAAGGGTAAGAATGAACATAGAATGTAGATAACACAATAAACTGAACATAGAATGTAGATAACACAATAAACTGAGCAGCTCTCGTAGAAGGACAAGTACTGATAGGCAGGGTATTGAAAGTCAATCAGAGTTTACACAGAAAAATGTGAGCAAGGAAAAAAATCACTGATCATTTCTTTCCTTTTATTATTATTATTATACTTTAATTTCTGGGGTATATGTACAGAACACGCAGGTTTTTTACAAAGGTATACATGTGCCATGATGGTTTGCTGCATCTGTCCCCCCATCATCTACATTAGGTATTTATCCTAATGCTATCCCTCCCCTAGCCCTCTACCCACTGCTATCCCTCCCGTAGCCCCCACCCCCTGACAGGCCCCGGTGTGTGATGTTACCCTCCCTGTGTCCATGTGTTCTCATTGTTCAACACCCACTTATGAGTAAGAACATGTAGTATTTGGTTTTCTGTTCTTGTATCAGTTTGCTGAGAATGATGGTTTCTAGTTTCATCCATCTCCCTGCAAAGAATATGAACTCATCCTTTTTTATGGCTACATAGTATTCCATGGTATATATGTGCCACATTTTCTTTATCCAGTCTATTATTGATGGGCATTTGGGTTGGTTCCAAGTCTTTGCTATTGTGAACAGTGCCAAAATAAACATACGTTGTGTCTTTATAATAGAATGATTTATAATCCTTTGGGTATATACCCAGTAATGGGACTGCTGGGTCAAAATCACTGAACATTTCTAAAGAAGTACTATGATAGCCAGGTGTGGTGACTCATGCCTGCAATCCCAGGACTTTGGGAGGCTGAGATAGGTAGATCACTTGAGGGCAGGAGTTCAAGACCATCTTGGCCAACATGGCGAAATCCCATCTCTACTAAAAATACAAAAATTAGCTGAGCATGGTGGTGCATGCTCATAATCCCAGCTACTAGGGAGGCTGAGACAGAGGAATCACTTGAACCCAGGAGGTGGTGGCTGCAGTGAGCAAAGATCATGCCACTGCACTCTAGCCTGGGTGACAGAGCAAGGTTCTATCTCAAAAAAAATTAAAAAGCACTGTGATAGAATCAGTGTTGTAGACGTTCTAGAAAGGTAAGCCAGTAGTGACATCAAAATTGGAGTAGAGTAGAAATACTTCAGGTTACAAGGATTATATATTATAACCTTTTTCCAGATCCTCCAGAACCCCCTATTTATTGATCCTCAGCCCATCATGGATAGAAAATTCATTTATTCAAGCAATACATATTTTTTCAAAAATTTAAATTCTGTTAAGAGTACTAATTGAAGATATTCTAGATTTACTTCATCTGACTTCTGAAACTTAAAATTTATAAAAAACAATGTGTAGATACTTGAGTCTGTATAACAATGAAGAGAACTCAGCTAGGAAAGAAATGACCATTGGCCATTAAGAGATTCCAAATATGTCCTTAAAGACAAAAAGTGGACAGGAGTGTACTGACAACTGAAGCAGAATATAATACACTAGTGTCCCACGATCCTTTGGGTGTCGCTTTGCCAGCTGGAAACTTCTGTGGCTGGCGGTGCCTCTGCTTGAGTTTTGCCCACACCCACTGGATTTGTTCTGCCTACCGGACTTGTTCCACCTACTCGACCTGGCCCACTGTACTTGGCTCGAATTACTGCTCTGGATCCCATGCCTGCTAAGGGTGAGCCAGGCATTCAGTTACAAAGGATGTGCGAGCAGGCAAGCATGGAATCCAGCCACTGCGCACAGCCAGGCATATGAGCTGCTGCTGTGGAGTGGGCAAGTCCAAGCACCAGCACAAGCACTGGCTCCATGTGAGGCTCTGGCTGGACCAGATGCCTCTTCAACTGCAGAGACCAGTGTCTGGACGAGGGGAACAATGTGGTACCCAAAAGCTTGGAGATGCCAGGAATCACAAAGCCCCCAAAGAGGGTGTTAAAGCATGTCATACCTCTGGCTCAGGAAGCCCTGAGGTCTGGGCTCCCAGAGGGCTGCAGTTCTTCTCTCCCTCTCATCACCTGCAGTGCAGCAAGTGGGGGATGGAGGTATGTTTCAATGGAGCATGTTTCAGCCAGTCTGTATTACAGCTCTTTCACTCCCACCACCCCATTCCAGTTTGTGGCTGCCCCAGCCCTACTGCTGCTTCGCACTGTGTGGGGCGGCCACCCAGCACCAATAGCTGATGGAAGTGCTATGGTGTTACAGCAGCTCTGCCTCAGGAAATTCCAAGGTCTGGGCCCCCAGAAGGGTGGCCACTCTTCACTCTCACACTCCAGAAGCATGTCACTGACCAGGGCTTGAAAAATGGGCCATGAAAGCATTACAGCTCTTTTCACACCCACCACTCAGTGGATCTCTAGTAACTGCCCTATGTCCAGGAAGAATGAGGTTACATGGCCAACTGGAGGGTGAACAAGGCAGAGAGGAACTTTATTGAGCAACAGAACAGCTCTCAGAAGAGAGAAGACCTGTAGTGGGTACCTCCTTTCCACAGGCAGGTTATCCTGAAGAGTATCTGAGTCTGGATGAGTCCAGGGCTTTTATGGGCTCAGAAGGGAGGAAGTGCATGCTGATTGATCCATGGGCAGCTATGGGCAGGCCTGGAAAAATCACCATAAGTTCTCACTCTGGCTTGTGGACTACATCCATAACTGGCAGCCTGGCTCCCAGGCTTCAGGCCATCCCTGGCTTCAAAATGGGGTTTCACCAGGGACCTGCCCCCTCCCACCTAGGAATCTGTGTGCCTCCCATTGCCATCAACATGCCATTTGTGCCCAAGCTGTCCATACTGAGGGGAGCCCACAGGCCTACACCAAGCTGCCCTCAGCATTCCCAGCCTCCCTCTGAGTGCATCAACACTCAAGGTTTCAGATGGGGCTGAGGTGGTGGTGGAGGGGGCGGGGCTGGTGTATCAGTGCTGTACCAAGAATGCACATGCTTGACTGGGTCACAACAGTGCCCAGACTAAGCCAGAACTTTGCTCTACACCAGAGTGGACACTAAGAGCAGGGAAATGCCACGGAGTGGAAGCAGGTACTTCTGAGCCTGTCAGGACAAGAGGCTTCCCAGGACCCCGAGAGCAAAGGGATGCCCAGGTCCAGAGCCATGGCTGGGTGGCTGCAACGGTGCCTAGGAGTGCGGGCTCCTGCCCTGCCAAATCGGTAGAGTGTGAGGCGCTCACTGGGATCATCTGTTCCCAGCCCCTGCTGGCTCCATGAAGGGCACAACCCCAGGTGTACCTCCCCAACTGCAGCTGGCTTCCGGGCAGCAGCTGCTCCAGACAAACTGCTGCCACCATCACTAGGAGGAAGCTGCAATTGAGATAAAATCTGGCCTGTGCACTGAAACCTTAGAGAGATTCTAGGTTCAGAGCACCTGAGGAACTATCTCTAAGGAACATTAAGAAAAGAATGAGAAGGGTGGCTAAGAACAGAGATTAAAGATCTGAATACAAGAAAACTATACCAACCAAATCTACCGTTTTCTTCCATATCTGTCCACAGCATATCTGTCCAAGGACCCTAGTATTTACCTCCGGCCAAAAATAATAATAAAAAGATAAGCCTCCTTTGTGGCAAAACTTCATCTCTCAGACCCTTTATATCTAAGCAGGACCATGTGTCTAGTTTTAGCCAATGGAATGTAGGAAGTAATCTGTCATTTCCTTGCTCAAGCAATTAAGAGGTGCCTTCTCCATTCTCTCTTCCCCTTCCATTACAAGAGATAGAGAATCACAGGGCATTTTAAGGATAGCATACCATGAAACAGAAGGAATTAGGGTCACTGAATCATCACATAAAGGAAAGCTGCTTGCTAAGAACACCTTCAGTGGACAGTTAAAGGATAAAAAAAATACACTGCTATTTTGTTGTCATTAAAATCTTCAGGCTCAAGATTGAAGACGGCCAAATAGGAACAGCCCTGGAGTGCAGTTCCCAGCAAGAACAAGGCAGAGGGTGAGTGATCACCATATTTCCAAACAAGTTTTTACTGCCCACAGACCTGAAGATTCCCGGGCTGCAAAGCGCCAAAAGTTTCCAGCACAGCTGTTTCAACTGGCGCTGCCAGTTTCCACACAAAAACTCACAAAAACTCACACACAAAGGTGGCCGTTTCAACTGGCACCTGGAACACCTGGGAGACAGAGTCGCTCAGTCAACTGAAAAAGACGGGGCTGAAACAGGGAGCCAGGTGATCTGGCTTGGCAAGTCCCACCCCCACAAAGAGCAGCAATCTGAAACACTCTGGATTGAGAGTTTCGTAGCAAATGCAGCTGGACCTGGGAAGGTCCAGCTCAGTGAGGGGATGGGCGTCTGCCATTACCAAGGCAGTCCACCACTACCAAGACAGTCTGCCACTACCAAGGAAGTCCGCCATTACCGAGGCAGTCCACCATTACCGAGGCAGTCCACCATTACCAAGGCAGTTTGCCATTACTGAGGCAGACCATCATTACCAAGGCAGTTCTAACTGTACCTCTATAAACAAAACCGCAAGGAATTTTACACAGCAGCTGGGCAGAGCCCACGGCAGCTCAGCAATGCCTCTGCTGGCAGACTGTGACTAGACTACCTCCTTGCTGGACAGGGCATCTCTGAAAAAAGGCAGCAGCACATCAGGAACTTACAAATAAAGCCCCACCTTCCCAGGACAGAGCACCTGGGAAAAGAAGCGGTTATGAGTTCTGCTGCAGCAGACTTAAATTAACATGCACAGCAGCTCTGCACAGAACAACAGAGTTCCCAGCACAGCACTTGAGCTCCTAAAAGGGACAGACTGTCTCCTCAAGCAGCTCCCAAGCCCCATATATTCAAAGAGACAGCTCATAAAGAAGAGCTCAGGCTGACATCTGACGGGTACCCTTCTGGGATGAAGACAGAAGAGGAAAACGGCAGCAACCCTTACCATTTTGCATTCCCTGTGGGTGATCCCCAGGCAAGCAGGGTCTGAAGTGGACCTCCAGTAGTCCTGAAGCAGACGGGCCTGTTACAAGGAAAACTAAAAAACAGAAAGAAATGCTTCAACATCAACAAAAAGGACATCCATTCAGAGACCCCATCCAAAAGTTACCAACTACACAGACCACAGGTAGATAAATCCATGAAGATGGTAAGAAACAGTGCAAAAAGGATGGAAATATCAAAAACCAGAAGGCCTCTCCACCTCCAAGGAATCACGACTCCTCACCAACAAGGAAACAAAGCTGGATGGAGTATAAGTCTGATGAATTCACAGAAACAGGCTTCGGAAGGTGGGTAATAACAAAATTTTCTGAGCTAAAAGAACATGTTCTAACCCAATGCAAAGAATCTAAGAACCTTGAAAAAAGGTTAGATGAAATTGTAACTAGAATAAATAGCTTAAAGAAGAACATAAATGACTGGATGGAGCTGAAAAACACAGCACGAGAACTTTGTGAAGTATACACAAGTTTCAATAGCTGAATCAACCACGAAGAATAAAGGATATCAGAGATTGAAGATCAGCTCAATGAAATAAAAGGAGAAGGCACGATCAGAGAAAAAAGAGTGAAAAGAAATGAACAAAGCCTCCAAGAAATACTGGATTATGTCAAAAGACCTAATCTATGTTTGATAGGTGTACCTGAATGTGACACAGAGAATGAATCCAAGCTGGAAAACACTCCTCAGTATATTATCCAGGAGAACTTCCCCAACCTAGCAAGGCAGGTCACGATTCAACCTCATCAGGAAATACAAAGAAAACCACAAAGATACTCCTTAAGAAGAGCAACCACAAGCCCATAATCATCAGATTCACCACAGTTAAAATGAAGGAAAAAATGCTAAGGGCAGCCAGAGAGAAAGGTCCGGTTATCTACAAATGGAAGCTCATCAGACTCATAGAAAATCTCTTGTCAGAAACCCTACAAGCCAGAAGAGAGTGGGGGCAATATTCAACATCCTTAAAGAAAAGAACTTTCAACCTAGAATTTCATATCCAGCCAAACTAAGCTTCATAAGCAAAGGAGAAATAAAATCCTTTATGGACAAGTAATTGCTGAGAGTTCATCACCACCAGGCCTACCTTACAAGAGATCCTGAAAGAAGCACTAAACAAGGAAGAAAACAACAAATACCAGGGACTCTAAAAATGTACCAAATGGTAAAGAGCATTGACACGATGAAGAAACTGTGTCAACTAACAGGCAAAACAACCAGCTAGCATCAAAATGGCAGGATCAAATTCACACATAACAATATTAACCTTAAATGTAAATGGGCTAAATGCCCCAATCAAAAGACACAGACTGGCAAATTGGATAAAAAGTCAAAACCCATTAGTGTCCTGTATCCAGGAAACACATCTCACATGCAAGGACACACATAAACTCAAAATAAAGGGATGGAGGAAGATTGACCAAGCAAATGGAGAGCAAAAAAAAGCAGGAGTTGCAATCTTAGTCTCTGATAAAATAGATTTTAAACCAACAAAGATCAAAAGAGACAAAGAAGGGCATTACATAATGGAAAAAGGATCAATGCAACAAGAAGAGCTAACAATCCTAAATATATACGCACCCAATACAGGAGCACCCAGATACATAAAGCAAGTTCTTAACAACCTACAAAGAGACTTTGACTGCCACACAGTAACAGTAGAAGACTTTAACACTCCACTGTCAATATTAGACAGATCAACAGGAGAGAAAATTAACAAGGATATCCAGGACCTGCACTCAGATGTGAACGAAGAAAACCGAATAGACATCTAAAGAATTCTCCACCCCAAATCCACAGAATATACATTCTTCTCAGTACCACATCACACCTACTCTAAAATTGACCACATTATTGGAAGTAAATCACTCCTCAGCAAATGCAAAAGAACGGAAATCATAACAGTCTCTCAGACCACAGTGCAATCAAATTCAAACTCAGGATTAAGAAACTAACTCAGAACCGCACAACTTCATGGAACCTGAACAATTGGCTCTTGAATGTTGACTGGATAAACAATGAAATGAAGGCAGAAATAAAGATGTTCTTCTAAACCAACGAGAACAAAGACACAATGTACCAGAATCTCTGGGACACATTTAAAGCAGTGTCTAGAGGGAAATTTATATCAATAAATGCCCACATGAGAAGCAAGGAAAGAACTAAAATCGACACCCTATCATCAAAATTGAAAGAGCTAGAGTGGCAAGATCAAAAAAACTCAAAACCTAGCAGAATACAAGAAATAACTAAGATCAGAGCAGAAATGAAGGAGATAGAGACACAAAAAGCCCTTCAAAAAAATCAATAAATCCAGGAGCTGTTTTTTTAAAAAGATCAACAAAATAGACAGACTGCTAGCCAGATTAATAAAAAAGAAAAGAGAGAAAAAGCAAATAGATGCAACAAAAAACGGTAAAGGGGATATCTTCACCGATTCCATGGAAATACAAACTACCATCAAGAGATTACTACAAACGATTCAATGCACATAAACCAGTAACCCTGGAAGAAATGAATAAATTCCTGGACACTTGCACCCTCCCAGGACTAAACTAGGAAGAAGTGGAAACACTGAATAGACCAATAAAAAGGGCTGAAGTTGAGGCAGCAATTAATAGCCTACCAACCAAAAAAAGTCCAGGTCTAGATGGGTTCACAGCCGAATTCTACCAGATGTACAAAGAGGAGCTCCTACCACTCATTCTGAAACTAATCCAAACAATCCAAAAAGAGGGAATCCTTCCCAAATCATTTTATGAGACCAACATCACCCTGATACCAAAACCCAGCAGAGACTCAACAAAAAAAGAAAACTTCAGGCCAATATCCATAATGAACACAGATGCAAAAGTCTTCAATAAAATACTGGTAAACCGATTGCAGCAGCATATCAAAAAGCTTATCCATCACGATCAAGTAGGCTTCATCCTGGGGATGCAAGGCTGGTTCAACATACGCAAGTCTATAAACATAATTCACCACATAAACAGAACCAAACACAAAAACCACATGATTATCTCAACAGATGCAGAGAAGGCCTTCAACAAAATTCAACAGCCCATTACGCTAAAAACTCTGAATAAAGTAGGTATTGACAGAACGTATCTCAAAATAATAAAAGCTATTTATGACAAACCCACAGCCAATATCATACTGAATGGGCAAAAACTGGAAGCATTCCCTTTGAAATCTGGTACTTGACAAGGATGCCCTCTCTCATCACTGCTATTCAATATAGTATTGCAAGTTCTAGTCAGAGCAATCAGGCAAGAAAAGAAATAAAGTTATTCAATTAGGAAAGGAGGAAGTCAGACTGTCTCTATTTGCAGATAACATGATTGTACATTTAGAAGACCCCCTCGTCTCAGCCCAAAATCTCCTGCAACTGATAAGCAACTTCAGCAAAGTCGCAGGATACAAAATCAGTGTGCAGAAATCACAAGCATTTCTATACACCAATAACAGACTAAAAGTGAACCAAATCAAGAGCAAACTTCCATTTACAATTGCAAGAGAATAAAATACCTAGGAATACAACTAACAAAGTATGTAAAGGACTTCTTCAAGGAAAACCACAAACCACTGCTCAACGAAATAAGAGAGGACACAAACAGATGGAGAAACATTCCATGCTCATGGTTAGGAAGAATCAATATAGTGAAAATGGCCATACTGCCCAAAGTAATTATAGATTCAATGCTATCCCTATCAAGCTACCTGTGACCCTCTTCACAGAACTGGAGTAAACCACCTTAAACTTCATATGGAACCAAAAGAGAGCCTGCAGAGCCAAGACAATCCTAAGCAAAAAGAACAAAGCTGGAGGCATCACACTACCTGACTTCAAACTATACTACAAGTCTACAGTAATCAAAACAGCATGGCACTGGTACCAAAATGGAGACACAAACCAATGGAACAGAACAGAGGCCTTGGAGGCAACACCACACATCTACAACCCATCTGATCTTTGACAAACCTCACAAAAACAAGCAATGGGAAAAGGATTCCCAGTTTAATAAATGGTGTTGGGGAAACTGGCTAGCCATGAGCAGAGAGCAGAAAATGGACCCCTCCCTGACACCCTACACTAAAATTAACTCCAGATGGATTAAAGACTTAAACATAAGACCTAACACCATAAAAACCCTAGAAGGAAAACCTAGGCAAAACCATTCAGGACATAGGCATAGGCAAGTACTTCATGACCAAAACACCAAAAGCATTGTCAACAAAAGCCAAAATAGACAAAACAGATCTAATTAAACTCCAGAGCTTCTATACAGCAAAAGAAACAATCATTAGAGTGAACCAGTAACCAACAGAATGGGAAAAAATTTTTGCAATCTACCCATCTGACAAAGGGCTAATATCCAGAATCTACAAAGAACTAAAACAGATTTACAAGAAAAAAACAAACAAACCCATTCAAAAGTGGGTGAAGGACACGAACAGATACTTTTCAAAAGAAGACATATATGAGGCCAACAAACATGAAAACATGCTCATCATCACAGGTCATTAGAGAAATGCAAATCAAAACCACATTTAGATACCATCTCATGCCAGTTAGAATGGTGATCATTAAAAAATCTGGAGACAACAGATGCTGGAAAGGATGTGGAGAAATAGGAACACTTTTACACTGGTGGTGGGAGTGTAAATTGGTTCAACCATTGTGGAAGACAGTGTGGCGATTCCTCAAGGATCTAGAAATAGAAATTCCATTGGACCCAGTGATTCCATTACTGGGCATATATCCAAAGGATTATAAATCATTCTATTATAAAGACACATGCACACGTATGTTCACTGCGGCACCGTTGACAATATCAAAGACCTGGAACCAACCCAAATGCCCATCGATGATAGACCGCACAAGGAAAATGCGGCACATATACACCATGGAATACTATGCAGTCATAAAAAAACGAGGAGTTTGTGTCCTTTGTAAGGACATGGATGAATCTGGAAACCATCATTCACAGCAAACTGATATGAGAACAGAAAATCAAACACTGCATGTTCTTACTTATAGGCGGGTATTGAACAATGAGAACACATGGACACAAGGAGAGGAGCATCACACTGGGGTCTGTTTTGGGGGACTAAGGGATGACAGTGTGGGGTAGGGAGGTTGGGGAGGGATAACATGGGGAGAAATGCCAAATATAGGTGACAGGGGGATGAAGGCAGCAAACCGCATTGCCATGTACGTACCTATGCAACAATCCTGCATGATCTGCACATGTACCCCAGAACCTTAAGTACAATAAAAAACAAAATAGATCTTCAGGCTTCCCTTTTATAGCAACTAGCAACCTTATTAATTAGAGCCCTTCTCATAAAAGGAAGAAAGGAAAAATTAACTTTACACTTACCAAAGCAAATCATAAGACCCAAGTCCAAAATTAATAATCGTGAGTAAATATGCTTTTTCCACAAAGGTGGGTAAAGGGAGAAAAAGTGAATATTTACAGAATAGTTATCTAATCTACTATAATCTAGCCAATTACAGACAAAAGCCTGTGACTGCTATGCAGCAAAAGCTCATGAATGTTAAGAACCAAGAGGCCAGGCATAGTGGCTCATACCTGTAATCCCAGCACTTTGGGAGGCTGAGGCAGGAAGATTACTTGAGGCCAGGAGTCCCAGACTAGCCTGATCAACATGGTGAAACCCCAATCTCTACTAAAAATACAAAAATTAGCCAGGCATCGTGGCTAATCTTGCCTCAGTCTCCTGAGTCCCAGCTTCTCAGGAGGCTGAGGCAAGAGAATTGCTTGAACCTGGAAGGTAGAGGCTGCAATGAGCCAAGATCATATCACTCCACTTCAGCCTGGGCAACAGAGCAAAACTCCATCTCCAAAAAAAAATAACTAAGAGAAAAACAAAATATTACAATTATCAAATATTGGTGGGAATATGGAAGAGGGAAACAAAATAATGTAACTGAACTAAATTTTCACATTTTACAAAAAAGGAGTAAACAGATGATGTCTAAAGTTAATCAGTCAAAAAGGACAGGTAGTGGCTGGGTGTAGTGTCCCACGCATGTAATCCTTGCACTATGGTAGGCCAAGGTAGGAGGATTGCTTGAGGCCAGGAGTTGAAGACCCCATCTCTACAAAAAAGTTAAAAGTTAACCAGGTGTGGTGGTGCCTGCCTATAGTCCTAGCTAATTGGGAGGCTAAGGCAGTAAGACTGCTTGAGCTGGGAGGTTGAAGCTGCAGTGAGCCATGATCCCACCAATGGACTCCAGCCAGGGCAACAGAGTAAGACTCTTTCTCAAAAAAAAAAAAAAAAGAAGAAGAAAAAAAAAAAGTATAGGTAAAGGTATATAATTTGAAATTACCTAAGGAGGAATCCAAATAGGAAAAGATGTCAAACTATCACTCTTTGCTGTCAATATAATTGTGTACCTAGAAAACCCCAAAGACTTCACCAAAAGGCTCCTGGAACTGATAAATGACTTTGGTAAAGTTTCAGGATACAAAATCAACGCACAAAAATCAGTAGCATTTCTATACACCAATAATGTTCAAGCTAAGAACCAAATCAAGAACATGATTCCATTTACAATAGCCACACACACACACACACACACACAAAAAAAAAAAAAACCTAGAGACATATATAACTGGGAGGTGAAAGATCTCTACAAAGAGAACTACAAAACATTGCTGGAAAAAAAAAAAATTATAAATGGCACAAACAAATGGAAAATCATTCTATGTGCATGGACTAGAAAATCAATATTGTTAAAGTTTCCATATTGCCCAAAGCAATGTACAGATTCAACACAATTCTTAACAAATTACCAATGTAATTTTGCACAGAATTGGAAAAAACTATTCTAAACTTCATATGAAACCAAAAAAGACCCTGAATAGTGAAAGCAATCCTAAGCAAAAAGAACAGAGCCAGAGGCATCACATTACCTGACCTCAAACTATACTATAAGGCTACAGTAACCAAAACAACATAGTAATGATATAAAAACAGGCACACAGACCAATGAACAGAATAGAGAACCCAGAAATAAAGCCCCACTCCTACAGCCTTCTAACCCTTGACAAAGTTGACAAAAATAAGCAATGGAGAAAGGACTCCTTATTCAATAAATGGTGCTGCAGCTAGCCATATGCAAAAGAATTAAACTACAAAGATTAACTCAAGAGGGATGAAAAATTTAAATGTAGGATCTCAAACTATAAGACTCCTAGAAGAAAACCTATGAAACACAATTCTATACATCAGCCTTGGGAAATAAATTATGACTAAGTCCTCAAAAGCAATTGTAACAAAAACAAAACCTGATGAGTAGGACCTAATTAAACTAAAGAGCTTTTGCACAGCAAAGGAAACTATCAACAGAGTAAACAGACGACCTACAAAATGGGAGAAAATATTTGCAAATTACACCACAAACAAAGGTCTAATATCCAGAATCTATAAAGAGCTTAAACAACTGAAAAAGTGAAACAGGAATAACCCCATTCAAAAATGGGCAAAAGACATGAATAGACACTTCCCTAAATAAAACATATAAGCATCCAACAAACATATGAAACAATATTCCGTATCATTAACCATCAGAGAAATGCACATCTGAACCACCACGAGATACCTTCTGACAATAGTCAGAATGGCTGTTATTAAAAAGTCAAAAAATAACAGATGTTGGCAAGGCTGCAGAGAAAAGGGAACACTTACACACTGTTGATGGAAATGTAAATTAGTTCAGCCACTGTGGAAAGCAATTTGGAGATCTTCCAAAGAACTTAAAAGAAAAGTACTATTTGATCCAGCAACCCCGTTACTGGGTATGTATCCAAAAGAAAAAATATCATTCTACCAAAAAGACATGCATACTCACATGTTTACAATACTATTCACAACAGCAAAGACATGGAATCAACCTAGATGCCCATCATGTGAATTGGATAAAGAAAATGTGGTACATATACACCATGGTATACCACATAGCCATTAAAAAGAACAAAAATTAGGTCCTTTGCAGCAACAAGGATGCAGCTGGAGGCCATTATCCTAAGTGAATTAACGTAGGAACAGAAAACCAAATACCGAATGTTCTCACTTATAAGTGAGAGCTAAACAGTGGGTACTCATGGATATAAACATGGCAACAATACACACCAGGGACTGCTGGTGGGAAGGGGGAGGGAAGGGGACAAACGTTGGGGGGAAAAAGAAAAATAAATTAAATGGAATAAAAGTACCTAATGAATCAAATACCAAAATGGTTTTTGTTGCTGGGGGTAGGCCTGACAATGGGAGGCAAGGGATGAAAATTTGTTGCCTTTCATCAATAGCACTTTTGTACTATATATTTTTCGTTACCATGGTCATGTATTACTCTTAAGAAACAAAACGTAATGAATTTACTAGAAATTTCTTACTTAAGGGTTAGATTTTAGAGACATGAGACTCTTCCTATATAAACTGAATGCTATGGGAGAAATTCCATAAAGTTCAAGTGAATTAAAAAAATGCTTTATTTCCCTTGTGGTATGAAAGTATGATTCCCCAATTAATATTCAATACAAATGAAGAATTGACTCACATTCCCAGAGAATTCAGTTAAGAGCTGATTCACCTATAGATAGGTTAAAATTTACTTAATATGTTGTAGATTATAAAAATTTCTAATTTGAAAGAATTTATAAAATTTAATTAGTTAAGTGATCTGTTGCTATTCACAAAATAAGGAATTGGCATGAATACAATACACTAAAGAATGTGTATGTACTGTGCAACAAAAGTAGAAAACAAACACTAATATAAAGTAACATTATACAATAATTAACAGGCCACCAACTCTTCCTGACTATGGCAGACATCACAAATCAAATGATACATACTCCTTCCAGTAGAATGAGGACAACCTCATAATCTTTCTTAATAGTACTTCTTAGTCTCCAAAAATGATTAAAGTTGGCACGTCAAGTGAAACCCCTTTGGCCTAGAGCAAGACAACATTCCAATTAATCCTACGATATGAAAATATTCACTTCATTGCTCCTTTTCAGGACCTAATGGGATAAAAAGATTTTCCAAATGATTAAATATTAAATTCTGCAATGAGAATATTGCAGTAATTAATCATGAATAATATATTTCTTCATGACAAAGTCTTACAATTATTCAGCCAGTATGACCTGGAAAAGCTTGATGAAGATTCCAAGAAACTGTCGTACTCAGAAATGAAGAGAGTAAACCTTAACTCCTGCTTTTAGTTTTTCATTCTTGTCCCTATGTATCAAATGATACCTGTGGATGTCCTCAAAACTCCAGAAAGAGAAGGAAGAGGGTCAGTGCTTAAGCTAGTTAGGTCAAACAACCAAAGGAACCCAATTAAAATGACTACTTGGAGATTGTGCCTCTATTTTTTTTTTTTTTTTTTTTTTTTTTGAGACAAAGTCTTGCTCTGTCACTCAAGCTGGAGTACAGTGGCACGATCTTGGCTCACTGCAACCTCTGCCTCCCAGATTCAAGCAATTCTCCTGCCTCAGCCTCCTAAGTAGCTGGGACCACAGGCACACACCACCACACCTGGCTAATTTTTGTTATTTTCAGTAGATACAGGGTTTCACCATGGTGGCCAGGCTAATCTCGAACTCCTGACCTCAGGTGACCCACCCACCTCAGCCTCTCAAAGTGCTGGGATCACAGGCATGAGCCACCATGCCCAGCCAAGACTATGCCTCTTGAGTAACAGTCCTGTGAGCTCCACTGTCAGATCCCACCTATAATCTAAGCTGCACAACTCCAAGATCATTAGTCAATTACTGATTTTAACTAGAAGTCAAGGAACTTTATTGGTTGAATCACCTGCATTAAACATAACAATTAGTTTTCAATATGTACTTAAGCAATAAGGGCTATCTCTGAAAACACCAGTCCTCTTAAATAAAAGGAAAGAAATCAATAATGCAATAAAAGAGGCATTCAAGTTAAACCTTTCTAATTCATTTTTTCTTTAACTAAATGGGATGGATGAGGGGAAAAAAAGCTCTGGAATTGGACTTAAAATGCAGGGATTAGCCAGGCGCCATGGTTCACGCCTGTAATCCCAGCACTTTGGGAGGCTGAGGTGGGTGGATCACAAGGTCAGGAGATCGAGACCATCCTGGCCAACATAGTCTCTACTAAAAATACAAAAAATTAGCTGGGTGTGGCAGTGCACTCCTGTAGTCCCAACTACTCGGGAGGCTGAGGCAGGAGAATTGCTTGAACCCAGGAGGCGAAGCCTGCAGTGCAAAGATCGTGCCACTGCACTACAGCCTGGGCAACAGTGCAAGACTCCCTCTCAAAAAAAAAAAAAAATGCAGGGATTAGCTAGCAGGCCTAGCCATAGAGACAAAAAATGGCCTCGGCCCACAGTTTTGGGAGCCTTGGTAAAGAATTTGAAATCTGGTGCCCTGAAGACTAAATCTGGTTTTGTTATGCCCACAGAATATTTTTAATGTAAATAAATTGGAAATCAGAAAGTTTAACCTTTTTAAAAATGAGGATTTTAGTTCCTTTGGAAACCTAGGAAATCTGGAAACATAGAGCCCACTTTCCTACTTGTGTAAAGCATCCTCCTGTAAGACACAAACTTTCTCTCTCCCTATATTGCACAGGACCCAATTCTTCTCTCATTACATCTGTCTGATTCCTTTGAGATGGGAGCTATCATTCCCTGCTTTACAAAGAGAGGTCTTGCACAATCAACTCATGAGTGGCTTGGTTAGAAAAAGTTGTGATACCAGCGACATGCTTCACCTGAGACTGACAAACCAATGACCTAGTCCTCTGGCATCTAGCTCAACAACGCAGACTTCCCCCTCTAAAGATGAATTCCTTTCAATCCCTCATTTCTTTTTACTGTGCTTCCCCCCTAGGAAGCACTTAAATCCATCAGACAAGGGTGCCAGGAATCAGGTCCCTAGATCTATTCTCCTAGGAGGCTCCGGTGCCTCTAGGTAATTTATGGATGCATGCTAACAGATAATTGGAAGGGTGTTTATGTCACCTCTACCTGTCAACAATGTCTGAAACCCAGACATCCCTCAGAAAGCAGTATTTTTTGAAAAAAAAATTAGAATTTAGGCAATTTTTGTGTTTATTGGTAGCCTTAAACATCTTTTCATGATGCAGCTAAAATAAAATCTGTCATGGTTACTTTTTCTATTATAAAATTGCAAGTGATTCAGTACAATGAAAGTTATATTTAACCCAAAGAAAGTTGCCAAACTTAAGCAAAAATGGAAATAAAGCCATAGTAAAGATATATTTAAAATCCCAATTACCTAACTAGGAAAAACACTAAAGTTGGCATGCTAGAAAAGGAGAAATATAAAAATATTAAGTGCTTAATTTCTCTCTAAAAGAATTGATCATAATAAATGTAACAAAAACAAACAGAACAGACCACTGACTTTTAACAGGCAGGCATATCAATACACCAGAGCACACATCTACCTTCATGTGATAGTCCTATCCACCACTCGTTGCCTGGGTTTCAAATCCAAATAAGCATGGTGGTTGCTATAGTGACAATATGCCACTTTTGGAACCTGAAGCTTAGTACTACTAGGTACTTATAAGCTTCATAACGTCAGTACTTCCTCCCACACTCTGAATCATAGCTCAGATTTATAACTTCACAAAATGTAATTCCATTCTGTCCTATATGCGTCAAATTTATTTTAGCAGTATAGAATAAATGTCAAAAGAATCTAACATGCTAAATATACATATTCGATATACATTTAATTGATTAATAGTAAATATACTAGCTTGATAAGATAAATTTTGTGCCATCATTGGAATTCACTGATTTATTATTGAAATTGGGAGAGATTCACAGCTTACTAATTCTTTAGCTTACAGTTATTACAAACATAATTCCTACCACGCTTCATTTAATATGAAAATTTGAAATTCTAAAATAATGAATTTCATTTATGGCAGATTGACATATTTTCATTTTACTCAGGAACCACTCCTAATAATTAAAGACTAATTATTAATGATGTCCAAGAAGAAGGTAGCTTGGTTCTAGCAAAATGCTAAGAAAAAAATATCAATCTCAAATTAGAGTGTATTTCCAGAATATTGAAAAAAGTCAGAGAACTGGAAACCCTCATACATTGCTGGTATGAAAAATGATGCAGCCACTTTGGAAAAGTTTCTCAGTTTCTCAAAAAGTTATACATAGAACTCCCCTATGACCCATCACTTTCCTAGGTATCTACCCAAGACAAATTAAAACATAGGTCCACACAGACTTGCACATGAATGGTCACAGCATTATTCATAACAGCTCAGAACTGGAAACAACCTAAATGTCTGTAAACTGGTAAATCGGTAGTGTTTCATCCTGCCGAACCCACGGCTGGGGTCGCCCTCTAAGTGTTCATTAAAATTAATAAGGTCTAATTACCTAAAACTCACGCAGACAGGGGCTCGGAGAAGAAACCTATCACAATTGGTAATGAACGTGATATTGTTGGCAACCCTGTATGTGCAAGGCATTAAAGAAACATGAACGGAGAGCTCCGCCCTCAAAGGGTTAAAAACACCTAGAACATCTTGGTGTTTACCACAAAAGAAGGAGTTTGTTCCAAAATCACAGCATCCCTAAAGCAACCCTCAATTATTATATAAAGAGGCAGCCTCCGTAAAGCAACCTTCAATTATTACATAAAGTCACAAAGTCACTTAATCCTTTCTGACTTCACCACTCTTTGCAACCAGAGTTAACTTTGCAGGTTATGGTGAAGTTAGGGACATGGTTTAAAAAATGTAAGTTAGGAGCACCAGGCTAAAAAAGAAGAAAAAAGAAAAAAAAAATCAAAACTCTGTCATTACCGTGAACTTCTCTTCAACAAAAGCCTTAATCTCAGCACTGGGAACAGAAACCCTTTTCTCAAGCCCTGGAGAAGAGGCTGGTAACAAACTGCGGACCTCAGCCGCATTTACCAATTTTTTTCTCTCCCTCTGAATCCAAAGGGTGGCACTGTCCTCACTGCTTCCCCACACACCAGGGAGTGCGAGGAAGTCCACTAGCGCGGTCGGACCGACGGGGCAGGTCCACTCGCGGCCTCCGCCCCGCCCCGCGCCGCTCCTCCTGGCCTAGTGCCCCGGAGTTAGCCCGCCAGTCCGCCCGCTTCCTCTCAGCGGCGCAATCTCAGGAATTCTTAGAACTACTATGGGCAGGTGGGATGACTGAGAAAGACCCTACATGCCGCCACTTTCGCTCAGAGTCCTCAGCCCAAACTGAGAAACGTTTTACAGAGAAGCGCGACGACCTCTCGCACTAAGCAAGAGTGCCGCCACCTCCATCGACCGAGCGCCCAAATTAAGACTTACAGATGTGACGGGGCGCAGTGGCCGCCGTAGGCGTAAGGGTCGCCCAGTGCAGGCTCCAGCCCCGCCCAGCCCCGCCCCGCGCTCTGCGTGCGTCAGAGATCACGTGCCGCGTCTCCTGTCCCTACCGGCAATCAGGCGCTCCCCTCTTCCGGAAGTCGCGCCGGTGCGCGCCGGGCTCCTCCCACCAGCAGCGACGTCAAACTCAGCTCCTACCACTTCTCGGCCTCCGCCTACCGGCGCAGGGAGGCCTGCCTTTTCCTTACAGTATGCCTTGAGGCTTCCGGGCCGCTGAACTGTACGAGAGAGGGTTTTGCGGTTACTGAGTGTGCTGGCCTCGGACGCACGTGAGTAGAGTTTGAGAAGACAAAGGCTGGCCCTGGGCAGGCCACGCCCGCAGGGGCCTTTCCCCCTCTCCACAACTGGTGCTCTACTTGGTTCCGCCGAGACCCACGACGGTTCCGCCCCCTTCTTCCTTGTCATTGATGTTGTTGTTCTTGTCAGTGCCGCAGCCCCGACAGCCGGGAGCTCGAACCCGAGCCGGGGCCGCCCGGGTGGCGCGGTGGCGGCGGCTGCGGCTGCAGCAGCTGCGACGGCTGCGAGGGCTGCTCCGGGGACTGCGGGGGCGGCCAGGAGCCGGCAGCCGGCGGCGGGTACGGATGGCTCTGTGCGGGCAGGCGGCTGGCGCCGCGTCGCTGCCCAGCGAACTAATCGTGCACATCTTCTCCTTCCTGCCGGCGCCCGACCGACTGCGGGCCTCGGCCTCCTGTTCGCACTGGCGTGAGTGCCTCTTCTATCCGGCCCTCTGGCCCCAGCTCCGCATCTGCCTCCGCGTCTCGCCGGCGGAGCAGCCTCGGCTGGAATTCCTCATGCGCAAGTGCGGCTGGTTCGTGCGAGAGCTGCGTGTTGAGTTCGCCGCCGAGAACTACCTGAGCGGCTGCGGCCCAGGCGACGGAGGTGGCGCGGACACCGGGACTGGAGGGGAGGAAGTCGAGGCCCTGCAGCTCTCAGCTCGTTGGCTGGAAGTGCTGCGCACCTACTTGGAGCTGGTGCTGTGCGTGCTGGTCAGCATCCGGAACAACAGGTAGGCTTGCGGTGAGCCCCGCCCCGCCCGGTAACGGGGGGTCGCACCTTCCCGGCACCCCGACACAGATTCTGTGCGGAATACGCGCCCGGCCAGCTTCAGCGTTGCCTTCTTAAGTGACGGAGAGTGTTGGTTCTAACCAGGCGGTTTCCTCGAGCAGGAGGGCATAGCCGGACTCATGATGATACTTTATAAACAGTGGTGGACGGGGTGTTTAACAGGCACCACTTGTGGCGCCTTCCGGGCACTCATTCATCCTCTCGGTGGCCGTGGGATGGAGCTGACAGGCACCGTCATTTATCATTTTATGGATGGGAGAGTTAAGGCTGGGAGGGTGAGGCCTGTGGGTGAGCCTTGGAAGAAACAAAACATACATAACACGGGTTTTCTGCCTCTGAATCTATCCGTTAGAAGTAGTTCATGGTGGGGGAAGGAGTAGGTACTCATAGGACGCTGCCTAAAAGATATTTTTTAACAGCCATTTTCATACCAGAACTAGTTTCAGCTAACTGAACAAGGCCCAAAGACAAGGAGTGGTTTTTTTTTTTTTTTTTTAAGGGATTGGGGAAGAAGTTCATCTTCAGGGTTGGAAGTCCCTTCCCATACACCACCACACTCAAACTTGTCCCCAGTAGTTCACCTAAAAGTAACAGTCGAGCAGAGAAGTGGGGCGGCCAACAGGCAGTTGGCCAGTGTCTGCAAAGGGTAAGCACATAACTCCTGGTTTTGCATCAGGACTTCACTGTAATTCTGGAACTAACACCCTATGTTCCGACCCCGTATCCATCCCGATCGTTTTCTCCATCGCCACCTCCAAAACCCTATTAATTTAGATCTTCCGTATATACATATTCTAAACCTTACAGTAAAACTCTTACTAGAAGAAAGTTTAGAAGTTCACAAAAGGTGCACCTTACGTAGTAATAATACTTCAGCAGTTTCACATTCACTGCCTCATTTGAGTCTTTCAGTGACACTGTGAGTTAGGCAGGGCAATGATTAACATCCCTATTTTATAGAAAGGAAACTGATTCTTTATATGTGATTTGCACATTGTTGTACTGCATTGTTTTTCTCCAAAAGCTTGTCCTTTTTCAGTAAATATACTGAGTATTATGTTGAACAAGATTGAGAACAGTCCCTGGTTTAATGCTAGGAGATCCTTATAGATACATGATATGGTTAGATGATATATATATGCCATTCATCTGTGTCTTAGTCCAGAAGTCAAGAGATAAGTATATAGTTCCAAGTTGTATCTGGGACGTGGCTCCATTATTCCAGTGGCCTGTGTGTTTTCCCAGCTTTTCACAACAAAACATTCCAATTCCTTACTTTGGTTTTGTCTGGCAACCGAGGCCATTGAAGCTACAAACAGGTCTTGATCAGGTTAGAGACTTTCTCAGAGTAGAATTATGGCTAGAGGACCAACTGACCCAAAAGTTGCAAAGTTTCAGTCAGTGAGCACTTACTAATGAGACCAAGGTTGAGGGTGAATTCACTAAGTGATTACCAATTAGATTTTTCTGTTCTGAGATCAAATTGCACTTTTATGCAATCAAAAAAATGTGTGCCTTTGACCCAAGTAAGAATAAGCCTTGAGCAGTGTCTAGTTCCTTTTAAGTATTTTAATAACTGGTTGGTTGGATGGGTGGATAACATACAGGCAAAATGGAGATACTTCACATCTTCCTTGTGTAGCTTAATTCTCCTGTCTTTCTCTTCCTTACCCCTACAATTTTTATTAGCATCCCAATCTGCTTCTCCATAAGACCACCCATGCCTGCCCTTCTGGGTCAGCTATCACTTCTATGCACAAAACATCAGACCGTCATCCCTAATTTTAAGGTTTGTTTGTCATCTACTGTAAGCTTGGTGCTGTATGTCATGTTTCTTGGGTAGCATATTCATTCTGCATGTCTCAAAGTGTAGTGTAATTGCATGTTGTTTGTACTAATGATACATCACAGAGTTTTTAAAAATTCTGTTCATATGTTTGGAAATAAGTTAATCTCATCTTTATTGTTGAAAGTGTTTTGAGATACTCTAGTGATATTGGAAAAGTTAATATGAATATTAAATCCATAAATAGGACTAATTTCCTTTAAATTTTAACAAATCTGAAAATGTTTTAAACCAAGTTGTTTATTCTATAGCTGTTAAAGCCTATCATTTCTTTCTGTAATCACTTAAACTATAGACTTTGGACATTTGACAGTGCTCTTTACATTTCCAAGTTAAATTTACAATGGTTTTGCTTTATGATTTCTGCCATTCTATAAGTAGAAAAGAGGGGGTGTGAATCATACCAGATCATAAGCATTCTGCTTCCAGGCTTTGTGATGAATTCCTTTATACAGTTCATACAATTCATTTTGTGTTGTTCCAGTTATTTTCGTGTCCCTCAGGAAAATAACTAAAAGTATAAACTTGAATTGTGGGAACTTTTCAAGGGTACTGATCTTCTGAGAGGACAGTTGGCATTTTGTTTTGCTTGATTCCCGGGTTACATATGTACATGTATCCTCATACTAATTATAGTTGCCATACCTATAGGTTTTAGGAACAACTAATGAGGATAAAGAATGTGCAGAAGTGCCTCTCTGAGGGTAAAACACAGTCCTTCATGTTTTAGAAATCCCTTCTCTACAAGGCACTAGGATACCTGTCTTCTTCATAAATAGTAAGAACAGAAATGCAGTAAGTAATCATTCAACTGTATTTTAGGTCACATAGGCTAAATTTCTTCTGCAGTTGTTCTGTAAGAAATTGTACCTATAAGTGCAAAACAACAAATCTATAAATGCATTTTTATCATTTGGCATGCACAATGAAGACGAATCTTACCTTTGTAGTGTTTCCTACCAAGAAACAATAATAAAACCATTTTAAAATATTTTGAGACATCAGAGTCTTGCTCTGCAACTCAGGACAGAGCAATCATGATCATAGCTCAGAGCAACCATGATCGTAGCTCACTGCATCCTCAAATTCCTGGGCTCAAGTGATCCTCCCACCCCAGTCTCCCTAGTAGCTAGTACTGCAGGCATGCATCACCATGCCTGGCTGATTTTTTTTTTTTTAATTTTGTGTAAAGGCAGGATCTGGACTGTGTTGCCCCAGCTGGTCTCTAATGCCTGGCCTCATGTGATCCTCCCACCTATGCCTCCCAAGGTACTGGGATTACAAGTGTGAACCCCTGCACCCTGCCTAAAAATGGATTTTAAAATGGGTTGAAAAGTCTTTGGACATTACAGATTACTACCTAAGATGGTAGAAAATGCCATGAAGGTATTATCTGCAACAATTTTTAGCCTTAATTTTCTTGAAATATTTCTCCAGTGGTAGTATAATAAATGTGTATAACAATGTTTCAGTTCTGAGAGCTTACTTTGTTATTGTTATTTACTTTAAAAAGCCCATTTACAGAATATATTAAAATATATTGAACCTGTGACCAGTCTGCCCTGTTTAAGAGATAGTTTCCTGCAGAGAAGAGAGGTGGCACTGCATTCCCAACAGACTTCTTACCTAAAAACTGGCAAAGAAGTTCCTTAGGGATAGCATCAAGGTTATTGAGAAGGAAGGCTAAAGAAACTAACTTCCTGGAAGGTTGCTATGAGAGATTTTAGGACTTTTTATTCTACAGCTGTATTGGCAACTGATAGATAGAATAGGGTATAAAACTCAAGGAAAAAAAAGGTTAAAATTGTTCAACTGTGTTAAATGAGGCTGTTGAGCAGCTTTTGAGTGGAGTAATTAAATTATCTCCATTTTAATGTGTTGTTCTGAGGTGGCCTTGGAAGAGTTCACCAAACTTGACCAATTTATTTAGGAGCTAAAATGTTAGTTACAGAAAACCTAGAGTTTTTCCTCCAATTATTGAGAGCCTACTCTGTGCCACGCAGGGAAGACACACTTCTTGTTCTCTTGAAGTCATTCTAGAGGGGGAAGAAAGACAGAAACAAGTAAAGGCAATAAAGATTATTTCAGGTTGTGAAAATAAAAGAAAATCTGACAATAAAATAAAAGTATGTAATAGTGACCAGGTAGTAACATTAGATAAAGTCAGGGAAAACCTCTTTTGAGAAGGATATTTGAGCTGCAGCATGAATGACAAGAGTTGCCCATCTGAAGATCTGAACAGTAGCATTCCACACACAAGAAACCATAAGCACTAAGGTCTTCAGCCACACAAATTTTTGGTCTGTTTGAGCAGTAGAAAAGAAAGTGTGATAGAGCTGTGGCAAGTGAGGATGAGAGTGGTGCCATGATGAGTTCTGAGAAGTAGAGGGAGGAAGGATCGGGATTAGGTAGCTTATCGAATGAAATTCGGAATCTATTCTAAAGAATAGAAGAAGTCATTGAAAAAAGTTTTAAGGACAAGAATAATGTGATATACATTTTTAAGACAGTCACTCTGGCCATTTTATGAGCGACTTAGGGAGCAAGAGAGAAAGTAGTGAGACACGTTGGGAAGCTTTTGCTACAATCTAAGCAAGAGATGATGGTAGCTTGAACTATGATGGAGACAGTAGAGATTAAAAATTGCAGATGGATTTTGGAAGTATAGCCCAGAGTACTCACCAGTTGGATGTGGTATAAGAGAAAAGGAAAAAACAATATTTTTCATTATTTCTTTCTCACTCAATTTTCTTGTCCTTATTACTGTTAAAAGTATATTTTAATAGCATGTTAAATAACAATCTTAAATGTTCATTTTGTTTAAATATACCTTTTGTTTTTAACCTTTGGGATTTGGGGATGGTAGTATTTCTTAGATTGGAGGATGGTAATTCTTAGATGGAATTGTAAGTTCTGAGAAATAACTTCCGGTTAATGGGTCCTAATGAAACTAATAAGGAATACTGTTGTAGGCAAGTGACTTATTTCTGGGCTCTAATGCTGTACTGTCGAATATGGCAGCCACTAGCTACATATAGCTATTTAAATTTTAAATAAATGAAATTAAAGATCTCATTAGTTCCACTAGCCACATTTCAAGTGCTCAATAGGCACACGTGGCTAGTGACTACTATATTGTATAGCATAGAACAGGAAATTTCCATTTATAGAAGAAATCTCAACTGGACAACACATCTCTAAACTGTTTGTGTTCGTTTGACTTGGCTATGACTCTTCAGTAGCATTTTTAAGGAAAGGAAATAATGTTATTCAAAGAGTATAATGTGGATGTTAAAACATGATATCGAAAGTGGACTAAGAAGAATAGAACTGGCTAGAGAGAATTTCATGCATTAATGGTGGATTATTTTAGCTTTTATTAATTTAAAAAAGGAAAAAAAATTATACTATGATCTTTTATGGCATTGAAAAAGATTTTAATGTTTTTAAAAGCATCTTTTTGAAGAACCAAGTTCTTTTATATTTTCTGTTTTCATAACTAATTCTTCTTAGCGGTAATAACTCTAATATAAGGTGACTCTAGTTTACATTTTTCCATTGTCCCTATGTATTAGATTAAAGAAATGATTTTGGACCCTCTAGAATGAAAAGAAACTTACCATAGTTACTACCATAGATGAAGTTCCCCAATTCTGACCCACAGAAGAGAGAACAAGTTCATCAGGCCTGATATCTCAAGCATTGGGTCACAGTTGTGCTGAACACTCCCAACAGGAGTCTGAGAAGAAGAATAAGACAATCAAAAATCGTGATGGTTTTTTAATTCATAAGAAAATTCCTATGCAGCATAGAGAACAAGATATCTCATTTCAGTGGAATTTTAATACGCTTTTTTTTTTTTGAGACGGAGTCTCGCTCTGTTGCCAGGCTGGAGTGCAGTGGTGCGATCTCAGCCCACTGCAACCTACAACTCCCTGGTTCAAGCTATCCTGCCTCAGCCTCCCGAGTACCTGGGATTACAGGTACGCTCCACCACGCCCAGCTAATTTTTGTATTTTTAGTATGCAGTTTCACCATGTTGGCCAGGATGGTCTCGATCTCTTGACCTCATGATCCACCCACCTTGGCCTCCTAAAGTGCTGAGATTACAGGCAGGAGCCACCGCATCTGGCTTTAATATACATATTTAAGTTATACATTTGTATTTTCTGTTTCCATAGCTAATTAGACTTAGCTGTATTAACTCTAATATAAGGTAGCTGCATTCTTCGGTTTTCCACTGGTCCGACTTACTACATCAAAGAAATAATTGAGAATGGGATTTTTAGTTTTCTAGGAATATATGTTGTTTTAGAGGGATTCCTAATGTAAAATGTAACTGAAAACTGGTTTGCACCCGAAATTTGTGGTGTGTGAGATGTAGCTAAATAGACTTTAATTTTTTTTTTTTTTATTGCATTTTAGGTTTGGGGGTACGTGTGAAGAACATGCAAGATTGTTGCATAGGTACACACGTGGCAGTGTGATTTGCTGCTTTCCTCCCCTTCACCTATATCTGGCATTTCTCCCCATGCTATCTCTCCCCACTCCCCACCCCCCACTGTCCCTCCCCTATTTCCCCCCAACAGACCCCAGTGTGTAGTGCTCCCCTCCCTGTGTCCATGTGTTCTCATTGTTCAACACCCACCTATGAGTGAGAACATACAGTGTTTGATTTTGTGTTCTTGTGTCAGTTTGCTGAGAATGATGGTTTCTAGGTTCATCCATGTCCCTACAAAGAACACAAACTCATCGTTTTTGATGGCTGCATAATATTCCATGCTGTATATGTGCCACATTTTCCCTGTCCTGTCTATCATCGATGGGCATTTGCGTTGGTTCCAGCTCTTTGCTATTGTAAACTGTGCTGCAATGAACATTCGTGTGCATGTGTCCTTATGGTAGAACGATTTATAATCCTTTGGATATATACCCAATAATGGGATTGCTGGGTCAAATAGAATTTCTATTTCTAGGTCCTTGAGGAATCGCCACACTGTCTTCCACAATGGTTGAACTAATTTACACTCCCACCAACAGCGTAAAAGTGTTCCTATTTCTCCACACCCTCTCCAACATCTGTTGTCTCCAGATTTTTTAATGATCGCCATTCTAACTGGTGTGAGATGGTATCTCAATGTAGTTTTGATTTGCATTTCTCTAATGACCAGTGATGGTCATTAGAGCATTTTTTCATATGTTTGCTGGCCTCATGTATGTCTTCTTTTGTAAAGTGTGTTTATATCCTTTGCCCACTTTTGAATGGGCTTGTTTGTTTTTTTCTTGTAAATCTGTTTTAGTTCTTTGTAAATTCTGGATATCAGCCCTTTGTCAGATGGGTAAACTGCAAAAATTTTTTCCCATTCTGTTGTTTGCCGATTCACTCTAATGACTGTTCCTTTTGCTGTGCAGAAGCTGTGGAGTTTGATTAGGTCCCATTTGTCTATTTTGGCTTTTGTTGCCAATGCATTTGGTGTTTTGGTTATGAAGTCCTTGCCTACACCTATGTCCTGAATGGCTTTGCCTAGATTTTCTTCTAGAGTTTTTATGCTGTTAGGTCTTATGTTTGTCTTTAATCCATCTGGAGTTAATTTTAGTGTAAGGTGTCAGGAAGGGGTCCAGTTTCTGCTTTCTGCATATGGCTAGCCAGTTTTCCCAACACCATTTATTAAACAGGGAATCCTTTCCCCATTGCTTGTTTTTGTCAGGTTTGTCAAAGATCGGATGGTTGTAGATATGCTGTGTTGCCTCCGAGGCCTCTGTTCTGTTCCATTGGTCTATGTGTCTGTTTTGGTACCAGTACCATGCGGGTTTTGATTACTGTAGACTTGTAGTATCGTTTGAAGTCCGGTAGTGTGATGCTTCCCGCTTTGTTCTTTTTGTTTAGAATTGAGTTGGCTATGCAGGCTCTCTTTTGGTTCCATATGAAATTTAAGGTGGCTTTTTCCAGTTCTGTGAAGAAGGTCATTGGTAGCTTGATGGGGATAGCGTTGAATCTGTAAATTACTTTGGGCAGTATGGCCATTTTCACGATATTGATTCTTCCTAACCATGAACATGGAATGTTTCTCCATCTGTTTGTGTCCTCTCTTATTTCGTTGAGCAGTGGTTTGTAGTTCTCCTTGAACAGGTCCTTTAGGTTCCTTGTTAATTGTATTCCTAGGTATTTTATTCTCTTTGTAGCAATTGTGAATGGCAGTTCGCTTTTGATTTGGCTCTCTTTAAGTTTGTTATTGGTGTATAGGAATGCTTGTGATTTTTGCACATTGATTTTGTATGCTGAGACTTTGCTGAAGTTGCTTGTCAGTTTCAGGAGATTTTGGGCTGAGACGATGGGGTCTTCTAGATATACAATCATGTGGTCTGTAGACGTTAATTTTTATTATGAACTAAGGTAAATATACTATTCAACAAATATTTTTGAATGCCAGACCCTGTTTTAGTATTTGGAGACAGAGCAACAATCAAAAGGCCCTGCCATCATAGAGCTTTTTCTTGTGGAAAAGAAGACAGAAAACACATTAAGTGAAATTATAGTATCTCAGTTGGTAATATATGCTACAAAGAAATATAAAGCAGTGAAGGGAGATGGGAATGGTGGACTTAGGAGTGTTGTTATTTAAAATAGGGAAGTTAAGGAGTGTCTCAACTGCTGAAGTGGTATTTGAAGATAGAGAGTGAACAAGCCATGTGCCTCTTTGGGGCACGTGATTCCAGACAGCAGTAGCAGTAAGTGGAGTAGCTCTGCAGTGCAAGTACAGCTGGCATGTTTTAGAGCCAGCATGGTGAAAACCATTATCCTAAGCTAACACAGAAACAGAAAACCAAATACCGCATGTTCTCACTTACAAGTGGGAGGTAAACATTGAGTACACATGGTAATAAAAATAGAAACAATAGATACTGGTAAATACATGAGTGGAGATGGAGGCAGGAGGGTATGGGTTGGACACTATGCTCACTACCTGAGTGATAGATTCATTTATACCTCAGACCTCAGCATCACACAATATACCTTTGTAACAAACCTGTACATGTACCTCCTGATTCTAAAATAAAAGTTATTTTAATTTTTTAAAAAGAAATAGAACATTACCAGAACCCTAGAAGCTCCCCTTGTGCCCCCTACCACTTACCACTCCCTTACCTCAAAGGTAACCATTATCCTAACTGCTAATACCATGATTTAGTTTTACCTCTTTTTTACTATCAGTGAGATTATACAGTATATTTTCTTTAGAGTCTGACTGCTTTTGCTCAATGTTGTATGTCTGAGACCTCACCATTATGGTTGTTAATTTTCCTTGATGAATAGACCATAATTTATCCTATTGCTGACTGACATTTGAATTGTTTCCAATTTTCATATTTAATGAGCATTGTTGCTATCTATATACATATGTGTGCACTTCTTTTTGATGCATTAATGTAGACATTCATGTTGGACTTATACTCTAGGAATGAAATTTCTGGATCATAACATATACATATGCTCAGCTTTAATAGAAATAACCAAAAAGCTTTTTAGGATGGGTTGTCCATTTGATATTCTAGTCAGTAATATATATGAGTTCCAGTTTTGCCAGTCTTACTAACGTGTTAGCAAGTGTCAGTGTTTTTAATTCAAGTGTATTATATTGTACTTTTAATTTGTATTTCTCCAATAACTTTTTACATGTCCTAAATAAGACCTTTGATAGTTGTGGTTATTACAAAATTCTCCCCCTTTCATTATATGAAGGATTTTTTAATATTCAGAAGTTTTTAATTTAAAAAAAAATCCAGTTTATCATTTTGTTCCTTTATGGGTAGAGATTTTTGTGATCTACTGAAACAAAAATTTTGTTAGAAAAAAATCTGCAAAGTCAAGAAAATTACTCTCTTATATCACCATTTAGAAGCTTTATTATTTTATGCTCTACCTAGTAATAAATTCTTATGAAGGGTGAAAAAAGAAAAAGACACAGCATGGAAAACAATGAGATGTCAAAGAGGTCAGCCAGGTAAGGGGGAAAGTGATACGGAAATCTGTAGGCACTTGTGAGGCTTTTGTAAGGACTTTGACTTTTTTTACTCTTAGATGAGGTACCGTCAGAGGGTTTTGAGCTAAGAAGTGATGTGATCTGACATTTCAAAAGGATCCGTCTGGATACTGTGTTGGGAATAGCTTGTAGTAGGGCAAGGGTAGAAGCAAAGAGCAGAGTTAGGAGGTTGTTGGAATAATCTAGGCAAGAAGTAATGGTGGCTTGGACCAGGCGTAAGCAGCAAAAGTGATGAGTAATCTGATTCTGTATTCATTTTGTTTTTGTTTTTTTGGAGATGGAGTCTAATTCTGTTCTTCAGGCTGGAGCACAGTGGCACTATCTTGGTTCACTGCAACGTCCACCTCCAAGTTCAAGCGATTCTTCTGCCTCAGTCTCCTGAGTAGCTGGGACTACAGGCGCACACCACCATGTTTAACTAATTTTTGTATTTTTAGTAAAGACGGGGTTTCACCATGTTGCCCAGGTGGTCTCAAACTCCTGAGCTCAGGCAATCCACCTACCTCAGCCTCCCAAAGTGCTGAGATTATAGGCGTGAGCCACTGCGCCCAGCCTGTATTTTTATCTGAACGTTTTCTAGAAGTGGAATAGAGTACAAAAAGTTAGATATGATGTTCTAACATTACAATGCCCTTCTAATTGCTATTCCCTAAATATGCCTAAAAATACTTTTCTCCTTTTTGGTTGTTCTTATCGTGTGTGTGTGTGTGTGTGTGTGTGTGTGATTTGTACTCTCAAAAAAACAGCTAGAGTTTGGATACAGTTAATTTCCTGAAAACATAATTTACCTTTGGTGTTTAACACCTTTACCACCAAATACTCCTACACCACCAAGTAGTGCCCTCCTGTTCATATAGCGTTACATAAATTTGGGTTAGTCTATTTAATTGCCCCCAGAAACTTCCTGGTCTTTCTTACTGTGGTCATTTGAAATTTTCATTTTTCTTCTTTTTTCTCTTTCACTTTTATGCTTTGTATAAACTCATTACTCAGTGAAATTTGCCTAGGTCTAACCTTCATATGAGCTATGGATTTATATGAAGGCCATATGTGGTAGGACTGAGCAGAAAGAAAGAAGCCAGTGGTACTCCCCATGATAATTTTTCCCTCCTTTTGCATCCAAATCACTGGTCTAATCACCTGTGACACTAGGCAGAGGTAAATATGTTTTTCCACACAAATGCTCATCATGTATACTCCTTAAGTTGACCCAAAAAAGGGAGGAAATGAGGGCCAAGTTGGGCTACCTTTTAATCTGGTTTGTTGCTGTTAACTTCAAAAATGAATCCTACTTTTCAAATCCTCAAAAGGACAATTTTTGTTCAAAGAAAAGAAGAAACATAGTCACCTGAGGCAAGAGTCTTTGATCTTAACCCCACCTTCTCAAGCCACAAACCTTCATAACAATGTCCTATTAAAATCCACACATATACCACAGGAGTCACACCAGGGTCACAGGGCTGGGTAAAGCCATTCATAGTGCCAGGCTTCAGAGGGCTGAATAGATGTGTTCTTGACATCCCCTAAAATCCTAAACTAACTTTCCTATATTAACAGCAGTCAGCAACTCTAGGAGTTAGGCTTCTTTATTATTTATATTTTACAGATGGTGGAACTGAAGCACAGAGTAGTTAAGTGAAATTATTAGGGTTACACAATTAGAGAAGTGATTGCCTTGTTTTCTAATTTTACTTGTGAAATTTTTAACACACACAAAAACTAGGCACATGAACCCCCATTAATACCATCACTCAGATTCAGTAATTTAAAGATTTTACCACATTTGCTTGCTTTCTTCTTTACTAAAGAATTTTAAACCAAATCCCAGATATCATTACCATTTTACCTTACACACTAAAAGTATGCAGCTCTTAAAATTACGGACATTTCTTGCCAGATATAGGTGATGGGGATGGAGGCAGCAAACCACATTGCCATGTATGTACCTGTGCAACGATCCTGCGTGTTCTTCACATGTACCCCAGAACCTAAAGTGCAATAAAATTAAATTAAATTAAATTTAAAAAATATCGGCATTTCTATATATAACCACAATACCATTGATAACAGAGTTATCAGTAATTCCTTAGTATCATCTGATTTTTAAAAACAAGCTTATTTTTAAAATCTTTATTTCTACTCCAAGATCTAATAAGCCCATGGATATGTACAACGTAACCTGTAACTTTTCATGTCATTGTCACACAATATATATATTTTAGTAATTAAATAGGCAAAGAGTAAGAGAGCAGTCTGTAGGCTGTTTCTAAGTTGTAAGTGCTTAAGGATGTGCTTTAGCTCTAGATCTGGTACTCTTTACTTTTAAAAATACTGTTAAAGAACAAAATTAACTAGAAGAAATTCATTCATATGACCTTATGCACGCTTTAGAAAGATTATCAAGCACTGTGTTTATGATTTTGTGATATTTCACAACACACTTTAGGATTTACATAGGGACTAGTAAATAGGCTATATCCTATTAATATTACCTTAGGAATCAAAGTACATTAATTTGAAGAATTAAGATGAAAGGAAAACTTTCTAGCCAACTGTAATATTTTTCTAGTATTTTTTGTTACATCTCTTTTAAGCAAGTGTTATTTGTGGATATTCTGCAGGAAATAGCCCTGTTGATTTCTTGAGTTCACTTGCTATTCAACAATAAACAAATGAATGAGTAAATAAATTAAACTCAGGTTACTGAGTTCACCTTAATTAAAAGGATTATGTGGCACAATTCCCTTATTTATTCTGGTATAGTCTCCTGGCCTCAAAATGAGGCATCTGTTTATTACTGCAGCTCAGTAGGTTCTATTCCAGTATTGCTGCCTGGATGTTCTTTTCAGGCTCTTTTTTACCATCTGAAACAATAATGAGCCACCTGGAGGCTATATGCAGTTTCCTTGGCCTTACCATGTGGTCTGTAATCTAATTTCAAAACAATATATTTGAAAGCTGCCATTGAGTTGTCATTTTTTTTGGTTTTTCTAATTAATTATTGTTTTCCATGTCACTTAATAAATTTTCATTTTGAATTGAAAAATAAGTATCTTAAAGCTTTTTTTTCAAATGTTCATCTTATACTGCTCTAAAATATGTGAGCTATAATTTTTCCTATCACTTGAATGAAACCATTGTATTCAAGTACCTGATTTAATTATAAGAAACATCACTAAGTGGAAGTTAAAACCTCAATTCTCTACCTTGCTGTACTTTAACTAGTGTTGTAATCTGTGACAAGTCACTTCAATTTCTTCATCTACAACAGGAGAGGAATGAATTTGATAATCCCACAAATCTTCCTGGCTTTAAAAGTATCTCTCTCATTACATATGTAGAGAAAGTTTGTGCATGTATTGTGTATCATACTGTAGAGGGATTATTACCATTTCATTGCTGCAATTAGAATTATCATTCAGTGTCCCTTGAATGGCATATTTCTAACATTGCTAGAACATTTTAAATTACTGTATGGCTGGAACTATTCCAGAGAGTATCTTTACATTAACTTGTTAAATTTTACTGTGATGCAGTTTGTTAATTTTTTAAATGATTTTAAAGTAAATTAAGTTCTTGTGAACTTAAAGACTATGTAAAGCTAATTTAACATTTTTTCTGAATTCTTAAGTAATATATGTTTGTAATAATAGAAAATTTGAAAATTTAAAAAAAAAAAAAGTTCACCAGATGTGATCACTGGTAAAATGTGATGCATCCTTCTGCAAAATTGGAGTAACAGTCTGTGTATGGTTTTATACTTTTTCCATTAATTATATCATGCATTTTTTCACATAATCAAAAATCCTGTCATAAGGGCAAGATGGCAGAGTAGGAAGTCCTCGCGTTTGCTCTCTCATAGAAACATCAAGATAACAATACTCATACTAAAATACCTTTATAAAATATGCAGAATCCAGTTAAATCATTTGTAGCACCCCAGCCAAGTACATAACTGAGAAAATTCACACCATGATGGGTAAGAAGAGCAAATTCACTTTGCCCACATCAGCTTCTCCCCCAAACGAGCTTAGTTCAGAGCCAAGAGGATCACCCATGACTTCTCCCACATTGGGAAAGGAAAGCATGGAGCGTGCACTTGGCCATCTGGCCTCCTGGCATTTCAGTGCACCTCTGCCAATTTCTGTCTCGCCTCATATCCAGTGCTGAAAAACTGTTAGAGCCCAGACACCTGGAACAACTGAAAACAAAAGAAGAGTGAGTGGCCCCCTACAGCTGGCACTGTTCTGCAGGATTGGGGAAAGGCTCAGAACAGAGGTTTTCTCTTTAAGAGGAAAATTAAGTGAGCCTTGTCTATAGCCTTTAGTGTGGTACCCAAAGAGCTGGTTTCCATCTCAATTCATGCCACACACTAAAGGACTGATGGAGCCTGGATGCCTGGGACAGCTAGGAATAAAGAGAAACAGGTAGGTGCCCCCTACAGCAAACACTACTCTGTGAGACAGTTTCTTCAAAGGTACAGACAACAATGCAACCATATAAGAAACATGGAAAATCAAGAAAACATGACACAATCTAAGGAAAAAAATAATTCTTTAGTAATCAGTTTGAATAAAAACAAAATGTGGATGTATTAATTACCTGCAAAGAATTTAAGTTAATCCTCTTTTTTTTTTTTTTAATTGTACTTTAAGCTCTGGGGTACATGTGAACATCCCACAGGGTTATTGCACAGGTACACACATGCTATGGTGGTTTGTAGTCTCTGTCCCCTCATCGCCTACATCAGGCATTTCTCTCAGTGTTTTCCCTCCCCTGCTTCCCCACCCCCTGCTGTCCCTCCACTAGCCCCCCACCCCCCAGCATACCCCAGTGTGTGATGTTCCCTTTCCTATGCCTATGTGTTCTTGTCGTTCAACACCCGCCTATGAGTGAGAACATGCAGTGTTTGGTTTTCTGTTCTTGTGTCAGTTTGCTGCAAATGATGGTTTCCAGATTCATCCATGTCCCTACAAAGGACATGAACTCATCATTTTTTTATGGCTGCATAGTATTCCATGGTGTATATTTTCTTTGTCCAGTCTGTCATTGATGGGCATTTGGGTTGGCTCCGTCTTTACTATTGTAAACAATGCCACAATGAGCATACGTGTGCATGTGTCTTTATAATAGAACGATTTCTAATCCTTTGGGTATATACTCAGTAATGGGATTGCTGGGTCAAATGGAGTTTCTATTTCTAGATCCTTGAGGAATCGCCACAATGTCTTCCACAATGGTTGAACTAATTTACACTCCCACCAACAGTGCAAAAGTGTTCCTTTTCCTCCATATCCTCTCCAGCATGTTGTCTCCAGATTTTTTAATGAACGCCATTCTAACTGGCGTGAGATGGTATCTCAATGCAGTTTTGATTTGCATTTCTCTAATGGCCAGTGATGATGAGCATTTTTTTTATGTTTGCTGGCCCCCTAAATGTCTTCTTTTGAGTGTCTGTTCATATGCTTCACCCACATTTTGATGGGTTGTGTGTGTTTTTCTTGTAAATCTGCTTTAGTTCTTTGTAGATTCTGGATAGTAGCCCTTTGTCAGATGGGTAGATTGCAAAAATTTTTTGCCCATTCTGTTGGTTGCCATTTCACTCAAATGATAGTGTCTTTTGCTCTGCAGAAACTCTTAAGTTTAATTAGATACTATTTGTCTATTTTGACTTTTGTTGTCATTGCTACTGGCGTTTTAGTCATTAAGTCCTTGCCTGTGCCTATGTCCTGAATGCTATTGCCTAGGTGTTCTTCTAGGGTTTTAATGGTGTTAGGTCTTAGGTTTAAATCTTTAATCCATTTGGAGTTAATTTTAGTGTAAGGTGTAAGGAAGGAATCCAGTTTCTGTTTTCTTCATATGCCTAGACAGTTTTCCCAACACCATTTATTGAACAGGGAATCCTTTCCCCATTGCCTGTTTTTGTCAGGTTTGTCAAAGATCAGATAGTTGTAGATGTGTTGCTTCCGGAACCTCTGTTCTGTTGCATTGGTCTATATCTCTCTTTTGGTACCCGTACCATGCTGTTTTGATTACCGTAGCCTTGTAGTGTAACTTGAAGTGAGGTAGCCTGATGCCTCCAGCTTTGTTCTTTTTTCTTAGGATTATTTTGGCTATGTGGGCTCTCTTTTGGTTCCACATGAAGTTCGAAGTGGTTTTTTCCAGTTCTGTGAAGAAGGTTGATGGTAGCTTGAAGGGGATAGCATTGAATCTGTAAATTACCTTGGGCAATATGGCCATTTTCACTCTATTGATTCTTCCTAACCATGAGCATGGGATGTTTTTCCATCTCTTTGAGTCCTCTCTTATTTCCTTGAGCAGTGGTTTGCAGTTCTCCTTGAAGAGGTCTTTAACATCCTTTATTAGTTGTATTCCTAGGTATTTTATTCTCTTTGTAGCAATTGTGAATGGGAGTTCACTCATGAACTGGCTCTGTCTGTTATTGATGTATAAGGATATTTGCAGTTTCTGCACATTGATTTTGTATGCTGAGACTTTGCTGAAGTTGCTTATCAGCTTAAGGAAGTTTTGGGCTGAGATGATAGGGTTTTCTAAATATACGATCATATCGTCTGCAAATAAAGACACTTTCACTTCCTCTTTTCCTAATTAAATACTCCTTATTTCTTTTTCTTGCCTGATTGCTCTGGCTAGAACTTCCAATACTAGGTTCAATAGGAATGGTGAGAGAGGTCATCCTTGTCTAGTGCCAGATTTCAAAGGGAATGCTTCCAGTTTTTGCCCATTCATTATGATATTGGCTGTGGGTTTGTTGTAAATAACTTTTATTATTTTGAGATATGTTCCGTCGATACCTAGTTTATTGAGAGTTTTTAGCATAAAGTGCTGTTGAATTTTGTCGAAGGCCTTCTTTGCATCTATTGAGATAATCATGAGGTTTTTGTCTTTGGTTCTGTTTATGTGGTGAATTACATTTATAGACTTGCATATGTTGAACCAGCCTTGCATCCCCAGGATGAAGCCTACTTGATCGTGATGGATAAGCTTTTTGATGTGCCATTGCAGTTGGGTTGCCAGTATTTGATTGAAGATTTTTGCATCTATGTCCATCATGGATATTGGCCTGAAGTTTTCTTTTTTTCTTGTGTCCCTGCCAGGTTTTGGTATCAGGATGATGTTGGTCTCATAAAATGAGTTAGAGAGGATTCCCTCTTTTTGTATTGTTTGGAATAATTTCAGAAGGAATGGTACCAGCTCCTCTTTGTTTGTCTGGTAGAATTCGGCTGTGAACCCGTCTGGACCTGGACTTTTTTTTGTTGGTAGGCTATTACTGCCTCAACTTCAGACCTTGTTATTAGTCTGTTCAGGGTTTCAACCTCTTTCTGGTTTAATCTTGGGAGGGTGCAAGTGTCCAGGAATTTATCCATTTCTTCCAGATTTATTGGTTCATGTGCATAGAGCTGTTTGTAGTATTCTCTGCTGGTAGTTTATATTTCCAAGGAATCGGTGGTGATCTCCCCTTTATCATTTTTTATTGCATCTGTTCGAGTCTTCTCTCCTTTCTTTTTTATAATCTGGCTAGCAGTCTATTTTGTTGATCTTTTCAAAAAACCAGCTCCTGGATTTATTGATTTTTTGAAGCATTTTTTGTGTCTGTATCTCCTTCAGTTCTGCTCTGATCTAAGTTATTTCTTGTCTTCTGCTCGCTTTTGAATTTTTTTGATCTTGCTCCTCTAGGTCTTTCATTTTGATGATAGGGTGTCAATTTTAGATCTTTCCTCACTTCTCATGTGGGCATTTATTGCTATAAATTTCCCTCTGGACACTGCTTTAAATGTGTGCCAGAGATTCTGGTACATTGTGTATTCATTCTCATTGATTTCGAAGAACATCTTCATTTCTGCCTTCATTTCGTTGTTTATCCGTGTAACATTCAGGAGCAAGTTGTTCAGTTTCCATGTAGTTGTGCAGTTTTGAGTAAGTTTCTTAATCCTCAGTTCTAATTTGATTGCACTGTGGTCTGAGATACTGTTTATGATTTACATTCTATTGCATTTGCCGAGGAGTGATTTCCTTCCAATTATGTGGTCAATTTTAGAGTAAGTGCAATGTAGTGCTGAGAATGTATATTCTGTGGATGTGGGTTGGAGAGTTCTGTAGATGTCTATTAGGTCCACTTGGTTCAGATCTGCATTCAAGTCCTAGATATCCTTGTTGATTTTCTGTCTCATTGATCTCTCTAATATTGATAGTGGAGTGTTAAAGTCTCCCACTCTTATTGTGCAGGAGTCTAAGTCTTTTTGTAGGTCATTAACAACTTGCTTTATGTATCTGGGTGCTCCTGTATTAGGTGCGTATATATTTAGGATTGTTAGCTCTTCTTGTTGCATCGATCCTTTTACTATTATGTAATGCCCTTCTTTGTCTCTTTTAATCTTTGCTCATTTAAAGACCATTTTATCAGAGACTATGATTGTAACCCCTGCTTTTTTTTGCTCTTCATTTGCTTGGTATATCTTCTTCCATTCCTTTATTTTGAGTCCGTGTGTGTCTTTGCACATGAGATGGGTCTCCTGAATACAGCACACCGATGGGTCTTGACCCTTTATCCAACTTGCCAGTCTGTCTTTGATTGGAGCATTTAGACCATTTACATTTAACATTAATATTACCGTATTTGAATTTGATCCTGCCGTTTTGTTACTGGTTGACTGTTTTGCCCATTAGTTGATGCAGTTTCTTCATTGTGTTGTTGGTCTTTACCATTTGGTCCATTTTTGGAGTGGCTGGTTCTGGTTGTTCCTTTCCATGTTTAGTACTTCCTTCAGGAGCTCTTGTAGGGCAAGCCTGGTGGTGACGAAATCTCTCATCAATTGCTTGTCTGTAAAGCATTTTATTTCTCCTTCACTTAGGAAGCGTAGTTTGGCTGGATATGAAATTCTGGGTTGAAAGTTCTTTTCTTTAAGGATGTTGAATATAGGCTCCCACTCTCTTCTGGCTTGTAGGGTTTCTGCCAGGAGATTCACTATGAGTCTGTTGGGCTTCCCTATGTGGGTGACCCAGCCTTTCTCTCTGGCTGCTCTTAGCATTTTTTCCTTCATTTCAACCCTGGTGAATCTGACGATTATGTGCCTTGGAGTTGCTCTTCTTGAGGAGTATCATTGTGTTGTTCTCTGTATTTCCTATATTTGAATGTTGGCCTGCCTTGCTAGATTGGGGAAGTTCTCCTGGACAATATCCTGAAGAGTGTTTTTCAGTTTGGATTCATTCTCCCCATCACATTCAGGTACACTGATTAAGTGTAGATTAGGTCTATTCACATAATCCCGTATTTCTTGAAGGCTTTGTTCATTTCTTATCACTCTTTTTTCTCTAATATTGTCTTCTCGTTGTATTTCATTGGGTTAATCTAATATCCTTTCTTCTGCTTAATTGATTCGGTTATTGAAACTTGTATATGCCTCATGAAGTTCTCGTGCTATGTTTTTCAGCTCCATCAAGTTGTTTATATTCTTCTCTAAGCTAGTTATTCTAGTTAACATTTTGTCTAACCCTTTTTCAAAGTTTTTAGTTTCTTTGCATTGGGTTAGTACATGTTCTCTTAGCTCAGAGAAATTTGTTATTACCTACCTTCTGAAGCCTGCGTCTGTCAATTCGTCAAACTCATTCTCCATCCTGTTTTGCTCCCTTGCTGGTGAGGAGTTATGGTCCCTTGGTGGAGAGGCATTCTGGTCTTTAATAATGTTGTCCTTTTTGCACTGGTTTCTTCCCATCATCATGAATTTATCTACCTTTGATCTTTGAGGTTAGTGATTTTGGATGGGATCTCTGAGTGATGTCCTTTCTGTTAAAGTTGAAGCTATTTCTCCTGTATGAGGTGTTTTTTTTGGTTATGCAGTTGTCAGGAAGCTGCTTGATGACGCAGTCTGTCACTTGTCTGCCTGCAGAGGTGCTGCTGGGCTGCCTCGGGCTTAGCCCAGCTGCTGGGTAATCTTTCTCTGGGTTTTGTTTACACAGGTGAGGTTAGACCCACCTTCCCAATGGTGGGCATCCTTCTTCCCACAGAACTCGATTGTCCCGGGTTGAGTTCAGACTGATGTGCTGGCTGCAAAACTCTAGCGAGAGGGCTTCAGTTTGCTGGACTTTATGAGGGTGGGACCTGCCAAGCCATATCACCTGTGTCCCTGCTTTCAACTCTCCCCCTTTCTGGGGGACAGGTAGTTTGATCCCGCAAGCATTGTCATCATTAGTCAAAACTTCCACGCAGGTCTGTGCCAACAACTGGTGGCACCAGGCTGGCCGAAGCTGTCACTCAGATCTGTGTTGATAGCTCACACTTTTCAGCCCAGCGACGTTCTCCTGTGCTGTGGGTTGCAGAGGCCATGGGAGAAGCACAATATCTGAACCGGAGTGCCAAGGGGGTATGGTCCTCAATCCTCTGGGCCAGTTGCACTTCCCGAGTGAGGGAGTACCCCACCCTGCTTTGGTTAGCCCAATTTGGGCTACTACCTCCAGCTTCAGTTCACCCTTTTTGGGCTATTCCCGCTGTTCGACCAGTCCCATTGAAATGAACCTGGTACCTCATTTGGGAATGTGGAAATCACTCACCTTATGGGTCTCTCTCACTGGGAACTGCTCTCCAGAGTTCTTCCTATTTGACCATCTTGGCGGAAGTCCTAAATTAATCCTCTTAAGCTCACTGAGTTACATGAAAACACTGGTAGAAAACTAAATGAAATCAGGAAAACAATACATGAGCAAAGTAAGGATATTAACAAAGAGAAACAGTGAAAAAGAAATACTCGTGCTCAAGAATACAGTAACTGAACTGAAAAATTCACTACAGGAGTTCAACAAGCAGCTGACTTGATCAAGCAGAAGAAAGAATCAGTTAACTTGAAAACAGGTCATTTGAAATTACCAAGTTAGCAGAGCAAAATAAAAAGAATAAAAAGGAGTGAAGCCATGGAACTCTATCAAGCAAAGATAAGCAATAGACAATCCAGAAGTAGAAAAGGATCAGAAAGCTGTTTCAAGAAATAATGAGTGAAAATTCCCCAAATCTGGTGAGAGAAATTATATCCAGATTCATGAAGCCCAAAGAATACCAAACAGGATGAACCCAAAATGGTCTACATCAACACATATTATAATCAAATTGTCAAAAATCAAAGACAAAAGGTAAGTGAGATAAGTGGCGAAAGGAAAGAAAAAAAATAACCTGTCAACCAACAATATTATACTCAGCAAAGCTATCCCTCAGAAATGGAGAGAAAGATTTTCCCAGATAAACAAAAGCTAAAGGAGTTTATTACTATTAGAACTGCCTTACAAGAAATGCTAATGGGAGTTCTTCAACATGAAACAAAGAAATAATAAATAACACAAAGCACATGACAGTAAAAAACGTACTAGCAAATATATAAACAAATAGAGAATAATATTGTACTACTGGTTAATAAATCTCTGTAACTCTGATATAAATGTTAAAAGCCAACAGTATTAGACTGGACATGGTGGCTCACACCTGTAATCCCAGCACTTTGGGAGGCCAATGCGGGGAGATCATCTGAGGTCAGGAGTTCGAGACCAACCTGGCCAACATGGTGAAACCCCATCTCTACTAAAAACATAAAAATTAGCCAGGCATGGTGGCAGGTGCCTGTTATCCCAGCTACTTGGGAGGGTGAGGCAGGAAAATCACTTGAACTGAGTAGGTAGAGGTTGCAGTGAGCTGAGATCATACCACTGCACTCCAGCCTGGGCAACAGAGCAAGACTGCCTCAAAAAAAAAAAAAAAAAAAGAAAGCCAACAGTATTGAGAATAATCCAATAATTAATTAGTAGATATGTAATATTAAAATTAGAAAAATCAGTAGCAAAGTATGCAAGAGTAAATGTGTATAGTTTTACATACAATTATACTGTTATGTTAAAATGCACTGTTATATATATAAGATCATTAATGTAAGCCACATGATAATCATAAAGCAAAAACACGTACAGCCATACCTTGTTTTATTCTCACTTTATTGCACTTCACAGATACTGTGTTTTTACAAATTAAGGTTGTGGCAACCCTGCATCACGCAACTATATTGGCACCATTTGTCCAATATCATGTGCTCACATTGTGTTTCTTGTTATATCTTTGTTGTTGTTGCTCTTGTTTTCTAGAAACAGTGTCTTGCTGTGACACCCAGGGTGGAGTGCAGTGGCATGATCATGGCTAATGGCAACCTCAACTGCTGGACTAAAGAGATCCTCACCTTGGCCTCACAGAGTGCTTGGACTATAGATGTAAGCCACCACACTGAGCCCACTCCTGTTATATGTGATATGATCTGTTATCAGTAACCTGTGATGTTACTATTGTAATCACATTGGTACACCATGAACCACACCTATAGAAAATAGTTAATTTAATTGATAACTGTTGTGTGTGTTCTGACTACTGACTGGCCCTTCCCCCATTTCTTGCCCTCTCTTTGAGCCGCCCAAATCCCTAAGACATAATAATATTGAAATTAGACCAGTTGGCCAGCACAGTGGCTCACACCTGTAATCCCAGCACTTTCGAAGACCAAGGCAGGAAGATCACTTGCACTCAGGAGTTTAAGGCCAGCCTGGTGAGCATATAGACCCCATCTCTACAAAATAATTTAAAATTAGCTGGGCATAATGGCGAACACCTGTGTTGCCATCTACTTGACAGGCTGAGGTGGGAAGATCACTGGAATGTGGGAAATCAGGGCTACAGTGAGCTGTGATTATACCACTGCACTCCAGCCTGGGCAACAGAGCAAGACCCTGTCTCAAAAAAAGAAAGAAAAAATTAGGACTACTAGTAACTCTACAATGACCTCTAAGTGTTCAGTGAAAGGAAGAGTCTCATGTCTCTCATTTCAAGCCAAAAGCTAGAAATGATTAAGCTTCATAAGGAAAGCATTTCAAGAGCCCAGATAGGCCAAAAGATAGGCCTCTTGTACCAAATAGGCAAGTTGTGAATGCAAAGGAAAAGTTTTTGAAAGAAAGTGTAAGTGCTACTCCATCTATCACATGAGTGATAAGAAAGGGAAATGGCCTTATTGCTGATAAAGTTTTGGTGGTCTGGATAGAAGATGAAACTAGCCACAACATTCCCTTAATCCAAAGTCTAATCCAGAGCAAGGCTCTAATGCTCTAAGTCTGTGAGGCTGAGAGAGGTGAGGAAGCTGCAGGAGAAGAAGTTTGAAGTTAGTAGAGTTGGTTCATGAGATTTAAAGAAAAAAGTTATCTCTATAAAAATGCAAGCTGAATCAGCAGGTGCTTTTGTGGAAGCTGCAGATCTAGCTAAGGTCATTGATGAATGTAGTTACAGTAAACAACAGATTTTTCAGTGTATACAAAACAGCTTTCTAGTCCAAGAAGATACCATCTAGGACTTTGATAGCTAGAGACAAGCCAGTACCTGACTTTAAAGCTTCAAAGGGCAGGCTGGCTCTCATTAGAAGTTAATGCATCTCATCGCTTTTAAGTTGAAGACAGTGTTCATTTGCCATTCCAAAAATCCTAGGGCCCTTAAGAATTATGCTAAATCTACTCTGCCTGTGCTCCATAAGTGGATCAAGCAAGTGTAGATGATAGCACATCTGTATACATCATGATTTACTGAATATTTTAAGCCCACTGTGGAGAGCTACTGCCTTCAACAAGATTCCTTTTAAACTTACATCTCATTGACAGTGTACGTGGACACTTGAGCTCTGGTGCAGATGAACCAAGAGATTCATGTTGTTTTCATGCTTCTGAACACATCTGTTCTGCAGCCCATGGATCCAAGAATTAATTTTTATTTTCAAGTCTTATTATTTAAGGAATACATTTTATAAGACTATAGCCACCATAGATAGTGATTTCTCTGGTGGATTTGGGAAAAGTAAACTGAAAACCTTCTAAATAATTCACCCATTCTAGATGCCACTCAGAACATTCATGATTCATGGGAATAGATATCAACATTAACAGGACTTTGTAAGAGGCTAATTCCAGCATTCATGGATCATTTGAGGGGTTCAAGACTTCAGTGGAGGAAGTCACTGTAGATGGGGTGGAATTTGCAAGAGAACTAGAATTGGAAGTAGAGCCTGAAGATTTGACTAAATTGCTGCAATCTTATCATAAAACTGGAATGCTTAAGAAGTTGCTTTTTATAGATGAGCAAAGAAAGTGTTTTTTGAGAACAGAATCTACTTCTAATTAAGATACTATGAATATTGTTGAAATTATAACAACAAAGGCTTTAGAATATTCCATAAACTTAGCTGATAAAGTAACAGCAGAGTTTAAGGGGGTTGAGTCAAATTTATAAAAACAGTCTCTACTGTGGATAAAAAGCTGTTAAGCCAACATAGCATGCTACAGAGGAATCTTTCATGAAAGGAAGAGTCAACAGATGGAACAAACTTCATTGTCTTAATTTAAGAAATTGTAACAGTCACTCAAACCTTCAATAACTATCACCCTGATTAGTGAGCAGCCATCCGATACTGGGGCAAGACATTCTATCAGCCAAAGATTACAACTTGCCGAAGGCTCAGGTGACAGTTAGCATTTTTTAGCAATAAAATATTTTTTAGTTAAGATATGTGTATTGCTTTTTTAGATATAATGCTGTTGCAAACCTAATAAAAACGACATAATAGTGTAAACATTACTTTTATATTAACTTGAAAAAAAATTATGTGACCCTTTATTTCAATATTCACTTTATTGTAGTGGTCTGGAAGTGAACCTGCAATATCTCCAAGTTATGCCTGTAGTATATAAACAAAAGGTAAACACATAGCACTACAAAAAAAATTATCAAATCACAAAGGAAGACAGCAAGAGAAGAAAGGAATGAAAAAAGTACAAAAACAATGACAATAGTAAGTCTTTACCTATTATTACTTTAAATGTAAATAGATTAAATTCCATTATCAAAAGTCATTGAGAGGCTGAATGAATTAAAAAACAGGATCCAACCATGTGCTGCCTATAAGAGACTCAGCTTTAAGGACAGATAGAGGGTGAAAGTGGTGGAATCAGAAAAGATATTCCATCAAATAGTAATTAAAGGAGAGCAGGAGTGCCCATACTTACATCTTAGAAAATAGACTGTAAGTCAAAAACACACAAGAGACAAGATCGTTATAGAATGATAAAAGGGACAATCAGAAAGATATAACAATTATAAATATATATATGCATCCAGTATCTGGGTACCTAAATATAGAAAGCCAATGTTAATATACCTGAAGAGAGAAATAAACAACAATACAATAATAATAGAAGACATGAAGACACCACTCTCAAGAGTGGATAAATCATCTAGACAGAAAATCAGTGAGGTAACACTGGATTTTAACCAAACTATGGGCCAAATGGACCTAACAGACATATACAGAACATTCCATCCAACAGCAGCAGAATACACATTCTTCTCAAGCATACATGGAACATTTTCCAGGATAAATGACATGTTAGGCTACAAAACAAGTCTTAAGAGGATTGAAATCATGTCAGATATGTTTTCTGATGACAATAATATAAAACTAGAAATCAATAAAAGGAAAATTTACAAATATGTGGAAATTAAACATGGACAATCAATGTTGTGGAAACAAATATGTGGAAATTAAACATTGACAATATCTTAAATAAGATATTGAAGTCAAATAATATCTTGATACAAATAAAAATAAAAACACAACTTACAAAAACTTATAGCAAGTGGCAAAAGCAGTACTAAGAGGAAAATGTATAGCAAAAACTAGCCTCTTAAGAAAGAAGAAAAATTTCATACAACTTAACTTTAAACCCTAAGGAATTAGAAAAACAACATTCAAAGCCCAAAGTTAGCAGAAGAAAGGAAATAATAAAATTAGAGCAGAATTTAGTAAAATACAGACTATAAGAAGTAGTAGGAAGAACTAACAAAGCTGGGAGTTGCTTTTTGAAAAGATAAAATTGACAAACCTTTAAGAAAAAAGACTTGAAAGAGGAGACATTATAGCTGATGCCACAGAAATACAATAAGATTATAGGAGACTCCTGTGAGCCTTCATTTCCAACAAATTGGATAATCTACAAGAGTGAATAAATTTCTAGAAACATAAACCTTCCAAAACTGAATGATGAAGGAAATATAAAATATCATCAGACCAATAACAAGTGAGAGTGAATCTGTAATTTTTAAAAACCTCCCCCCATAAAAGGAAAGGCCAGGACCAGATGGCTTCACGGGTGAATTCTATCAAACATTTAAAGAAGAATTAGTGCCAGTCCTTCTTGAACTCTTCCAAAAAGTTGAGGAAGAGGAAATACTTCTAAACTCATTTTATGTGGCAAGCATTACTGTGATACCAAAGCCAGACAAGAACACTAACAATAAAATTATAGGTCAGTGTCTCTGATGAACATAGATACCAAAATCCTCAACAAATACTAGCACACCAAATTCAGCAGCACATTAAAAGGATCATACGTCATAATCAAGTGGGATTTATCCCTGGAATGAAAGCATGGTTCACCATATGCCACATCAATAAGTACAATATACCACATTGTAACAGAATGAAGGATAAAAATCATGACCATGTCAATAGATGCAGAAAAAGCATTTGACAAAATTCAACATCCTTTCATGATAAAGCACTCAAAAAATTAACCATAGAAGGAATGTATCTCAACATAAAAAGTCCATATGTGGCCATGTATGATAAGCCCACAGCTTAACATTATACTCAACAGTGAAAAACTGGAAGCTTTTCTTCTAAGATCAGGAACAAGATATGGATGCTTGCTCTTGCCACTTCTATTCAACATAGTATTGGAATACCCAGCCAGAGCAATTACAGAAGAAAAATAAAATTCATCCAAATCTGAAAAGAAAAAGTAAAACTGTCTGCAGATGATATGGCATCATATATAGAAAACACTAAAGACGCCATTAAAAAAAACTGTTAAAATCAGTAAACAAATTCAGCAAGGTTGGTGGATGCAAAATCAATATACAAAATCAGTTGGACTTCTACACATTCAATAAGAAAATTAAGAAAATCCCATTTACAGTAACATCAAAAAAATTAAAATATTTAGAGTTAAACTTAGCCAAAGAGGTAAAAGTCTTCTGTTTTACTGAAACACTGATGAAATAAATTAAAGCAGATACAAATAAATGGAAAAACATCTCATGTTCACGGTTGGAAGAAATAATATTGTTAAAATGTTGATACTACCCAAAGCAGTCTACAGATTCAATGCAATCTCTATTAAAATCTCAGTGGCATTTTTTTAACAGACATAGAAAAACAGTCCTAAAATTACTATGGAAACACATGAGACCCAGAGCAGTCTTGAAAAAGAACAAAGCTGGAGGCATCATACTTCCCAATTTCAAAATATATTACAAAGCTACAGTAATCAAAACAATATCACGCTTTCATCAAGATATATGTATAGACCAGTAGAGCAGAAGAGAGAGCCCAGAAATAAGCCCACTCATCTATGATTCACTGATCTTTAACAAAGCTACCAAGAACATAAAAGGGGGAAAGGATAAGTCTTTTCAACAAATGTGGTGTAAACTGGAAACCCACAGGCAAAAGAAGGAAATTGGATACTATCATAGGCCATGGACAGAAATCAAAGCAAAATGGATCAAAGACTTAAGTGTAAATTCTGAAACTGTAAAACTCCTCACAGAAAATGTAGGGGGAAAGCTTCTTGGCATTGGTCTTGGTGATGACTTTGTTGTTTGACACCAGAAACAAAGGCAACAGTACTAAAAATAGGCAAGTGGGACTACATCATAATAAAAGCTCTGTACAGAAAAACTATCAGCAAAATTAAAAAGCAAGCTGAAGAGGCCAAGGCAGGCAGATTGCTTGAGCCCATGAGCTTGAGACCAGCCTAGACAACATGATAAAACCCCATCTCTATAAGAAAATACAAAAAGTAGCTGGGCGTGGTAGCATGCATGTGTAGTCCCAGCTGCTTGGGAGGCCAAGGTGGGAGGATCTACTGAGCCCAGGAGATCAAGGCTACAGTGAGCCATGATTATGCCACTGCACTCCATCCTGGGAAATGGCAAGACCCTGTCTAAAAGAAAAAAAAAAAAAAGATAAAAGGAAGCCAAGGCGGGTAGATCACTTGAGGTCAGGAGTTCGAGACAAGTCTGGCTAATGTGATGAAACCCGTATCTACTAAAAAAAAAAAAAAAAAAAAAAAAAAAAAAAAAAAAAACAATTAGCCAGGCATGGTGGTGCCCACCTGTAATCCCAGCTACTCGTGGGGCACGCTAAGGCAGGAGAATCGCTTGAACCTGGGAGCCAGAGGTTGCATGCAGTGAGCCCACATGATGTCACTTCACTCCAGCCTGGAACAAAATGAGATTCCATGTCAAAACGGAGAGAAATAGAAGTTAAATATTAGCAAACTATCTATCAAGGTATGAGGTCAACATCCAAGTAAGTAACTCATACAACTCAATAGCAAAAAAAGAAATTTAACCTAATTTTAAAACAGGCAAAGATGAATAGACATTTTTCCAAAGAAGACATATGGTCTCCAGGTATATAGAAAGATGCTTGATATCATTAATCATGGAAATGCAGATCAAAACCACAGTGAGATGTCAACTCACATCTTAGCATGTCTGTTATCAAAAATAAATTTAAGGCCAGGCATGGTGGCTCACACCTGTAATCCCAGCAATTTGGGAGGCTGAGATGGGCAGATTGCTTGAGTCCAGGAGTTCAAGACCAGCCTGGCCAACATGGCAAAACCCTGTCTCTGCTAAAAATACAAAAAAAACTGGCCAGGCATAGTGGCGCACACCTGTAATCCCAGCTGATTAGGAGGCTGAGGTGAGAGAATCACCTGAGCCTGGGATGTTGAGGCTACAGTGAGCTGAGATGGCGCCACTGCACTCCAGCCTGGCAACCAGAGTGAGACCCTATCTCTAAATAAATACATGTTTGTGAGGTTGGAGAAAAATTGGAGCTTTTATACAACTGTTTGTGGGAATGTAAAATGGTGCAGCCACTAGGGAAAGCAGTATGGCAGTTCATCAAAAAATAGTACTGCTGTATGATCCAATAATGGAATATTTCTGGATATGTATACAAAAGGATTGTAATCAGGATCACAAAGATACCTGTACCCCCATGTTCACTGCACCATTATTCACATTAGCCAATATAAGGAAATAACCCAAATGTCTGTCAAAAGATGAATAAAGAAAATGTGATATATACATGCAATGGAATAATATTCAGTCTTAAAAAAAAAAAGAGAGAAATCCTACTATATGAAACAACCTGGATGAACCCACAGGACATTATGTTACATGAAATATGCCAGTCACAGAAGGACAAATCATGACTCCACTTATGTGAGGTGTCTAAAATAGTCAAACTCACTGAAGCAGAGAATAAAATGGTGATTGCTGGGGCTGTATGGAGGGAAAAATGGAAAGTTGTTAATGAGTATAAAATTTCTGTTCTGCAAGATGTAAAAGTTCTAGAGATCTGTTGTACAGCATAGTACCTATAGTTAACCATATGGTATTGTGCACTTTAAAATATGTTAAGAGGATAGATCTCATGTTTTCTTACCACTAGTACATACACACACACATTTTAGGATGTGAGGGGTATGTTTAGTATCTTGATCATGGTGGTGATATCACAGGTTTCATGTATATGTCCAAATTCATCCAGATACATGTATTAAATGTGTACAATTTTGTATGTCAATTATACTTCAATAAAGCTTTAAAAAAAAAAAAAGAATTGTGGCAAAGAATTAGATGGCCCAGGCGTGGTAGCTCACACCTGTAATCCCAGCACTTCAGGAGGCTGAGACAGGTGGATCACTCTGAGGTGGGGAATTTGAGACCAGCTTGACCAACATGGAGAAACCCTGTCTCTACTAAAAATAGAAAATTAGTGGGGCATGGTGGCACATGCCTGTAATCCCAGCTACTCTAGAGGCTGAGGCAGGAGAATCGTTTGAACCCAGGAGGCAGAGGTTGCAGTGAGCTGAGATTGAGCCATTGCACTCCAGCCTGGGCAACAAGAGGGAGACTCCGTTTCAAAAAAAAAAAAAAGAATTAGGTGGTTATAGGGTAAGTGTCCATCAAAATATAGGAAGACGATGCCTCAAAAGGTGAATACAGCATTCCAGCTTGTCCAAATAAAGACAAGTATATTGGGCTATCAGAACTTGATGTCATTAAATGTCTGAAGCCATAAGCCTTCCTTCCATTTAATCCTGATAGTCAAGCAACCTTAAGACAATTTGCCTTGCCTTGTACATTTCTTTAGGAAAACCTAAAGAAAGAGAATGGGTTGATACAGTCATTCAGTACAAATCTCTGTTGCACAAGATAATTGTTTTTTCCTCGTAATTTTGGTCTCCTGTGAGTTGACTTAGCAGAATTAGTCTTCATGCTTCTAAATAATTTGTGGTGACTAAAATTTATATGCTGTAAAACCAAGGAGAATAGATTATATTGTGGTTATTCACCAAGATAAGACACTGTATTAAATTTTTTGAAAACTGTCCACTTGGCTTTCTGCATGGGCAATGAAATGGAGGCCACTAGCTTAAGTGAAAAAACTCAGAAAGAGAAATAACACACGTTTTCACTTGTAAGTGGGAGCTCAATAATGTCTACATGTAGACTGAATGATAGACAATGGAAACTCCAAAAGGTGGGAGGATGGGAGCCGGGTAAGAGATTAGAAATTAACTTTTGGTCCTACAATGTACATCATTTGGGTAATGGTTACACTAAAACCCCAGACTTCACCACTACACAATATACCTGTGTAACAAAAGTGCACTTGTACCCCTAAATTTATAAAAATAAAAATGCTTATTTTACAAATAAGAAAACTAACTCAGAGAACTATTGCATTTTGAACATTTAATTTCCTATTCAGTGTTCTTTTATCTCCTTTCATTTCTTACAGGCAGCCCCTTGAAAATGTAAATAATATTCTTGCTAATTATAATGCGATTTATGTTGATTGTCTGAATCAATGAGAGACACTAACTGCTTCATTCAAGCCAGCATTGTCAGTATATGAAAAAGAAAATAATTATAAATACTTACATGATTTGTGTCTAGCAGATGTAATGTTTAATATTTTTAACATCATATGTCAAGAAAAATTAACCTGTTACACTTTGAATTTGACAATGAGCATAACTCAGTGAATAGATTTCAAGTTAGTGAAAACTCTTGGATTGGGAAGGGTTAAGTAAGTTTGATTAAGAAAATAAAATGAATGGAAAAAATCTTTCATATGCAGTTTTCCAGTACTGGGAATTGTGATGTTCATTTGGTTAATACTGACTAGATTATTTCAGTGCATACAGAAGCACTGAGTCATGATCTGAATGATAAGGAGTTCTAGATTGCTGAGTAGCTGAGAAAATTCATTGTTGGTTGTCAATAAATTTTAAGTGCCTAGTACAATGACATTATAAGATTTTAGTCACAATTTAAAAGGGAAGTAGAGATTCATCAAATTCAAATAACAGCTTTGAGATAAATAAATTTGGAAGTATTTTATTAAACCCTACTTTTAATTTTAACTACTAGTAACCAAAATAGAGGTATAGTCACCATTGTACCAATAATTTCTTAAGTATCAACACTTTTCCCTATAAGTCTTTGTCATTAGCCATGAGAGTGAAAGGTTATTTTTCCCCTTTTATTTTTTAATTCATAAGATCTTCATACTCCATCACTAGGAGATAAGTGCTCTTTACCACATACAATACATAAAATAGTACATATTCAACCAGAGTACATTAAATGACCTTCTGTGTCCCCTTCTGTGACTTTGATAAGTAGGAATCGCTAATATTATAATTAAGGAAATTTTTTAACTAAATGGTTGAAATAGTACAAAAGGGGGAGATTAAGGAGAGTAGACAAAAGGATGGATGTCTTGAAAATGTGGATAATCTATCTACATTGTATGTTGAGTGGCCCAATGGAAGGGGAAGAGAAAAGAAGGAATACCCAGACCTTGATGTAAGTGGTAGAGATTGGGAAAACTAAAAGAATGGAATAAACACCATCATAGTCATCTCAAATTTTGTGAGCATGTTACAGGAAATAAGTAGAGAAAAGTTGCTGTTTGGGCAAGATACATAAACCATGGCTAAGTTCATTTTTCCCTGCCTCTATATATCTTTCTATTGCTCTTTCTTTGAAGAGATTGAGAAAAATGAGGATTCCTGCCTCTTGTGTGGGGATGTGCTTTTGAATCACTCATAGCTGGCAGGCTGCATTTTTTCAGGTGTGAGTAGAGACAACAGTGGAGATTAAATAGGGTATCTTCAAGATAAATGAGGTGCACTCAGTGGAAACTCAGAAATGACATCATAGGTGAAGAAACGTGAGATCATTGGCTATATTTATGAAGGATGGTTATCTTTGTGAGCTTGGGGATTTTTAAAAATTCTTGGAGGTGGGTTGTATTTGAGTTAACGGGAGGTATGGTAGAAAGAGTATGTTTCTCTGTATGTACTTGCTAATATCTGCAACACACGGCAGGATAATCAAGATGTGGTTTTTGTTGTAGGGCTTTTTTTAATTATATAAACAACATCTTCTCAACTCCTGCTGTTTCATAGTGAAAAACTAGTCACTCGCCTTAGAATTTAGATTGTTACATTTATAGCCAGAAAGGATGAAAATGGTATAGGCTTTCTGCTAACTATATTAATCATAAGAGCAGTGATATTAACTATATGCCTTGAATTACATTTCTGTCAATGACAGTATGTTTTTAAGTAAAGCTAACCAAAAACTGGCATAGGTACATTGCAGTATTCTTAAGAGCAGCACTGGCCATTAAAAATATAATACGGGTCAACTATGTAATACTAAATTTTCTAGTAGTGATATTGAGGATGCAAAAAGAAACAGGTGATATTAATTTTATTTTTTTAATATATATTTTATTGTATTTTAAGTTTTGGGGTATATGTGAAGAACATAAGATTGTTACATAGGTAAATACATGGCAATGTGGTTTGCTGCCTTCCTCCGCATCACCTATATCTGGTATTTCTCCCCATTTCTCCCTCCTCAACTCCCCACCCCGTGCTGTCCCTCCCCTAGTTCCCCCCCACAGACCCCAGAGTGTAGTGCTCCCCTCCCTGTGTCCATGTGTTCTCATTGTTCAACACCCGCCTATGAGTGAGAACATGCGGCGTTTGATTTTCTATTGTGTCAGTTTGCTGAGAATTATGGTTTCCAGGTTCAACCATATCCCTAGAAAGGACACACACTCATCGATTTATATAGCTGCATAGTATTCCATGGTGTATATGTGCCACATTTTCTCTGTCCAGTCTATCATCGATGGGCATTTGGGTTGGTTCCAAGTCTTTGCTATTGTAAACAGTGCTGCAGTGAACATTCGTGTGCATGTATCCTTATGATAGAATGATTTATAATCCTTTGGATATGTACCCAGTAATGGGATTGCTGGGTCAAATGAAATTTCTATTTCTAGGTCCTTGATGAATTGCCACACTATTTTCCACAATGTTTAAACTAATTTACACTCCCAAGAGTTTAAAGGTGTTCCTGTTTCTCCAAATCCTCTCCAGCATCTGTTGTCTCCATATGTTTTAATGATCGCCATTCTAACTGGCGTGAGATGGTATCTCAATGTAGTTTTGATTTGCATTTCTCTAATGACCAGTGATGATGAGCATTTTTTTCATGTTTGTTGGCCTCATATATATCTTCTTTTGTAAAATGTCTGTTCATATCCTTCGCCTACTTTTGAATGGGTTTGTTTTTTTCTTATAAATCTGTTTTAGTTCTTTGTAGATTCTGGATATTAGCCCTTCGTCAGATGGGTAGATTGCAAAAATTTTTTCCCATTCTGTTGGTTGCCGGTTCACTCTAATGATTCTTTCTTTTGCTACACAGAAGCTTTGGCGTTTGATTAGGTCCCATTTGTCTATGTTGGCTTTTGTTGCCAATGTTTTTGGTATTTTAGTCATGAAGTCCTTGCCTATGCCTATGTCCTGAATGGTTTTGCCTAGATTTTCTTCTAGGGTTTTTATGGTGTTAGGTCTTATGTTTAAGTATTTAATCCATCTGGAGTTAATTTTAGTGTAGGGTGTCAGGGAGGGGTCCAGTTTCTGCTTTCTGCACACTGCTAGCCAGTTTTCTCAACACCATTTATGAAACAGGGAATAATTTCCCCATTGCTTGTTTTCATCAGCTTTGTCAAAGATCAGATGGTTGTAGATGTGGGGTGTTGCCTTTGAGGCCTCTGTTCTGTTCCATTGGTCTGTATCTCTGTTTTGGTACCAGTACCATGCTGTTTTGATTACTGTAGCCTTGTAGTATAGTTTGAAGTCAGGTAGCTTGATGCTTCCAGCTTTGTTCTTTTTGCTTAGGATTGCCTTGGCTATGCGGGCTCTCTTTTGGTTCTATATGAAGTTTAAGGTGGTGGAAGAAGGTCATAGGCAGCTTGATGGGGATAGCATTGAATCTATAAATTACATTGGGCAGTAGGGCCATTTTCACCATATTGATTATTCCTAACCATGAGCATGGAATGTTTCTCCATCTGTTTGTGTCCTCTCTTATTTCATTGAGCAGTGGTTTGTAGTTCTCCTTGAAGAGGTCGTTTACATCCTTTGTTAGTTGTATTCCTAGGTATTTTATTCTCTTTGTAGCAATTGTGAATGGAAGTTCACTCTTGATTTGTCTCTCTTTAAGTCTGTTATTGGCGTATAGGAATCCTTGTGATTTTTGCACATTGATTTTGTATGCTGAGACTTTGCTGAAGTTGCTTATCAGTTTCAGGAGATTTTGGGATGAGACGATGGGGTCTTCTAGATATACAATCATGTCATCTGCAAATAGAGACAATTTGACTTCTTCCTTTCCTAATTGAATGCCTTTTATTTCTTTTTCTTGCCTGATTGCTCTGGATAGAACTTCCAGTACTATATTGAATAGGAGTGGTGACAGAGGGCATCCTTGTCTAGTGCCAGATTTCAAAGGGAATGCTTCCAGTTTTTGCCCATTCAGTATGATATTGGCTGTTGGTTTGTCATAAATAGCTTTTATTATTTTGAGATACGTTCTGTCAATACCTAGTTTATTGAAGGTTTTTAGCATAAAGGGCTGTTGAATTTTGTCAAAGGCCTTCTCTGCATCAATTGAGATAATTATGTGGTTTTTGTCTTTGGTTCTGTTTATGTGGTGAATTACATTTATAGACTTGCGTATGTTGAACCAGCCTTGCATCCCCAGGATGAATCCTACTTGATCATGATGGATAAGTTTTTTGATGTGCTGTTGCAATCGGCTTGCCAGTATTTTATTGAAGATTTTTGCATCTATGTTCATCATGGATATTGGCCTGTAGTTTTCTATTCTTGTTGAGTCTCTGCCGGGTTTTGGTATCAAGATGATGTTGGTCTCATAAAATGATTTGGGGAAGGATTCCCTCTTTTTGGATTATTTGGAATAGTTTCAGAAGGAATGGTCCCAGTTCCTCTTTGTATATCTGGTAGAATTCAGCTGTGAACCCATCTGGACCTGGACTTTTTTTGGGTGGTAGGCTCTTAATTGCTGCCTCGACGTCAGACCTTGTTATTGGTCTATTCAGGGTTTCAATTTCTTCCTGGTTTAGGCATGGGAGGAAGCAAGTGTCCAGGAATTTATCCATTTCTTCCAGGTTTTCTAGTTTATGGGCATAGAGTTGTTTGTAATAATCTCTGATGGTGGTTTGAATTTCTCTGGAATCTGTGGTGATATCCCCTTTATCATTTTTTATTGCATCTATTTGGTTATTCTCTCTTTTCTTTTTTATTAATCTGGCCAGTGGTCTGTCTATTTTGTTGATCTTTTCAAAAAACCAGCTCCTGGATTTATTGATTTTTTTTGAAGGGTTTTTCGTGTCTCTATCTCCTTCAGTTCTGCTCTGATCTTAGTTATTTCTTGTCTTCTGCTAGGTTTTGAGTTTTTTTGATCTTGCTCCTCTAGCTCTTTCAATTTTGATGATAGGGTGTCAATTTTAGTTCTCTCTTTGCTTCTCACATGGGCACTTATTGCTATATATTTTCCTCTAGAGACTGCTTTAAATGTGTCCCAGAGATTCTGGTATGTGGTGTCTTCATTCTCGTTGGTTTCGAAGAACATCTTTATTTCTGCCTTCATTTCATTGTTTATCCAGTCAACATTCAAGAGAAAGTTGTTCAGTTTCCATGAAGCTGTGCGGTTCTGGGTTGGTTTCTGAATTCTGAGTTCTAACTTGATTGCACTGTGGTCTGAGAGACTGTTTGTTATGGTTTTCGTTCTTTTGCATTTGCTGAGGAGTGATTTACTTCCAATTATGTGGTCAATTTTAGAGTAGGTGTGATGTGGTGCTGAGAAGAATGTATATTCTGTGGATTTGGGGTGGATAGTTCTGTAAATATCTATTAGGTTTGCTTGGCTCAGGTCTGAGTTCAAGTCCTGGATATCCTTGTTAATTGTCTGTCTGGTTGATCTGTCTAATATTGACAATGGTGTGTTAAAGTCTCCCACTATTATTGTGTGGGAGTCTAAGTCTCTTTGTAAGTCTTTAAAAACTTGCCTTATGTGTCTGGGTGCTGCTGTATTAGGTGCATATATATTTAGGATCGTTAGCTCTTCTTGTTGCATTGATCCTTTTACCATTATGTAATGTCTTTGTCTCTTTTGATCTTTGTTGCTTTAAAGTCTATTTTATCAGAGATGAGAATTGCAACTCTTGCTTCTTTTTGCTCTCCATTTGCTTGGTCAATCTTCCTCCATCCCTTTATTTTGAGCCTTTGTGTATCCTTGCATGTGAGACAGGTTTCCTGGATACAGCACACTGATGGGTTTTGGCTTTTTATCCAATTTGCCAGTCTGTGTCTTTTGATTGGGGCATTTAGTCCATTTACATTTAGGGTTAATATTGTTATGTGTGAATTTGATACTGCCATTTTGATGCTAGCCGGCTGTTTTGCCCATTGGTTGATGCAAATTCTTCATTGTGTTGATGCTCTTTACCATTTGGTATGTTTTTGGAGTGGCTGGTACTGGTTGTTCTTTTCTATGTGTAGTGCCTCTTTCAGGAGCTCTTGTAAAGCAGGTCTGGTGGTGATGAAATCTCTGAGTACTTGCTTGTTCACAAAGGATTTTATTTTTCCTTCACTTATGAAGCTTAGTTTGGCTGGATATGAAATTCTGGGTTGAAAGTTCTTTTCTTTAAGGATGTTGAATATCGCCCCCCACTCTCTTCTGGCTTGCAGGGTTTCTGCTGAGAGATCTGCTGTGAGTCTGATGGGCTTCCTTTTGTGGGTAACCCGACCTTTCTCTCTGGCTGCCCTTAGCATTTTCTTCTTCATTTCAACCCTGGTGAATCTGATGATTATGTGCCTTGGGGTTGCTTTTCTTGAGGAATATCTTTGTGGTATTCTCTGTATTTCCTGGACTCGAATATTGGCCTGCCTTGCTAGGTTGGGGAAGTTTTCCTGGATAATATCCTGAAGAGTATTTTCCAGCTTGGATTCATCCTCTTTGTCACATTCAGGTACACCTATCAAATGTAGATTAGGTCTTTTCACATAGTCCCATATTTCTTGTTGACTTTGTTCATTCCTTTTTACCCTGTTTTCTCTAATCTTGCCTTGTCATTTTATTTCATTGAGTTGATCTTCGACCTCTGATATCCTTTCTTCTGCTTGGTCAATTTGGCTGTTGAAACTTGTGCATGCTTCGCGAAGTTCTCGTGTTGTGTTTTTCAGCTCCATCAATTCACTTACATTCCTCTCTAAGTTGTCCATTCTCGTTAGCAATTTCATCAAATCTTTTTTCAAGGTTCTTAGTTTCTTTGCATTGGGTTAGAACATGTTCTTTTAGCTCACGGAAGTTTCTTATTACCCACTTTCTGATGGCTGATTCTGTCATTTCATCACACTCATTCTCCATCCAGTCTTGTTCCCTTGCTGGTGAGGAGTTGTGCTCCCTTGTAGGAGGAGAGGTGTTCTGGTTTCGGGTCTTTTCATCCTTTTTGCACTGGTTTCTTCCCATCTTTGTGGATTTATCCACCTGTCGACTTTGTAGTTGTTGACTTTCTGATTGGGTCTCTGAGTGGCTGTCCTGTTTGTTGATGATGAAGTTATTTCTGTTTCTTAGTTTTCCTTTTAACTGTCTGGCCTCTCTACTGTAGGACTGCTGAGGTCCACTCCAGGCCCTGCTTGCCTGGGGATCACTTGCAGCAGCTGCCGAACAGTAAAGGTTGCTACCAGTTTATTATTCTGCTTTGTCCCAGAAGGATACCTGCCAAATGTCAGTCTGAGCTCTCCTTTATGAGGTGACTCTTTGGATATACGGGGGTCGGGAGCTGCTTGAGGAAACAGTCCTTTATATTAGCTCAGGTGCTGAGCTGTGAGCCCCGTTGTTCATTCAGAGCTGCTCCGCAGGTAAGTTTAAGTCTGCAGCAGCAGAACTCATAAACCTCTTTTTTTTCCCAGGTGTTCTCTCCTGGGGAGTTAAGGCTTTATGAGTTTCCGCTGTGCTGCTGCCTGTTTTTTTTTTTCTTCAGGGCTGCCCTGCCCATAAGGAGGCAGCCTAGTCACTCTCAGCCTGCAGAGGCGTCGCTGAGCTGCTGTGGGCTCCGCCCAGCTGCCGTGTGAACTTCCCTGCAGTCCTGTTTATATGGGTGTAGTTAGAACTGCCTCAGGAATGGTCGCCCACCTCTGTAATGACGGACTCTCTCTGTAATGGCAGGTTGCCTCGGCAACAGCAGGCTGCCCCAGGAATGGCGGACTGTCTCTGTAGTGGTAGAGTGCCTCCGTGATGGCGGACGCCCCTCCCCCACAGAGCTGGACCATCCCGGGTTCAGCTGTGCTTGCTGTGAAAGTCTCAACCCAGAGCGTTTCCAATTGCTGTTTTTTTGTTTTTGTTTTTGTTTTTGTTTTTGTGGGGGTGGGACCAGCCGGGCCTGATCACCTGGCTCCCTGCCTCGGAGCCTTATGTTTTTTAGTTGAACGGTCAGCTCTCTACCAGGTGACCTGGCCGCCTGTTGAATAGGCGCCGAGATCTATGTGATTTCCCATGTGGCAACCCACTGCGCCGGCTGAAACCACGGCTCTGAGATTCGTGGCGCTTTTTTGCCCAGGAATCTCCTGGCCTGGCTCCCTGTTTCGGCTCTCCTTGCTGGCTAAGAGGGGATACAGTCTCATTTACTCTGCACTGGGATCTGCTGCACCAGGGCACAGGCAAAACAGCCGCACCGGCCAACACAGCTGCCCTGGCGACCCGTGGGGCTCCTCCACCTGGGAATCTCCTGGTCTGTGGGCAGTAAAAATCCATCTGGAAATGTGGCGTCCACTCACCCTCTGTGCTTTCACTCGGACCTGGAATCCTGAGCTGCTCCTAACCGGCTATCTTGGATCTCTCTCCCTACTGTATTTTCTTTAGTAGTATTATATTTTACTTTCAGCTCTTACGTTAGGTGGATAATCGATTTTCGTTTTTCTATATGGTATGGGCTGAGGATCCAATCGCCCCAACTCTTTTTTTAAAACTATTCTTTTTCTGTGGAATTGACTTTCCACCTTTGTCAAAAATGTGAATTTTCATTTTATTTCTCATATTTTAGACGTGATGTGGACACAAAGACCATATAGGCATGATTCTGTTTCTGAATTCTGTTACAGTAATCTGTTTATCTGTGTTTAAGCCAGTAATGCTACCCTGTCTTCAGTCTGTGGCTTTATAAGTTTAGACATCACATAGTGTAAGTAATCTAACTTTGTTCTTTTCTAAATTGTTTTGCTATGCTGGTTTATTTGCTTTTTCTTATAAATTTTATAAATGAGCTGCTGGGTTTTTATTAGGATTGTGTTCAGTCTGTTGATTAATTTGGGGAGATTTGACATGTTAACAGTATTGAATCTTCCAACCAACAGACATGGCATTCCGTTTACTTAGATCTTGTTTGATTTTATTTCAACCGTGTTTTATAATTTTCATTGTATAGGACCTATACTTTTGTTCAGTTTATTTCTAAATATTTTGTATTTTTGATACTACTATAAATCGTTCTTTTTTCAATTTTAATTTCCAGGTGTTCATTGCTAGCATACAGAAACACAGTTTTTGTTGTTGCTGTTGTTGTTGTTGACATGGAATTTCACTCTGTCGCCAGGCTGGAATGCAGTGGCACGATCTTGGCTCACTGCAATGTCCACCTCCCAGGTTCAAGCCATTCTCCTGCCTCACCTCTCAAGTAGCTGGGACTGCAGGCACTTGCCACCACACCCAGCTAATTTTTCTATTTTTAGTAGAGATGGAAATTAGATTATTTCCATTAGTAACCCCTCTGATGTTTTCCTTGATATGTTCTACATTAGCTGTTTTATAACCTTTTCATATTAACTACTTAGATTTCACCATGTTGGCCAGATGGTCTCAATCTCTTAAACTCATGATCTACCCACCTGGGCCTCCCAAAGTGCTGGGATTACAGGCGTTTACCACCACATCCAGCCTACAATTGATTTTTATATATTGATTGACCTTGTATTCTGTGACCTTACTAAACTCACTAACCTTACTAAACTCAGAGGTTTTTTTAGATTTTTAGAATTTTTGTATAAATGATCATGTAATTAGCAAATAAGGATACTTCTGCTTCTTCCTTTCTAATCCATATTTATTGATGAATAGTTTTATAGAGTATAGTTTTAATAGCTGATTTAAGTTCTTGCCCTAAGTCCTTCATTTGCCATTTCTGAGTATATTTCTGTTGATGGATTTTTCTCCTAGTTGTGAGCCATGTTTCCTTACCACTGTGTGGACTCCACTGCTTTCCAGTGGTACTCTCTTCAGTTGTAGTTTTGCCCCACACGTGTACAGATCATTACTCAGCCAATCAAGTCTTTGCAAATCTGTGAAGCTCTCTCTGTACAGTTTCTTTGTTTCTGGTACACTGCCCTAAAATTCTAGCCTGCCAACTCCCCAAAGACTACCAGGCTATGTTGTAACCTGAAAACTCTCTCCAGGCCATAATCTGAGGCAATTATAGTGCACACCTTATTTTTTCCCCATCTTTCAGAATCACAGTCTATATTGCTTATTGTCTAGCGTCTGAAAACAATTATTTTATGTTTTTTCTAGTTTTATAGTTGTTTGCAGTGGGAAGGCAGTTTGACTGTTTAATTCTTTGTAGAGGAAGTAAAAGTCTCTTACATATGTATTTTAATACCAGCAGACAATGCTATGGATAGGTGATTGCAATGAATAGAAATTGAGTTGAAAAGAGAAAAATAATGAGTATGACTCTCCCCTCTCTGAATATTATTAAAAATTGAGTGTGATATATTTTTCTATTTTATATAAAACTTTATATTCTCCAAAGCCAATTATTCATTCTTTTAGAAGTCTTTAAATTTTTTCTTTTTAAGAAACAAATTAACCTCTTTATAATTCATGGATATGGTAACAACTTTAGAATAAGGAAAGGATAAGCTGGGTGTGGTGGCTCACGCCTGTAATCCCAGCACTTTGGGAGGCTGAGGTGGGTGGATCACGAGGTGATGAGTTCAACACCAGCCTGGCCAAGATGGTGAAACCCCGTCTGTACTAAAAACACAAAAATTAGCTGGGTGTGGTGGCAGGCGCCTGTGATCTCAGCTACTTGGGAGGCTGAGGCAGAGAACTGCTTGAACTCAGGAGGTAGAGATTGCAGTGAGCCGAGATCGCGCCATTGCACTCCAGCATGGGCGACTGAGCAAGACTCCGTCTCCAAAAAAAAAAAAAAAAAAAAAAAAGGATAAAAGGGAAAATACCTTAAAAGCAGACATAGTTATATATATTAGTAATATGTTCTTTGGAGTCCAATATGAAAGCCATTTTCACAAGAACAGTTTTAAGTCCTTTCTGTAATGGAAAAAAAATGTGGTTTTTTGTTTGATATCTGTCTTCGAAATGTTTTTTAAAATACATTTTAGAATCACATGTAAAGTTGATTAGATTTACTAGAGTGACTAAAACTTTTTAAAGGTCAAGAAAACTTAGATTATTTCCATTAGTAATCCCTCTGATGTTTTCCTTGACATGTTCTACATTAGATGTTTTATAACCTTTTCACATTGACTACTTGGATTCTTCATGTTTTTCCTCTCAACTTACGTGGGATGATCTTATATATTAATTTTTTTTTAACTGTAAGCATTTGTTACACATTTTTCTAGCAATGTTGGTTTGCCCTTTTTAGTGTGGTATGCTGTTGGATGTCAAGTTTTTCATTTTTATATAGTCAAAAATTTATCACTTTATAATTTATTGCTATTCTAGGTTTAGAAAGACTTGACTATCTTAAAGGCACCTCAAGTTCAACATGTGCAAAATAGTGCTCATTATCTACTCCACCACCATGCCTCCACACACACCCCCAAAAATTTTCCTGATTTTCATTTTCCCTATCCCAGTAAGAAAGAAGCTGTACCATATTTCCACAACCCAGAAAATTTAGGAGTTATTCTTGCCTACTCTCCCCTCAGCCCCCTATAGCTAATCTAGCACCTAAGTCCATTTTACCTCTTATATGTAGCTTTAGGCTGTCCATTTTCTCCACCTTTACCACCAAAAATCAAATTCAAAATGCCAGTATCTCCCATCTCTATTACTAAAATACTTTCTTAACTCATCTCTCTACTTTGGCTCTGCCTCCCTTCCACACTGTTCTAATACTGCAGTAACATTTTCTAATAAAATTTAATCATTTTATTCTTTTCTTAAAATGATTGTTGAGCAGCTTACAAAATTTTTACTTTGACATAGAACCCTGTCTACCTCTACATCATCATTTCATGTTTACTCACTCTCTCTGTACTCCAGTCACTCTGGATTCTTTTCAGCTCCCTTTGGTCTCTTCAAGTGCCGCAAATGCTTTTCCTTTTCCCTTTTCCCTGTAACACTGTCTCCCTACCTTCCTTCTCCTAGTTAACTTCCACTTATTCTTAAAATCCATTTTAATCAATTTAGAGACGCCTTCTCTGACTTACACAGTGTCAAATATGCCCATGATATGTAGCACCATGTACTTATCCTTCACAGCACTGAATCACTATTGTGTCTATAATATATAGCACAGTTCCTGGCACTTAGTAGACCCTTAGGGAATTGTTGGTTAAATGAATAAATGAATTAATGATTATTCCTCAAGCTAAATTTTAGAACGATTGGGCTTTTCAGTGAAATTAAGGTGATTAACTTGAGAAAATGTGACATACCATCAAGAAATTGTATTTTTCAGGCCAGACATGGTGGCTCATACCTGTAATCTCAGCACTTTGAGAGCCCACTGAGGGAGGATTGCTTGAGCCCAAAGTTCAAGCCCAGCCTGGGCAACATATCAAGACCTTATCTCTACAAAATATTTAAAATTATCCACATATGGTGGTACATGCCTGTGGTCCCAGCTACTCAGGAGGCTGAGCAGGGAGGATTGCTTAAGCCCAGGAGGATGAGGCTGCAGTGAGCCGTGATCATAACACTGCACTCCAACCTGAGCAACAGAGTGAGACACTGTCTCCAAAAAAATAAATAAATAAATAAATGGCATTTTTCATTTATTTAAATCTTGTATCACAGTTGTAGATAGTACATTTTTTATTAAAGTATTAAAGTTATCCCTAATTTTGTGTTATAAATGGAATCTCTAGTTCTTATTGGATTTGGGGTTTTATCTTTATCCAGTTTTTCTCCTATTTTATTTAGAATTTTACTATTAGGAACCTATATGTTTTATAACTAAAATTATCTAAAACCAAAATATTTTTATTTATTTATTTTTTTTTTTTTGAGGTAGAGTCTTGCTCTGTCACGCAGGCTGGAGTGCAGTGGCACAATGTTGGCTTACTGCAACCCCCTCCCAGTTTAAGCAATAATCATGCCTCAGCATCCCGAGCAGCTGGGATTACAGGCGTGTACCACCACACACAGCCAATTTTTGTATTTTCAGTAGAGAAGTTCTCACCATGTTGGCGAAGCTGGCCTTGAACTCCTGGCCTCGAACTCCTGGCCTCAAACAATCCACCCACCTCAGTCTTCAAAGGTGCCGGGACCACAGGCGTGAACCACTGCACCTGACCCTACAAAGTTTTCTACTTCCCTTCTTGATAACCTGTATGGTTTCATCATAAATCTGGAAGAGGTTCTCTTTAGATTTTAGTTAAGGAATGATATTTCTTACTGAGTAGATATCTTCAGGGCAGTGACCTACCAAGGAGCATCTAACATGTTGACTAAATTAACTGGTTTGAGAAATGTTTATATGGTAATTAACATCTCTGTAAAATTTAGAGTTTATACAGTTTGTCATAAGTCATTGTGTTATTTATACCTAAACCCTATAAGGTAAGTATTGTTATTACCGATGAAGAATTGAGTCTCAGGCACATTAAGAGATTTTTCCATAGTCATTATAATATGGAGTTTCTGAACCATCTTTATACCCCAGTCCTTGTTATTTAAAGCTTATGCCACTTCTGTATCATGTTGTTTTGTATGTATAAAGAAATCTGAATGTATGTATAAATCAGTCTGCAAGTATTTAACTGGATTCTGAGTTGTAAAATAGAAACCTTGTTAGAATATCCCTTTTGCATATTCTTATTTTTTATATTTATATTTTATGTATAAATTATTTAGAAAATAATTTTAAATGATTTTTTTTGTAGAAACCTTCAGAAGTTTAGTCTTTTTGGAGACATAAGCATTCTACAACAGCAAGGAAGTTTGTCAAATACATACCTCAGCAAGGTGGACCCTGATGGCAAAAAAATTAAACAGTAAGTTATATGGTTAGTGGAAAGGAGATTATACTAATAACAATTTGTTTCTTCTAAGAAATTATAAGATAGAAACAGAAGAGTAATGATTTTTTTTCTGAAAGGAACATAGGTCCTGGAAATGTTTTAACAGAAATACAGTGATCAGCATATGCCATTCCATCTCATAAATCATTAAGACAAATCAAAGAACTTAGTGGATAATTATTGCTATTTAAAATTATTTCTCTGCTTGCCTTTGCTATAACATAAATTATATGTCATCCTACTTTTCTACTAAATGTTTAAGTGGTGCTTTGCTTGGATGAGGAACATATTTGTATGTGTTTAATAGATCTATATGTTTAATATACCTTATTCATTATATTTTAATGTGAGTTTTAATGATGTTTACTGTGGGTTGAATAGAACTTAGCTAATGAGAAAAAACAGATCTCAAAATTGCATGCTTTTCATTGCCTGTTTTCAAAAGTCAGTGTTAAAAGATTAGAATTAAATGTTAATGGGATCACTGTTAATGGCATGTGTTTTCCTTGTAGAATTCAGCAACTGTTTGAAGAAATCCTGAGTAATAGTAGGCAAATGAAATGGCTGTCCTGTGGGTTTATGCTGGAAATAGTAACCCCAACATCACTGTCATCTCTCTCTAATGCTGTTGCCAACACCATGGAGCACCTGAGTTTACTGGACAATAATATTCCTGGTAACAGCACTCTTATTACTGCAGTTGAACTGGAGCGATTTGTCAATCTGCACTCACTTGCCTTGGATTTTTGTGACTTTACAGCTGAGATGGCAAGAGTCTTAACTGATAGCAACCATGTGCCTTTGCAGCGACTGTCTCTTCTGGTTCACAATGTTTCCGTAATGCACAAGTCTCTAGACAACATGCCAAATGATGAGCATTGGAAAGCCCTGTCACGAAAGAGCACCAGCCTTCGGGTCTATATAATGGCTTTTGATATCAAGAGTGAAGATATGTTAAAGATTTTGAAACCTAGTATACCACTAGAGAGGATTCATTTTGATAGCTATATTACTTGTGTTTCAGGGGCTATTGTTGATCTCATATCCAGGCAATATGACAAGTTCCTAACTCATTTTATTTTAATGAATGATGTGATTGACACGTCTGGTTTTCCAGATCTTAGTGACAACCGAAATGAAGATCCGTTGGTTTTATTAGCATGGAGGTGCACAAAGCTCTCTCTTCTGGCAATTCATGGTAGGTAATTTTGTTCATTATAATCTGATACTAGAATTACACCAAAAACATTTTATGCCAGTAAAGAGCTAGCACTGACCTTTATAGTATCAAGAAATCTTGTATCAAGCTGATGTACAGATTCTTATGCTTTTTAAAGTTTGCAAGATATAGCACTTACAAAAGGAAAATGATATTCAACCCTAAATATTCTGCTCCAGCTTCCCTGTTACTTTTTTGTCCATCATGTGAATGACAGTATTTCAAAAAAAATAATGAAATTAATTTAGCTAAGAAAACATACATACCTGTGGTAGATGTATTTTCTGTATATATATATATATCTGTGATATATTTTCTCTAATCACACAACCCCTTAAAAACATAGCACGGGGGAAGAGAATGTATTTCTTTCACGCTCACTACCTCATCATCTTTTAGATTCTTGGTATCAAAGTATTAATTTGTATACTTTTTTTAACGGTGGTTCCATTGACATGCTTTCATTTAATGTGGCCTGTTCTCATTTTGAGAGTTGGTATTCTGACAAATAAAAGAAATTTACTTCCTTTTCAGATACTTATAAGATAATTACAAAAGAGTCTACAAGAACGTCTTAAACTCTGTTATTAGCTCTCTTACTAGCACTGTTTCATTATTTTTTTTTAGTCTGCATTTGTGTTTGGGAATGTATGTCTTGCTTTTCAAGTCTTTGCTTTATGCCAGTCATCAGAGTTAGTAGAGAAGACTAGATCAGTATTGAAAGTGGTAAACACAATGCAGTAAAGAAATATCAGGTTATTTAAAACTTAATTTAATGCCAGTCTTCATAAAGCCTTTTTCTTCTTTAAGCTAAAGGTCCTCCCATTTGTTCCCCTTTATTCCTTCCCAAAAGTAGTTATTATTCTGAAGTTGGTGCATATAATTCCCATGACTGTTTTACAATTTACATATTTGCTACTGACAATTAACAGGTTACCTTTAAAAAGTGTCACTTTGTAACTAACTTTTTGAAGCATTATATATCATTTTTCACAAATGAAAAATACCAGTTTATAACATGTTAACTGATAGATGTATATATGAACTAAAAATGTTATCCTTATGGTACATCATTACCCAAAGCTATAAAATTTATTTGTATATACTTTAAACTTTAAATGTCTATTTTACTGAATGAAGTAGTATCACAAAGCATTAGATCACCTGCCAGTTCACCACCTACAGTGGCATTGTTGAACATAGTATCAAACTTCTAGCCTTTTTTTTTTTTCTGGGATATACAATCATGTTTCCTTTTCCAATTTCAATATATTTCTAAAGGAAAGAGACCAAAATGGTGAGATAGAAATTTGAAGCTTCTCTAGAAGTTTTGAATGAGGAAAAGACAAACTTAACAGAGAGAAAAGGAAATGACAGTGTTGTCTTTTTTTTACTTTTCAGGTTACACCGTCTGGGCACACAACCTCATTGCCATTGCTCGTCTTCGGGGCTCTGATCTGAAAGTGCTCGAAGTCACTGAAGAAAGCATTGATTTTGACCAAGGTGAACTGGCCGACCAGGATGTAGATCCAGTGCATAACCTTATTGAGCAGGTATCCCTGGGCCTGGGTCAACCTTGGCACGCAGTCATGGACATCGAATCACTCAGTGTCTTCACTGAACCAAATCGTCATTTTTACAGAGAGATGCAAAGCTTCAGTGAAGACATTTAGCTTTTTTTTAATGTAGAATTCCTGTGGTTACATATGCAAGTAGGGTCCTATTACGTTTTTTTTTTTTCAGGAGTATGAATTAATCCTTTTGTGCTGTGTTTAATCAATATTAGCTTTATAGAATTATATATGTATATTCTACTTCTTGATCAAAGAACGTAGTCGGGTATTGGTTTAGAAGTTCAAAGTGACAATGTATAGGGCTTTCACGGTTAATGGACTTGTTACCAAACCTTAAAGATACACAGCCGAAGACTGTCTGAGGTTGCTGGCTAACTTTATTTTTCACTGAGTTACTCTGCTTTTTTGACGTTTTTATTCTTTGTGTGTCAGAGTTCAGAGCTCAGGAGCCAAAATATTTTTATACATATATAGATATATATCCATAGCCTGGTAGATTTATATGCGATGTACTGCATCCATGCATTCTGATAGCATTTCAGTAATTTTGATTTCAAATGGAAGAAGATAAATATCCCAAATGAATTATCTGTAATAGAAAAGCCAAGACTTTAACTTTCATTACATATCGAATAGTTGATATCATCATACCATTTTCAATTTTGTATAGTACTAGGTTAGAACATTGCTTAATCTTTTTTTTAAAAAAAAAGCATTTACATAAACATGAATACTCAAATTGCTGGATTTTTTTAACTATATCTAACATAATTTTATTCATCAATTATACATTCATTTAGCCCAGATTTCAAATAGTAGAGGAAGAAAGAAACTGTATTTTAAAGTAAAACCTCCTAAAGGAAATAAAAATACAGTGTTGTAAACACACATGCTTGCAAAAACATTAGTCGTGAAATCCCTAGCAACAAGTCACTGGTTTTTTCTCTGTCAGCACGCGTGTCAGCTGCCAAAGAATAGACTTACTGAAGAAGTGCCCACATGCTGGCAGGGGCCGGCCCACTCTGGCCAGCCAGATAACTGCTAGATTGTAATATTTAAGGTCGAATTTCGACCTGTGGTACACAGCTGTGCTGTGGCTCAGTCAGCAACCTCAGAACTCTGAAAAAAACAAAACAAAAAAAAAAAGAAAAAAAAACATGCACCTGTTTCACTGTGAATAGTGAATGTAAAGGAAAGAAAGGAAAAACTGAAAGCTTATTCTATCACAGTATGAGCTGCTATGATACATGAAGAACATTCCATGAAGTATGTTTTAAAACCTTGTTATATCTGAGAGGCTTTAAAAGCCTATTAACTGTTTCAGGGCAACCGCGGTACAGACGTGGTCTCTGTGAGACTTCCACCTGACCCCAGTTTTAAGTGGTACGAATGTTGTGCATTTAATGTTAAAGGACAGTCTGCAATAATAAAGTAAGTAGCCAACGTGGGTGCCCAGCAGTGCTGAGACCTGGCTGCTCTATTGTAAGCTTTGGAAACACAAAATTTATGCAACAGATGTCCAGATATGATTCTATTTATGGAAAAAGTTTATATGTGTTTTACAAATGGTTTTACCATCTTATATTAAAATGACCTTTTGACAGGTGTGCACTGTTTTGTCTCCAGTGAGCACATACCATGCGGATTTTATATGTACATCAGTAGTGTGAATCCACTGGCACAGTGTGTGTAAATGCCAGATGTGGTGAGATTTTATCTTATAAATGTGATCAGATAAAATAACTCCTGACAGAAACTGTAAGGAAACCAGCTGAATGTTTGACCTGATGACTGATGTTGTATGGTTTATGTTAAATGTATATTCTTTTACTCAATGAATAAAGCATTAAAAATGATCATTGTAATATATTTTATTGTATATGAAGCATGACTTTTAGTGTTAAATAAACTGCAATAATCCTTATATTGTGTATAATAATGTGTTAGGTCCTGTTGTATTCTGGTGCAGCAAAACTTACTTAAATTTGAGAAAACATTATAAAAAGACTTAGCTGTATTTGGAGGATTTTTTTTTTTTTACAAAAATTCACTTTGACAAAATACAAGCTTAAAAGCAAACAAACAATGGATTTCTTAGCACAAAATCTCACTATATTATGCACCTAGAATACATTATCAATATGGTAAAGCTTAATTTATAGACTATAGGAGCCTTTTACTTTTAAAGATTCCTATACCAAATGCAAAAATACTTAGATATTCCAATATTAAATTCTTCATAAACCCCTATATTGCTTTATTTTGGTATTCTAATCTCTATTCTTGGTTGTTGAGACTCACAGCTCTTATTTATAGGAAACAAAACTACTTACTTATTTTCCTTCGACTCTTCCAGGCACAGCTTATCTTGGAATAATCTGGTGTTCACAAAGAATTGTACTTAGACTTACCACTTCCTTACTTTCTGGACACATCTAACTCCTTTGGGTGAATCAACATGTTTAAGTATATATTTAAGACATACCCAAAATGTATGAAAAAGGAAAGTCTACTAATAAGAATAGCATGCAAGTTAAGGTTGTTGTAGTAAAGTGCTAAATTTGGGAGGCTCGACATCTGCTTTCTTCTAGTCTAAGCTCTGGCTGTAATACTCCTTAAGCACAAACTCCTCTTTCAGCTTTGGTTTCCTCCTGTCTAAAATGAAGGATTGGACTTCGCTAGCTAAAACTCTGATCCTTCCAATTTTAGTATATGTGCTGCCGAAGCGAGCACAACTCTGATCCTTCATTGAAATTTTCCATTGCTGTTAGCTCAATACTCAGATAACACGAGATCATCTTTAAACAAAGTTATTAAATATTTTCAAAACATAGCTTACTAAACTATATGAAATTTACTTATCTATCTAAAATTACTTTCCATTTCCCCTACCACCTAGTAATCAAGAAGTTGGGGAATTGGTGGAGTGATGCTTGGGAGGCATAATGTGCTTACAGCTGAACACAAAGCTGCAGAAATTGAACACAAAGCTGCAGAAACTTGCTTGGGACTTACAGCATGAATCAGATTGGATCCTTATGAAGCCAGTAACATAATACAGTGCTAATGGAGTAACAGCAGATGTGAATAATACCCAGGGACCATATCACATTGTCTGTATCAATGTTTCCCAACCTTTGTCATGTTATAGCACACATAGAAAATATTGTACAGCATACTGGTATTAGAGAAGAAAAAATCATTACTTTTTTTTACTTATATAATTGATGAAAAATAAAATGTAGAAGATTTGAGGAAAATATATTGAATTTGTATGGAACTTTCAAATAAAATCTTGCCACATTTTAATTGATTTAATTAACATTTGATTCAAATGTTTTAATACTGTCACCAATGAGAAACACCCACAAATAGACAATAATTTTTAGGTCTTTTTTAAAGATAATGAATAATTTATGCAGTTGAAACTAAGAAATTTAATAACACTTCCTTTTCTTTCTTTGGGAAATAATGTGAATTAATTTCAAATTCAAATTGATGTTTATTACAATTATTTAAAAGTCATGATGCTCTAATTTGTAATCTCCCTTACATAATCCTACTGCTAGGTGAGACACCACTGAAGAGTAAACCACCACCAACTTTATGTGAATGCAATTAGAGGCTACAGGGAGCCCTCCTCTCACCTCCAGCTCCCAACCCTTTCAAATTCAACTAGCCACATCTGGGGGCCTCACACATGGACTTCCTACCTGCTCTTTGGACACCTGGAGCATATTTCTTTCACAGCTTTGTAGACCCCGCCTTGTCTGTGATGGACAGTGACTCCTCCAGCCAGGAGTAGTGAGTGTCTGAGTTTGCTCTCTGTCCAGGGCACACTTTCAGAGCTCCACTCTCACTTCTCGGAACAGCCTGAAAGCATCAGAAGGCAACCCACCCAGACTCCCAGCCACCCCAGGACTCACTAGTTGTCCTTGTGGCAGTATACTAACCAATTTGGCCTACTGGTTGTGGAAAGAAACGGAAGATGTATCATGAATAAGTTTTCAGGATACTGAATCATCCTTCCTTCCTGAAAGATGTTTAAAAGGGCAAGATATACCATGTGTTGGCAAGGAAGAAGAAACACAGCTGGAACCTGAATTGGTATATCCATTTTGGAAAGCAAATTTACAGTATCTTGTAAAGTTGAAATTGCCTGTGTTCTGTAACCCAGCATTTTCACTTCTAGATGTATTCTCTAATGCCATGTTTTCCAACTTGTTTTCCTAGCCTCTAAAAATCCTAAAGGAATTTTGAAAAGCCATGTACCCCTTAACATACAAAAATGATCATAGTCTTAGTAGACATCAACATTAGCAGTTTAAACTATATACATGACTGCTTAAAATATGTATAATGGAATCTAAATGCTATAGTAATTTAGTACTTACCATCTTTTTTTTTCTTTGACAGAGTCTCACTCTGTCACCCAGGCTGGAGTGCAGTGGCACAATCTCCGCTCACTGCAGTCTCCACCTCCTGGGCCTACAAAGTAGCTGGGACTACAGGCATATGCCACCAAGCCCAGCTAATTTTTGTATTTTTTTTTTTTTTAGTAGAGCTGGGTTTCATCATGTTGGCCAGGCCAGTCTCGAACTCCTGACCTCAAGTGATCCGCCCAGCTTGGACTCCCAAAATGCTGGGATTACAGGCATGAACTACTGCACCCAGCCTGTTTACCATCTATTTTTAAAATGCAATTCACTCTTGATCATTAGAACTTTTATGTCATTCATTTACCTCCTTAAGCTTATATATTGTCAGTTATCAGTTTATTTGCCTTTTAGCTCAGAACGCATCCTTCAATATATAGCCTCTCATAATGAAAAACAAAAAACGTTCACACACTCTTCACAAGAGTGCTTACCCATGAGGCAGGCATGAGGACAAGGATCACTATGGATGGGCATGAAGGTAATTTTATCTGTAACTGGGTATTCATTATATGGTTATTTCCTGTTTTAAAAAATAATTTGTAATTTACTGATTCAAGTTACCAATAAATGAATGTTCATGGACTGACTTATTTTGTAATCCTGAGTCTAAAATCAACTCTTAGTCCATTCTGTGCTATTACAGAAGATCTGAAACTGGGTAATTTATCAAGAATAGAAATTGATTTCTCACAGTTCTGGAGGCTGGGAGGTCCAAGATAAAAACACCAGCAGGTTTGGTGTCAGGTGAGGGCCCTATCTGTCTACACCTCCAAGATGCCACCTTGAATGCATCATCCTCCAAAGCAACACTGTAATCTCACATGGCAGAAGAGATCAAGCTAATCTACTTTCGTAAGCTTTTTATAGGGACAATAATCCATTCATGAGGGTAAAACCCTCATGACCTAAACTTCTCCCATAAGACCCCATTTCCCAACTCTGTTGTATTGGGGATTAAACTGAATTTTGGAGGAGACACAAACATCCAAACCATAGCAGTGACCAAGGCAGGAGGACAGAGTATTGCTTTCTATTCTTTTTTGCATTAGCGAATCACAGTAACTTGAAAGAGGCTCAAAGATCTACTGAGAGTTTAAGGCCTAGTTGTTCGTAGGGAAGTTCTAAATAGATTTTTCCAAATATGTCACTGTGTGGGGGGAAAGGGGAGATACTGGTCAGAGGGTACAAACTTTCAATTGTAAAATGAATAAATTCTGGAGATCTAATTTATAGTATGGTGACTATTGTTGTTAACGTATATTTGAAATTTGCTAAGAGAGTAGATCTCAGGTGTTCTCAGCACACCAAAAAATGGTAACTATGTAAGGTGATGGATATTTTAATTAGCTTGAGTGTTGTAACCATTTCACAGCATATACATATATCAAAACATCACATTGTGCACCTTAAATAGATGCAAGTTTTGCCAAACGCACCTCAATAAAGCTGCAAAAATGGCACTGTAATTGGCTCTACCATATTTCAGTTTAAAACACTATTGTCATTAGATTAATACTTATTTAATATGGACATTATATCCAACAATCTCAGCTATTTGAAGTGTAGCTAAGGATCCAGAAATAAGTATAAAAGACTCATAAAGCTGGGTTCGTCCCTGACTAATGGGTAAAGGTGTCACATTCAAAAAGAGCCATTTCCACTTCCTTCTAGCTCACTTTGTCTTCTTTTCAGCGTAATTCTAATAAATCTGTTCATCAGGTTTCTCAGTCTACAGTGGATTAGAAAGGGAAGGAAAGGAGTGACTGTGAAAGGCATGGAAGCTTACATGTGTGAAAGCAAGAACATAACCAGTCTTAGGCCATTTTAGAGCAGCCTGAAACAGACTGCAACACTCCTATAATAAGACCGAAATACAGGGCAATGGTTAAGTATTTGTAATGAACTTGAATCAATATAAAAATATTACACTGTTCAGAATATTGGCATAAGTTAATGGAGCATTTAATATATTTTGGAAATACTTCTACTGAAGATGGCTAAAAGTATGTATTTAAAAGAATAGTCTTTAGCTAAAAAATAATAGTCACTTAAGTAAATTCTCTGAGAAACAATGGATAAATTAGCTAAGAAATACCATAACTGATATGTATTAAATATTTACTGTGTGCAAAGCACTATTTTGAGCATTTCACAAACAAGTATTTTTCTCATTTAATTCTCACAGCAACCCTGGACTAGATATCATTTCCTTTCACATATAAGGAAACAGGCATAGAAAAATTAAGAATTGTGTCTAAGGTCGTAAAGCCATTAAGTGTTTGAGCAGAATTTAAACCCAGATGATAGAATTCCTACATTATACAGCTTTCATCCTGCTGCTCTTAAAGACTACAGTTATCCTACTGTTAGGTAGATGATTCTATTTTTCAACTCTAGAATTTATAGATATTAAAGCTCCATCCATACTCTCCATATACCAGTATTCTTGCTATATTTCTTGAAGTGCATTAACTGCCCTTGGTATATTACCAGTATCACTAAATCTATGGAATCCCAAAGCAACAGAATGATCATCATGTAGTTATATGAATTTATGCCTCACACATCTAATGCATACCAAGTGTGCATGTGTAAACTATATAACCTAATCTGTGCATATAATTTTATAATTTTTAATAAGAAATACATAGTTGGTATGTGGTTGCCTTACAAGATAGCTCTAAAATTAGAACAGGCACTGCACTATAGTTGTAATTTTTCTGAAAGCTAAGAACTCTACTCAACCGAGGTGACATTATTAAGGATTTTCAAGTGGTCTTTTTTTTTGAGACTCCACCAGGCTGGAGTGCAGTGGTGCGATCTCGGCTCACTGCAACCTCCACCTCCTGGGTTCAAGCAATTCTCAAACCTCAGCCTCCTGAGTAGCTGGGATTACAGGCACGCACCACAACACCCAGCTAATTTGTGTATTTTTAGTAGAGACGGGATTTCACCATGTTGGCCAAGATGGTCTCTATCTCCTGACCTCGTGATCCACCTGCCTCAGGTTCCCAAAGTGCTAGGATTACAGGCGTGAGCCACTGCGCCCAGCCTAAATAGTCTTATACATAATTGTGGTCAATATGTAATTGTGGTCCTTTATAAATATTATCTTGGCTATATTTGTGGACCCAACAAATAGAAGACATTTTTTAAAGGCTAATTAATTTACAGGTTTGTTAACACCTGAGCTGACTGACTTGATCATGTTTTCTTTCACTAAATTAATAAAATCAACAGACTATTTTGGCATCGTGTCATCCACAGGTCATAAAGTTGACAGATCAAACTTTTCCAGATCTACATAGTTACCTGATTTTTTTCTCCAAAACAAATTCTCTTTTGACACAGTGGATTCTTTGATACTATAATCTTACTTAAACACTATATGTTAGACTTTAAGATTTTTTGCATGGATTTAAAGACAAAAGTAAAACAGACACTCTTAAGGATACTATTTGGACCTTAGATACTGATTCAAGCAAAAAAAAAAAAAAAAAACATAAAGACAATTGCAAAAATGTGAATCAATACTTCATGGTATTAAGTGACCAGGTGTTGGGAGATATTTGATGATGGTAGGAAATCATTGGGATTTTAAAGGGTGGACACTGGTATTGTAGTTATGTTTGTTGTTTGCTTAAGGGTCCTTACCTTTTAGAAATATACTCTGGATTCCAACCTAGGCACATTGCAAGTTCTGTCTGTAGCAGGAATTTTAACAGCTGTCCTGCATAATCATGGGATTTAAAGCCACTACAAATAGGTAGGAAAATTTTTAAAAGCTAATGCATAATGTATTGTACAAATTCAACAGGTGGCTAAATATCGGGTAGTCTGTTAGAATATTCATGAAATTAAAGCATCAAAACTAGCTTTGGAGTTGAAACATAAATTATTTTTATTTACACATTTCCAAGCTCTACTGCACCTGAATATTTTGGAACATATAGGTGACATTTAGCCTTATGGGATAAATGTTAACACTGTCACTAGAATTGTCATGGCTTACCAGAGCATTCCAGACAGAATTTTAAATATTTTCAAATACTAAAATATTTTAAATCTTCTGAAATGCTGTTTTAAATAGTTTGAACTCACTGAGGATAGGTGTTGTAGCACAAGAAAAATCCCATTCCCAGTAAATCCTCACTTTTGAAGGAAGATAAATACCATTTCATTTAGCAAGATTTCCCAAGTCACACTCAAATCCTGAAAAGTAACCTGAGAGAGGGATTCTCTTTGTACCCAAATTATGCTGCCTGTTTGTAAGACATACCTAAAGCACACCTACGAGAAACAGATTAATGCAAAGGTCTGCTAAAACTAAGTGGCAGCATATCAGTCAAGAAAGCAAGAAAAAAAAAAGAAAGAAAGAAAACTAAGTGACAGGAAAAAGAGTACAACATAGCCCAAGACAGACCAATACTCATTCCCTTTGATAAAATTTATCTTACTAGAACAATACCAGAAAGATTAATCAAATCTAAGCAGGGAGGTTTTCACTCACTCTGAGGTTAATACCCTTAACTAAAAATATATTTATTTTGTCATAAAACTTTTTGATCCATGGAGGAGGAAACCATGCCAGAGGATGTTCAGCTTGGAAGAAGCAATGCAAGGCTTAAATTTATCAGAAAGGAGTGGCATGGTTTTCAGCCATTTCATGGACACATTTTTTTTTTCTTTTTACCTTCCCAGATGTATCGCAAAGCTTTCTAAATTGTGTTAAACGATTTCCATACATACTTGATGTAAACTCTGAAAATTTTCACAACTCTATCTACATTCACTCCCCATGTAGTATCATCCACTGGCATGGTTACCTATAAGCTGATGACTCCCAGATTAGTTTCTCCAACCCTAAAGTGCCCTCCTCCACAAGCTCCAGACTCAGTTTACTTCCTTCTTAGTATCACCACTTGGATGTCTAAACGGGCCTAACTTAATAGGGCAATCTCTACTCTCTATTCTTCAATAGAATTCTCTATTCCGGATTTTCACCCCTCCAGGACTTATTTTCTCCCAGTTTTTCCCATTTCCATAAATGGCATTATTGTTCATCCAGCTGCTCAAATCAAAAAACCAAGTCACTCTTGATCCCTTTTTTCTCTCACTCTCTACATCGAATCCACCAGCAACTCCTTGGCTATCACTTTAAACTATATTCCAAGGTCAACCACTTCTCTTCCTTCTCCATCTCTTCTTGCCACCATTATCCCTCAGCTGTACTACTGCAATCGTCTCTCAACTCATTTCTTTACTTTCCTTCTTTCTCCCCTTCAGTCCATTCTCCACACACAAATAAAAGTGTTTTTCATTTTATATATTGTTAGGTCACATAAAAATATTCCACTGTCATCTTGTTGTTCTTAGAATAAAAACTAACTTCCTAACACAGCCTTCAAGATAGGCATAACCTAGCTCTCATGCAAATACTGGGAAAAGAATAAAAGATAGGCCTGGCCTGGCCCTGTCTACTACTTGACCTGATCTCACATGCTCTCTTGTGCTCACTCTGCTCCATATCACACTGGCCATCTTTCTTTCCCTGAAAATGAAAGCCCATTTCTTTCTGCACAGAGCTGTATTTGTACTTGTTTCCTTTTTGTGGAATGCTATCCTGCCCATATTCACATTCTTTTTTATTATTCACAACTCAGCTAAAAAACTTACCACCTCAAAGCAGCTTTTTGGAGCACATTCTATTATTATGTGTTTTCATTTTCTTCAGTGTGCACTATTTGCAAGTGCCTTTTTTACATTTTCATGGTTAAAATCTGTCTCCCTGCTATTAACAGAATGTAAGGTCCCACAAGAATGGACTTTGTCCTTCTTGTTCTCGACTGTCTCCTGTGCACTTAGAACATGCCTAGCACATAGAAGACTCTCAAAATACATTTGTCAAATTAGTGGCATACTAACATTTGTGTTAGCATTGATATCACAGTATCACAACATCTGGAAAATATTTTTCAGAGGGAAATCAGGTAAGGATATAAAATTTAGACTTCAGGGATGTGAAAAGACATGAAAAAAACAGGCTTGGGGCCGGGTGCGGTGGCTCACACCTGTAATCCCAGCACTTTGGGAGGCTGAGGCGGGCAGATCATGAGGTCAGGAGATCGAGACCATCCTGGTTACACCATGAAACCCCGCCTCTACTAAAATACAAAAAATTAGCCAGGCGTGGTGGCAAGCGCCTGTGGTCCCAGCTATTTGGGAGACTGAGGCAGGAGAATCGCTTGGACCAGGGAAGCGGAGGTTGCAATGAGCGGAGGTTGTGCCACTGCCCTCCAGCCTGGGTGACAGAGTGAGACTTCGTCTCAAAAAAAAAAAAAGGAAGAAAAGAGGCTTAAACTATGAAGTTTGTAACAACGCAGCAAAATAAGACATAAACTGCCTCTTTAAAAAGAAAAGAAAGGCCGGGCACGGTGGCTCACGCCTGTAATCCCAGCACTTTGGGAGGCCGAGGCGAGTGGATCATGGGGTCAGGAGTTCAAGACCAGCCTGACCAACATGATGAAATCCCATCTCGACAAAAAATGCAAAAATTAGCCAGGTGTGGTGGCACATGCCTGTAATCCCAGCTACTCAGGAGGCTGTGGCAGGAGAATCACTTGAACCCGAGACGTGGAGGCTGCAGTGAGCCGAGATTGCACCATGGCACTCCTGCATGGGCGACAGAGCGAGACTCTATCTATAAATAAATAAGTAAATAAATAAATAAAAGAAAAATTAAACATGAAGGAAAAAATGTAAGGTCGTTTGGATAGCTGTGAATAAATACTCTATATGAGTATGCCTTACTTTATCAACAGCTTTGTATATTGATCACAGTTAAATTCTAATTTCTGATGGAAACAACTGTTTCTCCGTAAGGCAGTAAATGATTAGCAGATGGGGGAACTTGGCATTATGGTACAGCCCTACCTTGGAGATATTGCAGGTTCGGTTCCAAACCACTTCAATAAAGAGAATAATACGATATAGCAAGTCACACAAACTTTTTGATTTTGCAATGTATATAAAAATTGTTTATACTGAAATGTATTAAGTGTGCAACAGCATTATGTCTAAAAAATGTACAGACCTTAACTTTAAAAATATTGCTGGCCAGATGCAGTGGCTCACGGCTGTAATCCTAGCACTTTGGGAGGCCAAGGTGGGTGGATCATGAGGTCAGGAGATCAAGACCATCCTGGCTAACACAGTGAAACCCTGTCTCTACTAAAAGTATAAAAAATTAGCCAGGCATGGTAGCATGTGCCTTTAGTCCCAGCTACTCAGGAGGCTAAAGCAAGAGAATCGCTTGAACCCAGGAGGTGGAGGTTGCAGTGAGCCGAGATCGCGCCATTGCACTCCAGCCTGGGTAACAGAGCAAGACTCTGTCTTAAAAAAAAAGAAAGAAAAAAATATATATTGCTAAAAATGCTAACAATAATCTGAGCCTTCAGCAAGTCATAATCTTTTTCCTGGTGGAGGACATCATCCCCATGTTGATAGCTGCTGACTGATGAGGTGGATGAGGTGGTGGTTGATGGAGGCTGCAGTGGCTCTGGCAATTTCTTAAATGAGACAACAATGAAATTCGCCCATCCATTGACTCTTCCCTTCACGGACAGTTTCTCTATAGCATGCCATGATGTTTTGTAGCTTTTTATCCAAAGAACTTCTTTCAAAATTGGACTCAATCCTCTTGAACTCTGGGGCAGCTTTATCAACTAAGTGTATGGAATATTTTAAATATTTTGTTGTTTCAACAATGGTCACAGCATCCTTGCCAGGAGTAAATTCCATCTCAAAACAACCACTGTTTTGCTGATCCATAGAAGCAATTTCTCGTTTGTTCAAGTTTTATCATGAGATTGCAGCAGCACTTCAGTCACATTGTCAGGCTCCATTTCTGATTCTAGTTCTCCTGCTTCCACCACATATGCAGTGACTTCTTCCCCTGATGTCTTCCACCACTTAAGATCATCCAAGAGTGCTAGAATCCACTTCTTACAAAATCCTGTTAATGTTGCTACTTTAATCTCCTCCTATGAATCATGAATGCTCTGAATGGCATCTAGAATGGGTCAGTCCTTCTCAGGTTTTCAGTTTACTTTTCCCAAATCCATCAGATGAAACACTATGGTAGCTATAGTCTTATAAAATGTATTCCTTAAATAATAAGACTTGAAAGTTACTCTGAACTACGGGCTGCAGAACAGATGTTGCGTTCTCAGGCATGAAAACATGAAATTTCCTTGCACATCTCCATCAGAGCTCTTTAACAACCAGTGCGTTGTCAGTGAGAAATTTCTTCTCACTGAGGAAGCTTTTTCTCAGCAGAAGATTGTGGGCTTAAAATATTCAGTAAACCATGCTGCATACAGATGTACTGTCATCCATACTTCATTGTTCCATTTATGGAGCACAGTAGATTTAACATAATTCTTAAGGACCCTAGGATTTTTGGAATTGCAAATGGCTTCAGCTCAAAGTGACCAGTTGCATTAACCTCCTAACAAGAGAATCAGTCTGTCCTTTGAAGCTTTGAAGTCAGGCATCGACTTCTCTCTAGCTATCAAAGTCCCAGATGGCTTCTTCTTGCAACAGAAGGCTGTCTTTGTCTACACTGAAAATCTGCTGTTTAGTGTAGCCACCTTCCTCAGTGAGCTTAGCTAGATCTTCTGGGTAACTTGCTGCAGCTTCTACATCAGCACCTGCTGATTTGCCTTGCGTTTTTATGGAGATGACTTCTTCCTCTAAACCTCATGAACCAACCTCTGCTAACTTCAAGCTTTTCTCCTGCAGCTTCCTCATCTCTCTCATCCTTCATACACTTGAAGAGAGTTAGGGCCTTGCTCTGGATTAGACTTTGGCTTAAGGGAATGTTGTGGCTGGTTTCACCTTCTATCCAGACCACTAAAATTTTCTCCATTATCAACGAGAAGGCCTTTTCACTTTCTTATCCTTCATGGGTTCAATGCAGTAGCTCCTATACTTTCCTTCAAGAACTTTTACTTTGCATTCACAACTTGGCTGTTTGGCACAAGAGGCCTAGTTTCAACACGCATTCCTCATGAAGCTTAATCATTTCAGCTTTTGATGTGAAGTGAGAGACACGGGACTTGTCCTTTCACCTGAACACTTAGAGGTCATTGTAGGGTTAGTCATAGGCCTAATTTTAATGATTTTATCTTAGGAAATAGGGAGGCTTGAGGAAAGGGACAGAGATGGGGAAAGTAGAGTAGTCAAAACACAACTATCAATTCAGTTTGCTATTTTCTATAGATTTGGGGGTGGTGGTGTACAAAAATGGTAACAATAGTAACATCAAAGATGACTGATCATAGATGACCCTAACAGATACAATAATAATGAAAAGTCTAAAACATTGTGAGAACTACCAAAATATCACAGAGACATAAAGCAAGAGCACACCGTTGGAAAAATGGTGCTGATAGACTTGCTCAACAGAGTTCTCACAAACCGTGAATGTGTTAAACAAAAAAACCCACACTATGAGACACAATGAAGTGTAATAAAATGAAGTAGGTCTGTATTATATTTCTGGTCATTATGATTTACAGGTAATAGTCATATGGCCTGTTTTTTTTTTAATTTGCACCATTCTGTTTGAGAATTCTATCAGGACCCATCCATAGAAGGACTACTGAAAGAAACAAAAATTACATCTCTTACGGAAAAAAACAACTGTAGCCATAGCAGATATATGTCTAAAAGCTGTTCAATTAGTAAAGAGTCTCCAATTCTTATCTGGTTATTGCACCTAATTATAAATAACAAATAACATTTCAAATAATAAACTAGGAAATATTTTTGTTACTAGACATCTCTTACAAGTATGAAAGGAAAATAAAAAATCTGGACTCCGCTATGCTAAAGGAAAAACTGCAGCTGAAAGCTGAGTCATGCAAGAGTGTAAATAGACAAGTTTCTCAGATTTTTATCACCTTTTTTGTTCCTAAGCAGATACCTACAGATAAAGTTGCTGTACATCTTTTCTGGAGTTTTTCTCCCTTCCAACAAGAAAGGGGAGTTTTCCTGCTTCCATGATGATGGAAAACAGGCAACTCCTTTTCATCTTGCTACCAACAGGGAAGGCATGATTGAGTTTTTTCCTCCTCCTAGGATGCTAGAGAACAGTCTTCAGCCTGGATCCCATCCTTAGGTTAGCTGAACTAGGAGGGTATGTCTTGGAAATTCTCCTTAATGACTAAAGGTTAAAACCAGCTGGTTTTAATTTCTCCTTACCATTAAGAGCTCAGTAGACATATCAATTGTGCAAACATTGTTTGTGTTGCTTGTTTCTTGTTGTCATTATTGTTGATTTGTTTCTTGTTGTTGTTGTTTCTGTCTTTTTCCCATTGGGTTTGACTAACTCTACTCAACTTGATCAAATGCAAAGAAACGTTCCAAATCAGGAGGAATGAGTCCTCTGAATTGGTAAATTCCCACAGCTGGAGAAAAAGGAAAAAAAAAACCAGCCAGCAAAAGTAAAAAAAGAAAGATGTGACCACATAGGGACTTTATTTATGTGACAAGGCCACCTTTTGCCAGCCAAGCCAAACAGAAAGAGCTTTGGCCACCACCCCACACTGTGGTTCGTTCAGTAGCTAAAATTCTGCCTTTTTCACCATGATAGCTGAGATTGGTTCTTAAATCAAGTCCTTTCTGCCTTTTTATTTTTATGTTACTTTTTAAATATAAGCAATTTGTCCCAGCTAAAATATGGTCATGAGATATGAAAGGATGTTTTAAACAGCTTGATGGTTAAAAGTCAGCTTAATTAAAAGCTGCTATCAAGATGTGTGTGTATGTTTAAAAGGCCTGTATGCTTTTTTTCTCTCCTAAAATCTTGTTTTTGAGAAAGTTTTTTTTTCTTTTCACTGAATTCTGTCTTCTCCATTTACTTCTTCCTATCTCCCCTTCCTCTTACCACCTTCTGTTGCACGAAGGACCTAAGATAGTTTCTAACAGCCTGGGATTCCTTAATGAAAAGAAAGAAGATTCCAGACTCCTTTTTTAGGGAGAAACTCTGTTTTTCCCTGTGATAACCAAGAGTGTAAATAGACAAGTTTCTCAGATTTTTAAACTGCTTGCTTTTGTACTGTTAACTATCTTGCTACTCTTGTAGCAAGATATAACTAACAAGAGCACCCTTTCTACAGAAAGTAAAATTGCCTTGCTAAGAAAATTTTTTGTCCAAATGCTAATTTTTCCTTGTAGTACCTAAGAACAAGCATTCCATCTCTAACATTACTTATTTTTTTTTTTTTAACTACAATAGTTATTACTACAGGGGCTGCTCTTGGATGTTTAAGAAAGGACATGGTTTAGAAACTTACAGAAAAGCCGTTTTAACAAAGTGCACTGTGAAAACACTATATGGCCTACTCTCTTTGGACTAGACTCATTATATGTTTCTCTCTTTGGAGAACCAGGATTTGCCCAAAGCTCAGAAATCTAGTTAAAAGATAGAGACTAAATTTAAAACTACTAATCTAAATAAATTTGGTCTCCTTATACAATCCTATGGTAGATTTCTATAATTCTATGTTTCATTTGGCATCGATCTTTAATCTCCCTCTAGCCCACCAACTCTGCTCTCTATACTTTGAGATATAAATTTCACTATCTGGTTTTCGTGTGAGTTGTTCCTTTAGTATGCTAATATTTTGTTTGACTAAAAAGTTTAACTTTTATTATGTCTGTTTTCAGCTTTCTCTCCCCTTTGAGAAGACTTGAAATAAGTGGCTCCAGCTCCTCTTTTCTCCTCAGGTTCTAACTGCTGTTGTGACCCAATGTTTAAAATGTTTCTCTTAAAGGTCTAAAGGAATTGTTTTCTTCCAATATAACATTCTATGCTCTTGGCTTTTCTTAATATGTCTAAATTATTTTATGAAATCGAAAGCCTTCACTTACAACTCAGGACACATTGTTCCTATGTCTAATTAATTTAAGTATCCTTTTCATTTGTTTTGACTTGTGGATTATTTAAAGGTACTCCCCACGTTGAAAAGCAATCACACTGCAGAAGGTGGTGGGGATTTTGGTTTTTTTTTGTTTGTTTGTTTGCCTTAGGAAAACTGAGATTAAAACATTTTTTAATTTAAGGTAATTTAAGGTTTTTGGTTTTGGGGGGTTTTTTTTGAGACAGTCTTGATCTGTTGCCCAGGCTAGAATGCAATGGCACGATCTTGGCTCACTGTAACCTCTGCCTCCCAGGTTCAAGGGATTCTCCTGCCTCAGCCTCCTGATAGCTGGGACTACAAGTGTGCACTACCATACCTGGCTAATTTTTGTATTTTTAGAAGAGATGAGGTTTCACCATGTTGGCCAGACTGGTCTTGAACTCCTGACCTCAAGCGATCTACACCCCGCTCAGCCTCCCAAAGTGCTGGGATGACAGGCATGAGCCACCACGCCCAACCTTACAGGTTATCTAAATGCACTCCTCATACTGAAAAGCAATCACACTGCAGAAGGTGGTGGGTTTTTTGTTTGTTTTATGCGAGGGTCGGGGGATTGCCTTAGGAAAACTGAGATAAAAACATTTTTTAATTTAAGGTGATTTAAGGTTTTAAATTAAGGTTATTGCATCATGAACTGCATTCATGAAGCACAGGGCCAGAAATTAAAACTATTCAAACACTCTAGGCCCAGGGACTGTCCTGAAAGAAGTGGGCTTGTAAGATTGTAAAAGCTGATTTTGAGAGAGAAGATTAGTTCAAAGTTTTCTTTATAAATTAAACATTAATATCAAAGGTACACTGATGCAAGACCAGCATTTGGGCCCGCATGTCAGAGTAACAAGGTTTTCTTGGAGCATTAACCCACTTTTTAATTAAAAAAAAATTAGACTATAAAAAGGTTTATGGAAATTCCATCTTATGGTCAAGATGATTAACATTTAATAGGTTTGTTTATAAGATTTGAGAGACAGATTTAATTGGCCTCATGCGGTCTTTATTTTGGCTTATTGTTTGAGAAATTAAATCTTCTCTCTCAAAGAATAAAGATTTTTGCCTTTTTTAAAAAAATCTTTATCACTTTGGCTATATGAATGAGTTATTTTACAATGATCTGTGATCCTATTTTATGATATCAAGTGTCTTAAACGTTTTATATTTGACAAATTTTCCAAAATCAAATTCTAAATTCAGTCTTCATTATTTTTTGATATGAAGTACCCTGAAGTCCAAGAGACATTATTAGACTTATTTGGTGTAATAAATTCATACAGGAAGTATTGTCAAATATGAAATATTTAGCCTTCTTTGAATTATATTTATATTAAATGTGTTATTAGTATGCGTGCCAAAATTATACGAGATTCCTGTGATTCTGATGTTTTAGTATATCAGTAGTAATTACAATTATTATGTAAAATTGTATGCCACAGAAGTAACTAAATTTCCTTGTCAATTGTGTCTTTAACCATGGCTGTTCTAAGACTTTTGTCACCCACAATTGTTTTACTTTGATGCCTTTATAAGGCAGTTTATAACCAGCTATAGAACTCCAAGGAGTACTCTTATGGATTTATGATAAATTTAGAGATCGTGCCATTGGAATAAAGACAAAACTTCCAGGACTTTCATGGAGAGCTGATGTATTCATGAGGTTTGCTGATCCAATACTAAGCACAGTAGGAGTTAACTCCATGAGCTGAAGTAGTACAAGACTGGAAATAATCTTTTATGACTTTGTTTAAAACATTTGCTGATTCTTTTTGTTTTGTTTTTCAGAATCAAGAAAACTTTATATTCCATTTTTTTTGTTTGTTTGTTTTTTTGAGACAAGTCTCACTCTGTCACCCAGGCTGGAGTGCAGTGGTGCGATCTAGGCTCACTGCAACCTCCACCTCCTAGGTTCAAGGAATTCTCCTGCTTCAGCCTCCCAAGTAGCTGGGACTACAGGCACACAACAGCATGCCCAGCTAATTTTTTGTATTTTTAGTAGAGACAAAGTTTCACCATATTGGCCACGCTGCTCTCGAACTCTTGACCTCCGCCCGCCTCAGCCTCCCAAAGCACTGGGACTACAGGAGTGAGCCACTGCGCCTAGCCAACTTTCTTTTCTTTTAGGCTTTTTACAGCTTTTAACAATTCAGTAACATATACTCTTATGAGAAAAATTTAAAACATAATTCCTTTCGGTCAACATAATTTCTCTAAAATTTGGTAGCTAATTTGTGAGCATTCTTAATTTATGAAAATATAGTTATTTGCATAAGTTCAATAAGAATCTATTTTCTTTTATACAAATGCATAATTGCAGCCCCTTGGAAAAACTGGCCCCATACCTTGTCCTTTACAGGGTACTGATCTGTGGTAAGTAAAGAATGTCACTTTCCGACAGGCCCAAAAACCCCAAGTTTTCTTGGGACCTCAAATAGAGAAGAATTCACCCAATTCACACAGGTATTTGCAGGCAGAGATAAATCCTTGGCTGGGCTCAAGGCTTTTAAGAAGGTCTAATCTATTTGACCCAGCAATGCCATTACTGGGTATATATCCAAAGGATTATAAATCATTCTACTATAAAGACACATGCACATGAATGTTCATTGCAGCACAGTTTACAGTAGCAAAGACCTGGAACCAACCCAAATGCCCATCGATGATAGACTGGACAGGAAAAATGTGGCACATATACACCATGGAATATTATGCAGCCATCAAAAACGATGAGTTCGCGTCCTTTGTAGGGACATGGATGAACCTGGAAAACATCATTCTCAGCAAACTGACACAAGAACACAAAATCAAACACCGCATGTTCTCACTCATAGGCGGGTGCTGAACAATGAGAACACATGGACACAGGGAGGGGAGCACTACACACTGGGGTCTGTTGTGGGGAAAATAGGGGAGGGACAGCGGGGGGTAGGGAGTTGGGGAGAGATAGCATGGGGAGAAATGCCACATATAGGTGAAGGGGAGGAAGGCAGCGAATCACACTGCCACGTATGCACCTATGCTACAATCTTGCATGTTCTTCACATGTACCCCAAAACCTAAAATGCAATAAAAATAAAAATAAAAATAAAAAGGTCTAATCTTAGATTCCTTATTTAAAAAGGTTTTCAGCAAAGCCAATTTAATGGAAAAAAAAAAGGAGCCTGTATAACAAGTGATTATTCTTGCTGTACTTTATGCAAATAATCAAGCCAAGTATAATAGGTCTAAAATGTATTATACAAATAAGTTGGTCCTACTTTTAAGTAAAACTGGATTATTGGAGAGAGAAAAATCGTCTTCAAAATAAATTATAGTATATCTATTATTAGACTCTAGCCTTGCCTAATGTTTTCATTTTTATTATATTCTACAATTTGGACTGAATTCTAAAATTTTTGCTGGCTATGACTCTCCAAAATAATGTTTTCAATTTTTTTCCTTCTTTTTTCCTTTTTTCCCATTTTTCCTGATTTGAAATCACAAAAAAATTAAGCTCTGCTTTTCTTAAATCCCTATGAACTGAATTTAGACAACTTAAGAAAACAGCAGCAACCTATTTATATACATAAGCCATTTCATACCTGCCTACTGATGAATGGACTTCAGAGTAAAATGGCCTTTATCAGTTTTCCAGGATTGTTCTCCATCTTTGTTTTTTCCTTCCTCCCACTATGTTCTCTTTGTAGGACACGAGGCTTCACAACCTGCAAAAAAAGTGAGCTTCCTAACAACACCAGACCTATTCATCTAGCAATAAACTGTCCTAGTCACAAGAGATCAGACAAAACCCAAGACAAGGGTCATTTTCTTCTAAAATGCTTTCTCTGAAAGATTTTTTAAAGAAAAGTAGGGAGAAATGTGAAAGGAAAATAAAAACTCAGGACTCCAATTCACAGGCCAAAAGGAAAAACTTAAGCTGAAAGCTGAATCATGCAACTGTCTTTCCTTTTGTTCCTAAGAAGATAGCTACAGATAAAGGTCAAGTATCTCCACTCTGTGTTGAAGATTGTACCTCATCTTGTATACAATGCCGATTTATAAGTGTAAGACGAATACATAATTGACTATTCCCCTACGTGCTTTTATCTTGCAACCTGTGGATTCAGTACTGTGACCATGGGCTCCCTATTTCCCCTCCAGCCGTCTTTGCCCCTTTAAATACTGAAGCTCTCAAAATCATCTTTGGAGAAAGGCACAGACCTGTCTCCTGGGCATGTCTTCAGTGGCATAATAAACTTCTAAACTAATTGAAATTTGTCTCACACACATTTTGGTTTACATGAGATTGAAAAAACAAACCTTCTGAAATACTTAGTTCACCTTTAGCTTCAAATAGTATATTCTCTTACATTTCAGTTAATAAAGATTTAAAATTGGCCATGCTTTTTTGTTTTCATAAATTTATTATATTAAACCTATTGACGTTAAACACAATTTTTAAATGCTAAAGCTAATTTTCTTTAAAAATGTTTACATTTAAAAATACGTAGTTTCAAATATTTAACATTTAAAAACATTAAATCAACCCACAGCATAAAATGACACAATAATTTATCATGTTAAATTCATTTAATTTCAATTATTGAAAAATCATTTAGAAATCAACTTGTCTAATTCCCTCACTTTATAGATAATGAAATGTAAAAACACTTGGCTGGGCACAGTGGCTCACACCTGAAATCACAGCACTTTGGGAGGCCACAGCAGGCCTGGCCAACATGGCAAAACCCCTTCTCTACCAAAATACATAACTTAGCTGGACATGGTGACAGGCACCTATAATCCCAGCTACTAGGGAGGCTGAGGCAGGACAATCACTTAAGCCCAGGAGGTGGAGGTTGGAGTGAGCCCAGATTGTGCCACTGCACTCCAAACTGGGCAACAGAACCAGGCCCTATCTCAAAAAAAAAAAAAAAAAAAAAAATCAATTTTTCACTTTTTGCTGTAGGTTACAAAAAAAGCTATATAACTAAAATAACAATATCCTACACTTTAAAAAGCTCACCAGACTATATTTTTTCTAAACAAGATTCATAATTTCAAGAGCTTATGAAAGATGAACTTCAGTTAGTTACATGATTTTGTTCAATGAAGCAGTAACAGAATGTTAATTTTCAGGTTGTTTCCTTGAACTTGTCATCTCTTACCTGGATCCACAATTTTACTGTTGTTGTTTTTGAAGACAAAGTAGTGCTCTGTCACACAGGCTGGAGTGTAGTGGCCTGATTTCCACTCACTGCAACTTCCACTACTGGGGTTCAAGCAATTCTCTTGCCTCAGCCTCCCAAGTAGCTGGGATCACAGATGTGCGCCACCACATCCGACTAATTTTTTGTATTTTTAGTAGAGACAGGGTTTCGCCATGTTGCCCAGACCAGTCTTGAACTTCTGAGCTCAGGCAATCCACCTGCCTCATCCTCCCAAAGTGCTAGGATTACAGGTGTGAGCCACCACACCTGGCCTGGATCCACAATTTTAATATAATGCTCTCCTTTTACACAATCGCTAAAAGCTTTACCATTTCAGGCTGAATTTAACAAGGCAAAAACTCTATCCAAGGTAAATAATGAATAAAGTATGAACTAATGATGATAACATTTTCAGTAATACCATTAAAAAGTCTAGAAATTCAACTTTAATCAACAGAGCCAGTTTTCATCTGCCTGGCCAATTTCTTAGAATTGAAGGAATAGCTTTCTCCATAAATGAAAAACAATCTAGAAAACAGAAGGCTCTTAAGTTTTAATTGGGAGCACATGTTTCTCCCTCTATTATCAAGCAGTAGGAAGAATACTTATTTCCTGATTACACCTTTCCTTTACCTCATACCAATCCAAGTCTAATCCCTGGTTTTCTTTGCCACGTCCAAACCTTTGTAACTCAGAAGTGAAAAATGAAGCAGACTCTGAAGGTTTTAAAGTACATCATCATGAGCTGGTTTTAGTTCTAAAACCCAATTTAAAAGAGCTGCTTCCTAAGGCTCTATCTAAAATGAGAATTCAAATACCTGCCTTAACTCCTTCACAGGATTGTTTTGAAAAGTATGAAGTATTACATGCAAAAATGAGTTTCTCATAGTACTAACATCCAGAGAATAGAAGTTTGGAAGCAATCCCAGAGGCTACTGCATCAGTCTCAATACAGAAATATCCCTCAGACCTGTTAAATAGCTGTCCAATTTCCATGTGAACACATACCTTGAAAGGAAGACGGCAGCCTCCTCTAATTGCCTGTTTGAATATTAGACGAGATCTCTTGGGATGAACACACACTGACCTTGGCTAAGCAAAATATGTACTCCATATCTACAGAAATGAACTGAGTCATTTTTCAGTCTTCTCCAACCCCAAAATTCTCTAATGTTTTGCCTTTTGAAAGATCACATTTCCTTTTTCCAAATAAAGATAGCCATAATCATTATCTGTTCTGAAAGTTAATATTTTATCACTCATTGAGCATTTACCATGTGTTAGCATCTGTATATACATAATTTTGGGCCTGTATCATTATTGATGAGAAGACTATTAGTTTGCTATTTATAGGTAATTTGTCCTTCCGCTGGTTGCCTTCAAAATTTATTTCCTTAGTATTCTGCAGATTTCCAATGGCATGACCTTAGGGGTAGATAATTTTTATTAATCTGCTTTGGACTCAAAGTACTCCTGCAATCTGAGGAATTACATTTTTTATCAACTCTAAGAAATTCTTGGCTATTTCTTTGAATGTTGCTGCTCTTCCAGTCTTCCCTCTGGAACTCCTACAAGGCTCATATGGGACTTCACTCTGTCTTCTCTCCCTTAACCTCCCTCATAATTTCCACTTATTTATGTTACTATACTCTGGTAATTTCACATATTCACTTTTAGCTGGGTCCAATCTCACACCTTGAGTTTGCTTGTTAAGACAGTCTCACTCTGTTGCCCAGACTGGGAGAAACTCCTGGGCTCAAGTGACCTTCCCATCTTGGACTCCCAAAGTGCTATGATTATAAGCATGAACCACTGCACCTGGCCAGTTTTTTTTTTTTTTTAATGACTGTTTTCTCTTATTTATTTATTTAAGATGGACTCTTGCTCTGTCACCCAGGCTGGAGTGCAATGGTGCAATCTCAGCTCACTGCAACCTCTGCCTTCAAGGTTCAAGTGATTCTCATGCCTCAGCCTCCCAAGTAGCTGGGATTACAAGCACATGCCACCATGCCCAGCTAATGTTTTGTATTTTTAGTAGAGACAAGGTTTTGCCATGTTGGCCAGGCTGGTCTTGAACTCTTGACCTCTGGTGATCCACCTGCCTTGGCCTCCCAAAGAGCTGGGATTATAGGCGTGAGCCACCACGAGTGGCCCTGTTTTCTCATTTCTACATATTCTAATTGATTCTTATCAACCATGCCCCAGCCTTTTTCACAATGTCCTGCTCTTTGTGGCTTTTATTCTTTTATCTTTCAAATTATTTTAAAAATATACTTTAAAACTCATTCGATTTGTTCTTTTAATTCAATTACGTAGGTTGCTAATTTTCCATTCTGTCTTCTGATTTTCCCTCAGTGGCACACATACTTTTTTTTGGGGGGGGGCCAACAATTTTTTGCTTAACACAGAAAGCCAGTATGTATTTACACTGATAAAGCAATTGCAGATTTATACATATACTGAAAAAGACATGACATATTGGAATATTTTCTTTCTGATGTCCTAAAACCATAATTAAGTCATTTTCTTTATTGTAACACAATAAATGTATGTATTTTTAGGGTACATGGGCTAATTTAATAAACTCAAGGTGTGAGATTGGACCCAGCTAAAAGTGAATATGTGAAATTACCATATAGTTCAAGATATAATCCATGTAATTGGGATATCCATCACCTTAACTCTTCTGTCTTGGGGTAAATTTCCATCTCTAAACCACTCCCCTTGAACATCTGAATTACTCTATCTATTTTGAAATATACAATAGACACACTCTTTATTGTGTCCTCAATTTCAATGGGAATTGTCTATGGACATGCTGTGAGTCACAACTAGTCTTAAGTATAACTAGACTACAGCTTCTGCCAAGTACTCCAGATATGTTACATTCAGTTTTTAGCACTCCTTTAAGAGTCCTAGCTTTGTGCAGGAATCTCTTTCCATTTATACATTAAAATATTAGTCCATACAACTTATATCTGGTTTTAATATCCTTTTATCATTTTTCATTAAAAAGGTTTTAACATCCATTTTTTTATTCTGGCACCAAGCATATTTTCCCTTCATATACTCTTAAAATTCTCAACTAAACATACCCTCAAGTTATTTAAAATTTATGAAGTTCATGCAATCTGCAGGCACATTTAACATATGGCACCCAGAATAGAACAAAATTTTCCAAAAACTGCTGCCTGGTCTGATTTGGAAACTGGACTTCTATATATATATCTCTCTAATTGTTCTCACTGCCATATTATACTGTTGACTCACATTACGCTCTATTCACTTAAAACTCATAGATCTTTGATAAAAGAACTACTTCTAAAATAATTTTTTAAATTGAAAAATGAGACTTCATATTTATCCTACATCTACTTTTTTTTTTTTTTTTTCACATTTTCACACGAAACTTGAGTCAATACTACTCAGCAAGTGAGAACCTTTAAAACACACACTTGGCTTTCTAGGAAGAAAGAAATACGCTTATTCCTATGTATAATGCACCCGACTGTTTCTGCCTACACAGTACCCATTCTTATAACAGAACCCCTCTACTTATAAGAAATTTATTCCACATAATTCAGATGAGGATTACCCTGCCCAGCCACAGTGGGAAGTTCCCAATCCCATACCCTAGCCAATGGGATTGGTTCAGAGATAGAAATTTACTCCAAGAGAGAAGAGTTAGAGCCATTCCGAATACTTTTGCTGAAACTTTCCAATTAAAAAAAAAATGAAAAAAAGACTCTCTCTCCCCTTCTGAGGTTGTAAATACTAAGTATCATGTAAGCTTAAAACTTATGCCCCTACATACAAAGACAATGTGCCTGAGAACGAAATTAACAGAAAAAAGGAGAGCCCAAAAGACTAGGATAGAAAGACCATGTTATCATAACATAATTTAAGTCATTAGATATAACTGTGAAACACTGAAATTCTTAGTTACAAAAACCAATATTCAGTTATTTTTCTCAAACCGGTTTGAGTCACATTTCTGTCTTGCAAGCAAGAAACCTAACACAATGTAAAATACACTTAATTGCTCTTTATAGCAAATTATCAGAGCGTTCTCTTATTACACAAAAAACTCACCATCTCTTTTGTAGCACTCACATCAAATTCTGTAAAAGTAGCTGCTACTTTGAAAAAACAGGAGGTTTAGTTTGTCATGATTATAACACTAGATGCTTGTCTAAATAGACACATGATGAACCCTGAACCACATCTGCAAAAACAGACTAAAAATCACCCACTATGTTTACAACATAATTTTATAGCAGCTAACCAAGTCTATAAATTGGCCCTAAAAAAGTTTTGTCTTTTTCTGCAACCCACATGGTTCCAAATAATATGATCTTCTCTTTCTTTCTTAACTACCTTCTCTCCCCTTCCCCAAATTCTGGCCCCAATTCTGGTAATATTCCTAAACTTATCCTAAACTCAGAAAACAAAAGTGAATCTATAAAGATCTTTAATATTATATCATCATATATAATTATTTAGAAATCCTTCTAAAAAATAAAAACAGTTTAAGTGTTCACCAAGAAGAGAATGGTCAAGTATATTCACAAAATGGACCATTTACAAACACTTTTAAAAGTGAAGTTTACAAAAGACTATGTAACATAAAAATGATTTCTGTTAGAGGATGAAGTTTCAGATAAAAAATACAAAATTACAGACATACATAATTACACTAATTCAAAAGATACTTGAATAAAAGCTTGAAGGAAATATGTAAATGCAAAATGCAATTCTGCTTTAGTGACGGCCTTGGAACATAGATTTTTCTTCTATCTTTGACCATTTTACAACTTTTCCTCAAGGACTATGTATTAGTTTTCTATTTAAAAGATTATAAGATCAAAGCAAAGGGAAGAGTTGTCCAAACAGAACCCAGAAGTAGTCTTTCTTGAAATTTTCAAGTCTACTGTATATCAGTTCAAAATAATGCTCGAAGACCTGGGTCATCGTGGGCTCCAGAGAGCATGCGGGGATGAGCAGGTCCCTCATCGTGAGCTCCAGCTCAGCGTCGGGGGATGAGCCACAGTGGTGGCTCTGCTCTGCTTAGGGTGCAGCACTGGCAGCAGACTTGGGCAGCGGCAGCTTGGTAGAGCAGCTGGGCTGCTGGTGAAGAAGGACAAGGTGCTGGTCTTCCTCAAGAGGACACTGGAGCAGCCCCAGTGTGGCTTCAGCAACACGGTGATGCATATCCTGCGACCGCATAGCATCCGCGACTACAAGGCCTACAAAGTGCTGGATGACCTCGAGCTCCAACACAGCGTTAAAGACTATCCCAACTGGCCCACCATCCCTCGAGCAAACCTCAATGGGGAGTCTGTGAGAGGCTGTAACATTCTTCTGCAGATGTGCCAGAATGGGGACCTGGTAGGAGAACTGAGAAAGCTGGGGATCCACTCCACCCTTTTAGATAAAAAGAAAGACCAAGACTCAAAGTGAAGCTACCCAGGTCCGCAGTGAGCAGAGAGGGAGCGTTCATGTCAGAGACTGCCAGAAAAGCCTTACCGATTTTAGTTTTCACTATTGAGACAACTGCTTGCACTGATCACCTCGGTTTGCAAGCAGCCAGGTGATTTTAGTTTTTCTAGTGTTTGAGCTAATAATATTTTACTGTGAACTTCATCACAATCAGTTCACTGTAGTAATTCAATGTTGTATTATAATATTGCTGTAAACAAAATTCATTCTTATATTGTCATTTATTCTTTGTCTGATTCAGGAACTAAACTGGGACCTTTGCAATCATTATTCATGACTCCTCTGCAAATGACAGTCTGCAAAGACAATACGTCCCCCCAAATTAAGAAACTGTAATAAACGAGATGTTTTTTAAAGCAACTGCCAACACAGAGGGAAAAAACAAAAATATGCTCAGTTGAACTTTTACCTATTCATGTCACTAGCACTTCAGAAGGTGGTATCAACAATTAACAACAGAAAATGTAAGCTTCAAGATGGCAGACAAAGCACATGCATTTACCACCGGGCCCTCCTGAAACCCTACTGGAAAAAACATAAAGAGCCAATTGAAATAAATCCTGTAACAGTAAAAACAATAAAGGAGGCCACCAAGAAATGAGAAAAAGAGAGGCTTTTTTTTTTTTGGAGGAAAGAAGGAGCAGAGAGAATTAGGATGTAAGGTAAAATAGCTACAGAAAGCCACGGCCTAGAATTTGTTACCAGGGGCTGGAAGCCAGTCTACCTGATAGAACCTGAAGATGTGAACCCTATACTACACATATAACTGAGGATGAGTGTGAAAACAGGGAGATTAAAGACCTGTATGTAGAATACCTAATTCTTGGTACCTACCATTCTAGTCCTGTAATCCCAAGCACAAAGCAGTGAGCCTGGATTTGCCTCTAGCTAAAACACTGAATAGATCTTCCCTAAAGAAATTAAACTGGGACAGGTAAAGGCTTCTAGTGCAAGTAGATCACTTTCTGGCATCTGAAGGGCCTTCACCCTGGCAGCCACGTACCTATCTGCTCATCCCAAGGCAAAGCCTGTCAGTCACAGATTCCCTCCGCAAGTCCTAGCCACAAGAAAAAAATCTCTCGGTCTGAATTCTTACTTGAGAAAGCAATCTAACAGGAAAATAGTCCATCTTACATTTAAAAAGATAACAAGCCAGTACCAGTTAACTAGTTCATCTTTCTGAAACATGGATAATTTAAGGCTTAGCAGGCATAGTGAGGACAGAAGGCCCAAAAGAAGCAAACAGAATTTAATTCCAGACGAAACAGATAATTTAGAAGAGAACTTTTAGAAAGCTCTAATTTAAATATAGAGATTCAAGAAGACATTAAATACTTATAAAAAGGACAAGATCTATGAAACAAAGTATGAACTAAAGAAACAAGTATAATAAAAAATGTTCTTGAAGATTAAGCATGTGTTTACCAAAAATAAAAGTTTCAAGAGAAGGACTGAAATATTTAATTTAAAAATTTTTTCACAACAAAAAAGATTAAATTCTCTGTAAGTCAGAAATTACCAAAAAAAAAAAAAAAAAGAAAGAAACAAAGTAGAGATTAAAAATATAAGAAAAGGCCGGGCGCGGTGGCTCACGCCTGTAATCCCAGCACTTTGGGAGGCTGAGGTGGGTGGATCACGAGGTCATGAAATCGAGACCATCCTGGTCAACATGGTGAAACCCCGTCTCTACTAAAAAAAATACAAAAATTAGCTGGGTGTGGTGGCGCGTGCCTGTAATCCCAGCTACTCAGGAGGCTGAGGCAGGAGAATTGCCTGAACCCAGGAGGCGGAGGTTGCGGTGAGCCAAGATCGCACCACTGCACTCCAGCCTGGGTAACAGGAGCGAAACTCCGTCTCAAAAAATAAATAAATAAATAAGAAAAGTAGAAAAGGATTTTTCCAAAGATTAAAAAAAAAATTCCCAGAATTCAGAACATGACTCTTCAGAGTTAAAGTGCCTTAACACAAGGTGGCAGCCATGAAACACCAATCACGTTTCTCTGCAAGAAACCTGCTATAAGAAGGAGTATAGTTCTTTAGACTTCAGCATTCACATCAAAACCAGGTTCCTCCTGGGAGATTCTCCAAGCCAAGGACAGAACACAGCAGGGGTATTAGAATAGAGCTATTCCTACCTAATGAGGGGCTATTCTAACAGGGAATTTTTACCCTGGGAATTGCCACTGCCCTAAGACTTTCTCAGAGCTACATTATGGTCTAAGACTGTTCACACCCAATCTTTCTTCCTTCCCTCTCTTCATTCACTGATGACAGATCTGAATCACCGTCCAAAGGTCCTCTCAACCTAATTCTGCACTTTCTCCCCTTAATCCTTCACAGGTGTTCTTCCTCGATAAATCTCTTCAATGTCTAATTCCTTCTTGGAATGTGTTTCTCAGAGAACCTTAACTAACAAAACGATAATTGAAGAGTCTCACATGTAACTGCATTATATTGTGATTGTCAGAACACCAAAGATAAAGGGGGGAAAAAGCAAGTTTCCATAGGAAAAAAAATCAGGTTACCAACAAACAGAACAAAATCAAATTTCCTTCAGACTTCTCACCAACAACATTAAAAGATAATACACTGATATTCATAATTAGAAAACAATATGCAGTAGTCCCTCTATAACTGTGAGTTCTGCATCCACAGAATCAACCACAGATCAAAATATTTGGGGGAAAAAAAAGACAAAAAATAATACAAATAGAGAAAGGGCTTCAAGATAGCTGACTACAGGCATCTGACATTTGCCTCCTCCACAAAGAACAACCAAAACAGCATATAGATAATGACACTTTGAATAGACCACCTAAGAGAGAACACTGGAATTGAATAGAGAAGTGACAGGAAATACCTGAGGCATGGAAGGAGAAGGAAGTTGGCAGCCAGCTCAGCTGGGTACCCAAAGAGGCTCCCCAGTGTGGGAAAAGGGTGAAGGATCCCCAGGCATCCACATTCCCACTGCAAACTCCTATAACATTAGCCACAGGACAGCCCCTCAACCCTCAGACTAGCATAAGGAGCTGCCTAGAGGTAGCACATTAGCATTGCTCTAGAGAGGGAGCTCATGCAGAGTACCACACAGCCCCTGAAACCCAAGCTGCTGCAGCACAGCACCATTCCAAAACCCAGCACCAACCAGACTAGGCCTTTTGCTCTAGGGTTCAACAGTCCCTGCATCTCCACACCCCTGAAGCTGCACTGATATTCCCCTGCATTCGCCAAGATGATTGCAGTGGCATAGCATCAACTGGACCCAGTGGAATGACAGGGTCCCCAGCACTCTAGCACATAGAGTACCCTGTACTCCAAGGACAGAGCACTATAGCACACAAGACAGGCTGCCTCCAGGACAAAGGGAGCCAAAGTGCTGCAAGTTCCCCAGAGCCTGAAGCCTGCCTGCCTAATGCTACTGCCATTGATAAAAACCCTGCCCCCATCAGCAGCAGGGCCACAGCACAACTGCATGAACTCAACTACAGGGCTTTCCAGTGTGCCAACACTGCTGCTGCCACCAGGGACCCAAGTGTGCACCACTGGCAGCAACCCTCTGCCACTCAGCAGCACAGCTGCCATGCACTTGCACACACTCTGAGGACTGGCTATTTCTGCTGTTGCCATCATTGCTAGAGGTTAAAGTGTGTCCTTCGCTAGAACCTAACAGTTGTCTACCTGGTGCTGTGGGCACTGACAGCAACACCATCCACACCAGCAAAAGGACAGCAGAGCACTAGCATGTGCCCTGGGGATTGGCTCTCTCCACTCACCACAATGCAGCTGCCACCATCTAAGTACTCTGCCAGGAAACCTAAGGGTTACCCCGATCTGCCCAACACAAACTGCACCCATGTGCACCACAGGATAGAGGTGAGGCTATTCCCAAACACACCATCCAGGGGCATGGGAATCACCCTAACCCTCCACCCACCACTGCTGACATCTGTGTACTCCTCCTCAGGGCCTGAAGACGGGCTCACTTAGTCTGCCACTAATATCACAGCTGGTACCCACTGGCACATGCCCTGAAGGCATGGGGACTAGCCCACCCAGCCCATCACAGTCATTTCTAAAACAAGTGTGTGCCACTTGGAAATTCAAAAGTTGTCTCACCACCACTACAGACATTGCCTATGATACACACACTGCCCAAGGACCCAACAACCCACCCCCCTGGCCCACCAATGCAACTACCAGCACCCAAGAAAGCCACCCAGAAGCCCAATAGGCTACTTGAACCTGTTAATACCTATACCTCTGTATGGCCACCCAGAGACCCAAGGACTGCCACACTCGGCTCACTGTTCCCACTATTGGGCCCAGAGGACTGGCCCACTTGGCATCCCTGTATTTAACAAAACCTCACCACAGCCTCCACTAAGAACTGCAGCCTAAGCAACTGAGGAAATCACATACACCACTGAAGCTGCTTAAAGTCTAAGAAACTGCATAGAGACTACACTACTGCATGCACCCAGAATCGAAGCTAAAGTGCCCTGCCCAACCAACAACATAGGCACACTTTCAGGAAAAAGTCTTGCCCTACAAAAGCTAATTACAAAAAATTTTAAAAAGTGATTGTTATACCAGACATGCAAATATCAATGTAAAGGAGACAAGGAACATAAAAAAGAAAGGAAATGTGACACAACCAGAGAAACAAAATAATTCTCTAGCATTATTCCAATAAAAATGAAATTTATAAGATGCTGGAGAAATAATTCAAAATAATGATATTAAAGTTCAGTGAGATGCAAGAGAACACAGATGAACAATACAAAGAAATCAGAAAAACAATTCAGGATATAAATGCGAAATTCACCAGATAGATATTTTGTAAAACCCAGATATCCTAGAATAAAAGAATTCAATACATGAATTTACAAATACATGTTAAAGCTTCAACAACAGACTATATCAAGCAGAGGAATGAGTTTCACAACTTAAACACAGGTCTTTTGAAATAACTCAGTATCACAAACACAAACAAAAAGGAAAAAATAGTAAGAATGAACAAAGCCTATGTGACATACAGAACACCATGAAGTAACCAAATATTGAAATTCTGGGTGTTCCAGAAAAATAAATAGAAGGCTAAAGGTGCAGAATACCCATTTAATGGCCGGGTGCAGTGGCTCATGCCTCTAACACTTTGGGAGGCTCAGGCAGGCAAATCATCTGAGGTCAAAAGTTCAAGACCAGCCTGGGCAACATGATGAAACCCCATCTCTACTAAAAATAAAAAAATTAGCCAGGCGTGATAGCACACACATGTAATCCCAGCTACTTGAGGGGCTGAGGCAGGAGGATTGCTTGAACCTGGGAGGTGCAAGTTGCAGTGAGCCGAGATCATGCAACTGCACTCCAGCCAGTACAACCGAGTGAGACTCTATCTCCAAAAAAAAAAAACTGAATTAGAAAAAAGAAGAAAAAAACCTATTTAATAAAATAATAGCTGAAAACTTCTCACATATAACAAGAGATTTAAACATCCAGATACAGGAAGTTCAGATACTCCAAATACGTAAAACCCAAAAATGTATTCTCCACAGCACATTATAGTCAAACACAAAGTCAAAAACAAAGAGGGTTCCAAGAACAACAAGAAAAAAACAATCTGGTTACATAAAAGGGAATCCCCATCAAAATAACCAGATTTCTCAACAGAAACTTTATAGCCCAGGAGACAATGAGACAATATTTGAAGTGCTCAAAGAAAAAAAAAAAACAACTATCAACCAAGAATGCTATACCCAGAAAAGTATTCCTTCAAAAATGAAGGAAAACTAAAATCTTTTCTAGATAAGCAAAACCTGAGAAAATTCATCACCACTAGAACAGATCTACAAGAAATGCTTAAGGGAGTCCTATACATAGAAGGGAAAGGACAATATCTATCACCATGAAAACACAAAAGCATAAAACTTACTGGTAAAGCAAATACAAATAAAGAACAAAAAGGATTCAAATGTCAAATATTACCACTACAAAAAAAAAAAAACCACAATAATAAACAAGAGAAAAAGAAACATAAGATATACAAAATAACCAGAAAACAATTTCTTTTTTTTTTTTTTGAGACAGAATCTCACTCCATCACCAGGCTGGAGTACAGTGGCACCATCTCAGCTCACTACAACCTGAACCTCCCAGGTTCAAGTGATTCTCCTGCCTCAGTCTCCCCAGTAGCTGGGACTACAGGCATGTACCACCATGCCCAGCTAATTTATGTATTTTAGTAGAGACAGGGTTTCACCATGTTGCCAGGATGGTCTCAATCTCTTAACCTTGTGATCCACCCACCTCAGCCTTCCAAAGTGCTGGGATTACAGGCGTGAGCCACTGCACCTGGCCCTAGGAAACAATTTTTAAATGCCAAAAATAAGTTCACCACATATGAACAATGATGTAGAACATAAAGAGATTAAACTTTCCACTTAAAAGGTACAGACTCAATGAATTAATTAAAAACCAGAACCCAACTATATGCTACCTACAAGAAAATCACATCACCTGTAAAGACACATAGACTGGAAGAGCTAAAAAAAGATATTCCAGATGAAGAGAAACCAAAAGTGAGCAAGAGCACTTATATGAGATAAAAGAGACTAAGTCAAAAACAGTATAAGGAGGCAAAGAAGAACATTACAAAACAATAATCAATTCAGCAAGAGATTATAACAATTCTAAATACATATGTACCCAACAATGTAGCACCTAGAAGAAATATCTGAAGCAAATATTATTAGATCTAAAGGGAGAGATAGACTCCAATGCAATAGTAGGGACTTAAACAAAATACTGCACTCCCAGCATTAGAGCATCCAGACAGAAAATTAACAAAGAAATATCAAGTGTCTTTTGTTTGTTTTGTTTTTTGAGACACAGTCTGGCTATGTCAACCAGGCTGGAGAACAATGGTACAATCTCAACTCACTGTAACCTCGACCTCCCAGGCTCAACTGATTCTCGTGTCTCAGCCTCCCAAGTAGCTAGGACTACAGGCACACTCCACCATGCCCAGCTCATTTTTGTATTTTGTACACCTAACAGATATCTATACAAAATTTTATTCAACGGCTGTAGCATACACATTTTTCTCATTGGCAGGGAACATTCTCCAGGATACACCATATGTTAGGTCACAAAGTAAGTCTCAACAAATTTAAAATATTTGAAGTCACACCAAATATCTTCTCAGAACTATATTTCTCAGAATGAAACTAGAAATCAGTAATACTATGACTAAAAACTATACAAATACATGGAAACTTTGAAAAGGAACGTTGGAAACTATTCAAATACATGGAAATTAAATGACGTGTTCCTGAATGACAAACCACTGGGTCAATGTAGAAATTAAAAAGGAAATAAAAAAGTTTCTTGAAACAAATGAAAACAGAAACACAACACACCAAACCCCATAGAATACAACAAAAGCAGTGCTGAGAGGGAATTTTATAACACTAGACATCTGCATCAAAGAGGTAGAAAAATTTCAAATAATCTAACAACACACCTCAAGGAAACAGAAAAGCAACAACAAACCAAACTCAAAATTAGAAGGAAATAAATAATAAAGATCAGAGCAGAACTAGAAAAACAATACAAAGATTAGTGAAACAAAATGTTGAGTATTTGAAAAGATAAACAAAATTAATAAACTGCTAGCTAGACTAATCAAGAAAAAAAAGAATACACAAAGAAAATAAGAAATGAAAAAGAAATTATAACGGATACTACAGAAATATAAAAGATCATCAGAGACTATTATGAACAATATACTAACAAAGTGAAAAAAACTAGAGGAAATGGATAAATTCCTAGACAAATACAATCTACCAAGGTTGAATGAGAAAGAAAGCAAAAACCTGAACAGTTCAATAATAAGCACGAAATTAAATCAGTAATAAAAAGACTCCAAATAGAGAAAAGTCCAGAATGAGACAGCTTTACTGTGAAATTCTAGCAAACTTATAAAGAACTAACACCAATTCTCCTCAAACTATTCCCAAAAAACTGAAGAGGAGGAAATTCTCCCTAACTCATTCTGTAAGGTCAGCATTGTTCTGATATCAAAACAGACAAAAACACAACCAAAAAAAGAAAACTATAGGCCAATATCTCTGATTAACATGGACATAAAAATGCTCAATATTAATACCAGTAAACTGAATCAAAAAGCACATCAAAAAGTAATAAACTATAATCAAGTGGGTTTTATCCCACAGATATAAGGATGGTTCACAACATATGCAAATCAATAAATGTGATATATCATGTGATCAGAATAAGGTCAAAAAACAGATCATCTCAATAGATGCAGATAAAATTAAACACCCCTTCATGATAAAAACACTCTATACACTAAATATAGAAGGAACATTCTTCAACATAATAAAAGCAATTTATGACAGAACCATAGCTAACATCATACCAAAATGAAACTGAAAACCTTTCCACTAAGAACTGGAACAAGACACTTTTATGACTCATGTTAAAAACAGTACTAAAAGTCCTAGTGAGAGCAAGAGAAAGACATCTAAATTGGAAATGAGGAGGTCAAATCATCTCTCTTTACAGATGAAATGATCATATGTTTAGAAAAAACCAAAGACTACACACACATACAAAAAAAATTATTAAGATCTAATAAACAAATTTAGCGAGCTCTGGACTGCAGCTCTAAGCGAGAACACGGAGGGTGAGTGGACGCCGCATTTCCAGACGGATGTTTATTGCCCACAGACCGGAAATACCCGGGTCGAGGAGCCCCACAGGTTGCCAGCGCGGCTGTTTTGGCCTGCGCGGCGGGTCTCTGCACAAAACACACGGGTCCGGGCGTCATTTCACCTGGCGATTGGAGCGCCTGGGAGACAGAGTCACCCGTTCAACTGATAAAAAGTGGATTGAAACAGGGAGCCAGGCCAGGAGATTCCTGGGCAAAAAAGTGCCACGAAACTCCAGCGCAGCTGTTTCAGCCAGAGCAGTGGGTCGCCGGGCGGGAAATCACACAGATCCCAGTGCCTTTTCAACAGGCGACTGGAACGCCTGAGAGACAGAGTCGCCCGTGCAACTGATAAAAAGGGGACTGAAACAGGGAGCCAGGCCAGGAGATTCCTGGGCGAAAAAGTGCCACGAATCTCCAGCATGGCTGTTTCATCCAGTGCAGTGGGTTGCCACTGGGGAAATCACACAGATTCGGGCACCTTTTCAACAGGTGACTGGAATGCCTGGGAGACAAGAGTTGCCCGTTCAACTGAATAAAAGGGGACTGAAACGGAGCCTGGCCAGGAGATTCCCAGGCGAAAAAAGCACCACAAGCTCCCAGTGCAGCTGTTTGAGCTGGCGCAGTGGGTCTCCGCACAAAATCTCACACATATCTGGGCCCCTTTTCATATGGCGACTGGAACACCTAGGAGACAGAGGCGCCCATTCAATTGAAAAAAAAGGGGACTTAAACAGGGAGCTAGGCCAGGAGCTAGGCCAGGAGATTTTTCCCTGGCGAAAAAGCGCCACGAGTCTCCAGCAGCTGCTTCAGCCAGCATAGCAGTCTATGCACAAGAAATCACATAAATCCGGGTGCTGTTACAACTGGTGACTGGGACTCCTGGGAGACAGAGTCATCCATTCAACTGAAAAAAAAAGGGGGTCTGAGGCAGGGAGCCGGGTGATCAGGCTCAGCCTGTCCCACCCCCACAAAAATCAGCAATCTGAAATGCTCTGGATTGAGAGTTTCACAGCAAGCACAGCTGAACCAGATGGTTCAGCTCTGTGGGGGAGGGTCATCCGCCATTACCAAGGCAGTCCACCACTGCCAAGGTAGTCTGCCACTGCCAAGGCAGCTGGCCATTACCAAGACAGTCTGCCATTACAGAGAGAGTCCACCATTACAGAGGTGGGTCACTATTGCCAAGGCAGTTCTAACTATACTCCTGTAAACAGGACTGCAGGGAAGTTCACACAGCAGCTGGGCAGAGCCCACAACGGCTCAGCAATGCCTCTGCAGGCAGACTGTGACTAGGCTGCCTCCTCGCTGGGCAGGGCAGCCCTGAAAAAAGGCAGCAGCATGACAGAAACTTATAAATAAAGCCCTAACTTACCGGGACAGAGCAACTGAGGGAAAAAAAAGGCGTATACGAGTTCTGTTGCAGCAGACTTAAACGTACCTGCCAAGCAGCTCTGAATGGTACAACGGAACCCACAGGTCAGCACTTGAGTTCCTATAAAGGACAGACTGTGTCCTCAAGCAGCTCCCTGACCCCCGTATATCCAAAGAGTCACCTCATAAAGGAGAGCTCAGACTGACATCTGGTGGGTATCCTTCTGGGACAAAGATAGCAGAAGAAACTGGCAGCAACTCTTACTGTTCTGCAGCCACTGCAAGTGATCCCCAGGCAAGCAGGACCTGGAGTGGACCTCCTGCAGTCCTACAGAAGAGGGACCTGACTGTTAGAAGGAAAACTAAGAAACAGAAAGAAATAATGTCATCATCAACAAACGGGATGTCCACTCAGAGACCCCATCTGAAAGTCAACAACTACAAAGACCACAGGTAAATAAATCCACAAAGACGGGAAGAAACCAGCACAAAAAGGATGAAAACACTGAAAACCAGAACGCCTCTCCTCCTCCAAAGTATTACAACTCCTCACCAGCAAGGGAACAAGGCTGGATGGAGAATGAGTCTGATGAATTCACCGAAACAGCCTCCAGAAGGTGGGTAATAAAAACTTCTCTGAGCTAAAAGAACATGTTCTAAACCAATGCAAAGAAACTACAAACCTTGAAAAAAGGTTTGATGAAATGCTACTGAGAATAAACAGCTTAGAGAGGAATATAAATGAATTGATGGAGCTGAAAAACACAACACGAGAACTTCGTTAAGCATACACAAGTTTCAACAGCCGAATTGACCAAGCAGAAGAAAGGATATCAGAAGTCGAAGATCAACTCAATGAAATAAAACGAGAAGGCAAGATTAGAGAAAAAAGGATAAAAAGAAATGAACAAAGGCTCCAAGAAATATGGGATTATGTGAAAAAACCTAATCTACGTTTGATAGGTGTACCTGAATGTGATGGAGAGAATGAATCCAAGCTGGAAAACACTCTTCAGGATATTATCCAGGAAAACTTCCCCAACCTAGCAAGGCAGGCCAATATTCAAGTCCAGGAAATACAGAGAACACCACAAAGATATTCCTCAAGAAGAACAACCCCAAGACACATAATTGTCAGATTCACCAGGGTTGAAATGAAGGAGAAAATGCTAAGGGCAGCCAGAGAGAAAGGTCGGGTTACCCACAAAGAAAAGCCCATCAGACTCACAGTGAATCTCTTGGCAGAAACCCTACAAGCCAGAAGAGAATGGAGGCCAATATTCAACATCCTTAAAGAAAATAACTTTCAACCTAGAATTTCATATCCAGCCAAACTAAGCTTCATAAGCAAAGAAGCAATAAAATCCTTTATTAACAAGCAATTACTTAGAGATTTCATCAAAACCAGGCCTGCTTTACAAGAGCTCCTGAAAGAAGCACTAAACATAGAAAGGAACAACCAGTACCAGCCACTCCAAAAATGTATCAAATGGTAAAGAGCATCGACACAATGAAGAAACTGCATTAATTAATCGGCAAAACAGCCAGCTAGCATCAAAATAGCAGGATCAAATTCACACATAACAATATTAACCCTAAATGTAAAGGGGCTAAATATCCCAATCAAAAGACACAGACTGGCAAATTGGAAAAAAAGTCAAAAACCCATTGTTGTTCTGTATCCGGGAAATCCATCTCACATGCAAGGATACAAAAAGGCTCAAAATAAAGGGATGGAGGAAGATTGACCAAGCAAATGGAGAGCAAAAAAAAGCAGGAGTTGTAATTCTTGTCTCTGATAAAACAGACTTTAAACCAACAAAGATCATAAGAGACAAAGAAGGACATTACATAATGGTAAAAGGATAAACGCAACAAGAAGAGCTAATGATCCTAAATATTTACGTGCCCAATACAGGAGCATCCAGATACATAAAGCAAGTTCTTAATGACTTACAAAGATACTTAGACTCCCACACAATAATAGTGGGAGACTTTAACACTCCAATGTCAATATTAGACAGATCAACGAGACAGAAAATTAACAAGGATATCCAGAACTTAAACTCAGACTTGGAACAAGCAAACCTAATAGACATTTACAGAACTCTCCGCCCCAAATCCACAGAACATACATTTTTTTCAGTACCACATCACACCTACTCTAAAACTGACCACATAATTGGAAGTAAATCACTCCTCAGCAAATGCAAAATAGTGAAATCATAACAAACAGTCTCTCAGACTACAGTGCAATCAAGTTAGAACTCAGAATTCAGAAACTAGCTCAGAACCGCACAGCTTCATGGAAACTGAAAAGTCGCTCTTGAATGTTGACTCAATAAACAATGAAATGATGGCAGAAATAAAGATGTTCTTCAAAACCAATAAGAATGAAGACACAACGTACCAGAATCTCTGGGACACATTTAAAACAGTGTCTAGAGGAAAATATATAGCAATAAATGCCCACATGAGAAGCAAGGAAAGATCTAAAATCAACACCCTATCATCAAAATTGAAAGAGCTAGAAGAGCAAGATGAAAAAAACTCAAAACCTAGCAGAAGACAAGAAATAACTAAGATCAGAAACTGAAGGAGATAGAGCCACAAAAAAACCTTTTAAAAAAAATCGATAAATCCAGGAGCTGGTTATCTAAAAGATCAACAAAATAGACAAGACCACTAGCCAGATTAATAAAAAAGAAAAGAGAGAATAATCAAATAGATGCAATAAAAAACAATAAAGCAGGTATCACCACAGACTCCACAGAAATACAAACCACCATCAGAGATTATTACAAACAACTCTATGCACCTAAACTAGTACACCAGGAAAAAATGGATAAATTCCTGGACACTTGCATCCTCCCAAGCCTAAACCAGGAAGAAGTTGAAATCCTGAATAGACCAATAACAAGGGCTGAAGTTGAGGCAGCAATTAATAGCCTACCAACCAAAAAAAGCCCAGGTCCAGATGGGTTCACAGCCAAATTCTACTAGACATACAAAGAAGAGCTAGTACTATTCCTTCTGAAAACTATTCCAAAAAGAGGGAATCCTTCCCAAATCATCTTATGAGACCAACATCACCCTGATACCAAAACCCAACAGATACTCAACAAGAAAAGAAAACTTCAGGCCAATATCCATGATGAACATAGATATAAAAATCTTCAACAAAATACTGGCAAACCGATTGCAACGACACATCAAAAAGCTTATCCAGCATGATCAAGTAGGCTTCATCGCAGGGATGCAAGGCTGGTTCAATATATGTAAGTCTATAAACGTAATCCACCACATAAACAGAACAAAGACAAAAACCACATGATTATCTCAATAGATGCAGAAAAGGCCTTCGACAAGATTCAACAGCCCTTATGCTAAAAACCCTCAATAAACTAGGTATTGATGGAATGTATCTCAAAATAATAAAAGCTATTTATGACAAACCAACAGCCAATATCATACTGAATAGGCAAAAACTAGAAGCATTCCCGTTGAAATCTGGTACTCAACAAGGATGCCCTCTCTCACCACTCCTATTCAATATAGTATTGGAAGTTCTAGCCAGAGCAATCAGGCAAGAAAAAGAAATAAAGGGTATTTAATTAGGAAAGAAGAAATTGTCTCTATTTGCAGATGACATGATTGCATACTCAGAAGACCCCATTGTCTCAGCCCAAAATCTCCTGAAACTGATTAAGTAACTTCAGGAAAGTCTCAAGATACAAAATCAATGAGCAAAAATCACAAGCATTCCTATACACTAATAACAGACTTAAAGAGAGCCAAATCAAAAACGAACTACCATTCACAATTGCTACAAAGAGAATAAAATACCTAGAAATACAACTAACAAAGGATGTAAAGGATCTCTTTAAGGAGAACTACAAACCACTGCTCAAGGAAATAAGAGAGGACACAAACAGATGGAGAAACATTCCATTCTCATGGTAAGGAAGAATTATTATCATGAAAATGGCCATACTGCCCAAAGTAATTATAGATTCAATGCTATCCCCATCAAACTACCTATGACCCTCTCCACAGAACTGGAAAAAACCACCTTAACTGGATCCAAAACAGAGCCTACATAGCCAAGACAACACTAAAAAGAACAAAGCTGGAGGCATCAAGCTACCTCACTTCAAACTATACTACAAGGCTACAGTAATCAAAACAGCATGGTACTGGTACCAAAATAGGGATACAGACCAATGGAACAGAACAGAGGCCTCGGAGGCAACGCCACACATCCACAACCATCTGATCTTTAACAAACCTGACAAAAACAAGCAATGGGGAAAGGATTCCCTGTTTAGTAAATAGTGTTGGGAAAACTGGCTAGCCATGTGCAGAAAGCAGAAACTGGACCCCTTCCTGATACCTTACACTAAAATTAACTCCAGATGGATTAAAGACTTAAACATAAGACCTAACACCATAAAAACCCTAGAAGAAAATCTAGGAAAAACCATTCAGGACATAGACATAGGCAAGGACTTCATGACCAAAACACCAAAAGCATTGGCAACAAAAACCAAAATAGACAAATGGGATCTGATTGAACTCCATAGCTTCTGCACAACAAAAGAAACAGTCATTAGAATGAATCAGCAACCAACAGAATGGGAAAAAATTTTTGTAATCTACCCATCTGACAAAGGGCTGATGTCCAGAATCTACAAAGAACTAAAACAGATTTACAAGAAAAAAACAAGCCCATTCAAAAGTGGGCAAAGGATATGAACAGACACTTTACAAAAGAAGACATATATGAGGCCAATAAAAATGAAAAACTGCTCATCATCACTGGTCATTAGAGAAATGCAAATCAAAAGCACATTGAGATACCATCTCACGCCAGTTAGAATGGCGATCATTAAAAAATCTGAAGACAACAGATGTTGGAAAGGATGTGGAGAAACAGGAACACTTTTACACTGTTGGTGGGAGTGTAATTTCGTTCAACCATTATGGAAGACAATGTGGCGATTCCTCAAGGACCTAGAAATAGAAATTCCATTTGACCTGGCAATCCCATTACTGGGTATATCTCCAAAGGATTATAAATCGTTCTATCATAAGGACACATGCACACAAATGTTCATTGCGGCACTGTTTACAATAGCAAAGACCTGGAACCAACCCAAATGCCCATCAATGATAGACTGAACAGGGAAAATGTGGCACATATTCACCATTGAATACCATGCAGAAATAAAAAACGATGAGTTCGTGTCCTTTGTAGGGACAGAGATCAACCTGGAAACCATCATTCTCAGCAAACTGACACAAGAACACAAAATCAAACACTGTATGTTCTCACTCACAGGCAGGTGTTGAACAATAAGAACACATGGACACAGGAGGGGAGCATCACACACTGGGGTCTGTCGGGGGGAAATAGGGGAGGGACAGCAGGAGGTGGGGAGTTGGGGAGGGATAACATGGGGAGAAATGCCAGATATAGGGGATGGGGAGGAAGGCATCAAACCACATTGCCATGTGTGTACCTATGCAACAATCTTACATGTTCTTCACATGTACCCCAAAACCTAAAATGCAATAAAAAAAGAAAAAAAAACAAATTTAGCAAAGTTGCAAGATACAAGATCAACATGCAAAAATCAGTAGTGCTTGTATATACCAATGAATGAAATATCTGAAAAAGAAATCAAGAAGGAAATCCCATTTATAACAACAAAGAAAAAAGTAAAACATCGAAGATTAAATTTAAATAAGGAGGTGAAAGACCTTAACAAGGAAAACTACAAAACACTGATGAAAGAAATTAAAGAGAATATCAACAGAAAGATTCCGTCCCACCATCACGGGATTGGAATAATATTGTTAAAATGTCCATACTACATAAAGCAATCTATAAATTCAATGCAATCTCTATCAAAATACCAACATAATTTTTAATAGAAATGGAAAACCAATCCTAAATTTCATATGAAACCAAAAAAGAGCCACAATTAACCAAAGCAATTCTGAGCAAGAAGAATAAAGGCGGAGGCATCACATTATCTGACTTCAAAATATATTACAAGGCTATAGTAACCAAAACAACATGGTACTGGTATAAAAATAGACCAATAAAACAGTAGAGAATCCATAAATAAATCCATGTGTTTACAGTCAACAGATTTTGAACAAGTTTCTAAGAACATATACTGGAGGAAAGAATACTCTCAATAAATGGAGTTGGGAAAACTGGATATCCATATGCAGAAGAATGAAACTAGAAGACCCTTATCTCCCACCATATGCAAAAATAAACTTAAGATGGATTAAATACCTAAACATAAAGGCAAAACTATAGAACTACTAGGAGAAAATATAAGGGGAACACTACAGGACATTGATCTAGACAAATATTTTATGGTTAAGATGTCAAAAGCACAGACAACAAAAACAAAAATTGACAGATGGGACTATATTAAACTAACAGGCTTCTACACAGCAGAAGAGCAGAAGAAAACAATCAACAATTGAGAGACAACTGGTTGAATGGTAGGAAACATATGCAAACTACTCATTCAACAAAGGACTAATATAAAAAACATACGAGGTACTCAATGGTTAAAAAAAGAAAGAAAAAAAAATCATTAAAACATGGGCAAAGGACCAGGTGTGGTGACTGACTCAAGCCTGTAATTCCAGCACTTTGGGAGACCGAGGTGGGCAGATCATGAGGGCAAGAGATCAAGACCATCCTGACCAACATGGTAAAACCCTGTATCTACTAAAAATACAAAAATTAGCTGGGCATTCTGGCACACCCCCTGTAGTCCCAGCTACTCAGGAGACGGAGGCAGGAGAATCACTTGAACCCAGGAGGCATAGGTTGCAGTGAGCCGAGATCGTACCACTACACTCCAGCCTAGGAGACAAAGCGAGACTCGCTCCAAAAAAAAAAAAGTGGACAAAGTACATGAATTCACATTCTGAAAGACATACAAATGGCCAACAGGTATATCACCTCCCAAAAGGCTACTTCCCAATACATCACCTTGGGGGTTAGTATTTCAACATATGAATTTTGGGGAACATATTCAGACCACAGCAAGCACCAAATGTAATGATGTTTTCACAGTTCTTATTTTACTTAATATTTTATTCAAGCATTCATTTCACTTTGAGTATTTTAGTTTTTTTTTTTTTTTTTTTTTTTGAGGTAAGGGTTAGAATAGAAAGGCAGCAAAAGTACTTCACAAGATCAGTGTTCCAAGCAACACCTGGGGAAATGCTGGTGTGAAGTATTCCAATTATAAATCTATCACTGCTTTATTAAAGAATATTTAATCTTCTATCTTTTGGCACTGAAAAAAAAAATCTATAACTAAAACAACCAACTGGTCAACATAAGTACCGTGATATTTGTTATGCTTCACTGCCTTTCCTTCTGTAATCATATTGATGTGCAAGAAGCCCATTAATGACCTATAAATCTGATTTAGGGAAACACAAAACATACTGAGTCCAAAGCTCAAAATGATGACACATCACTCACTACATTTATCCTGTAGTAAATCTCAATATTCCCTACAGAAAAGTTAAGTATCTTACAAAAGAAGAGGGGAAAAAATAGCAAGAAAGAAACTGTGCAAGAAACTCAGTGAATAAACTAAGAAGATCAAAATTCTAAAATTCACCATTAGATAATGTCCTGGTTTTCTTTAAAATATAATCAATTTTTGGGTATATACCCAAAGAACTATAAATTGTTCTACTATAAAGACAAATGCACACGTATGTTCATTGCAGTCCTGTGTACAATAGCAAAGACCTGGAACCAACCCAAATGCCCATCAATGATAGATTGGACAAAGAAAATGTGGTACATATACACCATGGAATACTACGCAGCCATAAAAAATGATGAGTTCGTGTCCTTTGTAGGGACTTGTATAAATCTGGAAACCATCATTCTCAGCAAACTGACACAAGAACAGAAAGCTAAACACCGTATGTTTTCACTCATAGGTGGGTATCAAACAACGAGAACACATGGACTCAGGGAGAGGTGCATCACACACTGGGAGCAGTTGAGGGGGTAGGGGAGAGACAGTGGCGGGTGGGGAGAGAGGGGAGGGTGGGGAGGGATAACATGGGGAGAAATGCCAGATATAGTATGTACTTAGAGTAAAATAAATTAAATAAAAATAAAAAATAACAAAAAAATAAAATATAATCAATTTTAACTTTTGAAAGTATATTAATTTGTTGCTTTGGGCCATTCATGTCTATTTACAAGAAAGAAGGCACATTTGTCATAACATAATTGAAGAAGAAAGACCCATGTAAGTTTTAGTTTTGTACCTCAACGTTATTGGTAAAAAGAAAAAAGTTAATTAATAGAGCCATATTTACAGAAAAACTAGCTGACTTTATTATTACTGCCAAACAAGTCTTTAAATCAACTAAAATTTATTTAATTAAACATTAAGTTACTTTCACATTTGTCTACAACCACAGTAAATACATTTCTTGGCATAAAGACACAGCCCTTAGAATTTAAAGCCTCCCCACCTGCAAGATTACATATATAAAACTCTGACTATCGTTTATATAATAGTGGATTAGTTAACCAAATTAAAATAGTTATGCTATGTAGAATAAAATAAAATGGAAATAATTTACTCATAAGATTTATATTTAAATCATCTTTATTTACAAAATACTATCCTGAGAATAATAGTTCCATTAAGCTTCAATTTGAGCAAAAGTGTAATCACTTAAGTAACAGCAGTTACTTAAACTGAAAATGAGATCAGTCAAAATTACTTTTGAAGAGAGCGAAAATATTGTCAGGTTTCTCGTTGTGGTTCTGGATGTTCAGGAGCAGGCTCATTTGAAGGCGGAATCAACCCTGAGGGGAATTCACTTCTACCTTCAGAATGTGGGGGTGGGGGTAAAAATCCAGGTCTTGGGGGAAGGTAAGGAGGAAAACCCCTCGGTGGATAGACATTTCTCACTGTTCAAAGAGATTGGTAAAACACATTTTTTTACTTTAAGAAATTGTACTGTGCACTAATAAATTATTAAGTTTATAATTTCCATTACCTATTCTTTTATTTGAAAATTGACACCAGAATAATTACTTGATCTAAAAAATTAATTTTTACAACATTGAGAAAAATGTACCTCTTCAAATACAGATGAGTAAAGGAAATATTAATTTTTTATGTAATTTTTGTCCTATCTTAATACTTGGTTTTTTTTTTAAAAAAGAGGAATTATTTCAAAATATAGAAAACCTACTGTAAGAATAACTTTTTCTTTCATTATCAAAGTCCTTCTCAAAAAAACATTTTCACGTAATATAATTTTCACCAAACTTAAAATTTACATCATTGATTCCCAATTCTCATTTGATGTTATACTAAAACATTTCCAGTTATATCAAAGACCACCTTAAAATTCCCCCAAACAAAATTCATTTTAATTCACTTTAAACTTTAAAAAGAGAGGAGAAACGAGGGAAGGAATGACTACATGAGACACTCATTGGCAAAGCCTAGTATTTGGTAACCACATACAGAACCCTATAGTTCAAAACGGTAAAGTATGAAAATAAAAGCAACATATTATTCCCTTTTTCTTATGTGAAGCTTTAAAAGAATTCAATAAATCCAACAATCAGGACAAACATAATAAATACATTTTCAGTTTTAAGTAAGTATGACTACATCAGAACTACTTATGAAAAAGACTTTTAAAAATAACAGTAATTTTAACGTTAGAATATAAATTTGAAATAGTTTAGCTAATTGCCAGAATAACAGTTGCTACCAAATAAGATACAGATAATTTTAGTTCTATCATAAGACCTGCAAAACTTCAATTATTTTCTTGACTACCAAAATACAGAAATAATTCTATATTATTAAGATGAATCAAGTTGAAACCTCATTATCGTCCACTTACGGCTGGCTGCCTTCCCAATTTCGAAAAGTAATGGTATACTCACAGAATGCTAGAAAAATTTTTCCTCCACTGTGTTACTACGTGAACAGATAGTAAAATACCTCTGATTTTTAGTAAAACACATACTCAGCTTTAAAAGAAAATTTTTTACAAAACAAGCATACTTGCAAATGGAGCATGTGGTGGACCTGGGAAATCCCTTGGTGGAAAATAATCTCGAGAAGCTCCAAACATGGTTCCTGGAGGAGGTAGGGGGAAAGGAGGTCCTCTTCTCACGAAGGCGCCCCTCGTATCCACTGGAAACAATGGACCTCTCATTGGAGCAAGAGGTGGAGGAACAAAGCCAGGGCCAGCTGCTTCATTTTCAGCAGGGAGAGATGCATCAGGCACATTTAAATTCTATAACAAATTGACATATGGTAGTCATTAAAACAGCAAAATTTGCAATCATTTTCTTGAAAATCTCAAGCTTAGAGAGACAGAAAGCATTCCATGATAGTCTTAGAAAGCTCTAGAGAAAGATTCAAACAGCTTTTCACATTAATATATCAGCTATCACACTTTGACTATCACAAATATTTTATTAAGTCAACAGAAAACAGCTTTAACCAACAAAGTAGTATTCTGGCTAAAGATAAAACAGAAATATAGCCCAAGAGCACCAAAATATATATTCTTTTATCAAATATATGCTGGGAAAAAAGAAAATACAAGATGTCTATGTTTATATTTTCCAAAAATCAGTATTTTAATTCATAAAAATATACTTTAAAATATTCAAATAAAAATCCAAGGTGGGGGGAATATAAAATCTTGTTTAACTACTAAACTAACTCAAACTCCTAGTCTGCAAATTGTATTTTATCACCATAGCTTACAATTTACAAAAGAAACAGCTTTAATGCTACGTAGAAAGTATTATTAGTCGGCCAGACGCAGTGGCTCACGCCTGTAATCCTAGCACTTTGGGAGGTCAAAGCAGGCAGAATCACCTGAGGTTGGGAGTTTGAGATCAGCCTGACCAACATGGAGAAACCCCATCTCTACTAAAAATACAAAATGAGCTGGGTGTAGTGGCACATGCCTGTAATCCCAGCTAGTCAGAAAGCTGAGGCAGGAGAATTGCTTGAACCCGGGAGGCGGAGGTTGTGGTGAGCAGAGATCGTGCCACTGTACTCCAACCTGGGCAACAAGAGTGAAGCTCCATCTCAAAAAAAAAAAAAAAAAAGAAAGAAAGAAAAAAGAAAGTTTATTAGTCAAAAAGAGAAAATCAGCTCTGTATCAAAATCTAGATTATTAGCTATATTTATATTCTAGTAAACCATAAGATTAGAAGACTCAGGTGGCTCACACCTGTAATGCCAGCACTTTGGGAGGCCAAGGTGGGTGGATCTTCTGAGGTCAGGAATTCAAGACCAGCCTGGCCAACATGGTAAAACCCCATCTCTACTAAAAAAAAATAACAAAAAATTAGCCGGGCGTGGTGGCACATGCCTATAACCCCAGCTACTCAGGAAGCTGAGGCAGGAAAATTGCTTGAACTTGGGAGGCAGAGGTTGCAGTGAGCCGAGATGGTGCCACTGCACTCTAGCCAGGGCAACTGAATACATGGATACAATTCCACTTTCAATACTTACACCAAGATCATCTTTGGTATCATTTCTACTGGATTCCATTTCTGAAGGCACTGACCCATCTAGACATAAAAGTTAAACCATGAAATATACATGATTAATCACTTCATTCCTATAGTATTTCCAGATCACAAAACTGGTATTTTTCCCATTCCCCTTGTTGGCATATAAACCAGCTGGACACCAACATGGTATATCGGGGCCACAAAAACAGCTTGAGGTTCCTAGAAATTCTGGCAGACTCAAGAGTTCTGCAGTGGCATGTGGCAGTGATTCTCCTCCTAAGCAATTCTGCTGCTGCAGCATGCTAAGATACCTGGGAGGAAGCATGTCTCTCCTTCCTTCTTTTCCCCACTCCCTCCTTTCATTTTTCTCTCCCATTCTCTTCTCCTTCCTCCCCGTCTTCTTTGCTGCCTTATTCCTCCATTAAGAGAGACTAGCCATTGGAATTTAGCTACTGTTCTCAAACTTTGTTATCATCAAGAATTGCAATCCCCTCTGACCACAACTATCTCTCCTCTTCTAGCTTTCTTATTTAGTAACTCTCACTACATCTGTCCTTGGAAGTCACTGATGCTTCCACTCCTCTGACCAGTGAGTTTCCTCCCTCACTTCCTTCCCCAGTTAACTAGACTCCAAAGTCCATGCCTTCAGCCAGTTATCAATATCCTTGTCTTACTGGTCATTTTTCACGTGTGCTTCAAAACACTGAAATATTCAACTACAAACAGTAGCACTTAATTATTATGCCAAATTAGGTATTGGTCAACGAGTATTAAAACACTGACACATGTAAAAATTTTTAAATAGCATAGAAATGAATGTTTAATCTCACATTACTTTCGTTCCATTAAACCTGATTTGATGGTGGGAATACAATTTCTAAAACCAAACAGAAAGAATTAATTATAATTCTTTAAGACCTTGGGACTGCTTTGTTTGTCATTTTTACAGTCTTACAATCTGATTTTTGGCCAGGCACAGTGGCTCATGCCTATAATCCCAGCACTTAGGGAGGCCAAAGAGGGCAGATTACTTGAGGTCAGGAGTTTGAGACCAGCCTGGCCAACATGGTGAAACCCCTCTATTAAAAATACAAAAAATTAGCTGGGAGTGGTGGTGGGTGCCTGTAGTCCCACTCAGGAGGCTGAGGCAGGAGAACCACTTGAATCCAGGAGGTGGAGGTTGCGGTGGAGCCGAGATGGTGCCACTGCACTCCAGCCTGGGCAACAGAGTGAGACTCTGTCTGAAAAATAATAAAAAATAAAATAAAATACTGATTTTCTAGGCTAGGCAAGGTGTCTCATGCCTGTAATCCCAACACTTTGGGAGGCCAAAAGAGGTGGATCGCTTGAGCCCAGGAGTTCAAGACCAGCCTCAGCAACATGGTGAAACCTCATCTCTACAAAAAATACAAAAAATTAGCCACGTGTGGCTCCTGTAGTTCCAGGTATTCAAGAGGTTGAGGTAGGAGGATCGCTTGAGCCAGGAGGTCGAGGTTGTGATGAGCTGAGATCATACCACTGCATTCAGCCTGGATGACAGAGCAGGACATACGCTCACTCGCACGCACTCTCTCCCTCTCTCTCTCTATATATATTTATTTTCTTTAATATTTTTTTAAATAATAAAATATTTATTTTCTGAAATAGTAAACTATTTCCACTGGATAATACTCTCTCTTTCAAATATATGTCCTTTCCTAAGGAAACCTTTTACCAATACATTTACTTTAATTCTTGACTTAAAATTTTTTTTTTATTTTCTTAATGTTCTGTACTTCTGGTTGATACACTGCATACATCTATTTCCCAACTTTAACGGGTTGCTGCGAGGTCGTTTAAGCAAAAGAGAGCCTACAAATAGTAGACTGCTCAGTATATGTTAGTTATATCTAAGTATGAAATGTTTAAATAATATAACTGATTAAAATATCAACAGAGCATGCATCTAAATTGTTTTCTGGTGGATTTTTATGTATCCATTCACACTTGCTTGCCTTATTTCCCTGATTACTAAACAGGACATGTGTAAGTGGACTAGAAAAATTAGAAAATTCGTCATAGAACAGAGTAAAATTTATCATCATAGGTATAAGGAGTAAACCTATTACCATGGTGCTCAAACCAACCCACCAACATATATTTGGATGCCATGTCTGTGTACAATATAACAAGAAACATAAAACCAGGATATTTTCAGGAAAGAGATTTTGGCCTTAGAACTACCAGATATAGCAATTATATTGGCCTTTAATCTAGCTTCCAATTCTTTAGTATGACACCAAAATTTTTAAAGAAGAAAAACACAAAGTACTTCTTACCCATTTTATCCAAAGAAGGCATATTAAAACTTCTGAGTTCTGCTGGTCCAGACAGTCTACCAGAATTAGAATAAAATCTGTCTTGCCTTTGTGGAGGAAGAGCTGAATCAGGATATGATTGTCCTTGAAAATAAGTTTTTAAAATGTTTTCATTAATATAAATATAAATCAAGTTTACTTAAGTTTAATGTATTGAACTTATACATTTGACCTCCATTCTAAAACTTAAACTCATCTTCTTGGTTGACAACAGTAAACAATTTCAGAAGAATTGCATATTTTATTATAGCAATAACTTTCATAGTAAACACAAGCATAATTTGCTACTTTGGACTCTGAAAGTTTCAATTACTATGTGTAAATTAGAATATGTGAAAACAGAATTTAGTTTTATACATACAAGTGAATTCATTTAACTTTCAATTTTAATAATAATGGATGGAAGTAAATACATCAATATATCAAAAAAGACCCAAGAGACAGCTAATAACATAAGGAAAAAAATAGAAAGGAAAAAATGTTTTAAGCACAGCAAGAAATTTAGCAGAACAGGTGATAATTTGTCATCAAAGCAGAAAGAGTATCATTCAAAGGTCATCACTGGCAAACTTTCAGTAATATTGACATTTTGAAATTTAGTATCTATTCCAAGCCAAATGGAAAGAGACGGGTGCAGTGGCTCACACCTGTAATCCCAGCACTTTGGGAGGCTGAGGAGGCAGATCACCTGAGGTTAGGAGTTCAAGACCAGCCTGGCCAACATGGTGAAACCCTGTCTCTACTAAAAATACAAAAATTATCCAGGCATGGTGCCGCATGCCTGTAATCCCAGCTACTTAGGAGGCTGAAGCAGGAGAATCACCTGAACCCGGAGAGGCAGAGGTTGCAATGAGCCAAGATCACGCCACTGCACTCCAGCCTGGGCAACAGAGTGAGACTCCATCTCAAAATAAATAAATTAATTAATTAAATGAAAATAAATTTTAAAAAAACTAAAGGGAAAGATCTCTCTGACTCAACAGACAAGTAAAAGTTTCCCACTGCTGAAATGAAGAACATCTGGAGAGACACAAATTTGGACACCGACTATCTCAGGTGCTTCTATAGCCACCCTCCTTTGTCCGCAGGGGTGATTTATAATGACAATATGGTATTAGGTTGGTGCAAAAGTAATCACTGTTTAATAATTCCTGGGTCCTGGTGGAACTCATCACTCTTGAAAAAGTATAGGTAGTCTATCTCATTCTTGAGAGGTGATGGCAGACTGCTAGACTAGATATGCATATGTCCAATTCCAAAAATAAGGAGAACATCAAAGAAGGTGAATTGTGTAACTTTCCCCTGTCCTATTACAAATATAGATTAACAACCCCAAATTGCCTCTAATGACTGACTTTATAGCATCAGTGTTAGATATGTCACTTCTCCTCTGACTCTGCCATAGGGGACCTTATTGACACATCATCTCTCCTTATACAAAACCAAAGAAACCACCTGGCATCAACCAGAGTCAATAAAGAGAATTATATTTAATGAACTCCCAATGGTCAGTGGATGTGACAGAGGAGGGAAAGATCCAGATAGCTTGAAGGCTCATTTACACTCCCTTTCAAAATCTCAGGGAGGAGCTGTTTCAAGGGGTTTGAGTTAGCCTAATGAAAGAAAAGGTCAGTACCAACCACTGAGATCTAAACTGAGTTTTCCCTTTCTACTTCGAACACAAGATTAATGAAATGGTGGAAGTGGGCAAGGGGATGAAATAAAGAAACCTGAAAATCAACTCTTTTTAAATCAGGTCTCAAGATGCCACATAATTATTTTGCTTCTAAATTATATCCCCATACATCAACAACCTCAGAAATAAAAAATTTTGTTACAAATGTACTACTTCATAAACTACATGGCTATGTTGTCCTCCACTGGCAAAAACAATTCATTTCTTAAATCTTACCAAGGCCTAGTATGTGTCAGGCACAAACAATACAGTGTTGGTCTTGATACAGTCCATGCCCTTACAGTCTAATTGTCATAGAAACACAATGTGATTAATGACTTAATAAAAGGAAATATACATAAGAGGTAGCCTATCTACTTCTGATTGCAGGAATCAGAAATGGAGTCAGAGGCAGTAAAGCTTGTCCTGAAAGTAATCAAGAGTATTCTAGTCAAATGCACATATACTAACACACACATACACACACACGCTCATATGCACATATATACATACACATAATATGACACAGCTATGTGGAAAGCATATGACCAATGAAGGACTGAAATGAACTATGGAAAATAAGGACATGAAAGGTCCCTTTCTTTTTTGCTTTCATACTTTTGTTTTCTATCACCCTTATGATAGAAGAGATGATTAGAAAGAAAGAATGGAAAAAAAAAAACAGAAGAAAAAATGAATAAAGAGTGGGAATAAGTATACTGCAGAAATCAGCTACCCTCATACATTTCATTCTTGGCTTCTGCTGAGGACGATGGAGAGATATCTATTAAAACCAAAAATAGGCCAGGCGCGGTGGCTCATGCCTATAATCCCAGAACTTTAGGAGGCCAATGCAGGTGGACTGCTTGAGGCCAAGAGTTCGAGACTGCCTGGCCAACATGGTGAAATCCCGTCTCTACTAAAAACACAAAAAAAATTAGCTGGGTATGGTGGCACAGACCTGTGATCCCAGCTACCTGGGACGTTGAGACACAAGAATCGCTTGAACCCAGGAGGCTGAGGTTGCAGTGAGCCGAGATCACATCACTGCACCCCAGCCTGGGTGACAAAGCAAGACTCTGTCTCAAAAAATTAAAATTAAAATTAAAAATAAAACAAAAAATATGCATAACCTACCATTTCACCTAGCAATTCCATTTCCTGGACTCATCTTGGAAGAACATATATACAAAAAGGGTGTTAGCTGCAGCATTGTTAGTAATGGTGAAACACCAGAGACACTCTAAATGCTCACCAACAGAACTGGATAAATATATCGTGATTTCTTATATATTGAAATACTATACCACAATTAAAGTAATAAACTCTATATATATTAACATGGAAAGAAATCAAGTATGCAATGCTAATAAGGGAATTTGATAAAAAAGAACTTTACTTTTTAAAAAATCATTATTTGAACGGAAAGTTTACACACACTAAACTCATGAGTGGCTGCCTCTAGGAAAGGAAGGTATTATGCCCAGGAAAGGAAATGTAATAGTGTTCAACTCATTTATATAGTGTGCTTTTTATGTTTTATTTACACATTTACACACACAAAAACACACATATATATCTGAAGCAAATATTAATATGTAAATTCCTAAAGCTGATATCCAGGACTGTGCTATAATATCTCAATTTGTCATGTTCACCAAGTTACCCAACCTTTCTGTACTTTTGTTTCTTCATCTATATGGGAATAACAGAATAACATTCTTAAGAGTGTTAGAATGATTAGTAAATGGCATTTAGTTCGACACAAATAAATTTTATAGTTTTATCAATATCTGATGATAAATTAAGCTTGTTATGATTACAAACTATATTAAAAATAGAGTGTTGACTGGTCTCATTCAAATTTATGACCATAAATTTCTAACTGATGCTTAACAATGCCCTATAATCATACTACACTTTACTAATGTTTGAGTTCTCACCCAAACATCATTAATTTCTCCTTCTAGCCTGAATTATTCCCATCAACAAATAAATATGTTATAATATTATCCATCTTTAAAAACCAAAATATCTCGCCCTCCAGCTACCATCTCATCTCTTTTTCATTCAAAGCAAACATTTTCAAAAAGTTGTCTATATTTGTCCCTAGATCTTAATCTCTCCTCAACCTAGTCTCTTCTGGAAGACTGACAAAGTAAACACAGATGTTTGAAGTTTATAAAAACACATACAGTGGCAATTTATCAACCAAATAATCATTAGAATTTATACAGGATTATTATACAAGATATAAGTGATTAAGAAATATATATTCCCAAAAAAGTAGTAGCCTAAAATTTGGGAACAACTTTAATTAAATATCATTCTTTGAGCGGATAAAAGCACATACCAAGACTTTAGAACACCTTATTAAGTATGTGAAGACTACAAGTTTTCATCAAGGAGATCAAAATGAGCCTTAAGACAAACTGTAATTCTACCAAATGAATCCTGTCTGAAAAACTGTTCAGAAGCTAGAAGGACAATGGTCAGCATAAATGTCTACAAATCAGAAACAGTAAAGTAAAAATCTATGCCTATGTGTTCAAAGCTATCCAAGGTATTTTGATCTGCTTAGCATACTTTTGTTTCTCAAGGAAAGAGTCAAAACTGTTCTCATCAATTTAGCTGTACACTCTATGTCTCTTATTTGTTCAGCTCTTCAAGAAAAAGTGTTTAAACACGCCAGGCTAAAGATCACACTTAACTCATGATTATACCACCGAAGTATAGTTGCTTACTCTCTTTGCTATGCTTACATAAAATATATTATCCAAATCAGTAAAAGATAAGAACCAACAAAAATAAGAAAAACCATATACACACTCCTTGTTCTTTTAAATAATTAAAACTAAGAATACTAAAGTTAAAAAAAAAAAGTACAAGGAGGGCTTAGTGGCTCATGTCTGTAATCCCAGCACTTTGGGAGGCCAACATGGGAGGATTGCCTGAGTCGAGGATCTTGAAACCTGCCTGGGCAACATAGTGAGACTCCATCTCTATAGAAAATTTAAAAATTAGTCAGGCATTAGTGGTGCATTCCTATAATCCCAGCTACTTGGGAAGCTAACGCAGGAGGATCACTTGAGCTCAGGAGGTCAACGCTGCAGTAAGCTGTGTTCACGCCACTACACTCCAGCCTGGGTGACAGAGTGAGATTCTGTCTCAAAACAAAACAAAATAATAAAGAAAAGAAAATAAATTTTAACTGACAATTAAAATTCAGTAAAATTAAAAATTCTGTTTCTCAAGTTATACCAGACATATTTTAAGTACTTACTAGCCACATGTGCCTAATGTCTACCGTACTGGACAGTATAGATATAAAACGTTTTTATCATTGCAGAAAGTTTTATTGGACCAAGCTGTTGTAGTAAAAGATCTGTTTCAGTATTACATTCATTTCATTATATTAACTCATCACTGAATTACATAACCACACCTTTTTAATAATTTATTCCTTTTTATTCCAACATCTCGAATAAGATGTTCAGTAGAAATTCTTGTAAAAACGAAGCAAACTATAGCATATAGATCATAAAAATATATTTAGAACTAAAAATATAGAGTTAACATTTTAACTCCTTCTCCTTGGGAAAGCTGCTAACCTACTGTATCTTTCTATTTAAATCTATGGCAACAATTTTCAAACTATATCCCCCAACCTGAGCTACAGTTAGAAGTACTTATCTAGCAGCACCATAAGACAGGGAAATGAACGAATGAACGAATGAATGAATGAATGAATGTAGTCATCTGCAGCAGGGATCCCTAACCCCTGGGCTGCGGGCTAGTACCTCTCCGTGGCCTGTTAGGAACTGGCCTGACAGCAGGAGGTGTGTGGAGCAAACGAGCATTACCAGCAAGAGGTGTGTGGGGCAAGCTCTGCCTCCTGTCAGATCAGTTGAGGCATTCTATTCTCACACGAGTGCAAATTCTACTGTGAACTGCACACGCGAGGGATCTAGCTTGCACATTCCTTATGAGAATATAACTAATGCCTGATGATCTGAAGTGAACACTTTCATCCCCGCAACCACCATGGAAAAATTACGTTCCATGAAACCAGTCCCTTGTGCCAAAAAGGTTAGGGACTGCTTATCTACAGGACAGTGACATTATCTACTTAATAAATGATGATACCTCACTTTAATATCTAAAAGTGAAGACAAAACAAGCCAATACATACAACTTGAGAGTTTTTATGAGAATCAACTTTGTTATACAGTTAACCCTGGCAAAAGAATTATATGAACAATTTAAACTACTTTCTTACCAGGTCTCTTTAATCTATAATATTTGCATTCTAAATATGAAAACACTTTTGTGTTTTTTCTTATGGACTGAAGTGCTGAGCAAGGTAAATCACATTAATAAATTTTTGTTGCAGGTTAGTATTTATAAAGAATTTATAATGAACTGGTTATTCCCAGGACATATTTCTGTTAAAATTTTAATTCTGATTACTATATGATATGTGAATATTATCAACTTACTTATATTATTCAAGAACATTTTTTTCTGCTAAAATCATAAATAAGATTTCCAGTTAAACTTATAAGATGAAAAACCAAACCGAAAACTATCCCTTTATCTGCTAGTTATATCACTGTGCTCAAATTGTGAAAAACATTATATGCTTAATACTTATACTTTTCTGTATATGTATGATATACAGTGAGGATTTTTACATTTTTAAAAGAGTCACAGAAATCTGCAAAAATACTACAGAGAGATCTTGCACACCCTTTACTCAACGTTTACATCTTTCATAACTAAAGTGTATTGTAACAACCAGAAAATTGATATTGGTACAACTCATGTGTACAGTTCTATGACATTTTACTGCATGTGTAGATCTGTATAATCACTATCAGTCTCAAGATACAGAATTATTGTACCACCAAAAACATCTCCCTCATGCCACCCCTTTATAGTCATACCCATCCCCCCACCCCCACTACTATCACAAACTCTTACATTCACCAATCTGTTTTCCATTTCTATATTGTTATTTCAAGAATGTTATATATGGCCAGGTACGGCAGCTCACACCTACAATCCCAGCACTTTGGGAGGCTGAAGCGGGTGGCTCACTTGAGTCAGAAGTGCGAGACCAGCCTGGCTAACATGGCAAAACCCTGTCTCTATCAAAAATGCAAAAAGTAGCCAAGCATGGTGGCATGCACCTGTAGTCCCAGCTACTTGGGAGGCTGAGGCAGGAGAATAGTTTGAACCTGGGGGTCAGAGGTTGCAGTGAGCCAAGATCACACCACAGCACTTCAGCCTGGGTGACAGAGCAAGACTCTATCTCAAAAAAAAAGAATGCTATATACACAGAATAATACAGTATGTACACTTATGAGGCTGGTTTTCTTTACTCAACCATTGAGATACTTCCAAATTGTTGCAGGTATCAATAGTTCATTATTTATAGTTTGATTGCATTGTGACCAAAGAACATACTCTGTATTATTTCACTCCTTTTAAATGTGTTGAGGTTTGTTTTACGTTATGGCCCAGGATATAATCTATCTTGTAAAATGTTCCACTGCTACTTGAAAAGCATGTGTATTCTGCTGCTGTTGGGTAACTTGTTCCATAAATGTCAATTAGGTCTTGTTGGCTGATGGCAATGTTCAGTTCTTCTATATATTTGATACATTTTCTCTTCAGTTGTTCCATCAATTGCTGAGAGAGGGATGTTGAAGTCTCCAATTATAGCTAGATTTGTCTTTTTTCCTCTCAGTGCTATCATTTTTTGTTGCCCATACTTTGTAGCTGCTGTTTGGCATATGCACATTTAAGATTTGCTGTATCTTCTTGACCCCATTTTCTTTTGATTAATGTTTGTACAGTGTATCTTTTCTATCCTTTTACTTTCCACCTACTTATATATTATATTTGAATGAGTTTCTCATAGACTGTATATGGTTATGTCACTATATATCATATAAGGCATAAAGAAATAAAACAAGTTTTAAAAATCACACTAAAAGCCAGGCATGACAGCCCATGCCTGTAGTCCCCTGCTATTTAGGAGATTGAAGCGGGAGGACTCCTTGAGGTTAGGAGTTTGAGACCAGCCTGGGTAACATAGCGAGACCCTGTCTCCTAAAACAAAATAAAAATTACCCAGGCATTGTGGCATATGCCTACAGTCTCAGTTACTTGGGAGGCTGAGAGGGGAGGATTGCTTGAGTCCAGGAGTTCAAGGCTACAGTAAGTTATGACCACGCCATAGCAATCCAGCTGGGTGACAAAGTGAGACACTGTCTCTAAAAAAAATCTTTAATAAATTTTTTAAAATCACACTAAAGGATAAAAAAGTGAAGACCAGAAAGCAAATTTCTTGATTTCCAGTCCAAATGCTTTTTCACCTAAGCCAGTCTTGTTCTAAACATGCAAACTAATTAAAAACACATATAAGAATGTTAGATGAATAGATACATTGCAGACTATTCAACACTGTATAAAATTTTGTATACATATTGTGCTTCAGCAGAATTAGCTCTATCCTAATAAGGTAGCCAAATTTGTGTACTAACCTTTAATAACCATTTATATTTCACATAGAGTTTTAAAAGAAAACTTAAAAATAAGTTTTAAAATCCTTCTTAGTTTATAAGGTTGAGTCTGCTATTGAAAATAATGAAAATAAAATGTTGATTACTTGAAGAAACTAAGTGTATACTTGCTAATAAAACCTCTAAGTAATAAGAATGTCTGTATCAAAACCACAGTGAGATTCCACCTTACCACTAGTCAGAATGGCTACTATTAAAAAGTCTAAATAATAGACATTGGCAAAGTTGCAGAGAAAATGGAATGCTTTTACACTGTTGGTGGGAATATAAATTGTTAGGCCACTGTGGAAATCAGTTTTAACATTCCTCAAAGAAATTAAAACAGAACTACCATTTGACCCAGCAATCCCATTACTAGGTATATATCCTAAAGAAACTAAGTCATTCTACAAAAAAGGCACGAGCACTCCTATGTTTATCACAGCACTATTCACAATATCAAAGACATGAAATCAACCAACAGTGGACTGGATAAAGAAAATACAGTACATATACACCATAGAATACTACACAGACATAAGAAAGAATGAAATCATGTCCTTTGCAACAACATGGATGCAGCCGGAAGCCATTATCCTAAGTGAATTAATGCAAAAACAGAAAACCAATTCTCACTTATAAGTGACAACTAAACACTGGGTACACATGGACATAAAGATGGTAACAACAGACACTAGGGACTACCAGAGTAGAAGGAGGAAAGAGGAAGGGAGGCAAGGGCTGAAAAATTGTGGGTACTATGCTCACTTCCTGGGTGATGAGTTCAGTCATACCCGAACCTCAGCATCACACAATATACCCATGTAACCTACATGTGTACCCTGTGAATCTCAAATAAAAGTTAACATTAAAATATTTTTTAAAGAATGTCTGGAATAGGGTACATGAGAAAAAAGGTAAGTTACAGCAGTTTTTTTCTGACTATATAAGCTAAGAAAAGTTTTCTCCCTTTTCAAAGTATTTAACAGTACAAAAATAAATGATTCTTTGTAATTATGGAACTATTTATTTCTGCTAACTCATCTTAAGTCAATGGAAATCTGAAACTTTTCTTCCAAGTAGTAATATGTTAAGAAAATATACACGTTTTACAAAGTATCCCTAACAGACTAAATGACAGATAATCTCAACTGCAGAATCCATATTTTTCAGAAACTTATTTTAGTTATCATATTATTTTTTAACATAAGTTTTTTAAACTAAAATATTTTAAAATTTAAGAAAAATATTAAAGACAATTATTAGTGAGGACTCCTTATGAGTCCCAATAAGTAAACCTTACATAAAAGGGAGGCAGATTACTTTAGAACATCACCATCCCTGTTGTACAGAAGTCAATATTTTCTTTGGTTGTTTTTTTTTTTGTGTGTGTGTGTGTGTGGTTGCGGGGGGCAGAATCTCACTATTTTGGCCAGCCTGCTCTAGAACTCTTGGCCTCAAGCAATCCTTCCACCTCATCCTCCCAAAGTGCTAGGATTCCAGGCATGACTCACTATACTCAGCCAGAAGACCATATTTTGAAGGAGAGAAAATAGTGACAGGTAAAATTTATTGCCCAAGGTTACACAAAAAAGTAACAGCAATGATAAAGATTTAAAAAGCCTAGGCCGGGTACAGTGGTTCACACCAGTAATCCTAGCACTTTGGGAGGCCGGGGCAGGTGGATCACCTGAGGTCAGGAGTTCAAGACCAGCCTGGCCAACATGGTGAAACCCCATGTCCACAAAAATACAAAAAATTAGCTGGGTATGGTGGCGCACGCCTGTATTCCCAGCTACTCAGGAGGCTGAGGCAGGACAATCACTTGAACCCAGGAGGCGGAGGTTGCAGTGAGCCGAGGTCGCGCCATTGCACTCCAGGCTGGGCGACAAGAGCAAAACTCCATCTCCAAAAATATGTATATGTTATTTCCTCTTTTAAGAGCAAACATAGAATATTTTTGTAACTTTAAGTAGGAATGAATCTAACCGAGAAATGCATTTATAATTTATGCTAGTGTCTCAGAAGTCATTTAGCCCTACTCACTCATCATAAATTTTAGAACAATACTGAAAATTCCTTTACTGTGTCTTCAGAAGTACCCTTGTCTATGACATTGAGATTACAGTTGACACAGGTTGGCCCTCTGTCCAACCAAATGGACCAAGTTCATTATTTAGAGATACTCTGTAGAATGGACACATATCTCTTCCATGAAGATATCAATTTAGAAGCTCACAAATTTTTTAAAAGTATGGAGACCAGGTTCCATTTCTAGTAAGGTGAGTAAAATCAGACTGACTCTCCTACAAATAACTATAAACTCCAGATAATATACAAAAAAAAAAAAAATTGCCTGAAGCCCTTAAGCATGAACAAAAGCAGGAAGACTTAGAAAAGAAGTGGGAGTTTGGAAGAAGAAAGGAATAGCAACTAGGTAGGGGGTGCACTTTCCACTTTAATGTTGTAGCCTGAAGGAAGACCACAGTGAGTTGCAGCACACAGCAGTCAAAACTCAATAAAACTTTCTTGCCTGAAGAACAAGTGCACAGAGCAGAACCCGAGGCAATGGGATTGGGATATCCTAGAAAAGAGAAAGCCAAAAAGGTAGAGCCCAAAATTCTGGGTATAATCTCTGCCCAAGTCTATGGCTGACCCCCTGAACCACACACATAAAAAGCAAATTTAAGCAGTTTTCAGCTAAGGCAAAAAAAACTGAACCGGTATTTGAGTTGTTGCCCACCACAGAAGAGAAAAAGTCTGCAGTTTAAGCCTATTCAAGTAAATGGTCTTCTAAAACAAGACCAATAATACTCTTAGAGGAACAGAATAGAATCCAGAATTGCCACAATGTCTAGGATCCAAAACAAACTCATCAAGAAAGAGGAGAATGTGACCCATCTTTAAGGGAAAATATAATCACAAGAGGCCAACCTTAAGATGACCCGGATGTTAGAATTATCAGGCAAGACTTTAGAGCAGTTATTATAAAACTAATATACTCAATGGTTTAAAAAATGCTTATAATGAATAAAAAGATTTTTTTAAAAACTCAGCAGAGAAATCAAAACTATAAAAAAGGAACCAAATGGTAATTTTAGACCTAAAAATATATCTAAAATAAAACTTTAACTAGATAAGCTTAATAGTAGAATGGAGATGGAAAAGCAAAGACTCAGTAAACCTGAAGATAGATCAAAAGAAATTGTTGATTCCCAGGCAAGATGGCCAAATAGGAATAGCTTCAGTCTGCAGCTCCCAGTGAGACCCAATGCAGAAGGCGGGTGATTTCTACATTTCCAACTCAGGTACCTGGTTAATCTTATTGGGACTCGTTAGACAATGGGTGCAGCCCACAGAGGATGAGTAGAAGCAGGGTGGGGCATCACCTCACCAAGGAAGTGAAAAGGGTTGGGAAACTCCCTCCCCTAGCCAAGGGAAGCCATGAGGGACTGTGATGAGCAGGATGGTGCTATCCGGCCCATGTACCATGCTTTTCCCACAGTCTTTGCAACCCACAGACCAGGAGATCCCCTCGAGTGGCTACAGGACAAGGACCCAGGGTTTCAAGCAAAAACCTAGGTGGTTGTTTGGGCAGACATTGAGCTAGCTGCAGGAGGTTGTTTTTTTCTTCCATACCCCAAGGGCGCCTGGAACAACAGAAAGACAGAACCATTCACTCCCCTGAAAAGAGGGCTGAGGCCAGGGAGCCAAGTGGTCTTGCTCAGCAGATCCCATCCCCACAGAGCCCAGCAAGCTAAGATCCACTGGCTTAAAATTCTCCCCTAGCAAACTCCTGCGGACCTGCAGAAGAGGGGCCTGTTAGAAGAAAACTAACAAACATGAAGCAATAGCATCAACATCAACAAAAAGGATGACCATGCAAAACTCCATCTGAAGGTCACCGACAGCAAAGGGCAAAGGTAAATAAATCCACACATTACATAATGGCAATGGGATCAATGCAACAAGAAGAGCTAACTATTCCAAATATATATGCACCCAATAAGGAGCACCCAGATTCATAAAGCAAGTTCTTAAAGACCTACAAAGAGACTTAAACTCCCCATACAATAACAGTGAGGGACTTTAACACTCCATTGTCAGTATTAGACAGATCAATGAGACAGAAAATTAACAAGGATATTCAGGACTTGAACTCAGCTCTGGACCAAGTGGACCTAAAAGACATCTACAGAACTCTCTACCTCAAATCGACAGAATACACATTCTTCTCAGAACCACACAGCACTTATTCTAAAACCGACCACATAATTAAAAGTAAAACACTCCTCAGCAAATGCAAAAGAACAGAAATTCTAACAGTCCCTGAATAGACCAATAACAAGTTCTGAAACTGAGGCAGTAACTAACAGCCTACCAACCAAAAAAAGCCCAGGACCAGAGGGTTTCACAGCCGAATTCTACCACAGGTACAAAGAGGAGCTGGTACCATTCCTTGTGAAACTATTCCAAATAATATAAAAACAGGGACTCTTCCCTAACTCATTTCGTGAGGCCAGCATCATCCGATTCCAAAACCTGGCAGAGACACAACAAAAAAGAAAATTTCAGGCCAATATCCCTAATGAGCATCAATGCAAAAATCCTCAATAAAATACTAGTAAACTGAATCTGGCAGCACATTAAAAAGCTTAGCTACCACAATCAAGGTGGCTTCATCCCTGGGATGCAAGGCTGGTTTGACATATGCAAATCAATAAACATAATCCATCACATAAACAGAACCAAGGACAAAAACCGTATGATTATCTCCATAGATGCAAAACAGCCTTTGACAAAATTCAACACCCATTCATGCTAAAAACATTCAATAAACTAGGTATTGATGGAACATATCTCAAAATAACAAGAGCTATTTATGACAAACCCACAGCCAATATCATACTGAACAGGCAAAAACTAGAAGCATTACCTTTGAAAACTGGCACAAGACAAGGATGCCTTCTCTCATCACTCGTATTCAACATAGGATTGGAAGTTCTGGTCAGGGCAATCAGGCAAGAGAAAGAAATAAAGGGGATTCGAATAGAAAGAGAGGAAGTCAAATTACCTCTGTTTGCAGATTACATGATTGTATATTTAGCAAACCCCATCATCTCAGTCCAAAAACTCCTTAAGCTGATAAGCAATTTCAGCAAAGTCTCAGGATACAAAATCAATGTGCAAAAATCACAAACATTCCTATACACCAATAATAGACAAACAGGGAGCCAAATCGTGAATGAACTCCCATTCACAATGGCTACAAAGAGAAAAAAAAAACCTAGGAATACAACTTGCAAAGGATGTGAAGAACCTCTTCAACAAGAACTACAAACCACTGCTAAAGGAAATAAGAGAGGACACAAACAAATGGAAAAACATTCCATGCTCATGGATAGGAAGAATCAATATTGTGAAAATAGCTATACTGCCCAAAGTAATTTAAAGATTCATTGCTATCCCCATCAAGCTACCATTAACTTTCTTCACAGAATTAGAAAAAACAACTTTAAGTTTCATATGGAACCAAAAAAGAGCCCAAATAGCCAAGACAATCCTTAGCAAAAAGAACAAAGCTGGAAGTATCACACTACCTGACTTCAAACTACACTACAATGCTACAGTGACAAAAATAGCATGGTACTGGTACCCAAACAGATATACAGACCAATAGAACAGAACAGAGGCCTCAGAAATAACGCCACAAATCTACAATCATCTGATCTTTGACAAACCTGACAAAAACAAGCAATGGGGAAAGGATTCCCTGTTTAATAAATGGTGTTTGGAAAACTGGCTAGCCACATGCAGAAAACTGAAACTGGACCCATTCCTTACACTTTATACAAAAATTAACTCCAGATGGATTAAAGATTTAAATGTAAGACCTAAAACCATAAAAACACTAGAAGAAAACCTAGGTAATACCATTCAGGACATAGGTATGGGCAAAGACTTCATGACTAAAACACCAAAAGCAATTGCAACAAAAGCCAAAATTGACAAATGGGATCTAATTAAATTAAAGAGCTTCTGCACGGCAAAAGAAACTATCATTGGAGTGAACTGGTAACCTACAAAACGGGAGAGAAACCTTTTGCAATCTATCTATCTGACAAAGGGTTAATATCCAGAATCTACAAGGAACTTAAACAAATTTACAAGAAACAAACAAACGACACCATCGAAAAATGGGCAAAGGCTATGAACGGACACTTTTCAAAAGAAGACATTTATGCAGCGAACAAACATATGAAAAAATGCTCATCATCACTGGTCATTAGAGAAATGCAAATAAAAACCACAATGAGATACCACCTCACAGCAGTTAGAATGGCAATTATTAAAAAGTCAGGAAACTACAGATGCTGGAGAGGATGTGGAGAAATAGGAACACTATTACACTGTTGGTGGGAGTGTAAATTAGTTCAACCATTGTGAAAGACAGTGTGGCGCTTCCTCAAGGATCTAGAAATAGAAATACCATTTGACCCAGCAATCCCATTACTGGGTAAATACCCAAAGGATTATAAATCATTCTATTATAAAGACACACACACACATATGTTTATTATGGCACTATTCACAATAGCAAAGACATGGAACCAACCCAAATGCCCACCAATGTTAGACTGGATAAAGAAAATGTGGCACATATATACCATGGAATACTATGTAGCCATAAAAAAGGATGAGTTCATGTCCTTTTCAGGGACATGGATGAAGCTGGGAACCATCATTCTCAGCAAACTAACACAATAACAGAAAATCAAACACCGCATGTTCTAACTCACAAGTTGGGAGTTGAATGGTAAGAACATGGGCACAGGGAGGGGAACATCACATACCAGGGCCTGTTGGGAGGCAGGAGGCAAAGGGGAAAGATAGCATTAGGAGAAATACCTAATGTAGGTGCTGCAGTTATTAAAACAGCAGTTATTATCGTATTTCAAAATATTCTGCTGTGACTCTTCTGGTAAATATATTTATTTTGGTAAGATAAAATGCTCAGTGAAAAAGACAATTACAAAAGAGAGTGAATGGTACAACTGCACAGAGTGATTAAAGAATTTGAATAGCTAAGTGTATAAATATATATTTTAAAAACTCTAAAAGATATATACCTACAACTAAATTCTAGGAAGGACATGCTGAGGTGACAAAAGGGATTTTTCACTTCTTTACACATTTCTGTGTTGTTTGGATTTTCTTTTTTTTTTTTTTTTTGTTTGGATTTTCTAAAATAAACATGCATTATCTCTATAAGCAACAAAAACAATAAAAACATTCCATTTAGGGAGAAAAACAGCTTTCTTAACAATTAAATCATTCTCAAATCATTCAATTTAGATTCATTCTGTTTAGATTATTTATCATTGTTCTAAAAATGTACCATGGTTTTTCTTGAGAGACAGCACATATATACCCCTCTCTTCTTTCATTCCTGTGTGTTTCACATCCCGGCTGTCTTTCAAAAAGAAATAATAACTATTGCCTTACATACCTGGTGGAGGAAACATCAGCCTACGGTCCTGTTCCCATGGAGGTGACAGGGACCCAGTGTCAGAAGGAGCCCTATGAGGATCAGTTAACCTATCACAGCTTGATTCTCCTCTTTCATTGGTAATCTGATGGTCCAAAGGATTCCCTGGGCCTCTTGAGCCTAATTAAAGAAAAAAAATACAAATTTGTTTCATCTTAAAAAGTCTTATATACTTGTTTTACATATAAAATCAGTGGTTAAATCATAAATTATAATTACGAAATCTGAAAAGTAAGGGTGTAGAAAGTAAATTACTATCATGATTCCTATGCCAGATGTAGCAGGGTAATTATAAAGTGATTATAATAAATGATTAAATTAAAAATATATAAAATAAATATATTAAAATAAATGAATATAAAATACTATGATTTTTAAAAATAGATGATTTTCTTGCTTAAACTAATATTACAATAATCCAAATGAGCATGATTTCTTTAAAACAGTCATCTTAGCAGTTATATATCTATTTCAGTAATTTTCCTACTATTTAAAGTATTTTTCAGAAAAACTCTTTTGGAAATGCACTCAGATTAACTTAAGAGCCATGCAGGCCGGGCCTGGTGGCTCACACCTGTAATCCCAGCACTTTGGGAGGCCGAGGCAGGCAGATCACGAGGCCAAGAGATCGAGACCATTCTGGCCAACTTGATGAATCCCCGTCTCTACTAAAAATACAAAAATTAGCTAGGTGTGGTGGCACACACCTGTATTCCCAGCTACTCGGGACGCTGAGGCAGGAGAATCGCCTGAACCCGGAAGGCAGAGGTTGCAGTGAGCCAAGATCACACCACTGCACTCCAGCCTGGCAACAGAGCAAGACTCCATATTTTAAAAATAAATAAATAAATAGCACTATGCAAAAAATTGCACCTCAATATTAAAACATGACTCTCCAGTTCTGCCCAAATTCAACAAGTAGTGTTAAGAGTCAATGAGAAGATAAGAAACACTTCTGCCCAAAAATGATTTTAACTAGCCTGATTTAAAACATTATATACAACAGATAAATTGGCTCTATATGGCTTTCAGTAATTTCTAAATATCAAATTCACATTCAAAAGAGAATTCATAAGTTCTGAAGACAAGTCTAAAACAATAGTTTCAAAAAAAAACCAACACTGTTGAAATAATCACTTTAAATGAGCTAACATTCATTTGGATAAGAAAAGCTGGTATGTTTACATTTATAAAGGGGTAAGTAATTTTAAAGTCCCCTTCTTATGACCACAGAAAAGATAGTACCTTAATTTAAAACCCATATTGAGGGCCAGGCACAGTGGCTCACGCCTGTAATCACAGCACTTTGAGAGGTTGAGGAGGGCAGATCACCCGAGATCAGGAGTTCGAGACCAGCCTGGCCAACATGGTGAAACCCTGTCTCTACTAAAAGTACAAAAATTAGCCAGGTGTGGTGGCAGGTGCCTATAACCCATCTACTAGGGAGGCTGAGGCAGGATAATCACTTGAACTCAGGAGGAGGAGGCTGCAGTGAACCGAGATCGTGCCACTGCACTCCATCCAGCCTGGGTGACAGAGTGAGACTCTATCTCAAAAAAAAAAAAAAAAAAAAAAACCCATATTCAATTAAAATGGAAAAGACAAATATAAAAAATGTTTTAACATTCATAATATACATTAATACCTCATTTATCTGTCATTGAGGGGGAAAATGGGTCTTCTCAAAATTATATTGTCCAGGAAACAAAAGCTTATTCTCAAGAACAGCAAGGCAGGGTCTCACTGTTTCCCAGACTTGAGTGCAGAGGTGCGATTCTCAGCTTACTGCAACCTCCATCTCCTGGACTCAAGCAATCCTCCCAGCTCAGCCTTACAAGCAGCTGGGACAACAGGCATGTGTAACCACACTTTGCTAATTGTTGTATTTTCTGTAGATACAGGGTTTTGCCATGTTATCCAGGCTGGTCTCGAACTCCCGGGCTCAAGTAATCCCATCACCTCAGCCTCCCATATTACTGGGATTATAGGTGTAAGCCACTGCACCCAGAAAACAATTTTTTTTTTTTCAATAAAAGTCTAAGGCCCAGGCACGGTGGATCATGCCTATAATCCCAGCACTTTGGGAGGCCAAGGCAGGTGGATCATGAGGTCAGGAGGTCGAGACCATCCTGGCCAACATGGTGAAACCCCATCTCTACTAAAAACACAAAAAAGTTGGCTGGGCATGGTGGCGCACACCTGTAGTCCCAGCTACTCAGGAGGCTGAAGCAGGAGAACTGCTTGAACCCAGGAGGCAGAGACTGCAGTGTGCCGAGATCGCACCACTGCACTACAGCCTGGGTGACACTGAGAGACTCCATCTCAAAAAAAACAAAAAAGGCTAACTAAAATGGCCCAGCGCAGTGGCTCATGGCTGTAATCCCAGCACTTTCAGAGGCCGAGGTGGGCGGATCACCGTAAGTCAAGAGTTCAAAACCAGCCTAGCCAACATGGTGAAACCCATCGCTACTGAAAATACAAAAATCAACCAGGTGTAGTGGTACGTGCCTATAATCCCAGCTACTCGGAAAGCTGAGGCACAGGAATCGCTAGAACCCAGGAAGTAGGGGGTTGCAATGAGCAGAGATGTCGCCTGGGCGACAGAGTGAGACTATCTCAAGAATAAGTAAATAATAAAAAAGAAGTCTAGGCTGGACACGGTGGCTCAGGCCTGTAATCCCAGCACTTTGGGAGGCTGAGGTGGGCAAATCATGAGGTCAAGAGATCGAGACCATCCTAGCCAACATGGTGAAACCCTGTCTCTACTAAAAATACAAAAATTAGCTGGGCATGGTGGCATGCACCTGTGGTCCCAGCTACTCGGGAGGCTGAGGGGGAAGAATCGCTTGAACCCAGGAGGCAGAGGTTGCAATGAGCCGAGATTGTGCCACTGCACTCCAGCCTGGTGACGGAGCAAGACTCCGTCTCAAAAAAAGAAGAAGTCTAACTAAAATGCTTACTCCATTTCAGCACTTCCTTTAAGAGAAGAAACCAAAATTAATTTTAACTTCTCTTGGTAACTTGTACAAATCAGCATAAGCATTCATGTTTAATATATAGTAATCTTTAAAACAAATTTTCCATCTACTCCCTTTAGTAGAATCAGATCAACTGGTTTTTAAATCAGGAAGTAAACTACCATTTTTCCTTATGGGTATACATTCTATTAAATTCCCCAAATCTTTCCTTCTAGCTTCTCATCCTAATAATTAGCTCATTAGAAGAAGAAGGCTGGGAAAACAGAAAATGTGCAAGCGTCAGTCAGGCTGAGTTCATCTGGAATGAAGCACAGAGATTTAAAGGAGACATTCAAAGCTTTCCCTCCTGATTGCTTACTTCCAGAAGATCAGAGCTATAGGCCAACTGACTACCCAGTGAAAATTACAAACCTGAAAATACTACTGATTAAAGTTTTCTATTCAAACCAAAAGTTACATACAATGTGCTCTAAAAAGAAATTGTTGTATTTATACTTAATATTATTCAAATGTATCACTCATCCAAACTTCAAATAAAAAGATAGTAAAAGTAAGGAAAACAATGGGTACTCTCCATCCTCCTTTGGTGGATCAAAGAAACTTTTAGTTCAAATCAACTCTGTCAGAACCAATGACAACTTACCTGGAACTTCTGTAGCTTTTTAAACAAATAGTAAAACACCCTTGCAGATAATCTAAACACATTGTATCTTTAAATTCAATAGGAGAGGAGATAGAAGAGGAGAAATCAAAGGTAAATTTTAATCATTTCAAATATTCAATTGACTACAAGCAATCCTTGACTTATGTAATTCGATTTCCAGTGATTCATATTTGCAGTTTAGCCAATCATGCCCTTATTTCTAGGGCACTGTTTTTTTCAGACAGCTAGCTCCTACTCATTTGTGATGTGTGAAATTTTAAAAATAATGCTAATTAATGAAACAAGATTAAACCGAATAGAAAACAACAAAACTGTATGGTAAGTACTATTATATGTAGCAGGTTTCAATTACATTTATGTTGGTGTGCAATATGACATACTATAAAATGCTTTTCTTGGTGTGAGTCAAGGTAAAAAATAGGGGGGTGAGGATGGACTTAGGGAACTAAGTCCTAAGCTTGCAGCAGACATGTCAAAATCAGTCCCTTTCCTAAAGTGCTTAATGCAAAGCCTCCCTTTAAGTATCAGTCTATAGGGTAGTCCTTTTCCCTACGAGCCTCCAGTTCAAAAGCAACACAAGCAAAGGCTCTGAAGGGACCCCAGGCTGTGGCCCAATCTACAGGGGCGACTGGGAGGTAGACAAGAACAGTTCTAAGTGTAGCAAAATGAGGCTGGAGAAAGAGGATACAAACAATATATGGGCAAAGGGAGAATATCTCATGACCATAGAGTAGAAAGTTGATTTTTCTCATATTCTCTGAAAGCAATTTCAAAGGAAGAGTTCCAAAAGTATTTGGAATAATGGCAACTTCAACTAACAAGTACAGAGACTTCCTGAGATACTATTTAGATGAGTAATAGCCAACTAAGTTTATGAATTTTGATTTGTTGGATTTAATTTGTTGTTTTTATTTAGATTTATTACTTTATGTTCCTATCTCAAATTCAATCTGTTAAAATCACTGATAAAAAGAGTGAAAATGTTTCACTGGTGAAGAAGGTAATCAGCTCTAATAAAACGCAGACTTGGAATGGAAACTGTAAGACTTTTGATTTTGGAATAAATAGGGCTCTATATCTCTGAATTTCACCACAGATTAACGGAAAACTTTAAAACAACTTGACAAAGTAAGTATGGTGGGAGATCAAAAAAGGAAAACTCCAGGTACACAGGAGTTTTCAAAGGTACTAGGGCCGTTTATAAGACCAGGTAATGTTGATGAGATAAATGCAGAATAGCTAATGCTTAGGCCTGAGGTAGCTACAGAAATTCTCAAGAACACATAAGGTGTTGACAACAGACAATCCTGGCTGGTTTCACAATGTATTAACAAATGATTTAGACCACAGTAGAGGTTCCCATCAAAAATCTGCCTACAAGAAGAACACTACTGATTTCCTTGAGTCTATAAAAAGATTCTTTCACTTTCTGATTTTCTGCAATAAAAAGCTCATGATACTAATGTAAATTTTTTTTAATTCCAAATTTTAATGTTTCATCAAAATATAATTTTATAGTGGCTCACACCTGTAGTCCCAGCACTTTGGAATGCAGAGGAGGGTGGATCACCTGAGGTCAGGAGTTAAGAGACCAGCCTGGTCAGCCAAGGTAGCAAAACCTATTTCTACTAAAAATACAAAAAAAATTAGCCAGACGTGGTGGCATGTTCCTGTAATCCCAACTACTGGGGAGACTTAAGCAGGAGAATTGTTTGAACCTGGGAGGTGGAGGTTGCAGTGAGCCGAACTTGCACCACTGCACTCCAGCCTGGGCAACAAGAGTAAAAACTCCGTCTCAAAAAATACATATATATACACACATATATATATTTTTTATATATACACATATATATTATATATGTATATATATGTAATTTTATGCTAGTTTATACTGTTATTGTATTTTATGTAGTCTTATAAAATTTTATATTACATCGTGTAATATATTGTTTTTAAGAAGTCAAAAATATGGTTTAAAAAGATACATATCAAATCCTTGATCAAAATGTAATCTAATATAGCACTGTTTCTAAGAGAAAAATATATTAAAATTAGATGTCATAGAGCTCCTTTTCCAAATAAAAGTTATTTCCAATAAGTGCAAGGAATGCCTATATTTTCCAAATGTTTACAGATCATTTTTAAGGTACAGTGAAAGGAAAATATAAAGTAAGGAAGAAATCTAGAGTAATAAAGATGTTTAAACAATATACCTCTTCCTCCTCCCCCTGGAAGCAAAGGTGAGAGTCTGAGTGGACCCTCCAACAAAGTTGGAGGAGAGAGAAAAGCTCTCGTTTCAGATGAAGGCCGACCCAATGGTGAGGGACCATATGGGGAATGCTCTGGAATAATTAAAACAGCATATTTAAATTCATAGTTTCACTTAGCTACACTATAGAGTTAGAATCCCATTTCAATAATTACCATCAGGTCATCGTATTGCCAATTTAAGTTTATTCCATGTCCTGAACATATCCTTTGATTTTGCTAATATAGAACAGAATTAAATACGGAGCCTGGTGTTTTCAATATTTGTCTACCAAATAGACACTTTAACCAATAAAAACATCAACCTATCGGGAATTAATACACTTAAATAATCATTTATATTAAGTAAAGGATATTGGAGATATGTTTTAGAGTTACAGGAGGATATGGGGAGCATACAGTTTGATTTTTTGTTTTCACTAGGAGTAAAAACATCCAGACATTTCAGCTGGTGAGAACTGCAACACAGAAGTACTCAGTTTAAATCAGGACCAGATAGGCTGTATTGAGCCATGAATTGTTTGAATAACACTCAGATTATGAAAAGGAGAAAAATGCATAAAACACTCTGAAGCTAGACCACAAATTACTTTTGATTCATTGCCAGTAAAAAGTCAGTTTACAAATACTAATTTATTAAATAAATCACTTTATCTATGATCTATATAGCCAAGACACCTACCACTTTACAAACTTCACCACTCTTAAATAATGGTTTTGTTTCCAAGGTCAATAATCAAAAACAAAATACAAACAAACTAAAAAAACAACAAAATAACATTTTTAAAACATGTTAAATTTAAAACATTGGTGTAGCTGGTATTCAAACCAGCTACAAGAAGAGATCAAAGCATTATTTACCCTCCCTGAAACTTCTGTGTTGGATTCAAACAACTATCCTTCTGTATACTTCACCCCAAACCAAACTTTGTTACTACCTAAAATTCTTAATAATCTCATATTTTTTTAATGTAGAAACAGACTCTCATTTTAATGAAATTTTACTCTCAAAAGTGATATTTTATAACTTTCCAAAGATTATTAAAATGGGATTCTACCTATATATAGATTTATTTTCACTACCTCAGAAGCTTAATTCCAATTCAACCAAAATTGTTATGAAAAAATTTAAACTGTTTGCAAAAGTTTGAGAGTATTGCAGACCCTAACTTAACAACAGACAGAAATGTTAAATATGTCTTACAAAAAATTGGTCCTCCCTTGAAGGTAATTAAAGCAATCAAAACTCAGATTGAGGTTTTCCCACCTTTTAAATTAATACTTTTAAATAATTAAAAACTATTTTTAATTATTAAGCAAGCAAATTTCAAAGTATAGTTAATAGGTAAACAGTCACAATGCTATTCCATGTAAGCACTCCTTATTCATTCAATCTCCCGGAAAATTGTTAATGAGTACCTTAGTATATGCCAAGCACCTGGCTTTTCAAGGAGCTCAAGGTACTAAATATATATCATTTTACAAAATCCTACTGAGCAATGAAAGCAACAATGATTTTCATTATTGCTCAGGAAACAAAACCTGGAAACTTGGGAGGCTCTGAGAGAGCTTAGACTAGAACCTTGGTTCCAAAATCTAAAATATTTATATAAATAACAGGGTTAACTTACACTAATAGAAACTATATGTGCTATATATATATGTAAAATATGTATTTTAAAAGAGGGGTTAAAAAAAAAAGACTACCTCTGCCAAATGCTGTATTTGGAACATCAAGTGCATAAGGATCTTTTTCTAAAAGTTCAAATTTAAACTCTGTTTCAGTTAATCTGCAAATAAAGAACAAACATCTCTAAGTTACTCATCCAAGAGAAGCACCCACATTTCAAGAAAAATGCCACTACCAAGTACAAGCTACTCTTCACTATCTTTTAATATCTGCACAGAATAAACAGATCCTCTAAAATTATTCTGACCAAAACACCTTTATCTCCCACTGCTTATTAACTGGAGTAACCAGTTACTTGCTGCCCTAGGGATAGTGATGTTTTGTGGAGTCTTAGAATTGTTTTGTTTCTTCTTCAAAACTAGACTACCATGAGTACTATATCACAAAACCAAATTTTTGAAATACAAGAATCCTCCAAGGTCAACTAGTTCAAGTTTGTCATTTTACAACTAAGGAAACTGAGGCTAGGAGTTTAAATGATTTATTCACAATGAAAGTGCCAGGATTAAGACACAGGTCCTGGCTCTGAGTCATGTATGCTTTCCATTGTAATGTGATTCATATGATTCCAGTTATAACACTGGAAATCCCATTAATTTGTCCTACTATCTTACTCGTAAACTTTTTATCCTACAAATGTGATATTTTAAAAGAATCTAGTTCTTGATTTCTAGTTCTTAATCATCAGATCTGAAATAAAATACTTAATAATTTGATTTTAATTTCTGCAACTAGAAAAGACAGGCAAGAGAACTAAAAACTAATATTGGATAATGTTAATAGTACATTTTGGCAAGAAATTATAACACTCTAAGAAAACTGTTACCATCTTCATAGAAAAGCATTTATTCTTCCCTGGTATTGTACACTGTGGACATTTATTCTACCTTTCATTTTATTATTGTAAATCAATGTCACCCAATACTACAAAACCAGGAAATTAGAGAAATTAATGAATATTATCCTATCTACTTATGCATTAAAAGATGTTGATATTCTGGGCATTACTACGGCAAAGAGATTCATCCTTTCTCTTTCCAATCATTTTTACCTGCCTCCAACTACACTGGTTTAAAAAACTTTTTAGTTATACTTTTTACAGAAGAATCTTTGAACAGTATCCCCCAAGTGACACTTCAGTGACCTAAGACAAGTACTTCAACAAACAAACAACAACAAAAACCTAGTCATTCCTAGTAAAACTAAAAGATACTTCATGAGATATGCTGGATTCACTGCAAGTTTTCTTATTAACCTTATAAAAGTATTACCTAATTAATGAAATAACGGTAAGAATAATAACTAATTTAAAGTGTTCCCACTAAGATACTTACTTTTGTCTGTTGTGAGCATTTTCTTTCCTTAAATCATTGAGGTTTCTTTCAGCAGTTCGAGCTGCCAACTTGAAGAAAATAACGTATTTTAAAAATACATTTATATAAACTTTAAAAATAAGCAGAAATATGTCATTGTAAATATTCATTAATTTAAAAAAAACAAATATCACAACAATGGCATACAAATTATCATCACTTAAGTAAGAAAAAGTGTAAGACTTAGACTCTGAAAGATCAGAATTTCAATATCTACTCTTACCTCTAGTCACACGACCTTAGGCTGTTTCCTCATCTATAAATCTGGGATTATAATACCTATTTTAAAGAGTTACTGAGTAGAATGAACAAGTAATGTATGTAAAAGGCCTTTAAGTACGGTGCCTAGAACACAAGAGATTTTAATAAACATCCTATCTTTTTGTTATTATAGTTGAGACTTTATTATCCCCCTACCTTCTCTAAAGCTGATAGTTTGAGCCATGTTCTTGTCCCCATCCACCCCAAGGTCAAACATTCAGAGTCTCGTGGACTCTAAACTCAGTCAGTCTAGGTTCCAATTGGGTGATTAGTTCCTTGAAATGAACACTTTTTCCCTGAATAACAAGTTAAACTCTGTTACCACATGACTTTTCAGAAACTAATATTAGCCTCTCCTATTAACTGTCTTCTGCCCAGACCCCAGTCTGCTCCTGTGGGTAGCTCAGCTCTGGAGCGCATGACAAGCTACTGCTCAGTGTCACTTTCATTCCTTCTACCAATCCCAATTCAGCTAAAAACATACCTTATCTGTGGAGCTTCTCCCAGGCGACCTTCCTGATATATAATTATTTAGCCTGTGGTTCCGTGGGTTTTCCTGCCTGCCCCTGTGCTCTAGAGCACGTGAGGATAGTTATTTCCTAGGTATCATCTGGCTGTCCCAGATCTGTATATCCAACTCCAATCTGTAGTCTCCATCCATGTTGTCTAAGATAACCTTTATCTACCTTAGGAGATTTCACTAAATATGCAGGGGTGAGGGAGGAATGTGGAATTGTTACCTCTGGGCCTCAGCATATTCCCTTCTTGGACATTGTTGTTTGTGGTTTTTATTCTGATCTTTACAAGTCAGTGTCTCTGTAAGATCTGTAAGATGTTCCTGCTGCCCTTCCAGAAACAGCCTGATTATGATCCTACCCTGAGACTGTGTGCGGACCTCTCCATCTTTAAAGAATAATCTATATCTAAGTATTTTACAAGTGGTAAGGAGTGGTTAAGTAAATTTATCTCCAAGCCCAGCTTAATTCAGTAACAAATTTTCGTTTGAACCCTCAGTACCAAAGCACACAGAATCTTAGAACTGAGGAGGACCTAGACATTCAACATACCTAATCCCTTACCCTAGGCTGGAATCGCCACTCCAACATGTCTAAGAAACATCTACCAAGCTTCAATATAACAATAATAAAAACAACAGTTAACATTCACTAAATGTATGCCATGTGTCAGGCACTTGGATATCACCTTACATGAATTTAATCACCACAATCGCCCTATGAAATCGGTACTATTGATATATCTGTCTTACAGATAAGAAAACTGATGATAGGTGATGAAGCCAGGACACCAGCCAAGACAGCCTAATTCCAGACTCCATGTATTCACCCACTGTGCAAACTGCCTACTGTTGAGGACTCCTAGTGACAAGTACTCCAAAGGCCAGCTATTACAACAGTCCTATACGTTAGAGTGTCTTTCTTACAATTGGTCAAAATCTGCATCCTTATCGCTTCCTCACACAGTTAGTTCCTCTGGAGCACAGATACACTATTTATCATGATGACGCTTTTCTTAATGTGTACCCAGTAATTCAATACTGAGAATCAGGTAACAGAATTTTAGGACTTTTACAAGTAGAAGGGGCTTTGAAGATCACTTAATCTAATCCCATCATTACACAAATGAGGAAATAGGACCAAAGAATTTTAAGTAGCTTATCCAAAACTAATTAGTGGCAATCCAGTGCCCTGAAACAATCAATCCATGAACATTATATCACCTTCCCCAGAGAGTATAAACTCCTTTCAAAGAAGCAATGTGCTGAAAGCAGAGAAGGAAAAATAAGATTTTTGGAATAACTGTGTTGGAACAAAGTGTTTAGTTCACAAAGAATATCATTTCACTATTTCCAAAATTAAAAGAAACTGATTTTTTAGAATACTATCTTTATTTTCATCTAATTTAAATGAGCAGCATATCTTATGAAAAAAAAGTATAATTTAACAAAAGAGACTTAAGGAAATTTAAAACTTACCCAATTATCATGTGCTTTTTTCTCATGGGAAATAATCTGAAAAAGAAAGTAATTAAAATGCCACTGACAATTATTTTTCTTAAGTAAAAAACATTCACAGCTACCACTATGATGTAGCAGACAACCCAAAAATATCCCTTGCATCTCTGAAGAGTAAGCAACATTTTTAAAGCAAATTTTCATGTATATATAATCTATTTTATAACAAAAACTAAATGTAAAGACAATTAAAGTTTTTGTTTGGTAAACTTTTACTTTATGCAATAATCAACAGGAATTGCCAATTAACATATAACTTGTCTGACTGGTCTGACTGAGTATAAGACCCCACTGTTGATATGAATTTATGTGATGCAATCTACCTTCCCAAAGCAGCAAAAGATATGACAATTTTTTTTTTTTTTTGAGATGGAGTCTCACTCTGTCCCCCAGGCTGGAGTGCAATGACACAATCTCAGCTCACTACAACCTCTGCCTCTTGAGTTTAAGTGATTCTTTTGACTCAGCCTCCCAAGTAGCTGGGATTACAGGCATGTGCCACCACCCTCGGCTAATTTTTGTATTTTTTTTTTAAGTAGAGACAGAGTTTTGCCATGTTGGCCAGGCTGGTCTAGAACACCTGACCTCAAGTGATCCACCCATCTAGACATCGCAGAGTGCTGGGATTACATGCTAGAGCCACTGCGCCCAGACAATATGTCAATTTAAAATAAGATTTCTTATCCCAGAATCTTTGGCTCCTTGGAAATGTCCCATAGCTACATGCAACACCTCAAAAGAGGTGTACAACTGGTCAAGTAATTAAATTTCTGCAACAATTCAAACAAATCAGAATTATTTTAAATTACACACACACACACACACACACACACACACATATATATATATATATATATACCTGCCCTTGATAAGAATGAATGGTTCTCTCCAATTCTTCCTCAAGATCTTTGGCTCGCTTTCTAAATGGAATGAATAATTATTCTACTATTAACATATCATAAGAAATGACAGAACTTACTCTCTAGTAAAAAAATATTAATTAAAACACCCAGAATGCTCTATTTCAGTAAAAAATAACTCCAGAACTCCCCATTAAGAAATAATCACCTCTGAGAGTTCTACAGTATAATTTTTCCTAAACTAATTTTAACATTGATTACAACTTAAGAATACTACTTGAGTTTACCTACACTAAAAGTCACACAAGTATTTATATTACATGGTATATTGGTTTTCTCTTTTAAGAAGAATGATCCTAGAAGATTTATTCAAATGTTGGTAGTCTTTTTTTTTTCTTTGAGACAGCGTTTCACTCTTGTTGCCCAGGCTAGAGTGCAGTGGTGCAATCTCAGCTCACTGCAACCTCCACCTCCAGGGTTCAAGCGATTCTCCCGCCTCAGCCTCCTGAGTAGCTGGGATAGGCACCCACCACCATGCCCAGCTAATTTTTTGTATTTTTAGTAGATATGGAGTTTCATCATGTTGGCCAGGCTAGTCTCAAACTCCTGACCTCAGGTGATCCATCCACCTCAGCCTCGCAAAGTGCAGGGATTATAGGCGTGAGCCACTGTGCTCAACCAGATGTCAGTAGTCTTAATAGAATTCAAGGAAATTAGCAATCATTGTCAAGTAAAAGTTACTTGTTACATTTATGATATTAACATAATCTCATAAAGTATTTCTTTGGATAAAACTCAAGCTTGCTCTTCCTGAGGTAAAATGAAGCATCACAACTATTTGGGATACTACTGAATCTTGCCCTTTTTTCCTCCATATTTTCTATTTCCTGGGACCTAGTAAGGACCAAACCAAGGTAAACTCCAGATTTATAGTCTTTTAAATACTTCAGAATGCTCTGTCGCTCACTCTTCTTTTTGTGGCACACCTATTGATTCACTGATAGTACATACATTCTTCTCAATTTGAACCAAAGAGGAAAGACCTTAAAATTAATATCCATTCATAAATATCTTGACACTAACATAAAATAAAATTGTCCATATTCAACTGTGAGAGATTTTAAAAATCACACAACCTGAAAAACATTTTTCCTCTCTATATTTTCTGTATAATTGCTTAAAACCAAGAAATCCGAATGAAAAGTGTTGAGACAAAAATATATTATTTTTTGTCTGCACCAACTGTCAGATTTTTAAATGTTTTCTATTTTCAGTTGATTTATTATTTTTTCTGGCATTAAGTTTTTTAGATACTCTTCTTATCCCAAAAAAGAAATGGGGAAAATATATTTAATACCTATAGGTCTCCAGCTCTTCAGTGGCATGGCTGATCTTTTCGTCGACTTTAGAAAGTTTTTCTTCTTTCTCTAACCGGTAATTTTCCTCTACCGTTAATTTCCTTAAAGCAAAAAGAGTTTTAATTATTTTAATACATGTCATAAGACAATTCTATCTTTTTAATTGTACCAAAACCGGCAATTCCTGTAAAGTGATTTCTAAAATACTACTGAAAACATTACCTGCAAGAAAAAAAAAAAAGCACCTGTATAAATATTCCTGGTGTGGAATTTAATATTACAAACTCAAATTGTAAAGCACTATGTCTAATCCAGAACTACTAAAGGTTTTCTACTATTATTACTAATAGTTTTCTACTATAATACTACTACTACAAGAGTTTTCTATATAAATTTATCTTGAAAATAGGACCAAAGATAAATTTAATAAAAACTATTATGACTATCACTTATCAGCCTTTCTGTATAAACAAGCATTACATTCGCTAGTAAGAAGTCACCAATTAACAAAATAAAATTATGTTTCATTAACTTTTATATTGGTTAGTGATTAGGCTTCCAGGCAAGTATACACATACACATACATACACACACACACACACACACACACACACACACACACCCCATTATAATGACAATAAACCCAAAGTAAACAGTACTAGTAGTAGCAGTCCTATTTACTACATCCAGTTCTATTAATAATAATAACTTATTGAGCCATTAGTATTTCCCAAAAACTGTTCGTAGACTATTACATATATTATTTAATTACCACAACAGCTCTACAAGAAGGGTGGTACTTTTATTCCCATCTTACAAAAATGAAAATGAAGCACAGAGAAATGAAATAATTAAACCAAGCTCCAGAGCTCATAAGTAGTGACGCTTTTATGCTACAATACCCATGTTGTTTCATTTCACATACTATCATTAATAACCTTGGTCACCCAAGAAATATTTATTGAACACCACAGGAAAACACATTTGGAGTCCTAAATGGTTATCTTCCCTCCTTCATGAACTTTGAGGAGGAACAAGACAAACTACTGAAGGAAGAAGTCTTGGAATGTGGCTGTAAATGTTTTATATTCTATACACTGTATCACCTATTGCTAAGAAAGCATTCCCTCAGGTCAATCACTTTCATGGACGTTGTAAAAAAATAAGTCATCTCCTTAGGAAAAGCACGAAAGTGAGACAGGCGTGGATATGGAAGAGAGATGTGTTTTTACAGACTGTGTAGACTGAAGATAGCCAGAAATTATTTGACACCCCTACTGATAAAAGGTGAGGTCTATGTACCTTCCCACTGAATTTGAGTGGGCCTATTAATGATAGAAATTACACTATGAAAGGAGATCTGATGATATGACTTAAAAAAATCATATCTTGGCCAGGCGCGGTGGCTCACGCCTATAATCCCAGCACTTTGGGAGGCCAAGGTGGGCAGATCACGAGGTCAGGAGTTTGAGACCCGCCTGGCTAACATGGTGAAACCCCGTTGCTACTAAAAATACAAAAATTAGCAGGGTGTGGTGGCGTGCACCTGTAATTCCAGCTACTCAGGTAGCTGAGGCAGGAGAATTGCTCAAGCCCAGGAGGCAAAGGTTGCAGTGAGCCAAGATCACGCCACTGTACTCCAGCCTGAGCAACAGAGCGAGACTGCATCTCAAAAAAGAAAATCATATATATTTAAAGTAACACATCAAGGGCCAGGTGCGGTGGCTCACGCCTGTAATCCCAGCACTTTGGGAGGCCGAGGTGGGCAGATCACTGGAGGTCAGGAGTTTGAGACCAGCCTGGCCAACATGGTAAAACCCCGTCTCCGCTAAAAATACAAAAAAAAAAAAAAAACTAGCCAGGCGTGGTGGCACACCTGTAGTCCCAGCTACCCAGGAGGCTGGGGCAAGCGAATCGCTTGAACTCAGAAGGCGGAGGTTACAGAGAGCCAAGATTGCACCACTGCACTCCAGCCTGGACATCACAGCAAGACTCTGTCTCAAAAAAAAAAAAGTAACACATCAAGCTTCTAAGTCCTGCCATTTCATTTCTTTCCATTATTAAATTTGGAAAAATGGTAGTAAAACAATGCATCAGTCAAGAAAAACATCAAGCCAACATCTAGACTGAATTTAAATTATTCTATATGCAGCAAGAATATAAATTTACTGGTACTATCAACTCAATATTCTACTCTGAAGAAGTACCAATGGCATAATTCACTGAATTTCAGTAGCAAGTAGTTTAATTTAAATATAAGAAGCAAATATTTTAGGAATTTAAAATATTTCAAACATATGAAATCATGTGAACAACACACACAAGTAGGACACTACTCAGCTTCCTATCCTTGCCTTAAAAATCTAAGGAAAATGTCTTTTTTTTTTTCTGAAACACTGCTCATCCAAATTCTGTAATCAACCATATACCTTTTTTATTCAAAAGATATACACAAAAGTATTGCTTTCACCTCAAACAATCACTTTTATATCCAAGTTTTACTTTAATATGTTTCATTCTAACCTAAAAAGAAGGGCCCACTCCTAGGTATACTGGCTCAAAAACCCTAAAGTTATACTGCAACTCTTCCATTTAGTCAATTTTATTCTCTTTCATACCCCTGAGCAGTCCCAAATAGCCAAAGGTTCATAACGAATAACAACTTTTTAATTGTGAACTGAATCCAAATCATGACTGAGGTACAGAACTTAGCAGTAACTAAGCCAAGCACTACTCAGCATCCTGATCTCAAAGAAGCATTAGTATTCTCTACCAGTTTCCAAATATATCAAGTAGATTCTCATTATTTATGCTAGTTATATTCCAAAAAGTCACTACACATCATGAATTAGCAAATACCAGATCACTGCTCCTAAGGGTAATCAAAAAGAGTTAGCTTCCTGCTAGCCTCTGGTCACAACAATGTTATCAACTAATCAATAATAACCTTGTCTTATGTGTGCTTCTGTTTAAAGGTATCTTATTTAATATACTTATTGTTAATTTATTAACACTGAACTCACAGCCAAAAGCACCGTAATTCATGCCTAAACAAAGTTTATCTAACACATGTATTTTCTCCATAACACACATCACAACCTTCTTGTGCTTCAAACACTACATAACAGTTCAGCAGTATGCTTAGGGCATATTTTAAACACCTAAATCACCAGCAAAAAGCATAAAAATATAAAAAATGAGGTACTAAATATACTGTAAAAAGGACACTTGTTTACAGAACGAGAGCTGAAACAAGAAAGCAGAGCATCACCTTGTTTAACCTCAGTTGCCAACATGCACATTGGGCAACTCAAATTTTTCATCATTCTGAACATGTTCATGAATGGCTGCAAAAGCTTTGCATGTATTGATCTAATTTACAGATATATTTTGGCAAGTACGTGAATTCACAAACACAGATTCTATAATTAATAAAGAACAACTATAATAACTTTCATTAAGAGCCTAAACGAACCTGAAAGTCTGTTACATTTTATTACCCTTTATGATGAAAAAAATATGTGCTACAGTAATATTTCAAAATCTGAAGTCTTCAGATATCTCAAGAGTCTTCTGTGTACTTAGGCATTTAGGTAACAGCATACACACACACACACACACACACACACCCCTTCAATATATAAAGGCACTGAACATGTTTGTACATATATTCAACAAATATGTACTGAACAGCTATCATGTGTCTCACACAGCTTTAGGCACTGGGAACACAGAAGTGAAGAAAATAAAGTAATTCTCTCTCAGAGCTTATATTTAACATGGGGAGGATAAAAGAAATAAAAGCAATCAATCATCAGAGGACAATAAGAGCTATGAGGCAAAATAAGGGGATAAAGAGTAGCAGTTATTATTTTAGTTAGAGTAGACAGGGAAGGATTCTTTGAGGCAACAATTGAACCCAGACCCAAATAAAATAAAAAATTGAGCCATGCAAATGTATAAGGAAACATCATTCCAGGTAGAAGGAGCAAGTGCAAAAGACCCTGAGGTCAGTGTGCTAAAGATCACCAAAAAGGCCAGTGTCGGATGCAGGGTACTGAGAGGAAAAAGAACACAAATAAGCTAAAATTAAAGAGGCGGCCAAGGGTCCAAGGCTGTACAGTCTTGTAGGCTAAGATATAAAAGCTATGGGTTAAGTTCTGAGTGTGATAGGAAGGCACTCAGGGATTCTGAGCAAGAGAGTGACCATACTCACAATTCACATTTTAAGGGTCATCCTGCATGTTTTATGCAGAGAAAACATAGTACAGGAGAAAGGGTATAAAGAGGGAGACTACTTATAAGGCTACTATAATAAACCAGATATTAACTGCTGATGGCTTGGACTAGACCAATATGGGAGACGGTAAAAAGTGGTCAGATTCAGGCTATAAGAAAGCTGACAGGATTTGATGACAGAATAAATAGGAGATAGAAAAGAGAGAAGTAAAAAATGGCTTGAGGAGCCACCCTGAGCAACTAAGTAAATGACACTGCCACTTACTAAGACAAGGAACACTTGGGTAGAAGCAACTTGCACAGAACAGAGAAGTTTTACATGTATCAGAGATGGAATTAATGGGCAGTTCAATCAAGAGTGTCCACTCAGATTCCCTGCCAGTATTAGGAATTTTAAGGTAGTAATTTGCTGACTACTTACAAGAAGCTAAAGAGGATTCTGTGACTAACTTTGAAATTCCAACATCATTTACAGTATTTTCTTTGTTGAAAAAAAGTGTTTCCAGATCAAATACCTTTCTTAAAAATAATTTGATAAAATATAATCCAATCATAAATTGAGAACTTTCAATAATTGCTACAGTTAAATATGTAACATATATCTCTGAAGCTATCTTACTTGCTATTCAATGAAGTTAACATAATTTTTATTACCTGTGGAGTTTCATTTCATTTTCTTGATATAATTCAGTCATTACTTTAAGTTTCTGTTGAAGCTTCTGATTCTCACTTTCAAAATGTGTGTTTTCTGACTGCAAAGATGCTTGTTCAGTCTGAAGATTTTTAATATGCTCTATATAAAAATTTTAAGTCATAATTAAAGGAGTAATCATTTCAGTTGCAAATTAACATTTCAGAAAGACAAAAATTACAAAAAATAATAAATTATTAATAAACTAAACTCTTTCCATTAACGGAAAATCTATAAGGTATTTTGTTTACTCAAACGTTTTTATTGTTATTAGTTGACACATAAAAACTGTACATATTTATGTGGTACAGTATGATATTCTGATACAGGTATTCAATGTGTAATAATCTTAGGGTAATTAGCATATCCATCACCTCTAACATTTGTCATTTTGTTATGAACATTCAAAATCCTCTCTTCTAGCTATTTACAAATAAAAAAAAAGACAAATGAAGTACATTGAAGAAAAATAATAAATATATAAGTCAACTAGTCACTCCACAGTGCTACAGAACACTAGAAATCATTCCAACTATCTAGTTATAATTTTGTATCTGCTAACTAACCTTTCCTTAACCCCCTACCCTCTACACTTCCCATCCTCATATTACTATTACTATTCCACTCTCTACTAAATGAGATCAACTTTTTTAGCTCCCATATATGAGAACATGCAGCACTGCTCTTTCTGGCATGGCTTATTTCACTTAAAATAGGCTCACTCATGTTGCCACAAAACAGAATGCCATTATTTTTTGATGGCTGGATAGTGTTCAACTAAGTGTATTAATATTTTAAGTAAAGACCTATATAAATTATTTTAATTTTGGCCAGGCACGGTGGCTCATGCCTGTAATCATGGCACTTGGGAAGGCCAAAGTGGGTGGATCACCCGAGGCCAGGAGTTCAAGACCAGCCTGGCCAATATGGCAAAACCCCATCTCTACTTAAAATACAAAAATTAGTCAGACATGGTGGGAAGGGCCTGTAATCCCAGCTACTTGGGAGGCTGAGGAGGAGAACTGCTTGAACCTGGGAGGCAGAGGTTGCAGTAAGCCAAAATCACACCACTGCACTCCAGTCTAGGTGACAGAGCGAGACCCTGTCTCCAAAAAAAAAAAAAAAAAAATTGTTTTAATTTTTATTACTATTTACAGGATTCCTAAAACCTTCAACATTCTAATTCTAGCATCTAATTTTCAATTTGGGAGCTAAATGCCACTAAAGTTCTCAGGAAGGTTTTGGAGATAAGAGTTTTAAAGGGCGACATTGTAGTTCAACATTCCCTGTAAAACTATTTCCAGATGATGAATAATGCCTGTTTTTATCTAGTGAAAACTTTATCTCTCAATAATAAATTCTACCTAGCCCTCCCTTTTAAGCTAAAATTTTGATATATAAGTCAAGCTAGAAATCCGCATCTTCTCATAACAAACGCTCAAACATACTCCTAGTTTAAAATATACCAAGATTGGAGAGAAAAACACCAACTTTGTTTCAACTGCTAAACCAAGTTTTAAAAAAAATCTATAAAAATGAATAGTTCTAAATAATTATGAATGCTTTATAATGTATGCACCAATTTTTTTAAAAACCTCATTTCTCTTCTAACATAATAAATGCTGAGCTCCTCTAAAATTGAAGTATCAACTCTGAATATCTGTAATATTAAGGTACCAATATAATAACCTCAAGTCCTCTAAGATGAAGGAACGTATCATCTCCCATGACATGTATATGAATCACCACCACAAATCTTAAAAGATAAAACCCACTCTGCCTAAAGAGGGAAGTTTTGGAAATAGTATTAACAAGCAGAAAATTTTCGAATTACATTTAATGGTATTTAATTATTCTAAAACACTCATGATATGATTTGGGTTTGTGTCCCCACCCAAATTTCATGTTGAACTGTAACACCCAGTGTTAGAGGTGTGGTCTGATGGGAGGTGACTGGATCATGGGCATGATTTCTCATGGTTTATTACCATCCTCCTAGTGCTGTCTCCCCCTAGGTGATAAGAGTTCTCATGAACTGGTTGTTTAAAAGTGTATAACACCTCCCCCTTCACTCTCTTCCTCCTGCTCCCACCATGTAAGATGTGCTAGTTTCCCCTTCACCTTCCACCATGATTGTACGTTTTCCTGACACCTCCCCAGAAGCAGAAGCCTGTACAGCCTGCAAAACCATGAGTCATTTAAACCTCTTTTCTTTACAAAGTACCCAGTTTCAGGTAGCTCGTTACAGCAATGTGAAAATGGACTAATACAACCCATTAAACATACGCACCAAAAGAACATTTTAAGTAAATACATAAATATTAAATGATTAAATGTACAGGAAATTGTATGTAACTATCTTTCCACAGAAATTTTTTAATCTACATCAGAAAAAAAATTCATTGACCTAGGCTTTAAGCCATTGACAAGAACAATCACATAAAGAAATCAATGCTGGGTATTATCTCTACTAAAATTCATCATCCCTATTGTAAAACAAACAAGCAAACTACAACCCAACACTTAATTCTTAAATATACTTTTGTACCTTTTTTTTTTTTTTGACACAGAGTCTCACTTGGTCGCCCAGGCTGGAGTGCAGGGGTGAGATCTTGGCTCACTGCAACCTCCACCTCCCATGTTCAAGCAATTCTCATGCCTCAGCCTCCCAAGCAGCTGGGACTACAGGCATGCGCCACCACACCCAACTAATTTTTGTATTTTTAGTAGAGACGTGGTTTTGCCATGTTGGACACGCTGGTCTCCAACTCCCAAGCTCAAGTGATCCGCCCACTTCTGCCTCCCAAAGTGCTAGGATTACAGGTACAAGCCACCGCACCTGGCCATATTTTTGCACTTCTCCTGTAGCTATTTTGTTTTGAATTGTTTGTAACTTAACCACTGTAAATGATTACCAGAAAAGGCATAAACAGTTTGGAGGAAAATCTTCATGCTATAAATAAAAGATCAATTACAGAAATTTATCTTTCATGATCCATTAAAAAAAACAAACTTAGATATGGAAGAAGAGTACAGGCAGATATACAGTCGCCAAATATTAGTCTAGGAAAAACATAAAGATTTGCCAGGAAATTGTATTAAGGAGTGGGGTAACTGGTGAGCAAATTTCCTTGCTACTCTGGCACTTTCTACACACATTTTTTCAAATACAGCTTCCTTGAAAGTAATTTATCTTTTCCTTCTGTGAATCTCGCATGACTTTTAGTACAATGCTTTACATATAGCAACACTCTCTTAAACTAATACTAATGTTTCTTAAAATCCAAAAATAATCCAATTACTAAAATCATGTGAGTAGGATACAATCATTGTTGTTTTTTTTTTTTTTTGAGACAGAGTTTTGCTCTTGTTGCCCAGGCTGAAGTGTAATGGCGCAAACTCAGCTCACTGCAACCTTCACCTCGAGTTCAAGCGATTCTGCCTCAGCCTCTTGAGTAGCTGGGATTACAGGCACCCACCGCCACATCTGGCTAATTTTTGTATTTTTAGTAGAGATGGGGTTTCTCATGTTGGCCAGGCTGGTCTGGAACTCCCAACCTCAGTTGATCCGCCTGCCTCAGCCTCCCAAAGTGTTGGGATTACAGGTGTGAGCCACTGCACCCAGCCAGGGATATGATAATTTTTAATAACCTCTATCTTTGGTGGTTCAAGCTTTTAAAATAGTAGTATAAATGCAGTTCACTTACTGTAGAAGTTTTTGAAAATACAGGTAAGTGAAAAGAATATAAAAATCTGCCCATAATCCCATATTCAGAGATAATCATTGTTGACATCTGAGTATGTCCTCCTGGTCTTTTTTGATGCAAATGTATATGGTAAATTTTTTTAATTTTTATTTGTACAAAATGAGATGCTATTTAACCCAACTTTAAAACTTTTTAAACATACTGACAGAACTTGTTTACTTTTTGAAAATACAAACACTATCTGCAAAATAAACATAAATGTTTTCAATTAAAACAAAAACTTCATTTCTACAGGTCTAACATCACTCTCGTATGTGCTAATATACTATGCATGTGCTAATATACTACGTATGTACATTAAAGGAATGAATCATACTGCAAGTAGTACCACTACTGAAGATCAATTTTTCAATTAACAAAGACTTTCAACATTAAGTTTCAATTTGCTACTTTTTAACATCTAAAACCATACCAAACACATAACAGTGTAATACATTCAAAGATAAACATGGTTTTACATGTTTTTCTAAAAAATTCATTAATTTCACATAAATGTAGAGGAAATTGGTATGCCTTTAGCAATGACAACTAAAATCAGGACTAATGTTTCACAAATACCCAACAAGAACAAAAGTTAAAAAAAAAAATCAAATTGGATCTTCCCAAAATTAATTCAATTAATTTTTACCATTCTTTAAAAGGAAATGTACTTACTTAGAAAAACATTAAAAGTATGTATGTAGATGACCTACCTGTAAGCTCTTCCTTTGTCTTATCAACTTCAGATAACTGAATATATATTTGGTTTCTTTCTCCTTCTAAGGTTTTTAAAGAAGCATTTAACTTTAAAGAAGAGAAGGAAAAAAGTAACATTAATCAGTTATACAAAAAAAAAAACATAAAACCTCATTATAACACCCCCAACACTTTTTTATTTTATCATTTTGATGAATTATCACCTGGAATACAGAAACCAATAATGCAGCTTCCATCTAAAAAAGCCAGCAAAGTCATTAATACTTGTTAAGTCTCAGAACAAGGGATAGAGAAAAGTAGTGAATGCTTTTCACTGGATGCTTAAAAAGTGACTATTTTCATTCTATTTACTTTCAACATAAGTTTTTATTAAAGCAGCCTTCAAACTACATTACCAAGACTTCATATAGATCAGCAAAAATTAGGAAACCACTACTAGGGTGGAAAAGAGAAGAAATAAACCAGAAAAGAAGGAACCTAGTATTTACTTCTCAAAATAGGATATAGGGCAGAAGGGGTAAGAAAATACTTAGACTAGAAGAAAAAAGAATGATCGAGGGAAGTACAAGATAAAATACAAGAAACATTTTAAATATATTCTTATCTAAAAAAATGAGTACAGAACTTAGAATTTTTTATTTTAACAAATTCTAAAAATTATATAAATTTCTAAAGTTAATAATTAAAAGTAAAAAGCAATTGATGCCAAAAATTCTGATCATTTATTGAATATATTTCTATGGGAACATAAAATGGACTTTTTAAACAGTTACTAAGGAGATATGAGTTTAAACCATGTTCTCTTTCTTCCTCCCTATTCTTTATATTTATGTAATAACACAAACCTTAGCAGCATGAATCAGTTTCTTCAAAGCTCCTTTTGGAGGATTATCTACAGTGAAAATCGAAAGCACAACAATGATTCAGGAAAGTAGTACAATACGGCAAAAGACATCCAAATAATTTTATCAGTTCACTCAACCAGAGATTTATAATCCTTCTTCTTGCTACAATAAAGAATTTGGTATAAAGCAGAATGGCCTTGGACCTGCTCCCAGGAAGCTAAACAATAAAAGCACTGAAATGCCGTATCATTTAACAAGGTTCTTCAGCTCCAACTCCAAGAACAGAGTTATAGCAAGGATTCAATATTCATCTAAATATAGACCACAGTTGTTAACTATTCTTGGATTCTTACAGCATCCAAAATACGAGTAATATTATAGCCCAAGTTAAAATAACATTAAACAAGCATGAGTTTTCTCAATTAGAAAAAGATTATTTTATACATAATGAAGTAGAAATTAAAAAGTACAAACAGAACTTTATATACTTATTTTAGGGATGTAATTATTTCCAACATATTAATGTTATGAAAAAACATTTTTAATCACACTTTTTCTTCCTTAATAAATGTGTTATTTATACAGGGGGCTAGGGAAGCGAACAGAAAAATGACATAAAAGTCTGAAGAACTACCACTGGGGTCAAATGAGAGAGGGGCACATGGAACCTCCGTACTAGTTTTCGAACTTCCTATGAAGCCATATTTCAAAATAAAAAGGTTTTTTTTCAGGTCAAAGGAATTGATGTGAGAATACAAAGTGGCTATAGTGAAACTAACTTTTGCCACTTTTGCCAACTTTAGAGCACAACCAGCAATGGCAATAACAATTTGGATGCCTAAGATTAAAAGTAGTGTACCCATCTGAACCTCTGACAAAAGCAAAAGAAATATCCTGAAGTATTCATTTATAGAACATTCATTTTTCAAACTAGTCACTCATCCATTTGATTAGCTTACAGTACAGGGGAAAATAGGCATTGAAATGATTATGATGGAATGTTGAAAATTGCTATAATAAAGATATGTATAATATACAAAGGAAACAGAGGGGGGAGGCTGTGTGTCTGAGCAGTTGGAGAAAGACTTACTGAAAAGGCAGTACTCCAGCTAAAGTTAACTATAAGGGATGGTGAGAAAAGACAGTGTGCTGCAGACAGACAGAACATGCCAAAGTAAAAGCATATAAAGAACATGGTGCACACAAGGAACAAAAAGGAAATAGAAGAGCTAGTCACCATTTTAGCAAAAGAAGATGAGTCATGACTTAATACCTAAGTAAGCACCATTTTCCGATTCACTGTTCATTTCTAATTCCAAGTTATCATCATCCGTTATCTCTTCTCCAAGTATAGCGGCCCAATCTTTCATCTTTATCAAGCGTTCAGTCAGAATCTTGACATTTAACAAAGGGGAAAAACAGAGAGGGTAATGCCTTATACTAACAGCTTTATAACTTCTGAATGTACAGTTATAGTTTGAAAATCAATCCACATAAGTAATAGCACAAGAGCTCTTATTTTCCACCTGTTATTAAGATATTTGTAAAGTCTTAAGACTATAACATTTATTGACTTTTAAGCTCGGCAAGATAAAAATCAAAACTAGTTATTCCCAAATCAAGTAAGTACATATTAATATTATACAATTAAAAAGTAGTAAAATATTTTTGAATATAACATTTCTCACATGCCACAAATAACAGTGGCCTAATTAACATGAGAGTAAATTCTGTGTGACATCAAACACATGTGCAGTGAGATAAATAACGTATAAAAAGATTGTAGATTTTTACTTGATTTATTCAAGCAAACAATTAATTGAGGAGTTCAACTGAGATAAAGACATTTATAAAAGAGAATTTGAATGGAACATTAGAGGTTTTCCAAAAGTACTTTTTAAATGTTGTTTAATAAAGAAATATTGTCTAACACTACTGATAATCAAATGATGTATCATGTATTCCACTGGAGGGACCCACCTAAAAATATGCTCTGCTCTATAATTTTCACCCTTCAATCTCCTCCCTCTCTTCAGAGTTCCAGGCACAAATAACATGGCCTACAGCTTTTAGCAGAGCTTGAGATTAGCATCTTATTCTTGTTATGTAAAAGAATCTCAAACCCTTTAGTAGAGTAAGTTTAGAAATAAATAAACAAATAAATAAAGCAATATGCCACAGCGAGGCATGGTGGCTCACGCCTGTAATCCCAGCACTTTGGGAGGCTGAGGTGGATCACTAGGTCAGGAGATCAAAACCAGCCAGGCCAAGATGGTGAAACCCCATCTCTACTACAAATACAAAAAAAATTAGCCAGGCGTGGTGGCGGGTGCCTGTAACCCTATCTACTTGGGAGGCTGAGACAGAGGATTGCTTGAACACCGGAGGCAGAGGTTGCAGTGAGCCAAGATTGCACCACTGCACTCCAGCCTGGGCAACAGAGTGAGACTCTGTCTCCAAAAAAAAAAAGTATTCCTCTCCATGAAAGTACATACACCAGTTAAAGATATTCAATATATCTAACCATGTGTCCAATTTCTCAAACTCTTCCCAACATCCTCTTAACAGGAGCAGATAACATCCTGAAGAGAAAAAGTAAAAACCATTATTTTTATTTCTTTATTAAATACGTAGGCTAAAAAAAAAGGACACAAAGAATGTTCATATAAATATGTATGTGTATGTGTATGTACATCCTACAAATCTGTAAGTCTTCAAGAAACATTTGAAAATCTGGCCAAATATGTTATGAAAATACGTTGTGATAATAAAAACAGCTAAAAAATAGTTTTCAGATTTCAGAGTTAGTATAAAATTCTAGCCAACTTGGTCACTAAAACCAGTAGAGCCATTTACCTTGATGTGATTTTCTTTATCATTTAGAACTTGTTCTGCATGTACTTTGGAGTCTTCAAATGTTATTTTCTGTTTATTAAGTTCACTCACTTGTTCTTTCCATACTTCAGCTTCGTGCAAAAGCTGAAAATGAACATTTCAAAAAATGTAACTCATCACACGGGTAAATCATTAAAAGACACTAAGAAGGCACTGTGCAGCTACTTAAAAAAGAAAGAAAGACACGGCTCCTGTTTTCAAAAAACCTTCGGAATAGGGTAGTGTAAAATAACATACACATTCTTCAAATAGTTTATATCATATATGTATATTAAATAAAAGTTTTCTGAGACATACATATCTTAGATTTGATCATTTACCATTCCTTATATATCCCATATAAAATGCCATATCTTACTTGCATTAAAATTTATTTTTTAAATCATTGTGCAATTTTGTACTTAAAGTAACTAAACTTTAGAAATACCATTAATCTAGAACAGATCAGATTCTGCACAAACAATATTCTACTGTATATACTTTTACAGGAAAGAAAAGCCTTTCTGAACACGACACAAAAAGTAAAGATCATTATAAAAGGTAGACTTGACTACATAAAGCTTAAAAGCTTCACAAATCAAATATAACACAAAAGAAATTTAAAGACAAATAACTAGAAAGGATTTTTTTTTTTTTAGAGGCAGGGTCTCATTCTGTCATCCAAGCTGGACTATAATCTCAAACTACTGGGCCCAAGATATTCTCTCATCTCTGTCTCCCAAGCAAGTAGACTACAAGCACATGTCACCATAAACTGCTATTTTGTTGCTGTTGTTGTAGAGTCAGGGTCTTGCAATGTTGCCCAGACTGATCTTGAACTCCTGGTCTCAAGTGATCTACCCACATGGACCTTCCAAATCACTGGGATTACAGGTGTGACCCACTGCACCCCACCAAGAAAGGAATTCATAACATTTTAGCATGCAAAGAGCTCTTAGAAGTCAATAAGAAAAACAAAGAAAAAAAGGTTGAGCAGGCAATTCACAAAAGAAATGGGTCATATATATAAAGAAGTCTAAATGTATTTAGTCTTTAAAACTCTGTTCTACCAAATAGTAATTATTGGATTTCTCTGCAAAACTAAGCCTTCATTAGCATATTTCCTTACACATGAAAAATGAATCCTTTTCTATGCATAAATAAAAGAATCAAATGATACAGGTAAAAACAAATGAGAATTCAAGAAAAAAATTCACACTTGGTGATTAGGTCATCTCTCCTGAGTTAATACAGAGATTGAGTACACAGCATGCAGTATTAAAACATTAGAGAAGGAGTGCATTATTGGAACATGGAATCAGTGAATACAGACAATTTCAAGAACTTTGATGATTAAAAGGGAGTTAGATGAAAGCAGTTGTAAAGAGTAAGACTGACCTAGGTGAAATATTTTCCAAGGTGGAAAAGGTCACTTTTGATTGTAACATAGTAATTTAACACAGGATTTACCACCACTTTCTCCTCACATCTATTAAAATGGGAGAAAAGAGATTTTTTTTTAAGGCATAAACCCACAAGGAAAAAAAGAATAGGCGATGAGACCAAAGATAACTGTAGAAGTAGAAAATGGAAAGAGATGGAAGTGTAATAAAAAGACTCCACAGGCAAAACCCTACAGGGTTATTCTTTGGAGAGATGGAACCTGAGACTCTAGGACATCTATCCAGGTGAAGGTAGAAGTAACATACTGAAAACATAAAAGTATTAACAGGAAATTGACTTAACTAAACAGTGAGATACTGGCACTCTTTTCCTGACTGAGCTGCAAGGCTACTGGCAAACAGGTTTATACCTCCAAAATGGGACCTGTGGAAGACTCGTCCCTGTGGAAACAGTCTTCAAATACCAACAAGTAAGAATCCTCCAATTAGAAATACCCTAACCTGGCCAGGCACAGTGACTCACGCCTGTAATCCCAACATGCTGAGGCGGAGAGAGGCAGATCACTTGAGGTCAGGAATTCAAGACCAACCTGACCAACATGGTGAAACCCCATCTCCACTAAAAGCACAAAAATTAGCCAGATGGGTGGTGCGTGCCTGTAATCCAACCTACTCATAAGGCTGAGGCAGGAGAATCACTTGAATCCAGGCAGCAGAGGTTGCAGTGAGCCGAGATCGCACCCTGCACTCCAGCCTGGGCAACAAAGTGAGTCTGTCTCAAAAAAAAAAAAAAAAAAAGAAACAAAAGAAACACTCTAATCCGATTATCCTATAGAAAAGCCCACCAGTGGCCAGGCACAGTAGCTCAGTAATCCCAGCACTTTGGGAGGCCAAGGTGGGCGGATCACAAGGTCAAGAGATCAAGACCATCCTGGACAACATGGTGAAACCCCATCTCTACTAAAAATACAAAAATTAGCTGGGTGTGGTGGCGTGCGCCTGTAGTCCCAGCTAGTTCAGTGCCAGAGGCAGGAGAATTGCTTGAATCTGGGAAGCAGAGGTGGCAGTGAGCCAAGACCATGCCACTGCACTCCAGCCTGGTGACAGAGCAAGACTCCATTGAAAGAAAAGGAAGGAAGGATGGAAGTTGGAAGGAATGAAGGAAGGAAGGAAGGAAGGAAGGGGCAAGCAAGCAGGGAAGGAAGAGAAAGAAAGAAAGAGAGAGAGAAAGAGAGAGAGAGAGAAAGAGAGAGAGAGAAAAGCCTGCCAGTGACAAATACAGAGCTTCCAGTTAGATTTGAAAGCTACAGTATTATATGAGCAGCCAGCCATGAATCACCAAACATCTTAATGAAGAATCTTTCAGATAAGACACAAACCAAAAAGAAAAAAGGAAAAAAAAAAAAGAAAGAAAGGAAACAGGAAACTCAGGGAACTGCAAACTCCTCAATAGCCTCAGCAAGATAAGACATGCATCCATGAAACAAGAAAAAGGCGTAAACAAAACAAACAAAACCTCTTGTAAGTGAAAAACATGAGAAAACGTGAGAAAAAATGAACAGAAGTTTCAAAGACACAAAATAAAGATTTTTAAACACTTATCATATAAACTATCCACCAAAAAAGTATGAGATAATTCAAGTAAATGTCTCAGAACTGAATTCAGATCAAGAGTTTCCAGATCAAATATGTCCAACAAAATACATACTTAAAAAAAAAAAACCCCACACCAAGGCACATCATCATGTAATTTCAGAGAATAGGAAACAATAAGAAGATATTAAAAACTTCCAGGGAGGAAAAAGCAGATTACCAAAAATGTTCAATTATCTGAATAGCTTCTGACTTCTCGAAAGCAATACTGGAAAGTCAAGACAATGGAGTGACAGTGTCAAAATTCTGAGAAAAAAAAATGTCAACTGAGAATATATTCAATGAAAATATCAACAAGTATGAGAAACAAGACATTCTCAGGCATGAAAGTTCTAAAAAAAATTACCTCCTATACTTCTTCCTCAGAAACTTAACCAGAAGAATTAACCACAAAAGAGCAAGTCTTACATATAGGAAATAGAAGATCTAGCACTGGAGAAAGACAAGGGAATCATTGGGATGGGAGTGAACTGAAATCTCAGGACACAGAACAGAACATACACCTGCAAAATAAGTTCTTATTAAACCAAGAGAGACCCGAGAAAAAAACTGCTTCAAGAAAAAAGAAATGATACAGGACAAAAATGAATATTGGGAAAAAAAAAAAAAAGAAAATGAAATTCACAGATTAACCCAAGCATTTCAAGGCATGAATAAGATATCTGTATATCTGGAAGACAGCATACAGATGAACTGGATAAGTGTACAAGAAATGAAACAATTATTAACTCTAAGGAAAATATTGGATAAGACAGCATATGTAACAAGAACAAACCATGTGGCTCTGATGTGAGTAATATTTGGAAAATTATAATAATTTAATCACTGAAAAATTTTCCCACTGAAAAATTATAATTATACTGGCAAAGCAGAAGAAGAAATATAAGGTGGGAATATCTACATATATGGGGGAGAGAAAGGGCAAATGCCACACCCTCATTTGATCTGCCACCAGAACTGCTTCTATCTTTAGGCCCCAGATCTATAACTTCAATAATTCTAACTTGTATTCTCTGTAACCCTTCAGTCTGGCTTTAAGAAGTTGGTTATGATTACAAAAATGCTAAATGCCCTGGCTTACCTTCCCTGCTCTGGGGGTAGAGGGTGCCAAAAGTATACAATTTTTTTTTTTTTTTTGAGACATAGTCTCACTCTGTTGCCCAGGCTGTAGCACAGTGGTATGATCTCAGCTCACTGCAACCTCCACCTCCTGGGTTCAAGCGATTCTCCTGCCTCAGCCTTCAGAGTAGCTGGGACTAAAGGCACGTGCCAACACGCCTAGCTAATTTTTGTATTTTTAGTAGAGATGGGGTTTCACCATGTTGGCCAGGATGGTCTCGATCTTTTAACCTCATGATCCACCCACCTCAGCCTCCCAAAGTGCTGAGGTTACAGTGTGAGCCACCACACCTGGCCAAAAGTATACACTTTTGTATACTATACAAGAGACACAGACACTGTAGGATGTATGAGAGACTGTCCTGCTCTCATGCTCTCCAGGAAAAGCCTACACCTGTCCCCACCATGGGTCAGTCATGAGGATGCCAAGAACATGTATAAATACATATTTACAAGTTGAAGAGTCCCTACAGAGCACAAACCTGTTTCTGGCTTTCCTGAAGTTGAGAATTTTCATTCAAAGCATCTTTTATTGCTATCTTCAGTCGCTCTTCATTCATTTGAAATATCTTGAAGGTCATTTTGGCCTAAGTAAAACAAAAAATATCAACTTTGTAACAATTAATTTAATACATAGCTCATCTTTACACATACTCCCTAGAACACAGTATTAAATAAAGGCAAAACCATGCCAATATTAACAGCAGAGGCAGCATGGTGTAGCAGAAAAAAGGCTTGTATAGAATCTGGGTCTAGTCCTGTCTCTCCCACTAACTTGCTACGATGTAACCTTGAACAAATGATTTAACGTCTTATAACTTTCTATGTACTATGCAGCAAATTTTGATAACTATTTATTCTGTCCCCACTACTAAAATTTAAACTTCATGGGGACTTTTTTGTCTATTAATGTTAAGTGTCAAGCAACCAGTGCTCAATACATAGTAATAGCTCAATAAACACTTATCTATTGAAAAGATGAACTTTTCTGAAGTACTTCATGTTAAAAAAAAAAAAAATACAAGCTGGACACGATGGCTCATGCCTATAATCCCAGCACTCTGGGAGTTCGAAGTGGGTTGATCACTTGAGCTCAGGAGTTGGAGACCAGCCTGGCCAACATGGGTGAAACGCCATCTCTACTAAAAATACAAAACTTAGCCAGGTATGGCAGCGCATGCCTGGAATCCCAGCTACTCAGGAGGCTGAGGCAGGAGAACTGCTTGAACCCGGGAGGAGAAGGTTGCAGTGAGCCAAGATCGTGACACTACACTCCAGTCTGGGCAACAAAGCCATGCTTATTCATCTAGGCATTGCTAAAAATATATATAAAAATAAAAATATATATCCCTGGGATCCACTATATCTCAAATCCTATTATATCTTATTTCTTAATTTTAAAAAATTAAATTAAAATCAGTTTAAAAGCAACAGACCTATTAGACTAATTCAACTTACTTCAGCTACTTGTGATTTGATGGATTTTGACTCATCTTCTAGAGACTGTATCCTTTGTGAAATATCTGCCATCTAGAAAGACAGTATCAGGCAATAAATATTTACTAAACTGTAGTTTTCAAAATGCCATATATATTAGATACACTGTTAACCTAACACTTTTGCTCCATAAGTGAGAGCTCAAATTAAGAAACTTTCTCAGTTTATTTAGCCATATGCTTACAGGTATTTTATATGAACATTATATAACAAGAGTATCTCACATCAACTTTAATATTTCGTAACATTTAAGTTATATAGGCTGAAGATAAGTCCACAAACATGTTTTACTAAATAATCTCACATACATCAAGATTTTCATTAAGACAGATTTTTTCAAAAGAAAAAGTTATAATGTTCTTAACATACATGTTAATTACAAATACACACTATGTAGATGATTATTGCTTTTATTTATTATGAGCTACTTCCATAGTGCATATAGAAAATTTTTATAAAAATATGTAAGAAATTTAACACAATAACATCTAAGGGGAAGTGAAAAGAGTGGATCTAGAAAATTTTGCTCCCTAATTTACAACTTTCTGTATTCTTTACATTTTTTACAATAATGTAATACTTTAACCAGTATCATATTAATTTTTCAAAGCTTGGTAACTTTCTTTTTCTTAAATTCTCCTCAAATAAAAAAGCCTTACCAATTTGTCTTGCTCAGAATGTTTAGATTTCTCTTCTTTTAACTCTTTTTCTAGACAGAGTATTTCATCTTCAAGTTCAGAATTGGACCTGTTCAGCTTTTCACAGGTTGCCTAAAAGAGAAAGCCAACTTAGGTTGGGTGTGGTAGCTCACGCCTATAATGCTAGCACTTTGGGAGGCCAAGGCGGGTGGATCACCTGAGGCCAGGAGTTGGAGACCAGCCTGACCAACATGGAGAAACCCCATCTCCACTAAAAATACAAAAAGTTAGCTGGGAGCAGTGGTGCATGCCTGTAATCTCAGCTACTTGGGAGGCTGAGGCAGGAGAATCACTCGAACCCAGGAGGCAGAGGTTGCGGTGAGCCGAGATCACGCCATTGCACTCTGGCCTGGGCAACAAGAGTGAAACTCCATCTCAAAAACAAAAAAAAGAGAGAAAGCCAACTTCATAAAATAGATGTGAGAATTTTTCATTAGGGCAAATCAGATGCACATAATCAAAAGTATGTACTGTAAGTTAAAAACTTTCATTTATAAATTTGCTCATTTTTATAATATCAAAATAACAGCAATTCTAGCAGTGGTCAGCAAAGTGCTATAAAGAGCCAGAGAATACTTCAGGCTCGTAGGCCATGCAGTCTTTGTTGCAATTACTCAACTATGCCATTGTACTGACAAACAAAAGCGATACCTAAATGAATGAGCATGGCTGTGTTCCAATAAAATGTTTTACAAAAACAAGTGGAGTCCACTAGGCACAGTTTGCCAAACACTGCTTAAAAGCATTATAAAGAAAAAAAAATGAGAAATAAAGGTAATTTAGGAGGGGCACAGTGGCTCACACCTGTAATCCCAGCACTTTGGGAGGCCAAGACAGGGGGATCACAAGGTCAGGTGTTCAAGACCAGACTGGCCAACAGTGTGAAACCCCGTCTCTACTAAAAAATACAAAAATTAGCTGGGCATGGTGGCTCATGCCTGTAATCCCAGCTACTTGGGAGGCTGAGGTAGGAGAATTGCTTGAACCGGGACCCAGGAGGCAGAGGTTGCAGTGAGTTGAGATTGTGCCACTGCACTCCAGCCTGGGCTATAGAGCAAGACTCCATCTCAAAAAAAAAAAGAAGCTAATTTAATTAAAGGCATGACACTAAAAATAATAATAATAATAAACCAATCAAGACTGCTTCATAGTAATATTCCACATTGAATTAAGATATATTTTCTATGCCTTTTTAATTTAAAATGATTAGTTATTGGATTATTTCAACTGGATTTTAAATACTATAAGAAACATACCTCTGATATTTGTGATCCTTCAACAAACTTGTTTAAAAAAAAAATAAACCAAAAGATTCAAAGAATTGAATGCAGGCAAAAATAAAAGCAGAAAAAAATACATACTACATTATAATGATTTAAAAATTTGTTTACACTTATTACCCCAAATTTGACTATTTCATTATAGGAATTCCCTGACCTACATCAAAATTACTCTACTGGTTTGATTTTATCTACAGATTCAGTATCTTAATATTTTTTTAAAGTATACCACATTATAGTTAGAATTCAATTATGATTACTATTACTGAAAATAGCATGTTAAAAAATCACTAAAATTGAAGAAAATTTTCCAAAATGTTGAATGCAGCTAAAAATGCAGCTAATTTTACTCCTATAATAATTCATTACCTTGAGAACTGGTGTGAATATTTTATCCTCATTATTACCAAGCTTGAGTAAATGTCTTTGCTCCCTACTTTCTCCTGTTAGCATGCCAAATGCCTTCTAAAATTCTTTTTATTTATCAAAATAATAAATTACTACTGGGAGAGTAGTTAAGATGGAGGGTCAACAAATAAAATATAATTTCAACAAGTTCTTGAAGATAACAGGCAGGCCGGGTGCGGTAGCTCACGCCTGTAATCCCAGCACTTTGGGAGACCGAAGCAGGCAGATCACGAGGTCAAGAGATCGAGACCATCCTGGCCAACATGGTGAAATCTTGTCTCTACTAAAAATACAAAAAATAGCCGGGCATGGTGGCATATGCCTGTGGTCCCAGCTACTCGGGACTGAGGCAGAAGAACCGCTTGAACCCAAGAGGCGGAGGTTGCAGTGAGCCGAGATTGCGCCACTGCACTCCAGCCTGGTGACAGAGCAAGACTCCATCTCAAAAAATAAAATAAAGATAGTAATAGCCAACAAATGAAGAAAATATTAAGAAACTTATTTTATTTGGAATCCAATTTATAACTTCCTTTTGGACTCTACTAGGAAATTCTTAATCACAACACATAGACTTTCTGATGATTATGGACAACAGTGATTGAGAACTGCCAGACTGTACTAACTTATCAAAAGTACAAGGTCTACTCATTCTATTTTAATATTTGCAGATGCAGGTGTCCTCTGCTATGCTTTGTCACTACTCTGCTTTTCACAACACTTCCATATCTCAACAGTAGTAAGGCACTCCCATGACTTACCCTAATCTTACTTTTAGCTAAATTACAAGTTACCATGTTTTCCTTCCTTAAAATTAAGTAAATCATACTTGGCTCAGGAAAGCCTATTTCAAGCATTATCTTCCCAAACTCTTCATTCAGTGACATCATGTTGGTAGCCTGAAACTGGCCATGGTGGAAGTATACTACAGAACTCAGCAAATGCTACAAATAAGGCTACTTTTAAAAAAAATAGTTGTTAAACATTTATCAACATACTGTTACTTTTAATGTAAATTTCTGGCCTAATTCTAGTTAGTTCTTAATATCCTCAGGATGAAAGTAAAGGCAAATACAGTCATAATTTACATAATTCGTTGTTGCCAACTATTCCTAAGTTTGTAAAAACGAATCCTATTTCTCCTTTCTAGAGCAAACTGAGTCAAAAAAGGAATAATCACCTTAATACTTTTCCCAGGAATGACAGAATGAAGAGTTTCTATATAGCTTCTAATTCCTTGAATATAAACATGCCTCACTCAAAACAAGTTAGCAAGAAAAGCTCAATTTTTTATTTATTTTATGCTACCTACTAATGTTCCATTTCCTAGATTAACTTTCTTCTTTAAGTTTTAACAACCAGAGATACTCTTTCACATTTCTTTCAAATACTTAGTTTTCAGAAAATATATTTTTAAAGTTTTTGTTACTTAGTACTTTTTTCCCAGATTTTAAAATTATACCATTTGGTTTTTTACCTCCAAACTTTGTGCTTCTGTTGCCTCCTTCTCAAAGCTGGCATCCTTTAAAGATGATTCTACTTCATAGCCTTCATACTGAAACAAAACACCACCACAAGTAAAAACTCTACCAATTTTATTCTAAATCTTATCTGGATAGATGCCTAAGAAGCAGACAGAATCCATTTCCACATGTACATTAAATTTACTTGGATTTACTTAGCTTTAAGTTTTTCAAATCTGACCACTGTAACAACCAATGCCAGAGCAGCTAACACATTACAAACCACTAGCTCAGGCAACAAATGCTAGAACTTCACCCCTAGGACTAAAGTCTGCTTCTCAGAGAACACGTATTAGCAGGTAACTCATATTAGCACCTTTTACTAAAAATAAGGTAAAAACTCTAATGTAAGGTTGTACTGAAGATTATCCAAAGGTTTACTCAAAAAGCATATTTTTATGTAAGCTGCCTAATTATGCCCCCAACAAGTAAACCTCTTCTTTAAGCCTATTCATTAAAGAGAAATTTATAGTAACTGACCATCAAAACTTTTCACTTTTAATTCATACCAGACAACAAAACAAGTGTGGCATGTAAAAATCTTTAAAACTACGGAATGACCATCAAAAAATGAAAGGAACAATACAATATATAATGCTATAAGATTTGGCAAAATGTACTTCAAGGATTCAAAAAAAAGTGATTAAACTGAAGACTAGATTATTCTGGATCATGACAAAAATACCAAAAAAAACAGTATCTGTCTGAAAGCCTCAGATAGCTATCAAACCAGTGAGAATTTGTGAAAGAAGTAGAAATCCCCTATTCCCCCTAAAAGAAGAGGCTGATGGGCTGAGAAACTAAGCAGAGTAGGAGACTCAGAAGCTGAGAAAAAAAACGTGCAGTTCAGGACCTGCCAAGTCAGATGAACCAGTGTAGCTCAGGCTTTAAGATGGGACCCTGTGCTTGGCTAAACAATGACCTCTCCAAAGATGTCTATGTTCTACTCCCTAGAATGTCCAGGTGTAATAAAGGATCTTAAGATGGAAAGAGCATCCAAAATTATTTTGGTGGGCCCAATATAATGCCAAGGGTCCTTATAAGGAGGAGGCAAGAGGGCCAAACTTAGAAAAGAATGATATGATATTAAGATAGAAGCAGAAATTGGGAGGATGTAGCTATGAGCCAAGGTATGCTGGCAGACTCTAGAATCTAGAAGAGACAAGACACAGATTCTCTTCAAGAACATGCATAAAGAAACAGACTTGCTGCTATCTTAATTTTTGCCCGTAAGATTGGTTTTGAGGCTAGGTATGGTAGCTCATGCCTGTAATCCCAGCACTTTGGGAGGCCAAGGTGAGAGAATCACTTGAGGCCAAGAGTTCAAGAGCAGCCTAGGCAACATAGTGAGATCCCATCTCTACAACAAAACTAAGTTTTTAAAAGATCAGTTCTAGACTCTGACCTTCAAAATTGTAAGACGATAAATGTGTGTTGTTTTATACCATTAAGTTTATAGTAATTTATTACAGTAGCAAAAGAAAATTAATGTCCTTACCAACCTAAACTGGCTACCTTGGCCGGGCACAGTGGCTCATGCCTTGAATCCCAGCATTTTGGGAGGCCGAGGTGGGTGGATCACGAGGTCAGGAGTTCAAGACCAGCCTGGCAAACAAGGTGAAACTCCGTCTCTACTAAAAACACAAAAATCAGTTGGGCATGGTGGCATGCTATCCGGGAGGCTGAGGCATAAGAATCATTTTAGCCTGGGAGGCAAAGGTGGCAGTGAGCCAAGATCGCACCACCGCACTCTAGCCTGAGCAACAGAGTAAGACTATCTCAACAATAACAAAAAAAAAACCTACCTACCTTATAACAAAGTCAAAACCAAACACAGACTAATCCTCTGAACTAAGGCCCAGCTTCCGAACATCTCAACCTGTTATTAAAGTAATCTGACCTCCCAACAAAGAAAAGCCTACGACCAGATGGCTTCACAGTTAAATTTTACCAAACTTTCAGAGTAGAATTATTACCAATACTTCTTAAACTCTTCCAAGAAAAACAACAGGAGGGAATATTTCCTAACACATTTTATGAGTCCAAAATCACCTTGATACCTAAGCCAGACCAAGACACCACAATAAATAAATAAACAAACAAACAAGGCCTGGCGCAGTGGCTCACACCTGTAATCCCAGCACTTTGGGAGGCCAAGGCAGGCATCACATAGTCAGGAGATTGAGACCATCCTGGTCCACATGGTGAAACCCCGTCTCTACTAAAATACAAAAAAGAAAAAGCCAGGCATGGTGACACGCACCTGTAGTCCCAGCTACTCAGGAGGCTGAGGCAGGGGAATCACTTGAACCCAGGAGGCGGAGGATGCCGTGAGCCAAAATTGTGCCACTGCACTACAGCCTGGGCGACAGAGCAAGACTCCATATCAAAAAACAAACAAAAAAAAAACCTACAGGTCAGTATCTCTGATGAACACTGATGTAAAAATCCTAAATAATCACCAAATTGAAATTAACAACACATCAAAAAGATTACGCACTGTGATTAAGTGGGGTTTCTCCCTGGCATGCAAAGCTGGTTTAATCTATACAAATCAATTAATGTGATACATCACATTCACAGACTGAAAGACAAAAACCACATCATCATACCAACTGACACAGAAAAAACATTCAACAAAGTTCAACATCCATTTTTTTTTTTTAATTTTGAGAGATAGCATCTCCCTGTGTTGCCCAGGCTGGACTTGAATTCCTGGGCTCAAGCAATCCTCCCACCTCAGGCTCCCAGGAAGGTGGGACTATAGGCACATACCCTCACGCCCAGACCAACAACGTTTCTTGATAAAAACTCTTAACAGTTTAAGTATAGAAATAAAGATCTGGCCAAGTGTCGCAGCTCACACCTATAATCCCAACACTTTGGGAAGCCCGAGGAGTTCGACTCCAGCCTGGACAACATGGCAAAACTCAATCTCTACCAAAAATACACAAATTAGCCAGGCTTGGTGGCACACACACACACCTGTAGTCCCAGCTACTCTAGGGAGGCTAAGGTGGGAGAATCACTTGAACCCAGGAGGTTGAGGCTCTAGTGAGCCATAAGCATACCACTGCACTCCATCCTGGGCAACAAAGTGAGACTCTGTCTCAAAAAAATAAAAAATAAATAAAATTTTAAAAATAATGAAAAAAAATTAAAAAAAAGAAATAAAGTTCCTCAACATAACAAAGATCATTTATGAAAAACCTACAGCAAATATCATCATCAGTGAGGAGAAACTGAAACCTTTTCCACTAAGATCTGGTACAAAGCAAGGATATCCACAATCACCACTTCTATTCAAAACAGTACTGGAAGGGCTGGGTGTGATGGCTCACACCTATAATCCCAGCACTCTGGAAGGCAGAGATGAGCAGATCACTTGAGCCCAGGAGTTCAAGACCAGCCTGGGCAACATGGCCAGACCCCATCTTTACAAAAAAACACAAAAAAATTAACAGGGTGTGGTGACGCATGCTACTTGGGAGTCTGAGATGGGAGAAACACCTGAACTCGGGAGGTTGTGGCTGCAGTGAGCCATGACCATGCCACTGCACTCTGGCCTGGGCAATAGACTGAGACCTTGTCTCAAAAATCAAAAACAAAATAGTACTAGAAGTACTATCAAGAGCAATTAGACAAGAAAAAGAAATAAAAGGCCTCGCAAGATGGCTTGTGCCTGTAATCCCAGCACTTTGGGAGGCCAAGGTGGGCAGATCACTTGAGGTCAGGGGTTCGACACCAGCCTGTCCAACATGGTGAAACCCTGTCTCTACCAAAAAATACAAAAAAAAAAAATTAGCCAGGCATGGTGTTTAATTTGTTACAGCAGCAAAAGGAAATTAATGTCCTTACCAACCAAAACTGGCTACCTTGGCTGGGCACAGTGGCTCACGCCTGTAATCCCAGCACTTTGGGAGGCCAAGTCAGGCAGATCACAAGGTCAGGAGTAAAATTAACAAGGTAAAATTAGCCGTGTGTGGTGGCATGTGCCTACAGTCCCAGCTACTCAGGAGGCTGAGGCAGGAAGATCACTTGAACTGGGAGGTAGAGGTTGCAGTCAGCCAAGATCGCATCACTGCACTCTAGCCTGGGTGACAAAGTGAGATTCCGTCTCAAAAGAAAAAAAAATGAAATTGAATTCTTACTTTATATAATACATAGAAATCGACTCAAAATGGATAAAAGACCTAAACATAAGACCTGAAACCTCAAAACTCCTAGAAGAAAACATAACAAAAAAAGTTCCTTGACACTGGCCTTGGTAATAATTTACTGAATATCGCATCAAAAACTTAGGCTACAAAAGCAAAAAATAAGTGAATAGGACTATGTCAAACTAAAAAGCTTCTAGACAGCAAAACAAACAATTAACAAAATGAAAGTTCCTTTGAGCTGAAGCTGCAAGGCAAAAAAATTAAAATATACATAACGAAAGTAAAAAGGCAACCTACAGATTGAGAAAAAAACATATCAGATAAGGGGTTAATACTCAATATTTTGAAAGACCTCATACAACTCAACAGCATGAAAACATATAACCTGATTAAAAAACAGGCAAAGGACTTGAATAGATATTTCTCTGAAGACGACATGAAAATGGCCAACAGGTATACGAAATGGTGTTCAACATCACCAATCATCAGGGAAATGCAAATCAAAAACACAATGAGATACTTCCTCATATCTGTTAGAATAGCTATTATCAAAAAGACAAGAGAGATAACAAGTACTTGTGAGGGTGTGGAGAAAGGGGAACCCTTATACAACAAACCTCCATGATGTAAGTTTACCTATGTAACAAATCTGCACTTCTACCCCTGAACTTAAAATAAAAGTTAAAAAAAAAAGGGAACCCTTTTTCTAGACAAGAAAAGAGAAAGACATAGAGCAGGTCCTTTGAATAACACAGTTTTCTTCAATATTGTTTCATTATAACACTGATTAAAAAAAAACTGGATTCAGTATACACTGTTTCACTTAAAGTCAATTTTCAAGAACCTATCAAGGACTTTAAGGGCTTACTGTACACTACTGGCAGGGAATGTAGATCAATGCAGTCATTACAGAAAACAGTATGGAGATTCCTAAAGAAATTTAAAATAGAGCTACTATATCCAGCAAACCTTCTTCCAGATATTTATCCAAAAGAAACAAAATTGGCACCTTGTACAGACAGCTGCACATCCATGTTCACTGCAGCATTACCTGCAGTAGCCAGTATGCAGACAACCTAGGTATCCATCAACGAACAAATGAATAAAGAAACTGTGGTATATATTTAAAATGGAATATTATTCAGCCATAAAAAAGGTGGAGATCCTGCCACTTGCTACAACACAGATGGACCTAGAAAACATTTTGCTAAGTAAAATAAGCCAGATATAGAAAGAAAAATATTGCATGACCTCGCTTACATTTAGAAGTTTTGTAAAGGTCAAATATACAGAGAGAATAAAACAGTGGTTAGCAGTGTTGGGTGGGAGGGAGGAAACAGAGACATGCAGGTCAAAAACTACAAAGTAGACAATATGGCCCAGAATGTTGGCTCACACCTGTAATCCCAACACTTTGGGAGACTGAGGCAAGAGGATCACCTGAGGCCAGGAGTTTGAGACCATCCTGGGGAACATAGGGAGACCTCATCTCTACAAAAAATTCAAATATCAGGCAAGCATGTATCATGTGCCTATACCTGCAGCTACTTGGGAATCTGAGGTGGGAGGATTACTTGAGCCCAGGAAATAGAGACTGCAGTGAGTCAAGATCACACCACTGCACCCCAGCCTGGGTAACATAATGAGACCCTGTCTCAAAAAGAGAAAATATGTGGGATGAACAAGTTAAAAGATCTCTTGTACAACATGAGTTCTATAGTTAATAACAGTGTATTATATTCAGGATTTTTGTTAAATGAGTACATTACAGCTGTCCTTAGTGGGGTGGGTGGGCAGAGAACGGGTAACTATGAGCGATAAAGGATATGTTAATTTGTTTCACTGTAGTAACCGTTTTACTATATATGTATCTTACCATGTTTATACCTTAAATATACACAATAAAACTTATTTTACAAAAAAGAAACTAAAATAAAGTTATCTGAAATTCCTCATGTTCCTAGCCTAGCTGCCTATGAAAATCAATAGTAAATCTTCACTGAAGAGAGATGACAGCAACTACAGCTTCAAAATTATCTCTACAATTTTTATTATACTATCACTGACACTCAATATAAAATAACCTGGCATTCAAGAGCACAAGACTTGACTAAAAAACAAGAAAAAAAATGAGCACCAAAAAGAGACTACTGGATAATGCAGTAGTAATTAAAAATGGAGTTCTTAGTCAGACATTAAAATAAGAAAGCATATGCAGGTGTCTGAAAATCAGAAAATAAAAATAATAAATAAATAAAATAAGAGAGCATAGGTCGGGTGTGGTGGCTCACACTTATAATCCTAGCACTTTGGAAGGCCGCGGCGGGCAGAATGCCTGAACTCAGGAGTTCAAGACCAGTCTGCGCAACACAGCGAAACCCCATCTCTACTAAAATACAAAAAACTAGCCAGGCGTGGCAGTGTGCGCCTATAGTCCCCGCTACTCGGGAGGCTGAGGCAGAAGAACTGCTTAAACCCAGAAGGCGAAGGCTGCAGTGAGCTGAGATCACACTACTGCACTCCAGCCTAGGCAACAGAGTGATACTCCATCTCAAAAAAAAAAAAAAAAAACACAAAAATAAGAGAGTATAATGTATAAAAGAAATTTAAAAATAGTATTGTACCAGAGAAAAAGAATTACAAAAATAGCCAGAATAAAACCGCAGAACTGAAAAAGGCAAGAGATGAAAGTAAGATCTCAATGGATGGTTTAATAGACATAAATGAAAACAACTGGCAACATGGAAGCTAGATAAGAAGAATATATCAAGACTGAAGTGTGGGCAAACAAAAACATGGAAACCCCAGAAAAGAACATCAGAGACAGATGAGATATAATAAAAAGTTAAAATACACATTTTTATAGTCCCAGAAAAAAAGAAGAAAAAAGGGCAAAAACAATATGTGGGAACAATCAGGAGTATTTCAAAACTAATAAAAGGCAAAACACAGTGGCTCACAGCTGTAATCTCAGCACTTCGGGAAGCCAGGGCGGGAGGATTGCTTGAACCCAGGAGTTCGAGACCAGCCTGGGCAACATGGCAAAACCCCATGTCCACAAAAATTTTTTTTAAATTAGCTGGGCATGGTGGCTGGCGCATGCCTGTATCCCAGCTACTCAGGAGGCTGAGGTGCGAGGATCACCTCAGCCCAGGAAGTGGAGGCTGAAGTGAGCCAAGATCATACCACTGCACGGCAGCCTGGGCAACAGAGTAAGACCCTGTATCAAAAAAAAAAACAACTAATAAAAGACATTAAGCCACAGATTTTAGAAGTATCATAAATCCCAAAAAAGATAAATAGAAAAACACCACACCTAGACAAATCATAGTAACACTGTTGAAAGCCAAAAACAAAGAAAAAAATGATAATAGCCAGAAGGTTTCTTATCTTATACAGTTAAACTATACCAATACTGCTTACTGAAAAGAAAATACGTGCCCACAAAAAAAACTTGAAGAATGCTCCTAGTAACTTTATTCATAATAGCCAAGAACTATAAATTAACCATACCAGACACCAAGACTTGTTATAAAACTACACAACATAAAAAAGCATGTTATTGGCAAAAAACAAACAAGAAAAAGGCCAACAAAATACAAGATTTAACAGAAACGGACTCATATATATTCAGTGACTTAAGATTACACTATAGAACAACAGAGAAAAGATGGTCCCTCCAATAAATGGCATTGGTTAACTCGATACACACAGGTAAAAAACTGAATCTTACACACACATACACCCTCAACTGCACCATCAGCTATGATTTCAGATGGATCAAAGACTATTACAGACTGAACTGTGTCCCCACAAATTTATATGTTGAAACTCCAACCCCCAGTACCTCAGAATGTGACTCTATTTGGACACAAGGCCTTTGGAGGTGGTCAAAATAAGTTAACATTGTTAGGGTGGACCCTAATCCAATCTGACTGGTGTCTTTATGAGAAGAGAACATTCGGATACACAAACAGACACCAGAAATGTGCACATGAAGAGGATGTGTCTGTGTGCTCGACCTCATCAGTCAGGAAAATGCAAAGGGAAAGCATAAGGAGATACCACCGTACACCTACTACAATGATTAAAATTAGTAAGACTGGTTAAGTGTTGAATATGAAAAGCAAGAGAACTCTCATAGTCTGCAACAAAGCATTCATAATCTTAAATATACACAAAAGCACCTACAGTGAGAAGTATAAAGTTCTCTGACTCTAAGATGAATATTATTTTCAAAAATATCTTACCTCTTTTTGAACAAGGCTAAATTTTTCAAGTAGTTTACATTTTTCTTCAATTAGTCCAGAAAGCATTACAGCAAGCTTTTTCTCTCTTCCTAAAAAAGTCAAGCCAATATTATCATGAGTAAATTATTATAAGATTTTACATCACAACAATGAGATTTAAAGCAGAAAAAAGAACTTACCCACATATAGCCGACTCCTAACCTGAAACAAATTTTTCACAAAAATTATATTAAAACAAATACACACTCAAATCAATTTTTTAACATCTACTACCAACTTAAAAATATGAGTTTCTTATTGCCTTAGTATAAATACAAGTAAACCGAAGGTATTCTATTTCCAATGAGAAAATAAATGCTACTTTTTTTTTGAGAAAGAGTCTTGCTCTGTCTCCCAAGCTGAAGTGCAATGGCACAATCTCAGCTCACTGCAACCTCACCTCTGTCTTTGGGTTCAAGCGATTCTCTTGCCTCAGCCTCCCAAGGAGCTGGAATCACAGGCACTCTCCACCATGCCTGGCTAATTTTTGTATTTTTAGTAGAGACAGGGTTTCACCATGTTGGTCAAGCTGGTCTAGTACTCCTGACCTCAGCTAATCTACCCACCTGGGCTTCCCAAAGTGCTGGGATTACAGGCATGAGCCACCTCGCCAGGCCTAAATACTACTTATTAAAGGCTCCCTATTAAAGATTCACATTGTGAATTAGCATATTAAAAGCTCTGAAATAACTTTACTCTAAAGATACTTGTTTAATTTCTTTGATCCTAAAAAAATAATTTCAAGAAGACCCCTAGGCCTGGCACGGTGGCTCACGCCTGTAATCCCAACACTTTGGGAGGCCGAGGTGGGTGGATCACGAGGTCAGGAGATTGAGACCATCCTGGCTAACACAGTGAAACCCCGTCTCTACTAACAAAACACAAAAAATTAGCCATGAGTGGTGGCACATGCCAGTAGTCCCAGCTACTCAGGAGGCTGAGGCAGAAGAATCGCTTGAACCCGAGAGGCAGAGGTTGCAGTGAGTCAAGATAACGCTACTGCACTCAAGCCTGTGCGACTGAGCAAGACTCCATCTCAAAATTAAAAAAAAAGCAGCAGCAGCCCCTATTATCATATTCCCTGATGCTAATAACCAAAATAAAACAGCAGAATAAAAGAGAAATGTTACATAGGGTCATAGACCTGAACTGACTAAAGAAACAGTAAACTAAACTTTTTTATTCCTTAACCTCTCTCAAATAATGAAGCAGGGGGGAATTCATTTGTAAAAGGATCAGTCTTAGGGCCAAGGTAACAAACAAGTAGAAAAGAAATGAGGACTTCAATCATCTACAGAATATGAATAGAGATAAAATTAAATGGGAAACCTTTAAAAAACAAGATACTCTACAATGATTATAGATGAAGAATGGATAAGTGAACTGATTTCAGTTTCTCATATTGAGGAACTCTCTCAAAAGGTACAGAAAACCATAAAAAAATTGAATAATAGAAGTTAAGAGATATGGAAGTCAGACATAGAAGGGCCAACATCTGAAAAATAGCAGTCCCAAAAATGCATGAAAATTTTCCCAAAATTAGGTCAGGCGTGGTGTCTAATGCCTATAATCCCAGTACTTTGGGAGACCGAGGCGGACAGATCACTTGAGGCCAGGAGTTCTGAGTAACACAATGAAACCCCATCTCTACAAAAAAAACACAAAAATTAGCCAGGCATGGTGGTGCAGGCCTGTAATCCCAGCTACTCAGGAGTCTGAGGCATGAGAATCACTTGAGCCCAGGAAGTAGAGGTTGCAGTGAGCTCAGATCATGCCACTGCACTCCAGCCTGGGTGACAGGAGTGAAACCCTGTATCAAAAATAAATAAAATTTTCCAGAATTAAAACAGATGAAGCTGGGCACAGTGACATGGGTCTGTGTAGTCCCAACTACTCAGGAGGCCAAACAGGATTGCTTAAGGCCAGGAGTTTGAGGCTGTAGTACACTGTGATTACATCTGTGAATAGCAACTGCACTGCAGCCTAGGCAACACAGTGAGACCCCATATCTTTAAAAATATATATATATGAAAGATCTTATATTAAAAGATTCAAGTCGAGCATGGTGGCTCACACCTGTAATCCCAGCACTTCGGGAGGCTGAGGCAGGAAGATTGCTTGAGCCCAGGAGTTCGAGACCAGACTGGGCAACACGAGACCCTCATCTCTTTATTTTTGATACAGGGTCTCCCTCTGTCACCCAGGGTGGAGTGCAGTGTCGCAATCACAGCTCACTGCAGCCTTGACTTCCCAGACTCAAGCAATCCTCCCACCTCAGCCGCCTGAGTAGCTGGGACCACAGACAGGTATTCCCAAGTCCAGCTAATTTTTGTATTTTTTGCAGTGATGGGGGTCTCACCATGTTGCCCTGGCTGGTCACAAACTCCTAAGCTGAAGCAATCTGTCTGCCTCGGCCTTCCAAAGTGCTGGGATTAGAGGTGAGAGCCATGACACTGGGCCTGACTCTCATTGCCGACCCTCATCTCTTAAAAAAACAAACAAAAAAAAACCTCTGAATCCCTACATAGTTCCTAACTTGTTTCCTTAAAATAACAAATATGTTTCTCATATTATTTGTTCAGTTCAGTGACAGAATGAACATTCTCTTAGTACAACACTGGTTACTTACCGATCTAAAACTTCTCCACAAAAAAAAGAGAATAGCACAAAATCCAACAACAGCTGCACATATCACCAATTCCCATGGAAAACCATAAGGATTAGAATCTGGTCTCATACCTTCAGGCAGTGCTGCCACAACCTTCAAGATAAAGAAAAGTAAATCCTTAAAAACGCACTTTTGATAAAAATATTGATTACAAACATAGGTACAACTTTATGTGGTTAACATAAAATGGGCTGCCAGACTAACACCAAACAGAAGGTATCAGAGTACATTTTTCTGGCAACTTTCAATCACTATCACCAGGTAAAGAACAGCAGTATGGTGAAATGCAATTAACTTCAAACTGGAGTTCTACAGAGGTGCCTCAGAACTTCTGAGGATGAGAATAAGAGAAGGCCAAAGAAAGAAGCTGAGTGACCTGGGGTTCAGGTACTCTTAACCTGATTTCAACTAGTTTAGGTTTATGTGTAGAGTATAATCAGTTCCCCAATATACAATTTCCCTAAAGGAAAAAAAAAATCAAATTGCAGCTTTAAAAATAAAAAGTTTAATTCAAAGCTGGCCTGGGCAACAAAATAAGACATGTCTCAAAAACTAAAAAAAAAAGTTTTGAACACCACTGATAGAGCTTTGGGTTTGGAGTTTGAATCTCTCCACCCTACCTCTGTAGGTCCCTTTTCTTACGTGTAATGAGAATAATGCTGTTTGAACATGCCAGATAGGTGCTCAATAAAGGGTAATTATTTCTATTATCTCCTCTAAAGACCCTGATCTTCTGACCATGGCCTTTCCACATTACTTCTCCCACAGCAGACTGTCAGCACAACACAGCCTAAGGCTTTTCCTGTTGCTTCTATATTTCACCCTTCTCTGAGTTAGCTCATTACTCGTTCTTACCCAATGGGGTTATTCTGCTCTTCCTTACCAGGCCCAAGATATTACTCGATCAAAAAGAAAAGGAGAAAGGTAAGAGGAAAAAAGAAAAATGCCATTGTAACAACAATCTGAAGTATGATCAGATTTGATTCTTTTCAGGCTTTAACCCAAAACCTCTACAGCAAATCTGCCTTGTAGGCCCTTTCTGCCTATAAGAACAGTCTTTAATAGTTATTTTCCTCTTCAAAATCTTTTATAACTCCAATCCAAATATGTACTCCTTCCAAGTTGCTATCTATATTTCATTAACCTGTACCAAACAAACATGATTATACTTCTAAAAAATATCCCTTTACCCTGATCTCTGCTTCTGCCTCTCTACATTTCCCTAGGTACCAGTTCATAGAAATCTAATACAATTACAGGCAATTGATGATTTAAAAAAAAAAAAAGACACTTATTTTTGCCATTGGGGAAAAAAAGGCATTCAATACACAATACCAGGGAGAAAAGAAGTTCTCTTCACAGTTTACATATTTCCCAAGCATCTTACTTTCAGCTAATGTATTCAACACATAGATGCACACTACCTCAAAAATCGTGTAATCAATATGATTTATGGCACTATACTTTAAAAGGCAATTCCAAAAGCATCTCTTAGATCAAACGTGTTATTATCTGTAGTACAATAATATTTCTTAGATTTATCACTTTTTTATCAGCTCTTCTCTTCTAAAAGGACATGATAAATTCTAGTTTAAAGGCCGCGGCTAGGGCTGGGCACAGTGGCTCATGCCAGCACTTTGGGAGGCCAAAGTGGGCAGATCACATGAGGCCAGGAGTTCAAGACCAGCCTGGCCAACATGGCAAAACTCCGTCTCTATTAAAAATACAAAAATTAGCCAGGCATGGTAGTGGGCAGGGGTAGTTCCAGCTACTAGAAAGGCTGAGGCAGGAGAATCACTGGAACCCAGAAGACAGAGGTTGCAGATCATGCCACTGCACTCCAGCCTAGGTGACAGAGCAAGACTCCGTTCCAAAAAAAAAAAAAAGGATAAGGAAGTAATGGAAATTAAGGAATAATTTTTTTTTTAAATTTAAAAATCAAAAATAAAATAAAGCCTTGATTGAGCTGGTTAGATCTGGTAGACTGAGTAAAAGCAAAGAATCTGAGCCTTGGCCGGCCATGGTGGCTCAGTCCTGTAATCCCAGCACTTTGGGAGGCCAAGATGGGCAGATCACTTGAGGTCAGGAATTTGAGACCAGCCTGGCCAACATGGTGAAACCTCGTCTCTACTAAAAATACAAAAATTAGTTGGGAGTGATGGCGTGATCCTGTAATCCCAGCTACTCGGGAGGCTGAGACACAAGAATTGCTTGAACCCAGGAGGAGGCTACAGTAGCAAAGATTGCACCACTGCAATCCAGCCTGGGTGACAGAGCGAGACTCCAACATCAAAAAAAAAAAAATCTGAGTTCTAAAAGATTCACCTCAAATTCATTGCTCTGGTCTAAATTATTCTGGCTTTCTCAAGGAGATTTTTTACTCTCAGATTTTATCTAAAAATTTAAAAGCCAGACAAATACAACACAAGAAAAGAAAATCAAACACCAATATATCTTATGACTACAGATGCAAAAATCCTTGACAAAATATTAACAAAACAAATCCAGCAGCATATAAAAAGGATTATGTACCATGACGAAGTGGGATTTATCCCAGAAATGCAAGGTTGGTTTAACACACAAAAATGAATTAATGTTATAAACCATATTAGGAGAATGGAGAGGAAGAAAAACACATGATCATCTCAACAGACACAGAAAAAGCATTTGACTATATCTAGTACCCTTTCATAATCAAAACATTCAACAAAAATTAGCCAAGCATGGTGGCACATGCCTATAGTCCCAGCTACTCAGAAGTCCAAGGTGGGAGAATCACCTGAGCCCAGAAAGTCAAGACAGCAAGACAGAAGTGAACCATGATCATGCCATTGCACTCCAGCCTGGGCAACAGAGTGAGACCCTGTCCCAAACAAACAACAACAACAAAAAAAAAACCACACATACTCAATAAAGTACAATTTGAGGAAATTTCCTCAACTGACAAGGAACATCTATACAAAACCTACAATTAATATCATACTTAATGATGGGGGAAAAAAAAAGCTTTCCTCCTATGTTCAGGAACAACAATGTCCACTCTATTAACATTTATTCAACATCGTAATGGAGGTTCTAGCCAGAGGAATTAGGCAAAAAGAAAGAAATAAAAGACATCCAGACTGGAAAGGAAGAAGAAAAACTGTTTGAAGATGATGTAATGCTATTCTATATATATAGAAAATCCTAAAGAACCTATGGAAAAACTATCAGAGCTAATAACAAGCTCAGCAAAGTTGCAGAATACAAAATCAACATAGAAAAATCAGTTGAATTTCTATACAAAGAGCAACCTGAAAATGAAATAAAGAAAACATTTCTATTTACAATAGCATCAAAAAGAATATTACGAATACATTTAACAAAAAAAGTGCACGCTGAAAACTACAAAATACTGTGAAAAGAAACTAAGGAAGACCTAAATAAATGTAAAGCTACTCCATGTTCATGGGCTCGAAGACTTCTTTGTTTGTTTGAGACAGGGACTGACTCTGTCGCCCAGGCTGGAGTGCAGTGGTGCAATCTTGGCTCACTGCAGCCTTGCCCTCCCCAGGCTTAGGTGATCCTCCCACCTTAGCCTCCCAAGTCGCTGGGACTACAGGCACATCCCACTTGCCCAACTAATTTTTTTATTTCTTTTGGAGACAGCGTTTTGAGAGTGGCAGGAGACAGCCAAATGCCTAGACAGATAGGGGCAGGTCCCTAGTGAAACCCCAACTCCAAGCAGAAGAGAGTTTAAAGCTTGAAAGCCAAGCTACAAGTTAAATCCTTGGACCAAACTGAGAACTTGCCGTCCTGTTTGGTGTGTTTGGTGATCTCCACTCTTCACCTATTTTACATATACCTGCCCTTTCCTAATTAGTTTTCTACATTGTCATGCCCATCTTTGAGTGGTGTCTTTGCTTTAACGTTTTCTTTGCATACTCACAAACCAATCAGCATGCACTCACCATTCTTAGTCGATAAAAGACCCCAGACCCAGCCTCACAGGGAGACTTGCCTGCCTTCGGGTAGGGGAACCACCCTCTGCATTCCCTCTTTGCTGACAGCTTTCCTTTCGCCTAATAAATTCTATTCCACTCACTCTCCTGAGTCTGCATGCCTAATTCTTCTTGGTTGTGAGACAGGAACTCAGACCTAGCTGAGCTAAGGAGCAGAAAAACCACCAAGATGTCCGAGCTGGTCTCAAAATCCTGGGCTCAAGTGATCTTCTCACCTTGGCCTCCCAACATGCTGGGATTACAGGCATGAACCACTGTACCCAGCTTGAAAGACTTAATATTAAGACAGCAATACTCCCCATACTGACCTACAGATTCCATGCAACCCCTATCAAAATTCCAACTGCCTTTTCTGCAGAAATGGACAAAATGAATCCTAAATTCCTAAAACTGAATTACTAAAATTTGTATAGAAATGCAAGAAACTCCAAATAGCCAAAACAATATTGATAAAGAAAAACAATACTGATAAAAAGAATATCGAAGGACTCATATTTCCCTACTGTAACTTACTACAAAGCTACAATAATCAAGATGTTGTGTAAAAAAAAATTTTTTAAGACAACGTGGCAATGGCACAGGGATAGACACAGACCAATGAAATAGACATGAGAGTCTAGAAATAAATCCTTAAATTTATGGTCAATTATTTTCAACAGTATCAAGACAAATCAACAAAAAAAGAAGTCCTTTCAAACAAATCATACTGGAATAATCCAATAAATACCCATATGCCAAGGAATGAATCTAGACCCATTCTTCACAACATATATAAAAACAAAATCACTCAAAGTGGATCAAAGAACTAAGAGCTAAAACTCTTAGAAGGAAGCGTAACTGTAAATCTTTGTAACCTTGTCTTAAGCAACAGTTTCTTAGATATGACACCAAAAGCAAAAGCAACCAAAGGAAAAAAAGATACATTTGACTTAATCAAAATTTAGAACACTTATGCTTCTAAGAACACACCAAGAGAGTGAAAAGAAAATGCACAGAATGAGAGAAAATCTTTCTAAATCATTTATCTGATAAGCATCTACTATCTTAAATGTATAAAGAATGCTATGATTCAACAATAAAAAGACAAACAACTCATTTTTTAAATGAGCAAAAGGAAATGAACAGACATTTTTCCAAAGAAGATATAAATAATAAGCACATGCTCAACATCACTAGTTACTAGGAAAATACAAATCAAAACAATGATGAGGCCTGGTGTGGTGGCTCATATCTGTAATACCAGCACTTTGGGAGGCTGAGGCAGGAGGATCCCTTGAGGGCAGGAATTTAAGGCAGTAGTGGGCTATGATCATGCCACTACACTCCAGCCTGGGCAACAAAGCAAGATCCCATCTCTTAAAAAACAAAACAAACAACAACCAAAAAAAAAAAAAAAAACAGTAAGACAGGGCGCAGTGGCTCACGCCTGTAATCCCAGCACTTTAGGAGGCCAAGGCAGGTGAATTACAAGGCCAGGAGATTAAGACCATCCTGGCCAACATGGTGAAACCCCATCTCTACTAAAAATATAAAAATTAGCCAGGCGTGGTGGCACACGCCTATAGTCCCAGCTACTCTCGAGGATGAAGCAGGAGAATCACTTTAACTCAGGAGGCGGAGGCTGCAGTGAGCTAAGATCGCACCACTGCACTCCAGCCTGGGTGACAGAGCAAGATTCCATCTTAAAAAAAAAAAAGTGAAATACCACTCACTTGTACATTCACAAAGGTGACAATTAAAAACAAAAAAACAAAATCACAAGCGTTGGAAAAGATGTGGAAAACTAGAACCCTCATAAACTGCTGGTGGGGATGTGAAATGGTGTGACTGTGGAAAACTGGCAGTTCTCAGAAAGTTAAACATATGGTAAATATGACTCAGCAATTCCACCCCAGGTATTTACTCAGGACAAGTAAAAACATATATAAAAACTTGTACAGCAGCATTATTCATAATAGCCAAAAAGTATTAATCCAAATGTCCATCAACTATGACATAAATGTGATATTTCAGACACAGAACATTTTTTCAGACAAAAAAAGAAATGACAGGCCAGGTGAAGTGGCTCATGTCTGTAATCCCAGCATTTTGGAAGGCCAAGGTGGGCAGATCACTTGAGCCTAGAAGTTCGAGACCAGCCTGGACAACGTGGAGAAAAATACAAAAAATACAAAAAATTAGCCAGGCCTGGTGGCACGTGCCTGTGGTCCCACCTATTCAGGAGGTGAGGTGGCAGTATCACGTGAGAGGGGAGGTCAAGACTACAGTGAGCTGAAATCGCACCACTGCACTCCAGTCTGAGTAACAGGAGTGAGACCCTGCAATACCAGCTCTTTGGGAGGCTGAGGCAGTTATGATTATGTTTTCTTGTTATGTAAATTTTTTATTAAAAAAAAAAAGAAACAAAGGTGTTACACTGTACAGCATGCATAAGCCTTGAAAACATGCTAAGTAAAAGAAGCCAGACACAAAAGGGCCAGATATAGTATGACTATATGACACATGCAGAATAGACATGTTCATAGAGACAGAAAATATATTAGTGGTGTCAAGGGATGGGGTGAATTAGAACTGTTCATTAGTACAGAGTTTATTTTCTGGGGTGACAAAAACGTTGAGGAACTGTGCTGATAGTTGCATTAACATGGTGAATATACCAAAAAAACACTGAAACAGACATGATAAAAAAATAAATTTTATGCTCTGTGAATATATCTCAATACAAAATCATTTTTAAAACTAAAAAAAAAAAATTTTAAGCAGAACAATGTTGTGCCATCCTAGCCCCCAGGCCAGGGTAGTCGCATTTAGGAAAAGAAAAGAGAATTAAAAACTGTGCAGGTGAATTCACCAGACTAAACTGCAAAATCTGGCTGCATGTCTCCATGTCTCTGTAAATTGGCAGTCCTATAAAAACTAAATCTTGAGTACTGTTGTTTTTAGTGAAGAAAGGGAAATAATGTGCAATCTGAAATTATCTCCCAGCACAATATGCTTCTCTTCCTATACACCCTACCTCTATGAATGACAAGTTACCACAGCCAGAAATCTGGGAGTCATTCTAGATTCCTTCTTTGTCTCACCCTTCACATGCAATCAACAAAGTCAAATATATTTTAGCTTTCAGAGGCTATTTCCCCATGCAGTATCCTCTTTTCTAGTCCTACTACTGTCATCTCTCCCTTAATCCTTATTTCAAGTTTTGTTTCCCTAACATCTAATCTACATGCTACTATCAAAAAGAGCTTTTAAACCAAAATCTAACCAGTGAAAAGCCTTCAACAGCTCTCCAACACCTACAGCACTTGGAACCTACTCGCATCTCCAGCAAGCATCATTGCACATTACTCCCTAAGTCCACTTTATACTCCAAGTAATACAGTCCCTAGTTCCCTGCACACACTGTGCTGTTTCAGGCCTCCTCTGCTTAAGTTATTTGCTCAGCCTGGAAAGACTTTCCTAACCGCTCAAATAAATGTAATCTCTCCCACCCCTCAATTTCCCAAACATTTTGTGCGTATGCTTAGATAAGCACTTCATCAGTTTCTACTTTGTACTTTTTTTTTTTTTTATCTTCTCTCTCTTAACAGACAACATGATACGAGTGGCCAAAACTATGTCTTAGCCCATTTAGAATCTCCATAAAGATGCTCCTTACATATTAAACACATACATATATGTATGCACTAGACAAACTACGAACTCATAAACTAACACTATGGCAACAGTACTTTTAATTCACATAGGAAACATAATCATAACTGCCTCAATAATTATGTGGTCTTTTTAAAGATTTAATCCAGTTTTTAAAAACATAGCGACATAAATGCGCCCACACGTCAACAAAGACACCTAGAAAGAAACACTTAAGAGAAATCTCTACAATCTGATTATAAACTAGACCTGAAAAAAAAAAAAAAAAAGTGAACACTGGGAATTTACTATCTCTAGACTGTACATTAACAAGACGGAAGCGAAGAACAATCTCACTTGTGATAGAGCATCTCAAAGGGGCATTCTTTACCAAAAACATGCAGAATCAAAATTTCAACACCCCACCCAATCTCAGGTGTCCTTTCAAGGTTCAACGACAAGTTACATCACTAATTTAACTAATTTAAAGGACCAGTCCTCAAGTTTCTCACAGTCGAAGGAACCACGTGTCACTGAACCCTGCTAAACAACATAACGGAAGGGCTAATTAGTTTTAGGAATCGGAAACATTTACACCTTTGCAAAGTCCAGCTAAGCAAGTGCTTTCTTCACCTTCCAGAGCCCCAGGTCCTCTTCTACCACACAAAAACCACTCAAGTGCCCTACGAGCCTGACTACTGCCTCGAACACAGGCCGGAGCCGGGCAGTAGACGAGGACTGGCTTCTCGACCTCCGACCACTGCGGTTCAGACCCCAAAGCCGGTCTGCCGCTTCCTTCCCCCGGCGGCTCCCGCGACCTCTGGGCCACATAACTCTCAACGCGCCCGGGCTCACCCTGCGTAATTCCTCCAAGACCAGCACCAAGTACGGCTGAGGAGTAGCCCCGGACTCCTCCATAGCGCCAAGACTGCTCTGGCAGTGGCCACAGTAACACCGTGGCCTGCCGGGGCCACAACAAGCGGCGGCGAACAAGCAGCCTCCGGTCCGGAACCCGAATCCGCACCCGGCAACCGGAGAGGACCACTGCGGAGCCGGCTGCGGGGGGAGCTGGGGGACGCGGGCACCCACAGGCCTCACAGGCCCACGCTGCCCACGCCGGCCCACTTGTTACACTTTACATCCTGAGGCACCGCAGGTCTGAGCCCGACCCGCACAAGCCTGCGACGCACCCTGTCCCCGCCACCCCACCCCTCGGTTTGGTTTCGGCCAGGCAGCCACTGGGAGGTAGGGAGGCGGGGAGACGCTGGCAGGCGCGAACTTCCCCTTCGCGCAAGCTTCGCAGACGTGTCCCGGTCGTTCGCTCTTAAAGGGGCCGGCGCTCTACTTAGCGGCCCAGTCCTCGTAGTAGAGGGGCTTGGGGCTGGAGAATGGGCTTCGGCCTCATACTCTGTGCTGTCGTGTGAGCCGCACAGCCCCAAAACCAGGGCTTGGTCCCAAGGTCCCCGCCTCGGGTGGCCGCTATGGCAGCGGCAAGGTTTCTCCCAGAGGCGCCTCGGCGCAACCCCAGGGGACGAATACGGCGCGCCCCCTCGACCTGGGGCCGGCGCCAGGCCCAGCCCCGACACCTAGGGCTTTCCTTGCGCCGCCCGGCTACAGCCCGCTGTCTGTCCCCAGCAGAAGCCCTGACGGCGGCGTACCCCAGGAGACCCCACCGGCCCCGGGAAGCCAGAAACCGCCGTCATTCCAGTCAGAAAAACGGCCTGTGGGGCACCCGCCGGTGCACCCTGCCAACCATGTCCGGACTTCGGACTTTGGACAGGAAGGCGTCCCGGCTCAGCTGTGGTCTGGTCAGAGTTTAACCTGTCCCACGCAAGAGAACCTCGATCGGGTCTCCTCGCTTACCTGACTCACCTGGGCACTTGCTAGACCCAGCTGTCTTCAATTCCATTAGTGCCCAGTTACCCAAATGCTAAATCAAATCCCTGTGGACTTGGGCCCGGCGCAGCGCGCGCTGTTTTCCTTCGAGAAGGGGGGCTAAAAGTAGAATCTTGCCCTCTAAATTTAGGACCCTATTTTTAGGACCGTTGAATAAAGTGCCAAGTGCTGTACTTGTTCGTAGGAGACAGTTTTAGCTGACGTAGGTGTAAAGGATAACCAATCTCATACATATGTCTTCCTTGCCAGCATAATCATTCTCATCAAATTCTGCCTTCTCAAGTCTGGTGAAGCAACTCAAAAAGGAGCAGATACTTTTTCCTAAACAAATCACTCAAGAGAACTCAATAGATGAACAAAATCTTAAATCCTTAGGAAATTTTCCTGATGTAACTACTTGTAGCAACGAATTGTTACGCCATTTAAAAAATCAAAAACTGGCCCAAGTTCACAGCAAGTGATTGTCAGAACCGAAATGCGGCCTGGCTTTTTAGAACTCAGATTGCTGTTTCTCCTTTGCCACATCAGCCTAAGGAGTTTCAGGAAATGCTAGTATCAGAGTAGCCGAAATTGCTTAGTAATTCTCCATTGTTAAGGTATAAGGTATTACACAACTTTCATATGTGTTAGACAGTGTATTAAAATTACATTAGTGAATAGTTTATTAAAGTTAAAACAAGATAATCAAACTTTTATCTTTAGAATTTCACAGAATCCTAGAACAATATGTATGCCTCAATTAGAACATTGCATTACTCGATAAAAATTCTTCAATGTGTCTGTACATTTTCGGGAGACTCCAGAATCATTTTCAGGTTTTAGAACTTGCAAAAACAAAAACAAAAAAACAAGAAACCTCCTTTGCCCTCCCTAAGTCAGTCTGTACCCCTCTCCAATTTTCAATAATTACCATTCCAAATATTAAAAAGATTAAGGACAGGATAAATAAAATGAAAAAAAAAAAAAGAAAAATCTAAGTTTCCCCCATAGTAAAAACACAGTAAAGCTTAACAAACTTAGGGCAAAATTTCAAACCTATTTTTTTTCTATATACTTAATAGTTACATAGAAACTCACCTCTTCCTCCAAATTTTTCAGTTCCATTTCTTAAAAAGCTCATGTTAAAATTTCCTAACATGTAAATAAAGTTCTACCAGACGCCTCATATCCTTGAGAAAGATTTCAGATTCTAATATATCCTGCACTCTTCTGTTTCCACACTGTGATCCTGTTTTGACATTTGTGTGGTAAAGGGGTGCTAGAGGTGGAGTTGTGACTACCAACTCATAACCCAATTTCATCGACCTCACTCCTTATTAAATATATATATACTCATATATACATGCGCCTGTATTTTTTGAATGTCATACATATTACTACCCTCTTTCTATAATTGAAAAGAAAAATCCTGAATTTGATAACTGATAAAAAACTACAGTGTTTTATTCTATAACCTATTCAGAGAGAGTACATGATTTATATCATGCAAAAGATGTTCAAAGACTGTCCTCCATAAGTAGACATGGAATTTTTTTGGTCTTATATAGTACCTGTTTTAAAGCAGATGTTAGAACAAATGCTGTTAGTGTTTGTAACAGATACTAGAAAACATCCAAGAACATCAGAAACATGCTAACCAGTAAACTTTGTTCACAACTTACACACTGATTTTCCTTTTGAAGGGCCCCCATTGCAAAGCTCTAAGTACTAGTTACTCCCTTTTAATTAAACAGGCAATGTCACTGGCTTTAAGATCTAGTCCTTTAGAAGAAAATCAAAATTGTGGAGCCCCATCTTTAATCTCTGTACTAGTGATGTAAGAGTTGTTCTCAAAACATATTGAATCAGAAACTACCTGTTGAACAACAGCAGGTAATTTCCATTGTATATTCCATGAATAAATAGAGCATTCTACTTAAGAATATACAAATGTTAGAACTCAAAGAGGCTCCTCAATTATGAAATATATAAAAAGTAGTGTTAAAAATAGAACTACCATTGGACCCAGCAATCTCATTACTGGGTATATACCCGAAGAAAGTAACTTGTTCTAACAAAGGCACAAGCACTCTATGTTAATCGCAGCACTTTGCATCGCAATAGCAAAGACAGGGACTCAAGCTAGGTGCCATCAACAGTGGATTGGATAAAGAAAATGTGATACATATACACTGTGGAATACTATGCAACCATAAAAAAAGATATCATTTTCTTTGCAGCAAAATGGATGCAGATGGAGGCCATTGTTCTAAGCAAATTAATGCAGAAACTGAAAACCAAATATCACATGTTCTCGCTTATAAGTGGCAGCTAAATCTTGGGTAGATACAGACATAAAGATGAGAAAAATAAACACTAGGGACTCAAAAATGAAGGAGGGAGTGTGGGTCAAGGACTGAAAAACTTTCCACTGAGTACTATGTTCACTATCTGGATGACAGAATCAATAGAAGCCCAAATCTCAGCATCACGAAATCTACCCTTGTAACAAACCTGCACATGTACCCCTTGAATCCAAAATAAAAATGGAAAAAGAAAGAAAGAGAAAGAAGGGAGGGAGGGAGAGGGAAGGAGGGACGGGAAGGAAGGGAGCAAAGGAAGGAAGGAAAGGAGGGAGAGAGAGAGAAAAAAACAGAGAGGAAAGGAGGGAGGGATGCTGGCCACAATGGCTCAAGCCTGTAATCCTAGCCCTTTGGGAGGCTAAGGCGGAAGGATTCCTCTGAGCTCAAGAGTTCCAGACCAGCCTAGGCAACATAGTGAAATCTCGTCTCTACAAAAAATTTAGGGGAAAAAAAAAAACTACCCGCCAGGTGTAGTGCCACATTCCTGTAATCCCAGCTACTCAGATGCCTGAGGTGGGAGGATTGCTTAAGCCTAGCAAGCTGAGGCTGCAGTGATCTGTGATAGTATCACTGCACTCCAGCCTGAGCAACAGAGCAAGACCCTGTCTCAAAAAAATAGAAAAGAGATAAAAGTCCTAAGGGGAAATAAATTTTCAAAAGACATACATTAAATTTTCAGATTACTCTTGCCAAAGCACCTTGTGGAGATTTGAAAGAAATATTCTCCTACATTAAATTTTCAGATTACTCTCGCCAAGGCTCCTGTGGAGATTTGAAATACTCTCCTCTTTCCATTGTGGAATCAGGAGACTCAGTATACTAGTAGCTCTCTAAAATCTGCCTCCTTGGCTGGGAGGTCTGGACTGGGCGGAACTCACCACAGCACAGCAAAGCAGCTGTAGCCAGACTGCTTCTCTAGGTTCCTCCTCTCTGGGCAGGGCACCTCTTGAGGAAAGGTAACAGCCCCAGTTAATGGCTTACAGACAAAACACCCATCTTCCTGGGACAGAGAACCTGGGGAAATGAGCGGCTGTGGGCAGCTTCGGCAGATTTAATAATTCTGGCCTGCTGGCCCTGAAGCGAGCAGCTGATCCTAACGAGGGATTCTCCTAGCACAGCTCATCAGCTGTTCTAAGGGACAGTCTACCTGCTCAAGTGAGTCCCTGACCCCCATGCCTCCTGACTGGGAGAGACCTCCCAACAGGTGTCAAAAGACACCTCATACAGGAGAGCTCTGGCTGGCATCAGGCCAGTGCCCCTCTGGGATGAAATTTACAAAGGAAGGAGCAGGCAGCAATCTTTGCTGTTCTACAGCCTCCACTGGTGATACCCAGATGAACAGGTTCTGGAGTGGACCTCCAGCAAACTGCAGCAGACCTACAGAAGAGGGGCCTGACTGTTACAAGGAAAGCTAACAAACAGAAAGCAACATCAACAAAGGACCCCCACACAAAAACCCCATCCAAAGGTTACCAGCCTCAAAGATCAGAGGGACATAAATCCATGAAGATGAGGAAAAACCAGCACAAAAATGCTGAAAATTCCAAAAACTAGAATACCTCTTCTCCTCCAAATGATTGTAACTCCTCTCCAACAAGGGCACAAAACTGGACAGAGAACGAGATTGGCAAATTGACAGAAGTAGGCTTCAGAAGGTGGTTAATAACAAACTCCTTTGAGCTATAAGAGCAAGTTCTAACCCAATGCAAGGAAGCTAAGAACCTCAATAAAAGGTTACAGGAACTGCTAACTAGAATAAGCAGTTTAGAGAGGAACATAAATGACCTGATGGAGCTGAAAAACACAGCACGAGAACTTCGTGAAGCATACACAGGTATCAATAGCTGAACCAATCAAGAGGAAGAAAGGATATCACAGACTGAAGATCAACTTACTGAAATAAGGCGTGAAGACAAAATTAGAGAAAAAGGAATGAAAAGGAATGAACAAAGCCTCCAAGAAATATGGAACTATGTAAAAAGACCAAACCCACAATTCATTGGTGTACCTGAAAGTGATGGGGAGAATGGAACTAAGTTAAAAAACACACTTCAGGATATTATCTAGGAGAACTTTCCTAACCTAGCAAGACAGGCCAACCTTCAAATTCAGGAAATACAGAGAACACCACTAAGATATTCCTTGAGAAGAGTAACCCCAAGACACATTATCATCAGATTCTCCAAGGTTGAAACAAAGGAAAAAATGTCAAGGGCAGCCAGAGAGAAAGGTCAGGTTACCCACAAAGGGAAGCCCATCAGACTAACAGTGGATCTCTGCAGAAACCCTACAAGCCAGAAGAGAGTGGCAGCCAATATTCAACATGATTAAAGAAAAGAATTTTCAACCCAGAATTTCATATCCAGCCAAACTAAGCTTCATAAGCAAAGGAGAAATAAAATCTTTTCCAGACAAGCAAATGCTGAGGGATTTTTGTCACCACCAGGCCTGCCTTACAAGAATTCCTGAAGGAAGCACTAAATATGGAAAGGAAAAACTGGTACCAGCCACTGCAAAAACAAACCAAAATATAAAGACCAATGATGCTATGAAGAAACTACATCAACTAATATGCAAAATAACCAGCTAGCATCATGATAACAGGATCAAATTCATACATAACAATATTAACTTTAAATGTAAATAGGCTAAATGCCCCCAATTAAAAGGCACAGACTAGCAAATTGCATAAAAAGTCAAGACCCATTGGTGTCCTATATTCAGGAGATCCATCTCATGTACAAAGACACACATAGGCTCAAAATAAAGGGATGAAGGAAGATTTACCAAGCAAATGGAAAGTAATAAAAAAAGCAGAGATTGCAGTCCTACTCTCTGATAAAACAGACTTTAAACCAACAAAGATCAAAAAAGACAAGGGCCTTACATAATGGTAAAGGGATCAATGCAACAAGAAGAGCTAACTATCCTAAATATATATGCACCCAATACAGGAGCACTCAGATTCATAAAACAAGTTCTTAGAGACCTACAAAGAGACTTAGACCCCCACACAATAATAGTGGAAGACTTTAACACTCCACTGACAATATTGGACAGATCAACAAGACAGAAAGTTAACAAGGATATCCAGGACTTGAATGCAGATTTGGACCAAGTGGACAAAATAGACATATACAGGACACTCCACTCAAAAAAGGCAAGGGCCTTACATAATGGTAAAGGGATCAATGCAACAAGAAGAGCTAACTATCCTAAATATATATGCACCCAATACAGGAGCACCTGGATTCATAAAGCAAATTCTTTATGAATTTAGAGCCACTTAATTCATTTTAATTTTCAAAAGAAAATTGTAGCGTTGATCCCTAGTACTTGAACATTAAAAGGAAAGTATGTTCTGCACAAAATTTACCTGAAACTACCAATGAGTTGAAAGAGTTACCTAAAATATTTAGACAAGAAGAAAAGGGCCGGGCGCAGTGGCTCAATTCATAAAGAGACCTACAAAGAGACTTAGACCCCTAACAATAATAGTGGGAGACTTTAACACCCCACTGTTCATATTAGATAGATCAATGAGACAAAATTAACAAGAATATTCAGGACTTGAACTCAGCTCTGTACCAAGCAGACCTAATAGACATCTATAGAAATTTCCATCCCAAATCAACAGAATATACATTCTTCTCAGTGCCACATAGCACTTACTCTAAAATCAACCACATAAATGGAAGTAAAACACTCCTCACCAAATGCAAAAAATGGAAATCATAACAAACAGTCTCTCAGACCACAGTGCAATCAAATTAGAAGTCAGGATTAAAAATCTCACTCAAAACCAACTTGATTACTTTTAATGCTCAGATAAGTTTTCTTTCTAAAATTTCTTGAATTATTGCTTTCTTCACTTCATTTACTTTCTCTCCTGGAAATTCTATTCTTGGCATAAATCTCTTGGCTTAGTCTACATTTTCTTTTTTTACTCATAGTTTCTATTTCTTTATTTTTCTTTTTTAGATAGTTTCTATGTTTGAACTTTCAAATCACTTACTCAGTTTTCAGTAGTGCTGATTCCAGTTTCTTCACATTTTTGGAATCGTTAAACCTAAAAATCATTTTTTTTCCAAAACCTTTGCTTCGTCATAATTTCTTTGTTATATTTGAAAAAAAAAACTGCCTCCTTTAATTTCCCATTGCTTTTGATGTGATGGAGTCATTTAAGAACTATCATTTTAATTTTCAAAAGAAAATTGTAGCGTTGATCCCTAGTACTTGAACATTAAAAGGAAAGTATGTTCTGCACAAAATTTACCTGAAACTACCAATGAGTTGAAAGAGTTACCTAAAATATTTAGACAAGAAGAAAAGGGCCGGGCGCAGTGGCTCAAGCCTGTAATCCCAGCACTTTGGGAGGCCGAGGCGTGTGGATCACGAGGTCAAGAGATCGAGACCATCCTGGTCAACGTGGTGAAACCCCGTCTCTACTAAAAATACAAAAAATTAGCTGGGCATGGTGGCGCGTGCCTGTAATCCCAGCTACTCAGGAGGCTGAGGCAGGAGAATTGCCGGAACCCAGGAGGCGGAGGTTGCGGTGAGCCGAGATCTTGCCATTGCACTCCAGCCTGGGTAACAAGAGCGAAACTCCGTCTCAAAAAAAAAAAGAAAAGAAAGAAAAGGAAACCTTTCACCTAAATATAACTGGAAAATTGTTCAAATTTTCCATTTACTACAGCTATTCAAATCTATATTATGGGTGCTCAATAGATACATTTAGATGGTTAAAATCCTAGATCTAGCAGGAACTATCAGAATATTTAGTCTGAATACGAGTTTAAAGCCCTCTAGAGACCAAGCTCAGTTGACATAAATGTAGGAAATTGGGGAGTGCATGTCTATGTAAGCAAGCACTAACCAACTTGAGCTTCTTTTTGCTTGAAAAAAAATTGGCAACTATATATCACAGTCTTCTACTTTTTCAAGAGAATACAGAAATTCAGATTTTAATATGAGCTAACCTTTTAAATGCTGACAACTGATTCATAATTTTCTTTGACAATACAAAGCCAGTTTTGACCAGCAGCCTGTGATCTCGTCTCAGCTTCTTATATTGGCGTTTTCAAACTGGGACTACTTCCCAGAAAATGAGTGAATTTCCAAGATCACAAGAAAATTAACATAAATTTAAATTCAATATTTCCATGTCTAAATAATTTCAACCAAAATGGTATAAGTAAAATGTATTTGATTCTGTTTACTGAGTTCACAAAAATAAGGGTACTTAGTATATACTTTATTAAATAAGTACTTTATATAGAAGTGAATATCATGTATTGATCAGCAAATTACCTGTTCAATTATTTAACTTCATTCATATAATTTGTGGAGGAGTGGGTTAAGAGGTGAGGGTTATTTCAACAAAACATATCAAAAAGTAGAATTAATTCCATTGGGAGCTGAAAGTTTTATTACAACTATTTTGTAATTATTGTTATTATTAGTTTTTCTTTTCTCCTAACCTGGGACAGATTTCTAACTACTTTTTTTGTTTTTGTTTTGCTTGTTTGAGACACTCTCGCTCTATGGCCCAGTATGAAGTGCAGTGACACGATCTTGGCTCATTGCAACCTCTGCCTCCTAGGTTGAGGTAATTCTCGTGTCTCAGCCTCCAAAGTAGCTGGAATGGTAGACACATGCCACCACGACCAGCTAACTTCTATATTTTTTTTGTAGAGATGAGGTTTCATCATGTTGGCCAGGTTGGCCTTGAACTCCTGACCTCAATTGATCTGCCCCCCTCAACCTCCCAAAGTGCTGGGATTACAGGGCTGAGCCACCATGCCCAGCCTAACATTTTATAATCAACATCTTCAACACCAGATCATACAGAATAAATTAATGATTTATCTGGGCTTATTTATTATGTAATGTCAACTCTCTTAAACCAAGCAAAAAAAAATTAAGTGAGGAAGTAGCCTCTGAAAGCAAAATGATGTATGTTATTCAGCCCAGTTTTCGCAAAGACTCAGTGGCACCACCGTCTAACAGGTCCCCCAAGCTAGAAACCTGGTAACAGTTACCAGATCCCCGAGCTAGGAACCTGGTAACCTCACTTTTCCTTTTAATTCTCCATGCTACGTTCAGTCAGTCATTAAGTCCAATTATTATACTTACAAAAGATCTATCCAATTTGCCCGTTCAATCATTTCAACTACCACCATCCGATGGTAGGCTAGAGGCTAAAAAATATGGCTAGTAGGCCAAATCCCACTCACAGAATGTTTTGTGTAACCTGCATGGTGTTTGTTTTACTCTGAATACTTGCCAGTATTAAAAACTGTGAGATTTCACACACAAAAATCCAGATTTCCAGCTTTTCTAGAAAATCAGAGTATCTGGGGAAACTAGGCTAAAGGTAAGTAGTACCTTTATCCTTTAGACAGGTCATAAAATCTCCTGTTGGCTACAGCTCTCACCTTTACCTGTACTTCACTCATTTCATGTGAGTTAGTAAACCCTGATTTAGATTTTTGCCATTTCCTCATTTTCAGAACTAATGCAACAGCTTCTTGACTAAACCCTCTGCCTCTGGTCTTCACCCCTTTAATCTTTAGTTGACAACATTGATAGACTTTATACATGAAACTTTTTCATTTTACTCCCTGCTTAAAATTCAGTAATGCCCTATCAAAATAGAGTTGAACTCCCTATTATTTGACCCCTGTGTACATCTTCAACTTCATCTCATCTTCAATCAGACTCAGTTGCTTAGTGTGCTCCAAAAGTGCTGTATGCTCTTCCACTTCAGTACTTTAAAAATCCTCTTCTCAACCTAGAATGCCCATCCTTTCTTTGGCTAACTTCTACTCTTCCTTCAAAATCAGCTCAAATATGATCTTCTCTAGGACACTCTCCCAGGCTCCTGCTCCCCACCCTCTCTACCTAACACTCCCAATCAATCTACTAGGCAGCCTCTCCTGAATATCAGTAGCAGCCTGTGACAATTATAGCACTGTGTTACGATTATTACTTTTTTATCTGTGTCCTCCAACTAGAGTAAGCTCCTTGAAGACAACCCCTATTAAATTTCAGCTTAGACTATAAGTAAGAAGACAAAAGTGCTTCCTCAATTATTACTATCATAGCAGTAGATGAGAAAAGGAACATTTGTAAAAGGCCTCTTACGTGCCAAGTACTATAGCTAGTCCTTTTGCAATATCTCATTTAATAGTAAGATTTACAATAAGTGAAAAAGTGAATAGAATTTGGAATTTCAGTTACAGCTTGGTTAAATTTTGATATATTAATTGCATTGGTACTCCTACCTCACACCATTTTGAGATTACAGCTCTCAGTTGAATACAAACAAGTTGCTTTTCATTTTCAGTTTAGTTTTTTTTGTGTGGTTTTGTTTTGTTTTAAGAGATAAGGTCTGGTCTTAAACCCTTGGGCTCACTCTTCCCTTTAATTCTCCTTGTTACGTTCAGTCAAAGGATCCTCCTGCCTTAGGCTGCCAAGTAGCCGGAACTCCAGGCATAAGACACCACACCCAGCTCTAGTTCCTATTATTTCTGAGTTAACTTATTTAGTATATAACTTTCCCTAATTTGAAAAAAGTTGGAGGTAGGGCAAAAAGCAAACACTGCTCAAGGTCAACATCAACAAAACTTAGGGAAATGTTTTTAAAAATCAATATCCATATGACAAAACATTCATGTAAAGAGAAATCTTACAGGTAAAATTTCATGGAAAGAGAAACGTTATATAAACATTATACACGAAGGATTCACTCAAACATATTTTGCAGCCACTCTTAATATTTAGCAAAATAGGTAAAATTATTGCAAAAGGTTTAAAAGGCAAACTTACCCTTTCTGTAAGAATTACAATTGGTGATAATGCAGAATTCATGAAATCATAAACATCAATTTGGAATAAGTATTTCAGAATCTGAAATTCAGAAGCATCTTCTGTTGATTTATAAATAAAAATATGTTAACAATATTAGATAACTTCTGATTCTAATTTCTTCCTTAAAATAACCTGTTTCTTACCTTTTTGAGAAGACAAAGAGTTATCAGTTGAAACTATCTGACTATTTAGCAGGGTATTTTCCATAGATCTGTCTATCTCCACCAGAGCAGGTCCGTCAGTGTCTACTGATGGTTTTGAATTTTCATCATTATTTTTAGAAGATGAGGGTTTGAAATGTACTTCTTCATGACTTCTCATAGGTAACTCTATGTTAGAGACCATATCTACAAATAAAAAGAAATATGTTTTTCCCAATACTTGCTTTGTTGAGGGCTTCCCTTTTGTTTCCTAGGCAGGTCATTTTTTTAACTTTTGTAGGTCATTGTGATACTTCATTAAAGAAAGAATACACTAAAAAGTAAATTGTATCCTGTATTAGTTCCTATTACTAGTTAAGATAAATTACCAAAACTTGGTGGCATAAACAATGCAAATTTATCCTCTTAGAGTTCTGGAAGTCAGAAATTCTAAAACCAAGGTATTGAAGTTGGCAAGGCTGCATTCCTTTAGGAGGCTCTAGAGCAGAATCCATTTCCTGGCTTTTTCTACTTTCTAGAGGCCTCATGCATTTCTTGACTCACGGCCTCATCCTCCATTTTCAAAGCCAGCAGTGTAGCATCTTCTAATTTCTGTCTCTCTTACTCTGACACTCCTACCTTCCTCTTACAAGGAGCCTTGTAATTACATTAGACACACAAGGATAAACTCTCCATTTCAAGATCCTTAATCACATCTGCAAGGTCCTTTCCACTATGTACAGTAACATATTCACAGGGTCTGGGGGTTAAGATATAGACATCTTTTAGGGGCCTTTTATTTAGCCTACTACATAGCCTTTTCTTTATTCCTCAGCCAAGGAAGAATTACAAAAACTATATATAATTCTATTCTCTACATGCCTTTTTGTCCAAAAATTACTTTTAAAAAACCCTAAAACTAACATAACTGAAAACAATTCTGTTGTACTATATAACAGAAGCATATGACTAAGCATAAAGCATATGACTAAGAATAAAGCAACATATAGATTCCCTTGAGATTTCATTCCATCTATGTATGCATTTGTTAACCAGAAAGTGTAATATCTAAAAAAATTAAAAAAATAAAATAAATAAATAAATAAATAAAAAAGTATCTGTGTGGTCTTGAAAAACAATAAAGAGTAGTAAGTAAATTGTTCAATGTCTAATTTTGCTCTTTGAGTTTATGAGTCTTAACATAGCACTTTGACACTGGCACTTATTTATCATTGTTTAAAAGATGAAAGTCCCAATTGAGCAAACACATATCAGTAATTTAGTAATAGCACCTGTAGATCTTAATATTTAACAAGAGCACTCAAATCAGGAGTCTGAATTCAAAGGAATTATTGTACATACAGGACTCAAGTAGTGATCTACAATAATGTTTAATGCTACAAAAAAGGATTATTCAATAATTATACTCAAATTTATATATAGCTATATTGATTATTTTAAAATAGTTTTAAAATGCATTTGAAATATATAAAAAAATTAATATTCCCTATACCATTTTCATATTTAATTATATTTTTAGGTACTATTTACACAATTAAACCTAAGCTTTAAGATTTACATTAAATACAGATATGCTTTTCTTTATAATTGCTTAACAGAATTTTAAGTCAAATAAAACAATTTTTAATATTTAACTGTACTTGGGAAACTCATTTTTTAAGCATGCGCAGTTGGAATCCTTTAGTAAAATCGTTATTCACATTGTAATATAAATAACTGTTCCCTAATTTATCTGTTTTGTAAGTTCTTAAATCAGTATGCTAGTTTTCTGTAAATGTGGTTATCTCAAGTCTGAGCCTTTCACAAACATAGATTCAAGATCAGTGATTCATCTTGCTTATGCACTCTAATTACGACAAGTTTTCATTTGTTATTCCCTAAAAGAGTTGTTGAAATCTGAAAAGATTGGCTGTTAGTTCTTTCTCTAATATCCAGAAAATAGGGCCTGCAGCTTTCTAGAAATCTCTCTTTTAGGATGCTTTTTTAAAAACAAATTTTTGCATGATCTTAGCTTGCTTTCCATTCAATTTTTATTTAATATTGTAGTGTTTTGGAATAACCCACTTTGTTAATATATGACAAGTCTTTTTTTCTGAAATTAAAAAGAATTTCTGAATATTTTCATAAAAGTTCCTCAAAACTAGTTAAAATTGCAGGAACATCCTATTCTCATTTAACTATTTACCAATTTTAGAAATTCTTCCTGAATCACTATATGAAATGATAAATTTTTTAAATATTTTTTCTTTTTTTTTTTTTTTGAGACTGAGTCTCACTCTGTCGCCCAGGCTGAAGTGCAGTTGTGCGATCTCAGCTTGCTGCAACCTCCGCCTCCCAAGTTCAAGCGATTCTTGTGTCTCAGCTTCCCAAGTGTCTGGGATTACAAGCGCACACCACAACGCCTGGCTAGTAGAGACGGGGTTTCACCATGTTGGCCAGACTGATGTCAAACTCCTCCTGACCTCAAGTGATCCACCCGCCTTGGCCTCTCAATGTGCTAGGATTACAGGCATGAGCCACCACGCCCAGCCAATATTTTCTTTCTTTCTTTCTTTCTTTTTTTTTTTTTTTTGAGACAAGAGTCTTGCTCTATTGCCAGACCCCAGACCAGAGTGCAGTGGCACAATCTCGGCTCACTGCAACCTCTGCTTTCCGGGTTCAAGCAATTCTCCTGCCTCAGCCTCCCAAGTAGCTGGGGCTACAGGCACGCGCCACCACACCCAGCTAATTTTTGTATTTTAGTAGAGACAGGGTTTCACCATGTTGGTCAGGATGGTCTCGATCTCTTGACCTCGTGATTCGCCCGCCCCGGCCTCCCAAAGTGCTGGGATTACAGGTGCGAGCCACTGCGCCCGGCCCACTATTTTCTTTAGAGACAAAATATCACTGTGTTGCCCAGGCCGGCCTCAAACTCTTAGGCTCAAGCCATTTCTCACCTCAGCCTCCCAAGTAGCTTGGGACTGTAGGACCACACCAACACTCCCAGCTAAATAAAATTTACAAAAATGATTTTCAGGAGGCCTTGGAGTTTCTATGATCATGTTGTAAAATATTTTTATATCAATCTTTGGAATCATCTGGATTTCTGGATCAAATGTTGTTTCGTTTTGTTGTAGTCTCTCTTCCTTCTGATTACTGTGATCTGCCTTTTCATAAATATTCCTTTAGGATCTAGCAAGTTTAGAACAAGAGAATTTACCTCTTAATTAGCCTTTAACCACCTAAAAAGATCTCTAAGTTTTTTAATCATAAAAAGATTACACCTGCACCTTTCTCAATTGGAAAAGGGTTAGAACCTAAATATCTATATGTTGGTTGAGGATGCTGATTGAGAGCTCACATTCTGAGGTATGTTAAGGTATAATATACAGTTCTGGAAATTCAAAAAAATCACCTGTTTCTAATAGCAATGTGTTTCCTTCTAAATTTGTTGGCCTCTTCCTGTGAAAGAAAGAAAGGTTTTCTATCATTCTAGACTTTAATTTTTTGTGTATTATTGGTCAATATTTGCTGTGTTTATATTCTGTCCATCACAGAGATAAAAGGATGGAGATATGGAAAAGTCATATTACAAAATTTTCTACTTAAAATACAACTCATATGTTTTTAATCATAGGAGGTGCTAGATACCTGGACATCTAGATCTAAAAGTATTATCTTATATTCTGCTCTCTTCTGTTGCCCTCTGCTGAACTCTCAGAATTGAGGGACTTGGGCCAGGCATGGTGACTCATGCCTGTAATCCCAGCACTTTGGGAGGTCAAGGCATGCAGATCACAAGATCAGGAGTTCAAGACCAGCCTGACCAACATAGTGAAACCCCGTCTCTACTAAAAATACAAAAATTAGCCAGGTGTGATGGCATGTACCTGTAGTCCCAGCTACTTGGGAAGCTGAGGCAGGAGAATCGCTTGAACCCAGGAGATGAAGGTTGCAGTGAGCCAAGACCATGCCATTGCACTCCAGTTTGGGTGACAGAGTAAGACTCCATCTCAAAAAAAAAAAAAAAAAAGGCGGGACTTGAGGGAGAAAGTTGAAAACTTTTTCCCTTTTTTTGCTTGAGTTTTCTTACCTTGAAACTTAAAGAAAACCGTTGTTATCAGCTGGGCACAGTAGCTCATGCCTGTATTTCCGGCACTTTGGGAGGCTGAAGTAAGAGGATACCTTGAGCCCAGGAGTTGGGACCAGCCTGGACAACGTAAGGAGACCCCATCTCCACAACATTTAAAAATAAATTAGCTGGGTGTAGTGGTGCACACTTGTAGTCCCAGCTAATCAGGAGGCTGAGGTTGGGTGATAGATTGAGCCCTGGAGGTTGAGGCTGCAGTGAACTATGATCACACCACTGCACTCCAGCGTAGGTGGCAGAGTAAAATCTTGCTCAAAACAAAACCAGAAGCAAAAGAAAACACTTGTTATTATAGTTCTTCTGGAAAAAAAAAAAAAGCAAAACTACAGACCTAAAATAAGATCTAATTTAAGAATAAAAACTACTTCATTAAGTTTCCCTTAGTTGGCCAGGCACAGTGGCTCACACCTGTAATCCTAGCAGTTTGGGCAGCTGAGTGGGGCAGATCACTTGAGCTCAGGAGTTTGAGACCAGCAATGGGCAACATAGTGAAACACTGTCTCTACAAAAAATTCAAAAATTAGCCAGCTGTGGTGGCACGCACCCATACTCCCAGCTACTTGGGAGGTGAAATGGGAGAACTGCATGAGCTCAGGAGGTTGAGGCTGCAGTGACCTGAGATTACGCCACTGCACTCCAGCCTAGATGACAAAGTGAGACCCTGTCTCAAAAGGGAAAAAAAAAAAGTTTCCCTTAGCTTAGGTCTCTAAGGAAACCATTCAAATATACTTGCATTGGGAAGGTGTTACTGGGCTAAAAAGTGAATGTGAATGAGAAAATCCACATCTACCAGAATAGGATGTCAATAGACACTGTCTACAATAGGGTAATCAAAGCAGAACAGTATAAAGATTCTGTTTAGAAAACTCTTAAATACTAAAAAGATACTTTTTATAAACAAAAAAAGAAAATTACTGTCTCTGGGAAAGCAATGGGAGTAGAGGTAGACAGAGGGAACAGAAATTGCTTTCATAAAAAAAAAAAAAAAAAAAAGCCTTAACACTATTTCAAATTTTAAACTATTTACATACAATTTTGATAAAAATTATAATTGATTGTAAAATACTTTTAGATTTTCTTGGAACATTTTTAGATCTCCAATCATTGTTTTTCTGTTGAGATTTTATTTTATAATATTAATCTAAATTCCAGAGTAAACCAGAAATTGATGAAAGAGCTAAGTATTTTGAAAAACTTCGATTCCTGGACTTTTTAATCTGATTGGTACCTATACAAATAAATTATGTTTAAAAATAAAATAAATTATAATATAAATGTTTTCATACCAACCTGACTGACTGTATGAATTTTCAAACATCATAACTTTTGGATTATCTGTGGGATAACTGTCAACAGAAAATTCTTCAGTTTCTTCATTTTCAATTACACTATTTTGATCCAGTATCTGTTTAGGAAATGGCAATCCTGTTTCCTTTGGGATGTTCTGGAAGTTCCAAGGGTTGTCAAAATTATACAAGAACTTTTTCAAATATGGTAAGGTATCAGATTCATCTGTTTTTTCTAAGACTGATTTCTTGTCTATTTCATCTTCTGTTTCCATAATTTTTAGCATTTCTATTTCTTGTTCTTTTTCAGGGTCAAATTCACTTGTTGGAGGTTGTTCATGTTCATCTGCCCCACCATCTTCTTCATTTTTCCTGTTATCTAACATAATTTTATCTTCCTTGGCATATGCAAAACGTAGCATAGCAAAACCAAAATCAAACCAACTTGCCTTGAGACTTAAGCTGTCATTAGTGATTGCGTCTTCTTTTTCTGTTAATATTTCTGTACGTGGAACTGTGGCTTCTTCATCAGATGATATAGAATTGGGAAAATCTTGTAGTGGTGGATTGCTTTCTTCTACTAATAATTCAAGCCCTGTATCCTGATCTCCAAAACCTAAATAACTTGTAAATCCACCACCAAACCAACCGGTGGGTTGAGGTTTGGGAATGTGCTCTGACTCAGATACTAGTTCAGACTGTGTCTTTGGCACTGAATCAATTTCTGATTCAGATTCTTGCTGATGTTCTGTTTGAGGCTCACCATTATTTAATTCCTCTAAGTCATTCTCATCTTCCACTGCTATTTTTCTACTTTGAAATGCGCTTCCTTGTACAGGTTCAATAACAGATTCAAAAGCCTTCTCTTCAGCTTGTTCTCTTACCAATCCAAACCATTCTTTGACTCCAGGCACAGCTGAAGATGGTGGGACATGCACTTCTGAAATATGATCCTGTTCCACACTTTCAGCAACTACTTCTTCCCAGTGTTTTGATTTACTGGTACTTCTGATCTCTTCAGGAGCCTCTAATGCTGGAAATTGGTCTTCAAACAAAGTACTTACGTAAGTTGCATAAAATCCAGGTTCTACCTGAACATCACTTTCATGTACAATAGATTTTTCATCTTTATCTTCTTCATAAGGATGTGTATTTTCACCATAATCATTGTTTAATTCACTATCTTCATTGTCAAATGTATAGCTCACTCCAAGAAGGCAAAGAAAGTCAGATTCCTAAAAGGAAAAAATATATACATGATTAACGTGAATGTAGTACAGCTCCTTGTTTCTCCCTAAGTCATTTAAAATGGATGACCGTGATTTTCCCAAGACACACGACTAGCTCAACAGCAGAGCAAAAATTCAAACACTTGTGTCACAACTGACTTGTAGAGGCTAATTATGTAAACCTAAATGAAAAACCTTTTACATTATTTTTTTTGTTTCTTTGTTTCTTTGTTTTTAGAGACAGTGTCTTGCTCTGCTGCCCAGGCTGGAGTATAGCTCACAGTTTGCTTGAATTCCAGAGTTCAAGCAATCCTCCCTCCTCAGACTCCCAGGTAGCTGATACTATACCTGGCTAATTTAAAGTTTTTTTGTGAAGATGGTGTCTTGCTATGTTGCCCAGGCTGAGCAACAAGGGTCAGCAAACAAGGCAGGAGCAGATTGTGTGGGACTGTGAAGCCAGGGTAAGAAGTCTGGGCTTTATTCCAGGTCCAGTGAAAACCCACTAAACGACTTTAACCAAAGGAATGACATAATCTGATTTTTTGTTTCTATTTTTATTTTTACAAGATTCATTGCTGTTTGGAGAACGGATTGAAAGAGGGCAAAAGTACAGGCAAAGAGACTAGTTAGAAGGCTATTGTAGTATTCTAATCAATAGATGAGGCTGCTTACAGTTGCACACCTGTAGTCCCAGCCATTGGGGAGGCTGAGGTGGGAGGATTGCTTGAGCCCCAGGAATTCTAGGCTATAGTACAGTTTGATTGTACCACAGTGTTCCAGCCAAGAGATCACAGTGCCTTGAATTAGGGCTATGGTGAAAATGGAATTGAAGAGAAGACAATATACTCCAGATATATTTTAGATGTAGAACTGACCAATTATTATACAGTAAATAGACAGCTAATCCCAGAGTTTGTGATAGGAAAGAGCCAGAAAATATACAGTTTGTTTAACTAGATAGACTCACTTCTCACTGACCTCACTTAAGGTATCTTGGCTTAACTTAGAATCTGAATCAAATGGGCTAACCAAGTTTATTAATTGAAAATTCACCTCCTGATTCCTTTTATATATCAAGCCCAACATTATCATGCTCATGAAAAACTCCAACAGCAAAATAGGGTGTACAGATATGAGACTAAGGAGTATGGTGGAAAATAAACTTTGATCTTAGTCAGACAATAGCGTTAGTAATAATATCTTAACCCTTAATGAGCACTTAGTAAATGCTGTTCTATGAATTTTACATATACTCATTTTATTCTTCAATACGTGTAAGGTGGCACTATATTATACTCAGTACCCCCACTTTACAGATAAGGAAATTGAGGCATACCAGGCCACATAGCTTGTAAGTAGTTGAGTCAGACTTTGAACTCAGTACAGCTCCAGAATCCATGCTCTTAACAACTACACTCTATTGTCTGTCCGTTAGTTGTTCAGGAAGCAAAATCTTTCACTGTCACCAAATGTGTCTTACTTAATTTTATTCAGATAAACTATTCCTAGAGTAAGTTCTCAGGCCAACAATTTTATGCATTCACTGTAAAAGGTATATAACCAATTGCACTGATATTGGGGAAAACTGTTTTAACCAAGAAATTTTAAATTCAATTAACAACTGAGAATGAGTTTACTCACTTTAGTAGGTATCTGAATCTCCTCAGATATGAACACCTCTTCAATCTGGACTGCATCTCTGGGAAAATATCCAAACTCCTTTCCTTTCTGTCAAAATAAAGAACAAAGATTATTGAGGAAGAATGATCAAAGCAATAATAATTATTGAACCTAATTTTGTCCCATGTCCTTGGCTTTCATCTACTCCAAATTGAAAACATTAATTGACTATAAATTTCCAGAGAAAAGAGAGTGAAATCATATCCTTTTGTTATTCAAAAGTGTAGCATTTATTTAAGGAACAAAGAGCAAATTGTAAAACGTCACTGCTTCAAACTTCTGAAGGAAACCTGTTCCACTTACTCATTTTCTTCCTTTTTCTGTTCTTTAATGACCTTTCTTATCCAGGTCGACTACAGATTTACACTAGTAGACCTGGGATATCAAAAGGCTAGGCAATGGCAGCGGTGGCCAAGCTAGATGGAGTAATGACATACTCAATGTTTTCAGGATGTTAAAATCAGACGGGCGGTTTAAACTCTGAAAAGCCACGATGGATTCATCATTATAGTAAAGGTCTTCAAGTCCTCCAGGGAGGATTTGGTTCCATTCTACTTTTCTGGGGCTACCTCGATAACAGAGGTCCTCTTAATCCAGTTCAAGCACAGGCAGATTGTCCCCAAGAGTGAAGGCTTTCCACAACCACCCTCAGCCAATTTCCTATCCCTATTAAAGTTTTAAAGAACATATTTCTTTTGGTCCTCCAATCCAACACCATTATACCTCAACTGTGATTTGTCCAGCTCTCCAGTTGCTGTGACTATTTGGAAACTTGGAAACTGACAGCCTGTGGGTCCACAGTGTGGTTCCTTCAACAGCTAACTGCATGAACTAAACACCAAACGCACAAAGCTAAATGTGCCTGAAACTTCACCCTGGCTCCACACATTAAACACTTCTTTTGTGTGGGAAACATTATTTTCACATATAGTAAATAAAAAAGAATGCTTTCTTTGCCTCTTATGACAACTAAGAGGTCACTTTTTGTACAGCTGCACTGGATGCCTCTATTGAATTCGAGACAGATTGTTTTTGTTTTTTAATAGAGACAGAGTCTTGCTCTGTTGCCCAGGCTGGAGTGCAGCAGTGCAATCATAGCTCACTGTAACCTCAAACTCCTAGGTTCAAGCTGTCCTCCAGCCTCAGCCTCCCAAGTAGCTAGGACTACAAGCATGTACCACAACACCCCACTAATTATTATTTTTTTATGTTTGTGTATTCTTGCTATGCTGCCCAGGCTGGGTTTTGAACTCCTGGCCTCAGTGTTCCTCCTGCCTCAACTTCCCAAAGCACTGGGATTACAGGCATGAGCCACCACACCTGGCCTTAGACTGGCATTTTAAAGGCACCTGAAGCAGTAGGGAAAGTTGGGAACTGCAGAGGCCAGGCAAGCAGTTCTGGCCAATGACAATTAGAAGTCCAATCATACAGCCCCTGATGGGAAAAGCAGAATTTTTAAATATAATCTGCTCCTTCAAACAGTGACCACACACACATAAGAGATCTGATGCATATGTAATACGGAAGTGTTATATGTATCGAGTCAGTCATGCTTGTTCAGCTTGGGAGTAAAAGTACTTATCATAGCACCTTTTCATTGTAAACCACAATGACACAGTCAAAACCTTTTTTCAATGGAAAATATTAATCATAAATTTTCCCATGTTATATATTCAGAGATGATTTAACCTTCCAGGAATTTCAGCATACTAAGGCTTTGGGCCAAATAAAAGGCTCTCTCAGCTGGTTTTTTTGTTTGTTGGTTTGTTTGTTTTTGAGACAGAGTCTCACTCTGTCACCCAGGCTGGAGTGCAATGGCACAGTCTCAGCTCACTGCAACCTCCACTTCTGGAGTTCAAGCAATTCTCCTGTCTCATCCTCCCAAGTAGCTGGGACTAAAGGTGCATACCACTGCATCTGGCTAATTTTTGTATTTTTAGTAGAGAAAGGGGTTTCACCATGTTGGGGCCAGGCTGGTCTCAAACTCCTGACCTCAGGTGATCTGCCCACCTCAGCCTCCCAAAGTGCAGGGATTACAGGCATGAGCCACTGTGCCCAGTTTTTTTTTTTGTTTTTTTTTTGAGATGGAGTGCAATGGCACAATCTCTGCTCACTGCAACCTCTGCCTCTCCGCCTCCCAGGCTCAAGCGATTTTCCTGTCTCAGCCTCCCGAGTAGCTGGGATTACAGGTGCATGCCACCACGCCCGGCTAATTTTTGTATTTTTAGTAGAGACAAGGTTTCATCATATTGGTCAGGCTGGTCTCGAACGCCTGGCCTCAGGTGATCCTCCTGCCTTGGCCTCCTAAAGTGTTGGGATTACAGGCATGAGCCTCTGGGTCCGGCTTCTTCCTTTTTTTTTTTTTTTTTGAGATAGGGTCTCACTCTATCACCCAGGCTGGAGTGTAGTGGTGCAATCACGGTTCACTGTAGCCTCTACCTCCCGGGCTCAAGTGATCCTCCCACTTCAGCCTCCCAAGTAGCTGGGTCTACAGGCATGCACTACTACACCTGGCTAATTTTTATATTTTTAGTAGAGATGAGGTTTCACCATGTTGCCCAGGCCGGTCTCAAACTCCTTGCCTCAAGTGAACCACCCACATTAGCCTCCCAAAGTGCTGATATTACAGGCATGAGCCACCACCTGGCCCCAGCTGTTACTTTTTTTCTATAAAAAACTTACACGCCTAGGGCCAGGCGCAGTGACTCATGCCTGTAATCCTAGCCCTTTGGGGGGCCAAGGTGAGCGAATCACCTGAGGTCAGGAGTTCAAGACCAGCCTGGTCAACATGGTGAAACCCCATCACTACGAAAAATACAAAAATTAGTTGGGCATGGTGGCAGGTACCTATAATCCCAACTACTCAGGAGGCTGAGGCAGGAGAATCGCTTGAACCCGGGAAGCAGAGGTTGCAGTGAGCTGAGCTCGTGCCACTGCACTCCAGCTTGGGCAACAGAGAGGGACTTTGTCTCAAAAACAAAAACAAAAAAAAAGTTATACACCTAGTTTCCCTAGGTTATCAACCTTTCTGGAGATCTCTTCAATAACAACTCAGCCCTTTATTTGCTCAGAAAGACATGTCTTTTAATCTGATTGACTAAAACTTTGCATTCTCTTTAAAACTTGACCATTGGCAGCACCAAGAAATGACTGGGGTTGCCTAGTCATCCCATAATATAAAGTCCCTCCAAATAAATATAAAAATCTAATTTTAAAAACTATGCATGCTATGTAAAAATAAATTCAAGGCATTCTCTTAGCCCTCCATTCCAACCATACTGCAGTCTCAAAAAGCCTCTTTTACAGAAATTTTGGAACCACCACTGAACATGACCATTTTTTGTTTGTTTAAATATGTTAAGGGTTTTTAATATATATACAGTGTTTTGAAATTCTTAATGTTTCTTTAAATATGAAAAGCAGATATCCTTGGCCGGGTGCGGTGGCTCACACCTGTAATCCTGGCACTTCGGGAGGCTGAGGTGGGCAGATTACTTTAGCTCAGGAGTTTGTTACTAGCCTGGACAACATAGTGAAATGCCATCTCTACCAAAAATATAAAAATTAGCCGGGCGTGGTGGCACACACCTATAGTCCCAGCTACCCAGAAGGCTGAGGTGGGAGGATGGCCTGAGCCCAGGAGGTGGAGGCTGGAAGTTGTGGCAAGCTGTGATCACACCACTACACTCCAGCCCGGGTGACACAGCCAGCCCGTCTCAACAAAAAAGAAAAGAAAAGGAAGAAATCCTTATGCAAGTTGATTTATTCTGCATTCAATTTTTTAAAGTAGTTACTTACACTTCCTGCCCACAAATCTTCTCTTTCTCCTGCAAGTTTAACATAAACAGATATCTCTTCTCCCTTAGTGAAGTTCAGGTATCGGCAGTCTGGTCCTCTGTAATCTCTCACGGCTGAGACTCTGCTTATTAAAGCTATGTAAAACATGTAAAGACACACACTATAAATTAAAAGTTATTTCTCCCCTTTTCATCTTGCTCTCCTTCAATTCATCCTATATGTTTGCAAATGCTAATTTCTTCATATCATTTATGGCCTCAAAAACCTACATAGCCTTCCCACTGTACACAGAATGGAGTCTAAGCCTTAGGGCCTGGTATCCAAGGCTGTCCATAACCTGATCCCCTTTCTCTATTTGAAAGGACCTCTTCCTTTTCCTTCACACAGACTCAGCACTCAACCTTCTTTACCCATTGTCCCTGGAACATATCATTATCATTCTGTAGTCCATAGGAAAAGAAAAAAGATAATCAGTTTTCTTCCTGGCACTTACCATATTCTGGGCATTAGGATAAGTACTCTCATATTTTTATTTTATTACATCCTCAAAACAGATCTATGAGGTAAATAATTTGATCTCGGTCTAACAAATGAGCCTTTAGTGAAGGCCCAGAGGGTGGGTCACCCAACTCAAGTGGAGCCTGATTTGCCCTGATGTTGTTATCACTGCAAAATCCCTTTCCTTATTCTGAGCTTTTCCTTTGCTCTTTCCCCAACCTAGACACCCTTTTACCCCCACTTCATGCTTATGTCATGTCCTGCTTCCTCTAGGAGGCAACCTGATCATTCCAGCCTAATTGGATTGCCCCTTCTCTGAACTTTAATATTACCTATTATCCTTACTAGGGTGTATCACTATTTACTGTTTCATATTAACCTGTCTTGTCATCCTTCAATAAAATTAAACTTTCTGAAGGGGAAGAAACTTATCTTACATCTGATTTTATTCCCCTTAGATGCACAGCACTTGCCCCCCATCCAACCCAACATGTAGTAGGCCATCAATAATTATGAACAAATCACAACCACATATGCCAGATTCAGCAGTTCAACACACGAAGTAATATACACACCATATTATCTATTATGATTATACTAACATGTGTAAAATAAGACATTTTTATTGTCATGCAATCAAAGTTAAAATAACATTATAAATTTTTATAAATTTGAATGTTTCCTTTTCATGTTGTGTGTCTGGCCCTAAGGAAACTAAAACAAGGTTGTAAAGAGGGAAAAAAGATTTTTTTTTCTTTATGTATGTATTTTTGAGACAGGGTCTTGTTCTGCTGCCCAGCCGAGAGTGCAGTGGTGTAACGATAGCTGACTGCAGCCTCCACCTCCCAGGCTTAAGCCATCCTCCCACCTCAGTCTCTCCACTAGCTGGGACTATATAGTTTGTGCCACCATGCCCAGCTAACTTCTTTGATTTTTTTGTAGAGATGAGGTCTCACTATGTTGCCCGGGCTGGTCTCAAACTCCTGGGCTCAAGTGATCCTCCCACCTCAACCTCTCAAAATGCTGGGATTATAGGCGCAAGTCACCACACCCAGCCAAAAGATTATTATTACAATAAAACATCATCTAATAAACTTCTCCATATACCGAGACCAGCTTAGCCATAGAGACCCCTACCTAGCCGGCACTGAAGGCATTAAGAAGCAAACACCCAGACAGAACAGCAAAGTGGGATTATCCGGGGGCCAACAGCCTTTCGAGCTGACAGCCTCAGGGGTCTGACAGCATTCCAGGCTGAGGGCCTCAAACAGACGCTGATCCGTGTATTTATTCTCTCTGAACAGGTGATGATTATTAACAAACAGGTGTTCTGTGTTTTCTCATACAACCAAGATCAACTAAGTAGGCAGCTGGTGCCTGCTTAACATTGATCAAGGACAAACCAGAAAGTATTCTCCACAAGGGAGTCATGGGGGCAGGGTCATGAATTGTTTTAACCGGTGTATGATATACATATACTGTTTTGCTGCTTTAGAATGCCCCAAGCAGTTTTCCACTGGGGGCTGGGGTGGCGGGTGGGGGATGGCCAGGTTTTCCTTGCCACTGTTATTAGCAAACAATATAGTCCATCATACACTCAGCATTTCTCAGCATCTACATATTACATTTTATGTCCAAAAAGTTAAGGAAGAATGTTTACTCAAAATTATTACTTATAAATTTATTTATGTTTATACTAATAATGTTTTTCATTTTGAATTTGCATGTTGCAAATTAGAAATAATTCTCACAACTGGGTGCAGTGGCTCCCTCCTGTAATCCTAGCACTTTAGGAGGCTGAGACGGGTGGATTGCCTGAGCAACTCAGGGTAGGCAACACAGTAAAACCCTGTCTCTACTAAAATACAAAAAATTAGCCGGGTGTGGTGGCATGCACCTGTAATCCCAGCAACTTGTGAGGCTGAAACAGGAGAATTGCTTGAACCCAGGAGGCAGAGGTTGCAGTGAGCTGAGATTGCACCATCACACTCTAGCCTGAGCGACAGAGCAAGACTCCATCTCAAAAAAAAAAAAAGGAAAAGATATAATTCTCACATACTGGAAAGGTAAAGGTAGAATTTACTTAAAACAACTCTTAATTCTGCTGAGAGAGAAAAAAATTGTATTTATTATAAAATAAAAATAAAGGAAAAAAGAACTTATTTAAAGCAACTCTAATACATTGGGATATAATTTATTTTGCACCATAAAACTAATTACAGAAAATAAATTAAGTTCTTAATAGAATGAAAATTAATTTTTGTTTTTACTAAAGTTTTATATTCAATGATATAAATAAAATATTTATATTCTAACACTAATTTCAGTATTTTTACATAATAACACAGAAATGATTAACATTTGATAAAGTTTAGAAGAACAAATCTTTATATTTTGAAATAAAAGCACTTTTTAGGAAACTCATGAGAATCAGAAAGTTCTGAGTGTGAAACAGAAACTAAAAAGTAAAAGGCTTTCATAAATAAAGGACTGTCAAATTGGTCTGGTGTCTTTTTTTATGTGAATCGATTAGATTTATCTTTTTTTTTTTTAATTAGGCAGACTTCTAAGCCAAAGTAGGCTCAGAGACGCCTAGATTTATCTTTAAAAATAGTAAAAGGGCTGATTAGTTTGTTTTTGAGGTACAAATTAATATCATTTTAACTTCTGATATATTTCTATAGCAAACTGACTTTTACTATTTGTATATCTGTATTAAATACTATCACAAAATGCTTTGCTTTCAGCATTTCTTTTTTATACCAAGCTATATTTCATAATCCAAATATTTCTTAATGATATCAGTACTCACTTTTATCATTCATGACCACAATAACATTTTGTCATTTCAGAGCCTCAACTTAGGCGAAGAAGCAGGGGGGAAATCAAACTTACTTTCACATTCCAAGTCACCACATTTTTTAAAGTCTGCCAGCAGTTTTGTACTTTCCAAACACTTTGTCAGAGAAATAGCCACAAGAAGGATTCTGTGAACACCAATTTTCGCCATGCTAAAACGAGCAACCAGGAATTCCAAGTGAGGTTTAAGCCAGTTGTTCAGGTTGTAGAGATGTCAGCCAAAACCGGAGATATTCTACTCTCTTCACTAACTATAAGAGAAAAAGAATTGAAGTTTTAAAAAACTCCTGATAACTACATTTTTCTATCGATTTGTTGGTTTAACCTGAGAGACAAACACTGTTTGTTCTCAATCTGCAGTGTCAGGTATTCCTGTAATACCTAAGGGTTTAATAATTAACAAGGATTTTTAGTTGGACTAATATCTTACAAAGGAAGTCCATATAAAACGGTCTCACTTAAAGCTATCTTGAGTTCAATAGGATGGTTTTTAAGTAGGCCTTCGCAAATACTAGTTACATGCAAATACTAGTTTCAGTGGAGAATGTATATAGTTATGTTTAAAAAGAGTAACAATTTATGTTAAAAGCATGGTTTTGAAATATGGTGAAAAGTATTTTTTAAAATATTCTACTTTTATATTTAAAAACTCTTTATTGTTACTATGAAGTTAAAACATATAGTTAAAAACAATAGTTAAAATGTAGTAAGTACTTACTATGTTCCACGTACTGTCTTAAGTAAGTACTTAAATATATGATCTGATTTAACCTTCACACCAACTCTCTGTGGTAGGTAATATTATCATCCCCACTTTTGTATATAAGGAAACTGAGGCAAAGAGAGATGGGTTAAATCACTTACTCAATGGCCCAGTGGAAAAGAAATGTCAACCTAGGCACTATGATGCCCCATACTTGTAACCACTTGCTTTACCACCAAGAATCAAGGCATCTGCCATGTAAAGATGTCACTCTGTCTGCAACAATACTACTCCAGAAACAGCAGGTAGAGTATTACTCCATGTCTTAAAAACTATATGCATATTTCTGTATGCATACATGTTTTAAAAACTATGCATTAAGTGGAGAGAGAATGAAAGAGAAATAGCTGCGTAAGTGCTCCCCCACATGGTGGGAGTATATAGTGTGATTTCCGGTGGTATTTATTTTCTTCTTTGTAGTTTCCCATATTGTTTAACTCTTTCTATATTGTTTGGCTCTCTCTCTCTCTCTCTCTCTCTCTTTCTCTCTCTCTCTTCTCTTCTCTCTCTCTGTTTCTTTTTGAGATGGAGTTTCATTCTTGTTGCCCAGGCCGGAGTGCAATGGCACGATCTTGGCTCGCTGCAACCTCCACCTCCCGGGTTCAAGCGATTCTCCTGACTCAGCCTTCAGAGTAGCTGGGATTACAGGCATCTGCCACCATGCCTGGCTAATTTTTTTTTTTTTTTTTTTTTTTTTTTTTGCATTTTTAGTAGAGATGGGGTTTTGCCATGTTGGCCAGGCGAAACCTGGGAGGCAGAGGTTGCAGTGAGCCAAGATCGCGCCATTGCCCTCCAGCTTGGGTAACAGGGCGAGACTTCGTCTTAAAAAAAAAAAAGCATATATCTTTTTTGGTTTTGTTTTGTTTTTGAGACAGAGTCTCATTCTAGTGCAGGCCAGCCTCGGGCTTAAGCAATCCTCCCACTTCCTGGTCCTGAGTAGCTGGACTACAGGCATGTGGCACACAGCTATCTAATTTTTTATTTTTAGTAAAGACAGAGGTCTCACTGAGTTGGCCAGGCTGATCTTGAACTCCTGGGCTTAAGTGATCCTCCTGCCTCAGCCTCCCAAAGTGCTGGGATTACAAGCATGAATCACCACACCTGACCCATATATTATTTTATAATAAAGCAGCCCACCCGGTGGCTCACACCTGTAATCTCAGCACTTCAGAATGCCAAGGCAGGAGGATCACCTGAGGTCAGGAATTCAAGACCAGCCTGGCCAACATGATAAAACCCCGTCTCTACTGAAAATATAAAAATCAGTCAGGTGTTTTGGCAGGCACTTGTAATCCCAGCTACTTGGGAGGCTGAGGTAGGAAAATCTCTTGAACCCAGGAGGCAGAGGTTGCAGTGAGCTGAGATTGTGCCACTGCACTCCAGCCTGGGCAACAGGGAGAGACTCCATCTCAAAAATAATAATAATGAAAAAATAAATAATAAATAAAATTAAAAAGCTATGAAAATCCAGTCATTTGAAGATTACTGTCACTCAAAAAGGATCAAAATCCCACATTGGAAATGTTTGTGTAAAACTCAGTTGATTTTCAGAAACCATGGTTGTCCAATTTCATTCTTGGGAAAATATGTGTCTAAGCCCTCCTCTGCTGTACTTTTTCACTGTATTTGGGCATACCAGCGGGCACACAGTCGGTCTTCTGATTATCAAAACCCAGCACTTTTATGATGCGACACTCCCCTCTAGTGCCTGACACAAATAGGACAAATACCCAGCCCCTGAGCAAGCTAAAGTGAAGGAAGGACTTTTGCTTTCAAGGTCCTAAGTAAAGGAATTTTGTTTGTTGGTTTGTTTTCCAAAAACAATGATCAATAGGAAGCCTGCTCTGTCAGAGCCAAGATTTTTATATCCTTCAAAAGAATCTTATCAAGCATGCGTTTCAGATCATTTAGCTTGCAACAGAGCACTTTATAGTTATATCCATACACACACAAAAAGGTGTAGCTTAGGCCGGATGCCTCACACCTGGAATCCCAACACTTTGGGAGGCTGAGGTAGGAGGATTGCTTGACCTCAGGAGTTTGAGGCCACAGTGAGCCATTGTCACACCACTGCATGCCATCCTGAGTGACAGAGTGAGACCCTGTTTCTATTTAAAAAAAAAAAAAAAAGAATGAGTACCTTTGCAAATCTACAAGCTGTGTTGTTAAAGACATTTAAAGAAGGATCAGCTCTTCAGCATCAAACTTTGGCTAAGGGTTATTTGCATATCTTATATTACCAAATTCAGTATTAAATCAAGAACATTTAGTAATTAATGTAGTTTAACTCTCCTTGTTTTTGTATTTAATATTAAAGACAATATAAAGAATTTATGGATAAATTCAGAAGTAATTGATTTAATCATGTTCTAAGTCAAGAACAGCAAGAGCCCAGCAAAGTCTAAATTTGGTATTGATTGGCCTGAGGGAGATTTGAGTCAAGAAAAATTCTTGCCTAAGATGCCAATCTGGAGAGATTTGTTCCTACTAGAAATGCTCCCACACTCTTGCTACTTAATGCACTCAGATGATCTCATTTTATGTTCAGATCGTTACTGAAATTATAATTTAACAAGATATCTGAAAATGTGGTAGCACAAAGCTGGATGAGAAGATGACACATGAAGGGGACAAGAGCATTTGGTTAAAAGAAACCAAAGTGTGATTTTCACTATAAAAAACGGTCGTATTAACTTAGCCAGATATTATCGCATTGGTGATGCATTTTGCCAAATATATTAAAATTCATCAAATGTGATGCTAAATGTTAATACTGAGGAAGGTGTCATGGTAACACAACTCAGCCAAGAATACTAATTTGGAAGGCCCATACTATTCATCACAAACCATATGGGAAGTAAGAGTACTTACTGCATAATGCTAAAGAATAAATCATCAGCCAGCCAGGGCAGCTCATGCATGTAACCAGCCCTTTGAGAGGCCAAGACAGAAGAATCGCTTGAGCTTAAATCATTTGAGCTTAGGAATTTGAGACCAGCCTGGGCAGCCTAAGCGACATAGGGAGACTACAGCTCTACAAAAGAAAAGCAAGATTAAATTGGCTAGACATAGTGGTACATGCTACAGTCCCAGCTACCTGGGAGGCTAAGGCACGAGGATCTCTAGATTCCAGATCTCTTGAACTCCTCACAGCAGTTCAAAACTGCAGTGAGGGCCCAGCATAGTGGCTCACACCTGTAATCCCATCACTTTGGGAGGCTAAGGTGGCTGGATCACGAGGTCAGGAGTCCAAGACCAGTCTGGCCAATATAGTGAAACCCAACTCTACTAAAAAAAAAACAAAAATTAGCCAGGTGTGGTGGCGTGCACCTGTAGTCCCAGCTACTTGTGAGGCTGAGGCAGGAGAATTGTGGAAACCTGGGAAAAAGAGGTTGCAGTGAGCCAAGATTGTGCCACTGTACTCCAGCCTGAGCGGCAGAGATAGACTCTGCCTCAAAAAAAATTAAAAATAAAACTAAAACTGCAGTGAGTTATGGCTGTGTCACTTCACTCCAGCCTGGGTGACAGAGCAAGAAAGTGTCTCTAAAAAGAAAAAAATAAGGAATCATCAAAGCCACACACATTCAGTACCTAGAGATAGAATCACAGAGCAATCCTTTCCATGAGAATATAAAGACAGAATCATGAATGCTGCACTTCTACTGCTTGGTGATGTTATCTCTGAAACTATATAGTACGGTCTTCTCTCTTAGTATCTCAGATTTCCTAAAGTGGGAACATATTTCCTTCAACCATCTGCCTGTTATTCTGGCAAATTTATAAGACAGGGAAATTTAATTAGAAGGTGCTTGGGATAAGGAGAACTGATTAATCTAGAGGGATTTTACTATGGATGAGAACAGAGCCTTTGGAAACAGTTCCCATGTATGACAGTGTGCAGTGAGAGATAAGACCTCGGAAAGATTAAGATTTAGACTTGTGGGGAAGACGTGGAGATGGCCCTCCACATCCCCTCTCCAAGATAAGACTTTCTGCCCACCTACAGGGAGTACAGTTAGTAAACAGCCTCCACTGACAGCTATGTCAGGGTCTGCCTTAGCTGCAGAGACCTATTCCAGCCCCGCCAGAGACAAATACTCAGCTCCCACGCAAGCTAAAGTGAAGGAAAGACTTTTGCTTTCAAGGTCCTAAGTAAAGGAAGTTTGTTGTTGGTTTGTTTTCCAAAAACAATGATCAGTAGGAAGCCTGCTTTCTCAGAGCTAAGATTTTTGTATCCTTCAAAAAATATGATAGAGCCTGCATTCCAGGATTATTTGGCATATGATCTTACCCAAGATCACCCCCTCCTGGGTGATCTAGTGAATCTAGTGAATAAAAAGAGAGTACAAAAGCAGAGTCATGTCAACCCCGTGTGGGACAACCTGATGGGGATTTCTCACCCAGAGCTTCCTGTTGGGTTGACTGAGTCTTTGTAGGGCCTGTGTTGCAGTTTGACTTCCCCCTCTGCCCAGTCCTGCTATCTGCCACTTCCTCTATCTCAGCATCTGCTTCTAGAGGACCTAACCTCAGAAGCTGGTGATCCACAGGCACAAAAAGAGGAGATGACAGAACATACATGTTTTGACTTGGCTGGTCTCGACCTCCTGACTTTAGCTTATCTACCCACTTAGGCCTCCCAAAGTGCAGGGATTACAGGCGTGAGCCACTGCGCCCAGCCAATAGCTTTTATTACATTTGTTGTTTTGTGTCACTGAAGACCACATTGTAATTCTACCACTTTTTCCAATTCTATCTGTATCAGTAAGAATTTTACCAGGAAATAGATGGACATTCAGTTTTAAAGGGATAGCACTCCTCAATGATTGAGGAGAATTTAATGAAAGGACTATTTACAAAGGTGAGGACAGAGTTAAGGGAAACCAACAAAGGATGTAACATCCCCAGGCATGAAGGAATGGTGACCACTGACTGGAGAGAACTTAGGAGAGGATGGCCCAACAGGAACTTGAAGTCTTCAGTAAAGGAACTCAGTCAAGATAACCTTGCCCTGCTCCCACCTTCTGATCTCCTGATGAAGCCTCCCATTTACCAAACCCAGCCAAGTGTCAGCAAATAAGGGAACCCATCGAAGCAGTCCTGAAAGTCTGTGTTCCAGGGACACAGAGCAGAATGGCAGAATGAAGAGTGGATTAGGAGGAGCAAAAAGAGAACACCCCCACACGCTGTCATTATCACTTTACAAGTTGTTTCACAATAATAGTATGCAGCATTCTTTACATCCAAGACATGTGTATGATTATTTGCTGATCAGGGAACCAAACTGATTAGTCTCATCAATAAGCAGGAAAGAAAATTAATGTTTGTTGAGCACCAACTTTGAACAAGTGAGCTTAATATTTCACATACAAATCTCACCTTCCAGGATAGGCATTATTTGTTGAACGCCCATGATGTATCAGGCATTCTTCTAGGGACTGGAGAAATGAACAGGACAAAGTTCCAGCTCTCATGGACCTTGCGTGCTTATGAAGGGAGACAGACAAGAACAAGTAAACAAGATAACTTCAGGTAGTGATAAGTTACTATGGAGAAAAATGTCTATTTAGATAAGGTTGTCTGGGAAGGCATCACTGGAGTGACATTTGACTTAAGATGGGGGAGTGGTGAGACAGAATTACTGTGCAAAGGAAATAATTAATGAGGAGGTTATACTTCATTGTCTGAAGCTTCACTATCCCAAATTTAAAGAAAAAATAAAGAAGGCATGCAACTGTATGACAGTATGTCAGAAAAATGACTTTGGCCAGGCATGGTGGCTCACCCCTGTAATCCCAACACTTTGGGAGGCTGAGACAGGCAGATCACCTAAAGTCAGGAGTTTGAGACCTGCTTTGCCAGCCAGCATGGTGAAACTCCATCTCTACGCGCGCGCGCGCGCGCACACACACACACACACACACACACACAAAATTAGCTGGGCATGAAGCATGCAACATGTACTTGAGAGGCTAAGGCAGGAGAATCATTTGAATTTGGAGGCAGAGGTTGCAGTGAACTGACATCACTCTACTGCACTCCAGTGTGGATGACAGAGCGAGATTCTGTCTCTGAAAAAAAGAAAGCATGGCCTTAAGGTAAAAATGAACTTGACCTATATATTCAAGAAGCATCAAGGCAAGTGAAGAGTAATAGGAGATGAAACAAGAGGCACAGACAGAAGAAACCCAATCATTCAGGGACTTTTTGCTGCGGAATTGTGGAGTGTCAATTGTATTGTAAGTACAATAGGAAGTCATAGGAAGTTTTAAGGAAGAGTGTAATATGATTTGTGTTTTATCATACAATTATTTTTTCTTTGCTAACTCTTACTTAGTCTTTAGGTGTCTTAGATTCTTAGGTTAAATTACTTCATAAATATATTACTCAATAACTTTTTAATGAATGAATATATGCATGAATGAATAAATGAAGTGATTCCTTTTCAAGAAGTCATTCCTCATGACTAAATGAAATTCTGCACTCAGTTGTATAGCTCAACTGCTCTCTCTCACATTTCAAAAAAATTCAATTATTCCTTTTAATTAATTTTTTTCAATCAGAACTAGCTTTTCCCATATCCATCTTTATCACTGGATTGATATTAGTAGTAGCAATAAAAGTCCAAATATCCAGCATGCCAAGCTGTGAAAAGCCTTTGGATTCCCAAATACTTCAGGGATGTTGGACAAAGTCCTGTATATGAATAGATTAATGAGCAACAGCCTAGGAATATTTAATATTCCTAGTAATTTGAATCATCAAGAGCCTAGATGTCTGTAAAGAACTCAGATGGCCTGACCAGTGGCTCACCCCTTTAATCCCAGCACTTTGGGAGGCCAGAGAGCAGATCACTTGAGCACAGGAGTTCAAGACCAGCTTGGCCAACATGGCAAAACCCCATCTCTACTAAAAATACAACAATTAGTCAGGCATGGTAGTGCCTGCTTGTAATCCCAGCTATTTTGGAAACTGAGGCAAGAGAATTGCTTGAACTTAGGAGGCAGAGGTTGCAGTGAGCCAAGATCACGCCATTGCACTCCAGCCTGGATAACAAGAGTGAAACCAAAAAAGAAAAAAAAGAACTCAGATGCGCCAATTTAAGATACTCTTATACCATTCTTTCCAAAATCATCCTCCTTCATTCCCTGTAGCCATCCCTTTCCCATTTATGTACCCTTTCCTCTCTCTTGCCTTTTTGGTGCCCATAGTACTAGACACCTCCTGCCCCCAACTTTCTTTACGAAAAAAATTAGGCCATGCAAAGTGGCTCACGCCTGTAACCCCAGCACTTTGGGAGGCCGAGGTAGGCAGATCACCTGAGGTCGGGAGTAAGAGACCAGCCTGATCAACGTGGAGAAACCCTGTCTCTACTAAAAATACACAATTAGTCAGCCATGGTGGCACATTGCCTGTAATCCCAGCTACTATGGAGGCTGAGGCAAGAAAATCGCTTGAACCTGGGAGACGGAGGTTGCCCTGAGCCGAGATTGCACCATGGCACTCCAGCTTGGGAAACAAGAGCAAAACTCTGTCTGAAAATAAATAAATAAACAAGAAAAAAATGAATTTACTCACAAAAAGTCAGTAATTTAATATTTATGCCTCCCCCAAATAATTAGATTTTAAAAAGCGTGTATAGCATAAAATTTCTACATGGAAATGAATAGATAAGTTATTTATGATTGTTACTTATTTTATCTTTTTTTTTTAAAGATGTATAAAATAAAAATATCTCGAAAGCCAGGTGCAGTGGCTAATGCCTGTAATCCCAGCACTTTGGGAGGCAGGATGAATGCTTGAGGCCGGAGTTCAAAACCAGCCTAAGCAACAGAGCAATACCCTGTCTCTACAAAAAATAAAAAATAAAAATAAATAAAAGTTAGCCAGGCATGGTGACACCTACCTGTGGTCCCAGCTACTCAGGGGTCTGAGGTGGAAGGATCGCTTGAGTCTGGGAGGCAGAGGTAGCAGTGAGCCCTGATTGCACCGCTGCACTCCAGCCACGGTGACAGAGTGAGACTCTGTCTCAAAAAAAACCCTAAAAAACCTTTGATCTGATACTATTATTTTCCTTCTTTTTTTTTTCTCTCTCTCCCTCCTTCTTCAGATTTCCCTGGGACATAGAAATAAACATCCCCCCTGCCAATGAAGTCATGCTAAATCTTGGCAAACTACTTAGCCTCTTTTAGTTTCAAAGTACATTCCATCTTGGGGTCCTCCTGCCATTCTGGTTGATTTTTTTTATATTTGCATACAGTAAAATTAACTCTTTGTGGTAAAAGTATACAGTTCTATGGGTTTTGAGTATAGTCATGCAACCACTACCACTATACCATACAGAACAGTTCAAAGTCTTTTTGGAGACAGAGTCTCACTCTGTAGCCCAGGCTGGAGTACAGTGGCACAATCTCAGCTCACTGCAACCTCTGCCTCCTGGGTTCAAGCAATGCTCTTGCCTCAGCCTCCCGAGTAGCTGAGACTACAGGCAGATACCAATGCGCCCAGCTAAATTTTTGTATTTTAGTAGAGATGGGGTTTTACCATGTTGGCCAGGCTGGTCTCGAACTCCTGACCTCAGGCAATTGGCCCACCTTAGCCTCCCAAAGTGCTGGGATTACAGGTATGAGCCACCTTGCCCGGCCTCAAAGTCATTTCACTTAATTTTTTTTCTTTTTCTTTTCTTTTCTTTTCTTTCTTTTTTTTTTTTAATTGAGACAGAGCACTCTGTTACCCAGGCTAGAATGCAATGGTGTGATCTGCAGCCTCCACTTCCCGGGTTCAAGCAACCCTCCCGCCTCAGCCTCCCAAATAGCTGGGATTACAAGAGTGCGCCACCACACCTGGCTAATTTTTGTATTTTTAGTAGAGATGGGGTTTCACCATGTTGGCCAGGCTGGTCTCGAGTTCCTAACCTCAAGTGATCCACCTACCTCGGCCTCCCAAAGTGCTGGTATTGCAGATGTGAGCCACCATGGCTGGCCCAAAGCCATTTTAAAGTTAAAGCATTTAAATTGAAAACTTATCTCAATTATGTGGAGAATTCTTACTTTGCTGATTCTCTTCCTGAGGCTTATTAATCCTTTAGCAGAATAGAAACTTAATATATAAGATCATTGAAAGCAAAATGAATATATCTTGTTTTCTTCATCTCTGCAAGATAACGCTCCAATAAAGGTTAACTTTGAGCATTTTCACCAGTTCAAAAGTGAGAAAGCTTAAATAGATGTATCTTAGTGGCTTTTTGTCATTAGTAAAGAGTCAGATCAATCACATGAATTAGACATTGAGGGAACAAAAAAATGCAAACTAAAAAAAAAATTATTAGAAGCATCAAATGTAATAAAATACATTTAAAAACAAAGTAACTGCTTTTTAAAATGTTGTTTCTCGTGAAAATAATTTCCATGACTCATTCTGGTCCTAATATATTGCCAGTAACTTTGCCTGCTTTTCATAACTGTCCTCCACCTAGGCTTGTTTTAATGAAGTGATGGCAGAGACAGGCAGTGGGTAGGGAAGAGAAGAGCAGCAGGAAGGCGAGGAAGGGAGGAACAACAGAAGCCTCAGTCAGCCTCTGGTGAGGGCTGAATGAGGTGGGAGGGTATGGCAGGGCTCTGGACTGTGAATACTGGCCTCGCCTCCCCAGGTGGCTTCATGGAGCAGATGAGAAGGGAGATGGAGTGGATTCAGCAGGTGGTGCCCTTATGCAAGCTCTCACAGTTATTAATATCTTCCACTAGGCCAGTGCGGTGGCTCACGCCTGTAATCCCAGCACTTTGGGAGGCCGAGGTGGGCGGAACACAAGGTCAAGAGATCGAAACCATCCTGGCCAACATGGTGAAACCTCTTCTCTACTAAAAAATACAAAAATCAGCTGAGCATGGTGGTGCACACCTGTAGTCCCAGCTACTCGGGAGGCTGAGGCAGTAGAATTGCTTGGACCCGGGAGATGGAGGTTGCAGTGAGCTGAAATCGCGCCACTGCACTCTAGCCTGGCACCTGACAACAAAACAAGACTGTCTCAAAAAAAAAAAAATCTTCCACTAAGCCTATGTCTAGAGGATAACACTCAATGACCCACTAGACACGGCCTACCTAGTTTTAAAAACAACAAAATGTACACTCTGACTAACCTCAAAAATAAGCATATGACATCATTTTTAAATGAGGTAATAAACTTTATCATCTCCTTTCTTATGTTGCAATAACACACAATACTTCTCAGTTTAAATTCTTTTTTTGTCTCAGAGTATATGATATCATTTTAATTCATCAAACTCTTACTGATTAACAAGATACTACTGATGATAACAACAAATCATTTGAGGAGGTGCTTTCCAAGGCTTTGACCACCAACAAAAATGTACTCCACTAAACCCACTATGATTATACTACTAAATACATTCATCCTTTTAGACTCACATGTAACGATAATTTATCTCACAATAGTTGCATAAAAGGCAATCACATAACAAATGCCTCAGGCATTCTTATTACTATGACTTAAGAATTTATTTTACATTTCCTCAAGGCTCAAAATATTTTCAAACACTATTTGGCTCATACATTTATGTGTATGAGCCTACACTTTTCATTACAACAAGCTATCAAAAAACAACCTTCTTAAGTATATGTTTCCTCCACCAAGTAATATTTTACTTTATATTAAATCATCAGGATCCAAGGCAATTTTTACTGACTTATAAAACTTCCATGGGGCAAGATTGCTAATTGAGATCTATGCCATGATATCATCCTGACCAGTCAATCTGAGAAGTTGACTGTACATCACAAATTATTATTTCTTCCTGGGTCCTGTGGGATTATATTTAGTTTCTTCATTTCCTACAATGTGGTGAGAGACTAGAAATTCCTCTTTACAAGCCATACTACGTCATGAGTTTCTGGAATTATCTGAACATTGTGATTGTTGTACTTTGTTTAAGAATGACAAATTCCCTTCCTACATATAAATTTAAAAGTGTGTTCATTTGCAGTCTTGATTCCCCTTCACCATGTAACACATAAAACATATTCACAGGTTCTCAAGATGTGTACATGGTGATCTTCAGTGGGCCATGATTCTACCTACTATGATGATCAATATAAAAATTATTAAAGGCTGGGCACAGTGGCTCATGCCTGTAATCCCAACACTTTGGGAGGCCGAGGTGGGTGGATCACGAGGTCAGGAGTTTGAAACCAGCCCTGCCGACATAGTGAAACCCCATCTGTACTAAAAATATAAAAATTACCCGGGCATGGTGGCACACGCCTGTAGTCCCAGCTGCTTGGGAGGCTGAGGCAGGAGAATAACTTGAACTTGGGAGGTGGAGGTTGTGGTGAACCAAGATCGTGCCACTGCACTTCAGCCCACACAACAGAGTGTGACTCCGTCTCAAAAAAAGAGATTAAAATATTTTACATGGTTTCATTTTCTCATGCTATGCCTTTGAAATCTAATGTATTTTATACTGGCAGCATTGCTAAAACTCAGAATAGCCACATTTCAGGTGTTCAATAGCTACAGGTAACCAATGGTTACATATTAGACAGCATAGTTCTAAATAATAACTAATATTTATGAGCATTTTGTGTAGAATAGTGCTATCCAATAGTACTTTTTTTTTTTTGGAGACAGAATCTCACTCTTTCACCAGGCTGGAGTGCAGTGGCACAATCTCAGCTGACTGCAACCTCCGCCTCCAGGGTTCAAGCGATTCCCCTGCCTCAGCCTCCCAAGTAGCTGGGATTACAGGTGCATGCCACCACACCCAGCTAATTTTTTGTATTTTTAGTAGAGATGGGGTTTCATCATGTTGGTCAGGATGGTCTCGAACTCCTGATTTCATGATCTGCCCACCTTGGTCTCCCAAAGTGCTGAGATTATAGGTGTGAGCCACCACACCTGGCCAGTTTATGAAATATTTCACATAGATTAGAGATTTTTTTTTTTTCAGTGAGGACGTGTGTTCATCATGTGTTGGGAATGGGTACGATGAATTCTCTTTTCAGGTAAGATTGGAAGCTGGCTCAGAGCTCATCCAGTCCAATCTCCCACAGGTATAGAAGTGCCCTGATAAAATCTCAGAGCTGGCTGTCCAGTTGAGATTTGCATACCTCCAGAAATGGGACAATTAATACCTGTCAGAGTACCCAATTCTGCTGTTGGACACCTCCAATGGTTGGCATTTTCCTTCTGGCAGCCTCTTTCTTGGGTTGGTGGTGGGCAGATACTGTCACTCCAGCCTAACACTCAGGACAAGAGAGGCAGCTGGGGTGGGAACAGAGGCAGAAAAAACAATAAGTTGAATCCAAGAATGAACAGAGATATGGCAGGATGGGCAGGGACATTCCTGGGGTGCCGGTAGTCTCAGAAGGCACTGGGGAGGAGGCTGCTGATGGCAAGATTCCAAGCAGGAGGTGACTCAGAAGGCCGGGTTGTCAATATCCCTCTGATCCCTGGTATATTATTCAGGCCTGAAGCTGTAGAGAGGGAGGGGGTAGCTCTGTGGGAGTTGGGCCGAGGGTGGGCTTCAGAATCACCTCACTGTAGGAGTTTGGGGGTGCAGAGAGGAATGCTCTGACCCTCTCTGGGGGGATGATGGAGGGTAGTTCCAGGGGTCCCTGGCAATGCATCAGTGCATCTGGCTCCAGCTCTCTGCAGTTGTCACAGAAGTGCTTAGCCAGATCATAGATGCACAAGAGGGGCAGGATGACCAAGAAGATGATGACGAGGATCCTCAAGGGGCTGGGGAAAAACTCGTTCTCCTGGCAGCAGCTATCACCACAATGTTTGAATCCTTTGGGGCAGGCAAAGGAGAGAACACATTTGGCTGCAACCTTTTGGGGGCCAGCAAGCAGGCTGAGCAGCAAGGTGGGCATGAGGTTGGGGACTCCAGAGATTTTTTTTTTTTTTGAGATGGCGTCTCACTCTGTCATGCAGGCTGGAGTGCAGTGGCATGATCACGGCTCACTGCAACCTCTGCCTCCCTGGTTCAAGCCATTCTCCTGCCTTCTAACTAGTGGCTGGGATTACAGGTGCACACTACCAGGCCTGGCTAATTTTCATATTTTTAGTAGAGACAGGGTTTCACCATGTTGGCCTGGCTAGTCTTGAACTCCTGACCTCAAGTGAGCTGCCCGCCTCGGTCTCCCAAAGTGCTGGAATTACAGGCGTGAGCCACCATGCCCAGCAAGAGATTTTGTTTTTTTAAGTCTCAGCCTGGGTGACATAGGGAGACCCCCTATCTACAAAAGATAAAAAATTAACTGGGCATGGTGTCATGTGTCTGTGGTCCCAGCTACTCAGGAGGCTGAGACAGGAGGGTCACCTGAGCCCTAGAGGTCAAGGCTGCAGTGAGCCAACATCATGGCACTGCACTCCAGCCTAGATGACAGAGCAAGACCCTGTCTCAAAAACAAACAAACAAACAAAAAAATCTGGTCAATTTCCTCCATTTTTATCAAGGAAGACATGTAGGAAACAGCACAACGAGAGACTAATTGACACACTGAGATTTATTTTGTCCACTTCCAGGGTGCCTACCCATGCTGGGTTTGCCTCACTCAGCTAAGAATAGCCATTCAAGAACAGTCAAGGTAAAATCAGCCACATTCTTTCACATTCCAAATTGCCAGTGCCTCTTCTAAAACTTAAGTTCTGCTTCTAAAATAGAGTATGCCAACATAGGGAAAAGAGTGGGAATAGGAATAGATTTGAAGTCTCAAAATAACTGTAGTATGATTTGGGGATTTTGGAAAATCACACTATTCACAAGCAAAATAAGCATGGTCTTAATATTTCCTGCTGTATAATCTTAAATATCAAAAAGCAGAAAAATTATATATCTACAGTGATGGCCGGAAACAGTCGATAATTTTATAGTATCAGACCACAGTGGTCTTAGTGCTCCCCTCACATGGAAGTGAGGAGAGTAGAGTGCAGTGCAGGGTGAAGATTACACTTCTGTCACAATGCTAATGCTGATTTGCTGCAGTGGAAGCACTGGAAGACTCCACAGTTGTTCACACAGTGAGGTTTCTGAAAAGGGAGTTTGCCACCTTATGAACCAGAATATCTTCACTTTTGAATTCAAGAGAAACCATTGTTTCCTACAAATCTGATATACTACCAATAGTAATCATGCTGCAGTATACATTTTGTTTACCGAATGGCCAACACTGAGGGATGGTGTTGTGATCTATGGAAATCCACCAATAGTTACAGAATATAAAACTTCCTTAATGGCAAATATGAATACTTAAGGAGGTTAAACAAAGCAAGAGCTTATACAGCATTATCCCCGCAATGTGTATTTATCAAGGTAATTCATCAGCTAAGGTTGCAAATAACCCATAAATCTCAATGGCTTAACACAATAAAAGTTTATCTCGCTCATTGCGCAGTAGTGCTAGCGGCTTCCCGGTTCGGTCCTCGGACCTGGCAGCTGCCTGTGGTGCTAAGCTGCTAGGAAGCCCCTCTCGGCGAGCTCGTTGGAGCTTGAACCCACTGTCACCCCTCCGATTCACGGGCAAACAACAACAACAAAAAAAAATGTTGAAGCAGATGGCCCAGGAAAGCTCTTCATTGGTGGGCTTAATACGGAAACAAATGAGAAAGCTCTTGAAGAAGTATTTGGCAAATATGGACGAATAGTAGAAGTACTCTTGATGAAAGACCGTGAAACCAACAAATCAAGAGGATTTTCTTTTGTCACCTTTGAAAGCCCAGCAGATGCTAAGAATGCAGCCAGAGACATGAATGGAAAGTCATTAGATGGAAAAGCCATCAAGGTGGAACAAGCCACCAAATCATCATTTGAAAGTGGTAGACGTGGGCCACCTCCATCTCCAAGAAGTAGAGGCCCTCCAAGAGGTGTTAGAGGTGGAAGAGGAGGAAGTGGAGGAACGAGGGGACCTCCCTCACAGAAAGGACACATGGATGACAGTGGATATTCCATGAATTTTAACATGAGTTCTTCCAGGGGACCACTCCCAGGAAAAAGAGGACCACCACCAAGAAGTGGGTGTCCTCCTCCTAAGAGATCTGCACTTTCAGGACCAGTTGGCAGCAGCAGTGGAATGGGAGGAAGAGCTCCTGTATCACGTGGAAGAGATAGTTATGGAGGTCCACCTCGAAAAGAAACGCTGCCTTCCCGTAGAGATGTTTGCCCCCAAGAGATGATGGGTATTCTACTAAAGACAGCAATTCCAGCAGAGATTACCCAAGTTCTCGTGATACTAGAGATTATGCACCACCACCACGCGATTATACTTACAGTGATTATGGTCATTCCAGTTCACGTGATGACTATCCATCAAGAGGCTATAGAGATGGAGACGGTCGTGACTATTCAGATCATCCAAGTGGAGGTTCCCACAGAGATTCATGTGAGAGTTATGGTAACTCACGCAGTGCTCCACCTACACGAGGGCCCCCACCATCTTACGGAGGAAGCAGTCGCTATGATGATGACGGCAGCTCACGTGACAGATATGGTGGAAGTCGGGACAGTTACTCAAGCAGCCGAAGTGATCGCTACTCAAGTGGTCGTGATCGAGTTGACAGACAAGAAAGAGGGCTTCCCCCTTCTATGGAAAGGGGGTACCCTGCTCCACATGATTCCTACAGCAGTTCAAGCCGCGGAGCACCAAGAGGTGGCGGCCGTGAAGGAAGCCGATCTGATAGAGGGGGAGGCAGAAGCAGATACAAGAAACGAACAAAACTTTGGACCAAAATCCCCAGTTCAAAGAAACAAACAAGAAGTGGAAACTATTCTGTCGTAACTACCCAAGGACTACTAAAAAGAAAAATTGTGTTATCTTTTTAAAATTCCCTAAGTTCCCTTCCATAATTTTTATGTTCTTCTGAGGAAAAAAGTAAAACATGTTTAATTTTATTTGACTTTATGACATTGCTTTTCAACAAGCAAATGTTAAATGTGTTAAGACTTGTACTAGTGTTGTAACCTTCCAAGTAAAAGTGTCCCTAAAGGCCACTTCCTATATGATTTTTCCCAGTAAGTGAAGCAAGCAATTCTAAGGTCTTCCACAAAACATCTAGCCATCTAAAATGGAGAGACAAATCATTCTGCCTATACAAACAAGCTAGCCGTTAGAGGGTGGTCAGGGTATGCTACTCATAAGATTTCAGGGTGTCTTCCAACTAAAACCTCCATGATCTCAGTATGAAAAACCTGAAATCAGATGCCTATGTAAGGAAATATGCACCCAGTAAACACAAAAAAGCAAATGGATAATGCTGGCCATTTTGCCTTTCTGACATTTCCTCGGGAATCTGCAAGAACCTCCCTTTTCCCCTCCCCCAGTAACAGCATTTAAGTGTGTGTTAAACAACTACAGAATACTAAATAAAAAGTTTGGCCAAAAAAAAAAAAAAAAAGTTTGCCTCTTGTTCACACTACAGTCTTATGTGAACTGTCCTTTAAGCAGCTAAACCAGTAGGGAAACCATCTAGAAAATGAGCTATCCAAGGTCACCATGGCAGGCGAAGAGAACTAAAGAACTCAACGAAAAACCAGGCTGGCTGGGGCACGGTGGCTTACCCCTGTAATCCCAGCACTTTGGGAGACCGAGGTGGGCAGATCACTTGACATCAAGAGTTCAAGACCAGCCTAGCCAAGGCAGCGAAACCCTGTCTCTACTAAAAATACAAAAGTTAGCTGGGCATGGTGGTGTGTGCCTGTAATTCCAGTTACTCGGGAGGCTGAGGCAGGAGAATCGCTTGAACCCAGGAGGTGGAGGTTGCAGTGAGCCAAGACTGCACCACTGCACTCCAGCCTGGGGGCAAGGCAAGACTCTGTCTCAAAAAAATAAAATAAAATAAAATAAAAATAAAAATTGGGAAGAGAGGAGGAAATTTTCTTCTTCCTGTCTGCCCAGGAATAATGACAACACAATTCTGCTTCTGACACAGAGGAAGAGCTTCTCAGATCCCAAAGTTCTCCAACAAGGATATGGACCTCTAGGTGATAAAACAAATTCAACCAGGCTCATGAAACTTTCTTTACCATTCTCAGTGGGGCATGTTTCACCATCCTGGCCCCTACTCTCACCTGATTATTGTTCCAATGTGAACTAATTTTCCATTCTTTTTTTCAATTGAGTGTATGGGTCAGGGGTTTAAAAACATTTAACATTCAAACCTATGGAAAAAGGAAAATAATGAGAGAAACAACCTGAAATCATAAAGATTTGTGATAGATACAATGATGTTCCCTTAAGCTGCTCAGTCAACAAAGGGATACCTAACAAAGAAGTTAATCTGTATTAGTCAGTGTCCTACATAGAAACAGAACCAATGGGATGTGTGTATGTATATAGACACACACATGTATATATATGTGTGTGTGTCTATATATATACATATATATACCTATGAAGAGACATATTTTTTAAAAATTTGTGTCAATTGTGCCTCTAGATATGAGAAAAGATTTATTATAAAGAATTGGCTCATGTAATTATGGAGGCTAAGAAGTCCCAACATCCTCAAGTCAGCAAGCTGGAGACTGGGGAGAGCCAGTGTGTGTTTATCTGGGCGGCTAGGAGATGTGGTAGATAGAGTTTATAAGGAGGAAAGTCTTCTGAGACACCTTTTGGCACATATTCTGGCAACTGCTCACCTTACTTCAGGGAGTCAGCCCTGAAAGATAAATCAGGTGGCTGAGCAAGGAACTTTTTTTTTCCTTTTTGTTATAAACATTTTCAAACACAAACAAAAATATAGAAATGTTATGTATAGAATGATATAATGAGCTTGATGTATCCATCATTCAGCTTCAACAATGACCAGTTTTTTGCCATTCTTGTTTCACCTATTTTCTCCATTCAGTCTTTTGGAGGGCTAGATTTTAAAGCAATTCCAAATGTCATGTAATTCCAGCCATGCACATTTAGACTGTAATTCTAACAGATGAGAACTTTTAAAAAAACCATAAATACAATAGCATTATCACATTTTAAAAAATTTAACAATCCCTTATTTAACAATTTAGCAATTCCTTTAAGAATTCAAAGTAAAATTTTTAAATTTAAATTCACAATTCCTTCTAATTCTTAGACTATGTATAATTTTCCCAGTTGTCTCAAAAATAGCCTTGTACAGTTGCTTTGTTTGAACAGGACTAAAATAAGATCCAGACATTGCATTTGGTTGATATTTAAATATTTCTTGTCTCTTTTTTTTTTTTTTTTGAGATGGAGTTTCGCTCTTGTTACCCAGGCTGGAGTGCAATGGCATGATCTCGGCTCACTGCAACCTCCGCCTCCTGGGTTCAGGCAATTCTCCTGCCTCAGCCTCCTGAGTAGCTGGGATTACAGGCACGCGCCACCATGCCCAGCTAATTTTTTGTATTTTTAGTAGAGACGGGGTTTCACCATGTTGACCAGGATGGTCTCAATCTCTTGACCTCGTGATCCACCCGCCTCAGCCTCCCAAAGTGCTGGGATTACAGGCGTGAGCCACCGCGCCCGGCTATTTCTTGTCTTGAATCTGTAATAGTTCTTTCTTCTCCCTCCACCCTTTTTTTTCTTTTCTTTTCTTTCTTTCCTTTTTTTTTGGTTGTTTCTAGCAGTTTTTAATAGCCAAAAACTAGAAAAAACTCAAATGAGCTTTGAGCAGTGGCAGTATCGTAGCCAATGAGGTTTATCTGAGGCGCGATTATTGCTAATTGAAAAAAAAAAAAAAGAAAAAACTCAAATGTCTGCCAATAGTTAAATGGGGTAGCAAACTGCAGTATAGCTATACAATGAAATAATACTATTGATATAATAGTATTATTATAATACTCAATAATACTATTGAGTATGTACTCAATACTACAATACTACTCAAATACTACAATACAAAGAAAAATGTGCTACAGCATGAATAAATCTCAAAATTCTCAAGTGAAGAAGTCAGTCAAAATAGAGTACATGTATTGCGTGATTCCATTTGTGTGAATTTCAAGGAAATCTAAACCAATGTAGAGTGACCAAAAGCAGATCAGTGATCACCTTCAAGTGAAGAAGCAGGGTGAAGGGGAGGGGAGAGAAAGTGGGGGAAATATGGGGAAGGGTGGAATAATGGGATTATAAGGAGTGTTAAAAACTTGGGGAGTGATGGGTGTGTTCAATATCTTGATTGTGGTACCCCCTTTTATTCAATTTTATTTGTTGAAGAAACTGAGACATTTGCCCTATAGAATTTGTCACATTCTGAGTTTGATTGCATCCTTGTGTTGTCATTTAACATGTTTTTCTTTCCTCCATCCTTATTTTTTTGTAAACTATTAAATCTAGAAGCTCAATCAGATTGAGATTCAACTTCAGGGACAATATATGATGTTGGGTACTTGCTACTTCATCACATTGGAAAGTCATAATATCTGGTTCTAAACTTTTAATGGTGTTAAGACTGATTAATAGATTTATGTGTTGTCAAAGTAATCTGTCCATTATAAAGTTCTCCATCAACCTATCACCTAATGGTTTTTTTTGTTGTTGTTGTTTTGTTTTTGAGACGGAGTTTCGCTCGTTACCCAGGCTGGAGTGCAATGGCGCAATCTCGGCTCACCGCAACCTCTGCCTCCTGGGTTCAGGCAATTCTCCTGCCTCAGCCTCCTGAGTAGCTGGGATTACAGGCACGCGCCACCATGCCCAGCTAATTTTTTGTATTAGTAGAGACGGGGTTTCACCATGTTGAAAATGGATGGTCTCGATCTCTTGACCTCGTGATCCACCCACCTCGGCCTCCCAAAGTGCTGGGATTACAGGCTTGAGCCACCGCGCCCGGCACCTAATGGTTTTAATAGCCAATGGATGATTGCTGCCTAAATTTATTAATCAGGAGCTCCAGAATTTTATCTTTCTAATATTTTATTTATTTATTTATTTATTTTGGAGGGGAGGGGTCTTGCTCTGTCACCCAGGCTGGAGTGAGTGGTGTGATCACAGATCACTGCAACCTCAACTTCCTGACCTCCAGCAATCCTCCCACCTTAGCCTCCTGAGTAGCTGGGACCACAGGTGTGTGCCACCATGCCCGGCTAATTTTGTATTTTTGGGTTTTCGCCATGTTACACAGGCTTATCTCAAACTTCTGATCTCAAGCAATCCACTTGCCTTGGCCTCCCAAAGTTTTGGGATTACAGGTATGAGCCACCGTGCCTGGCCATATCTTCTAATACTATCTTCCCTTCTAAATTTACCACTTGTATTTATTTCATCAATAAGAATATTTACTCATCTATAACTTGGTAACTCTGAAATATAGTTCACATGGGAAAGGAAGGGTACTTAATTCACTACTTTATCAATGTTCAGAATTAGCTGATATCCTAGAAACCTCTAAAGGTGACTTTTTGTTTGCAGAACACATGGATTTGTATATTTGTTATGTTTTAATACATTGCAAATATTGGTTTTTTTGTGTGGTTCAAATTGTCCCAGATTTGGCTAGTGTGCTTTAAGTTGATCCCTGTGTCCATACAATCCCAATAGTTGTACTATCATCCTTGCTTTTTGGCATTATAAAATATCTCAAGCTCACCTTGTATATTTCCTGCCCCCAAACTGATATCAGCCTTTTTTTTTTTTTTTGAGATGGAGCCTCGCTCTGTCTCCCAGGCTAGAGTGTAGTGGCATGATCTCGGCTTACTGCAACCTCCACCTCCCAGGTTCAAACTATTCTCCTATCTCAGCCTCCTGAGTACCTGGGATTACAGGCATATGTCACCACACCCATGTTTGTCAGGCTGGTCTCGAACTGCAGACCTTGTGCTCTGCCTGCCTTGGCCTCCCAAAGTGCTGGGATTACAGGTGTTGGCCACCACGCCCAGCCTTTTTTTTTTTTTAAGTTCTACTTCTGGCCGGGGGCGGTGGCTCACGCCTGTAATCCCAGCACTTTGGGAGGCCAAGGCGGGTCGAGACCATCCTGGTCAACATGGTGAAACCCCGTCTCCACTAAAAATACAAAAAATTAGCTGGGCGTGGTGGCGCATGCCTGTAATCCCAGCTACTCAGGAGGCTGAGGCAGGAGAATTGCCTGAACCCAGGAGGCGGAGGTTGCGGTGAGCCGAGATCGCGCCATTGCACTCCAGCCTGCGTAACAAGTGCAAAACTCTGTCTCAAAAAATAGAAAAAAAAAAAAAGTTCTACTTCTTTTTGTAGGAAAACAGCATTTAGAAACCATAATTGGCACTGGGAGTCATCATTTCTATGTCCTTTCAGTAGACAAACCTAGGAAATATGTGAATTTTAGAAAGAAAAATAAATCATAAATTCATATGAATATTTCTAGATCAAATGAAGCATTGTAGAATTTTTCTTAATTTCTTTGATTTTTATATTTGTACCTCTTTTCTTTTTTAATTATTATTTTTCTATAAGTTATTGTGGTACAGTGGTATTTGGTTACATAAGTAAGTTATTTAGTGGTGATTTGTGAAATTCTGATGCACCTGAGCAGTATACACTGCACCATATATGTTGTCTTTTATTCCTTGCCCTGCTCTTACTCTTCCCCCCAAGTCCCCAAAGTCCATTGTATCATTCTTATGACTTTGCGTCCTCATAGCTTAGCTCCTACATATCAGTGAGAACATAGAATGTTTGGTTTTCCATTCCTGAGTCACTTCAGTTAGAATAATAGTCTCCAATCTCATCCAGGTCATTGCAAATGCTGTTTGTTTATTTCTTTTTATGGTTGAGTGGTATTCCATCATATATATATATTGGAGATATATATATATATATATATATATTGGAGATATATATATATATATAGGAGATATATATATATAGTGGAGAGATACATATATATTGGATATATATGTATATATATATGTGTGTGTGTATACCACAGTTTCTTTATCCACTTGTTGATTGATGGGCATTTGTGTTGGTTCCATGATTTTGCAATTGTAAATTGTGCTGCTATAAACAAGCATGTGCAAGTATCTTTTTTGACTACTGACTTCTTTTCCTCTGGGCAGATACCCAGTAGTGGGATTGCTGGATCAAATGGTAGTTCTACTTTTAGTTCTTTAAGGAATCTCCACATTGTTTTCCATAGAGGCTATACTAGTTTACATTCCCACCAGCAGTGTAGAAGTGTTCCCTGATCCCTGCATCCACATCAACATCTATGGTTTTTTTTAATATAGTTTTAAAAATTATGGCCATTCTTATAGGAGTAAGGTGGTATCACATTGTGCGTTTGATTTGCAGCTCGCTAATCATTAGTGATGTTGAGCATTTTTTCATGTTTGTTGGCCATTTGTATATTATGTTAGCTGTGGGTTTGTCACAGATGGCTTTTATTACATCTTTTGAGAAATGTCTATTTCTGTCCTTAGCCGACTTTTGAATGTGATTGTTTTTTTCTTACTGATTTGTTTCAGTTTGTTATAGATACTGGTTATTAGTCCCTTGTCAGATGTAGAGATTGTGAAGATTTTCTCCCACTCTGTGAGTTATCTGTTTACTCTCCTGACTGTTCCTTTTGCTATGCAAAAGCTCTTTAGTTTAATTAGGTCTCAGCTATTTATCTTTGTTTTTATTGCATTTACTTTTGGTTTTTTGGTCATGAAATCCTTGCCTAAGCCAATGTCTAGTAGGGTTTTTCCAATGTTATCTTCTATAATTTTTATAGTTTCAGGTCTTAGGTTTAAGTCCTCAATCCATCTTGAGTTGATTTTTGTATAAGGTGAGAGATAAGGATCCATCTTCATTCTCCTACATGTGGCTAGCCAATCATCCCAGCACTATTTGTTGAAAAGGGTGTCCTTTCCCCATTTTATGTTTTTATTTGCTTTGTCAAAGATCAGTTGGCTATAAGTATTTGGGTTTATTTCTGGGTTCTCTATTCTGTTCCATTGGTCTATGTGTCTATGTTTATACTAGTACCACGCTGTTTTGGTGACCATGGCCTTATAGTATAGTTTGAAATGAGGTAGTGTGATGCCTCCAGATTTGTTATTTTTGCTTAGTCTTGCTTCAGCTATGCAGACTCTTTTTTGGTTCCATATGAATTTTAGAATTGTTTTTTCTAACTCTGTAAAGAATGATGGTGGTATTTTGATGGGGATTGCGTTGAATTTGTAGATTGCTTTTGGCAGTATGGTCATTTTTACAATATTGATTCTACCTATTTATGAGCATGAGATGTGTTTCCATTTGTTTGTATTGTCTATGATTTATTTCAAAAGTGTTTTGTAGTTTTCCTTGTAGAGGCCTTTTGACTCCTTTGTCAGGTATATGCCTAAGTATTTTTTTTTTTTTGCAGCTATTCTAAAGGGGTGAGTGATTTTCTATTTGGTTGCTGTTGGTGTAAACAAGAGCTACTGATTTGTGTACATTAATCTCATATCCAGAAACTTTGCTGAATTCTTTTGTCAATTCTGGGAGCTTTCTGGAGGAGTCCTTAGGGTTTTCAAGGTCAACGATCATATTGTTAGCAAACAGGGACAGTTTGACTTCTTCTTTACCAATTTGGATGCCCTTTATTTCTTTCTTTTTTTTTTTTTTTTTTTTTTTTTTGAGAAGGAGTCTTACTCTGTCACCCAGGCTGGAGTGCAATGGCTCAATCTCAGCTCACTGCAACCTCTGCCTCCTGAGTTCAAGCAATTCTCTGCCTCAGCCTCCCAAGAAGCTGGGATTACATGTGCCTGCCACCACGCCCAGCTAATTTTTGTATTTTTAGTAGAGATGGGGTTTCACTATATTGGCCAGGCTGGTCTTGAACTCCTGACCTCGTGATCCACCCTCCCTGGCCTCCCATAGTACTGGGATTACAGATGTGAGCCACTGGTCTACTTCTTTCTCTTATCTGATTGCTCTGGCTAGGACTACCAGTACTATATTGAAGAGGAATGGTAAGAGTGGGCATCCTTGTCTTGTTCCTATTCTCAAAGGGAATATATTCAACTTTTCCCCATTCAGTATTGTGTTGACTGTGGGTCTGTCATAGATGGCTTTTATTACATTAAGGTATGTCCCTTGTATGCTGATTTTGCTGAAGGTTTTAATCATAAAGGGATGCTGGATTTTGTCAAATGCTTTTTCTTCATGTATTGAGATGGATCATGTGATTTTTGTTTTTAATTCTGTTTCTGTGGTGTATCACATTTATTGATTTGCATATGTTAAACCATCCCTGCATCCCTGGTATGAAACCCACTTGATTATGGTGGATTATCTTTTTGATAAGTTGTTGGATTTGGTTAGCTAGTATTTTGTTAAGGATTTTAGCTTCTATGTTCATCAAGGTTACCAGGCTGTGTTCTTTTTTGGTTATGTCCTTTCCTGGTTTTGGTATTAGGGTGATGCTGGCTTCACAGAATGAATTAGAGAAGGTTCCTTCTTTCTCTATCTTGTGGAATAGTGTCAAAAGGATTGGTACCAATTCTTTGAATGTCTGGTAGAATTCTGCTGTGAATCCATCTGGTCCTGGACATTTTTTTGTTTGTATTTACTAAATTACCATTTCAATCTTGCTGCTTGTTATTGGTCTGTTCAGGATACCTGATTCTTCCTGATTTAAGCTAGGAGGGTTGTACTTTTCCAGGAATTTATCTATCTCTTCTAGGTTTTCTAGTTTATGTGTGTAATGGTGTTCATAGTAGCTCTGAATGCTCTTTTGTATTTCAGTGGTGTCTGCTGTAATATCTCCTGTTTTGTTTCTTAATGAGGTTATTTGGATTTTCTCTCCTCTTTTCTTGGTTAAGCTTGTTAATGGGCTATCAATTTTATTCATCTTTTCAAAAAAACAGCTTTTTGTTTCATTTGTCTTTTGTATTTTTTTGTTTGTTTGTTTCAATCTTATTTAGTTCTGCTCTGATCTTGGTTATTCCTTTCTTCTGCTGGGTTTGGGTTTGGTTTGTTCTTATTCTCTAGTTCCTTGAGGTATGACCTTAGAATGTCAGTTTGTGCTCTTTTCATCTTCTTGATGTAGGCATCTGGGTCTATGAACTTTCCTCTTAGCACCGCCTTTGCTGTATCCCAGAGGTTTTGATAGGTTAGGTTATTCTTGTTGTTCAGTTTGAATAATTTTTTAATTTCCATCTTGATTTCATTTTTAACTCAATGCTCATTCAGGAGCAGGTTATTTAATTTCCATGTATTTGCCTGGTTTTCAAGGTTCCTTTTAGAGATTATTTCCAGTTTTATTCCACTGTGGTCTGAGAGAGTGCTTGATATAATTTCAATTTTCTTAAATTTATTGAGGCTCATTTTATGGCCTATCATATGATCTATCTTGGAGAAAGTTCCGTGCACTGTTGAATATAATGTATATTCTGTGATGGTTGGATGAAATGTTCTGTATATATCTGTTAAGTCCATTTGTTCCAAGGTATAGTTTAAATCCATTGTTTCTTTGTTGACTTTCTGTCTTGATGACCTGTCTAGTGCTGTCAGTGGAATACTTAAGTCCCCCACTATTATTGTGTTGCTGTCTATCTCATTTCTTAGGTCTATTAGTAATTGTTTTATAAATTTTGGAGCTCCAGTGTTAGGTGCAAATATGTTTAGGATTGTGATATTTTCCTGTTGGACAGGAACTTTTACTATTATATAATGTCCACCTTTGTCTCTTTTAACTGATGTTTCTTTAAAGTTTGTTTTGTCTGATATAAGAATAGCTACCCTTGCTTGCTTTCGGTGTCCATTAGCATGAAATGCCTTTTTCCATCCCTTTACTTCAAGTTTATGTGAGTCCTTATGTGTTAGGAGAGTCTATTAAAGGCAGCAGATAGTTGGTTGGTGAGTTCTCATCCATTCTGCAGTTCTGTATCCTTTAAGTGGAACATTTAGGCCATTTACAGTCAATGCTAATATTAAGATGTGAGGTACTATTGCATTCATTGTGCTATTTGTTGCCTGTGTACCTTGGGTTTTTGTTTTTGCTTTTTAACTTGCACTTTTGTTTTATAGATCCTATGGGATTTATGCTTTAAAGAGGTTCTGTTTTGATGTGTTTCCAGGATTTGTTTTAAGATTTTTTGTTTTTGTTTTTGAGACAGAGTTTTGATCTGTAGCCTCTCTGGAGTGCAACAGCACAATCTTGGCTCACTGCAACCTCCACCTCCCAGTAGAGTGATTCTCCTGCCTCAGCCTCCCGAGTGGCTGGGATTACAGGCACCCACCACCACACCTGGCTAATTTTTGTGTTTTTAGTAGAGACGAGGTTTCACCATGTTTCCCAGGCTAGTCTTGAACTCCTGACCTCAGGTGATGCACCTGCCTTGGCCTCCCAAAGTACTGGGATTATAGGCATGAGCCATTGCACCCAGCCTGTTAGAGCTCTTTTTAGCAGTACTTGTAGTGGTGGCGTGGCAGGGGTGAATTCTCTCAGCATTTGTTTCTCTGAAATAGACTGCATCTTTCCATATGCTTAGTTTCACTAGATACAAAATTCCTGGCTAATAGTTGTTTTGTTTGAGGAGTCTGAAGATAGGGCCGCAGATCCTTTTAGCTTGTAGCGTTTCTGCTGAGAAATCTCCTGTTAATCTGATAGGTTTTCCTTTATAGGTTACCTGATGCCTCTGCCTCACAGCTCTTAAGATTCTTTCCTTCATCTTAACTTCAGATAACCTGATGACAACCTGACGACAATGTGCCTAGGTAATTATCTTTTTGTGATGAATTTCCCAGATGTTCTTTATGCTTCTTGCATTTCGATGTCTAGGTCTCTAACATGGCTGGGGAAGTCTTCCTCAATTATTCCCCCAAATGTGTTTTCCAAGCTTTTAGAATTCTGTTCTTCAGGAACATTTATTATTATTTTTTTCTTTTTTTGAGACAGAGTTTTGCTCGTCGCCCAGGCTGGAGTGCAATGGTGTGATCTCGACTCACTGCAATCTCCACCTCCTGGGTTCAAGTGATTCTCCTCCTCAGCATCCTGAGTCACTGGGATTACAGGCACCCATCACCATGCCCAGATGATTTTTGTATTTTGAGTAGAGATGGGGTTTCACCATATTGGCCAAGCTGGTCACAAAACACCAATTGTTCTTAGATTTGGTCATTTAACATAATCCCAGCCATCTTGGAGGCTTTGTTCATATTTTCTTCTTCTTTTTTGTATTTGTTGGATTGGGTTAATTCAAAGATCTTGTCTTCAAGCTCTGAATTTCTTTCTTCTAGTGTTCAATTCTATTGCTGAGACTTTCCAGAGCATTTTGCATTTCTATAAGTGTGTCCAATGTTTCATAAAGTTTTGATTGATTTTTCTTTATGCTATATATTTCCCTGAGTTTTTCTCCCTTCACTTCTTGCATTATTTTTTGAATTTCCTTGCATTGGGTTTCAACCTTTCTCTGGTGCTTCCCTGATTAGCTTACTAACTAACCTCCTGAATTCTTTTTTAGGTAAATCAGGGATCTCTTCTTGATTTGGATCCACTGTTGGTGAGCTAGTGTGATTTTTTGGGGGAAGGGAGGTGTTAAAGAGCCTTGTTTTGTCATATTACCAGAGTTGGTTTTCTGGTTCCTTCTCATTTGGGTAGGCTTTGTCAGAGAAAAGGTCTAGGGCTGAAGGCTGTTGTTCAGATTCTTTTGTCCCATGGGGTGTTCCCTTGATATAGTACTCTCCCCTTTTCCTATGGATGTGGCTTCCTGTGAGCCAAACTGCAGTGATTGTTGTCTCTCTTCTGGGTCTAGCCACCTAGCATGTCTACCCAGCTCTGAGCTGGTACTGGGAGTTGTCCACACAGAGTCCTGTGATGTGAACCATTTGTGGGTCTCTCAGCCATTGATATCAGCACCTGTTCCAGCAGAGGTGGCAGGGTGGTGCAATGGGCTCTGTGAGGGTTCTTAGATTTGGTGGTTTAATGCTCTATTTTTGTACTGGTTGGCCTCCGGCCGGGAGGTGGCACTTTCCAGAGAGCATCAGCTGTGGTAGTATGAAGAGGAACCCATAGGTCAGGGCCCTAGAACTTCCAAGAGTGTATGCCCTTTGTCTTCAGCTACTAGGGTGGATAGCGAAGGCCTATCAAGTGTGAGGCAGGGCTAGGTGTGTCTGAGCTCAGATTCTCCTTGGTCAGGTCTTGCTGTGGCTGCTGTGGGGGATGGGGTGAGGTTCTCAGGTCACTGGAGTTGTGTACATAGGAGTATTATGGCTGCCTCTGCTGAGTCATGCAGGTTGTCAGAGAAGTAGGGGAAAGCCAGCAGTAACAGGCCTCGCCCACCTCCCATGCAAACCAAAGGGCTGCTCTCACTCCCACCATGTACCCCTCTAACATCCCCAAGTCTGTTTCCAGGCAGTGGGTGAGCTGGGCTTGAGAACTTGCCCCAGCCTACCTGCCTCCCTGCTGCAAAAGAAAAGGACTTTAGTTCTTCCCCCGTCTGTGGAGTCTGCACACCAGATTCGCACCCTCCTGAGTTCTGGCCAGGAGGCTTCTCACCAGGTTCAAATTGTCACAAAGTTCAGCTGGAGACTTCCGTTTCCCTGTGGTGGTTTCCCTCACTCTTCTGCCTGCTCTTCTGATAGATCCCTGTGGTGCTAGGCAAGAGTGGCCTGCTTGGGGACCCAGCAAGTTCCCAGGGCCTTTCCTGCTGCTTCCTCTACACTTGTATTTTGCTGGGCTCTCTAAATTGACTCAGCTCCAGGTAAGATCAGAAACTTCTCCTGCAAACAGTCCTTCAGTTTCTCCAGAGGGGGTATGTGTTCAGGAGTGGAGAATCTCCCTTTCCCAATTCCGCAGTTGGGGCACTCACAATATTTGGGATGACTCCAAGGTCCTGCAGGAGCAGTCCACTTCCTTCAGAGGGTCTGTGGATCCTCTCAGGATTGCTGGTTTGTTCTTGCAATCAATCTGAAGCTAAAATTCACTATGCAAGCCTCTACACACTCTGTCCATCATAGTCAGAGCTGCAATCTAGTTCAGCCTCCCATCCACCATGATGATCTCCAGTTAATCTTTAAAAAGAGAGTCTATACATCTGAGGGACTCCATGTTGCAACCAAACAGTCTGTAGCTCTAGCACTCGCAGTGCCCCAGGGCCTTAGTGGCCCTGCAGAGCAGAACAGGGCAAGGGGCGGGGGTTACTGCAAGCAGAGCTGGGCCCCTGGACCCACATCCTGTGCCAGAGCTCTCTCCAAAGGCAGAACAGCAGTGCAGCAATGGAGTCATTTCCTACATTTCTTGAGTTTATATGTGTAACATTGTGATAGATGCATCAAGCAGTATCTTTCCTGTCTTCCATGTATTTCCTAACAAAACTTACAGCTGAGAACAAAAATGGCAATGAGTACTTTTTATATTCTATTTTCAGAAAACTGACATCTTTGAATTCAATAATCTCTTTGCAAGTCTTCTGTAAATCTAACTCATGGAGGTGGGAGGTAACACACAGAGCTTATAGTAGTGTCAACTGTCTCTTCCCCCTTCTCTTCAGATGTGCAGGGATGGGGAATGGGGATGTTTGGCATTCAGCTTGTCCCCTCCCTCTTGCTATTTAGCTGAGAGGTGTTCAAATTAACCCATCTACCAAGTCAGGATCTGTTCACGGGGTCATCTAAAGATTGGTAAACCAAAGAGTAGCACAATATCTAATGCCTCAGGTTTGCTGCAACTCAGTAGAGAAAGAAATGAACAAAAAAGAAAAGAGGAGTGGGACCAATGTATTCCTACAACATGGCATAGTAATATGTGACTGTCTTCATGACCAAATAGACATTGTGAAAAGAGGCTAGTTCCCTCAGTGGGCAAGGAAAACCAGGCCATCAAAAAGTTTTGTAAACGATTCAAGTGGCAGAGACTAAGGGTGTGTGTGTGTGTCAGAGAGGTTCATTTAACATTCTTTCTACCTTCATATGTTTAAAACTTTTAACAATAAAACTGTTTTTTGGCCAGGCATGGTGGTTCATGTCTGTAGTCCCAGCACTTTGGAAGGCCAACACAGGAGGATAACTTGAGCTCAGGGCTCAGGAGTTTGAGACTAGCCTGAGCAACATGGTGAGAACCCCTCTCAAAAAAAAAAAAAAAAAAAAAAAAATCTGGGTGTGGTAAGACACAGCTGTAGGTCCCAGCTACTTGGAAGGCTGAGGTGGGAGGATTGCTGGAGCCAGGATGTTGAGGCTGTAGTGAGCCATGATCCTGCCACTGCACCCTAGCCTGGGAGATTGAGAGATATCCTGTCTCATAAAATTTTTAAAAATCAATAAATGTGTTTTTTAAGGTTATGGAATTGGACTGAATTGTGAAGACTGCCTGATTTAAGTCAACAAAACTTTTCGCAACAGTTTCAGGGGGAAAATTACATATTTTAATATATATATTTATTTTGTAATTAATGGTGTACTACACTTTTTTTTTTTTTTTAAGACAGTGTTGTTCTGTCTCCCAGACTGGAGTGCAGTGGCACAATCATGACTCACTGCAACCACCGCCTACTGAGCTCAGGTGACCTTCCTGCCTCGGGAAGGACTACATGCGCACCATCATGCCTGGTTAATTTTTTTTTTTTTTTTTTTTGTAGAAATGGGATTCTGCCATTTTACCCAGGCTGATCTCAAACTTGTGGGGTCAAGTGATCTACCTGCCTCAGCCTCTGGAAGTGTTGGAATTATAGGTGTTAGCCACACCAGGTGAAAAATTACATATTAATGAATTAAGACTTTGCTATGATCTGAATATCTGTGTCCCACCCCTTACCAAATTCATATGTTGAAATCCTAGCCCCCAGGGTTGATGATATTAGAAAGTGAGGTTTTTGAGTGGATCTGTTACCTTACAAAAGAGGGCCAAGAGAGACTCTTCATCCCTTATATTATGTGAGGTCACAGCAACAACATACCATCTGTAAGAAAGTGGGCCCTTACCAGACATCTAATCCTTTTTTTCTTTTTTTTTTTGAGACGGAGTTTCGCTTTTGTTACCCAGGCTGGAGTGCAATGGTGCGATCTCGGCTCACCGCAACCTCCGCCTCCTGGGTTCAGGCAATTCTCCTGCCTCAGCCTCCCGAGTAGCTGGGATTACAGGCACGCGCCACCGTGCCCAGCTAATTTTTTGTATTTTTAGTAGAGACAGGGTTTCACCATGTTGACCAGGATGGTCTCAATCTCTTGACCTCGTGATCCACCCGCCTCGGCCTCCCAAAGTGCTGGGATTACAGGCGGTGAGCCACCGCGCCCGGCCAGACATCTAATCTTATCTTGTTCTTGGACTTCCCAGGCTCCAGAACTGTGAGAAGTTTCTGTTGTTTGTTTGTTCATTTATTTATTTATTGAGACAGAGTCTCAACTGTCACCAGGCTGGAGTGCAGTGGTGCGATCTCAGCTCACTGCAACCTCTGCCTCCCAGGTTCAAGCGATTCTCCTGCCTCAGCCTTCCAAATAGCTGCAACTATAGGTGCCCACCACCACTCCTAGCTAATTTTTTTTTGTATTTTAGTAAAGATGGGGTTTCACCATATTGGCCAGGATGGTCTTAATCTCTTGATCTTGTGTCCACCCACCTCAGCCTCCCAAAGTGCTGGGATTACAGGCATGAGCCACGGCACCTGGCCAGTTTCTGCTGTTCATAAGCTACCTAGTTTATGATATTTTGTTATAGCTGCCAGAGTGGACAAAGACAGACTTACTATTCCAACATTTTGTAAGTCCAACCACAAAAAGAAATTTTCTTGTCTTCCTGGAGAAGTGCCTCACTTCTTCTTGAACTGTGATCCAGTCAAGCATGGCTCAGAAAACAGTCACAGAAGTTTCCACTGTAGACAAAAGGTAGACAAAGGAGCTTCCTGAAAACTGGAAAAAAAATTTTAAATTTCCTATACATAAACTACAAATAGGTGGAAATCAAATAAAAAGAAAAAAATTCTTTTCACAATATCAAATAATTTTGTTTTAGCAAAAACACTCTAGGGCTAAATTTAATAAAAATATACAAGACCTAATGAAGAAAACTATAAAATTTTACTCCAGAATATAGATGCTAGAATAAATGCAGAATTATACTTATTTCTATTTAGAGTCAATATTCAAAAGATGTTGATTACTTCTAAATTAATTTATCGAGGCAACATAATCACAATGAAAATTATTATCTGCTCACCTGGGCCTCCCAAGGTGCTGGGGTTATAGGCATGTGCCACCTCACCCGGCCATTCTTTCCTTTATTTAACAACTAAATACATTTCAGATATATTAACAATTAAATGTAAAAAAAAAAAATCCTACAAATGTGCTAGAAAACATGTTTGACTCTTTATTAAAGAAATGTAGAAGACGAGGCATGGTGGCTCACCCTTGTAATCCCAGCACATTGGGAAGCTTGGGGGGCGGATCACCTGAGGTCAGGAGTTCAAGACCAGCCTGGCCAACATAGTGAAACCCCGTCTCTACTAAAAGTACAAAACTTAGATGGGTGTGCTGGTGGGCACCCATAATCTCAGCTTCTTAGGAGGCTAAGGCAGAAGAATCACTTGAACCTGGGAGGTGGAGATTGCAGTGAGCTGAGATTGTGCCACTGCTCTCTAGCCTGGGCAACAAGAGCACAATTCTGTCTCAAAAAAAAAAAAAAAAAAAAAAAGTATAAAATTTCTTTAAAAGCTTGCTCTTTTCAACCTCAAATAAATAAAGTTGACAGAATCCATGTTGGTAAGGATATGGAGGGAAAAAAGCAACCTCCTCTATAGTCAGTAGCAGGTAAATTTATAAATTTGTATCTAGTATGCTTGAAATGTCTCACTGACCCATCAATTTTACATATATGAATTTACTCTAAGGATATAATATTACACATGGGAAGAGATATATGCACCAGAATTACTTATAATATTGAAAAATTGTAAACAACTTAGAAGTCCATCTCTAAAGTATTGTTAGTTATAGAAGGTCTGTTTGAATTAATTAATGAAATCTTCTGGCCTGCAGTATTTCATCTGCTCCCTGCCTCCATCTCCCTTCAGGGAAAAAGTTTAAATTACTTTCAGAGGAGACTGTCACATGGCTTCTCAACAGAAACAATGGAATGCAGAAAACAGATCATTAAAACAATAATTCAAAGCACAGAAAGAAAATACCCACCAATAGAACTCCACACAGAACAAACATATCCTTCACAAAGGTACGTGAAGTACTTTTATGACAAACAGAAAAATGAGATAATATCGCCAAGAAGATCCACATTCTATAAGAAATTCTTGTAGAAATTCTAATAGATGTTCTTAGGGCTAAGAAAATGTGGCATGTATAAACAATGGAATACTATTCAGGCATAAAAAAAGAATACAATCCTGTCAATTGCAACAACATTGATGAGCCTGGAGAACATTATCTTAAATGAAATAAGCCAGGAACAGAAAGACAGACACCACATGACCTCATTCACTCATATGTTGAATCTAAACAAAACTGATCTCATAGAAGTTGAGACTAGAATAGTGGTTACCAGAGACTGGGAAGAATAGGAGGAAGGGGTAAATGGAAGGAGTTTTGGTCAATGGATACAATGTTACAGTTAAATAAGAGGACTAAGTTCTGATGCTCTCTATTGCACAGTAGGATGACTATAGCTAAGAGCACCACATTGCTTTTTGCTTTTTGTTTTGAGATAGCAAAACAAAAAGCAATGTTTGTATCGCCCTGTCGCCCAAGCTGGAGTGCAATGGCACAATCTTGGCTCACTGCAAACTTCACTTCCTGGGCTCAAGCGATCCTTCCACCTCAGCCTCCATTAATAGCTGGGACAACAGGTGCATGCCACCATGCTCAGCTAATTTGTGTGTGTGTGTGTGTGTTTTATAGAGTTGGGGTTGTTCCAAGTTGCCCAGGCTGCACTGTATATTTCGAATAGCTAGAAGAAAGGATTTTGAATGTTCTCACAATAAAGAAATCATAAGTAGCCGAGTGTGGTGGCTCATGCGTGTAATCCAAACACTTTGGGAGCCTCAAGCCCAGGAGGTCAAGGCTGCAGCGAGCCAAGATTGCACCACTGCATTCCAGCCTGGACAACAGAGCAAGATTCAGAGATGTAAGAAGGTATGAAAAGCAATGTTAAAAAGCAGTATTCAATAAATGAATACTGAATGTTGTATAGATCAATAATAATGTATTGTGAGGCTTAACATATGAGTAGAGAATCTACATAGAAAAAGTAGCATAAATGGAGTAAAATGTTCTAAGGGTTTTGCATCATGCATGGATGTGTGTTGTAAATTCTAAGAAAACTGAGAATCACTGAAGCAACAGTAAAAGAATGCACAAGTATCAAGTTAATAGAGGGGGAATAACAGATTAATAATTACTCGTGGCCGGTCGCGTTGGCTCATGCCTGTAATCCCAGCACTTTGGGAGGTCGAGATGGGTGGATCACAAGGTCAAGAGATCAAGACCATCCTGGTCAACACGGGGAAACCCCATCTCTACTAAAAATACAAAAATTAGCCAGGTGTGGTGGCACACACCTGTAGTCCCAGCTACTCAGGAGGCTGAAGCAGGAGAATCGCTTGAACCCAGGAGGCGGAGGTTGCAGTGAGCTGAGATTGCACCACTGCACGCCAGCCTGAGACAAAGCGAGACTCCATCTCAAAATAAATAAATAAATAAATAATAAATTATCCATTTCAAAGGAAGAAAAACACAAAATAGGAAAAGAAAAAAAAGGGGGGGGGCAATTATCTGAGGCTTGGTAGATCACGCCCCTAATCCCATCACTTTGGGAGGACGAAGTAGGTGGATGTATTTAACTAGACTTCTTGAGCTCAGGAGTTCGAGACCAGCCTGGCCAACATGGCGAAACCCTGTCTCTACCAAAAATACAAATAATTAGGTGGGCGTGATGGTGCAGGCCTGTGGTCCTGGCTACTCAGTAGGCTGAGGCGGGAAAATCACTTGAGCCTGAGAGGTAGAGATTGCAGTGCGCTGAGATCACACCACTGCGCTCCAACCTGGGTGGACAATGAGACTCCTGGGTCAAAAAAAAAAAAAAAAAACAAAGACAATTAGGCCGGGCGCGGTGGCTCACGCCTGTAATCCCAGCACTTTGGGAGGCCGAGGCGGATGGATCACGAGGTCAAGAGATCGAGACCATCCTGGTCAACATGGTGAAACCCCGTCTCTACTAAAAATACAAAAAATTAGCTGGGCACGGTGGCGCGTGCCTGTAGTCCCAGCTACTCAGGAGGCTGAGGCAGGAGAATTGCCTGAACCCAGGAGGCGGAGGTTGCGGTGAGCCGAGATCGCGCCATTGCACTCCAGCCTGGGTAACAAGAGCGAAACTCCATCTCAAAAAAAAAAAAAAAGACAATTAGTAAAATGGTAGATTTAAACCTAAATGTGTCAATAATTAAATTTAAGCAGACTATGTCAAGACAAAGGCTGTCCTAATTTTTTTTAAACCTGCTTATAAGACACACTATTAATAGAAGGATTACAGAAAGCTTGAAAGTAAAAGGAGAGGAAGAGAAACCATACCAACATTATCCCAAAGAAAGGTTAAGTAGCCATACTAATGGCAAGCAAAACAACAGCCTTGTTTGAAATAGACATCTGAAAATTCCAAAAGGATTCACAAGGAAGATGAAGCAATTTTAAATTGCTTCAAAATAGTAATTTATAATTGCCTCAAAATAGTAAAATAAAAAATAGGAGAAAGATAATCCACAAATCACAGTGGAAGATTTTAACATACTTCCCTTAGTAACTGATAGGACAAGCCCATAAAGACTTGGTAGGGATATAAAAGATCTGAATAATAGAAGTAATAAAATTGACTTGATTGGCACAAACTAAACTACATATAATAGCTACAGAATCAACTTTTTTTTCAGGGCCACATGCCTGAAGTTTCCAAACTTAATCAATAGCAACTCTCAACAAATTTTAAGTGATTGAAATTATACAGAGAATGCTCTTTAATGAAAGTGGAATTATGCTAGAAATAGATAATAAAAAGATAATTAGAAATTTCCATACATTTGGGATTTTATTTGGTTTCCAAAAGTTTTATTATGATGTGCCTAAGTGTGGTTTTTTTAAAAAATACTTATTTATTTTTTGAAACACAATCTCATTCTGTCAGCCAGTGCAGTGGCAGAATCACAGCTCACCACAGCCTCAGCCTCCCAGGCTCAGGTGATCCTCCTACCTCCGCCTCCAGAGTAGCTAGGACTACAGGTGCCCGCCACTATGCCTGGCTAATTTTTGTATTTTTTGTAGAGACAGGTTTCACCATGTTGCCCAGGCTGGTCTCAAACCCCTGGGGCTCAAGCGGATCTACCCACCTTGGCCTCCCAAAATGCTAGGATTACAGGGATGAGAGTCACTGCACCTGTCCAATTGTGGTTTTACATTGAGAAATAAAAATAAAATTATAAGTCCCCAACTGAATGGACCCCATCTTAGCCAAGGAGACCCCAGAGAAACCTTGGAAACTCAGCTCGCAGCCATGAAGGGATTAGAGGTCCAACATGCCTCATTATACCTACTCCCTCACCAACTGCCACTAGGCTTTCCTCCCCAAGGGCTAAACCAGAAACCAGCCCTTTCAAGACTCCCCATTGATCATGTCAATTACTAGCTTATCTCCCCAGGTAGAGAATAAAGATATTAATCAGTCCTTCACCCCTCTGCCTCTATTTTCTTTTCTTCACCTTACCTTATGTAAAATATAGATTTACTGGGCACTAACTAAAGTCTCATAAGTCTGTAATCATTCATCTCACTGCCACCCTCCCACCCTCCAGGCTTTTAAGGAAAAAATGTATGGCCGGGTGCCGGTGGCTCACGACTGTAATCCCAGCACTTTGGGAGGCCAAGGCGGGAGGATCACAAGGTCAGGAAATCCAGACCATCCTGGCCAACATGGTGCAACCTTGTCTCTACTAAAAATACAAAAAACAGGTGGGTGTGGTGGCGCATACCTGTAATCCCAGCTACTCAGGAGGCTGAGGCAGGAGAATCGCTTGAACCAGGTAGTCGGAGATTGCAGTGAGCCAAGATCACACCACTGCACTCCAGCCTGGTAACAGAGTGAAACTCCGTCTCCAAAAAAAGAAAAAGAAAATGTATAAATACTAAACCTCCTGACAACCTCTTTGGAAAAAAAACTTGTTTCACAGATATATCTGTGGCTGTTTTTTTTCCCCTGGGCATGCCCTCAAGCTAGCTCAATAAACCTCAATGACTGAGATTTGGGCATTAGTTACTCACTTTGGTTGTGGATATTTATCCAACTTGAGTTCAAGACCATAGGCTTGTTGTATTTCTCCAGCTGTAGCAAATCCTCAGCCATTTTAATTGACTATAACCTCTCTGAACTACTTTACCATCTTCCTCCCTTGCATACAGTGCTCCAGCCACAAGGGTTCTTTGCTGTTTAGAAAGGACCAGTCTCGTTTTTCCTTTGCTTGGAATTCTCTTCCCTCAGATATCCAAATGGCCTGCATCTTTACCTGATCTCTAAATTTCACCTCAGCGAGGCATTGTGACCATTCTACCTAAAACTGCAAAGCCATCCCACTTCAGTACTCCCAACCTTCCTTCCCTACTTTCTGTGACATATATCACTCTCATTTGGCCCTTTTCTGTCCCTCCCGCAAATGCAGGCTCTATGAAGGCAGAAATTTTTGTTTTGTTCACTGTTGTAACTCAGTAACTAGAACAGTGCCTGGAATACAACATATGCTTCAGAGATATTAAATAGCCTTTCTTTATTCTTCCAGGTCACTTTACCTGCAGAGCCTTCCCTGGTGATCCAATTATCACATCATTTGCATGAGAACATTATGTACATATATATATATTTTTTTGAGACAAGAGTCTCACTCTATTGCCCAGGCTGGAGGGTAGTGGCACAATCTTGGCTCACCGCAACCTCCACCTCCCAAGTTCAAGCAATTCTTCCGCCTCAGCCTCCCAAGTAGCTGGGACTACAGGCATCTGCCACCATGCCCAGCTAATTTTTGCATTTTTAGTAGACGGGGTTTTGCCATGTTGGCCAGGCTGGTCTCGAACTCCTAAACTCAAGCAATCTGCCCGCCTCGGCCTCTCAGAGTGCTGGGATTACAGGCGTGAGCCACTGCACCTGGCCACATTTTGTATTTCCTTTTTTTTTTTTCCTGCCCACCTGCAACTGTCTTGAGCTATATGCATTTTGTATTTCTAACACAAAGGTCAGCAGCAGCCTTGAACAAACTGCTCTGCAGATGCGTACCTATAACAGAAACACACAGGACTGTGAGAACAAAGGCCCAACAGGCATTAACAGAATACTTAAATTTGAAGGGTGCATTTAATTTGTGGCCCATTCCCCATTCACCCCTATTTCACTCTGGGGCACCAGGGGATACTGAATTCCACAATAAAAGATCATTCCTTATAGTGAATGTGCTGGCTGTCAAAAAGCAAATTTTTGGAAAGGTCAGGATTGTTTGATGTAGAGTCCAGAACATCAAAAATGGCAGGTCTAATACGGAAAATTGGAGGAAAGGAGTGTGGTTTGAGTGGGTACCTGGATTAAAAAGAAGTCTGAGGGTAAGGCAACTAAATTTACATAATTTAAGGAATACGAAAAGAAACAAAGCCCTTTTTAAACTTCATTATATAATCTTGATTCCTAGATAACTTTGTTCCCCATCCATCAAAACAGAGACTTAAAAGAGGCAACACTAGTTCACTAAGTCAACAAAGATCCTTAAAGGGGGTGGGCTGTATCTGAAATCTCCAAAAAGGCTGAGTAATTTGACAAAGAGCCTCAAATAATTTTGATGTCTCCATACTCCTTTTCAGATCTAATATGTACAAGCAGCACTCTGGTCACCCTTTAGCTGCACAGTACACAAAATATTTATAAAAAAAGGTCACAGAAACTGTCGTCTCTATATAATTTGGAAGAAAATGAGGACAAACTTCAGGATCTGACTTGGCTCATTGTTTCAAACAAACATACTTGGATGTGCTGCAAGAGAGGCAAGAAAGTGGGAAAGACAAAGACCAAGTCACTTAAGCCACGTTAGAGACCTGTCATAATTCATTGGTAATACTGAAAACCTGTTTTGCACAGGTACTATTTTAGGTATGTGTAATAGAACAATGGGGGGAAATAAATTAAAAATTCCCATTTTCATGGAGCTTGCATTCTATCAGGAAGCAAACAATAAGCAAAAGTACTACAAAATACACTGCTAATTGTTATATAAAAAAAAAAAAAAACACACCAAAGATTTTGGGACAGTCATAGCAAAGAGTGGCAGCTGTTACAATTTAATAGGGTAGTCAACTGGCCATGGAAAGCAGAGTTGGAAAACATTTGAGTATCATATTTCCTAATTATATAAATCCCATTTTTGAAAGGATTGGCTGAACATGGTGGCTCACACCTGTAATCCTAGCACTTTTGGTGGCCAAGGTGGGAGGATTACCTGAGCTCAGGAGTTCAAGACCAGCCTGGGCAATAGGGTGATGAGAACCCATCTCTATTTAAAAAAAAAAAAAAAAAAAATCTATGCTAGGTGAGACTAAGAAAGGCATTTAAGAAAAACATTCCCAGATGATACCTCTCTTTTATTTTTACCAAGTTGTAGTCTCCTCTACACTGATGAGTAGTGGTATCAAACCAAATACACGGCTACATTTTCTGGGCTTTGTGATTCAATGGCATTCATTTTAACCTCACATAGGGAAAATGGGTCGGATTTGTTCAGTTAGATTTCAGAAGATATTTTAAAGTTTGACTAGTCATAAAACTCTTACACGGTATTAGCCATAAAAGAAATTGTTTATGTACTTTAAACCCACAACACTTTAATGACCGATTTTAATAGCATTGGCCCATGTAATCACTACTCCCTTTTAAAATTTATATCAATACATGGCTGTGGTGGATTTTGCTTTGCCGAAATTACCCGAGTAATCATGTAAATCGTTATCATTCTACAGATAGTGTGTAGAAGGACCCTAGACTGGAAATATAGCTCATTGAAATTTAAGTTCAAACTACCTTTTGGTGGTTAGCCAAACCTTGGTATCAATTTTTTTTTTTGAGACAGTCTGTCACCCAGTATGGAGTACAGTGGAGCTATCAAAGCTCTTTATAACCTCAAACTCCTGGGCTCGAGCAATCCTCCCACCTTAGCCTCCCAAGTAGTTAGAATTACTGGCAAACACCTGGCTAAATTTTTCTGGTAGAGATAGGGTCTTGCTGATGCCCAGGCCGGTCTTGTCCTGGCTTCAAGCCATCCTCTAGCCTCAGCCTCCCAATTTGCTGGGATTACAGGTGTGAGCCATAGCACCCAGCCTATCTTTGCTAATACAGCTCTAAACTGGTTTCAGTCCTTAGTGACCATCTCTATCCCCTTTCAGCTCCTAAGTTTTCCATAAACAGTATTTGGGATCTCTTGTTATTTCTTAGACAGGGTCTCACTGTCACCCAGGCTGGAGTGCAATAGTGTGATCATAGCTACTGCAGCCTCAACCTCCTGGGTTCAACCAATCCTCCTGACTCAGCCTCCAGAGTAGATGGGACTCAGGCTCATGCCACCACACTCAGCTAGTTTTTCTATTTTTTAGATGGGTTTTTGCCATGTTGACCTGAGCTCAAGCAATATTCCCATCTCAGCTTCCCAAAGTGTTGGGAATTACAGGCCACTGCACTCAACCATAAACACTAGTTTGTAATCTCTAGTAGGAGGACTACTGTATGTCTTTTCCCCCTAGGAAAGTGTCATTACTTTGATATTCTAACTTACTCCTTGTGTCTTTTCAAGTGTACAATTCATGGTTCTCTCAACATTAAGTTCCATAAAATTTTAGTTCAAGGATAAAGCACAGCTCCGAAACATAAAAAATCTAAAATCTTAATCTTAAAAATTAAAGCTTCCAATCTAAAAATGCATACCACTTTAAAATGTCAGTACGATGTTATTAAAATTCCTGTGCTTGATTCAGCAGCACATACTAAAATTGGAACAACATAGGCTAAGAGTGGTGGCTCATGCCTGTAATCCTAGGACTTTGAGAGGCCAAGGCAGGAATATCGCTTGAGTCCAGGAGTTCGAGAGCAGCCTGGGCAATGTAGTGAGATCCTGTCTCTATAAAAAATAAAAAAAATTAACTGGGCATGGTGGTACACACCTGTAGTCCTAACTACTTGGTAGGCTGAGGTGAGAGGATCCCTTGAGCCCAGGAGGCTGAGGCTACAGTCAGATGGATTGTGCACTGCACTCCAGCCTAGGTGAAAGAGTAAGACCCTGTCTCCAAAAAAAAGACAGAAACAGATTTAAATGACCACTGGACAAAGAAGACATGCAAATTCATCAAGCATTCCATACAAAAATAAGAAAAATTCCTTTCATATATTACGACCAGTAGTGCTTAACTGAAATTATTGAAAATTACTCCTGTCCCCTCAAGCATCCAACATACCCCCATTACCACCCCTCCAATAGTAGAGCTTCAAGCCAAAACTAGTCTTTTCTATAAGCAACATGAAAATTGTTCAAATTTTCCAGGTACAGATGAGTGGGCAAAACCGAATTTGTACAAAGGATTTCAGTGTATACAAAGTCATCAAATAAGGTGTTTTTTAACCAGGTTAAATTATATGATCATCCCTTTAATTCACTATTTACCATCCGCTTTCCTGCCAGGGAACACAGGAAATAAAACATTTTGCTGAGTAAGCCATAGATGAAGATACTAGTGGTGGAACTGGCTGACAGATACAGATTGCTCTGCAAAGTTCTATGCATTTACTGTTTTAATAATTACTAAAATAAAAAGATTTTTTTAAAGAGATCTTTTAACACATCCACTTACACAAGTGAGTTATATACACACAAAAACTAATTGGAAATACTTCTTCACATTTTCACTGTAACCATTTGCTTGTCAAGGGAAGGCATAATGAATATTCAGAGTCAAGGCTAAAGCTACAATGTTAAACTCAAAAAAGGTCATTTGTAATTTAAGTGCTCTCTTGTATAAAGCATCAGAAAGTTAATACAAGTACTAGTCTTAAGCAGTCACACAAGTCTAAGCCACATTTATTTGCACATGTATAGTAATGGGCAACAGATACTCCAAGTTCATACAAATTTGTAAAACAACAAAGTTAATAATCACTTCGTACACTTGTGTGTTATCTTGCTTACATATTAAAGCCTAGATGAACTTCCTTCATTTTGTAGACTTCCATACAATACTTCCTTAAACAAAATTCTTGAAAACACATATTGGCATGTTTCAGTTAGAGCCAACACAAAAGTTAAGACAAGACACAAACTCAAAAACCAAGTCTGAAAGATACTTTTCTAACTCCCTCCCCTAAAAAGAAGCGATTTTCTTTAACAGACGTATATGCTATAAATTACACAAGTAACCATGAAGACAAAAGAATGATGCTTTCATCATCAGGAAGAAAATGCCAACCAGATCATACTGTTTAAAGGTATCTACCAAATATATGGTTAAAATATGAGAAATGGGGGGAAAATGCTTAGATTAAAACAGTAAGGGAGATTTGAAAATAGCAAATGATTTTAAAGGGAACTGTTCCCCCTCAAAGCTGCAAAGATTTGACTCTGACAACTCAAAATTGTCTAAGGCAAATAAAAATGAGGAAACCTTCACAAACATTCTAATCACGTGCAGTATCTAGTGTTAAAAGCTGAAAACGATAAAGAGGATATTTATTGTACAAGTGTCAACAAGGACATCCCAAAAATAATGAAATAAACACACATTTATTTCTACAAAATCAATGTATGATACAGAATTAGAAGGGAACAGATTTAAAGATTTGCCTATTAAAATATACAGATTCTTACTGAAGAGTATAGGATATTTAAAAAAGATGACAAGGGATGTTAATCTTTTTTTATTATTATCATTTTTACATATTTTGGGACCTCACATAATTTTGATAAATAACTCTTACAAAATTATGCAAAAAGTACAAGAATGTCTGGTAAACAAACAGTCTATTTTCCAAAAAGATTTTTTACAACATGCAATTCTTAAGGCAGCATCCTCCTTACAAGGAAAGGTAATCCTTTTACATCAAGAAATCTTCTGCTGCAAAGAATGGCTAAGAAAGCCTGGCTTCTTCCATTAACGCCTTTTGTCTTTCCTGTCTGATTTTCGGTCTCTTTCACTTCTTGAAGATCTTTTGCCTGATCGACTACTCTCTGATATAGACCTCTTTCTGTCGGACCGGGAATTCTTATCCTTTGATCCTTTTGTATCTCTACTACTACTGCCTTTTGAAGATTTGTGACTTCTTTCTAGTCCTGAAGTATCCCTTCTCTTCCGATCCACGCTCCTTCTGTGCTTTCTATCTCTATTATGTCCCCGGCCCCTACTCCGACTTCTACTTTCACTACTACTACTAGTGCTGCTGCTACTATCTCTGCTGCTGCTGCCACTTGTGCTGGAGCTGCTACTGGAACTACTTCGACTGCTACTACTTCCACTGCTGGAACTACTTCCACTGCTGCTACTGGTTGAACTGCTACTAGAGCTACTACTGCTACTACTTCGACTTCTACTCTTGCTTGTTTTATTTCTAGCTCGACCTCTACTTCTGCTCCTAGTTTTGGTTTTGCTCTTGCTCTCTGGATGTACTGTCAAGACTGGCTCTACTGGTACCTCAGTGAGTTTCACAGACTCTACAGGAAACTCCTTCCTCTCAGGCAGTAAATGCCCTTGCTCCTGAGTAACTTGGGGTGTTGGCTGTAAAACAGTTAATGACAAATTCTCAGGCTGAGAGGGAGGCTGGGACTGGAGTACTGGTTGGGAATGAGATTGAAGCTGAGGCTGAGGCTGGGGCTGGGGCTGGGGCTGAGGCTGAGATTGGGGCTGGGGCTGAGGATGAGGCTGGGGCTGAGCCACTAGCTCAGGTTGGGGCTCAGATTCTTTTTCTTCTTTTTCCTCAGACTGCTTTTCTGTGTCTAAAGCACTGACATTCTCTTTCCCAGGAGAAAGGGATTTACATTCTTTATCTGGCTCAATTTCAAATTCCATCTCTGGTTCCAATTCTTTGCTAGCTTCATTTTCTGAAGGTTCTACACTTTCAACTTGATTAGTTTCCATTTCCTCCTGGTCAGGAATTACATGTTTGACATTCTCAACCATCTCTAGTACATCCATAACTTCTTCAGGCTGACTATCCTGCTGCTTCTCACTTTCCCTTACCTCAGTTTCCTCCTCCATCTTAACCTCCATTTCCTGTTTTTGTTCTTCCTCCTCCTGTTCTTTCTCTGCATCACTATGAACAATCGCTATTTCCTTTTCCTCTTCCTCTCCTGCTTCCTCTATTTCTACATCATTGTGCTGATTACCTGTCTCCTCCAACTCTTCCTCTCGCTGAGCCACCTTACCCTCTTCTTGTTCCGCCTTCTGTTCTTCATTACGCACCACCTGATGCTCTTTTTCCTTCATTGATTGTCTTCTAGGCCTAGCCTCCATTTTATTTATTTGTTCTGCAAATTCAATGCGTCTACCTTCAAACAAAGCTAAAAAATAAAAATTTACATGTGTAAAATTTACTGATTAAGAAAATTCAAAGCCACAGTTTTACAACTGGTCACAAATTGTTATTAAGCTTCATCTTTGTTTTTGTAAAGTGATGATGACAAAAGATTACGGCAATTATAATCACAAACCGACAGAAAATTATACAAGCAAAGATTCATGGGAAATCTACATACTAGAAATTAGTGGTGGACAAAACTAGATATTTTCTAACTGATGAAGATCAATCTTTATGTTTGACGAAAAATAAAACTTCTGTACAACAGAACCAGTTTTGACATAAAATCACATATATCAATTTTTTTGATCCCAAAGAGACAAATCATCTTCTCAGCAGTGTCTATCCTTCCATCTGTGTTCCAGCTAGAAACTGTCGATATTCATGTTTGTCTTGTTTTATTAGCATTTTATCAGGACACTAAGTGTAGCATACCAAAAAAAGTAATCTTACACAAATGCTTAAGGAATACAGATGCATAAGCACTGCCTACAAGATAACTTGCAGATTAAATTCCATCATGAAAACAAATATTCCTATATTACCAACTCATCAGCATCTCAGAATATCTTATATTTTATTTAAAAAAAAACAAACACAGCAAATCAATCACTGAATCACAATTATTTTAAAGAACAAACAGCCGGGCGTGGTGGCTCAAGCCTGTAATCCCAGCACTTTGGGAGGCCGAGGCGGGTGGATCACGAGGTCAAGAGATCGAGACCATCCTGGTCAACATGGTGAAACCCCGTCTCTACTAAAAATACAAAAAATTAGCTGGGCATAGTGGCGCGTGCCTGTAATCCCAGCTACTCAGGAGGCTGAGGCAGGAGAATTGCCTGAACCCAGGAGGCGGAGGTTGCGGTGAGCCGAGATTGCACCATTGCACTCCAGCCTGGGTAACAAGAGCGAAACTCCATCTCAAAAAAAAAAAAAACCAAACAAACAAACAAACAAATGTGTGTATATGGATGTATTACCTTACCCACTAAGAAAAATTCAACGGACCTCTTCATGTACTTACCATTCATTTTTCTCTGTGACTCTTCTATTAGTTTTTGGGTAGCTGGACACATTCTTCCAGGAATATAAAACAAATGGGGCTTTGTCTTAGTTCTTATATATTTAATTATTTTGGCATTATGTTCATTCCATTCTTCTTGCTAAAGGAAAGGTGAAAGGTCAGTACTTTTGTAAACCTGAAGGATTACCAATCTTAGAATTCCGTATCATTACTCACCAGCTGCGCAAGCTCAACTTTCTGTTCCAAAAGCCGCAGTTCTGTCTGTTTAGCACGCCTCTCTTCAAACAGTTCTCTCCTTTCATTTTCAACCTGCTTTCTCTCTTCTTCTGCCTGAACTTCAAGTTTTTGTTCAATTTCCTGGCGCCGCTTTTGCTAAAAATTAAGTATCTTGCTTTAATACTTACGTGTTACAATAGATACAAGACAAGGTATATTTGATTTCAGTTCAATTATAATAAAAAACTATTATTACACATTCTAATTATGATAAACATTACAAAGGCGGGTGGATCATCTGAAGTCAGGAGTTTAAGACCAGTCTGACCAACATGGTAAAACCCCATCTCTATTAAAAATACAAAAGAATTAGCAGGGTGTGGTTGTATATGCCTGTAATTCCATCTACTTGGAAGGCTGAAGTGAAAGAATCACTGGAACCCAGAAGGCTGAGGTTGTAGTGAGCTGAGATCACACCACCGCACTCCAGCCTGTGCAAGAAGAGCCAAACTCCATCTCAAATTTTTTTTTTTTTTACTATGTAAAGATATCTGCAGGCTGAACAACTTGGCTCATGCCTGTCATCATCCCAGCACTTTGGAAGGTCAAGGTGGGCAAACTGCTTTGAGCTCAGCCCAGCCCAGGCAACATGGTGAAACCGGGTCTCTACCCAAAAAAAAAAAAAAAAAAATTTTGCCAGGCATTGGGCCTATAGTCCCAGTTACACAGGAGGCTGAGACTGGAGAACTGCTTGAGCCAGGAAGCACAGGTTGCAATGAGCCAAGATTATGCCACTGCAGCACCCCAACCGTTTTAGAGTAAGACCCTGTCTTAAAAAAAAAAACAAAGTATCTGTATATGCTTGACTTTTTTTTTTTTTTTTTTGGAGACAGAGTTTCGCTGCTCTTGCCCAGGCTGGAGTGCAATGGCATAATCTCCACTCACTACAACACACACCTCTCAGGTTCAAGTGATTCTCCTGCCTCAGCCTCCCAAATAGCTGGGATTACAGGTGCATGCCACCACACATGGCTAATTTTGTATTTTTAGTAGAGACAGGGTTTCACTATGTTGGCCAGGCTGGTCTCCCAACTCCTGACCTCAGGTGATCCACCGGCCTTGGCCTCCCAAAGTGCTGGGATTAGACGCATAACCCACCGCGCCCAACCGCTTCACGTTTTCAATTCAGCATACCAACTAATTAGAACTTAGCACTTCATACTGACTGTGATTTGTCTTTCAGGAAATGGAGACTGAGGCTTTTTTTTCACATATCTAAATTTCAATACTATTAGCTATGATATCAACAACTGTTACATTGCAACACAATGTTTAAGTAAGGCTGTTAAACCAAGTTTTTACTTGGCTTTATTTTAGGCTTACGATTAAGTATTTTTGTTTTGTTTTTTTGAGATGGAGTTTCGCCTCGTAGCCCAGGCTGGAGTGCAATGGTGCCATTTTGGCTCACTGCAACCTCCGCCTCCTGAGTTCAAACGATTCTCCTGCCTCAGCCTCCTGAGTAGCTGGGATTGCAGGCACCTGCCACCATGCCCTGCTAATTTTTTGTATTTTTAGTAGTAGAGACAGGGTCTCACCATGTTGACCAAGCTGGTCTCAAACTCCTGACCTCATGATCCACCCACCTCGGCCTCCAAAGTGCTGGGATTACAGGTGTGAGTCATCATGCTGAGCCACAATTAAGTCTTAAAAGAGCTTTGAGGCTTTCTTCAAAAAATGTTAATCTACTACTCTGACAACTTCAATATATGATATAAAACAAAACTTGGATAAATACCCTTTCCGTAGCGACAGTGGATTCTTGTTTAAATTTCTGAAGGGTACCCATCAACAAGCCAAATATTCGCCGGTTCCTAAAGAACAGAATTAAAAAAATTTAATGTCAACATGATCCATTTCATTTAAACCCATCATTTTCTAAGAAATACTACAGGGCACTTGAACAATCCCTTAATTTTTCTTATAACTATATTATTCCACGGTAGTTTTTTTCCCCCAGAGGGATACCTTTGCTTTCCCTTTTCATCCATATTTTGATCCTGGATAAGGTCTCTACGTGTGCGCTCTTTGGAGGTAGCTACAACTGAAGACTGCAATGCTGGCTGCAGAAAAAGAAAATCTCAGTAATTTAACTAGAATATGGGTGGTATGCTTTTAAATGCAGTAAAGTGAAAGTACCATATTCATTTAAGTCCTTTCAATCTCAATACCTTTTTAACATCATCATCCTCTGGGTCACTTTCCTGGCGTGATTCTCTTCTGGTCCGACGCTCCCCGCCCAGCCTATTATAGAAAAAATTAATTTTTTTGAGACAGGATTTCACTATAGTACCCAAGGTGAAGTGCAGTAGCACCATCACGGCTCACTGTAGCCTCAACCTCCTGGGCTCAGGTGATCCTCTCGCCTCAGCCTCCCAAGTAGCTGGGACTATACAGGCAGGAGCCAGTATGCATGGCCAACGTTTCTGTACTTATTGTAGGGATGAGATTTCACCATGTGACCAGGTCGGTCTTGAACTCCTCAGCTCAAGCAATCTGCCAGCTTTGGCCTCCCCAAGTGCTGGGCTTATAGACATGAGCCATGGTGCCTGGCCAAAAATTAATTTAAATGACCACTGAAATATTTATGTAACTGCCCACCAAGGGCAAATGTCCTCTATTTCTAGGACTAGTTTCCAGAAGCTTATTTCTATTAAGTCTCCATCCCATTTTATTCTTTCATTCAGCAGAGAAAGGATAAAATATGTAAACTAATGTCCAAAACAACTTTGCTCTCCAGTCTTTTCTATTTCAAGTTGGTTAAATTTTTCAAGTACAAGTCAGAAAAAATGGTACTAATTGACAATCTTTCCAATTTTACTCTTCACATGACCTTTATTTTGATAAAATCTGGGTTATCGTGAGTGCAGAACTGTGTTTTGAGGGATACTGGTTGTCTCAGTTCAGGCAAATACCAAGAGAACTTGAGGGGAACTGCTCAAACAACATTATTATTAACAAATATTTATATCTGTGTGCTACCTCAGAAACGAAAGAGGCCTTCAGGAATCTTTTTTTAAAACCTACCTACTGACTGCCCCTTCAAGGTCTCTCTGTTTGGCTGGGGGTCCTCCTCCACTATCTGAGAATCCACGCCTGAAATTAAAAATGTTCAACATAAAGCACTTGAAATACAAGATAAATGGTATTTCCATTTGACAAGAGAATATGGTATGGTTGAACTTTTAAAAATCTTTCCAACTAACAATGGGCACTCATTCCAAAATGCTTTTATAGTGTTACTTTAAACTATAAGAATTAAGTTCACACAAAACTGGTACACTTAATATATTCTTCAACTTCTAGTTTTTCAGGGTAACTATTTACAAAGAAAACTAATCTGTCACAAGCATTAAACAAAACAAAGACAAACACTGGGTTATTGACTTTATCACAAGTTTTGTTCAAAGCAAAAAAAGTAAAAAGTACCAGTAGTTTCAGCATGAGTAAAGTCCAAGAGAAATCTTACCTCAGTAATAAACTACCACGTCCTCTACCTCCACCAGGACCAGAAAGGGCCAGCAATCTGGCTTGGATGGGCCTGTAAAAAATTTACAAATCAGTACAAGATCCTACGTAGACATATCTGGTTGCACCACATACTTTCAGAGATGTGGATCTTAAGGAGAAAATCACAAAAGTTCCAAAAAGACAGTTTCAAATAAATCCAAGTGTCTGAAACAGGACAAGTACCCTTTCATTTAACTTCCTCGTTTCTCTAGGACCAGTATCACAGAAATTATATTCCCCACAATGCCCCCGCACATTAACAACCCTGGATCAGGTCCCCATCCCGCCATCCCCGAAAAAGCTGCACGTGGGCATGAGGCAGGGGTGAGACGGCGGGTCGCGTCCTGGCAGGGTCTCGGGGCCAGCCCTGGGCTGGGTGTACGCCGGAGCGGAAAGGGGCTTTGTGCTGCAGTTCCGGGCCTGCAGGACCGAGGGCGGGAATCAGCAGTCCGGGTCTTCTCACAGGCAGAGAAAACATGCCGACGCACCCAGGCCTCGCTCTCCTTCCTCAAGGACCGGAGACCAGGGCTCTACTGTGGAGCCTGGGGCCTCTCCACCTCAGCAAGTACAGGGTTGTAATGCCGCCCAGCTAACAGGCCTCGAGGTTCCAACCTTCTGAAGACTGGCCGCCTTCCCCACCCCCAATTCACCCCGACCGGAGGGCTGCCTCTTCGAGTCCGAGTTCCCGTTAGGCTCTTACCTCACATCATTCGGATCCCGCCCGGTGAGCTTGCGAATATTCTCATCCACGTTCTTAAGGCTCTCTTTGGCCTTTTCTAGCTGTTCCTGCAAAGTTCTCACTGCGACCGCCATCTTCTCCCTGCAGCAGACTTGCGACTGCTCTACAGGCCGCTCCGGGCTGTGCCGCGCCGCCGAGACGAGAAAGGACTGACAGTCCGGATCAGCCAATGACGATGAGCGTTGTTTTCCGGCCTCAACCACTCAGCGACCGGAAGGGGGAGAACCGGCAGCCTTTGTGACTCTGGGCCAATGAAAAGTCGGCTAGGCAGTAATCTCCCTCCCCAGTTAGCTGCCGATGCCTGAATCTCGCTGCTAGCGCAGAGCCGGGGCGGGTTTGACAATCCCTGAGTTCTCGGAGATCTGGGCTCGCGAGCTTGCAGTTCTGGCAAGGGGAGCGCGGAGTTTTCCAGGCATTTTAACCTATGATGTAATGTGCCTTACTTCGTTTTAACCTAATCACACTATGGGAGGACTCAGCCAAGCCTCCTTTTCCTCCTTCCCCTCACCTTGGTTAATGATTTAATTAGGGAAGGGCGCGGCCATTATGTTGGTGCGCATGCTCAGAGAGGGGGTGGGCGCGTGCTTTCCTCGGTTAGGTTTTTTTTTTTATTTTTTTGAGACGGACTCTTGCTCCGTCGCCCAGGCTGGAGTGCGCAATGGCGCTGTCTCGGCTTACTGCAACCTGCGCCTCCCAGGTTCAAGTGACTCTCCTGCCTCAGCCTCCTGAGTAGCTGGGATTACAGGCATTCGCCACCACTTCAGGCTAATTTTGTATTTTTAGTAGAGACGGGGTTTCTCCCTGTTTAGTCAAACTGGTCTCAAATTCCCGACCTCAGGCGATCCTCTCCCGCCTTGACCTCCCAAAGTGCTGAGATTACAGGCGTGAGCCACCACGCCCGGCCTGATTAGGTTAAATTGAGCAGAGGGAAGACAAAAATAAAAACTAGGAAAAATATTAATCATAATGGCTAACATTTGTTAGGAGTTGGTTTTGTTCCAGACCCTCTGTGAAACCTTCTACACGCCTTATTCCTCACAAACTAAAAGTGAGACTAAAATGCCTGTTATTACTGATAAGGAAATTGAGGTGAGATAATATAACTTGTCTCTGGGTCACGCCAGTTGAGAATTAGTCTCTGATTAGACCCTGAGCATCTGAAAAGAAAGCAATGGCGAGACAGACAGGCAGTCATGTTAGAGTTAGCCTCTTCACCTGGCCTACGGCTGGTTAAGACCAGGCCTAAGGGAACGGCCCCATTGTTAGTGGGGTCTGTGTGTGTTCTGCCCTACCTGCACTGCCAATGTGGGAACTGGTTTGGTTCTATAAATATATATACAAATTGAAGCTCAGAAAACATTTTTTCACAGGCAGGGCACAGTGGCTCATTCCCGTAATCCCAGCACTTTGGGAGGCTGAGACAGATGGAACACTTAGGCCAGGAGTTGGAGACCAGCCTGGCCAACATGGTGAAACCCCCACCTTTACGAAAAATACAAAAATTACCCGGTAGTGGTGGTGCATGCCTGTAATCCCAGCGCCTCGGGAGGCTGAGGCAGGAGGATCGCTTGAGCCCAGGATGCATAGGTTGCAGTGAGCCGAGATTGCACCACTGCACTCCTGCCTGTGTGACAGAGTGAAACTCTGTCCCAAACAAACAAACAAACAAAAAATTTTTCCACAGAAACAATGCTATAAATAATCTCAGCTAGGTATCTATCTATCTTGTATAAAGCATTAGTGGTCCCAGTGTATTAATTAACTCAAGCTACCTCTTTACTTAAGCCACCCTTTAGCGCTTCCATTGTGTATCAGTAGTAAGCTAGGCTTTGAAAATAAAACCTAGAACAAGATGGTTGTGATTCCTGCTTGTGTGGAGTTTGTAGGCTTCCAAAGGAGCAATGATCATTCATTAGTTCAATAAAAACTTATTGAGTGCCCACCATGTGTCAGGTGCTATTCTAGGCACTTGGATGTATCATTGTATAATAAAGATATCTGAGCAGGTCCAGTGGATTGTGCTTGTAATCCCAGATACGTGGGAGACTGAGATGGGAGGATCGCTAGAGCCAGGAGTTAAGACCTGTCTGGACAACATAGCAAGAATCCTGTCTCTAAAAATAAAAACTTAAAAATTTTACTGGGGAGACTGAGGTGGAATGATTGTTTGAGCCCAAGAGTTTGAGGCTGCAGTGAACTCTGATCGCACCACTGCACTCCAGCCTAGGCTACAGAGCGAGACCCATCTCTAAAAAATAAGTTATCTCTGAAAAAGCTTTACGGGAGGAATTGTGGATACAGATTATAAACACAAGTAAATTTGCCGAATGCGGTGGCCCACGCCTGTAATCGCAGCACTTTGGGAGGCTGAGGCATGTGGATCACCTGAGGTCAGGAGTTCAAGACCAGCCTGGCCAAAATGACAAAATCCTGTTTCTAATAAAAATACAAAAATTAGCCAGGCATGGTGATGCATGCCTGTAATCCCAGCTACTTGGGAGGCTGGGGCAGGAGAATTGCTTGAACTGGGGAGGCAGAGGTTTCAGTGAGTGGAAATTGTGCCACTGAACTCTAGCCTGGGCAACAGAGTGACACTGCGTCTCAATAAATAAATAAATTGTATAGCATGTTAGCAGGAAGTGCTGTAGAAGAAAAAAATGTAGAGATGAATAACGGGGATGAGAATTGACAATTATTTAATTCTGATTGTGAGCATACTTAGCCTCATTGATCTTATTACAGCTCTGTGTACAACCTTAGGCAGTACCTGAGGCATGAGAGTGTGATAATAGTACACCCTATTCAGCAAGTGTAAGAATGTTTCCATGTGTGGTCCACCCGGTAATCCCAGCATTTTGGGAGGCCGAGGTGGGCAGATCACTTAAAGGTCGGTAGTTTGAGGCCAGTCTGGACAACATGATGAAACATGGTCTCTACTAAAAATACAAAATTAGTCCTGTGTGGTGGCAAGCGCCTGTAGTCTCAGCTCCTCAGGAGGCTGAGGCAGAATTGCTTGAACCGGGGAGGTGAAGTTTGCAGGCAGTGAGCCAAGATTATGCCATTGCACTCCAGCCTAGGCAACAGAATGAGACTCTGTCTTAAACAAAACACACACACACACACACACAGAGTCTATTCCTGCTTCCATAGGATCTATTCCTAGGAGCCTTGGCAATTTAACAGTCTGCTTTATGGAGAAGAAGCAGTAGGATGCTGTGTTCAATATTTAGTAGGTCTTCATTAAATATTAGTTTCCTTTCTGTCCAAAAAACAGACTTAAAAAACCTCATGTTATTCTGGTTGGAGAAGTCAACCTTGATAAATTGGCCAACTACTTTCTTTTTGACTTGTGTGGTGGACTTGGACTCCTTTTTCTTGATGGTAGTGATGAGGGCGAGAATGTAATCTAGACATAAAGGACCTGATTTCACATAAGGGAAAATTTCGTGCTGGAAAAATTAAGATTATCATGGCAAAATACTCTTCAAAATTACACTATTTAGTTTTCTCAAAGGCTTAAGTGGAACTTTTATGCTGGATTTATGTGATGAATGGAATAAACTGATCCAAACATTAGAAGGGACCGGGCATGGTGTTGGCCGGGCATGGTGGCTCACACCCATAATGTGTGAGCACTTTGGGAGGCCGACGCGGGCCGATCACCTGAGGGTGGGATCACCTGAGATCTCCTGGAGTGCCACTGTACTCCAGCGTGGCCAACATGGAGAAACCCGGTCTCTAGTAAAAAATACAAAATTAGCCAGGCATGGTAGCAGATGCCTATAATCCCAGCTACTCAGGAGGCTGAGACAGGAGAATCGCTTGAACCCAGGAGGCGGAGGTTACGGTCAGCCAAGATCACGCCATTGTACTCCAGCCTGGGCAATGGGGCAAAACTCCATCTCAAAAAAAAAAAAAAAAGAAAAAGAAAAAAGAAGGAACATGATACAAAAAAAAAATTACCACAATTACAATTTTGGAACATTGTCTTAAATTCCTGTGAAAGGGCATGAAGAGGTTTTTTAGTTTGTTTTGTTTTTTGAGATGAAGTCTTGGTCTGTTGCCCAGGATGGAGTGCCGTGACGTAATCTCAGCTCACTGCAAACTCTGCCTCCCAGGTTCAAGCGATTCTCCAGCCTCAGCCTCTCGAATAGCTGGGATTACAGTTGTGCGCCACCATACCTGGCTAATTTTTGTATTTTTAGTAGAGACAGGGTTTCACCATGTTGGTCAGGCTGGTCTCCTGACCTCGTAATCTGCCCGCCTTCGCCTCCCAAAATTCTGGGATTACAGGCGTGAGCCACCACACCCAGCCCGGGCATGAAGGGTTGAAAAGTTATTGTTAACAATTGGAGAAAACCCAATAGGTTAATTTGAGGAAAACAATGGAGACATTTGGGGAAAAAATTTTTGTTTTGTAAATTACCAAGAAAGACCTAATCACAGGCTAAGCAATATGCTTAAGGTTGAATTTGCCAAATTAAGATGTACATACTATGATGTAACATGTGTCTTTATTTGCGTAGCATGTGTCTTTATTTGCACATGCAGTGAGATAATTCCTACCGTTGTCTCACACTGCTGTAGGTTATTAGGAACTCCATTCTTTAGTGACATCACTTTTCTGAATTCTGTAACACTTTTCCATTCAGCTAATCCTTTGATTAGTCTGTATTTTCCGAATTAAGTGTATCTTGTTTTTCGCTTGCTCCACTTCCCTTGTCCCTTGCACCCCACTAACAAGAAAATTCCTAGTGGTCATAATGGTTCTAATTCTTTTTGTGTACTCATAGGAATTGGCATAACTTCTCAATATTTAAAGAATGTACTGTCTGAAACTTTATGATATTTTAAACTCTTTTTACAACTTTTCATATTGAAGATCGTGGCAGGAAATGGATGCTTTCGATGCCAATAGAAATTCTTGTGAATTTTTCTTTTTTTTAATCAATATATTTTTATTTTACGTTGTCTTTGTTTTCCGAAGTTCTCTTGTGAATTTTTCTAACTTCTATTGCTAATTAACACGGAGGTGGTGGGCTCTTATTTATTTATTTATTTATTTATTTATTTTGAGATGGAGTTTTGCTCTTGTTGCCCAGGCTAGAGTAAAATGGCATGATCTTGGCTCACCGCAACCTCCTTTTCCCAGGTTCAAGCGATTCTCCTGCCTCAGCCTTCCGAGTAGCTGGGATTACAGGTATGCACCACCACGCCTGGCTAATTTTATATTTTTAGTAGAGACAGGGTTTACTTTATGTTGGTAAGCAGGTCTCGAACTCCCGACTGCAGGTAATCCCCACCCGCCTCGGCCTTCCAAAGTGCTGGGATTACCGCGCCCAGCCAAGGGCAGAAGCTCTTTCTGTATTATTTTATTTTGCTCCGCCCCCGACATCGTGGTGTGAGGTGAACCTTCCTAGTATCTGGGCGCTGGCCGCTCTCTACGGGCTAGGGAAAGAGGAGCTCAGTGATCATAGAGGTGGCGGAATGCAGGGGTAGAGGGGACCGGAAGTTGTTTCTTTCCCTACCCGCATCCCCCACTGGGGTCGGATCGCGTCTCCGCGGGCTCGCTTTGGTTCCAGCTCCTGTCAGACTGTCGTTCGGCCTTAGGACTTGGTACCCCCGGAGTGTGGACTCTCTCCAGTACCAGACTCACTTCAGTACTAGCCTTTGGGAAGCCGTGTGAATACCCCGATCTCTTAGCCACAAGGGACAGACGGTGGCCTGACAAGCCGCGTCGCTGGCCAAGTCGCTGAGGCGCTAGCCGGAACCCCCAGACCAGCTCAAACGAGAGCCCAAACTCGGAGCTTGGAAGAATTAGCAGGAAATGGCGGACGAGGCGTTGTTTTTGCTTCTGCATAACGAGATGGTATCTGGAGTGTACAAGTCAGCGGAGCAGGGGGAGGTGGTGAGTGCTGCCACACGACCTTGAGGTCCTTTTGCGGTGACACACCTTGTTTCCCCTCAGTGCTGTTTCCTTCAACCCCTGTCCCATCGCAACCCGATGCCTCCCGAGGTGTAGACAAAGTGGTCCACCTCCAGGTGTCCTAAATCCTAGAACCTGTCAGTTGTCTCCTTTGATCTGTCATCTTTCATCCTTTTCTCTTTCATATCTTCGGCTATTTAATTCCTTTTTGTTCACTTGAGCCATGCACTGGCCACACCTATCCCAGCCTAAGAAGCTTGTCCCTCCTTCCCCTTTCCTAATTACAACTCCACACAACTTGAGGACTGAAGCCTAATGAAGGTTGAGTTTGCAAAGGAAAGTTTGCAGGCATTAGGATAATTAGGAAACACTATTTAAATTAATTATTTCAGAAAATATTTAGTGCCCATTATGTCAAAGCTAGTTCTCGCTGCTAGGGATGTAGTAGTGAATGAAACAATGGCCCATTCTTGTGGAGTTGTAGAGATTACCTTTTTTTTTTTTTTAATTAACCTGAAATGTGATAGTATGTAGCGATTACTTCTAATATGTGGGAGTCCTTATTCAATCACTGATTGTGGGCCTGACAGTGCTAACACTGCTAGATAAATAAAATAAAATCCCTGCCTCGGTCTTTAGGGAATAGGGATTTAATGAATAGTTAAAATTAAGTATTGGCTGGTAGAATCATGTAGTTGTAACGGATTTTAGAAATATTCCAAAGTCATGCTCAAGTCAGGAGCCCTTTCTTTAATATAATTGATAAAAAACGAATGGAGAATGGGGATAGGAAATGTATCCTAGGCAAAGATAAAGGCATAGAGGTAGAGTGGTGGATTTAAATACACTTAAGCATTTCATTGTGACTAGATTGAATGGAGGGAGAGTGAGAATTGAGAGCTTAAGTTAGAAAGAACTTTGTATGATTAAAGAGTTCGGATCTTTTCAAGGGAAGCTGTTTTTTTTGTTTGTTTGTTTGTTTTTGAGACAGTTTCACTCTTGTTGCCCAGGTTGGAGTGCAATGGCACGATCTCAGCTCCCTCAACCTCCGCCTCCCGGGTTCAAGCGATTCTCCTGTCTCAACCTCGCGAGTAGCTGGCATTACAGACATTCGCCACTACTTCCGGCTAATTTTGTATTTTTAGTAGAGACGAGATTTCTCCTTGTTGGTCAGACTGGTCTCGAATTCCTGACCTCAGGTGATCCCCGCCCACCTTGGCCTCCCAAAGTGCTGGGATTACAGGTGTGAGCCACCACACCCGGCAAGGGAAGATTTTTAAGGAGGGGAATGATGTGGACCATTTCCATTTTAGAAAGTAATCCAGCATTTGGACTAGAGATGGAAGATCCTTGTAGGGGGAAAATCCTTTATTATAGGAGTCATGGCTGAAAATGATGATGATCTGAATTAAGAAAAACATAGTGAGAAAAGAAGATAACAGATTTGTGAGGTAGAAGGTGGAATTCTATACGCCTTGTTTAAGGATGGGAGGAGTTGAAAATATATCATCAGGTTTTTTGCTTGAGCAGCTGGGTTGGATGGTGGTGCTAATAATCAGAAAAGGGAATAAAAGAGAAGAAAAAAATGAGGAGGTAAAATGAGTTATTTCAGGGCAGGTTGAAGTTTTGAGGTAACTGCAGGACACCCAAGAAAAGGTACTGCCAGTTTGCACAAGGATAGGCAGGATACATTTGAAGATTTCATTAGAAAGATATGTTTGGAAGAGTATTGGAAATGAAGCAAATTTGATTCTTACTCAAATGACCCATCTGTAATAGAGATTTTTTTCAGGTAACAAACTTATGACTTTACTATTGACATCAGTAATTACTGTTTGTGCAAAACCAGCCTTCTTTTTCCCCAAAGAACAGTTAATAACACACTTCTTTTACTTTTTTATCGTAACCCCTGCCCCCCCCAACCGCACCACTTGTGTATTCAGTTCTCTTCATTCTCCCCTCCCTTCTTACCTTTCCTCTTCTCTCTCTTTTTCTTTTTTCTTTTTTTTTTTTTAATGAGGCAGAGTTTTGCTCCTGTTGCCCAGGCTGGAGTGCAGTGGTGTGGTCTCAGCTCACTGAAACCTCTGCCTCCGGGGTTCAAGCAATTCTCCTGCCTCAGCCTCCTGAGTAGCTGGAATTACAGGTGCCAGCAACCATGCCTGACTCATTTTTTTGTATTTTTAGTAGAGACAGAGTTTCACCATGTTGAGTAGGCTGGTCTTGAACTTCTGACCTCAGGTGATCTGCCTGCCACAGCCTCCCAAAGTGCTGGGATTACAGGCGTAAGCCACTACACCTGGCCCTCTTCTGACTCTTGTCTAAAAGAATATTTTTTCTTCCTTTTAAGAGCTCTCTTTTTTCCAGCAAGTTAATCCTAATAAAATGAACAGAGCCATTCTACTCATGCCCAATAATTTTAAGAGATGGGCTAATCATATAAGAGAAAGAAAGTTCATAGTTTTGAATCATTTAAACTAAAAATAATTTTCTTTTTCTATTGCAGTGTGTTTATGATGGGGGAAAAATTGAATTGAAAGTACATAATAAGCAAAGATTATATAAATAACAGTTATGTGGTAGTCTTCATAATCAGAACCCATACTGAAATCTGGGTATAGGAGGGTTTATATTAGTGTCCCTACTTTGAGTGTGCTTGAAATTTTTCATCATGAAAAATGTAAAAGACACATAATCCTGTCATCCAGAAGTGATTTTTTTGAGATTTTTTTAGACTATAAAAACCATGTTGTTTATGTCTGAAAAGGCCTATTAAATCCATTTCTCGATGACAGGATTATGTGTCTTTTATTTTTATTTTTTCTTTTGAAACAGAGTCTCTGTTGCCCAGGCTGGAGTGTAGTGGCACAATCTTGGCTCACTACAACCTCCGCCTCTCAGGTTCAAGTGATTCTCCTGCCTCAGCCTCCCTCGTAGCTGGGACGATAGGCACCTGCCACCACTCCTGGCTAATTTTTATATTTTTGGTAGAGATGAGGTTTCACCATTTTGGCCAAGATGGTCTCTAATTCCTGACCTTGTGATCCACCCGCCTCAGCCTCCCAAAGTGTTGGGATTACAGGCATGAACTACTGTGCCTGGCCCTTTTTTTTTTTTCTATGAAAAGTTTTTTTTTTCTTTTTTTGGTGAAAAGTTTTTTTAAGTGAAATAAAGTTTTATACATTTTCAGTATAGCAAAATAAATTTCCCTAAGATTTGAGGTAAAATAAAAGAACTAATGTTCTCACCTTCCAAATCAATGTTTTTCAAATTATGCTGAAAGAGGAATTAATTATTTTAAAATGGACTAATTGGGCATTTCTCAATTTATGGAGAACGAATTTTAAAAGGTTAATGGACAAAATGTTCTCAAGTTGAAGTTTTCTTAAAAATTTGGTGCCTACTCAAAAGTGCATGAACAAGTACAAAAATCAAAAGGTATGTCGTAGGGCTTAATTCAAAAACTCATGTGATCATAGGATTTGAGAGTGTCTCTCTATAAGCATTTTCTAACTGCCCAATGTTCTTCTTGCCCACTGCCCAGATAGAGCTGATTTATCAATACAGGAGAATTACAATAAGAAGTTTATGTAGAGCTGGCTAAATGGGAGAGCAGAGTTTTATTATTGCTCAAATCAGCAGAGGCTAGGGTTTATCAAGGATTGTTTGGTAGGGTGGGGGCTAGGGAATGGTTTGCTGCTGATTGGTTGGGGATGTAGTTACAGAGGTGGGGGCAGGGCACAGGACCAGTTGGAGTCATCCAAAATGCAAAAGTCTGAAAAGACATCTTAAAAGGCCTTTTTTAGGTTCTACAATAGTGATGTTATTTACAGGAGTAATTGGGGAAGTTACAAATTTGACTGCCAAAACAATGGCTGGTTAACACTTACCTACATTTTAGAAGAATTCAGGCCCTTCTCATAATCTTAACCTTGTAGTCTTTCATTAGTTTTGCAGAAGTGATTTAGTTTTGGGAAGGGCTATTATCATTCTTGCTTTAAGGTTATTCTATAAACTAAATTTCTTCCAAAGTTAGCTTGGGCTGCATCCAAGAATGACCAAAGGCAGTGTGGAGGTTAAAGGCAAGATGGACTTGGTTAGGTGAGATCTCTTTCACTGTCATAATTTTCTCACTGTTACAATCTTTGCAAGGTGATTTCAATATTTCCTGCTAATAAATATGTTCCTAGGTGATTCTACAGAGAGCAGATTATTCCACAAAGAGCATCATGATTTACAGGCACTCTTTCTACCTGAACATTTTTTTTTTAAGACACAAGGTCTCAGGGTGAGTGTGGTGGTTCACGCCTGTAATCCCAGCACTTTGGGAGGCTGAGGTGGGAGATACTTGAGCCCAGGAGTTGGAGACCAACCTGGCAACATAGTAAAACACTGTCTCTATTAAAAAATAAAAAAGAGACAAGGTCTTTCTCTGTCATGCAGGCTGGAATGCATTGTTGGGACTTTGGCTTACTGCAGCCTTGACCTCCTGGGCTTAAGTGATCCTCCCATGTCAGCCTCCTGAATAATGAGGGCTATGGGCATGCTACATGTCTGGCTAATTAAAAAAAATTTTTGTTGTAGAAACAGAGTCTTGCTATGTTCAGTCTGCTGGTTTCAGACTCCTAGTCTCAAGCAACCCTCCTATCTCAGCCTCCTATATTACTGGGATTATAGGCATGAGACTGTGCCTGGCTTCATACTAAGCATGTTTGAGAACAAGTGTGGAGAATAGCAGAAAAACCAAAAACAGTGATAAGTACAGTAATAGATCTATGTACAGAGTTTTATGACAGCATAGAGCCTAAGGAAGTTTCAGGGAAAGCATCTGGGAGAATGTAATACCTGAGCAGAATTTAAAGAATATGAAGTCTAGGGAATAGCACATACAAAGGCATGGAGACAGAAGAGAGCATGGCACTTTGGAGTTGCTACAGAAATTTCAGAGTGATAGAAGGGAAGGATGTTTGTGAATATATGAATGTTAATGAATTTGGTTAACTAGCCAGGGGTCTTCAAGGAAAGGACATAACATAATGCCATGCTAAGGAATTTGGACTTTCTTTTTCTTCTTTTATTTTTTTTTGATAAAGGGTCCCTTGCTCAACCTGTTGCCCAGGCTGGAGTGCAAGACATGATCATGGCTCACTGCAGCCTCAACTTCCTGGACTCAAGCAGTCCTCCTGCATCAACCTCCAGAATGGCACATGCTACCACCCCCAGCCATTTTTTTTTTTAATAGAGATGCAGTCTTGCTATGTTGCCCAGGCTGGTCTTGAGCCACTGAGCTCAAGTAATCCTCCTGCCTTGGCCTCCCAAAGTGCTGGGATTACAGGCATGAGCCACTACACCTTGAGGGGTTTGTTTGTATTATAAAAACTTAGTGTTGTGGAGGAGCACAAAGCTACAATCCATTGAACCTCTGCCAGTTAAGATGGTGTTGGCTTAGGTGACATCTGGTTACTATCTTGGGAAAATCACTTCTATAGAGACGGCCTTGCAAGTGGTTTTAAAGTGTATCCTTTTGGCTGGGCGTGGTAGCTCACGCCTGTAATACTTTGGGAGACCAAGGCAGGTGGATCATTTGAGGTCAGGAGTTTGAGACCAGCATGGCCAACATGGTGAAACCCTATGTCTACTAAAAATACAAAAATCAGCCAGGCATGGTGGCGGGTGCTTGTAATTCCAGCTATTTGGGAACCTGAGGTAGGAGAATCGCTTGAACCTGAGAGATGGAGGTTGCCGTGAACCAAGATGGACCAACTGCACTGCAGCCTGGATGACAGAGCAAGACTCCATCTGAAAATAAAGTAAATTTTAAAAGTGTATCCTTCTGGGGCCGGGCGCGGTGGCTCACGCCTGTAATCCCAGCACTTTGGGAGGCCGAGGCGGGTAGATCACGAGGTCAAGAGACAGAGACCATCCTGGTCAACATGGTGAAACCCTGTGTCTACTAAAAATACAAAAAATTAGCTGGGCATGGTGGCACGTGCCTGTATTCCCAGCTACTCAGGAGGCTGAGGCAGGAGAATTGCCTGAACCCAGGAGGCGGAGGTTGCGGTGAGCCGAGATCGTGCCATTGCACTCCAGCCTGGGTAACAAGAGCGAAACTCCGTCTCAAAAAAAAAATAAATAAAAAGAAAAAAAAAGTGTATCCTTCTATTGACATTTTTAGGTTGATTGTGTATATGTTGACTAAATTATGAATTAACTTGTTTATCCAAAAAAAATAGTAAGTAAAAAGTAAGTCAAAGTAAAGTAAATAAATTGTATCAATCTGATAATTCACTTTTTCTTAAGATGTTTCAGTGAAAAAAGTATATTTACCTTACTATTTTTAACCAATATTATAAAACAATTTCTGAATACTAATATCCTAGCATTCTAAAAGTATTTAAAACTATTATTTTTTTAAAATAGGAAAACGGACGATGTATTACTAAGCTGGAAAACATGGGGTTTCGAGTCGGACAAGGATTGATAGAAAGGTGAGCAGGTTGGATTTGAAAATTTTCTTGCAGGTAGGTTATAAACAAAGATGGTCCATTTCAAAAGATTGCATAAAACTTGAGATATTTTAATTTTAATTCCTGAATGTTATTTCTTCTCTTTACTTCAAAAATTAAACTTTCTTTTTAGATCCAATGCCATTTTCACTCAGTTATTCAAATTTTATGTTCTAATGTTTGAAGAAAATATATATTTTATGTGTTTTAGACTTTTTTCCTGAAACTACTGGTATATTGAAGCAACTGTCTGAAATCTTACGCATTTTCAACTTAAGATCTGCTAGGTTCTTTAACCTGCATAGAATTTTTAAGTACATAGGATTGAAATACAATAGTCTGTGTTTATGCATGTAATTATCTTTCAACTTACAGATCAATTCTTTTTAGTATTTCTTTCTCACTACTTGAACAGTTAAACTCTGATTATATTTTATATAACAATGTCATGATCATGCTCACCTCTTTATTATTTTGTGATTTTTTTGATGTGCTAGAGAATTGCACCTGAAATTTTGGCTATAATGTTAGATTAATTTGAGGCCTCATAATTTATATAACATAACGTGAATCCATTGAGATAGGATCACTTTGCCTAGTGCTTATGACTTTATGAGTGTTAATAAATGTTCAGCCAGGTGTGGTGGCTCATGCCTATAATCCCAGCACTTTGGGAGGCCAAGGTGGGAGAATCACTTGAGCTCAGGAGATTCAGACCAGTTAGGGCAACAAAGTGGGACCCCGTCTCTTCCAAAAATACAAAAATTACCTGGGCATGGTGACATGTGCCTGTGGTCTCACCTGCTAGGGAGGCTAAGGTGGGAGGATGGCTTGTGCCTGGGAGACAAATAGAGGTTGCAGTGAGCCGAGATCATGCTAACCGCACTCTAGCCTGGGCAACAGAGCCAGACCCTGTCAAAAAAAATTAAAGTTAAAAAACTCAATAAATGTTCAGTGCTGTTCTGGCATTTGAAAATTAGCTAATAATTGTCCCTCTTGTTTTCTTTGGAGGATAAATACTGTATTACTTCTAGTTAATCTTTTTAGGTTTACAAAAGATACTGCAAGGTTCAAGGATGAGTTAGATATCATGAAGTTCATTTGTAAAGATTTTTGGACTACGGTATTCAAGAAACAAATCGACAATCTAAGGACAAATCATCAGGTAATTAAAATAACTAAGACCTATACTTTTAAATCATTTAACTTAATATAAATATCATATTTTAGTGACTTATTTAAAACCTAAAATAATTTCTGGTTAACTTTGGAATATTTTTTATGGTATTAATAAGTTACTAGTTTTTTTTCTTCTAATAGTGTGAAATGAATAAAGACAAAGGGACAGTTACCAGTAATGATAGCTGTTTTTCACCCAATTATATGCTATGTTAAATTTTTTAAAATAGCAAATGTCAGGATGATAATAGCTTTTAGTATTTGGTTCCTTAGTTACTGTCATTTGGTTGTAATAATATACAGAACCACAAATATATCACCTTTATGTCTTTAGAGTCATTTCTTTTTTTGAAGAAGAATAATTTGTATTATTTTAATAATTTTTATATACAGAAAACCCAACAGTGTACATTTAACCCAGTTTGGCGACAAGTTATTTAGCCTCTGCCTTTTCCTGGTTTTCAATTCAAGCCACAGAGTTGGGACCCAGGACATTGTTTCCCCAGTGACAGTGGATCTTATATCTGTCATTGTAATTGGTTCTAATAGCTTCCACCAGCTGAACCTAAGCTTCTTTGTCTTCTGAGTTAACCTTTGTGAAGGCAACAGTGATGCAGGTCTTCTTGTGGACTAGATGTCCCAGTCTTGCCTTCCCCTGATACTACAGTAAGGGACCTCCATTTTACGCGACAAGGCAGGCAGGAAGACAAACAGCTTGATGGGATCCACGTTGTGTGCATTCACCACCAACTGAGCCTTCTTGTTCTCCTCCAAGGTGGTAACAGTGTTAACTCCTGCTCAGAGGACAAGTGGTCTCTTAGTGGAGACATCCCTTTTGCCTGCAGCTTTTGTTTTATTTTATTTTTTTAGTAGAGATGGAGTTTCACCACGTTGGCCAGGCTGGTCTCAAACTCCTGACCTCAGATGATCCACCCATCTCAGCCTCCCAAAGTGCTGGGATTACAGGTGTGAGCCACCACGCCCAGCTACCTGCAGCTTTCTTTTCAGCTGGGCCAATAGCCTCTGCTTCTTTTCTTGCTTTGTCTCTGGTCAGTACTTGTGGGCCAGCTTAAGCAACTGAGTAGCTGTTTGGCAGTGCAGGGCCTGGGTGAACTGGTTAATTGTAGGAGGCACTTTCGGCTGCTTATAGAGGATGGCTTTCTGCCGGGGCCATTTCACAAAGCAAGTGGGGTCCTTTTTGGGTGGATGTCCTGTCCAATGTCAGAATTCTTAGGCCTTTCTTCAAATGGGATTCCTGCTTCTTCATGACAGCAAGGGCTGGAGCCACCTTCTTCCCCTTGGCCTTTCCTTTTGGCACCTTGGGTGGGAGGAGGAGATCCTTTATAGTCATTTCTAAGGTCTAATTTATAGAGCATATTTTACTCTTTTTTTTTTTTTTTTTTTTTTTTTTTTTTGAGACGGAGTTTCGCTCTTGTTACCCAGGCTGGAGTGCAATGGCGCGATCTCGGCTCACTGCAACCTCCACCTCCTGGGTTCAGGCAATTCTCCTGCCTCAGCCTCCTGAGTAGCTGGGATTACAGGCACGCGCCACCGTGCCCAGCTAATTTTTTGAGCATATTTTACTCTTAAGTAACCCTTGCATTATTATTGCTGTCATATTTTCTATTCTTAAAATATTTTCTTACTATAAAACTAATAGATTACATAGAAAACTATTTATTTGTTAAAAATTGAAAAGGAGACAGGGTCTCGCTATGTTGCCCAGGCTGATCTCAAGCTCCTCAGAACCACAATGACCATCTAACAAAGGACACAGTAGTCAGTGACATGTAAATGAGATAGTGGGTGGGGTTTCTGTCCTCACCTTAGGATGGCATCAGGGACTTGCCTGAGCTCAAAGATCATACCTGTGCCAAAGAGCCAGTGACTAAGAGAGACTTGAACACTGAAGAGGGGGCCAACAGCTCCTCTAACTGAGTCGGCGCTCCTTAAGCAAGGGCTGTTGCCTCACGTATGCTTGTGGCATACAAAGACAAATCGGCCTGGCCGAAGCAGCAGTTCTGTTCTTTGCTTCAGGCTCGCCAGGGTAGATGAAGAAAGTCAGTCTGTCACATCATCTAGGCCTCAACAGTTTCAAACAGGAAATCCCAACAACATAGGAACATTCACGGCTGCCTCTTTGAGGTCTCTGAGGAGTCTAGGATAGTTAGGACTCTGTTCTATGGCCCCCAAAATACCCAAATACGCGGACAAAATACCCATGACCTAGTCCCACTCTCTGCTGCTTCTCTTCAGGGCACAGTCTGACTCTAGTCCAGGACAGGGAGAGAGAAAACTCCATTCCCATTTCAGCAGCAAAGGAGAGGCGGCTGAGAAAGGGCTGGCTCAGAAGCTCCAGAACTCAAAGGAAAACTGGAAATGACACTTGACATGCAGATGAAACCTGGTCTGGCCCTAGTGGACAAGGTCATAGACGCTGGAAGAACTGGCTCTTGCTTTCTGCTCCTCTGACAGAGGCACTAGAAGCTTCACTTAAGGACCCACATGTCAGTTCTCATGAAAACACCTGGTGCCTACAAATTATCTGTCACCACAGACTGGACCCCATCAACCTACCAAAGGCTGACCACACATGGATGTCACACAAGTCATTAAAAAAAAGACAATGATAATTAAAGGGGCAAGTCCTTCAAAGTGTGGCTCAGTTCTGCAAAATGTCTGACCCTGGCCCCGGACGGAGGCTTCATGTGCTTTCTTCAGGTGGTTTCCAGGATGGTGGCTTCCATGGCCAGTGCTTCCGTGGGCTCCTCCTTATAGTCCGACACATAGGACTCCAGGCTAAGACTCAAGTAATTATCTGGACTCACGTAATTCTTTGACCTCAGTCTCTTGCATAGCTGGGATTATAGGCATGTAGCACCACTCCTAGCTTCGTTAGATTTTATTTTATAAACTTCAAGGAAATAGAGTAGATTTGAAATTTGATTAAGTAAAAAAATTAAAGAGAATAGGATTATTTATTATTTATTAGTTAATTAGAGACAGAGTCTCAGTGTGTTGCCCACACTGGTCTCAAACTCCTGGGCTCAGGGGATCCTCCTGCCTTGGCCTCCCAGAGTGCTAGGATTATATGTTTGAACCCCTGTGCCTGGCCTAGAATTCATTTTGTCCCAACTTTAGCTTGGAAATACTTGAATTGCTAATTTGAAGAAATGACTCTTATTTTTGACTTTCTGGACATGATTTACTATTATATATCAGCTGGCTGGACATGGTGGCTCATACCTAGAACTGCAGCATTTTAGGAGGCTGAGGCATAAGGATTGCTTGAGCTTAGGAGTTGGAGACCAGACTGAGCAACATAGTGAGACCCTGTTTTTACAAAAAAAAAATTAAAAAAATTCACCGAGCACATTGGCAGGAGCCTGAGGTTTCAGCTTCATGGGAGGAATTCAAGGATACAGTGACCCACTGCACTTTTGCCTGGATAACAAAGTGCAATTCTGTCTCTTAAAGAAATAAGGCATGGCATGGTGGCTCACCCCTGTAATCCCAGCAGTCTGCGAGGCTGAGGCAGGTGGATCACCTGAGGTCAGGAGTTTGAGACCAGTCTGGCCAACATGGTAGAACCCTGTCTCTACTAAAAATACAAAAATTAGCCAGGTGTGGTGGCGCACGCTTGTAGTCCCAGCCACTCGGAAGGTTGAGGCAGGAGAATTGCATGAACCTGGGAAGCGGAGCTTGCAGTGAGCCTAGATCACACCACTGTACTCTAGCGTGGGCGACAGAGCAAGACTCTGTCTCAGAAAAATTAAAAATAAAAATTAGGTTGGGCATGGTGACTTATACCTATAATCTCAGCATGTTGGGAGGCTGAGGCAGGAGGATCACTTGAGCCCAGGTGTCAGGCATCTGTGATCCCAGCTACTTGGGAGGCTGAGGCAGGAGAATCGCTTGAGCCTGGGAGGCGGAGGTTGCAGTGATCGAGTCACTGCACTTCAGCCTGGGTGACAGAGCAAGACTGTTTAAAAAAAAAAAATTAATAAAACTAGGCAGATGTGGTGGTGTGCGCTTGTGGTCCCAACTACTCGGGGGGCTGAGATAAGAGAATTGCTGAATTGCTCAAGCACCCAGGTGTTTGAGGGTGCAGTCAGCTGTGATTATACTGCCACACTCCAGCCTAGGCAACAGAGCGAGAGCTTATCTCTAAATAAATGAATAAACAAACAGCTTATTTCACATGGATGTATATTAATGATTCCATTGTACTAGACTATTAGTTTTTAAGGATAGGCACTATGTTTTCATGCAGTTTTGTATCTTTAGTGTATAAAACTGTTCAGTAGATATTAGTATTATGAAAATACTGAACTCACAACTCTTCAGTGTAAACATTGCAAAACTCCTTCATTTAAACAAAATTTGACCAGGCTGGGCACGTGGGCTCATGACTGTAATCTCAGCACTTTGGAAGGTCAAAGTGGGCAGATTGCTTGAGCCCAGGAGTTTGAGACCAGCCTGGGCAACATGCAAAGCCCTATCGCTACAAAAAATATAAAAATTAGCAGAGCATGGTGATGCACACCTGTAGTCCCAGCTACTTGGGAGGCTGAGGTGGGAGGATCGATTGAGCCTGGGAGTTGGAGCCTGCAGTGAGCTGTGACTGTGCCACTGCATTCTATCCTGGGCAACCAGAGGTGATCCTATCTCCAAAGAACAGAAAAAGAAAATTCGACCAATGGGAAGGAGACTTTTAATAACTTTTAAAAAACACTTACATTGTTTCATAAGAAATAAAATAATTTGCCAGGCATGGTGCCTGTAATCCCAGCACTTTGGGAAGCTGAGGCAGGTGGATCGCAAGATCAGGAGTTTGTGACCAGCCTGACCAACATGGTGAAACTCTGTCTCTACTAAAAATGCAAAAATTAACCTGGCATGGTGCTGCATGCCTGTAATCCCAGGTACTTGGGAGGCTGAGACAGGAGAATCGCTTGAACCAGGGAGGCAGAGGTTGCGGTGAGCCGAGAGAGCGTCATTGTACTCCAGCCAGGGCGACAGAGTGGGACTCCGTCTCAAAAAAAAAAAAAAAAAAAAAAAGGAAAAAAGAAATAATTTTAAGGACTACTACTTACATTGACTTTGTTGGATGTTTTTTCTATTTTTGGAACAGGGCATCTATGTTCTTCAGGATAACAAATTTCGCCTGCTTACTCAGATGTCTGCTGGAAAACAGTATTTAGAACATGCATCTAAGGTATTTAATGGAATAGAAGATTGGGGTTTCTGTTAATAGTAGGACTACAGGGAAAAGTTGAATGCTAATCATAACAGACTATTGAACTTAAAACATATTTTAAGTGTTCTTTTTTGTTTAAAGAGTTTTCTATGAAATGAGAGACATGTTACAATACATTAATCTTTAGCTAAATAGGCTTACAGTAGCCAATTAAAGAAACCCTGGCCGGGCGTGGTAGCTCACACCTGTAATCCCAGCACTTTGGAAGGCCCAGGCAGGTGGATTACCTGAGGTTAGGAGTTTGAGACCAGTTTAGCCAACATGGTGAAAACCCGTCTCTACTAAAAATACTAAAATTAGCTTAGCGTGGTGGCGAGCGCCTGTATTCCCAGCTACTCCGGAGGCTGAGGCAGGAGAATCCTTTTAACCTGGGAGGCAGAGGTTGCAGTGAGTTGAGATCGCGCCATCATCGCACTCCCGCCTGGGCTACAAGAGCGAAACTCTGTCTCAAAAAAAAAAAAAAAAAAAAAGAGAGAGAAACACTCTAACTAAATGATAGTGAAATGTAGATGTATGGTAGATTCCTTTTTTTTTTTTTTTTTTAAGATAAGGTCTTGCTCTGTCATCCAGGCTGGAGTGTAGTGAGTGGTATGATCATGGCTTATCTTGACCTTGACCTCCTGGGCTCAAGCAATCCTCTTACCTCAGTCACCCAAGGAGCTGGGACTGCATGTGTGGGCCACCATGCCTGGCTAATTTTTTAAAAAAGTTTTGTAAAGATGGGATCCCACAATCTCTTCAAATCCTGGGCTCAAGTGATCATCCCATCTCAGCCTCCCAAAGTGTTGGGATTATAGGTATGAGCCACCGCATCCGGCCTGATTGCTTATTTTCTATATTTTTGGAGTATACAGCCTCTAATTTTACGGTTAATGTGTATATTTTCTTTTTTTTGAGACGGAGTCTCGCCCTGTCACCCAGGCTGGAGTACAGTGGCGTGATCTCAGCTCACTGCAACCTCTGCCTCCCAGGTTCAAGTGATTCTCCTGCCTCAGCCTCTTAAGTAGCTGGGATTACAGGCATGCACCACCCCACCTAGCTAATTTTTTGTATCTTTAGTGGAGATGGGGTTTCAGCATGTTGGCCAGGCTGGTCTCGAACTCCTGACTTTGTGATCCACCCGCCTCGGCCTCCCAAAGTGCTGGGATTACAGACATGAGCCACCGTGCCTGGCATAGTTTCTCTTTTTTACTAACATCTCACTTTAATATTTCTGGTTCTCACTTAACTTTTTGGGATCTTGGTTTCTTCAGCTGTGAAAAGAGTAAGTTGGACCATTTCACTGATTTCTATTTTGAGTTATGGACATCCTTGAGAATTGGAACACCTTTCCCTATAAATACACGTATATACATGGTTTTTCTTTTCTTTTTTTTTTTTTTTTAGTTGTGGTATCACAGCAAAATGGTTTTTATTTTCATAGGGGTTACAGGTTCCCAGATTAAGAACTCTTGGGATAAACAATCTTTAAGGCCTCTTCTCTTCCAGCTTAAAATTTCATGACTCAGATCTAACTACTTAATAGTACCCACTTATGTATATTAATTATGAGATATTTTATATTATTCATAGATAATGTAGTATATTGAACATGCAACGTAGATGTGGGTAATCAAAAATTCCTTGAATTACTGATTTTTCAATCCAGTTCTTGTCATGATTTTCGGTGCTGTAGCTCAGCCCTTTTCCCTTTCTTTGTGTCTATGTGACATGGTTTCTCAACATCCAAGCTGTTGATATTTTCAACCAGATAATTCTTTGTTGTGGCAAGCTATAAGTCTTAAACAAGTCCAGATTCTTGGTTGTAAATAGAGGAAGGAAACTCTGCTTGTAAGCTAACACAATTGATAAGATCTAAAAATCGGCAATAACCAGGGGAGGTTAAGGCAGCTAGTAGGATAGCCAAGTCACTCCACAGGATGAGTCCAGTTAGAATCCTGCAGGCAGCATGGACTGTTGACACAAACTACCTTTACTGCCTCCAGAACTAATTCTGATCTGTTTCTGGCTTGTTTTTGTCACTCTAGATTCACTGTCCTGGATTACTTAATTGGCTGAACCTAAGTCTTTTTTCTTTTTTTTTGAGACGGAGTTTTGCTCTTATTGTCCAGGCTGGAGTGCAATGGCACAATCTTGGCTCGCTGCAACCTCCACCACCTGGGTTCAAGTGATTCTCCTGCCTCAGCCTCCTGAGTAGCGGGGATTACAGGCGTGTACCACCACGCTCGGCTAATTTTGTATTTTTAGTAGAGACAGGGTTTCTCCATGTTGGTCAGGCTGGTCTTGAACTCCTGACCTCAGGTGATCCACCCACCTCACCCTCCCAAAGTGCTCGGATTACAGGCGTGAGCCACCGTGCCCAGCTTCCCTGGCTGAGCTTAAGTCTTAAGTCATATGTCCATGCCTTAGTTTCTGGGGAGCTGGGAAATCTAGCAATATTTTTCAGTAATTTGAACAGTTCCTCCAAAGTCCTTTGAATGACTTACTGATAATAAATCATGTCATGTTGTATTTTTCAATAGCTTTACTATTTTAGTAAATCCTTACTATTTTTAATGATTTTTTTTCCTTTTAGTATTTAGCATTTACATGTGGCTTAATCAGAGGTGGCTTATCAAACTTGGGAATAAAAAGTATTGTAACAGCCGAAGTGTCTTCAATGCCTGCTTGTAAGTTGAATTCACGTTTCTTACAAATGTTTCAGTAATTTGTTTTCATGTTTGTTTGATTTTTTTGTTTGTTTTTGTTTTAACTGAGAGGAAATTTAAAATACTGAAACTTTCATTTTAGTTTTATCAATGTAACATTTAGTGTAGTAAAAGGTTGCATACTATATTCATATACAGTAATTTTTGAATTAATAATAGACTAAAATCCAAATTTATAAGACAATTTAGGGGATAATTTATAACTTTTTTAAAGTCAGATATTCTTTTTTAAAGAAGATATTCTAAATATGTATACCTGTATAAATATGATTTATAACTTTTTAAAATTCAGGTATATATATTCAGAATAATATCTTCTGAATATGTATACCTATATAAATTTGGATTTATAAGACAATTTAAGGGATGTAATGTTTTAAGATAGCAAATTTCCCTGGAACATTGAAAATGTCTCCTAGATTCAAGCGATTCTCCTGCCTCAGCCTCCTGAGTAGCTGGGATTACAGGCGCACACCACGACACCTGGCTAATTTTTGTGTTTTTATTAGAGATGGGGTTTCACCATGTTGGTTGGGCTGGTGAAAATGCTATTTTTAAACAATTGTTTAGGATATATCTACATGAAGCTAAGTAAAACCAAATAGTCTTTTTAAAATTTATTTATTTATTTTTTTTTAGACACAGGATTTTGCCATATTGGCCAGGCTGGTCTCAAACTCCTGACCTCATGTGATCCACCCGCCTCGAATTACAGGCGTGAGCCACTGCGCCTGGCCCCAAATAGTCTTTTATCACTAAATGTCTCCCTAAATGCCTCCCTAAAGATCTTTTCACCAGAACTACCAACCAAGAAAAAAAATGGACTTGAGCTTCATTGCATTTCCTTTTCATTTACAATGATCATTAGCAGTGAAATATTGTACCCAAATGTAGGAATAATAAAGAGAAACAAAAGTGCCTACTCACAAACTAGATAATCATCCCATTAAATAGGATGACTTTATTGAATATTATGAAGAATGTGAAAAGGTTGTTTGACATAGTAGGTTTCTTGATTGAAACTATTTCCTATATGGAAAATAAAATTGATGTTTAGACTTGTTTTCCTTGTATCTAAAATTAAAGAATTATTATTATTTTTTTTTTAGGCAAATTTCAGGTGATGATACAGAAGCTGTAGAACATACTGAAATGCAAGGCTTCAACAGTATAAAGAGATAAATTATTCATGTATAAAGTATTTCAAGTAGTGATGATTTAATTGTTCGATGTTTGTACAGAAGTAAGCATGTATTTTTACCAATTTACACAGATCAACTCAAAGGAGATAAAGGGACATTCTGCCATGACATACATTTAACCAAAACTATTCAAAATGAAAACCTGATTTCAGATAACTAGACACCAAGATGTAGGACTCTTATTTTAAACCTTTTTATTTGGTTAGAGTGTTACGTATTTGGCCATAGATAGACAGGCAAAGTTCAGGGTTTGCTGAATTTGCTTGAGAGAAAAGTATGTACCAACAGAATAATTTGTGATAAAAATGAACAAATTTTGATAAAGTATGAATGTTTTATTTTAAAAAGCAAACATACTAAATTTTTTATTTTATTGCTTATAATTTATTAAGAATTTTTACACCTGTATAAGGATTTTGTATATACATTGTATGTGTGTGTGTATATATATAAATACATATATGACTGCCTAAATTGTTTAGAAATTTAATTTTGTTTTAATAGGTTTCTTTCCTTCAGAGCTCCATTAATGTAATCAAAATGAAATATAGATTAGTTTAAATGTGAATTCAGTGACTCTAGGGCCAAAGAATATTAGGTATGTTTGGAAGGAATTTTTGTATTTATTCCTGTTACAGTTTTGACTTTCAACTTCTCTCCCTATGCATGGACATTCTGGTAAAGGGTCTAATATCTTTATTCCCTTCTTTACTCTTTCACCTGAGCAGAGAGGTGGATAATTGGATTAGTAATTCTTTTTCTTTTTCTTTTTCTTTTTGAGATAGAGTCTTACTCTGTTGCCAGGCTGGAGTACAGTGGCTCAATCTCGGCTCACTGCAACCTCTGCCTCCCAGGTTCAAGTGATTCTCCTGCCTCAGCCTCCCAAGTAGCTGGCATCACAGGCGCCTGCCACCACGCCCAGCTAATTTTTGTATTTTTGGTAGAGACGAGATTTCACTGTGTTGAACTCCTGACCTCGTGATATACCTGCCTCGGTCTCCCAAAGTGGTGGAAATACAGGCATGAGCCACCACTCCCTGCCCTTGGATTAGTCATTCTGACATTCTTTGGACTACATCATCTTAGTGGTTTGGGGTCAGTGCTCATTGGATATATCTTTCTTGCCACCTCTTCCACATACTTTCTCTTACTTAAATTATCTGGCATAAGCAGATATCCCCAGCTTTTGTTAGAACTTTGCATATTGATTATAAAAACTATACTTTGTTTATTTATTTATTACCCTTTTGCATGTGTTTGTGTGACAGGGAACTCTGCAGAAAGGGGTGACTGACACACCAAACAAGATGTTTTATTGGGTACTCTGCCATAGAAATGGCTGATTAAGAAGATCGACTAAATAAACCAAACGTTATATTAAAAACATGAAATAAGAACTATAAAAATTTACTTTAGGATATTAAAGAAAACTCAGGTTAGAGGCATACCATTTTCCTTTCATGGAAGGATACAGTATTACAAAGATATTTAACTTGATTTATTAAATTCTAGTTATGTGCCCTATAATGATGTTTCAGTCAATGACAGACTACATATATGGCGGTGGTCCCATAAGATTACAATACTACGTTTTTATTGTACCTTCTTTATGTTTATTTTACTTTATTTTATTTTTGAGATGGAGTCTCACTCTGTTGCCCAGGCTGGAGTGCAGTGACGTGATCTAGGTTCACTGCAACCTCCACCTCCTGGGTTCAAATGATCCTCCTACCTCAGCCCCTCTAGTTGCTGGGATTACAGGGATACACCACCATGCCTGACTAATTTTTGTATTTTTGGTGAAGACAGTGTTTTGCTATGTTGGCCAGGCTGGTCTCAAATTCCTGACCTCAGGTGATCCACCCACCTCAGCCTCCCAAGGGCTGGTATTACAGGCGTGAGCCACCGTGCCGGGCCCTTCTTTACATTTAGATATGCAGGTACTTACCATTGTGTTACAGTGTCCTACAGTATTCACTACAGTAATATGCTGTATAGGTTTATAGCCTAGGAGCAATAGGCCATAGCCTAGGTGTATAGTAGGCCATACCATCTAGGTTTGTGTAAGTATACTCTGTGATTGTACAATTTCAGAATCTCCTGATGACACATTTTTCAGAACATACCCCTTTGTTAAGCAATGCATGACTGCAATTCTAATTCTAGCCTGATTTGGGGGAAAAAATTTAATTTTGAAAAAATAAATTTAGGAAAGTTCCTATCAAATATACAAATATAAAGTTTATTAAGTTAAAAAAGTCATAATGACCCAGGAATAGCTAATGACACAGAAGTGGATCAAAATGGAACACAGTAGAGAACATCAAATAAAACAGGTGTAGGAATTGTGTGTATGAAAAAGGTGGGTTCAAATAAGTGGGTTTGTTAGACACTCTCATATGCCTACCTGTCAGCCATTTCTTTCTCCCTTCCTTGCAGACAAAGCCCCATTTTTTTCTTTTTTTCTTTCTTGTTTTTTTTTTTAAACTCTGTATGGCTGCTTTGTGCTGTAGAATAGGGTGCTTCCCTAGTCCAGAGATGGTGAGTGTTGATTAGATTCTATGCCAATCATGGTAATTGGCTTACTTGATCATTTGATGGATCTCAGCTAATGAGATAAAGGAAGTCTGAAAGGCTTTGAAGAAATTTTCTGTTGTTCTTAATTGATAGAAGATGGGGATTGGATTTGCCAGCATCCCTTTTCTGCTTCTCAGTGAAGATAGGTGATATGGATGTTTGAAGCTAATCTGCAGCAGCCTTCTGATGGCCATGAAAGGACAAGTATGGAGATGAAAGCCATCACACTGAGCATAGCGGGATGTAGATAGAGAGCACCTGAATTGTGCTTCTGAATTAACCAATCTGGTAACTGCTTTACCTTTGGACTTTTGGTTATGTGAGATATTCCTTATATTGTTACATTCACTTTGGGTATGTATATTGTTACTTGTAGCCAGAAAGAAACCTCTCTCTTAGTAGAAACAAAGGGAGAGTTAGGTTATTCAAAAATAGTGTGGGACAATTGAATATCCCTTTTGGGAGTGGGTGGGGAGAAACTTAAAGGTTCACGTGTAAAACAATAAAACCATAAAATACCAAAGAAAATATGGGAATACTTGTGATTTTGTGCTAGAGAAGGCCTTTCCAACACACAAATGTAGGAAATCATAAAGGAAAATTGTAAAACGAAACAAAAAAATGTAGTAACATCTCTTCAACAGATACTGTTGGGAAAACTGGAAAGCCACATAGAAAGGAATGAAATTGGATTGTTGTCTTAATGCTGTACATAGAAATCAACTTAAATTGGATTGAAGAGTTAAAAGTAAAATCTGAAGCTATATAATCCTAGCAGAAAACATAGGGGAAAAGCTTCATAACATTGGTCTTGGCAATGATCTCTTGGATAAGACACCAAAAGCAGAAGCAACAAAACAGAAGTAGAAAAGAGGGACTACATCAAACTAAAAAGATGCACAGCAGAGGACAGTGAAAAGGCAACTTAGGAATGGAAGAAAATATTTGCAAACCATATACACTTGGCCCTTTCTATCTGACGGTTCAACCAAGAATTCAACCAACTTTGGTTTGAAATATTTGAAAAAAAAAAAAAAAAGGCCGTGCTGAAGCCTATAATCTCAGCAGTTTGGGAGGCTGAATGGGGCGGATCACCTGAGGTCAGGAGTTGAAGATGAGCCTGGCCAACATGGCAAAACCCTGTCTCTACTAAAAATACAAAAATTAGCCAACCATGGTGGCAAGCACCTGTAATCTCAGCTACTTGGGAGGCTGAGGCAGGAGAATTGCTTGGACCCAGGAGGCAGAGGTTGTGGTGAGCAGAGATTGCACCACTGCACTCCAGCCTGGGTGACAAGAGCAAGACTCTGTCTTGATAAATAATTAAATAAAGTATACAGGAGGGCAGAGCAGGCCAAGCAGGCTGGGTGCAGTGACTCACACTTGTTATCTGAGCACTTTGGGAGGCCAAGACAGGAAGATTGCTTGAGCTCAGGAGTTCAAGACCAGCCTGGGAAATGCGGCAAGACTTCATCTCTACTAAAAATAAAAAAAAAGCCGAGCATGTACTCCCAGCTTGTTCCAAGGCTGAGACGAGGATTTTTAAGTCTGAAGGATATAATGAGCATGGGAGGTTCAAGCTGGAGTGAACCATGATGATGCCGCTGCACTCCAGCTTGGGTGGCAGAGAGACAATGACTCCAAAAAAAACCTTGGTGAGCATGTGGAGAAATGTGAATCCTTTTGCAATGTTAGTAGGAATGTAAAATGATATGGCTGCTGTAGAATACAGTATGGAGTTTCCTTAAAAAATTACCAATAGAACTGTAAGATCCAGCTGTCTGACTTTGGGATATGTTGGGTCCCTCAGTTTCCTTTTTCTGTCCTGACTGAGAAACAAATGCTTCACAGTTGTGTGTCCTGGGCAGCTGCTTGTTTTGCCCTGGAGGCTTGAACCCAAGCCAGGACTTTGGACAGTCCCAGGCACTGATGAAGGTTTTTCAGGTTGTCCAAAACCCTGAAAGGAACTAGCTCCAGCCCTGAGCCAAATTTCTTTGTTAAATATATATTTTATTGCACTTTAGGTTCTGGGGTACATGTGCAGAACATGCAGGATTGTTGCATAGGTACATACATGGCAATATGGTTTGCTGCCTCCGTCCCCCCAACACCTATATCTGGCATTTCTCCCCATGTTATCCCTCCCCAATTCCCTATCCCCACTGTCCCTCCCCTGTTCCCCCACAACAGACCCCAGTGTGTGATGTTCCCCTCCCTGTGTTCATGTGTTCTCATTGTTCAACACCAGCCTGTGACTGAGAACATGCAATGTTTGATTTCCTGTTTGTCTGTCAGTTTGCTGAGAATGATGGTTTCCAGATTCATCCATGTATTTACAAAGGACATGAACTCATCGTTTTTTATGACTGCATAGTATTCCATGGTTTATATGTGCCACATTTTCCTTGTCCAGTCTATCATCAATGGGCATTTGGATTGGTTCCAGGTCTTTGCTATTGTAAACAGTGCTGCAATGAACATAAGTGTGCATGTGTCCTTATAATAAAATGATTTATAATCCTTTGGATATATACCCAGTAATGGAATTGCTGGGTCAAATGGGATTTCTATTTCTAGGTCCTTGAGGAATCACCACACTGTCTTCCACAATGGTTGAACTAATTTACCCTCCCACTAACAGTGTAAAAGTGTTCCTATTTCTCCACATCCTCTCCAGCATCTGTGGTCTCCAGATTTTTTATTTTTTATTTTCTTTTTTGAGACAGAGTTTCGCTCTTGTTACCCAGGCTGGAGTGCAATGGCATGATCTCGGCTCACCGCAACTTCCACCTCCTGGGTTCAAGCAATTCTCCTGCCTCAGCCTCCTGAGTAGCTGGGATTACAGGCACGCGCCACCATGCCCAGCTAATTTTTTGTATTTTTAGACGGGGTTTCACCATGTTGACCAGGATGGTCTCGATCTCTTGACCTCGTGATCCACCCGCCTCGGCCTCCCAAAGTGCTGGGATTACAAGCGTGAGCCACTGCGCCCAGTCCATGTCTCCAGATTTTTTAATGATCGCCATTCTAACTGGCATGCAATGGTATCTCAATGTGGTTTTGATTTGCATTTCTCTAATGACCAGTGAGGATGAGCATTTTTTCATATGTTTGTTTGCCTCATATATGTCTTCTTTTGAAAAGTGTTCATATCCTTAACCCACTTTTGAATGGGTTTGTTTTGTTCTTGTAAATCTGTTTTAGTTCTTTGTAGATTCTAGATATTAGCCCTTTGTCAGATAGGTGGATTGCAAAAATTTTTCCCATTCTGTTGGTTGCTGGTTCACTCTAATGATTGTTTCTTTTGTTGTATAGAAGCTTTGGAGTTTAATTAGATCCCATTAGTCTATTTTGGCTTTTGTTGCCAATGCTTTTGGTGTTTTAGTCATGAAGTCCTTGCCTATGCCTATGTCCTGAACAGTTTTGCCTAGGTTTTCTTCTAGGGATTTTATGGTGTTAGGTCTTTTGTTTAAGTCTTTAATCCATCTGGAGTTAATTTTAGTGTAAGATGTCAGGAAAGGGTGCAGTTTCTGCTTTCTGCACATGGCTAGCCAGTTTCCCCAACACCATTTATTAAACAGGAAATCCTTTCCCCATTGCTTGTTTTTGTGAGGTTTGTCAAAGATCAGATGGTTATAGATGTGTGACGTTGCCTCTGAGGCCTCTGTTCCGTTCCATTGGTCTATATCTCTGTTTTGGTACCAGTACCATGCTGTATTGATTACTGTAGCATCTGTTGTAATATAGTTTGAAGTCAGGTAGCATGATGCCTCCAACTTTGTTCTTTTTGCTTAGAATTAACTTGGCTCTGTGGGCTCTCTTTTGATTTCATATGAAGTTTAAGGTGGTTTTTTCCAGTTCTCTGAAGAGGGTCATAGGTAGCTTGATGGGGATAGTGTTGAATTTATAAATTACTTTGGGCAGTATGGCCATTTTCACAATATTGATCTTCCTAACCATGAACATGGAATGTTTTTCCATCTGTTTGTGTCTTCTCTTATTTCCTTGAGCAGTGGTTTGTAGTTCTCCTTGAAGAGATCCTTTACATCTTTTGTTAGTTGTATTCCTAGGTATTTTATTCTCTTTGTAGCAATTGTGAATGGCAGTTTGTTCTTGATTTGGCTCTCTTTAAGTCTGTTATTGATGTATTGGAATGCTTGTGGTTTCTGCACATTGATTTTGTATCCTGAGACTTTGCTGAAGTTGCTTATCAGTTTCAGGAGATTTTGGACTGAGATGATGGGGTCTTCTAAATATACAATCATGTCATCTGCAAATAGAGACAATTTGACTTCCTCCTTTCCTAATTGAATACCCTTTCTTTCTTTTTCTTGCCTGATTGCTCTGGCTAGAACTTCCAATACTATATTGAATAGGAGTGCTGACAGAGGGCATCCTTGTCTAGTGCCAGATTTCAAAGGGAATGCTTCCAGTTTTTGCCCATTCAGTATGATATTCGCTGCGGGTTTGTCATAAATAGCTTTTATTATTTTGAGATACGTTCCGTCGATACCTAGTTTATTGAGAGTTTTTAGCATAAAGGGCTGTTGAATTTTGTCGAAGGCCTTCTCTGCATCTATTGAGATAATCATGTGGTTTTTGTCTTTGGTTCTGTTTATGTGGTGGATTACATGTATAGAGTTTCATATGTTGAACCAGCCTTGCATCCCTGGGATGAAGCCTACTTGATCATGATGGATAAGCTTTTTGATGTGCTGTTGCAATCGGTTTGCCAGTATTTTATTGAAGATTTTTGCATCTGTGTTCATCGTAGATATTGGCCTTAAGTTTTCTTTTTTTCTTGAGTCTCTGCTAGGTTTTGGTATCAGGATGATGTTGGTCTCATAAAATGATTTGGGGAAGGATTCCCTCTTTTTGGATTGTTTGGAATAGTTTCAGAAGGATGGTACCAGCTCCTCTTTGTATGTCTGGTAGAATTTGGCTATGAACCCATCTCGACCTGGGCCTTTTTTGGTTGGTAAGCTATCAATTGCTGCCTCAACTTCAGCCCTTGCTATTGGTCTATTCAGGGTTTTGACTTCTTCCTGGTTTAGGCTTGGAAGGGTGCAAGTGTCCAGGAATTTATCCATTTCTTCCAGGTTTGCTTGTTTATGTGCATAGAGTTGTTTGTAGTAATCTCTGATGGTAGTTTGTATTTCTGTGGAATCTGTGGAGATATCTCCTTTATCGTTTTTTATTGCATCTATTTGATTCTTCTCTCTTCGTTTTTATTAATCTGGTTAGTGGTCTATTTTGTTGATCTTTTCAAAAAACCAGCTCCTGTATTTATTGATTTTTTTGAAGGATATTTTGTGTCTCTATTTCCTTCAGTTCTGCTCTGATCTTAGTTATTTCTTGTCTTCTGCTAGCTTTTGAGTTTTTTTGATCTTGCTCCTCTAGCTGTTTCAATTTTGATGATAGGGTGTCGATTTTAGATCTTCCCTTGCTTCTCATGCGGGGATTTATCGCTATAAATTTTCCTCTAGACACTGCTTTAAATGTGTCCCAGAGATCCTGGTACGTTGTGTCTTCGTTCTTGTTGGTTTCAAAGAACATCTTTATTTCTGCCTTCATTTCATTATTTATCCAATCATCATTCAGGAGCAGGTTGTTCAGTTTCCATATAGTTGTGTGGTTTTGAGTGAGTTTCTTTAGCTTGAGTTCTATTTTGATTACACTGTGGTCTGAGAGACTGGTTGTTATGATTTCCATTCTTTTGCATTTACTGAGGAGTGATTTACTTCCAATTATGTGGTCAATTTTAGCATTAGTGCAATGTGGTGCTGAGAAGAATGTATATTTTGTGGATTTGGGGTGGAGAGTTCTGTAGATGTCTATTAGGTCTGCTTGGCCCAGATCTGTGTTCATGTACTGGATTTTCTTGTTAATTTTCTGTCTTGTTGATCTAATATTGACAGTGGAGTGTTAAAGTCTCCCACTATTATTGTGTGGGAGTCTAAGTCTCTTTGTAGGTCATTAAGAACTTGCTTTATATACCTGGGTGCTCCTGTATTGGGTGCATATATATTTAGTATCGTTAGCTCTTCTTGTTGCGTTGATCCTTTTACCATTATGTAATGCCCTTCTTTGTCTCTTTTGATCTTTGTTGATTTAAAGTCTATTGTATCAGAGACTAGGATTGCAACTCCTGCTTTTTATTGCTCTCCATTTGCTCGGTAAATCTTCCTCTATTCCTTTATTTTGAGCCTATGTGTGTCCTTGCACTTGAGATGGGTTTCCTGGATACAGCACACTGATGGGTTTTTGACTATTTATCCAATTTGCCAGTCTGTGTCTTTTGATTGGGGCATTTACCCCATTTACATTTAAGGTTAATATTGTTATGTGTGAATTTGATCCTGCCATTTTGAGGCTAGCTGGTTGTTTTGCCCATTAGTTGATGCAGTTTCTTCATTGTGTCGATGCTCTTTACCATTGGGTACATTTTTGGAGTGGCAGGTACTGGTTGTTCCATGTTTAGTGCTTCTTTCAGGAGCTCTTGTAAAGCAGGCCTGCTGGTGATGAAATCTCTGAGCAATTGCTTGTTTGTAAAGGATTTTATTTCTCCTTTGCTTATGAAGCTTAGTTTGACTAGATATGAAATTCTAGGTTGAAAGTTCTTTTCTTTAAGGTGTTGAATACTGGCCCCCACTCTCTTCTGGCTTGTAGGGTTTCTGCTGAGAGATCTGCTGTGAGTCTGATGGACTTCCCTTTGTGGGTAACCCGACCTTTCTCTCTGGCTGCCCTTAGTATTTTTCCCTTAATTTCAACCCTGGTGAATCTGACGATTATGTGCCTTGAGGTTGCTCTTCTTGAGCAATATTTTTGTGGTGTTCTTTGTATTTCCTGGACTTGAATATTGGCCTGCCTTGCTAGGTTGGGGAAGTTTTCCTGGATAATATCCTGAAGAGTGTTTTTCAGTTTGGATTCATTCTCTCCATCACATTCAGGTACACCTATCAAACGTAGATTAGGTCTTTTCACATAATCCCATATTTCTTAGAGGCTTTGTTCATTTCCTTTTGCTCTTTTTTCTCTAATCTTGCCTTCTTGTTTTATTTCATTCAGCTGACCTTCAATCTCTGATACCCTTTCTTCTCCTTGGTTGATTCAGTTATTGAAACTTGTGTATGATTCACAAAGTTCTCATGTTGTGTTTTTCAGCTTCATCAGTTCATTTATATTCTTCTCTAAGCTGTTTATTCTTGTTAGCATTTTGTCAAATCTTTTTTTAATGTTCTTAGTTTCTTTGCATTGGGTTAGGACATGTTCTTTTGGCTCAGAGTAGTTTGTTATTACCCACCATCTGAAGCCCGTTTCTGTGAATTCATCAGACTCATTCTCCATCCAGCTTTGTTCCCTTTCTCGTGAGGAGTTGTGATCCCTTGGAGAAGGAGAGGCATTCTGGTTTTGGGTGTTTTCATCCTTTTTGTGCTGGTTTCTTCCTATCTTTGTGGATTTATCTACCTGTGGTCTTTGTAGTTGACTTTTGGATGGGGTCTCTGAGCGGATGTCCTTTTTGTTGATGATGAAGTTATTTCTTTCAGTTTTTAGTTTTCCTTCTAACAGGCCCCTCTGCTGTAGGACTGCTGGAGGTCTACTCCAGACCCTGCTTGCCTGGGGATCATCTGTAGCAGCTGCAGAACAGTAAGGGTTGCTGCCAGTTTCTTCTTCTGTTATTTGTGTCCCAGAAGGATACCTGCCAGATGTCAGCCAGAGCTCTCCTTTATGATGTGTCTCTGGATATACTGGGGTCAGGGAGCTACTTGAGGAGACAGTCTGTCCCTTATAGGAGCTCAAGTGCTGAGCTGTGAGCTCCTTTGTTCCGTTCAGAGCTGCTGGGCAGATATGTTTAAGTCTGCTGCAGTGGAACTCATAACTGCCTTTTTTCCCCAGGTGCTCTGTCCTGGGAAAGTGAGGCTTCATTTATAAGTTCCTGACATGCTGCTGCCTTTTATTAGAGATGCCTTGCCCAGCAATGAGGTAGCCTAGTCACAGTCTGCCAGCAGATGTGTTCCTGAGCTGCCATGGGCTCTGCCCAGCTGCTGTGAGAACTTCCTTGCAGTTTTGTTTATAGAGGTAGAGTTAGAACTGCCTCAGTAATGGAGGACTGCCTCAGTAACGGCGGACTGCATCTGTAATGGTGGACTGCCTCACTAATGGTGGACTGCCTCGGTAGTGGTGGACTGCCTTGGTAATGGTGGACGCCCTTCCCCCTACAGAGCCGGACCATTGTGGGTCTAGCTGTGCTTGCTGTGAAACTCAATCCAGAGTGTTTTAGATTGCTGGTCTTTGTGGGGGTGGGACCTGCTGTGCCAGATTACCTGGCTCCCTGTTTCAGCCCTCTTTTTTTACAGTTGCATGGGTGACTCTGTCTCCCAGGCGTTCCAGGTGCCAGTTGAAATGTCCGCCCAGATTTGTGTGAGTTTTTGTGCAGAGACCCAGTGCACTGGCTGAAACAGCCATGCTGGAATCTCATGGCGCTTTTCCACCTGGGAATCTCCTGGTCTGTGGGCAGTAAAAATTCATTTGGAAATGTGGTGATCACTCACCCTCTGTGTGCTTGCTGGGAACTGCACTCCAGAGCTGTTCCTATTCAGCCATCTTGGATTCTCCTAGCCAAATTTCTTTTTAAATTTTTTAATTTTTATTTATTTTTTTGAGACAGAGTTTCACTCTTGTTACCCAGGCTGGAGTGCAATGGCGCGATCTTGGCTCACTGCAACCTCCACCTCCTGGGTTCAGGCAATTCTCCTGCCTCAGCCTCCTGAGTAGTTGGGATTACAGGCACACGACACCATGCCCAGCTAATCTTTTGTATTTTTAGTAGAGACGGGGTTTCACCATGTTGACCAGGATGGTCTCTATCTCTTGACCTTGTGATCCACCCGCCTCGGCCTCCCAAAGTGCTGGGATTACAGGCGTGAGCCACCGTGCCCAACCTCCTAGCCAAATTTCTTAAGCCCTCATATAAACTGTATCCCTGACTCTGTCATTGTGTACATACACAGTTTAAATATACCCAGGGAGAGCATCCCTTTCTTGCCAGTCCCAGCAAGGAGATACTGCAGCCTCCTCTGTACATAGGTTCCCTTGTAAATACTTTGGACTGATCACTGATGCTTAGTGCTTCTTTCTTTGGAATCCAGCCAGCCTTATTTCCAAATGTTTTGGGACAGTCCCTTATGGGAATTCCTCTGCTCCCTCTTTTGGGGTGACTGCAGCCTCAGGTTTAGCCAGGATCAAACGGTTTTTATCCAAAAGAAATGAAATTAGGGTCTTGAAGGGGTCTTTTCAGTTCCATTCATTGCAACATTCACAGTAGCCAAGGGGTGAAAACAACCTCTATATTTATGGATGAATGGATAAATGCATAAACAAAATGTGATATATGCATATAATGGAATACTATTTATCCTCAAAAGAGATTTTTGGGCCAGGCACGGTGGCTCACACCTGTAATCCCAGCACTTTGGGAGGTCAAGGCAGGTGTTTCATGAGGTCAAGAGATCGAGACCATCCTGGCCAACATAGTGAAACCCCATCTCTACTAAAAGATAAAAATTAGCTGGGTGTCTGTAGTCCCAGCTACTCGGGAGGCTGAGGCAGGAGAATTGCTTGAACCCGGGAGGTGGAGGTTGCAATGAGCCGAGATCGTGCCACTGCACTCCAGCCTGGCGCCTGGCGACAAAGCAAGACTCTGTCTCAAAAAAAAAAAAAAAAAAGATTTTTGGCTGAGTGCAGTGGCTCACGCCTATAATCCCAGCACTTTGGGAGGCTGAGGTGGGCAGATCACCTGAGGTCAGGAGTTCAAGATCAGCTTGGCCAACGCGGCAAAAACCTGTCTCTACTAAACATACAAAAAAATTAGCTGGGTGTGGTGGTGGGCACCTGTAGTCCCAGCTAATCGGGGGGCTGAGACAAAAGAATCGCTTAAACCTGGGCAGTGGAGGTTACCGTGAGCTGAGATCGTGCCACTGCACTCTAGCCTGGGCGACAGATTGAGACTCTGTCTCAATAAATAAAAAAAAAAATTCAGGCTGGGCTTGGTGGCTCGTGCCTGAAAAACCAGCACTTTGGGAGGCTGAGGTGGGTGGATCACAAGGTTAAGAGATTGAGACCATGGTGAAACCCTGTCTTTAAAAAATAAAAATAAATAAATAAATAAAAATTTCATAAGCTTCAACATGGTGAACCTTGAGGACATTATGCTAAGTGAAGTAAGCCAGTTACAGAAGAGCAAATACCACATCATTTCACTTTTATGAGCTATCTAAAGTGGTCAAACTTAGAAGCAGAAAGTAGAATGGTGGTTACACAGGAATAATGGGAGGGAAAAATGAGAGTTGTTCAGTGGGTATAGCGTTTCAGTCATGCAAATTGAAAAAGTTGTAGAGATCTGTATGACAGTGTGCATATAGGTAACAATACTGTAGTGTACACTTAAAACACCTGTTGAGGGTGGATTTCTTTTTTTTTTTTTTGAGATGGAGATTCACTCTTGCTGCCCAGGCTGGAGGGTAGTGGCGGGATCTTGGCTCACTGCAACCTCTGCCTCCTGGGTTCAAGTGATTCTCCTGCCTCAGCCTCCCAAGTAGCTGGGAGTATAGGTGCCTGCCACTATGCCCAGCTAAATTTTTTTGTATTTTTAGTAGAGATGGAGTTTCACCATGTTGGCCAGGCTGGTCTCGAATTCCTGACCTCAGGTGATTCACCTGTCTTGGCCTCCCAGAGTGCTGGGATTACAGGTTTGAACAACCGGACCCAGCCAGATTTCATGTTTTTTAACCACAGTAACAAAAGAACATAACACAAAGTTTGCACTGCAGAAAGCACAATTTAAAAAAAAAAAAAGGAAAACTATAGTGCATACCACACAAATGAATATTTGCAATTTTTTTGGTAATAATAGAGACGGGGTCTCCCTGTGTTGCCCAGGCTGGTCTCGAACTCCCAGACTCAAGTGATCCACCTGCCTCGGCCTTCCAAAGTGCTAGGATACAGGAGTGGGACACTACGTCCAGCCAAATATATGTGTTTTAAAAATGCACGTATAGGCTGGGCGTGGTGGCTCATGCCTGTAATCCCAGCACTTTGGGAGGCTGAAAGTGGGTGGATCACCTGAGGTCAGGAGTTCGAGACCAGCCTGGCCAGCATGGTGAAACCCCGTCTCTAAGATAAAATAAAATAAAATGCATGTATAACTTTAAAACATATACTTTAACCCAGCAATTCCACTTCTACAAAGTTAACCTAAGTAAGTAAATGAATATGCAAACTTGTATGTATAAGGATTTTCACTATTTGGTTAAGTGTCCTTCGATGGTACTTCATTAAATTGTGATGCTAACATACAAGGATATTCTATGCAGCTGTTAAAAAGGATGAAATACATCTACATGAATTTACATAGAAGGATGTTAACTGGTATATTAAGATAAATTTTGCTATAGGATGCTGCACATACAATATTTAAGCATATATAATGAATATATATACATATATAGTATAAAAAGACTGAAAGTTACAAACAAATTATATAGTAGTTCTCTGAAATTTTTGACATTAAGTTTCTATATTATTTGGAATTCTTATTTTTTTTGAGACGGAGTCCACTCTTACTGCCCAGGCTGGAGTGCAATGGCACGACCTCGGCTCACTGCAACCTCCACCTCCTGGGTTTAAGCAATTCTTCTGCTTCAGCCTCCTGAGTATCTGGATTACAGGCACCCGCCACCACACCTGGCTGATTTTTTGTACTTTTAGTAGACATGGGTTTTCACCATTTTGGCCAGGCTGGTCTCGAACTCCTGACCTCAAGTGATCCACCCACCTCAGCCTCCCAAGTGCTGGGATTACAGGTGTGAGCCACCATGCCCAGCCTATTTGGAACTTTTAAATAATCATCCCCTCAATACATATTTTTTATTTGGAGTAGGAAAACATGATAAAACAACCAGTGATTTTTAAACTTTTTGGAATCCTAGGATTCCACAGGGTGCCTGATACAGTTTGGCTGTGTCCCCACCTGACTCTCAACTTGAATTGTATCTCCCAGAATTCCCACATGTTGTGGGAGGGACCCAGGGGGAAGTAGTTGAATCATGGAGGCTAGACTTTCCTGTGCTATTCTCAGGATAGTGAACTATTCTCGTGATAGTGAATAAGTCTCACGAGATCTGATGGGTTTATCAGGGGTTTTCACTCTTGCTTCTTCCTCATTCTCTCTTGCTGCTGCTATGCAAGAAGTGCCTTTCGCCATCTCCCATGATTGTAAGGCTTCCCCAGCCACGTGGAGTTGTAAGTCCAATTAAACTTCTTTCTTTTGTAAATTGCCCAGTGTCAGGTATGTGTTTACCAGCAGTGTGAAAATGGACTAATAGAGTAAATTGGTACCAGTAGAGTGGGGCATTGCTGAAAAGATAACCCAAAAATGTGGAAATGACTTTGGAACTGGGTAACAGGCAGAGATTGGAACAGTTTGAAGGGCTCAGAAGACAAGAAAACATAGGAAAGTTTGGAACCTTCTAGAGACTTGTTGAATGGCTTTGCCCAAAATGCTGATAGCTATATGGACAATAAAATCCAGGCTGGGGTGGTCTCACATGAAGATGAGGAACTTGTTGGGAACTGGAGCAAAGGTGACTCTTGTTATGTTTTAGCAAAGAGACTGGTGGCATTCTGCCCCTGCCCTAGAGATTTGTGGAACTTTGAACTTGAGAGAGAGGATTTAGGGTATCTGGCTTAAGAAATTTCTAAGCAGCAAAGCATTCAAGAGGTGACTTGGGTACTGTTAAAGTCATTCAGTTTTAAAAGGGGAACAGAGGATTAAAGTTCAGAAAATTTGCAGCCTGTGATAGAAAAGAAAAACCCATTTTCTGGGGAGAAATTCAAGCCAGCTGCATAATTTGCATAAGTAACAAGTAAAGAGCCTAATGATGATCCCCAAGACCATGGGGAAAATGTCTCCAGGCCATGTCAGAGACCTTCATAGCAGCCCCTCTCATCACAGGCTGGGAGGCCCAGAAGGAAAAAGTGGTTTCGTAGGCCGGACCCAGGGTCCCCATGCTGTGTGTTGCCTAGGGGCTTGGTACCTTTGTCCAGGTTGCTCCAGCTGGCCAAAGTACAGCTCAGGCTGTGGCTTCAGAGGTGGAAGCCCCAAGCCTTAGCAGCTTTCATGTGGTGTTGAGCCTGCGGGTACACAGAAGTCAAGAATTGAGGTTTGGGAACCTCCACCTAGATTTCAGAAGATATATGGAAACGCCTGGATGCCCAGGCAGAAGTTTGCTGCAAGGGCGGGGCCCTCATGGAGCACTTCTGCTAGGGTAGTGAATAAGGGAAATGTGGGGTTGGAGCCTCCACATAGAGTCCCTACTTGGGCACCACCTAGTGGAGCTGTGAGAAGAGGGAGACCATCTTCCAGACCCCAGGATGGTAGATCCATGAACAGCTTGTACCATGTACCTGGAAAAGCCACAGACATTCAACACCAGCCCGTGAAAGCAGCCAGGAGGGAGGCTGTACCCTGCAAAACCATAGGGGTGGAGCTGCCTAAGACCATGGGAACTCACCTTTTCATCAGCATGACCCAGATGCCAGATGGCAGACATGGAGTCAAAGGAGATCATTTTGGAACTTTAAGATTTGATTGCCTCACTGGATTTCAGACTTGAATGGGGCCCATAGCCCCTTTGTTTTGGCCAATGTCTCCCATTTGGAATGGCTGTATTTACCCAATGCTTGTACCCCCATTGTATCTAGGACTAAGTAACTAACTTGCTTTTGATTTTACAGGCTCATAGATGGAAGAGATTTGCCTTGTCTCAGATGAGACTTTGGACTTATTGGTTAATGCCAAAATGAGTTAAGATTTTGGGGGACTGTTGGGAAGGCATGATTGGTTTTGAAATGTGAGGACATGAGATTTGGAGGGGTCAGGGGAGTAGAATGATATGGTTTGACTGTGTCCTGAACCAAATCTCAACTTGAATTGTATTTCCTAGAATTACCATGTGTTGTGGGAGGGACCCAGGGGCAGGTAATTGAATCATGGAGGCCTGTCTTTCCCATGCTATTCTCATGATAGTGAATAAGTATCAAGAGATCTAAAGGGTTTATCAGGAGTTTTTGCTTTTGATTCTTCCTTATTCTTTTTTTTTTTTTCTTTTTGAGACTGATTTTTGCTCGTCACCCAGGCTGGAGTGCAATGGCGCTATCTTGGCTCACTGCAACCTTTGCCTCCCAGGTTCAAGCAACTCTCCTGCCTCAGCCTCCCGAATAGCTGGAATTACAGGCATGCATCACCATGCCTGGCTAATTTTTTGTATTTTTAGTAGAGGCTTCACCATGTTGGTCAGGCTGGTCTCAAACTCCTAACCTCAGGTGATCCACCCACCTTGGCCTCCCAAAGTGGTGGGATTACAGGCATAGTGTAATCCCACCACTTTGGGAGGCCAAGGTGGGTGGATCAGCCCTTCTTCAATCTCTCTTGCTGCTACCATTTAAGAAGTGCCTTTCACCCTCCTTCATGATTGTGAGACCTTCCCCAGCCACGTGGAACTGTAAATCCAATTAAACCTCTTTCTTTTGTAAATTGCCCAGTCTCTGGTATTTCTTTATCAGCAGTGTGATTAACACAGTGCCCAAGGCTGGGAGCTGGGTGGGGGTAGAGGATAGCCCTGAAGCTACAGGAAGTCAACAGGTGCACCTGGTAAAGACCTTTTGGTTTAAAATATCTGCTTCTCTGGTTTAAAATATTTCTGGTCAGGCACAGTGGCTCACGCTTGTAACACGAGCATGTTGGGAGGCTGAGGCGGGCAGATCACTTGAGGTGAGGAGTTCAAGACCAGCTTGGCCAACATGGCAAAACCCTGTCTCTACTAAAAATACAAAAACTAACTCATGGTGATAAATGCCTGTAATCCCAGCTACTTGGGAGGCGGAGGGTACAGTGAGCCAAGATCACACCACTGTACTCCAGCCTGGTCAACAGAGCAAGACTCCATCTCAAAAAAAAATTAAAAATAAATAAATATATGAAATGTTTGTCTCTACCCTCCTAAAAAATAGCTTTATGCCAAGATAAGTCATTATAAAAATGTTTTTTTAAACTATTAGAGATCCTCTAGCTTGCTAGTAGAGGTGTAACTGCATTAACTTTTTTTTTTTTTTGAGACGGAGTCTTGCTGTGTTGCCCAGGCTAGAGTACAGTGGCGTGATCTCGGCTCACTGCAATCTCTACCTCCTGGGTTCAAGTGATTCTCCTGCCTCAGCCTCCCAAGTAGCTGGGATTACAGGCGTCTGCCACTATACCTGGCTAATTTTTTTTGTATCTTTAGTAGAGATGGGGTTTCACCCTGTTGCGAAATGTCCAGGCTAGTCTCGAACTCCTGACCTCAGGTGATCCATTTGGCCCGACTCTCAAAGTGCTGGGATTATAGGCATGAGCCACCAAGCTTGGCCCAAAGGTTTTTACATACAAAATTGCTTCTTTTTTTTTTTTTTTTTTTTTTTTCTGAGACAGAGTCTTGCTCTGTTGCCCAGGCTGGAGTTCAGTGGTGCAATCCTGGCTCACTGCAACCTCCACCTTCCAGGTTCAAGCAACTCTCCTGCCTCAGCCTCCTGAATAGCTGGAATTACAGGCATGCCCAGCTAACTTTTGTATTTTTAGTAGCGATGGGGTTTCACAATGTTAGCCAGGCTGGTCTTGAAATCCTGACCTCGTGATATACCTGCCCTGGCCTCTCAAAGTGCTGGGATTACAGGTGTGAGCCACTGTGCCTGGCCACATTCTTTTAAATATTATCTAGTTCTCAGTAATTTTATTTTGTATGAGTAGAATGCCTAAGTGTATGCTCAGCCACTAGTTATGAGAAAATGTAAATTAAAACAATTGACACTTTACTTCTATTAAAGCAATCCCCAACCCACTCCCCACAACCCCACCCCAAGTATCATATCAGCAAAAAATGCAAGGCTATAACACAGCTAGCCGTGGTACAGGTTAGTATTCTAAACCTTTTATAGTAGACTGCTGGCTGCCTACTCAGTATCTACCCTCCCCCTTTAAAAATAGAACCCCACTTTTGTTTGGAGTGGCAACATGCCTAGCTACATTTTCGAGCATTCTTTACAATTAGGGCTGGTCATATGTCATAATTCTGGCCAATGAGATATAAGTTGAGGGTTTCTTAAAAAGCTCTGCTCCCCAGATATAAATGACAAGAAGGGGTGGGGCCATTTCCTCCCCTGGAGTGTAGATGTGAGGCAAGAGATAAAGAAACCATACTTCATAACCAAAAAGATGAAAACTACATACTAAAATGATGAAAGAGAAATCTGGATGGAGCCCAGAATATTTAAGACATTGTAGAGCTGCTGTACCATCCTGAACTCACACCAGAATTATATGAGAAACAAAAACAATTTTAGAAATCTCAGTTTAGCCAAGTTTTCAGATGCAGTATTAATCGATAGAGTCTTATGGCTTGCCTACTTTTGGGAACTTTTGATCAAAGGAAAAAGGTTTGAAAACAGAAAAAGCTGTGTACATGAAGATATCAGTGTAGTATTATTTTTATATTAGATTAGCACTGAAAATAAAATTAGATATCCAACAATGAGGAAATTTTTAAGTACTTGGACTGCCATTTTATAGTGAGCTTTATGAGTCGGGCACAGTGGCTTACGCCTGTAATCCCAACACTTTAGGAGGCCTAGGCGGGTGGATCATCTGAGGTCAGGAGTTCAAGACCAGCTGACCAACATGGTGAAACCCTGTCTCTATTAAAAATACAAAAAAATTAGCTGGGTGTGGTGATGCATGCCTGTAGTCCCAGCTACTCAGGAGGCTGAGGCGGGAGAATCACTTGAACCCAGGAGGTGAAGGTTGCAGTCAGCCAAAATTGCACCACTGCGCTCCAGTTTGGGCAACAAAGTGAGACTCCGTCTCAAGAAAAAAATAATAAAGTGAGCTTTATGAAGACACAACAGAAAAGATTCAAATATAAAATGATCTCTGCTCTAATTATAACTAGTGGCAAAACTATTGGTTGTCTGATCCATGGTTATTCCCAATCCCCTTTTACCTTTCCCACCTTCTATTAGTGAGATTGGAAAGGTTTACAGCTTCATTTCCCCACTTTTCTGGGAATAAGGGGTGATCATGTTATACATTTATGGCTAGTAGATGAGCTAAATTTCTAAAAAAGGTTTTACATTTAAGAGAAAAGGATCCTATATAGAAGGCTCTGTTTCCCCTTCTTTTTGTCTTGAATACGGATACACTGCCTTGAACTGCAATGACCATCTTGTTTCCATGATGGAAAGGCTAAAGGAATCTCAGAGACCTTGATATCACTGAGTCACTAAACTAATGCCAGTGGCCAGCTCCTTTAGACTTCTTGTTATCTGAGAAAAATAAACCCCTATTTGAAGAACCATTGCCACTTGGATCTTCTGTGTTACTTAAAGCAGAAAACATTCCTATCTGATATAAAAATAGATAAATTATAATATAAAAAAATTAAAACAGTTGACTTGTTAGAGTATTTTTGAAAATGATTTGTTGAAGTTTTTTGTACAACACAGCATTTAAAAATAAAAGTATCGAGGCCAAGCATGGTGGCTCACACCTATAATCCCAGCACTTTGGGAGGCTAAGGTAGATGGATCACCTGAGGTCAAGAGTTTGGGACCAGTCTGGCCAACATGGTGAAACCCCATCTCTACTAAAAATACAAAAATTAGCTGGGCATGGTGGCTGGCACTTGTAGACCCAGCTACTCGAGATTCTGAGGCAGGAGAATCACTTGAACCTGGGAGGCGGAGGTTGTAGTGAGCCTAGATCATGCCACTGCACTCCAGCCTGGGCGACAGAGTAAAACTCCGTCTCAAAAAAAAAAAAAAAGTACTAAGCTCAAAGGAAAAAATGTTTGATTAATTACTGCTGAGTATGAACATACTTGCCATTTAATCTAGATTATTATTTTAATTCTGATGCTAAGGCTATCCATTGTCTTTTGTTAGGTGTCAAACAAAATTTTTGTAACCAGAACATATTTTCAATAAAATTTTATATCAGCAAATAACAAAACAAAAAACAAACAAAAAAAAGAACAAAACAGCACCAGGAACCTATGTAAAATTTCATCATACAATTTCTATGCAAGCTACTTGATTACATAAAACTGTTCAAATTGTTCATCAAAAACTGAGTGGGATTTTCCATTGATATTTCAGATATTCAAATCAATACAACCTATATTCTGAGTATCAATATGAAATGCACAGGTAAAGATGTGAACCCTTCACACAGTGTTGAAGATATGTTGCAATCTGTACTTGAATTGGCATTGCTTTCCTCAGAGTTAGGCTGCCTTCATGAGAAATATCTTCTATCCCTGAGAGATCAGCTACATCAAGATGACTCATCAGCTAAATCACGCTGGTCAAAATACCTAGTAAAAAAAATAATTTATAAAGATATTAACTGTTGCAATATTTTTAATAGCCAAAGACCAAAAGCAACCCAAATGTCCATCAATAAGAGACTGGTTAAATAAGCTATAGTACATCTACATAGTGGAAAATTATGAAGCCATAAAAGGGAATGAGGAAGATATTTATACTACTAATGTATGATTTCCAGGATTTATTAGGTGAAAAAAATGAAGTACAAAACAGATTGTTTTGTACGCTACCTTATGTGAGTATGTGTAGGATTGCAAATATACATGTTTGCTTATATATTTCTTTTCCTTTTTTTTGAGACAAGGTCTCACTTTGTCACCCAGGCTGGAGTGCAGTGGCATGATCATGGCTCATTGCCTGGACTGGTCTTGAACTCCTGGGGTCAAACAATTCTCCAGCCTCAGCCTCTCAAAGTGCTGGGATTATAGGCATGAGCCACTGCATCTGACCTACTTATACTTTTAAAAAGAAACAATGAATGAAAGGATAAAACAAAAATTAATAGTAACATGGTTAACTAGAGGAGAAAGGAGAAAAGAGACTAATGAGTATAAAGATGGATGCTAAAATACTCCAAATGTACCTTGAATTATAATTTTAACTTTGGCAAGGTAACTATTTTATGTAATTAAAAGACCAGATTAAATAAAAAGGAAAATCACTAATCAAATTCTATCATGGCTCACTGAACTCTTGAACTCAAGCAATCCTCCCACCTTGGCCTCCCAAAGCACTGAGATTACAGGTGTGAGTCACTGCGCCTGGCTTTTTTTTCCTTTGAGATGGAATTTCCCTCTTGTTGCCCAGGCTGGAGTTCAATGGCACGATCTCAGCTCACTGCAACCTCCGCCTCCTGGGTTCAAGCAATTCTCTTGCCTCAGTTTCCTGAGTAGCTGGGATTACAGGCATGTGCTACCATGCCTGGGTAATTTCTGTATTTTTAGTAGAGGCAGGGTTTCACCATGTTGGCCAGGCTAGTCTTGAACTTCTTACCTCAGGTGATCCACCTGCTTTGGCTTCTTAAAGTGCTGGGAACAGGCTTGAACCACAGCACCCCGCCCTTTTTTTCTTAAGTTTCAAATCTTTATGTCTTGTTTTGTAAAGCTGTTAGCTTCACAACCTTCTGTAGTCTAGAACTCTTTTTCCATTTTTATCTAATTTTTTGAGGGCAAAAAATACACTTGAACGTTGTTGCTTTCATAATTGCATAATACTGTAAAATCTCAATGGATTGGCAGTCAGAAGCTATACTTAAGTTTCAGATTTCATTTATTACTGGTTTGCTGAGCCATCAATTACTTAACCTTTCCAAATTTGTGTCATTATCTGTAAAAGGAAAAAAAATCAAGTCCAATAGAGCTGAAAGGATAAACTGTATTAAAACAAAAACAACAAAACACAACTCTGAGCTACTGTAAAGGGTAGAGATACTATACATAAAATAACTAGGGCAATGCTATATCATCTCATTTAACTGCTACTACCAACAGATGAGGTAGGTATTAGCTTCATTTGTGATCAGCGTAGTTAAAAGCTTAGCTCTGGAGTAAAGTTGCCTGGGTTTGCATCCTAACTCTACCACTTACTAGCTTTGTGATGGGAGTAATGCTAATTAACCTCTCTCTGCCATGGTTTCCTCATCTGTAAACTGATAACAGTACCCACCTTATGAGGATCAAATGGGTTCCTTAGTAAGGAAAATGCTTGGCACAAATTGTCCAGTAAATGTTAATTTTCATCAGCAGCATAATTATTATAGATCAAGAAACTAGATATTGAATATGTGAAAATATGGACACTTACTTGCCATCTCAATATTTAAGTATATCATAAAGCTTTAAAAAGGTACTGGCATTGGAATAGAAACCCTGATGATCTATGGAATAAAAATATGTCCAGGAGGAGACCTAAAATAAGTATGTATGTGTTTTATTTAGAATTTAGAATATGAAAAAGTTTTCAGGCTGGGAATGGTGGCTCATGCCTGTAATCCCAGCACTTTGGGAGGCCAAGGCAGGCAGATCACCTGAGGTTCAGAGTTCAAGACCAGCCTGGCCAACATGGTGAAACCCCGTCTCCACAAAAATACAAAAATTAGCCAGGCATGATGGCAGGTGCCTGTAATCCCAGCTACTTGGAAGGCTGAGGTGGGAAAATCACTTGAACCTGGAAAGTGGAGGTTGCAGTGAGCCAAGATGGTGCCATTGCACTCCAGCCTGGGCAACAGACTGAGACTCCGTCTCAAAAAAAAAAAAAATTTTTTTCAAATAAATTCCAAGAAAAATTTTTATGTAAGAAATGAAATCAAACAGATACTAAATAAAAATATGCCACAACTGAAAATGAACACAAGACACAGGCAATTAAAAAAAAAATGAAGGCTGAGTGCAGTGGCTTATGCCAGTAATCCCAGTGCTCTGGGAGGCTTAGGTGGGAGGATCGCTTGAGCTGAGGAGTTTTGAGACCAGCCTAGGCAACAGAGTGAGACCCTGTCTCCACAAAAATTTTTTTTTTTAATTAGCTGGTTGTGGTGGTGCATGCTTGTGGTCCAACTAGCTACTCAGGAGGATGAAGTAGGAGGATCACTGGAGCCTGGAAGTTAAAGCTGTAGTGAGCTGTGATTGTGTCACTGCACCCTAGCTATAGCAACAGAGTGAGACCTGGTCTCAAAAAAAACAACCAAACAAAAAACAAATGTAATAAATATGTTCTACCCTCACTGACCTCATTGATATAGAAATAATCAAGAAGCCAAGGATTAACTATACCTGCTAACCAAGCAGATTAATAAATTCAAAGCAGGAACCCTCTCATCATCTTTGCTATCCTAAAAAAAAAAAGGAAGAAAAATTTAAATATTGTCTGTTCCTATTATTTTTGAAATAAATTATGTGAAACATGAAACATGAAAACTTTATGATAGTAATCATCATGTGGAAATAGGAGCCCTCAAAGAAAAAGAACACTGTAGAATAATGATTCCTTAAGAAACAAGACTATTTTTTAAATAAAGATTCTGAATAGGGAAAAAAAATAAGAGTGAAGTGATCTAAGTTGGGGGAAATTTTTCCCTGGTTCCTACTACAGGAACAATAAGAATAATGTGTCAGTACAGTGATGAATGTATATATTGTATATTCATATTAGTATATACATGAATATATACTATATAATATATAGTGATGAATATATATATGAATATGAATATATAATATATTCATATATATTCATCACTATACAGCCAAAACAGAAGGCTCTTATTGTTCCTCTCGTTATATAAGTATATGAAGATATATATATTCATCACTGTACAGTCAAGACACAGGATTCTTATTGTTCGTCTATATATATTCAGTAATGAATACATACATACTCATTACTGAATATATATACTCGTTACTGAATATATGTATTCATTACTGAATATACATACTCATTACTGAATATCTATGTATATATATATAAATGAATATATATATGGTTCACCATATATGCCTATGTTTTAAGGACCTCACGATCAAGAAAGAGTGAAATCTTGGCTTCCAGGATAAGTCATACCAGAAAATATTCTAGGTCAGGCTTCTGAATTAAAATGCAGGCAATTTCTGAACTTTATTTATTTATTTATGAGATGGAGTCTTGCTCTGTCACCAGGCTGGAGTGCAGTGGTGCGATCTCAGCTCACTGCAACCTCTGCCTCCCAGGTTCAAGCAATTCTCCTGCCTCAGCCTCCCAAGTAGCTGGGACTACAGGCACATGCCACCACATCCAGCTAATTTTTGTATCTTTAGTAGAGACAGGGTTACACCATGTTGGCCAGGATGGTCTCAATCTCTTGACCTTGTGATCCGCCTGCCTTGGTCTCCCAAAGTGCTGGGGTGTGAGCTACCAGGCCTGGCCTGTTTATTTAAGACAGAGTCTCACTCTGTCACCCAGGCTGGAGTGCAGTGGTATGATCTTGGCTCACTGCAGTCTCTGTCTCCTGGGTTCAAGCAATTCTTCTGCCTTAGCCTCCTGAGTAGCTGGGATTACAGGCATGTGCCACCACACCTGGGTAATTTTTGTACTTTCAGTAGAGATGGGTTTCACGACGTTGGCCAGGCTGGTCTTGAACTCCTGACATCAGGTGATCCACCTGCCTCAGCATCGCAAAATGCTGGGATTACAGGTGTGAGCCACCACGCACAGCCTGAACTAATATATTTTTAAAAGTTCACTTTAAATATTTGTTAAAATGACAGGTTTAAGACACATGGAAGGCAGTGGTATAAAATGTGAACTTTTTACGTTTCAAGGAAAAGTCACAATAATCTCAGTAATGTTACAGCAGACATATTTAATTCAAATTTGAGATGCACATTTTCCATATTCAATTCTTTTTTTTTTTTTTTTTTGAGACAGAGTTTTGCTCTGTTGCTAGGCTGGAGTGCAGTGGCACGATCTCGGCTCACTGTAACCTCTGCCTCCTGGGTTCAAGCGATTCCCCTGCCTCAGCCTCCCGAGTAGCTGGGACTATAGGTGCACACTACCATGCCCAGCTAATTTTTTGTAATTTAGTAGAGACGGGGTTTCACCATGTTGGCCAGAATGGTGTCAATGTCCGGACCTCATGATCCGCCTGCCTCAGCCTCCCAGTGTGCTGGGATTACAGGCGTGAGCCACTGTGCCCAGCCGCATGTTAATTCTTTCATGTAGCAAGCATTATATGGAATAAAGCTGAAGAAAACATTATCTGCTAGTAGTACAGATGATGAAATATCACATATTAGCTAATATAGAAGGAAAAAATGTATTAAGTGCCATACACAGGATATAAAGTATGCTGGAAAAACAAGATGGAGAGATTCTTTCTAGTTCTTAGGTTCAGGAAAGTATTATAGCATGTGGTGGAATATGAACCAGATTACAAAAAGTAAATGGTATTTAAATGCAAATTGAGAGTGGAAAGGGACTTCTGTAGAGGGAAAAAAGTCTAGAAACAAAGCACAGGGAACAGTTAGTGAACAGTAAGCACATTTTTTTCTGGAGCACAGGCCATATAAATGTTAGTTTGGGCCATATCATGGAAGTTCAATGAAAATATTCTGGGCTAGACACGACACCTGTACTCCTGGCACTTTGAGAGCCCAGGGGCGGCAGATTGCTTTGAGGCCAGGAGTTTGAGATCAGCCTGGGCAGCATGGCAAAAACCCATCTCTACAAAATAAAAATTAGGCAAGTATGGTGGTATATGCCTGCGGTCTCAGCTATTTAAGAGCCTGAGATGGGAGGATTACCTGAGCCTGAGGAGGTTGAGACTGCAGTGAGCTGTGATTGCACCACTCCATTCCAGCCTGGGCAACAGAGTGAGACCCTATCTTGGGGGAAAAAAAAGAAAAAAAAAAATTTGGAGTGGTCAATGCACATTCTGGGGACGGGGAAGGAGGGAGGAAAGAAAAATCAAAACTGGGCTTAATCTGGCATTAGATTAATTTATACAGTAATGCTATAGGCATGAGTTAGAGGAAGGGTTTGATTGGAGAAATTCAAAACAATTACTATGCCCAAGAATGCTGGTTGATCACTCTGGCTCTCTGTGTCCCCCCACTATTTATCAACAGCAGCTCATTTTTAGCTAGGCGTACTTGTGCCCGGGCAAAAGGAAACATTTCCTAAAGTCCCTTATGGTCATGTGACTAAATTCTGGCCAATGAGATATATAGCCAGATATGCCTGGGGAACCTCTGAGAAGGTCATTTAAAGAGGATGGGCTGCTTCTTTCCAGTTGCCCATATCAAAATATTATGGCTGGCTGGGCATGGTGGCTCACGCCTGTAATCCCAGCACTTTGGGAGGCTGTGGCAGGCAGATCACCTGAGGTCAGGAGTTCAAGACCAGCCTGGCCAACATGGTGAAACCCTGTCTCTACTAAAAATACAAAAATTAGCCAGGCATGGTGGTGGATGCCTTTAATCCCAGCTACTTGGGAGGCTGAGACAGGAGAATTATTTGAACTACGGAGATGGAGGTTGCAGTGAGCTGGGATCACGCCACTGCACTCCAGCCTAGGCAACAAGAGCAAGACTTCATCTCAAAAAAAAAAAAACCAAAAACCAAAAACTATAGCTAAAGCTACAGCAGCCATCATGGATCATGAGATGAACATGAGGATGAAAGCCACATATGACAAAACTCCTGCCATCTTAGTAAAAAATCTTAATTTTTTTTTTTTTGAGAGAGTCTTGCTCTGTTGTCCAGGCTGGGGTGCAATGGCACGGTCTCGGCTCATTGCAACCTCCGCCTTCTGGGTTCAAGCAATTCTCCTGCCTCAATCTCCCAAGTAGCTGGGATTACAGGTGAGTGCCACAATGCCTGGCTAATTTTTGTATTTTTAGTAGATTCGGCGTTTCACCACATTGACCAGGCTCGTCTCGAACTCCTGACCTAGTGATCCGCCTGCCTCGACCTCCCAAAGTACTGGGATTACAGGCATGAACCACTGTGCCTGGCGGTAAAAATCTAATTTTTTTACTTACTTTTTTTATTGAGACAGAGTCTCACTCTGTTGCTCTGTCTAGAAAGCAGTGGCACAATCTCAGCTCACCGCAACCTCCACCTCCCGGGTTCAAACGATTCTCCTGCCTCGGCCGCCTGAGTAGCTGGGATTACAGGCGCCCACCACAATGCCTAGCTAATTTTTGTATTTTTAGTAGAGATGGGGTTTTACCACGTTGGCCAGGCTGGTCTCAAACTCCTGACTTCAGGTGATTTACCCACCTCAGCCACCCAAAGTGCTGGGAACAGGTGTGAGCCACCTCACCAGGTCCAAACTTTCTTTATCTGAGAAAAACATTTCCACTTTATTTAAGCTACTATTATTTTGGGCTTTTCTGTTATTATAAATTATAATCTAATTATAAATTTATAATTAGAAATTATAAATTATAAATCTAATTGCAACCAATAAAATATTCCATGTGTTTTCCTATTTCATTGAACTCTTTCTTTAGCACCATATAAATTTGTGAGTGCTTTTAATTTTAAACTTACCACTAAGAGCCTCACTTCAGAGCACCTTCTTGCAAGCTGCCGAATCAGTGAATGAGCCTCAGGTAATAAAGGCTTTTCCAGACAAGCCAATAAAGCATAAAGCCATCTTCCCTAAAAAAAATTCAAAAAGGTAGTATTTAGACAAATAGTGAAGCAGAAGTTTATTTTAAATGTCCAATGTTATGCCTGATTATCTGCTATGAATAAATTCATAGAACATTTAACTATATTATGTTTGGGTATAGACAACAAAGCATCATTTGGAGAGCCAGGTGTTATCTTTTGTATCCCATAACTATAGACACAAGACACTGGATACCTTAAAATATTCCCTGATCTCCAAGAGTTCATTTCAGATATTCTTATGACAGGAAGTTCTCATTTGTAAGCAGAAAACTACATTAAGATGAATACAAATACTTGAAAAAATTAAGATACTTTTTTTCTTAGTTCTGTATGGACAGATACACAAGTCATTTTATAATTGTATAATTTTGTCCTCTGGGGCATACAAAGGAACTGTACTGTAGATGAAATAATTTTTTGACACTTCTATAAATACTTTGACAGTCTGAATTTATCCCCACTCCCTTTTAAAATGGGTTTTTCAATTACAAAATAAATACATATTTGATGCAGAGAAACTGTGAAGAATACCATAAGCACAAGAAAAAATAAACCTGCAGTCCCAGCATTCCAGATAAAACTTTGACTCACTTTAAAAATGTTCTTCTTTTTCCTATTCATATGTACAACATTTTTTTTTTTTTTTTGACAGTTTCACTCTTGTTGCCCAGGCTGGAGTGCAACAGCATGATCTCAGTTCACTGGAACCTCTGCCTCCTGGGTTCAAGCGATTATCCTGTCTCAGCCTCCCGAGTAGCTGGAATTACAGGCATGCGCCATCACGCTAATTTTGTATTTTTAGTAGAGATGGGGTTTCACCATGTTGGTCAGGCTGGTCTTGAACTCCTGACCTCAAGTGATCCACCCGCCTCAGCCTCCCAAAGTGATGGGATTACAGGCGTGAGCCACTGTGTCTGGCCGTATGACTTTTTTTCAATAAAATTTCATCAGTTGTAATATCACCTTGTAGCCATCTTTTTTATTTATAATACATATAAAATGTTTCCCATGTTGTTTTGTCCTTTTTTTTTTTCTGAGATGGACTCTCCTTCTGTCACCCAGGCTGGAATGCAGTGGTGCCATCTTGGCTCACTGCAACCTCTGCCTCCCAGGTTCAAGCAGTCCTCCTGCCTCAGCCTCCTGAGAGGCTGAGACAAGAGGCACCCACCACCATACCCAGCTAATACTGTATTTTTAGTACAGATGGGGTTTCACCATGTTGGCCAGGCTGGTCTCGAACTCCTGACCTTAAGTGATCGTGCCCACCTTGGCCTCCCTAAGTGCTGGGATTACAGGCATGAGCCATCCCACTCAGCCATTCCATGTAGTTAAATGGGATTAACAAGGCAATGTTAAGTGCCTTGTTGAGAGTATTTAATAACATTACCTTGTTTAATCCCATTTGACAACATGGGGAAAGTTTATAAAGTATTGCAAGTAAATGGTGACAAAAAGTATGTATATTCATCAAACTTTTTCAGATATGATCACCAGATTGTATCCTGGAAATGTTATACCAAATTTGTATTTCCATCAGTAGTGTATATAACTTCTTTTATTCTGAGCAACATATCACTTTGGGGAAACCTAAAAAATATTAGGGCAAAATTTAAATAGCAATTTATATAACACACTAAATTAGTTCTTCAGGCAAACCCAAATCAATAGTAAGACTTTTTCTTACATAAAAAGATTCAAATCCAGGTTTCTTTTACAAATTGTGGAAATAATTTTTCTATAAAAAAAATTATACATGTCAACTTGACTCAAATTTTAAGGGATATACTTACAATGTAAAGCTAGCATTCAAATATTAAATATCCTCTACACCTGTCTGCAACAAGATAAGCAGTTTGTACCTTGTACCAAGATATAAATCAACTCTTTCATTGACTATTTTTTTTCTCAAAGCAAGACTTTCTCAATGAAGGAAGTAGTATGTTGATTTACATTCTAGTGTTTCTTATTTGACTACAAAGAAGCATACTTCAGATTAAACATATATATATATACACATACATACACATATATAAATATAAATACTGGCCGGTTGCAGTGGCTCAGCCTGTGTAATCCCAGCACATTGAGAGGTGGAGGCTGGTAGATTACTTGAGGTCAGGAGTTCAAGACCAGTCTGGCCAATATGGAGAAAGCCCATCTCTACAAAAATATAAAAGTTAGCTGGGCTTGGTGGTACGACCCTGCAGCCCCAGCTACTTGGGAGGCTGAGAGAGGAGAGCTGCTTGAACCCAGGAGGTGGAGGTTGCAGTGAGTCGAGACTGCACCACTGCACTCCAGTATGGGCAACAAAGGGAGACTCCATCTCAAAAAATAAATAAATAAATAAAATACTGTAGCATCATATCTCATATGTAAGTACAGTCATGCATCACTTAATGAAGGGGATATATTCTGAGAAATGCGTTAGGTGATTTTGTCCCTGGATGAGCATCATAAAGTATACTTACATAAACCTAGATGGTATAGTCTACTACACACCTAGACTACATTGCATAGCCAATTGCTCCTAGGCTACAAACATATACAGCACATTACTGTACCGAATACTGTAGGCAACTGTAACATAATGGTAAACATTTGTGCATCCAAAAACCCCACATAATGTTTTTTTAAGATAGGATCTCACTCTGTCACTCAGGCTAGAGTACAGTGGCACGATGGCTCACTGCAGCATCAACCTCCCTGGCCTTAGGTGATCTTCCTGCCTCAGCCTCCCCAGTAGTTGGGATTACAGGTGTGAGCCACTGTGCCCAGCTGCATCTAAACATATTTAAACACTGAAAAGGAGCTGGGCTCAGTGGCTCCTGCCTATAATACAAACAGTTTGTGAGGCCAAGTTGGGAGGAACACTTGAGCCTGGAAGTTTGAGAGCAGCCTGGGAAACATAGTGACACCTCGTCTCTATTTAAAAAACACAAAAGGCCATGCCTGGTGGTTCATGCCTGTAATCCCCAGCACTTTGGGACGCTGAGGAGGGAGGATCATTTGGACTCAGTTCAACACCAGCCTGGGCAACATAGTGAGATCTTGTCTCTAGTAAAAACAATAATTAGCTGGCTGTGGTTGCATGCACTTGTGGTCCTAGCTACCCAGGAGGCTGAGGAAGGAGGATTGCTTGAGTTGGGGAGATCAAGGTTGCAGTGAGCTATGATTGTAATACTGCACTCCAGCCTGGGTAACAGAGTAAGACCTTGTCTCAAAAGAAAAAAAAAGGTGCAGTAAAAATACAGCATTATAATCCTGTGGGAGCACCATTGTATATGTGGCCCATAGTTGACCTAAAACGTCTAATTTTTGCCTACATTATGAAAAGAAAAAGATGCAATACTACCAATTCCGGAGTAAAGTCTCTTTCTCCAAACCAATTACTCAGATATTCCAAGACACTAGTTACTGTTGCCTAAAAAAAAAAAGGGTGGTGGGTAGAGAAGAGTTGTATTAACAATAAAACACGAATTCAACAGGAGTTTCATTAAGTTTATTTACAAAGCAACTCTGATGTTTAAAATGACCTCATTCTTTAAACTTTCTAAGAAAACTAATTAGTTTGACTCTAATTAGTTTGATTCGATGGCTTATCCAGTGAGGCTTTTTTTTTTGAGATAAGAGTCTCCCTCTGTTGCCCAGGCTGGAGTGCAGTGGTACGATCTTGGCTCACTGCAATCTCTGCCTCCCAGGTTCAAGCAATTCTTCTGCCTCAACCTTCCGAGTAGCTGGGAGTACAGGTACGTGACATCACATCCAGCTAATTTTTGTATTTTTAGTAGAGACGGGTTTCTCCATGTTGGTCAGGCTGGTCTCAATCTCCTGACCTCATGATCTGCCTACCTTGGCCTCCTAATGTGCCGGGATTACAGGTGTGAGCCACTACACCAGCCTTTTTTTTCCCCTTAAGATGAAGTTTTACTCTTTGTGCTTAGGCTGGAGTGCAATGGCGCGATCTCGGCTCATTGCAACCTCTGCCTCCCAGGTTCAAGTGATTCTCGTGCCTCAGCCTCCCCAGTAGCTGGGATTATAGGCATGCGCCACCACATCCAGCTAATTTTTGTATTTTTAGTAGACAGGGTTTCTCCATGTTGGTCAGGCTAGTCTCGAACTCCTGACCTCAGGTGATCTGCCTGCCTTGGCCTCCCAAAGTGCTGGGATTACAGGCATGAGCCACTGCACCCAGCCCCAGTGAGGCTTTTAAAACAAATATTTTCACACTTTCAAATATCAACTAACATCTTGGTTTAAATCTGAGGATTTAGTTTCTAACTATTAATAATTTAGTTTGTAACTACTTAAAAAACTTCACAAGGTTAAAAAAGGATGTATTTGTGGCCAGGTGCAGTGGCTCACACCTGTAATCCCAGCACTTTGGGAGCCTGAGGCAGGCAGATCACCTGAGGTCAGTGGTGGTGAGTGCCTGTAGTCCCAGCTACTTGGGAGGCTGAGGCAGGAGAATTGCTTGAACCTAGGAGGCAGAGGTTGCCGTGAGCTGAGATCCTGCCACTTCACTCCAGCCTGGGCAAAAGAGCAAAACTCTGTCTAAAAAAAAAAAAAGATGTGTTTGTAAAAATACCATCAGTTTATTTCCAAACTGAAATTAAATCAAAGTACAAATCTGAAGAAAAAAACAGCTGGAGAAAGATCTGTTTTTAAACTGTACAGATGGATTTATCAAACTCTTGAAAATATTCCTTGGTTTATTCAAATACAGTTGATGCTTACAACAAAAATCATACTGATGAAGTTTAGTATGACTGCTACAATATCTTAATGCAAATGATTAAGTAAGTAAAACTGTCAGCTTGTTTATTATTTCCAATAGAATATCGCCCGCTAAAAAAATTGTCAGCTGGGCCCAGTGGTTCACACCTGTATTCCTAGCACTTTGGGAGGCTGAGGTGGGAGGACTGCTTGAGCCCAGGAGTTCCAGACCAGCCTGGGCAACATAGAGAGAACTTGTCTCTACAAAAAATAAACAAATAAAATTAGCTAGGCATGGTAGCACATGCCTGTGGTCTCAGCTACTCAGGAGGCTGAGGTGGGAGGAGTGCCTGAGCCCCAGAGGACAAGCCTGCAGTGAGCCAAGGATCACACCACTGTACTCCAGCCTGGGCAACAGAATGAGACCCTGCTTAAAAAAAAAAAAAGTCTTCCAAAGGTACCCAGTGCTATATGAAGGTGAAACTAAATTTTTATTTGATTTTTAAATGAATAACAGAGTTCTTACTCCTAAAAAACAGAACCAAACTCCATAATTCTCCCCTTTGATCCAAGAAATTATGTATTTCAATCTAAACAGAATGTATAGGACATCTAGAACTAGAAATAGCAATCAAACCTTAGTACAGATGGCCCTGAACTTACAATAGGGTTATGTGCTGATAAACACATTGTAAAGCTGAAAATTCCTAAATTGGTCAGGCATGGTGGCTCATGCCTCTAATCCCAGCACTTTGGGAGGCTGAGATGGGCAGATCACTTGAGACCAGGAGTTCGAGACGAACATGGCCAACACGGTGAAACCCTGTCTCTACTAAAAATACAAAAATTAGCCAGGCATGATGGAAAAAAAAATTCCTAAACTGAATCATTGTAAGTCAGGGACCTTGTATTTAATTCAAACCCCAGAATCTAACACTTATAACTGAAATCTACAGAAATGAATACTCTGGCCGGGTGCGGTGGCTCACGTCTGTAATCCTAGCATTTTGGGAGGCTGAGGCGTGCAGATCATCTGAGGTCAGGAGTTCGAGATCAGCCTGACCAACATGGTGAAACCCCATCTCTACTAAAAGGACAAAATTTAGCCAGGCATGCTGGCGCATGGCTATAATCTCAGCTACTCAGGAGGCTAAGACAGGAGAATCGCTTGAATCCAATAGATGGAGGTTGCAGTGAGCTGAGATCGTGCCGTTGCACTCCAGCCTGGGCAACAGGAGCAAAACTTTGTCTCAAAAAAAAAAAAAAAAAAAGGAAAAGAAAAGAAAAGAAAAAAAAGAGAAATGAATACTCTGGCACCATGATTAAGACAGAGCACGAGCTCTGGAGTTAGATCTACCTGGCACTGAATCCCAGTACCGTCATTTACTTGCTGAAAAACCACCTGCAAGTTACTTAACCTCAAATGCTGTTTCTTCATCTAAAAAAGTAGTTATCAATAATAATTCCCCATAGAGCGTTGTAGTAAGGATTAAATAAGAACCATTGAAGAGCTTAGGACAAAGTCTTGCATACTGTAAGAATTCAGTAAATGTATTAATAATTCAAATACTTTCACACTCAATGCAAACAAAAAAATCCATATATCTTTATCATTAATTTACCTGATTCATTCTGCTAACAATACTAAGCAAGGGAGGAAAACCAATCTGAAAGAAAAAATGAGACTGAAATTTATTAAATGGTATTATAAGGAGGAGCTTCATTTTTATTTTTTTTCAAACTGGTGAATTTCTTGCCACATTGTTGTTTAGAAACAAAGAACAAATAAAAGAAAATTCACTCACTGTCCATTACAATATGACATTCTGGTAACTACTATGTCAGTACTGTGGAAGAAAATAACATCTTAAAATTTGAATACGTAATTATTATTATTATTTTTTTCAGACGGGGTTTCACTCTGTCACCCAGGCTGGAGTGTGGTGGCATGATCTTGGCTCACTGCAACCTCTGTTTCCTGGGTTCAAGTGATGCTCCCACCTCAGCCTCAAGAGTAGCTAGGACCACAGGTGCATGTCACCATGCCCAAGTAATATTTTTTGTATTTTTGGTAGAGATGAGGTTTTGCCATATTGCCCAGTTTGGTCTGGAACTCCTGAGTTCAAATGATCTACCTGCCTGGACCTCCCAAAGTGCTGGGATTATAGGAAGGAGCCACCTTGCCTGGCCTGAATATGTAAACTTTAAAATAAAGTATAATTTTAGTAACTAAAAGGTTAAAGACTAAAAATTTTTTAAATGATACTACTTGAAAAAACTAAGTTATTAAGTATATTCAATAAAACTGTAACATAGGATGACATTAATATGTTACACACAACATTACAAAATTTTCAGCTAAAGCTAACATTCTCTTTTTTTTCTTATTTTTATTTTTTAAGATGGGGTTTCACCATGATGGCCAGGCTGGTCTTGAACTCCTGACCTCAGGTTATCCACCCACCGTGGACTCCCAAAGTGCTAGGATTGCAGGCTTGAGCCACTGTGCCCAGCCTAAAGCAACATTCTCAAGAATTAAGGACATTTCAATTAAAATGACATTTTTAAAATCTAATTTGATTCAAATTTTAAAAGTGTAGTTTGGAGTCTAAGGCTGCGATTCCTAATTATGAAAAATACCATTGATTTGTGAGAAACTTAAGAGGATATATATTACACTCTTACTTCCTTAAGGGTTTTTTTTAAAATTTTAACATGGTGTATTTTACTTGTCTATATTCTCTGAAAATAAGCTAAATAAGGAAGTTTTAATTCTTTATTAAATTAAAAATTATTTCTGGTCAGCCATAGTGGCTCATGCCTGTAATTCCAGCAGGAGGATTGCTTGAGCCCAGGAGTTCCAGGCCAACCTGGGCAAAAAGGAAAAAGCATATCTCTAAAAAAAATTTATAAAAAATTTTATAAAAAGTTAAAAATGTTTATATTAGTAAACTTATCTCTACAAAAAATTAAAAAATTAGCCAGGTGTGCCTGCTGTCCCTGCTATGTGGAGGGCTGATGTGGGAGGATTGCTTGAGCCCAGGAGGTTGAAGCTGTAATGAGCTATGACCTATACCACTGCACTACAGCATAGATGACAGAAGAAGACCCTGTCTCAAATATATATTTATATATTAAGAAAACCATTTTTGAAGTGTAACATATATTAAGGATATCATCCAAAAGATCAATTGGTTATATAGAAAAAGTACCAAATTACTTTCCCTAAGATTTGAGTCTATTTACACTCCTGCATCATGTATAAGAGTGCCTGTTTTCCCAGCTCTTGTTAATATGGTGTATCAAACTTTCTTTGCCAATATGTTACCTGAAAAATAGCACCTTGGCATAGTTAGGTTATACTTCTATTACAAGTGATTTTTGGCATCTTGTCATATAAGAATAATTTTATTTCCTTTCTGTGAGGTATCTACATCCTTTGCCTGTTTTTTCTTGGGCAGGGGAGGGGTGATTCTTGTTTTTTTTATTGATACTTGGAGCTCTTTCAATCTTTGGGAAAAATTAGCGTTAAATGGGAAAAACACAATGTGGCATCATATAGCAAATAATAAATACCTGTTGGACTGAAGAGAACAACAAGATATAGGGAGTAAGCACTAATGCAGAGGCACACACTGGATTCTAAAGGAACACCTGCCAACTTGGGGGTAGGCGAATCCTAAAGGACAAGGAGTTGGCTCCATAACTTATTTTTTTTTCTTCTTTTGTATTTTTATCTTTGGCTCCATAACTTATGATTAAAGCCACATGAATTTTAAACATATCCTCAACATTTCATCTTCAGATTATGTGATTTACTTTATTTCTTTTTTACAAGCCCATGAAGTGATATATGTAATTATGTGTTTTAAAGCACCTAATTGTGTCGTTTGCCATTTTTTCCCTAGCTACTCATAACATTGTTTGCCCGATGCCTCGTCATTTTTAAAAAACCTGAATCTTATCCAACTCATAAAATGATTACCAAGTCAAACATAAGGGATATGAAGTCAACCTAAAAAAAGTCACAGCTGCTTTGTTAGGATGAAGAGCTAATAAACTAAGTCTGGGTTGGCAAACATTTTCTATCAAGAGTCAGACAGCAAATATTTTAGGCTTTGCAGGCCACATACAGTCTCAGTCACATATTATTGGTTTCTTTTTTACAACTCTTTAAAAACCTAAAAACCATCCATAGCTCATGGGATATATAAAAAAGGCCAAGGACTGGACTTGGCCCAGGATGTAGTTTGCTGACTCCTTATATTAAGTGATACACCAAAATTAAAATGCTTTTTGTTCTGTTTATTGACATAGCCCTTACTTGTACGTAATCTATCCCAGGACTTTCATTTGTGGCTGGTCCAACAGCACCGTCAGCACATAACTTTTCACCCAGACAGAATTTCTTCCAGCCTTCTTCATCTTCAGATTTTGGCTGAAAGAAAAAAAAGACAAAAACAAAAACAGATTTATTCCTGTGTATTAATTTTTACACAGAACAGTAAACAAAATAAGTTAGGGTCTCCCATGTTCCCATTACCTCAACCCAAAGATACAGTGCCAGTTATGGGGAGAATCTCTGTCCCCAAAATTTGTATTTTAAAACCCTAACCTCCAGTACCTCAGTATGTCACTGTATTTGGAGACAGAGCTTTTAAAGAAGTAATTAATTTAAATTGAGACCATTAGGGTCAGCCATAATCTAATCTTACTAGTGTCCTTGTAAGAGGAAATGTGAGCTCACAAAGAGACACCAGGGACTCCCACACACAGAGAAAAGAGAAGGTGGCCATATGCAAGCCATGGAAAAAACCTTAGAAGAGACCAACCTTAGGTTGGGCATGGTGGTTCATGCCTGTAATCCCAACACTTTGGGAGGCCAAGGTGGGCAGATCACCTGAGGTCAGGAGTTCGAGACTAGCCTGGCCAACATGGTGAAACCCCACCTTCTTTTGGTACTAAAAATACAAAAAAAAAAAAATTAGCTGAGCATGGTGGCGCACACCTGTAATCCCAGCTACTCGGAGGCTGAGGCAAGAGAATCACTTGAACCTGGGAGGTGGAGGCTGCAGTGAGCTGAGATCATGTCATTGCACTGCAGCCTGGGCAACAAGAGTGAAACTCTGTCAAAAAAAAAAAAAAAAAGGAAGAAGAGACCAACCTTGCTACCACCTTGTTCTTGGACTTTTAACCTTCAAGACTGTGAGAAAATAAATTTCTGTTGTTTAAGCCACCGAGTCTGTTACAGCAGCCCTGGCAAACATTGCGCCTAAGCGGCTATACAATATGTAGGACATGTTGTTTTTTCTTATTTTATTATTACATTTTTTGAGTCAGGGTCTTGCTCTGTCACCCAGGTTGGAGTGCAGAGGTATGATTACAGTTCATGGCCGCCTGCATCTCCCAGGCTCAAGCAATTCTGCCACCTCAGCCTCTTGGGTAGATGAGATTACAGGCACGTACCACCATGCCTGGCTAATTTTTAAATTTTTTTGCAGAGATAGGTGTCTCAACTATGTTGCCCAGGCTGGTCTCAAACTCCTGGCCTCAAGCAATTCTTCTGCTTTGGCTTCCCAAAGTGCTGGGATACAAGTGTGAGCCACTATGCCCAGCCAAGATGTGTTTAGTTTGGACCAGACTAATGGACACTGACAGATAAGGGTGTGTCCAAAAGAGGATGATAAAAACAGAAACAAGTATGGGGGAAAAATGCACCAAGAATGCTTAATGGAATGAAGGCTGTTTATCCCATATACAGAGACATGATTACATATCTGACATGTTTGAAGGGCTGTCCAATCAAAGAAGAAACAGATCTACTCTATGCTGCCAGACAGAAAAAGCAGGACTAGTTAGGAGAAACATTCAGCTCAATATAACTTCCTTAACAAAACAACTTTTATTTGTACATATCACCTTGCACATTACTCTGCATAGGTGCATTTTTCCCCCCTGGGAATAAATAGCTTTCATTAAATCCTCAGCATGGATCACCTGAGGTCAGGAGTTCAAGACCAGCCTGGCCAATATGGTGAAACCCCGTCTCTACTAAAAATACAAAATTAGCCAGGTACAGTGGTGGGAGCCTCTAATCCCAGCTATTCGGGAGGCTGAGGCAGAATTGCTTGAACCTAGGAGGCAGAGATTACAGTGAGCCGAGATCATGCCATGGCACTCCAGTCTGGGCAATAAGAGTGAAACCCCATCTCAAAATAAAATAAAATAAAATAAAACAAAACCTCAGGATGATCATGAGACACTAAAAAGTTAAACCCTATTGTCTTGGAACAAAGTATCTACCTTTTCCTATCACTCCATTAGGTCAGAAGTTGTTTCTGTTTCAGTTAGTACTGAATATCCTGAATATTAAATATAGTACATGCTTAATAAATTATTGGATCAATTAATATTTATGTTTTCACACAGTTTCCATCAGAGTGTACTTTATTTTTTTAATAATTTAAATAGAAATGGGGTTTTGCCATGTTGTCCAGGCTGGTCTTGAACTCCTGAGTACCGGTGATCTGCCTGCTTCAGCCTCCCCAAGTGCTGGGATTACAGGCATGAGCCACCGTGCCTGGCCCAGAGTGTACTTTAAAATATTTTCATTTTATTATGTATATGATGTTTACATTTGCCATGATAAAAATCTATAATTGCTACATAATATTCCACTGTTCTGATGGGCCATAGTTTATTGAATCAATTATGTTGGTCATTTCCATTTTTGACAAAATTTTATCAAGTCATGTTACTGATGTGGCTTTTTTTTTTGAGACGGAGTCTCGCTCTGTCACCAGGCTGGAGTGCATGATCTCAGCTCACTGCAACCTCTGCCTCCCGGGTTCAAGTGATTCTCCTGCCTCAGCCTCCTGAGTAGCTGGGACCACAGGTGCACGCCATCATGCCTGGCTAATTTTTGAACTTTTAGTAGAGACAAGGTTTCACTATATTGGCCAGGATGGTCTCAATCTCTTGATCTCCTGATCCTCCTGCCTCAGCCTCCCAAAGTGCCGGGATTACAGGTGTGAGCCACTGCACCTGGCCGTGGCTTCTTTTTTAATTAGTGGGCATGCACCAAAAAGCCCTTCCACTGAGTAAGAAAAAAATATATTTACCTACCTGTCTCAGTCCCTACTACATACATATACCCTTCTGACTAGGAAGGCACCATTACATAATCAAAGGCACAAAGGCTTTAGAGACAGCCTTGAGTTTGAACCCTAAGCATACTTTTTGTGTGTGTATGTGCACATGCTTCTTTGATAGAAGGACTAGCTATACCTTTTACGAGTTAAATGTCCTTTGGCAAGTGATAAGTTACTTCCCTTAACACATTTCCTGGAGCAGAGCGTCTAAATGGTATGCAGAAGCATACAGAGATGCCATATACTGAATCTCTCAGCTTTTGGCGGGTTTCAGAAAGAATATGCAAGCAGTCATTTATTCTAATGTGTCACCATGTAAAAGATATCAAGAAGCACTGTCTACAGGAAGCTTCTAAAATCTAAAATCTATGAACTACCTGAAACTAAAATTTTGTGCATAGGTGCATTTTTTCCCCTCTGAAGACAAATAGCTTTCATTAGGTCCTCAGAAAAAAATATGAAATCCCCTAAAAGGTTAAAAACTACTGTCTTGAGACAACGTATCATCTTTCCAACTCCTTTATTCATTTGGTAGTCCTGATATATCTACTGAAGACCTTAAAATTATATCTAAAGATAAAATGTAGGACATACGCATCACAGTATACATGACAGGCTTCACTTATATGTCACTGGAATTGTGATGTAGACTCATCACATTAAGTAGAAGCAGAATCATTTACAAGTTCTGTAAATGTGTGGGTTTACTGCATGGCACTATCACCTCATCAGGAAAATCCATTAAGTCTTTATTCAATCTTTTTGCAAATATTAAAAATGTATTAATTTCCTAGAAAGTAAATGCCTAGAAGAATCCTTAAAAACTTGTAGAAGCTTAACAGTCACCTATCCAAAGTCCCCCAAGATATTGTGAACTAAAATTGACATGAAAGGCTGGGTACAGTAGCTCATGCCTGTAATCTAGCACTCTGGGAGGCTAAGGCAGGAGGATCACTTGAGCCCAGGAGTAAGAGACCAGCCTGGATAACATAGGGAGACTTCATCTCTACAAAAAATTTAAAAAATTAGATGGGCATGGTGGTATGTGCCTTTAGTTTATGCTACTTGGGAGGCTAAGGTGGGAGGATCACTTGAGCCCAGGAGGTCGAGGCTGCAGCGAGCTGTGATTATGCAACTGCACTTCACCATGGGAGACAGAGAAAGACCCTGTCGCAAAACAAAAAAAAAATTGTCATGAAAATCTATACTTTTCAGGCTACTAATGTAATGGAATTGTTACTACTAATGGTATATTGAAAAGAATGAAAATAACACTGAATAGGAAGTGAATCTTTAAAGACTGGAAGTAAATGTAGATTCTTTCAATCAGGTATACACTGTACAACTTAAAACTGAGAAACTTACATACCATGGTCACATTACTATCCAACTGTTGTGATTTCCAGTGACTTCTATGTTTGTTCACATTCTAAAGGAAGAAAAGTTAGACGTTAGACGGTACTTTTCAAAAAATGGGTAACTGAAAAGAAATCAGTTTCTGCACAATATTTTAACAATCTAAAACTTGGAAAATGGGAAGGGTGGGAGGGGTGAGGTATAAAAGACTACTTATTGGGTACAGAGTACACTGCTTGGGTGATGAGTGCACCAAAAGCTCAGAAATCACCACAAAGGAACTCAACCATGTAACCAAAACCCACCTGTTTCCCAAAACTATTGAAATAAACAAATAAAATAAATAAAACTTATACTATGTTTCAAACTGTATTATGTCTAACAATTATAATAATTTGGTAATTCATGAATATTCTGTATACTTTAGGATCATACATTTTATTTTTCTAACCACAGTCTAGAAATAGAAATAAATCCAACAGGGGCTTCATTAGATTAAATACGACACTTTACCTGTCGAACAGTTGAAAACTGTGCCACTTGTTGCTGTTGCCACTGAAGTGTTGGTGAATAACCTTCAGGGGCGGGTTGGCATCCTGAAAGCTAGAGGTCAGTTCACAAATATTAGGATTAACATTAGTGTCAAAACTAGAATCTCATGCCTCTGCAAAGCAAAAGTAAAACCAAGATAAAGTGTATAATAAAGGTTATACAAGAAAAATAAAATACAGCCGGGTGCAGTGGCTCATGCCTGTAATCCATCACTTTGGGAGGCTGAGGCAAGTGGATCGCCTGAGGTCAGGAGTTTGAGACTAGCCCGGCCAACATAGTGAAACCCCGTCTCTACAAAAAATACAAAAAATTAGCTGGGTATAGTGACGGGCGCCTGTAATCCCAGCTACTAGGGAGGCTGAGGCAGGAGAATCGCTTGAACCCAGCAGGTGGAGGCTGCAGTGAACTCAGATCATGCCACTGCACCCAGCCTGGGCAACAAGAGCAAAATTCCATTGCAAAAAAAAAAAAAGAAAGAAAATATTTCTTGCAGATGTAAAAAAGTAGACATTTCACTTTGCTATTTATATCCCAGTTAAAAACATTAGGGAAAGAGCCTTAGTTAATTTAATAAGAGAAATCTGGAAAGGCTTATACTTGGAGTTTCTATGAAATCTAAATGACATTAGCCCAGAGGATATGATCTAGTCCTACCTGCCTTTCTAGAATATCAAACATAGACAAAAAGAGAGATATACCCTAAATAAAGAATTTTGGTATGAAATAGTTACATAGAAAGAATGAGTTTTAGCATTCAATAGCACAGTAGAGTGACTATAGTTAATAATTTATGATATATTTCAAAACAGCTAGAAGATTTGAATGTTCCCAAAACAAAGAAATTATAAATGAGGTGGTGGATACCCTAATTACTCTGATTTGATTATTATATATTATATGTATGCATCAAAATATCACATGTACTACATAAATATGTACAATTATTATTATTTTGCCTGCATGATAAAGCAAGAAATTATGATTATTATGTAACAATACAATTAAAAATAAGAACTTTGGTATGGGCAAAATGTACTTAAAGATGCTTAACTTTAAAATGTTTTCTAAACATTTTAGAAAACAGAAGTTTAGAAAGTTCTGGTTTCTAAACAGAAGTTTAGAAAACTTCTGGTTTCTAAAACAGCACATACAGCCTGAGCAACATATCAAGACTCTGTCTCTACAAAAAATACAATTAGCTGGGCATGGTGGCACATGCCTGTTGTCTCAGCTATTGGGGAGACTAAGATGGGAGGATGGCTTGAGCCCAGGAGTTCGAGTCTGCAGTGAGCTATGATCATGCTACTGTACTCTATCCTGTGCAACAAAGTGAGACCCTGTCTCAATCAATCCATCCATCTATCAAATTAGGTATATAAGACATTCTGTTCCATTAAATGTCCATCAACTAATGGACATCAACTAATGAGCTGAGACCGTGCCACTGTACTCCAGCCTGGGTGACAGAGCAAGACTCTGTCTCAAAAAAATAAATAAATCAACTAAAAAATCCTGAAGAGGAATTATAGGAAACATTATAGTGTCTGAATTAAAATTTTCTGATTATAAATATCAGATAGAGAAATTACTTTGAACATGAAAAGGAAATTACTATCAACAATTTAAAATGCCACCTCCTTTAAGCTTAGGTTAAATAGTACCTCCTTAGAGAGACCTTTGCTGGCCAGGCGTGGTGGCTCACGCCTGTAATCCTAGCACTTTAGGAGGCTGAGGCAGGCAGATCACTTGAGGTCAGGAGTTCAAGACCAGCCTGGCCAACATGGTAAAACCCCATCTCTACTAAAAATACAAAAATTAGCCAGGTGTGGTAGCACACGCCTGTAATCCCAGCTACTCAGGAGGCTGAGGCAGGAGACTCTCTTGAACCCGGGAGGTGGAGGTTGCAGTGAGCCAAGATCACACCACTGCACTCCAGCCTGAGTGAAAAAGCAAGACTCAAAAAAAAAAAAAAAAAAGTGGGGGGGGAAGAGAGACCTTCTATGATTCCTCTATCTACAGTAGTTCTGTAATTTATGATTATTACATATGCTTATTTTCTTCATAGCAATAGTCACAATATGTAATTATTTGTTTGCTTGTTTACTCTCTGTCTATACGGGTAGGATCCTTTTTTATCTTATCCTCTGTTATATTCCCAGTGCCTGGCACAACCCAGTTGCTTAATTAAAAATGTGTTGGATAAATAAACGAAAATGTCCACAGTGTGCAAGTAGCTGTAAAAGTGTAAGACATCTGGGTTTCTATTCTGACAAAAAGTGAAACTTTATCAAATTCAGAACATGCGAAGTACACTAGGATTAAACACCAATCCAATAACTGGAAAAAGGTTCCTTAAAAAAAAAAAAAGGAGGGCCCAGTGCAGTGACTCATGCCTGTAATCCCGGCACTTTGTAAGGCCGAGGTGGGCACATCACCTGAGGTCAGGAGTTCCAGCCTAGCCAACATGGTGAAACTCCATCTCTACTAAAAATACAAAAATTAGCCAGGCGTAGTGTTGGGCACCTGTAATCCCAGCTACTTGGGAGGCTGAGGCAGGAGAATAGCTTGAACCTGGGAGGCAGAGTTTGCAGTAAGCCGAGATCCTGCCACTGCACTCCAGCCTGGGTGACAGAGCAAGACTCTGTCTCAAAAAATAAATAAATAAAGGGGTCAGGCACAGTGGCTGAAGCCTGTAATCCCAACACTTTGGGAGGCAGAAGCGGGAAGATAACTTGAGGCCAGGAGTTCCAGACCAGATGGCAACAGAGACTCCCTCTCTATAAACAAACAAGAAAAAAACAGAAGATAGCCTAAGTAACCCATTTAAAGACTCCTTTGAAAGGACTGGATAATATCCCTGAAGTAAGATGGGCAAGCCTCCACAAATGCCAGAGTTACAGAAAGCCTCCTCAGAGGCAGTAAATGCCAGTTGCCTTTCTGGAGGAAAAAGTACAAGCGAATGTCCAACTTTGCAGAGAGTAGTCAAATCTTACTTACACCATAATCGATACTGTAGGATACTATAGGAAGAGCCTTAGTCTTTTAATTGAGGGGTTGGGGGTAATCTCCAGACGGTTAATAAAACTCACAGAAATATTCACACTTTGCTTCCTTTTCAACTTCTTTGGGTCAATTTGAGCTACCACAACATCTGGACATTGAGCGGCTTCGATCCTGCAAATAAGTAATAAATGCAAGAAATTAAACTTCTATTGTGCTTTGCTCAGGTGTAGTAAAACCAGCGATCCATTTCCATAGTTTATTGTGAAATTAGAAAAAAAAAATTCAGACTTCCACTTGACGTACTAAAGAATATATTTCTGAAATTATCTGGATTGAAAACAAATCTAAGATCACACATCTTGGTACGTTCAATCATGTTAAACAGAAACTCGCCCACGTAAGGATGTAATTCAGAATCCGGAACAGACCCGAACTCGCAAGAGACTGGAACGGGAAGAAACAGGACTTTATCGAACGCAGGTCGAGCGGAGCACCGGGGGCTGTACCCAGGGGCAGGGCAGACGACCAGCCCACCCACCTAGGGCCAAATCACTCACTGGACCCGCCTCAGGTATTCCTGAGGCGTCCTCGGGGGTACCGAGGGATCGAAACCTTCCGTCAAGTCGCAGGGCTCTACCGGCAATAGCCGAGGCATCAACTCTTCCACTGCGGACTCGGCTGGTACCCACGCCATGGCTTTCAAACCAGCCAGTTCCGCTCAGCGAATACGCCCACTGTAGGTCACAGCGCAGGCGCACAAGTAGAAACCTTGGGCGCGGAGCTGAGCAAGCGGCAGTTTAGGGAGCGTTAACTGCGCATGAACATTCTGCTGCTTGCCTCAAGGTTAAGGCTCCGGTGGTGTAATAAAGGATCTGAGAATTTAATTCCTAGCTGAATTGGTTGGAACACGTTTCTGGTCTTTTACCCTCTGTTTTGTCTTCTAACGCTGGGCAAAGGCCGAAGGTTAGCAACTTTTATGCATCCCAAGTAGTGAGGGATCCTTAAAAATGGTTTTTGAATTAATGAACAATATTACTGTAATTATCATTCTTGGACCTCTAAATTCTTAAACCCTTCATAAACACACACATTTTCTCACTTGATTCTTAAAACAATCTTGTGAAGTGGGTAGTAATACTCTGTTAGGGGAGGGACTGAGCTTCTCCCAAAGGGGACGAACCAATTCCAACATACGCTTATCCGATGCCAAATGAAAGAAAAATTAATTTTCTACAGGAATATCTAGTGGTTGACCACTTCAAAGATCACTGTATGTTTATTTGGAATGAGTATTACTCCTAGAATAGCCAGCACTTTTTAATTTTTTTTAAGAAAAATATCTTCGTTTAAATACAAATAGTGAAAAAAATGAAGCTAATGCTAACATACAGAAATTAACAAATATGTTAGGTCACTCTTGTTAGGTAGATAGTATCATCATCTCCATTTCACAGGTGAGGAAACAGGACAAGAATGTGCAAGAAACAGGTATTATATCTGATTATTTCTAAACAAATACAATTGAGTGAATACAATTGACTTTTCTAAAATTTGTTTCTTTTCGAAGGTTTTTTAAAAATTGTTTTTATTTATAGCACTGTTTTTAGGTTGCAAGGAATTGATTTCAAACAAGGATGTAAGTTTAAATTGAAGATAAAAAATTAAAACAAAAATGAGTTTAATTATCTTTAAACTCTAAGTTTAAATTGAAGATAAAAAATTAAACTGAGGATAGTCCTTAGCTTATTTTTTTTTAATTAAATATATATATGTATTTTATTGCACTTTAGGTTCTGGGGTACGTGTGCAGAACATGCAGGGTTGTTGCATAGGTACATACATGGCAATGTAGTTTGCTACCTCCATCCCCCTCACCTATATCTGGCATTTCTCCCATGTTATCCCTCCCCAACTCCCTACCCTCTGCTGTCCCTCCCTTATTCCCCTGCAACAGACCCCAGTGTGTGATGCTCCCCTCCCTGTGTCCATGTGTTCTCATTGTTCAACATCAGCCAATAAGAACATGCGGTGTTTGATTTTCTGTTCTTGTGTCAGTTTGCTGAGAATGATGGTTTCCAGATTCATCTATGTCCCTACAAAGAACAGGAACTCATCGTTTTTTATGGCTGCATAGTGTTCCATGGTGTATATGTGCCACATTTTCCTTGTCCAGTCTATCATCAATGGGCATTTGGATTGGTTCCAGGTCTTTGCTATTGTAAACAGCCAAAACGAACATACATGTGCATGTGTCTTTATAATAGAACAATTTATAATCCTTTGGATATATACCCAGTAATGGGATTGCTGGGTCAAATGGAATTTCTATTTCTTGGTCCTTCAGGAATCCCCACACTGTCTTCCACAATGGTTGAACAAATTTACACTCCCACCAACAGTGTAAAAGTGTTCCTATTTCTCCACATCCCCTCCAGCATCTGTTGTCTCCAGATTTTTTAATGATTGCCATTCTAACTGGCGTGAGATGATATCTCAATGTGTTTTTTATTTGCATTTCTCTAATGACAAGAGATGATAAGCATTTTTTCATATGTTTGTTGGCCTCATATATGTCTTCTTTTGAAAAGTGTCTGTTCATGTCCTTCACTCACTTTTGAATGGGTTTGTTTGTTTTTTTCTTGTAACTCTGTTTTAGTTCTTTGTAGATTCTGGATATTAGCCCTTTAACAGATGGGTAGATTGCAAAATTTTTTTCCCATTCTGTTGGCTGCCAGTTCACTCTAATGATTGTTTCTTTTGCTATACAGAAGCTCTGGAGTTTAATTAGATCCCATTTGTCTATTTTGGCTTTTGTTGCCAGTGCTTTTGGTGTTTTAGTCATGAAGTCCTTACCTATGCCTATTTCCTGAATAGCTTTGCCTAGGTTTTCTTCTAGGGTTTTTATGGTGTTAGGTCTTATGTTTAAGTCTTTAATCCATCTGGAGTTAATTTTAGTGTAAGGTGTCAGGAAGGGGTCCAGTTTCTGCTTTCTGCACATGGCTAGCCAGTTTTCCCAACACTATTTACTAAACAGGGAATCCTTTCCCCATTGCTTGTTTTTGTCAGGTTTGTTAAAGATCAGATGGTTGTGGATGTGTGGCGTTGCCTCCGAGGCCTCTGTTCTGTTTCATTGGTCTATATCCCTGTTTTGGTACCAGTACCATGCTGTATGGCTTACTGTAGCCTTGTAGTATAGTTTGAAGTCAGGTAGCTTGATGCCTCCAGCTTTGCTCTTTTTGCTTAGGATTGTCTTGGCTATGCAGGCTCTCTTTAGGTTCCATATGATGTTTAAGGTGTTTTTTTCCAGTTCTGTGAAGAGAGTCATAGGTAGCTTGATGGCGATAGCGTTTAATCTATAAATTACATTGGGCAGTATAGCCATTTTCATGATATTGATTCTTCCTAACCATGAGAATGGAATGTTTTTCCATCTGTTTGTGTCCTCTCTTATTTCCTTGAGCAGTGGTTTGTAGTTCTCCTTAAAGAGGTCCTGTATATCCTCTGTTATTGTATTCCTAGGTATTTTATTCTCTTTGTGGCAATTGTGAATGGCAGTTCATTCTTGATTTGGCTGTCTTTAAGTCTGTTATTGGTGTTTAAGAATGCTTGTGATTTCTGCACATTGATTTTGTATCCTGAGACTTTCCTGAAGTTGCTTATCAGTTTCAGGGGATTTTGGGCTGAGACGATGGGGTCTTCTAGATATACAATCACGTCGTCTGCAAATAGAGACAATTTGACTTCTTTCTTTCCTAATTGAATTCCCTTTGTTTCTTTTTCTTGCCTGATTGCTCTGGCTAGAACTTCCAATACTATGTTGAATAGGAATGATGAGAGAGGGCATCCTTGTCTAGTGCCAGATTTCAAAGGGAATGCTTCCAGTTTTTGCTCATTCAGTATGATACTGACTGTGGGTTTGTTGTAAATAGCTTTTATTATTTTGAGATATGTTCTGTCCATACCTAGTTTATTGAGAATTTTTAGCATAAAGCACTGTTGAATTTTGTCTAAGGCTTTCTCTGCATCTATTGAGATAATCATGAGGCTTTTGTCATTGGTTCTGTTTATGTAGTGAATTATGTTTATAGACTTGCATATATTGAACCAGGCTTGCATCCCTGGGATGAAGCCTACTTGATAGTGATGGATAAGCTTTTTGATGTGCTGTTGTGTTCGGTTTGCCAGTATTTTACTGAAGATTTTTGCATCTATATACATCATGGCTATTGGCCTGAAGTTATCTCTTTTTGCTGAGTCTCTGCCAGGTTTTGGTATCAGGATGATGTTGGTCTCATAAAGTGATTTGGGAAGGATTCCCTTTTTGGATTGTTTGGAATAGTTTCAGAAGGAATGGTACCAGCTCCTCATTGTATGTCTGGTAGAATTCGGCTGTGAACCCATCTGGACCTGGGCTTATTTTGGTTGGTAGGCTATTAATTGCTGCCTTAACTTCAGCTCTTGTTATTCATTTATTCAAGGTTTCAACTTCTTCCTCGTTTAGTCTTGGGAGGAGTGCAGGTGTCCAGGAATTTATCCATTTCTTCCAGGTTTACTGGTTTATGTGCATAGAGCTGTTTGTAGTAATCTCTGATGGTAGTTTGTATTTCTGTGGAATCGGTGGTGATATCCCCTTTATCTTTTTTTATTGCATCTCTTTGATTCTTCTCTATTTTCTTTTTTATTAATCTGGTTAGTGGTCTGTCTCTTTTGTTGATCTTTTCAAAAAACCAGCTCCTGGATTTATTGATTTTTTGAAGGGTTTTTTTGTGTCTCTATCTCCTTCAGTTCTGCTCTGATCTTAGTTATTTCTTGTCTTCTGCTAGTTTTTGAGTTTTTTTGATCTTGCTCCTCTAGCTCTTTCAATTTTGATGATAAGGTGTCAATTTTAGATCTCTCCTTGCTTCTCATGTGGGCATTTATTGCTATAAATTTTCCTCTAAACATTGCTTTAGATGTGTCCCAGAGATTCTAGTATGTTGTGTCTTCATTCTCATTGAGTCCTTAGCTTAGCTTATTTAAGTACTTAATGCTTAGGAACTGTAACTAAACAGTTGGGACACTTGGAAAGACACTGCCTGGCTGCAAACTACAGTTATTTGGTTAAAAATTTTTCACTGATTTTGGAAAAACAGACTTAGAAGTGGGAGAAATACTCCTGTCCGCAAACATTTTGATGATAATCAAGCACAAATTTGAAAAGTAAGTAGTGACTTGAGGACTAAACTCTGATTTTTTTTATCTTGCCTAAATTCCTGTCTAAGGGGTCTTGGAAGTCATGGCCTACAAAGCATATATTCTCATCAGATGGGTTTTATTTAACCCTATATCTCATGATTTACTTTACAACCTGACTTTGGTATAACATTATGAGACAAGGAAAAAAATAAAAATATTTTACCCCAAAAAGTGTTTCTTTGCTGTATTTTGAAATGGCCCTGCAAAGCTGTTCTTTGTGGGGGACAGTTTGCATCTGTAAAGAATCTCAGCCAGGAGTGGTGGCTCATGCCTGTAAACCTACCTCTTTGGGAAGCGGAGCTGGGGGGATCACCTGAGATCAGGAGCTAGAGACCAGCCTGGGCAATATGGTGAAACACTCACTGTCTTTACTAAAAATACAAAAAATTAGCTGGGTGTGGTGGCGGGCATCTGTAATCCCAGGTACTCAGGAGCTGAGGCAGGAGACTCGCTTGAACCCAGGAGGTGGAGGTGGGAGTGAGCCAAGATCGTGCTATTGCACTCCAGCCTGGGCAACGAGAGGGAAACTCCATCTCAATAAAATAAAATAAAATAAAATAAAATAAAATAAAATAAAATAACCCAGCCTTGACCTCCTGGGCTCGAGCAACACTCATCTTGGTCTACCAAAGTGCTGGGATTACAGGTGTGAGTCACTGCACCAAATCACAAATACATTTTTAAAAAATTTTTATTTTTTTACTGTAAATTGTTAGCATTTTATCTCCATTTTTCTGGAGAAGAGAATAGGTTACCTTGCCAATCAACTGCCAATGGAATAATGACTAACATTGGAGTCTGTGCATAAGTATGTGTTAGAACTACACATAGATTAAACAAGAAAGGAGAGAATAGGGGAATGGAACAAAGATTGTCCAGGAAAATAATAATTATGTTCCAAAACAAGAGGTGATAATATAGCTTTGTGCTACTTCAAATTTAATTTGATTTAAGAGAATTACTAATGAGATTTCAAGCAGAGTTTTCAGAAATTGCACTAAGAATTTTTTTAATGCTTCAGTGGAATATGGAATACATGAGATAAGTTGTATTTGGTTGATGAAATTATTCTGAAAAAATGCTTACTATTTGGAAAGGTGAACTTCTGAAACTACAATAACATTTTGTCTCACCTGTTCCAGGAAGGACTATTCCTAAGGTACTGAACTACTTCTGGTGCCTTGTTTTTAGAGATTTATCACCCGCTTTTAGTTTATGATGAAAAAAACTTTTCAGTATTTCTCACATGGTTGGTTAGCTGTAGGAATTACACGAGGATTGTGAGAACAGAATATTCTGTTGTGTGTTTATTGATGATGTGGCTGTTATTGATGATGGGGGCATTTGTTAAGTCAACCTTACACACAGCCAACTGCAGTTTATCTCTGTCTCCATGTTTTCTTTTCTTTTCCGTTTTTTTTTCCCCTGAGATGGAATCTCGCTGTGTCGCCCAGGCTGGAGTGCAGTGGCACCGCTCACTGCAACCTCCGCCTCCTGTGTTGAAGGGATTCTCCTGCCTCAGCCTCCCAAGTAGCTGGGATTATAGGCGCATGCCACCATGCCCGCCTAATTTTTAGTAGAGACGGGGTTTCACCATGTTGGCCTGGCTGGTCTTGGACTCCTGACTTCAGATGATCCACCCACCTTGGCCTCCATGTCTCTGTTTTCTATCCCTTTGAGCAGCTCAGTTATTCTCAAATGGTAGTGTGTATAAGAATCACTTTGAAGAAATTATTTAAAATACAGAGTCCTGTATTTTATAGCTCTTTCTTCCAGAGTTTCTGTTTCTGTTGGTTGGGTGTGGGGCTCAGAAATTGACATTTTAAGAAGCATTCCAGGTGGGAAACTTTTCTTTTTTTTTGACAGTCTCACTCTGTCGCTCTGTTGCCCTGTCACCCAGGCTGCAGTGCAGTTGCCATCTCTGCTTACTGCAACCTCCGCCTCTCCTGGGTTTCAGCAAGTCTTCTGCCTCAGCCTCCTGAGGCCACTACACTTGGCTAATTTTTGTATTTTTAGTAGACTTAGGGTTATGCTGTCCAGGTTATACATTCCAGCTCTCTGGTGCTGTTTTTCTCTTTTTCAGGACTAAATCTTTTACATGGATTATCTCATTTAATCTTCACAATACATGATTATTTAAGTGGTAGTTACTATTGTTATCTTCATTTGCAGGGGAAGAAACTGCAACATGCCCATATCACACAACAAGGAAGTAATGGAATTGAGATTCTATCCTGGGCGCCAAGCCATTGTTCTAAATCTCTGTCCTGTACAAGATACAGCTCGGTAAAAATTAGTAAAAACAAACAAACAAAAAAGGGAAGGTTCCTGTGAGTCTTTTTTTATTTTTTTGAGACTGAGTCTCACTCTTGTCGCCCAGGCTGGAGTGCAGTGGTGTGATCTCGGCTCACTGCAACCTGTGCCTCCCGGGTTCAATTATTCTCTTGACTCAGCTTCCTGAGTAGCTGGGATTACAGGCGCCTGCCACCATGCCCAGCTAATTTTTGTACTTTTAGTAGAGACAGGGTTTTGTCATGTTAGCGAGGCTGATCTTGAACTAGTGACCTCAGGTGATCTGCCTGCCTTGGCCTCCCAAAAGTGCTGGGATTACAGGCATGAACCACTGTGCTTGGCCTTCTGTGAGTCTTTATGATCCACTGGCCATAAATTAGCGAGAGGCAATGAAGATTAAATGCAGAAAGATCCAGTTTGCTTCCTAGTCTTAGTACATTGCCAGCTAGGCATGAGTAGTCTCCTTATCTCCGTTGTCTGAGAATGCTGTCCTTTGGCTCTGAGGTCCAGATCCACAAAGAGAGAGTGCTGACTTGATGTCAGAAAATCAAGACAAGGTCTAGTTTAATTATGGAACATAAAACAAAAACTTTACTTCCCTTTTAAAGTTAAAAAAGGCAAATCTGTTTCCTTTCTTTTAGAGTGGGATTTCCCTCCTTTGTTATATGGCATTTTAATCATTCTTACGTTCTTTACAAATCAAACAAACAAAAGATAAAAAGAAAAATAAACCTGCCAGTAGATAATTATGTTTTATTTGGGCCACTGTAAACGGTTTAAGAGCAAATCAATGAATTTCATTTATTTAGTTTTATTAAATTAACTCAGTAATAATTCTGGGATTGGTCAGAGTAGCAGAATGAAGAGATATTGGAGTATACTACTGTTGGGACACTCTGTGGAATAGAGACGATTGCTGTTTGGGCTGAGTGTGGTGGGTTATGCCTGTAATCCCAGTACTTGGAGAGACCAAGGTAGGAGGATCGCCTGAGCCCAAGAGTTTGAGACCAGCCTGGGCAACATTGTGAAACCCCATCTATACAAAAAATACGAAAATTAGCTGGGCATGCTGGCATGCACCTGTAAGTCCCAGCTGCCCAGGAGGCTTAGGTGGAAGGATCCCCTGAGCCCAGGGGGTCGGGGCTGCAATAAGCTGTGATCCTGCCACTGTACTTCAGGCTAGGTGACACAGTGAGACCCTGTCTCAACAATATATATTAAATAAAATAAACAATAGCTATTCGAACAAGAGTTAGAAAATCTAGTCTTGTCAGCATTTAAAGAGGAAAAGACAGGCATGAAATGAAAACTCAATGTTGTAGGGTTTTTTTTGTTATTTAGTTTTTATTTCATAATCATAAACTTAACTCTGCAATCAGCTAGGCATGGACAGAAACAAAGAAAACATGGAACTCAAAGGGACTTGCAGAGACAGCACAAAGATTATAGGATACTGCAAGCAAATGGGGTGGAGGGGTGCTCTACTGAGCTAGGGATGGAATGGCAAACTTTTTAGAGTCACCCACAGTCAGCAGTGATGATTTTCTTGCTTGTCTTGCCATTCCTGGACCCAAAGCACTCCATGGCTTCCATAATATTCATGCCTTCTTTCACCTTGCCAAAGACCACATGCTTGCCATCCAACCACTCAGTCTTGACAGTGCAGATGAAAAACTGGGAACTGTTTGTGATGGATCCAGCATTTGCCATGGACAAGATGCCAGGACCTGTATGCTTTAGGATGAAATTCTCGTTATCAAATTCCTCCCCATAGATGTACTTGCCACCAGTGCTATTATTGTGTGTGAAGTCACCACCTTGATATGTAAACCCTGGAATAATTCTGTGAAGGAAAGAACCCTAATAACCCAATCCTTTCTCTCCAACACACAGAGCATTACAGTTTTCTACTGTCCTTGGAAACGTGTCTGCAAACAGCTCGAAGAAAACATGGCCCAAGGGCTCACCATTAATCACGATGTTGAAGAACACGGTGGTGCTGACCATGGCTGATAGAACGGGGCTCCTGGCAGTGGTGTTTGCAAAGCCAGTGTTGTAGGTTTTAAATGAGCAGCAGTACCCTGGCCTTAGGTGTTGTTAAGTGTGCCACTTCTCTTGTCCTCACATTTATTTGTCATGTATGGGGATTAGATTAAATGATCACTAAGGCTTGAGTTTACAGTTGTGTAATTTCCATGTCATTTATTCATTAGCCTTATTATTATATTTAATACAATTGTAGTCATTATGAGTGCAGAATAGAGCATCAGACAAATGTTATTCCATGAATATAACTTTAGCACACTACTGATGCTGAAAGTTCAAAATTATAGGAATATGGATATTGCTTTTTCAAGTGACAACTCCAAAAATAGTTGGCCAGTGCCTTAATCTGTCACTATCTAAACAAATGGAAGAGAATCCATGTTAGAAAAAAACTGCAAATGCTTCATCAATACTAGAAAATAGAGTAAACCCAAAGGGAAAAGTAGAGGTGAAAGCTCCATCTGGTGGTTAACATCTACAATTCCAAGAAATTGACATTATACTCCACTGGACTGCAGTACTGGAACCTCAGTTTAGAAATATCTGTGGGTTCTGAAGTATGAACATTACTAGCTGTTACGTATTAACTAATATTTAATGGTGGAAGTCAAAGTCTTTCATAGGGTGTTTAGAGTACTTGACCCAAAACAGTTCCTGGGAAAAAAGTTGCAAGATCAAATATCTTTAAGAAATGTTCTTGGCTGTACATGTCTTTATTTGACCACAGAATCTTTCCCTGTCTTTTTAATCTCTGGCATTTCTTTAAAATGCCAGTTTGAAGAAGTAGTGAACTTAGGAGTATTTGCTTTTAAAAGACTCTTTTGAAGAGAGCTTATATGAGATTTTATATTTTTTTACAATCTCTTGTATGTTCTGACCTTCCTTTCACAGGAGTTAAAAAAAAATTTCCATGCTCTTTCTACTCTTCCTCAGGTTGAAACCTCCTAACCAGCATACTAGAAAAAATTATAGGTGTAGTGGTTCATGCCTATAATCCCAATACTTTGGGAGGTCGAGGTGGGAGGATCCCTTGAGTCCAGGAGTTCAGTTCCAACCTGAGCAACATAGAGAGACCCCATCCCTATTAAAAAAGAAAAAAAGAGGCAGAGCACGGTGGCTTATGCCTGTAATCCCAGCACTTTGGGAGGCTTAGGCAGGCAGATCACTTGAGGCCAGGAGTGAGACCAGTCTGGCCAACATGGTGAAAACCCTGGAATTATATGTGTGAGCCGCTGCACCAGCCTGATTTTTGTCTTTTTTTTTTTGAGACAGAGTTTTGCTCTTGTTGCCCAGGCTGGAGTCCAATGGCATGATCTTGGCTAACTGCAACCTCAACCTGCCGGGATGAAGTGATTCTCCTACCTCAGCCTCCCCAGGAGCTGGGATTACAGGTGTGCACTACCACACCCAGCTAATTTTGTATTTTTAGTAGAGATGGGGTTTCTCCATGTTGGTCAGGCTGGTCTCAAACTCCTGAATTCAGGTGATCCACCTGCCTCGGCCTCCCAAAGTGCTGGGATTACAGGCGTGAGCCACGATGCCCTGCCGATTTTTGTATTTTTTACAGCATAGCTTGGAATAATTGATCAGTAAGGATGAAATAATGCTATGGATGATGAAGTAGCAGAATGTTCCAACATACAGGAAAAAAAAAATTAGTAAATCCCAATGGATCTATATGGGAATTGCAAACATAATGAGTTTTATTCTATTTTGTAATTTTATGTATTTTATTTTTGGGACAGAGTCTCACTCTATCACCTAGGCAGTGGCACAGTCATGCAGCCATGCCATCATGGCTCACTGCAGCCTTGACCTCCCGGGCTGAGGTGATTCTCCCATTTCAGCCTCCTGAGTAGCTGGGATTAAAGGCACACACCACCGTGCCCTGCTAATTTTTCTGTTTTTGGTAGAGATGGGATTTCACCATGTTTCCCAATCTGGTCTTGAACTCCTGGGCTCAAGGGATCTTCCCCCTTCAGCTTCCCAAACTGCTAGGATTACAGGTGTGAGTCACCACATCTATTTTTTTAGAAAGTAAATTTTCTCTTTGTTGTTTGGAAGACTTCTATGAAGGAATAAAAATCGTGAAATATCAATCCTTAAGAGCAGAACTCACAGCTGGGTGTGAGTAATCCCAGCACTTTGGGAGGCTGTAATCCCAGCACTTTGGGAGGCTGAGGTGGGTGGATCACCTGAGGCTGAGGGTTCAAAACCAGGCTGACCAACATGGAGAAACGCTGTCTCTACTAAAAATACAAAATTAGCTGGGCATGGTGGTGCATGCCTGTAATCCCAGCTACTGGGGAGACTGAGGCAGGAGAATCACTTGAACCTGGGAGGCAGAGGTTGCGGTGAGTCGGGATCGAGCCATTTGCACTCCAGCCTGGGCAACAAGAACGAAACTCCATCTCAAGAAAAAGAGAATAGAATTCAAAAACAAAAAAACCCCAAAAAACCAAACAACCCTGAAAGACTGAAGTTGGGTCCAGAAGATCCTGATCCTTATAGTACATCCAAGGATTAAAGTCATTCATCTTAAAGTACATAAAGACAGATGCAACTGCATTTGTTATCCATCCTAACATCTACTTCATTGTAATAGGGAAACAAAACCTTTGATCAACTGAAAACAAAGGAATGATGAGTTTTTAAAAAGACTTCATTGAGCTGGATGGTAAAGATGCCTTTCTGGGTACCATGAAATGAATGTAACTACCAAAGATGCTATACTTTGATTTGTTCATCATTGAATTCCAGGATCTTTGTGGATCTTCTCATCAATGTTGCTATGGTCTGAATGTTTGCGTCCCCCTACAATCTCATATGTTAAAATCCTAACTGCTAAGGTGATGGTATTAGAAGGTAGGGGCTTTGGGAGGTGAATAGGTCATGAGGGCTGGCCTCTCATGAATGGGATTAGTACCCTCGTAAAAGAGACCCCAGAGAGCTAGCCAGCCCCAATACAGTTCGAAGGCACCATCTATGAATCAGAAAGCAGGTCCTCACTGGACACCAAATCGGCTGGCATCTTGATCCTGGATTTCTCGGCCTCCAAAACAGTGAGAAATAAATTTCTGTTGTTTATGAGCTACCCAGTTGAGGGTATGTTATTATGGCAGCCTAAATGGACATAGATCTATGTCTTTTTACCCTACTCATTCTTAGATCTTGTCACTTTTTGTGGGTGTACTTATTCCACCTTTGTAACATTACCCCTGCTGTTTACATGATGTGCTGTCAAGAATCCTTGTTAAGGTAGCACCCTGAACCTACTTTATTTGGAGGCTTACACTAATTCTTGGCTTTTGATTCCCACTGCCCTCTTCAGGATTGTATTATAATTTGACAAGCAAATGCATCCTCTTCCACATTCCAAAACAACTTTAGTATACACATTATAGAAAGGGAAATCTATGTTTGGTGTTGGTATCTTATTTTTCATGAAGATAAGCTGTGAAGGACAGGGATCAGATCTTTTTTTCTATTCCATAAAATGCTGATATGGCTAAGCTTTGCAAGATTTTAGGTGTTAGGGCCGGGCGCGGTGGCTCACGCCTGTAATCCCAGCACTTTAGGAGACTGAGGCGGGTGGATCATGAGGCCAAGAGATCGAGACCATCCTGGTCAACATGGTGAAACCCCGTCTCTACTAAAAATACAAAAAATTAGCTGGGCATGGTGGCGCGTGCCTGTAATCCCAGCTACTCAGGAGGCTGAGGCAGGAGAATTGCCTGAACCCAGGGGGCCGAGGTTGCGGTGAGCCGAGATCGCGCCATTGCACTCCAGCCTGGGTAACAAGAGCGAAACTCCGTCTCAAAAAAAACAAACAAAAAAAAGATTTTAGGTGTTGTCATATATGTAATTAATTCCATGGGAAACCCCTCACTGAAGGATGGGGTTGTCTGAGACCACCAAGCTCTAATGTCTTACCAATCTGTTCTTTTCTCATTTTGCTCTTTTCTTGGAAAAAAAAGCATTGAACACATCAAGATGAATCAGCCAAATATTGTACTGTGTGTGTGTTGGGGGGTGGGGGGAGACAGAGTTGAGGTGGCAGAGGCAATGTAGGAGGAAAATATAGGCTAGAATACATAAATAGTACGTAAATTTTTCCGGGCCAGGGATCTGGGCCTACTTTTCCTGCATCATATCACCAGCATCTCAGTTGTGTCTGGCACATAGTAGGTGTTCATTAATCATTTGTTGCACTAAGCCAAAGAATGAACTTCTCACTTTTTTCAGAGATGTGGTTTGTGATTCTCGGAATCAACCAGGGTCCTAAGATGTCCTGGAGGTCGTCTCTATTTCTCTCGGTGAGCTAAGGTGTCTCAGTGGCACCAGTTCTCCACTCTCTCTGACCTGCAGGGAGTGGGATCCGCAGTGGCTTCGGCGAGCTGGGAAAGGCGCTCCCCCGGCGCCGCCCCTTTCTCGGTCTCGCTCTGCACAGTCCAACGCCCCTCGGTCGCCCGGCTGCCTGGGTCGTCCGGGTTCTTTCGCCCCTCTGGCTTGGTTTCCGCTACCTCTCCTCCCTTCTCGCCCTCTCGATCCCTTTGCCCACCGCGTGTCATTCTCAAATCCTGCGCTTACAAGCTCTGGGGGCTGGTAGCCCGCCCCGGTAACTCTGCGCCCGCCCCTTCCTGCCCCCTTCCTGGCCTCACGCCCCGCCCCCCTCCCCTTGACGTGGCAGAGGCGGCGCCAGCCATGTTGGCCGGGCGGAGGTCTTGGCGGAGGCCGGGGGCGGGGCGGTGCCAGCCCTGATTGGGGTGCCACGGACTGCTCCTGCTGGGTGGAGAGGACTGATTTTGCAAGGCGGAGGCTGCGACGGGTCCGGTAGGAGGACAGTGAGGTAAGGGCCGCCTCTTCGCTCCCAGCTACCGCAGGTGCGCAGCGGGAAGCCGGGGCCGGGTGTCGGCGGCGGGCTGGCGGCTGGGGTCCTGGGGTGGTCCCGGCTTTGCCCTCTCGGTGCTGCGGGCGCAGGCTAAGGGCCGGTCCGGCTGTGGGAGCGTTGAGCGCTGAGCCTGCCACCCTCTCATCCACCACGCTCTGCTTCGCTCTGCCGGTGCCAGGGGCCCGGCCTCCTCCCCCAGCTCCCCTGGATTAGGTGGAAAGATGGGAGTCGTGTGGAAAACGGTGGTTCGAGCATCTCGCCCAGCACCCACTCCCACCTCCTGGGCCACCCACCTTCTCCACCCAAGCCCATCGTCGCTGCTGGGCCCTTGGACTTCTTGTTTCATTCCTTGCTTGATAAGGAGTGTCCTAGACTTTGAACTGAATTGACTACGTCACGCGTAATTCGGCCTTGGAAGTTAAAGGGGTTAAGGGGAAAAGTGCTAGGTAAAGCTAATGCCTTGGGTTTTGATTACAAAGAGTTCAGTTTTCCAGCAGGACCAGTCCTATCCCATTGGGCTTCCTTTCTGCCGTAGGTAGTGTTTTCCTATTTGGTGGTAAAGGTACTACCTGAGCAAAGTCATAGCAAATCTACATGAGTCCCTGGAGTGGGGGTGTGGAATTCCCGTTTTCACGTGAACTCCCTCAACCTCTACCCTTCAAAGCCATGGATAACTAGCCAAATTAACTTGATTTAAAAAAGTTTTAGATTTAAATATAAATGCATGTTAAGTTTCCTTCTCTTTTTCCTCTGGTAGTGAATGAGCATCATTTCAGAAAGTCCAGCTATTTTTAATTGATTTACAGAATTTTAGAGTTAGATGGGACCTTGTGATTTTCTAATCCAAGTCTCTCATCTTGCTGATGAGAAAGTTGAGAATTCAGAGAGGTTAAATTGTCCAAGATCATAAAGCTCATTGCCAGAAGTAACTGAAGACAGTTCATCGAGGATTTTACAAGTGAAAAGGAGACTTTTGATTAGCTGCTAACAAATACATCTAATTGGAAGGAACTCAAATTTACTTGGCAAGTAAATTTCCCATTAGATATGAATAAAAGGGCTTAAATTAGAATATTGACAAACTATCATAGGGAAAGTCTTTTAACATGCCTTTAAAAGGCTTGGGCACATATTTGATATACTAGGTTAAAGTGACATAATGGTTTGCTTCTTAGCTTTTAGCTCTACCATGATGAATTATTTAAAGTAAATTGTACTGAAATTGGACATTTCATTAGAATAGTCTTTTGTGTTTTGTATCACTTTTTTTTTTTTTTAAATAAAGATTAGTGGCCGGGCATGGCGGTTCACGCCTGTAATCCCAGCCCTTTGGGAGGCGGAGGTGGGCAGATCATATAAGGTCAGGAGTTTGAGACCAGCCTGGCCAACATGGTGAAACCCCATCTCTACTAAAAATACAAAAATTAGCCGGGCATAGTGGCTTGTGCCAGTAAGCCCAGCTACTCGGGAGGCTGAGGTGGGAGAATCACCTGAACCTGGAAGGTGGAGGTTGCAGTGAGCTGTGATTGTGCCACTGCACTCCAACGTGGGTGATAGAGTGAGACTCCATCTCAAAGGAAAAAAAAAAAATAGTATGCTAAGTCTGCATTCTAATATAGTGTGTGGAATAATATTTCTTTGGTTTAATACTTTCATGCAAACATGTTAGTATTAGGGGAGAGAGTGCTTATCAAATAATAACATTTTATGAAAAGCTAGCTTGTAAAAGGACTTTGTTTCAGATATGCCATTTTTGGACATGAAACTAAGCCTGGCAAATTTTGTACTTGAATTCGTGATTTTAAGATTGCATGATTTCTACTATAGAAAGGTGAGGGAAGTCAGGGAAGTGTTGTGCATAGCCATGTAATTGAACCAATGAGAAACAGGTGGGACTTTCTTCAAACTACTGCTGGAAAGTGAGAATGTGAGAAGTATAACAGATGTGATTTAGCAAGCAAATCGATCTTAGAGCAGAGAGATTGTGAGGAAAAAATGTGAAGGGGAGTTGTGCTCAAATATTACTCAGGTGATATTTAGTATGTCTTAATGAGAAGTAAGGATGTGGAGATACAATCCAGCTTGTTAACCAGCTGTAGAAACTTAAACCTGGGTATTGTCTGCATGTGAATTGTCTTCCTGCTAAGATTCCTAGAACCTTTGTTAGTGAGGTTTCCTAATGGTCCTAAGGCAGTGGTTCTTAGGACCCCCTAACTTAAATATTATTGAGTATCCAAAGAGAAAAAAAATGGCTAAATAGAAGACAGGTGGGTTTTCATATCTATTTCTGCAGTTTATTGTGATACATTATTTTGATTGAATTGTATGAAGGACTAATTAAGAAATTAAAAGGTTAATTGCAGTGTGGAATCTGAAAGCTTAGGAGTGAACTTTTTTGTGTGTGTGAGACAGTCTTGCTTCTTCGCCCAGGCTGGAGTGTAATGGTGTGAACTTGGTTCACTGCAACCTCCTCCTCCTGGGTTGAAGCAGTTCTCCTGCTTCAGCCTCCCAAGTAGCTGGGACGTGCCAGCACGCCCGACTAATTTTTGTACTTTTGGTAGAGAGGGGGTTTCACCATGTTGACAAGGTTGGTTTCGAACTCCTGACCTCAAGTGATCTGCCCGCCTCGGCTTCCCAAAGTGCTGGGATTACTGGTGTGAGCCAGGAGTGAACTTCTTGTACTTTGTTACCTTCAAACCATTGGTCTATTCTGCACTTTGAAGGATCATCCACCCATATATGGTATTTTAACATCATGAATTGACTGAGAGATATTGCTTCACTGAGTAATGCATATCTTCTAAATGTTAATACATTTTGTTATACAATATCAAATCACATTAATACCAACAGTGAACTCATCAGAAAAATCTTTCCATATTAGGAACTTGTCAAGCTCATGGTAGCAGGCACAAGTTTTAAAACAATTGAGTATTTGCTTGAAAGCTGAAGTTTTTATCGTTGGCAAAAAATACTATCAGTTGTTTTCTATGAAGTGACAGGTTTACTTCATACATTTTTAAGAAAATATCTGTATAATATCTAAGTACTAGTTATGTACTATCCTTGGGAGAATTGAGAAAATAGCCATTCAAAACATCTTTTGTTTTGTGTTCTAGATATTTTAATGCCTTTTGCAGATGTGTTTTAGATGCATTTTAATTTTTTTGTTATTGCACATTAGAGTTCTTATTTTTTCTTAACAACATGATATTTCTTGTGACTTATTTTTTTTTTTTGTCAAATGTAGTCATCCCTGTCCTGATTTCATTTTATTTCTCTCTCTCTCCCTTTTTTTTTTTTTGTGAGATGAAGTCTCGCTCTGTCACCCAGGCTGGAGGGCAGTGGTGTGATCTCGGCTCACTGCAGTCTCTGCCTCCTGGATTCAAGCAGTTCTCCTGCCTCGGTCTCCCAAGTAGCTGGGATTACAGGCACCGGCCACCACGCCCAGCTATTTTTTGTGTTTATAGTAGAGACGGGGTTTCACCGTGTTGGTCAGGCTGGTCTTGAACTCCTGACCTCATGATCCACCCACCTCAGTCTTCCAAAGTGCTGGGGTTACAGGCGTGAACCACCGCGCCCGGCCCAAAATAGTCTTTTCTAAACAAGTTTAGTCTTGGGATTTATTTTTACCCTTTATACACCTTTGAAAAATCCACAATCTTTTTTGATTAGCATAAGATTTTCTAGCTGTCTCCAAGATTCTGGCACAATAGGAGGAAATACTTTATTTTCTTTAATTTTTATTTTCTTATTTCAGTTAAAGAAGAGAAATTTCTTAACTGCTTGGAATGCTTAGATTTGTTAAGCTTCACTTTCTGTAATTTGTTTTATCAACATGTATTTGAAAGATTTTCTAAAATTAAAATTGTTGTATCTAATTCCCCCCGCCCCGTAATAATATCTCTTTTTTCTTCACTTAAATTTTAGAATCAGTTTCTCGTCCCACCATTGTTCTTAGCAACTTTAAACATCCATGTTGGGTTTTCCAGGCACCCAAGATTCACAGTTCAGTTCTTTTAACTTAACATCCTTCATCTCTGCTACACATAACACTTGAATATTTTTGTCCTCCCACACCTTTAAATTCTTCAGCTTCCTTCCATGACTAACCACTGTTGCAGTTTGAGAGCATGAGATAGAGCTATTGCCTACGTAGGAAAGCTGGCATCCTATGTAGGCATTTAGACAGTAAAAATGGAGCTGTCTTTTAATACTGGACCCTCCCCAGAGTGCCTCCTCTTTCCCTGGTTAGTAAACTTAAATTAGTATACTGATAATTTAATATCTCAAACTGGAGTTTGAAATGCTCTCATAATTTGGAATGTTAAAAATATTCTGAAGTAAGTTTCTGCAAAAGAGGCTAAATGATATATAAATTGGGGGAACAGTACTTATCAAGCGTTTTATTTATTGTGCTACAGATAGCCTATATTTGCACAATAAGAAAATTACCTGTCCAAAGCAGAAGTGCCCAGTTTTAGGAAAATCTTTTTGTTATATGCCATTAAACATTCTCTTTTATAAAGTTTAGAGAAAACTTTTTTTTTCAGATAGAAACCATCTGAGTTTTAGAACTTTATAATTTTGAAATCTGTTTATATGAATTCATGTAACTTTCAAAACTGATATGGAAAACGTAGGATCTAGGTTTTCCCCCTAATTTTGCATTTCTTTCCTATTTACCCTTAAATAAATAGGACACTTGCTATTTTTTGCCATCATCTTTTAGAATGAATAAAAAAGTGTTAAATACCTCTTATTCAGCCTTATGGATATAGAGAGTAGAGCCATTTATTATTTTGTTATGAGTTGCTTGCTGATTTTTTTCTGAGATAAATACTTTCATTTGGTCCTGATTTCTAATGTGTTAATATGGCTGAATGTAGGGAAAACATACTTATTTTGAACCTTTTCTTAAGAGGATCCTGGATTTAAAAATTTAAAAATTTGGTACAGAAATAAGAATCAAACTCCACAATGACAACCTATTTGGAATTCATTCAACAAAATGAAGAACGAGACGGAGTCCGATTTAGTTGGAATGTTTGGCCATCAAGTCGACTGGAAGCTACAAGAATGGTTGTTCCTGTGGCAGCCCTGTTTACACCACTGAAGGAGAGACCTGACTTACCACCTATTCAATATGAACCTGTTCTGTGTAGTAGGACCACTTGCCGTGCAGTTTTGAATCCTTTATGGTAAGTAAAATATATAGAAAAACTAATGTGGCAATGTGATTTTAAAATATAGGGGTTTTTTTTGCATATTTATACAAAAATCCCTTTGTTTTTGTTCATAGTAATTTTTTCAAATTAGGACAGTCAAAGAAATTCAGAGAGCTGTAAAATTTTAAGATCTAGTTGTTGTGAGTTGATAATATAAAGAGACCAAATGTAAAAAACTGTCACTATAAAAACTGTTAGATCCCATCAGTGTTTTCTGAATAGTGGTGGTGACTGTGTATCAGCCCATCTTGTGTCATTAGAAAAATCATAATTGGCCGGGTGTGGTGGCTCATGCCTGTAATCCCAGCACTTTGGGAAGCTGAGGCAGTGGATCACCTGAGGTCAGGAGTTTGAGACCAGCCTGACCAATATGGTGAAACCCCGTCTCTACTAAAAATACAAAACTTAGCCAGGCATGGTGGCGTGTGCCTGTAGTCACGGCTACTTGGGAGGCTGAGACAGGAGAATTGCTTGAACCTCGGAGGCAGAGGTTGCAGTGAGATGAGATGGTGCCGCTGCACTCTAGCCTGGGCGACAGAGCAAGACTCCTTCTCAAAAAAAAAAGAGTCATAATTGAATAACGTGGTGTTCCAAAAATGTTGTGATTTCTGTTGCTTAAGCCAAAATCTCAGAAATCATTTTATTTCTCTTTCTATTCCTTCTCCCCCCAGCCAATCCACTAGCAAATCTGGGTGATCTGCCTTTAGAACATGACGGATTCCGTCTTTTACAGTCTTTTATTCCATCTCTGGTAGTATACTCTGCTTCAAGATACCACCATCTTTTTCTGGGGCAATTTCAGTATCCTCCTACCTGCTCTCCCTGTTTCTATTCTTGTCTTTCAGCAGTCTGTTCTCCACCCAGAAGCTAGAGTTTTATGAATGAAAATCAGATTATTAAAATCTTCCAGTAGTAGCTTCTTATTCTTGGAATAAGAAATCCAAACCCCTTATCAAGACCTGTAAAGCCTTGTATGATCCAGCCTCTGTATATATTTCTGCCTTCATCTTATATTATCTATTTTCCTTATTCTCATCTACATAATGCTTTAATCCTGTTATCCTCTTTCTGATTCTTGAACATTTCAAACTTATTCCTAACTTGACATTGGTATAGTAGGTGTGCATTCTACCTGGATTCTTCTGTCTCCAAATTTTCTTGTGATTGGTTCCTTTTCATTCTGGTCATACTTTACTTGTCTATTTAAGAAGGCTGGGGCCGGGCTTGGTGGCTCAAGCCTGTAATCCCAGCACTTTGGGAGGCCGAGGCGGGTGGATCACGAGGTCAAGAGATTGAGACCATCCTGGTCAACATGGTGAAACCCTGTCTCTACTAAAATTACAAAAACTAGCTGGGCATGGTGGCGTGCGCCTGTAGTCCCAGCTACTTGGGAGGCTGAGGCAGGAGTATTATTTGAACCCAGGAGGCGGAGGTTGCAGTGAGCCGAGATTGTGCCACTGCACTCCAGCCTGGCGCCTGGCAACAGAGTGAGACTCTGTCCTCTGTCTCAAAAAAAAAAGAAGAAGGCTGTTTTTTTTTTGTTTTGATTTTTTTTTTTTTTTTGAGACACAGTCTCGCTCTGTCACCAAGCTGGAGTGCAGTGGCGTGATCTCTGTTCACCGCAACCTCCGACTCCCTGGTTAAAGTGATTCTCCTGCCTCAGCCTCCGGAGTAGCTGTGCTTACAGGCACACACCACCATGGCAGCTAATTTTTGTTTTTTTAGTAGAGATGGGGTTTCACCATGTTGGCTAGGATGGTCTCGATCTCCTGATCTGCCCTCCTTGGCCTCCCAAAGTGTTGGGATTACAGGTGTGAGCCACTGTGCCTGGCCAGTAAGAAGGCTGTTTTTTTAAAACAGCCCTCTTAAACACATTCTCACATTCTGCTTTGTTTTCTTTAATCTCTTATTACTATGTAAAGTATTTTCAGCTGGGCATAGTAGCTCATGCCTGTAATCCCAGCACTTTGGGAGGCTAAGGTGGGAGGATTGTTTGGGCAAAAAAGCAAGACCCACACACAAACACAAAGCAAGACCCTATCTCTACAGGGGAAAACACACACACACACACACACACACACACACACACACACACACGGGTGTGGTGGTATGTGCATTGCTTGGGCAACAAAGCAAGATCCCATCTCTACAGGGGAAAACACACACACACAAAGCAAGACCCCATCTCTACAGGGGAAAACACACACACACACACACACACACACACACACACACACACACACACACACGGGTGTGGTGGTATGTGCCTGTAGTCCTAACTACTTGGGTGGCTGAAGATGGGAGAAACACTTGAGCCAGGAGTTCAACACTACAGGAAGCTATGATTCTACCATTGCAGGCTGGGTAACAGAACGAGACCCTGTCTCAAAAAAACCAAAACAAAACAAAAGTATTTTTTTGTTTGTGCATCTACTTGTCTTTTATCTGCCTTTTCTGGAATGTAAACTCCATGGGAGCAGTTTTCTTTTGTTTAACTATTGTATCACCACACCTAAAATAATAGTTGGTACATATTAGGTATTCAGTAAATATATTTTTGATCTGAATAAATGTTTTCTAGGTCTAAGTGTAGATGTTACTGAAGTCATTTGAAGAAAAAAATTGGATTATTTTAATTTTGTTGATATTTGCTATGTATGTGTACACACACACACACACACACACACACACACGTATTTTTTGAGATTGTTTCACTCTGTCACTCAGATTGGAGTGCAGTGGTGTGATTCTGGCTCTCTGTATCCTTGACCTCCTGGGTTCAGATTATCCTCCCACCTAAGCCTCCTGAGTAGCTGGGACTACAGGGATGTGCCATTATGCCTGGATGACTGTTGGTATTTTTTGTAAAGACTGTGTTTCACCATATTGCCCAAGCTTGTCTTGAACTCATGGACTCAAGCCATCTGCTGCCTCAGCCTCCCAAAGTGCTGGGATTACAGGTGTGAGCTACTGCACCCAGCCAATATTTGCTGTATGTTAAACGTTATAATATAGTCACCATTTAGATGAACTTGTATATGTTGAACGTATGAATTAGGTATTGGCAGTATGTAAAACAACATGGCTTTTAAAAGTTACTTTGACTATCAATTTGAATATATTCATGTTTTAGGAAGAAATTAATTTTATTGAAATTAGGATTTCTGTAAAATTGAACTGAAATATGAACTGATATAGCTTTTCTTTTTTTAAAACAGTCAAGTGGATTATCGAGCAAAACTTTGGGCTTGCAACTTTTGTTATCAAAGGAATCAGGTAAGAAAACCTCCATTGCAGATGTTAATGTTAAAATGCTAGTTATGTAGAAAATGCATATTTAAAAAAAAGATAAAAATAATTATTTCTCATTTAATGAAAATGCCTTTTTAAAGTAATTAAATGATCAGGAAATACTTATTTTCAGTTTAAAATTTTATTATTCTTTCTGGCCAATAATTTGTTACAAATATTTATTGTTTTTTTTCTATTTGTAGTTTCCACCTAGTTATGCTGGTATATCTGAACTGAATCAGCCTGCTGAACTTTTACCTCAGTTTTCTAGCATTGAATATGTTGTTCTGGTAAGAACGTAAGAACAAATATTTAAGAAAGCTTTAAATACTCAGTAATTTATACCGAAATAATTATTTAATTGTGATGATTTAGAAGAAATCATGCTTAATTCTCATATTGATTTGATCGAACATTTCAAAGATAAGAACTGTTGAGGTCAGTTTGAGCAGGGTAATTTCTCTGTTGTAGTTATTTGATGGGTGGCCAGGATACTGGATAGGTGGTGTGCTTTACTGTACTGAGTAGATCAGTAAACAGTAAAGTATCAATTTTGCTTTGTGATTGGAAGATCAGTTAACAAATACTTAGTCAATATGATGTTGGAGTTGGCTGATGTATCCCCCAGGTCTAATTAATGAAAATAATCTTGCATTGGTCTTTCTTAGGAAAATCATTTTTCTTCTCTTTCTGATTACTTAATGTAGTTGTTTACATATTTAAGTGTGGAAGCAATAATATCTTTTATGAATTTTTTAGAGAAAACAATTATGGTTCACTTGGACCATTCAGTAATTTGTCCAGCCTGGCTAGTTTCTAGTCCTCTGAAAATCCAAGACAGGTTTACTAATTATTTTATGAAAGTCAAATGAAACCTTATGCATGTAGTTGAATAAAATGGAAAGTGAAATCCCCTCTGTATAACTATACCTAATATTCTTAAACTTAATTTTTTACCCGATGATACATCTTAGATCTCTCTCCGTGACTACAAATAACCTGTTTCATTTCTGAAATGGCTTTGCTAGGATTCTGTTGTATCTGTTACTTAATTAGTTCCCTATTGACTGTCTTGTATATTGTGCTTTAAAATACATATTTTTTCTTTTTTGTGAATTTTTTAAAAAGCGTGGTCCTCAGATGCCTTTGATATTCCTCTATGTGGTTGATACTTGCATGGAAGATGAAGATTTACAAGCTCTGAAAGAATCCATGCAGATGTCATTAAGTCTTTTACCACCTACAGCTTTGGTTGGACTTATTACTTTTGGGAGAATGGTTCAGGTTCATGAACTTGGATGTGAAGGCATTTCAAAAAGCTATGTCTTCAGAGGAACAAAAGATTTATCTGCCAAACAACTGCAGGTAAACGACAAGAATGGTAGTTTTCACCTATCTGAACATTATTCTATATATGTTTATAAATGCCTTCTGTATATTTCTAGGAAAATTTTTATTATGAATGACTAATATAATTGTATTATAACAAAAACTTTAAATTCAGTGCTGGCATTAGTTTTCTTTCATGTGCCTTACAGATCGGAGACCCTTCACTTTTAACTGTATCTTTAAAATTTAAAGTCAAACCAAAGGTATTTTACTAGAGATTTGAAAGGCTTATGTAGAGTCATGCAGAAGGCTAAGAGAGAGCAACCACAGAATATTAGCTTGTTTCTTTTTTTTTTCTTAAGAGTTCAGCTTTTTATTGAACATGTTATAAAAGAGGTTTAGTCAAAAAGATCAAAGTCCATGTCATCATCATACTCCTCAGGTTCTTCTTTATTTCCACTTTCTTTTCCTCAGCTGGGGCAGCACTGGTGGTGGGGCAGGACCTCCTGCTGGTGTAACACCAACTGGCAGGTCCACCCGCCCCTACATTGCAGATGAAGCTCCTGATGTTGACATTGGCCAGTCCTTTGCAAACAAGCCAGGCCAGAAAGGTTCAACATTCATATCAGCTGCTTTAATGAGGGCATTGGCTATGATGGTCACCTCATTGTCATGTAGAACGAGGTTCAAGTAGATGCAAAATGAGGTTCAAGTAGATGGTGGCCACGGTGTGGGTGAGTGCAGGGCTGGTGCTGCCTGACACAGTGGTAGTCACCTGATGAAGTGAGGGCCTCACCCGGTGTGGTCTTAGCTTCCTCATAAGAACCAAGCACCTTGGTGGCAGCTGAGGAGAGAGCTTTTCTTTTTTAACATTTCATTTAGGAACAAATACTTTTAGTATGTTTGGAAAGGGAATTATTTTGAGACTGGACAGTTTTAATGTATGAACTATGGCTACATATGTTTTTTAGTGATTTTTATTATTGGGACAAAATGAAGCTTTCTCTTTCAAGTCAAAGGAGTTATGTGTAGCATACTAAGATCATCTGCTCAGATGAACATCTTTTTTTCTACCCAGAGATTTTGATAGTCCATAAGAGAGTAGTAAGTGAATGTCTTGGGAGATGGTTGGTAGCATAAGGTTGTTCATGTAGGTACTTTGAAAAAACTTCCTAAGTAATTGTGGTGCAACTCCTAGTTGAAAACAGTTACCCCAGAAGATGATAGATAAGCCTGGCATAAAGTTGACAGATGTGAAATCAGACTTTAGAGGCCTCCAGGTAGACCAAAATGAAGAAGAAAGGAAGAGATTTTTGAAGATGAGTCTAATTTGAAACTTAGTGATGCTGCAGTTAACTAAAAGAACATACTAGAGGAATTTGCAGGTTTAAATGGGGAGGATAATGAGTAATGAAGGAGTGAGTCAACCAGTAGTGAGTAACATTTGAGAAGGTAGAGAAAAATTGAAGTTTGTTCTTTTTTTTTTTTTTTGAGACGGAATCTCATTCTGTCACCCAGACTGGAGCGCAGTGGTGCGATCTCAGCTCACTGCAACCTCCATCTCCTGGGTTCAAGAGATTTTTCTGCCTCAGCCTCTCAAGTAGCTGGGACTGTAGGCACCCACCATCATGCCTGGCTAATTTTTGTATTTTTGTGGAAACGAGGTTTCATCATGTTGGCTAGGCTGGTCTTGAGCTCCTGACCTCAGGTGATCCTCCTGCCTCAGCCTCCCAGAGTGCTGGGATTACAGGTGTGAGCCATTGGCGCTGGCCTGAAGTTTGTTCTTGTAAGAGGTTGTTGAAGGTAAGGAAGGAGGAGATAGCGAGGGAATTTGAGAGAGAACTGAGTTAAAGAGATGTACTTTAGGAGGAAGGAGAAGGGAAAGAGACTAAAGAGGATGAGTGAAAATAAGAGTGAGATGAGGAAAGTGAGGTTTAGGAGGATATGGTAGGGATTTCTTCAGGAGCACAGGAAGCAGACCACCTTGGAGAGGAGAATCACGTTTCCATGAGACAGGAGAAAAAGTGAACCAGTTTAAATCTCTGTGCTTTAGTTTTTTTCATTTATAAAATAGAGATAGTTCCCAGCACTTTAGGAGGCCGAGGCGGGTGGATCACGAGGTCGAGAGATCGAGACCATCCTGGTCAACATGGTGAAACCCCGTCTCTACTAATACAAAAAAATTAGCTGGGCATGGTGGCGCGTGCCTGTAATCCCAGCTACTCAGGAGGCTGAGGCAGGAGAATTGCCTGAACCCAGGAGGTGGAGGTTGCGGTGAGCCGAGATTGCGCCATTGCACTCCAGCCTGGGTAATGAGAGCGAAACTCCGTCTCAAAAAAAAAAATAAATAAATAAATAAAATAAAATAAAATAGAGATAGTAATAGTATGTACCTCACAGGGTAGTCATGAGAATTAAATGAATTGTACATTTAAGTGTTTGCTACTATTAATATTATTATTAAATTGTGAATTTATTTAGAATGGCTTATTGTTTTGATCGTAGAGTACCTTTTACTTAAATTATATAATACATACGAAGCACATAAAACATCTTTTGTTTTTCTTATTTTTGTTTTTGAGATGGAGTCTCGCTCTGTCACCCAGGCTGGAGTGCAGTGGCGCAATCTCGGCTCAGTGCAACCTCCGCCTCCTGGGTTCAAGTGTTTCTCCTGCCTCAGCCTCTCAAGTAGCTGGGATTACAGAAGCATGCCACCATGCCCAGCTAATTTTTGTATTTTTAATAGAGATGGGGTTTCACCATGTTGGCCAGGCTGGTCTCAAACTCCTGACCTCGTGATCCACCCACCTCACCTTCCTAAAGTGCTGGGATTACAGGTGTGAGCCACCACGCCTGGCCCTAGTATTTGTATTTTTAGTAGAGATGGGGTTTCACCATGTTGGCCAGACTGGTCTCAAACTCTTGACCTTAGGTGATCCATCTGCCTTGGCCTCCCAAAGTGCTGGGATTATAAGTGTGAACCACTGCACCCGGCCACATCTTCCTTTTTTTCAGTAGGCAAATGAATGTCTGCAGACTAAAATTTTTTTCTCCATTGAAACATTTTAATTTTCTTTCCCCATCCATCTGATTGAAAAGAGTCTGGTCTTTGCTCCCTAAATAGTCCTGGATTCAAATCTTAAACTCTTCTAGTTGTATGATCTTGGGTTTATGTCTTTGCTAATTATCTCATTCTTCATAGAAAGGAATAAGCAATACCTTTTTTGCCAGGTTACTAGTACTAAATGAGAATTCTCAGTATAGTGTCAAGCCTTATAGGGCTTTATAGAAAAACGTGATTTAAAATCTTGCTTTGTTACTTACTGGTTGTGTAACCTCAGACAAATTACTTAGTCTTTCTGACTGTTAATTTTCATTTGTAAAGTAGAAATGAAGAAGAAATCTATTTCATTGTTGTTTTGTGAGGAAATAATATATATAAAGATTTTAGCACCGAATCTGTTTTAAGTTCTTAGTACTAAGAGTTGCTGTTTCTGCTAACAGTATAGAAATACTGCAGGATTAGTTCACTAATTTTATCTTTGTACTTCTTTAGACTTTGATTTTCTGTTATATAGTTTTATTACTCTAGTACTTCATGACTAAGCATTTCTAGATTCAAGAAAAATTTAGTATGATAACATTTTTATTTGTCTAGAGAGGAATTGTGCAAATATCTGAAATTCAAAACAAAGCTGGCAGTTTGGTTAGGAATTACATTACAAAATGAATATATACATAAATACAAAGTATGTGAACCTTATAACTCCCCATCTCATAACTACTTATTACTGTTTCAGTTTTACATTTATTTATCTGATGATTTGATTAATTTCTGTTTTCTGATTTAATTTCCATGAAGGAAGGGACTAGTTAGTTTTTACCATTATATTCCTGCCTTAGCAGGTGCTTACGATGTAGTTTACTGAAATGGATGAATGAATATAAATTAAGAAGTATGGACATTCAAGTTACACGACAATTTATTTTGACTATTAATTAGAAATAAAATGTTTCTGAGCTAATATCCTTCCTCTTTGGTTATGTAACACCTTGTACTTTGCTCTCTCATGATGATTATTTTGCATTCTTGTTTTCTTGATAATCTCTCCTACTGACTCTTTGTTTTCTGAGGAAGGAGACCTTGTATTTTTTATTTTTGTGTTCCTAATGTCTAGCACAGCATTTTATACATGATAAATAGTTGACAAATCTTTGTAAAAGTAATTAAATGAATACTGCAGAAGTAATCTCTTTACAGGAAATGCTGGGGCTCTCTAAAGTGCCGGTTACTCAAGCAACACGTGGTCCTCAGGTACAGCAGCCTCCTCCTTCCAACAGGTAATAATTAACTATGGTGAAGAGAATTTGACCGTTTCTGTAGCTATTTTAAACTTTCCATACCCTTACCTTGAACATAGGCATTCAGTGATACTATATTGTTAAATACTTTTAGGAATATAAGTAAATTGTATTAACATACTTTTTAAAGAATTGAGGCAAAATCATGTCATTAAAATTTTTTTTTTGTCATAACCATGTGAGGAGTTACTTTAGTTTTGATATTTTGCTTATTTTCTGTTTTGAACTTTGGAAAAAACTTCTTTTTGTGTGGTTTTAGGGCGGCCAAGCTTTTTATTTTTTCTTCTTAGCTTTAGAGGTAGCTTTTGCCCTTAAGCTTTCTGGAGTGCAGTGGTGCGATCTTGGCTCACTGCAACTTCCGCCTCCTGGGTTCAAGCAATTATCCTGCCTCACCCTCCCAAGTAGCTGGGATTACAGGCATGTGCCACCATGCCTGGCTAATTTTCGTATTTTTATTAGAGATGGTTTCACCATCTTGAACTCCTGACCTTGTGATCCTCCCGCCTCGGCCTCCCAAAGTGCTAGGATTACAGGTGTGAGCCACCGCACCCTGCTAGCTTTTTCCCCTAAGCTTTCTAATCTGAAGTAGTATTACTAAAGTTGAGTTGATGTATTTTCTCCTAATTATTTCAGTAACCTAAAACTTACTAGACTAGTAAGTGAAAGATGAAGTCCTCAAGTAATACTTGGTTTGAGTGTTTTGTTTATTGCAGTTGTACTCAAAAGGTGGTTTCTGGGGCTGATAGCATGAAGTGTCATTTAGGAATGCATTTGAAATGCAAATTCTTGGGACACTCCAGACCTACCAAAAGAAACTCTAGAACTGGGACCTGGCAATATGTGTTAAAACAAGCTCTCTAGCTGGTTCTCATGTACTACACAAAAGTTTGAGAATCATGGGTCTGCTGTGTGTTCAAAGTATTGTTTTCTATTTTTAGGAAAGTGAAATTTGTTTCTTGGACTCTCACCCATGAACATTTACAAATGGCTTTTTATTTAATTTTGTTTCTCAGATTCTTACAACCAGTACAGAAAATAGACATGAATCTCACAGATCTTCTGGGAGAACTCCAGCGAGACCCTTGGCCTGTACCACAGGGAAAGAGATCTTTGCGTTCCTCCGGAGTGGCCCTTTCCATAGCTGTAGGACTACTGGAGGTAGGGAAGATGGTTTTGTTTTGAAATGTAAAGTGTGTGTGTGTGTGTGTGTGTGTGTGTGTGTGTATGTGTGTGTAATTGTAAGGATATAGGAAGAACCAAATTGCTTTTTTTCCTCCCTATTCTCTCACTCAGCATCAACAAAGAATACTTCTGTGGTTTTCCCCCACATACCAACCAAACAGTTCTGACTTCGATACCAGCTGGGTGTCTTATAATTCAGTTCAATTCTGTCACTATCTAACTGGAGATAACATCACGTCTCACAGATTGAGGGCTCAGTCCCACAAGACTGCCCACCACTTCAGTGCCAGTCATAAGTAGTAGGTTGTTACCTATACTTCTGACAGACTGGCTGTAAATTGGAGGTTCCCATGACACTCTCCTTGGGTTTGATTAATTTGCTAGAATGGCTCAGAGAACTCTAGGAAACACATTACTTAAGTTTCCTGGTTTATGCCGGAGATATTACAAAGAATATAGATGAACAGTCAGATGGACTAAATGCATAGAGTGAAGTGTGAGAGAAGGGGTTCCAAGTTTTTATGCCTTCTCTGGGGTACCACCCTCCAGGAACCTCTACATATTCATTTGTCTGGAAGCTCTTCAAACTGTGTTCTTTTGGGTTTTCACGAAGGCCTCACTACATAGGCATGATTGATTACATCACTAGCCACTATCCCCTCTCTTTTGGAGGATGGGGGTGTGGAACTGAAAGTCTCAACCTTCTAATCATGCTTTAGGCTTTTCAGTGACCAGCCCACATCTTGAAGATACCTAGGAGTCTTTTATTTTTATTTTTTTAGAGACCGGGTTTCTCCATGTTGGTCAGGCTGGTCTCGAACTCCCGACCTCAGATGATCCACCTGCCTCGGCCTCCCAAAGTGCTGGGATTATAGGCATGAGCCACTGCACCTGGCCTAGGAGTCATTATATTAACACACAAAAGGTACTCTTGGCTGGGTGCCTCATGACTGTAATCCCAGCAATTTGGGAGTCTGAGATGGGAGGATCACCTGAGCTCTGGAGTTCGAGACTAGCCTGGCCTACATGGCAAAACCCCATCTCTACTAAAAATTCAAAAATTGGCTGGGTGTGGTGGCAGGCGCCTGTGATCCCAACTACTTGGGAGGCTGAGGCAGGGAGAATTGCTTGAACCCGGGAGGTGGAAGTTGCAGTGAGCTGAGATTGCCTCACTGCACTCCAGCCTAAGTGACAGAGTGAGACTCTATCTCAAAAAAAAAAAAAAAACAACCAAAAAGCCCAAAAAACAAAAGGTTATCTTATCATTCTACAGATTCCAAGGCTTTTAGGAGCTGTGTGTCAGGAAAGGAGAGGAAAAATCTATTTCACGGTATAATGGGAAATGGTATGTATAAGATAATATCGAGTAAAAAAGAAATCAGATTATAGGACAGTGAGTGTATGATTTTATCTATGTGAAGTATTTTCCTCCAGTGTATTGTCTTGTATATTGTTTTGTATATATCCTGTACAGACAGGATTCTGGAAAGAATTTCACCCAGATGTTAACAGTGGTGCAGTAAGTGGAGTTTTAAATAGAATTCAAAAATTTTATGCTATACATATCTTAGCTTTAGAATGACAAAATAATTTAAAAAATTTTTTTGAGACGGAGTTTTGCCCTTGTTTCCCGGACTGGAGTGTAATGGCGCAATCTCTGCTCACTGCAACCTCCGCCTCCCAGGTTGAAGTGATTCTCCTGCTTCAGCCTCCTGAGTAACTGGGATTACAGGTGTGCGCCACCATGTCTAATTTTGTATTTTTAGTAGAGATGGGGTTTCTCCATGTTAGGCTGGTCTTGAATTCCTGACCTTAGGTGATCTACCTCGACCTGCCAAAGTGCTGGGATTATAGGCGTGAGCCACTGCACCTGGCCTTAAAATGTTTTTTTTTAAAATTTGAAATACTATCAAATTTACAGAAAAGATGCAAGAAGTGTACAAATAATTTTTTTCTCCAAACTGAGATTGTGAACCTGAATATCTGAGACAGTCTCAATTAATTTAGAAAGTTAATTTCGGGTTGGGTATGTTGGCTCACGCCTGTAATCCCAGCACTGTGGGAGGCCAAGGTGGGTGGATTGCTTGAGGTTGACACCAGCCTGACCAACATAGTGAAACCCTGTCTCTACTAAAAATTAGCTGGGTGTGGTGGTAGGCACCTGTAGTCCCAGCTACTTGGGAGTCTGAAGCAGGAGAATCACTTGAACCTGGGAGGCAGAGGTTGCCCTGAGCCGGGTTCATGCCACTGCACTCCAGCCTGGGTGACAGAGCAAGACTCTGTCTCAAAAAAGAAAGAGAAAGTTTGTTTTGCTAAGGCTGAGGACACATGCCCATGACACAGCCTCTGGAGGTCCTGATGACATGTGTCCAACATGGTCAGAGCACAGTTGGTTTTACACATTTTAGGGAGACATATATGTAAGATGTATGTTGGTTCTGTCCAGATAGGGGGACAACTCAAGCAGGGAGGGGCTTTCAGGTCTCAGGCAGGTGAGAGACAGGTAGGTGAGAGACACAGGGAGTTCTGATTAGCCTTTCCCAAAGGAGGCAGGCAGATACTCATTTATCTTAGTGAGCAGAGGAATGACTTTGAATAGAATGGGAGGCAGGTTTGCCCTAAGCAGTTTCCAGCTTGACTTTTCCCTAGGATTTTCTCAGTCCTAGAATATATAGAATAGTTTCAGAGTTTCTATCTTATACCTCTGTTAGAAAGAAGCTTAGGAGTTAGAGCTCATTATTTGTTTAATGTTCTGAGAACATATAGTATAAAATACAATGTTCAAAAGTTAAGTGGGTTATTCCCCTCCACTACCCTTAGTGTGATTATGTTATTCTTTCTTATTTTATTTGTATCTGCTAGTAAATTATTTAAGAAGACTTAAGAGTACAGAATTTTCTGAGCTGTTGAATGTTTAAACATTTTTCCTATGGTGCTGATAGTCAAAGAACAGCTTGGTTGGATATCAAAAGCCTTGGTTCTCATTTTTTTTCCTGGAGTTTTCAGAAAATGCTTCTTCATTGTTTTCTTGCCTTCATGTGTTTTTATTTTTTTTTAAAAACAGAACCTCTGTTGCTCAGGCTGGAGTGCAGTACGTGATCATAGCTCACTGCAGCACTGCAGCCTCAAACTCCTGGTCTCAAGCAATCCTTCCACCTCAGACTCCTCCCAAGTAGCTGGGACTACAGGCCAATGCCGCCATACCCAGCTAATTTTTAAGTTTGTAGAGACAGAGTCTTGCCATGTTGCTTAGGCTGGTCTCAAACTCCTGGTCTCAAGTGATTCTCCCACCTTGGCTGATGTTTTTTGAGAAGGCTGATGCCAGTCTTATTTTCTTGCTTTTATAAATTATTTGATCATTTTCTTGACGGTCTTGAGGCATTTTTCCTTGGAGGGTTTTTGTTGCAGGTTAATTTTCTCTAGTATGTGGTAGGCCTTCTTTTATGTGTATTTTTTCCTGTAAAGGTTTCTTATAGCTTTAAATATTAGTTTTGTTCCATTATCTTCTTTAAGAGCTCCTGGCTGGGCACAGTGGCTCATGTCTGTAATCCCAGCAGTTTGGGAGGTCGAGGTGGGCGGATTACATGAGGTCAGGAGTTTGAGACCAGCCTGGCCAACATGGTGAAACCCTGTCTCTACTAAAAATATAAGAATTAGCCAGGCGTGATGGCATACACCTATAATCCTAGCTACTCTGAAGGCTGAGGCAGGAGAATTGCTTGAGCCTGGGAGATGGAAGTTGCAGTGAGCCAAGATTGTGCCACTGCATTCCAGCCTGCCAACAGAGCGAGACTGTTTCAGAAAAGAACAAAAAAACTCCCATTATATATAAATTTACTCTTCTTTGCTTGCTTGTTTCAGCAGTCTTTCTATTTCTTTGTTTCATTTTCATTCTCTTTTTTTTTTTCTTTTCTTTAGTGCCTCTTACTAAGTTTTCATTTGAATCTGTAGTTGTTCTTCTAGGCCTGCTGTTTGCTTCCCTCTTTTCTTTTCCCAAACTGCCCTTGATCTTTTTGAAGACTTGCAGTGAGAGTATGGGAGATGTGGTTTATGAGGATTTAGTAGTTTTTTTCCCCCCACTTATAGAAAATTTGAAGTTTGGATGTTCTTTGTGTTGCAGTTTTATGAAAGTATGTGTATATAGTTTTATTTGCTCTTGTTCTTCATTTTTTCAGCTTTACATGACTGCTATTAAATATCAGAATGAAGAGGGTATTTTTGTTATTAGTTAAGGAAGTTATAGAAGTAAGCATACCTTGTGAAAACATTTAAACAATATGCAATGGTGTATACAAATAAGTAGAAGGCAACTCCTTGTTCTCCAGATTTGTTAACCATATGATTTAATTAAATTAATTAGTTAATTTATTTATTTTTGAGATGGAGTTTCGCTCTTGTTGCCCAGGCTGGAGTGCAGTGGTGCGATCTCAGCCCACTGCAACCTCCACCTCCCGGTTTACGTGATTCTCCTGCCTCAGTCTCCCAAGTAGCTGGGATTACAGGTGCCCACCAGCATGCCTGGCTAATTTTTTGTGTTTTTAGTAGAGAGGGGATTTCACTGTGTTGGCCAGGCTGGTCTCGAACTCTTGACCTTGTGATCTACCCACCTTGGCCTCCCAGAGTGTTGGGATTACAGGCGTGAGCCACTATGCCCGGCCTGTATTTTTTTTAGTAGAGAAAGGGTTTCTCTATGGTGGCCAGGCTGGTCTGGAACTCCTGGCCTCAAGTGATTCGTCCAAAATAATAACTTATCTCTTATTTCACTGGCATCTTGTCAGGAAGGGGAAGTAGATTGGGGTATTCAATCCATTAACTTGAACTAGAAGTGTAAGTCATGCATTCTTACGTTTCTTTCTTTCTTCCTTTCTTTTTAGGGGTGGGGACGGAGTCTTGCTCTGTCGCACAGGCTAGAATGCAGTGGTGCAATCTTGGCTCACTGCAACCTCCACCTCCCGAGTTCAAGCAATTCTCCTGCCTCAGCCTCTTGAATAGCTGGAACTCCAGGCATGTGCCACATGCCCAGCTAATTTTTGTATTTTTAGTAGACAGGGTTTTACCGTGTTGGCCAGACTGGTTTCGAACTCCTGACCTCAGGTGATCCACCTGCCTCAGCCTTCCAAAGTGCTGGGATTACAGGTGTGAGCCACCGGGTCTGGCCTCTTTTTTTTTTTTTTTTGAGATGGAATCTCACTTTGTTGCCCAGGCTGGAGTGCCATGGCATGATCTCAGTTCACTGCAGCCTCTGCCTCCTAGGTTCGAGTGATTGTCCTGCCTCAGCCTTCCAAGTAACTGGATTACAGGTGTCTGCCACCATGCCCAGCTAATTGTTTTGTATTTTTAGTAGAGTTGGAGTTTCACCATGTTGTCCAGGCTGGTTTTCAACTCCTGATCCCAGGTGATCCACTCACCTTGGCCTTCCAAAGTTATGGAATTACAAGTGTGTGCCACTGCACCTGGCCTTTTTTTGTTTTAAATCATATTTGTGTTCTAAACATCAAAAACAAAAGTGAAACACTAACAACAAAACAGAAGAACCAGGTGCAGTGGCATGTTCTTCTCATTCCAGCTACTTGGAAAGCCCAAGTGGGAAGATCACTTGAGCCTAGGAGTTCAAGTCCAGCATTGGCAACATAGTGAGACCCTGTCTCTAAAAAAAAAAAAAAAAAAAAAAAAACCAAAAAAACCAAAAAATGTTCACTCTTCCATTTCTCTTTCTACTCTTCCCAGTCTGAGATGAGTTAAGTAGGAGAAATATCCTTGTTTATAGGAATTAGGCTTATAGATTAGTTTAGAATTAGGAATGTACTACTGTTTACCATAGGATTTTAAAAAAAGTTGTTCACCTTTGTTTTTAAATTTCATTGTAAACATTTGATTATTTTATTTCTTAGAAAATATATGCTTTTCTCTTATTTAGAAGGAATATATAAACCATTATCAGACATGTATATCTGTATGTTTTCTTTTAAACTCTTGACTGTGTCTTTTAATAGTGTACTTTTCCCAATACTGGTGCTCGTATCATGATGTTCATTGGCGGTCCTGCTACTCAGGGGCCTGGAATGGTGGTTGGAGATGAGTTAAAGACACCTATAAGATCGTGGCATGACATTGAAAAAGACATTGCCAAATATGTTAAAAAAGGAACTAAGGTAATTTTGACTTTTAAATCTTTTTACCTTATTGGAAAACAGGCATTCATTTGCTAGAAGAAGAAGAATAAAAATAGTTTTTGATAGAAATTGATATTATACAGTTTGATACTATAACTGCTTTGGGAATTAGAGAAATATTCATTTTTTCTTGATAACTTGTTATAATTTTTCTGGTTTGAAATAATTAAATATTTAATAGTAGGCATCAGTAGGCATCTCCTTAAAAATCATTCCTGAGAGAAACATTCTATGCCTCTTTAAATATTCATGTTAAAGAATATCTTTCTCTTTAGGAAAAGTTGTTTTCACATTTTTCAGTTTTTCATTTCCAAGAGGCAGTCCTTAATTTTTTCTTCAGATACGAATATTGTTCATAGCTTAAATAGTGCATCATTTTCTTGTGAGTTGTTTTATGTTCATCTAATTTCCCATATTTGGGTTTGTGTAAGTACAGTTTGATGTTAATTTTTGACTCTCTTATATTGGTTCTATTTGTTTTTTTCTTTTCTTTTTTCGAGACCGAATTTTGCTTTTGTTGCCCAGGCTGGAATTCAATGGCACGATCTCGGCTCACCACAACCTCTGCCTCCCAGGTTCAAGCGATTCTCCTGCCTCAGCCTCCAGAGTAGCTGGGATAATAGGCATGCACCATCACGCCTGACTAATTTTTGTATTTTTAGTAGAGATGGGGTTTCTCCATGTTGGTCAGGCTGGTCTCGAACTCCCAACCTCAGGTGATCCACCCATCTCAGCCTCCCAAAGTGCTGGGATTGTAAGTGTGAGCCACCACGCCCAGCCTGTTGGTTCTATTTGTTAATGTCTCTAGAGTTCAGTTTTAGTTTGGTTTGTGCTGTATCATCTTGTATTTTTTTGATAGTCATTACCAGTATATATATATATATATATTTTGATCCGTTAATGGAAAAAAGATTGAAGGACGATTTTGTATATTATTTTAATTAAAAAATCTTTTGTAGCATTTTGAAGCATTGGCTAATCGAGCTGCTACGACTGGCCACGTTATTGATATCTATGCATGTGCATTAGATCAGACAGGTCTCCTGGAGATGAAATGCTGTCCCAATCTTACTGGGTATGTATTTAAACTTTTACAGTTTTTGTAATTACAAGCAAATGATAACATTTACTGATATAAACCAATAATGGCCGTTTAGAGAAAAAAGTCATCTTCTTACTACTTCAGGGAACACATCTGTAATAGCTTTTGGTACACCTTTCAGTAAAGCACACTTTTAAATTTTTTCTAAAATATGGAGTTATAGAGTTTTTCTAAAATATGGAGTTATAAAGGTCCAATCCTGTGTCTGTCTTTTTTTTTTTTTTATTTGAGATGGAGTCTCACTCTTGTTGCTCAGGCTGGAGTGCAATGGCATGATCTCTGCTCACTGCAACATCCACCCTTCTGGGTTTAAGCGATTTTCCCATCTCAGCCTCCCAAGTAGCTGGGATTACAGGCATGTGCCACCACACCTGGCTTTTTAGTAGAGATGGGGTTTTTAGTAGAGATGGGGTTTCTCCATGTTGGTCAGGCTAGTCTTGAACTCCCGACCTCAGGTGATTCACCCGCCTCAGCCTCCCAAAGTGCTGGGATTACAAGTGTGAGCCACCGCGCCTGGCAGATCCAAGACTGTTTGTAAAGCTCACTTTGATATCTTCAAGTCGTTATTTTGTTTTATTATATTAACAGCATTTTTGAGATATAATTCATGTACCATAAACTTACCATTTACGATGTAAAATTTGATGCTTTTAGTATTTTCACAGGCTGCACAGCCATCACCATAATTTGTTTTGAACATTTGCATTACCCTAGAAACTTTGTACCCATTAGCAGTCACTTGCCATTACTCCCTCCTTTCCCTTCTCACCACCCTCTTAGCCTTAGATAGTTGATAATTGCCTGTTCTGGTTATTTTTTCTTTTTTTTTTTGAGACGGAGATTAGCTCTTGTTTCGGAGCGCAATGGCGTGATCTCGGCTCACTGCAACCTCCACCTCTCTGGTTCAAGCAATTCTCCTGTCTCAGCCTCCTGAGTAGCTGGGATTACAGGCGTGTGCCACCACGCCTGGCTAATTTTTTGTCTTTTCAGTAGAGATGGAGTTTCTCCATGTTGTTCAGGCTAGTCCCTAACTCCTGATCTCAGATGATCTGCCTGCCTTGGTCTCCCAAAGTGCTGGGGTTGCAGATGTGAGCCACCGCGCTGGCCTGTTCTGGATACTGGATATTTGTATATAAATTGTCATTAATCTAGGATGCATTATCAGGTATAATGATAACATAGATCATTATAGATAACATGTTTGTAGAAAATCTGAAAGAATCTGTAAATATTGGAATTAATATGTGAAGTTGGCAAGACTTCTGGGTCAAGGTCAGTGTACAAAGTTTAATTATATATTTATATACCAGTAACATAAATAAAAATATTTAAAAGGATACAATATCTAATAAGCACCAGAGATAACATAAAAACTTTTTAGAGTATCAAAAGTAAAATTATGATCAATTAGTTATATCACATCAGTTTTATTCTTTTGCCTATTTTGATTTTTGATTGTATCTTTTATTGCTGTTTAAGTAATACTTAAAATATTTAAAAAATGTGAGCAAGTATATCTAAATATTTGTATGCATATGTGTATACCCCTTTTTATATAAACAGAATGTTTTATACATCTTTCTTCACTTTTTGTTTTTCACTTATATCTTAGAAATCAGTCTGTAGCAGTATATTACTGCATTGTGTGGATGTGATATTTTTTCAACTAGTCTCTAAATACATGATTAATTGGATTGTTTTCAATTTTCTATTATTTTGAGTTTGTGTTTAAAATGGGGTATTTAAAAAAGGAAAAACTTTTATTATTACAAATAGTACTTCAGTGAATAACCTTGTGGCATATATTTTGTTTTTCTCGTTTTGTTTTGCTAGAGTATCTTTGGGACAGATTACTGTTAGTGGGGTGGCTGGATTAAGGAGGAGATCCGTGTATAATTTTGTTAGATATTCTCAAGTTGCTCTGTACTGGATTTGTACTATTTTGCATTCCCAGCAGAAGTGTATGACAGTGCCTGCTTTTCTGTAGCTTCACTGACATAATATGTTGTTGCCAAACTGATTTTTGACAGCTAGAGAAGGAATGATATCAAAATAGTTTTTCACTTTCTAATTAATGTTAAAAAACTTTTTTAAATTAAAAAAGCAGGTATATGCTTATTGAAAAAAATTTAAAGTAAATGCATAAAGTGAAAATACTATCATATTTTTCTTCCATTCTCATTTACTCGGCATAACATGAATGTTTCATGTGACGAGATAATACATGCATATACATACACACACATACTTGTTTTTAAGAGTGAGAATGGGCCAGGTAGGTAGCTCACGCCTATAATCCTAGCACTTTGGGGGCCTGAGGTGAGCATATTGTTTGAGCCCAGAAGTTCAAGAACAACCTGGGCAACATGGCAAAACCCTATCTCTACAAAAAAACAGAAAGATTAGCTGGGCGTGTTGGCACAACCTGTAGTCCAGTTACATGGGAGGCTGAGGTAGGAGGATCACTGGAGCCCAGGAGGTTGTGGCTGCTGTGAGCTGTGATCGTGCCTCTACACTCCAGTCTAGGTGACAGAGCGAGACCTAGTCTGAAAAAAAAGAAAAGAATGCATGCTGGAAACTGTTAGGTATCTTCACCAAAATGGAGAACTGGTTGATGGCTGGGAGAGACACATTTGTTACTACATTCCCTTCTGTACCTTTTGAGTATTGTAATATGGTGGATGTATTGCCTATTTAAAGAAGAATTTTTTAAAATTACCAAGGACAAATGCAACTGTAAGGGGCACTCTGTTACCCTCAGAACTGAGATTATTTGTGAGGCGAGGATATTCTCATATATATTTGAATATTAAAAATTAATAATGCAGTACATTTTTTCTTCTACGATTTTAACACATGGACTCGGTAACTGTGTCAAGTATGTTCTTTTGTTCTTTCCATGCAGAGGATACATGGTAATGGGTGATTCTTTCAATACTTCCTTATTCAAACAAACTTTTCAAAGAGTCTTTACCAAAGACATGCATGGACAGTTTAAAATGGGCTTTGGTGGTACATTAGAAATAAAGGTAAGAATCAAAACTTGACGTGCTTGTTCTGTTATCAAGAGACAACTTATAGGCTTGAGTATAATTCTAAAATGTATAATTAATTTAATATTTGCTTTCAAAATTGTAATTATTTTATATTGAAACCTGAGTTAGAGATTTTCTTCACCTGAAGAGTGTCATCATTAAGTGTATGAGACTATACTTGAGCATTTCTGAACAATTGTTAGAAAAGTAGAACAATATTGGTAAAATATTCCTTAACTTTTTACTGTTTCTTTATATAGGGTTTAAATCTTTAAGGTATGTTTTATCTTTTTTCTTTCTTTTTTTGAGACAGAGTCTTCCTCTGTTTCCCAGGCTGGAGTGCAGTGGCATGATCTTGGCTCACTGCAACCTTTGCCTCCTGGGTTCAAGTGATTCTCCAGCCTCACCCTCCCAAATTGCTGGGACTACAGGCTTGTGCCACTGCATCTGGCTAATTTTTGTATTTTTAGTTGAGATGGAGTTTCACCATGTTGACTGGGCTGGTCTCGAACTCCTGGTCTCAGACTCAGGTGATCTGCCTGTCTCAGCCTCCCAAAGCACTGAGATTACAGGTGTGAGCCTCCACGCCTGGCTGTTTTATCTTTTGTAGAGCCAAATCTATTTATGTTAGTGCTAGGTTAATGATAGGAATTGTTATCTAACTCAAGAGGAAACTGCTTTTTGCCTTTTGGATAATCAGTAATTGTTTTATGATTAGTTGTTATTGCATAATTCTATCATTGATTTCAAATACCCAAAGGCTTAGCGCTTCTAATTCTGATTGATTCTTAGTAATTTAAATTAATTCTAATCACATTAATTTTGAATTTTCATTAAATATTTATTGTTTTTTGAATGCTTGCTATATGCCCAATGTTATGCTGGGAAATTACACGGATGTCTAGGGATATCTAAGGTACAGATCTTGCTATAGAGAAACAGTCTTGATAGAGAGGCAGGAAAAGATAAAACAGTGCATTTAATAGAATGACATAATAGTAAATTATAAAAGTGCTATAAAGGTTTAGAGAAGAAAAATGAATATATATATAGGACAATTTATTCTAGGGGAGTGTGACTTACAGTTGTTTTTTAAAGATGTCAGAGGATAATGCATTTTATTTAGGAACCCAGTGTGAGGAGAGGCATAGAGATGAGAATCAGCATTGTATCTTTGAGAAAGCTGCCCAGTGAGAGTTGATGCTTTGTATTGGAATGAGGGGAAATAGCTTACAGCTTAAATTTGGAGGAGTCGTTTGTACTATGGAGAAGCATCTGTAAGCAGAAGTCATACTAGGTATTTTGGGTAAGATTCATCCGACAGTTGTATTCTGGATATGTCATCTCAAGTAAGAAAACAAAAGTAGACTTTCTAATTTTTTGTTTTAGGTAGAAGGTATTGTGATAGCTTAAAGTTTGGTGGCAAAGAGATTGGGGAGAGGCCAATTTTGGTGATGGATTTTCTGTAGGAGGAAAAATAGAATAGGGTGTCTAAGGTTTTGGATTAGGACATGTGAATTTGGGTGGGTAGGTAGGAGTGTGAAGTCAGGATGAGGTTCCCAAACAGAGACCCACTATGTGCTAATGGAAATAGAAGACTGAAATTAGGTTGGTACCAGATTTTAAATTTGGCAGTGAGCATAGAAATGCTCATCGATTGATTATTTTTAGTGTTAGTGTATTTTCATTGGCTTTTGAGTTTTAAATATAGATGAATATCTTATATTCTTGTATACCTGTAGTTGAACATTCGAACTTACCTTTGAGGAAACCGAACATGCTGTATTCTTATTTTGCAGACCTCAAGGGAAATAAAGATTTCAGGAGCTATTGGACCCTGTGTGTCGCTCAATTCTAAAGGACCTTGTGTGTCTGAAAATGTAAGTCACCTTTATTCTAAAAAGAAAATACAGGGCCAGGAACTGTAGCTTGCACCTGTAATCCCATCTCCTTGGGAGGCTGAGGCAGGAGGATTGCTTAAGCCCAGGAGTTAGAGACCAGCTCAGGCAACATAGAGAGATCCTGTTCCCCACCTGTCATCCCCCCTAAAAAAGAAAAAAAGAAAATACAGTGAATGCACCAGATAGCACCAACAAAGACTTGGGGTGGCAGCCTATAGCATTGCTTTCAAAATTATTATATTGGTTGCTTTATGTGGTTCAGCTTCCTATTGGTATACCTCTATTTGTGGTTGCTCTTTCTGCATACCCTTTTCCCATCCAGCCCTAAATTAAAACTTTTGTACTGTCATCAGTCTTCTATTTTTTTATGCCTAAATTATGTCTTGCTCCAGTGTGCCAAAAAAAAAAAAAAAAATCTCATGATTTGGAAATTTGGAGATTTCTGAAAGTTAAAATTAGCTCTAGATTGATTTTTGTTGCCAGAATTTTTAAAAAAGTAACCAAATAAGCCAGATTTGGAATTTCAGTTCCTTATGTTCTTCTTATCCAATTTAATGGAGATATAATGCACTCTAAAATGGTAGAATCATATGCTGTAGAGAGGATGATGGGACAAATAATACAAAGCAGGAAATCAACTTTAAAAATGACAAAGTTAAAAAATTAATATGTATAAGCAGTTTGCATGATTAAGGTCTATCTATATGCCATTTTCTTGGGAATCAGAGTGCTTAACAATTCTCATTCAGAGAACCTGTGTTCCTAAATGCATATATTATATGTTAAATCAGTTTTTCTTTACACAAAATTGTAGTTGGATAGAAGGATATAATGTTAGTTGTATCGCTTCTCGGCCTTTTGGCTATTATCAAGTGTAATGTTAGTTGTAATTACTCTGTTAAATAACATATGCTTTTGAAGACAACAGTATGAAGAACTTATATTAATACTTTTGTAATGTACTTAGCAAGAATTTGAATTTTACTTTTATTATGTAAAATTTATTTTTTATTATGTAAAAATGCTTAATTTTATTTTATAATATACTTATGGTCTTAAAACATTTTAAGCTCTTATCATTGAATTAACTTTTTTTTTTTACTGTGGTCTTTTTCCTTTCTCACTTTAATATAAAATTAATAAATTGTGGCTGGGCGCGGTGGCTCACGCCTGTAATCCCAGCACTTTGGGAGGCCGAGGCAGATGGATCGCAAGGTCAGGAGTTCAAGACTAGTCTGGCCAACATGGTGAAACCCCATTTCTACTAAAAAATACAAAAATTAGCTGGGCATGGTGGCTCGTGCCTATAATCCCAGCTACTTGGGAGGCTGAGGTAGAATTGCTAGAACCGGGAACTGGGAAGCGGAGGTTGCAGTGAGTGGAGATCGAACCACTGCACTACAGCCTGGGCTACAGAGCAAGATTCCATCTCAAAAATACTACTACTGCTACTACTACTAATAAAAAATTGTGTCTCTAGTTTTCAAACATGCTAAATTTTGTTTTTACAGGAGATAGGAACAGGTGGCACTTGTCAGTGGAAGATATGTGGACTTAGTCCCACTACAACCTTAGCCATATATTTTGAGGTTGTCAATCAGGTATGGCTTTCTACATTTGAATATCAAAATGTATTTTAGAATAAGTACATACTTTAGGCTATGAATATTTATATTTTTTTCCCTGTGGTAAATTTGACCCAAAATTTATCTTCTGTATTGGAATTTATATTTGTCATTTTTTTTTTCATTTTTCAAGGCTAAACTCCTTGCTGGAGACATTGTAATAGAAATACAGGGAAACTTACAAATGCTAAAATTTGGGTAGTCCAGCTTTCAGTCTGTTTTCTTTCTTCTTTTTTGAATATAAAATTAAAGGATAAAGGCAGTTATTTAAAATTCCCTTCCAGTTACACATTTTTGCAATTAGATGTCTAGCTCTTCTTAGTTGTCACAAAGTGTATTATGATATATAAGTCCTCCTACAAGAAAGTCTGATATATCAAAATCCATAGACAAAAATTGGAAAGTAGTCATATTTGGAAAGATTTTTTTTTTTTTTTTGCTACAGGAGGTAATTAATCACATTGAAGAATAATACAAATTACTGACTTATGTATTAATAGTTTTTAGGCATAAAATGAACCACAAAATATTAACAGCTTTCCTAAGACAGGTGCAATAGTTTTTTTTAAACATTAAAATTTATAAGAAATATATTGACTCTTACTGACAACACAAAACAACACAAAAAAACAAAGCAAGAATGTCTGTTGTCAGAGGGCATGAATAAAGTTTTCCTATTGACTACTTATATTTCTTTCTGATGATAATTATTATATATTACTATTAGTTTCTTGTCATTAATCTTTCATTGGTTATTTGTTCATCATATGATTGTGTTCTTAAAAGTTCTGTTTTCATCTTTAAAAAAAATTTTTTTTTCTTTTTAGAGATGGGGTTTCACTATATTGGTCAGGCCGGTCTTGGACTCCTGACCTCAGGTGATCCACCTGCCTTGGCCTCCCAAAGTGCTGGGATTACAAGCGTGAGCCACCACGCCCAGCCTGTTTTCATCTTTTATATCTAGGGGAGGAGGACTTAGCTCAGTTTCTCTTTATTTAGTTACAAGTTGAATATCTCAAATCTGAAAAGCTGAAATCTGAAATGTTTCAAAATCTGGAACTTTCTGAATGCAGACATGACATTCAAAGAAAATGCTCATTGGAGAGCATTTTGGATTTGGGATTTTTGAATCTGGGGATGTTCAGTTGGTATAAGGCTTGAAAAAATACAAAATCCGAAATGTTTCTGGTCCCAAGCATTTTGGATAAGGGATATTCAACCTATGCAATTTGGCTTAAATGGACTCACTTAGGTCTTGTTCGTTAATTTCTTTGTGGTCTCCCTTTTCTTTGTTCTTTCATGTACTTCTGGCTTATATATTACTTGAAAATTGATTTCCTAGCAGGACTTACTTCTCTCATTCTTCATTACTTTCTTCCTCTCAATTAATTTCTCCTCTTTTGTGTAACAAATCGTAACTGTTTTGTATGCACTTGAAATAAGTATCCTAATCAATTTTAGAATGAATTTTTTTAGTGCTAGGACACGTAGCCTGTGATTATATGACAACAGCATAGTAAATTTCGCTTAGGTTTTACTCCACTATTTTTATATAGCACAATGCTCCAATTCCTCAAGGAGGCCGTGGTGCAATACAGTTTGTGACTCAGTATCAGCATTCAAGTGGGCAGAGACGCATCCGAGTGACCACCATTGCTAGGAAGTAAGTTGCATTTGTTAGAGATTTGATTTTCAAATCACAACTAACTGGGTCGTGTTTCTAAACTGGATTCCTATTTTGGGTGACATCCATGACTAGCAAGTGAATATTCATGACGAATAGTATTCTATTGCTTTCTAACCCAACTTGTTTGCTACAGTATTCATTGCCAAGAACTGTAAGAGCAATTTTTAAAAAGTACTTCTAAGACACACCCTTCAAAATATTATTTTATTTACCTCATTCATGTGAGAGGAGAAAAATCAAACATTTACCTACAGTAGTCAATAATATATATAATTCATTATGTATATAAATGATATAGCACAATAATTAATTGCATTATTTTTCAATTAGTGATAAAAATTCTTAGCTATATTTTTCAAGTGTTATTAGTAATTTAGTTTATTTATTAAGCCTTTACTCAGTTTCTGCTTTGTGGGGTAGATTCTGTTGTCAGAGAGTATGAATGCAGAATCTGTGAACATACTTAGCCTCCTCCTATATGATGGTGTGGTATAGACTAGTCCTCACCTTGTCTGTGGTAAAGGGCCAGTTGTGTTTTCTTTCCTAATCCTTCGGGTACAGATGCTTTTATTAAATACAATAAAAATGAATTACTAGAGAAATGAAATTAAAAAATTGATTTAAAACAAAACTCTGTTTCTTATTATTAGATTGATAAGACATAAGATTACTTTTTGAAGTTGCTCAGTTTCTAAGTATTTATTCTCAGTTCCTCTTCTTAACTCATTGCAGTGGTTCATTCACATACCACACTTTGACTAGCCTTGTTGAGACCATAAAAGATAAAGTCTCTATCTAACAGATTCGACTATAGGGTAATATTTTGTGTAAGATAGTTGTGTCCTAATTTGTTGATATATGCAGGGTCCCCAAAAGGGATAAGTAGGCACAACAGATACCTGTTCTTATTCCTATCTTTGTGATAGATTCTCTAAATAAGGTGTGTATTTGTTCATGTGCTCTTTACCCAGAATTTGCAGAGACAACAAATTGAACTGAATTTAGTACCCTTCTTTTTATTAAGAATTAGGAATAAATTATTTCTCTGCTACTTTGGTATCTTTATGTATTTGTGAAGTATAAAACAAAAGGAAAATAATTGTGAAATGAGATTAGGAGGAGATTTTTAAATGAGGTGAATCTAGAAGTGAACAGGCTTTGATCTCTAAACTGTTTGTCTTTAACTTGGTTGTCTGGATAGGGAAAGCGTTGATCAATAAACTTACCCAGTTTAGTCGTGGTCTAGACAATGGACAAGGAGGGCATCTGTAGCTCTCATTTTCATTAACTGTACTTAAACTCTAGCTTCATTCCTGAAAATCATTAGACTTTTGGTGAGTGATGGACATGAACCCAACATTTGAACTGAGTGTTAGTTGTGTTGGATGATCTGTTACTTAGCACAGGATTGTACATAGATTTAGTGTCCTGTTCTGTTACTTTGCTTTGACTTAACATTCTGGAACAATGTCAAGGGAATACATTATTCATTTGAAGAAAAAATGTCAACTGAACCTTTCCTTTGATTTGTTCAGATTTCAGATGAGGAACTTGGAAGTACTGATTCTTGGCAAACTTCTCAGTTTATTTATGCCTCTCAACACACACACACACACACACACACACATGCACATGTGCACTAAATTGGACATTCAGAACATTTGCTTAAGGAAACTGATATACCACATGAGAGACTTTTTACAAAGTCACTGGTTTATACTATTCAAAAATGTCTTGGAAGACAAAGAAAATCTGAGTAACTGGTCCAGATTAAAGGATACTAAAGAAACATTACCACTAATGCCAGTGTGTGGTCCTAGACAAAATGTGATGTCAGGGAAAAATTTGCTTTAGAAGCCATTATTAGACAATTGGGGAAATATGAATATGGTCTTTCTATATGACAATAGCATTATATCAGTGTTAGATTTCATGAATTTAATAATTGGGGCTATATAAGAGACTTTTTTGTTCCATGGAGATATACACGGAAATATTTAGGGCAGAAGGTCATAATATCTCCAGCTTAATCTAGAAAAGTTCAGCCAAAAATTATTTATATAAATGGAGAGAGAGAGACTGATAAAGCAGATGTGTTAAAATGCTAACAATTGATGAATCTAGGTGATGGATATATAGGAGTTTATTCTTCTCTTCTTACTGTCTTTGAAATACCTTTAATATGAAAATTTTTAAAAGGTTAGATTACTCTTTCAAGACACAGGGTGCTGTCTTGTGAGAAATATTATGGGCTTATATATTTTCAGTTTGCACAGAATTTATGAGGCCGTTTGCAGAGAGATATGTGTGTTATGGTGCCATTTATAGCATTGTGTCTTACCAAAAGCATCCATCTTTTCAAGTTAACTTATCCCAACCATTTCCAATTATCAGAGCACCTTTTTTTTTTTTTTTTAAACTAAGAATATCACTTTAGAGGCCTAGGCAAGTGTTTTTGTTAAGTGAATAAGCCATCTGAAAATAAAGGCTCCTGAGAAAGCAGAGTTACTCTATTTTTCATATAGAAAATAACTTTGATCTAGGAATTTTGGTTTAAACTAAAATTGTGAGAATCACAGTGAAGGGGTATGGGAAATGTAGAAGACAGATTTTTACAATGTCCAGAAGCCCTTTAAACTTGACTTTAAGAGCATACCTTTTAATTTATGTCTAAACAAATAATAATTAGTAAATTTGCATGTGTTCACTTGTAATGTATTTTCTCTATTGTACCATTATATTTTCAGAATAAAAAATGTCACCTTTGTAATTTAGATTAAGACAAATGAATACGGTCAGTCAAGTTGAGAAAGTATTGATTCAAACAGTGTTGCTTTTAATTCTTTGATTTTTAAAATTAAAATAATAAAACACTAAACTATTAGTATAATCATGAAGTCTTTAACTTGCATTAAAACATAACTTTCAAAATTACCAGTGTCTTCTTTTATACATTCTCATTCTTTTCTGCTTCTTACTGTTTACTACACTGAGATAATTCACATGTTTCAACCATCTGGGAAACATTTAATAATTATTTGCTTATTGAAAGAAAATTAAAAATACAGAAAGAAGGGAGAAGAATTTTAAACATGCTACTTCCTGAGTTCCCTTAGGATCACTCTTACATGTAAAAGTGGTTCAGGATTTATTTTCAGGAAGTCTACTAAGTATTGCCAGTCTTACTGGTAACTATGTCTGAAATATTAAACAAATAAACAAACAGATAAAATGTATTGCCAAGTCTACCCAGGATCAGTTTGACTAGATTGGATTTATACAACATTTGGATTTAATAAATTGCTGCTTTTTTATGTGTAATATCAAATTAATCCCTTAGACTGAAATTTTTACTTATTAACTTTTTTTTTTTTGAGACAGAGTTTCGCTCTTGTTACCCAGGCTGGAGTGCAATGGCACGATCTCGGCTCACTGCAACCTCCACCTCCTGGGTTCAGGCAATTCTCCTGCCTCAGCCTCCTGAGTAGCTGGGATTACAGGCATGTGCCACCATGCCCAGCTAATTTTTTGTATTTTTAGTAGAGACGGGGTTTCACCGTGTTGACCAGGATGGTCTCGATCTCTTGACCTCGTGATCCACCTGACTCGGCCTCCCAAAGTGCTGACTTACTAACTTTTAACTGGTTTTAGTCAGGGTATTAACTGAAGATAAAAGAATACAAAGTAATTTTAATTATGTGATTTTTATAACTAATGATTGAAAGATCAGTAAGAAACTTCTGGCACTTTATTCATAGTGGAATAAACAAGAATTACTTAGGCTGAGAGAAAACCTTTATTTTTGTATTTCTATATTTCTGCTTTAACAAAATTAAAAAAATGAAATTTTAAAGTTGGATATAGGGACGTGAATATCTATGTGTATAGACATACATATATGCTATTATTTTTACCTGTAAAAATCTTTTTTTTGGCCAAATGTGGTGGCTCATGCCTATAATCCTAGTGCTTTGGAAGGCTGAAGCAAGAAGATCACTTGAGTCCAGGAGTTGAATACTAGTCTGGGCAATATAGTGAGACCCTCATCTCTAAAAAAATTGTTTTAAATTAGCTGGACCTTGTCTCTTAAAAAAAAAAAAACTTTGTTTTTTTAAAACTTCCTTATTTTATGACTTTAAAGGCTTTTTTTTTTTTTTTTTTTTTGAGACAGAGTCTTGCTCTGTCACTCAGGCTTGACTGCAATGGTGCCATTTTGGCTTACTGCAACCTCTGCTTCCCAGGTTAAGGCAATTCTCTTCTCCAGATTTGCTGGGAATACAGGCATGCACCACCACACCCAGCTAGTTTTTGTATTTTTAGTAGAGATGGAGTTTCACCTTGTTGCCGAGGCTGATCTCGAACTCCTAAACTCAAGCAATCTGCCTGCCTCGGCTTCCCAAAGTATTGGGATTACAGGCATGAGCCACCACAACCAGCCTAGAGATAGGGTCTTGCTGTTTCTCAGGCTGAACTCAAACTTCTGGGCTTAAGTGATTCTCCCAACTTAGCCTCCTGAATAACTGGGACTACAGATGTGTGCCACCATGGCGACGGGACTAGTAAATATCTTAATGTTTTGACTGGTCACCATGGTGCACGCCTGTAATCCCAGGACTTTGGGAGGCTGAGGCAGGCAGATCACCTGAGGTTGGGAGTTTCAGACCAGTGTGATCAACATGGAGAAACCCTATCTCTACTAAAAATACAAAGTTAGCTGGGTGTGGTGGTACATGGCTGTAATCCCAGCTACTCAGGATGCTGAGACAGGAGAATCGCTTGAACCTGGGAGCCAGAGGTTGCAGTGAGACAAGATCATGCCATTGCACTCCAGCTAGGGCAACAAGAGTGAAACTCCATCTCAAAAAAAAAAAAAGAACAAAATGTTTTAAGGAATGTGGTTGGAGACCTGCCTTTACACTTACTTTGGAAGATTTCTTTAGGTTTGGTTATATTTTTCTGAAAAACAATGAATACTATACTAAAACTGCTATTAGCGATTTGAAAAAAAAATGCTAATTTGAGCCAGGCATGGTGGCTCACACCTGTAATCTCAGCACTTTGGCAGGTCCAGATGGGTGGATTGCCTGAGGTCAGGAGTTCGAGACCAGCCTGGGCAACATGGTGAAACCCCGTTTCTACTAAAATACAAAAAATTTAGCCAGAGCCTATATAGTCCCAGCTACTCAGGAGGCTGAGGCACGAGAATTGCTTGAACCCAGGACATGGATGTTGCAGCAGTGAGCTGAGATCCCTTCACTGCACTCCAGCCTGGGTGACAGAGCGAGACTCTTGTCTCCAAAACAAACAAACAAACAAAAAAAAACCCAAACAAAAAACTAATTTGTCTAAGTAATACTGGAATTTTGAAATATCGAAGTAGTTTCTATATCTTTTATCTTTTAAATTTGTGTGGTAGCCAACTATGATATGATGGATACAATAATTCAGCAGCATTTCTGTGCTTTCTTATTGTCTTTAGCTGGGCAGATGCTCAAACTCAAATCCAAAACATTGCTGCATCTTTTGACCAGGAGGCAGCTGCCATTCTTATGGCCCGGCTGGCAATATATAGAGCAGAAACAGAAGAAGGACCAGATGTGCTTAGGTGGCTGGATAGACAGCTCATTCGACTGGTAAGAAGTAAACACTATGCTTTTCTAAATCTGTATGCTTTCATTTGTAGTAAATGCTTGTTGCAGATAATCTCTTTCAAAGTACTTAACGGTGTGTCTGAAATAATGTATAAGAAACTTGTATTCAATGGGCCGGGCGCGGTGGCTCACGCCTGTAGTCCCAGCACTTTGGGAGGCCGAGGCGGGTGGATCACGAGGTCAAGAGATCGAGACCATCCTGGTCAACATGGTGAAACCCCGTCTCTACTAAAAATACAAAAAATTAGCTGGGCATGGTGGCGCGTGCCTGTAATCCCAGCTACTCAGGAGGCTGAGGCAGGAGAATTGCCTGAACCTAGGAGGCGGAGATTGCGGTGAGCCAAGATCGCGCCATTGCACTCCAGCCTGGGTAACAACAGCGAAACTCCGTCTCAAAAAAAAAAAAAGAAACTTGTATTCAAATTACTGAGACAGTAGCACAGTAATGAATAATAGAATTCAGTAATCTCTTTCAGTAAACTAGATTGCTGTTTTTCCTTAAAATGTAAGAGTGACAATTATGTAACCTATTATTTTTCAATTCTTATTGGCTGGAATGAGGTTAGTTCCAAATTTATTTCTATGTTACTGTAACTATTTTTATTGCTTTTTTACATATTTCTTCATTGCTATGGTCTTAGTTTTCTATTTTCATTTTAATGAAACTCTTATATATGCATCTTTTGAAAGAAATTAGGCCAGGAATGGTAGCTATTGGCAATAATCCCAGCACTTTGGGCCGGGGGTTTTGCCATGTTGCCCAAGATCAGCTTGGGCAACATGGCAAAACCCCAATCTCTACAAAAAAAAAAAAAATTAGCCAGGTGTGGTGTTTAGTCCCAGCTACTCCAGAGGCTGAGGTGGGAGGATCACTTGAGCCTAGGAAGTTTGAGGCTGCAGTGAGCTGTGATTGTGCTGCTGCACTCCAGCCTGGCCAACAGAGTGAGACCCTGTGTCAAAAAAATAAATTAATTGGGGTAGAAAAATTATACATATTAACATGCAAAATATAGACAAAGCTGTATTATCTGGTTCTAGATTACTAAGGCATGTGCTAATAAAGTTATTAGTAGTGTTGATTTACTTGTTTTTTTTTTTTTTGAGACAGTCTCATTCTGTCGCCAGGTGCCAGGCTGGAGTGCAGTGGCGCAGTCTTGGCTCACTGCAATCTCTGCCTCCTGGGTTCAAGCAATTCTCCTGGCTCAGCCTCCTGAGTAGCTGGGACTACAGGCATGTGCCACCACACCCAGCTAATTTTTGTATTTTTTAGTAGAGACGGGGTTTTACCATGTTGATCAGGATGGTCTCGATCTCTTGACCTCGTGATCCGCCCGCCTTGGCCTCCCAAAGTGCTGGGATTACAGGTGTGAGTCACCGTGCCTGGCTTACTTGGGTTTTTAACATGCCAGAACACCATTACTGTACTTGCATTATGACATAGAGCACTTTGTTAGTTCCTTTTTTTTTGTTTTTTTTTTTAGACAGGGTCTCACTCTGTTACCCAGACTGGAGTTCAGTAAGATGATCATGGGTCACCATAGCTTTGACCTTCCATGCTCAAGTGACCCTTTCACCTCAGCCTCCTGAGTAGCTGGGACTAGAGGCTCATACCACCACACCTGTCAAATTTACAAATTTTTTTGTAGAGATGGAGTCTCCTTATGTTGCCCAAGCTGGTCTTGAACTCCTGGGTTCCTAGGTTTAAATGACTCTCCCACCTCATTCTCCAAAAGTGTTGGGATTACAGGCATGAGCCACCATCACCATGCCTGGCTAATTAAAAAAATATTTGTTGAGACCGGATCTCACTATTTTGCTTAACCTAGTCTCAAACTGCTGTGCTCAAGCAACCCTCCCATCTTGGTCTCCCGGAGTATTGGGATTACAGGCATGAGCCACCACACCTGGCTAAACTCAGTTCTTAATGCTCCATTTCTGCTCAGCAACCTCTGGCCTATTAGTTCTTTGAAGGTACTTCTTTATGCAGTCTTTAGCTTAAACACCCTGTTGAGAACTCTGTTTGCTAAGCTATCGAATTTCTGTGTCTGGCAGTTTTTGTGTTGTTGGTGTAGGTTTTCATGTAATTTAAAAAATTCTTGAGTGAACTAGAGTTGTTTTAAAAAGTTAGCCATTTTTTTTTTATTTTTTATTTTTTATTTATTTTTATTTTTTATTTTATTGCATTTTAGGTTTTGGGGTACATGTGAAAAACATGCAAGGTTGTTGCATAGGTGCATACGTGGCAGTGTGATTTGCTGCCTCCCTCCCCTTCACCTATATCTGGCATTTCTCCCCATGCTATCCCTCTCCAACTCCCCACCCCCACCGCTGTCCCCCCGTCCCCACCAACAGACCCCCGTGTATAGTGCTCCCCTCCCTGTGTCCATGTGTTCTCCTTGTTCAACACCCGCCTATGAGTGAGAATGTGGGGTTTGATTTTGTGTTCTTGTGTCAGTTTGCTGAGAATGATGGTTTCCAGGTTCATCCATGTCCCTACAAAGGACGTGAACTCCTCGTTTTTAATGGCTGCATAATATTCCATGGTGTATATGTGTCACATTTTTCCTGTTCAGTCTTTCATCGATGGGCATTTGGGTTGGTTCCAGGTCTTTGCTATTGTAAACTGTGCCGCAATGAACATTCGTGTGCATGTGTCCTTATAGTAGAACGATTTATAATCCTTTGGATATATGCCCAGTAATGGGATTGCTGGGTCAAATGGAATTTCTATTTCTAGGTCCTTGAGGAATCGCCACACTGTTTTCCACAGTGGTTGAACTAATTTACACTCCCACCAACAGTGTAAAAGTGTTCCTATTTCTCCACATCCTCTCCAGCATCTGTTGTCTCCAGATTTTTTAATGATCGCCATTCTAACTGGCGTGAGATGGTATCTCAACGTGGTTTTGATTTGCATTTCTCTAATGACCAGTGATGATGAGCATTTTTTCATATGTTTGTTGGCCTCATGTATGTCTTCTTTTGTAAAGTATCTGTTCATATCCTTCGCCCATTTTTGAATGGGCTTGTTTGTTTTTTTCTTGTAAATCTTTTTTAGCTCATTGTAAATTCTGGTTATCAGCCCTTTGTCAGACGGGTAGGCTGCAAAAATTTTTTCCCATTCTGTTGGTTGCCGATTCACTGTATTGACTGTTTCTTTTGCTGTGCAGAAGCTGTGGGGTTTGATTAGGTCCCATTTGTCTGTTTTGGCTTTTGTTGCCAATGCTTTTGGTGTTTTGGTCATAAAGTCCTTGCCTACGCCTATGTCCTGAATGGTTTTGCCTAGGTTTCCTTCTAGTGTTTTTATGGTGTTACGTCTTATGTTTAAGTCTTTAATCCATCTGGAGTCAATTTTAGTGTAAGGTGTCAGGAAGGGGTCGAGTTTCTGCTTTCTGCATATGGCTAGCCAGTTTTCCCAACACCACTTATTGAACAGGGAATCCTTTCCCCATTGCTTGTTTTTTTCAGGTTTGTCAAAGATCGGGTGGTTGTAGATATGTTGTGTTGCCTCCGACGCCTCTGTTCTGTTCCATTGGTCTATATCTCTGTTTTGGTACCAGTACCATGCTGTTTTGATTACTGTAGCCTTGTAGTAGATTTTGATGTCCGGTGGTGTGATGCCTCCCGCTTTGTTCTTTTTGCTTAGAATCGACTTGGCTATGCGGACTCTCTTTTGGTTCCATATGAAGTTTAAGGTGGTTTTTTCCAGTTCTGTGAGGAAGGTCATTGGTAGCTTGTTGGGGATAGCGTTGAATCTGTAAATTACTTTGGGCAGTATGGCCATTTTCACGATATTAATTCTTCCTAACCATGAACATGGAACATTTCTCCATCTGTTTGTGTCCTCTCTTATTTCGTTGAGCAGTGATTTGTAGTTCTCCTTGAAGAGGTCCTTTACGTTCCTTGTTAGTTGTATTCCTAGGTATTTTATTCTCTTTGTAGCAATTGTGAATGGCAGTTCGTTCTTGATTTGGCTCTCTTTAAGTCTGTTATTGGTGTATAGGAATGCTTGTGATTTTTGCACATTGATTTTGTATCCTGAGACTTTGCTGAAGTTGCTTATCAGTTTCAGGAGATTTTGGGCTGAGGTGATGGGGTCTTCTAGATATACAATCATGTCATCTGCAAATAGAGACAATTTGACTTCCTCCTTTCCTAATTGAATACCCTTTCTTTCTTTTTCTTGCCTGATTGCTCTGGCTAGAACTTCCAGTACTATATTGAATAGGAGTGGTGAGAGAGGGCATCCTTGTCTAGTGCCAGATTTCAAAGGGAATGCTTCCAGTTTTTGCCCATTCAGTATGATATTGGCTGTTGGTTTGTCATAAATAGCTTTTATTATTTTGAGATACGTTCCGTCGATACCTAGTTTATTGAGAGTTTTTAGCATAAAGGGCTGTTGAATTTTGTCGAAGGCCTTCTCTGCATCAATTGAGATAATCATGTGGTTTTTGTTTTTGGTTCTGTTTATGTGGTGAATTACATTTATAGACTTGCGTATGTTGAACCAGCCTTGCATCCCCGGGATGAATCCTACTTGATCATGATGGATAAGTTTTTTGATGTGCTGTTGCAATCGGCTTGCCAGTATTTTATTGAAGATTTTTGCATCTATGTTCATCATGGATATTGGCCTGTAGTTTTCTTATTTTGTTGAGTCCCTGCCGGGTTTTGGTATTAGGATGACGTTGGTCTCATAAAATGATTTCGGAAGGGTTCCCTCTTTTTGGATTATTTGGAATAGTTTCAGTAGGAATGGTACCAGCTCCTCTTTGTATGTCTGGTAGAATTCGGCTGTGAACCCATCTGGGCCTGGGCTTTTTTTGGGTGGTAGACTCTTAATTGCTGCCTTGACTTCAGACCTTGTTATTGGTCTGTTCAGGGTTTCGACTTCTTCCTGGTTTAGGCATGGGAGGAGGCTACTGTCCAGGAATTTATCCATTTCTTCCAGGTTTTCCAATTTATGTGCATAGAGTTGTTTGTAATAATCTCTGATGATGGTTTGAATTTCTGTGGCATCTGTGGTGATATCCCCTTTATCATTTTTTATTGCATCTATTTGGTTATTCTCTCTTTTCTTTTTTAGTAGTCTGGCTAGTGGTCTGTCTATTTTGTTGATCTTTTCAAAAAACCAGCTCCTGGATTTATTGATTTTTTTGTAGGGTTTTTCGTGTCTCTATCTCCTTCAATTCTGCTTTGATCTTAGTTATTTCTTGTCTTCTGCTAGGTTTTGAGTTTTCTTGATCTTGCTCCTCTAGCTCTTTCAATTTTGACGATAGGGTATCAATTTTAGTTCTCTCCTTTCTTCTCATGTGGGCACTTATTGCTATATATTTTCCTCTAGAGACTGCTTTAAATGTGTCCCAGAGATTCTGGTATGTGGTGTCTTCGTTCTCGTTGGTTTCGAAGAACATCTTTATTTCTGCCTTCATTTCAGTGTTTATCCAGTCAACATTCAGGAGAAAGTTGTTCATTTTCCATGAGGCTGTGCGGTTCTGGGTTGGCTTCTGAATTCTGAGTTCTAACTTGATTGCACTGTGGTCTGAGAGACTGTTTGTTATGGCTTCCATTCTTTTGCATTTGCTAAGGAGTGATTTACTTCCAATTATGTGGTCAATTTTAGAGTAGGTGTGATATGGTGCTGAGAAGAATGTATATTCTGTGGATTTGGGGTGGAGAGTTCTGTAAATGTCTATTAGGTTTGCTTGTTCCAGGTCTGAGTTCAAGTCCTGGATATCCTTATTAATTTTCTGTCTCGTTGATCTGTCTAATATTGACAATGGTGTGTTGAAGTCTCCCACTATTATTGTGTGGGAGCCTAAGTCTCTTTGCAAGTCTTTAAGAACTTGCCTTATGTATCTGGGTGCTCCTGTATTAGGTGCATATATATTTAGGATCGTTAGCTCTTCTTGTTGTATTGATCCTTTTACCATTATGTAATGTCCTTCTTTGTCTCTTTTGATCTTTGTTGCTTTAAAGTCTATTTTATCAGAGATGAGAATTGCAACTCCTGCTTTTTTTTGCTCTCCATTTGCTTGGTCAATCTTCCTCCATCCCTTTATTTTGAGCCTTTGTGTATCCTTGCATGTGAGATAGGTTTCCTGGATACAGCACACTGATGGGTTTTGGCTTTTTATCCAATTTGCCAGTCTGTGTCTTTTGATTGGGGCATTTAGTCCATTTACATTTAGGGTTAATATTGTTATGTGTGAGTTTGATCCTGTCATTTTGATGCTAGCTGGCTGTTTTGCCCATTGGTTGATGCAGATTCTTCATTGTGTTGGTGCTCTTTACCATTTCGTGCGTTTTTGGAGTGACTGGTGCTGGTTGTTTTTTTCTATGTGTAGTGTCTCCTTCAGGAGCTCTTGTAAAGCTAGTCTGGTGGTGATGAAATCTGTGAGTACTTGCTTGTTCACAAAGGATTTTATTTTTCCTTCACTTATGAAGCTTAGTTTGGCTGGATATGAAATTCTGGGTTGAAAGTTCTTTTCTTTAAGGATGTTGAATATCGGCCCCCACTCTCTTCTGGCCTGTAGGGTTTCTGCTGAGAGATCTGCTGTGAGTCTGATGGGTTTCCCTTTGTGGGTAACCCGACCTTTCTCTCTGGCTGCCCTTAGTATTTTCTCCTTCATTTCAACCCTGGTGAATCTGATGATTATGTGCCTTGGGGTTGCTCTTCTAGAGGAATATCTTTGTGATGTTCTCTGTATTTCCTGGACTTGAATATTGGCCTGCCTTGCTAGGTTGGGGAAGTTTTCCTGGATAATATCCTGAAGAGTATTTTCCAGCTTGGATGCATTCTCTTCGTCACATTCAGGTACACCTATCAAACGTAGGTTAGGTCTTTTCACGTAGTCCCATATTTCTTGTTGACTCTGTTCATTCCTTTTTACCTTGTTTTCTCTAATCTTCCCTTCTCGTTTTATTTCATTGAGTTGATCTTCGACCTCTGATATCCTTTCTTCTGCTTGGTCAATTCGGCTGTTGAAACTTGTGCATGCTTCGCGAAGTTCTCGTGTTGTGTTTTTCAGCTCCATCAATTCACTCATATTCCTCTCTAAGTTGTCCATTCTCGTTAGCATTTCATCAAGTCTTTTTTCAAGGTTCTTAGTTTCTTTGCATTGGGTTAGAACATGTTCTTTTAGCTCACGGAAGTTTCTTATTATCCACTTTCTGAAAGCTGATTCTGTCATTTCATCACACTCATTCTCCATCCAGTCTTGTTCCCATGCTGGTGAGGAGTTATGCTCCCTTGTAGGAGGAGAGGTGTTCTGGTTTTGGGTGTTTTCATCCTTTTTGCGCTGGTTTCTTCCCATCTTTGTGGATTTATCCGCCTATTGACTTTGTAGTTGCTGTCTTTCTGATTTTGGTAATTTTAAGTCTGCAGCAGCTGAACTCATAAACCCCCTTTTCTTCCCCCAAGGTGTTCTGGCCCAGGGAGTTTGGACTTTATGATTTTCAGCTGTGTTGCTACCGTTTTCCCTGCCCACAAGGTGGCAGTCTAGTCACACTCAGCCTGCAGAGGTTTCGCTGAGCTGCTGTGGGCTCTGCCCAACTTCCGTGTGAGCTTTCCTGCAGTCCATATGGGTGTAGTTAGAACTGCTTCCGCTATGCTGGCCCACCCCTGTAGTGACAGAGTCTCTGTAATGGCGGGTTGTCTTGGTTATGGCAAATTGCCCTGGGAACTGCAGGGTGTTTCCTGATGGAGGACGCCCCTCCCCCACAGAGCTGGACCGTCCTGGGTTCAGCCGTGTTTCCAGTGGCGCCCTCTTTGCCCGGGAATCTCTTGGCTTGACTCCCTGCCTCAGCTCCCCTTGCTGGCCCAGAGGGGACACAGTCTCGTTCACTTTGCTCAAGGAGCTGCTGCTCTCTGCCCCCAGTGCAGGCCGAGCGGCTGCTCCGGTCCAACCAGCGGCGCTGGGAACCCGTGGAGCTTCTCCGCCTGTGAATCTCCTGGTCTGTGGGCAGTTACAATTCACTGCCCTGTGTGCTGCTGCGTCAGCCGAAGCAGCGGCACTGAGATTCGTGGCGCGCCCTTGTCCAGGAGTCTCCTGGCTTGACTCACTGCTTCAGCTCCCCTTGCTGGCTCAGAGGGAACTCTGTCTCTCTAGCTCTGCATAAGAAGCTGCTGCCCCCCCACCCCAGGGCGTAGGCTGAGCGGCCACACCGCTCAAACCAGCGGCGCTGGCGACCCGTGGGGCTTCTCCTCCTGTGAATCTCCTGGTTTGTGAGCAGTAAAAATCCGTCTGGAGATGCGGCGTCCACTCACCCTCTGCGCGTTCTCTCGGAGCTGCAATCCCGACTTCCTCCTAAGCGGCCATCTTGGATCGAATCCAGGTCTCTCCCTAAAAGTTAGCCATATTTGTAGCATTGTTCAGAACTTTTTTTCATTTCATTCCCAAGAGTTTCTTTATGCTAGTACCTCTTTGAAAAAAGCAGCATTAGTGAGCCAAGATTGTGCCACTGCACTCCAGCCTGCCAACAGAGCAAGATTCCATCAGAAGAAGAAGGAGAAGGAGCAGGAGAGGGAGGAGAAGGAGGGGGAGGAGGGGAAGGAGGGGGAGGAGGAGGGGGAGGAGGAGGTGGGGAGGAGGAGGGGCAGGAGGAGGGGGATGAGGAGGTGGGGAGGAGGAGGGGGAGGAGGAGAGCAGCAGTATGATAATATTACCACTTTTTTTTTTTTAATAAGAGAGATTGAAACTCTCATGGGGTCCACAATTGATGGGACGCTATCAGCACAAATGCCAACACAGTTCCTTCAAGGTGGATCTTTTGTTTCCACATAGATGTAACATTAAGTATATTTTGACCCTTGCTTATTTAGGACAGCAGAAAAGTTTTTCTTTGTAGCAAAAATGTTTTCTTGAATTTCACTGTTATAGAAATCTGACATGACCTCAGTGAAACCTGTTAACTCGTCAATCTGTAATCTATTATTTTTCAGTTTACTATACACAGATGCTGCCAGCATCATGTGACATGTCATCAGTACTTTAACTTATCGTACTTTTTAAAAATAGGACCTTTTCAGTTTCTCAGACTGCATCTTTTTTTTTTTTTTGAGACAGAGTTTGGCTTTTGTTGCCCAGGCTGGAGTGCAATGGCGCAACCTTGGCTCACTGCATCCTCTGCCTCCTGGGTTCACGCGATTCTCCTGCCTCAGCCTCTGGAGTTGCTGGAATTTGTAGTAAAGGGCATTTGCCATCTTGCCAGCAGTATTGCTGAATTTGTAGGTTGTCACATATGACACAAATTGAATAGTACAACTTGGATTACTGTCCCATGTAAAACCCACTGATTTTCCTTGTAAAGGTGGATTTTTTGTGTGTCCCTTGTTGCATGAGTATACTGAAATGACTCATATGATTGTAATTCTTCAGAATTCTCAGGATTCTCTGGAGGCTTATGTCTACAATTGTTCTCTTTTGTATCTTTCATTTCACACCTCAATTTCGACATCGTTTTTTAATTTTTTATTTTTTCCAACTTGTAAGTTCAGGCATACACATGCAGGATGTGCAGGTTTGTTATATAGGTAAACGTGTGCATGGTGGTTTACTGCACAGATATCCCATCACCCAGGTATTATAGCTCAGCATATATTAGCTATTCTTCCCAATGCTCTCACTTGCCCCGTCCCCCACAGGTGCCTAGCATGTGTTGTTGCCCCCATATGTGCATGTGTTCTCATCAGTCAGCTCCCACTTATAAGTGAGAGTATGTGGTGTTTGGTTTTTTATTCCTGTGTTAGTTTGCTGAGGGTAATGGGTTTCAACTCCATCTGTGTCCCAGCAAATGGCATGATCTGGTCCTTTTTTTTTTTGAGATGGAGTCTCGCCCTGTTGCCCACACTGTAGTGCAGTGGCATGATCTTGGCTCACTGCAACCTCCTCCTTCAGGTTCAAGTGATCCTCCTGCCTCAGCCTCCCAAGTAGCTGGGATTACAGGTGTGTGCCACCACACCCAGGTAATTTTTTTGAATTTTTAGTAGGGATGGGGTTTCACCATGTTGGCCAGGCTGGTCTCGAACTCTTGACCTTAAGTGATCGCCCACCTCAGCCTCCCAAAGTGCTGGGATTATAGGTGTGAACCACTATGCCCAGCCAATCTTCTTCCTTTTTATGGCTGCATAGTATTTCATGATGTATATGTACCACATTTTCTTTATCCAGTCTATTATTGATGGACATTTAGGTTGATTCCATGACTTTTTCTCATACATCAATTTCAAAAACTGCCACATTGTTTGACATGTTTCTAAAACACAGGCACTAATGTAAAACAGAAGGGCCTAGTAATTAATTAAACAAGACAACTGCAAAAATTACAAAATTACATAAACCTCACAATGTACTTTACTTCCAATCTACATATTCTACATTTTGCAGCATTTACAACAGCAGCAGGACAATTGGGGCTAGAGACCAGATGAGTCTTGTGACTCCATTTAATGATAATGTCTGAGGGAAGCAAAGAGCTCTCATGTTAAAGGTGTCCAAAACAGATGTTGTGCCAGCACCAATTTGGCTCTCTAATGCACACTATCTCTGAAACAGTACACAAAAAATGTTTCTTTTTAATTAAAGTTACTCTAGTAAGTCATCAAGGAAAAGAAAACGATTGTATTACTATGCCAAATTGAGGCAAAGAAATTTGTTAATGTAATTTCCTAGATTTTTCTTTAGTAAAAAAAGTATAAAAGTTGTAATACCTAAACAGTATGAACTTTTTCTCTATTTGTGTTGCTGTTGTTGTAATAGCTGAAAATTCAGCAGTGAAGTTATCAGTACAAGAAAATGAGGCCATTCTAGAATAGCTACTGAAACTAAAGTGCATTACCACCTGAGTCATTTATCACATAAGATACTGGTATCCACACATGATTTACTGCCTCTATTCTTAGTCTCTTGTTTGGATCCATCTTGCGTCCAACTTCAGGGATCTGTTCCTCTCTTTTTGCCTTCTTTTGAGATGGGGTCTCGCCATATTACTTACCCAGGCTGGACTTGAACTTCTGGGCTCAAGTGATCCTCCCACCTCAGCCCCCTGAGTAGCAGGAACTACAGCCCTGTGCCACTGCTCCCTGCTTCCTTATCATTTTTTGACTCCTGACCTTTTCTGCTTCACAGCTTAAAATTGATCATTGATTTTTCTTCATCTTTGACCTTTGGTTTACCCGTCAACCACTAATTGTATTTTTCCTTTAGCTGCATTGCTAGCCATCGTGGGTAAACACTTGACCTGATCAGACTTGGCTCAGGAAATCTTCTGTCTTAAGACTATTGGGACTTTCCCTGCAAGCCAGGTTTTCTCTTGCTGCACCAATGGATTGAAGCACTTTAGTTTTGCTGTTTTTACAGATACCACTTTTCATTACCATTTTCTTACAGGGGTTAGGCACTGACCCCTAAGGTCCTTTTATGTGGCTGCCTTTATGCATAAATAATTGCTGAATTAAAGAAGGAATTAGCCTTTTTGTAAGAGATGTTATTTTCCTCAAGAAAATCATGTTACTGTTGCTTTATCTGTCCAGTCTTACTACTTCTGAATAACTTAAATAGTGGGTCTTGGATATACCTTCTTTATGCTTCAGTACATGGTGAGGTTTATGTTTTCCATTTGTATGAGTGTTTTAGTTGGGTTGTAAATAAGGACTGCTCCTCATGATTCAAGTAACTGATACTAGAGCATTTTACAGGTTTTCAAAAAAAATTGTTTTTTATGAGATGGGATCTTGCTTTGTCTCCCAGACTGGATTGCAGTGGCATGATCATAGCTTACAGTACCCTTAACCGCCTAGGTTCAAACAATCCTCCTGCCACAGCCTCCCGAGTAGCTGGGACGGCAGCTATGTGCAATCATGCCTGACTAATTTTTTTTATTTTTTGTAGAGACAGGATCTCACTATGTTGCCCAAGCTGGTCTCAAACTCCTGGACTCAAGTGATCCTCCTGTGTTGGCTTCCAAAGTGCTCGAATTACAGGCATGAGTCAGCACACCTGGCTCAAAACTTTTTGAAAGAGGCAACCCACAGATTAGAAATTTATATGTATATATTATACAAATTTTATATTATTATCTGTGCTATAGACTATATTTATCAAGAAATAGGTTAGGCCGGGCGCGGTGGCTCAAGCCTGTAATCCCAGCACTTTGGGAGGCCGAGGCGGGTGGATCACGAGGTCAAGAGATCGAGACCATCCTGGTCAACATGGTGAAACCCCGTCTCTACTAATACAAAAAATTAGCTGGGCACGGTGGCGCGTGCCTGTAATCCCAGCTACTCAGGAGGCTGAGGCAGGAGAATTGCCTGAACCCAGGAGGCGGAGGTTGCGATGAGCCGAGATCGCGCCATTGCACTCCAGCCTGGGTATCAAGAGCGAAACTCCGCCTCAAAAAAAAAAAAAAAAAAAAAAAAAGAAATAGGTTAATGTGTATTTAACTGCTAGATGTGGAAGGATTTTTTTAAACATGAAACCAAAGGCAGAAACCATTAAACAAAAATGTTGAAATATTTTTATTACACTAAAATGAAACAAAATCTGATTGGTAAACTACCATAAGTAGAGTTTAGTGCCAACATTTGTTATATGCATGACAGAATGTGAGAATTTTCATATATAAGAGCTCTTACAAGTCAGTAAGATTTGGGTAAAAAATAGGCAAAGGTCATGATCAAAGAATTAACAAAAGAAGGAATGCAGGTGACCAGTCAACATACGGAAAAGTTACCAATCTTCCTTATAATCAAAGTTGCAGCATAGAACAAAACAATTTTTACCTGTTAAACTGGTAAGAATTAGAAAAACAGGATAATACTTAGAGTTGGCTAGTATTCAGGGAAATGGACAGCATTAATGTTTATAGGTCAGGTGAATGAATTTGTACCACCTTTATAAACAGCTATATAACTTTATATATAGAAGGCAGTTGGTAACTTTACTCAGAAATTCTACCTTTAAGAATTTATTCTGCCAGGTGTGGTGGCTAACAGTTTTAGCTCTTATTCCAGAAAATAAATTACTATTTAGTAATTATTTTATTTTATTATTTAGTGTCAGAAATTTGGAGAATATCATAAAGATGACCCAAGTTCCTTCAGATTTTCAGAAACTTTCTCCCTTTATCCACAGGTAAGTAAGTAATAAGTTCATATTCTTTTCTTTTCTTTTTTAGAGATAGGGTCTCACTGTGTCACCCAAGCTGGAGTGCAGTGACTCGATCGTAGCTCATTGTAACCTGGGACTCCTGGGCTTAGCCTCCTGATTAGCTAGGACTACAGGTGTGTACCACCATGCCCAGCTAATTTTTTTTTTTTTTGGTAGGGATTGTTTCTTGCTATGTTGCCCAGGCTGGTCTTGAACTCTTAGCCTCAAGCAGTCCGTCTTCCCGGCCTCCCAAAGTACTAATAGTGCCACACCCAGCCAGACCCATATTCTTTTCTTGTGTGGCCAACAGCATTGAGCCTCATTTTTCCTATTTTTTCCTTTTTTATTGCTCTTTTTATAGAACCTATTTTATTGGGTTCTTTTTGTTAGGTAAGTTTTGGGATAGCTAAGAAATTAATATTGTGCTGTGAGTAGTTGGTGAAAAGTATATAGTATTTTTGTACTGGCCTTGTAAATAATCATTTATTTGTGGTGAATAGAGATTTACATGGGACCCCTACAGTGGGTAGCATTAGGTGAAAGGCTGGTTAGTTTTCTGTTTGACCTAAGGGGACCTAATTATAGTGGTACCAGAAGGACTTCATCTGAGGTTATTTTACCAATTAGCTGGTCTTACGGTATGGTATCATCACCTGAGAACAAGTCTATGGGGCCAGACCAGATAGATAGAAAAGAAACTAATTTGATTTACTTTATAGAATGTTTTCCACCTGGAGCAGTGGAATCTATCCCTTCATTCTTCCTGTTGATTTGATAGATACTTTTAAGTTTGTGTGTTTAGAGTGCTATGTGCAAGGAACTTTAGGAGGATACAGGTGACTGACATGGGGATCCCTCTTAAAAGGAGCTTTTACTGTAAAGGGTGAGATGTGAAATACACAGAAACAACACAGAACAGAAAGTGAGAAATGCTATAGAGATATACAGAATTTAAAGGAAACTTAAAGGAATCCTTCCATATGGATGATTTTATATATCTTTTAAAGGAGGAGGTGGCCTTTTCAGCTTAACTTGGAAGGACGCTTAATATTGAGATGTGGAAATTCATATTTTTGCCCATGAGAATTTTGTCTAAAGCATGAGCTTTCTTTTTCAGAGCTGCTCTGTTTTTTTTTTTGTTGTTGTTGTTGTTTTTTCAAGATCCTTTATTGTTTGTTGATCTATAACCCAGAAACGCCGTGCTTATAGAGGAGAGACTCCCCTAAAACTTCTGGTGAGATTTTGGAGAACCAGGAAAAGGCAAGGTCTGCTTGTCTTAAAGCATGCAAAATTCTTTCTGTTTTGTCATTTTTATAGCAGAAACTAATAGGAAAGTGATTGAGGACATTAACCTAAGTGTTTGACTAAATTCTCCACACTTTCCTTTCTTTCTCTTCTCTCCCTGCCTCAAGCCTTCTTGTTGGGCTTTTAGATCTGAAGAGAGATCTGGACATTTCCATCTTTCCCCCTTTCCTGGAAATAGGAAGCAGAGGACCCAGAAATACCTTTGGGTTTTCAAAGTCTGATAATCTTCTAAAAGATGGCATAGACCAAATTTAAGGGAAGTCTTCATTCTCAAAATATCACCTAACATTTACCAATTAGACATTTCTGTGAGTAAACATGAATGACTGAAGTGGCAAGGGGTGCAAGAGCCTCTCAATGAATTATGGATCCTGCAAACAGAATAGGAATGAGAATTTCAGTGAGTGACATGTTGGGAGAAAACTGTTGAGTGAGTCCCAGGCAGGAGCAACATACAGGCACTGGGAACCTGAGGGTTGGAAGAATTTAAGAGGAGTGACTAAAGATAAGTGGGAATACTTTGGGGCTGATCCTAGTCAGTTTTATAAAAAACCCAATGTAGCTATCCATTATTCAGGCCTAACTCTCCTTCTTTTTGATTTCTTTCATGTGAGGAGTAGGTGGAGGGAAGAAATTGAGAGGAGAAAAAATCAGTGAAACAAAATCTGGAGACTGTTTCTTAGGTATAGGGAAAACATTAACTATTAAGAAATTATATGGGTATACATATATGTAGTTTTCTTTTAAACCACTCTAGACCCTTCCCAGTACAATTTTTAAAAGTCATTGTATTAGTTTGTTCTCATGCTGCTAATATACATACCCAGGACTGGGTAATTTATAAAGGAAAGAGGTTTATTTATTTATTTGTTTGTTTTTGAAACAGCGTCTCACTCTGTTACCCAGGCTAGAGTGACATGATCTCAGCTCACTGCAGCCTCTGCCTCCCTGGTTCAAGCAATGCTTATGCCTCAACCTCCAGAGTAGCTGGGATTACAGGCATGTGCCATTACACCTGGCTAATTGTTTTTTGTATTTTTAGTAGAGACGGGGTTTCACCATGTTGATTAGGCTGGTCTTGAACTCCCAACCTCCAGTGATCTGCCTGTCTCAGCCTCCCAAAGTGCTGAGATTACAAGAGTGAGCCACCATGCCTGGCCAACAGGTTTAAGTGACTCATAGTTCCACATGGCTGAGGAGGCCTCACAAATATGGCAGAAAGCGAAAAGGAAGCAAGACACATCTTACATGGCAGCAGGCAAGAGAACGTGTGGAGGGGAACTCCCATTTATAAAACCATCAGATCTCATGAGACTTACTACCATGAGAACAGTATTGGGGAAACTGCCTTCATGATTTAGTTATCTCCACCTGGCTCCACCCTTGACAAGTAAACTTGAATTGACAATTCAAGGTGAGATTTGGGTGGGGACACAGCCAAAATCATATCAGCCATGCAGAAAGTAGAAAATCTGTAATTTATTTTTTATTCTCTTAGAATCTTTTGGTGTTGGTAATGAATAGTAATAAGAAAGCCCAAAGATATGATCAAAGGGGTGAGGATTAAAAATAAAGAATGGTCATAGTTTACCACCTGGCATCAGCCTCTGAATAACTTAGATTTGAGCAAAGTGTTTTTGTCTTGTTTTTTTTTTCCCTTCTAAATACAGACAAGGTCTTGCTATGCTGCCTAGATTGTTGTCTAACTCCTGGGCCTCAAGCCATCCTCCTTCCTCAGCCTCCCAGAGTGTTGGGATTATAGGTGTGAGCCACCATGCCCAACCATCCTTTTTTTACTTTAACTTAATTTTTTAAATTTCTTTAATTTTTTTTTCTTGTAGAATTTTGTTTTTAAGCAGCTGATAAATATTGTGAATAGGATTCCTTTCTGAGGAAGGAATTAGAACATTCTTATTATAACATGCTTTGTTATGTTGTTAATAGTTTGTAATCAAATGCTTTTGCTAATAGTAAACACCTGTTGTGCTATTAAAATCAGTAACAGCTATCTCACATGTTTATCTTACAGTTTATGTTTCATTTAAGAAGGTCTCCTTTCCTGCAAGTTTTTAACAATAGCCCTGATGAGAGTTCATATTATCGTCATCATTTTATGCGTCAAGATCTGACCCAGTCTCTAATTATGATTCAGCCTATCCTGTATGCATATTCTTTTAGTGGACCACCAGAGGTAAGAGGGGTAGAAAAAAAGTAAATTGGTCTTTTAGTGTAATGTGTGGCATTAAAAAAGTGAAAATAACTTAAAAAGTATAGTTACTAAATATAAGAATTTAAAAGAATGGACATCTCAACCTATTTATGTATTCATTTAATATATTTATGAGTGTTTACTATATGCTAGATACCATGTAAGCTATATTAGAATATTATTGAGAATGTTTTTTAAATGAAATGGAAGAGACTTTTAGATTATTTTGTCCAGCCATTTGGTTGATCAAATCCTTCAAAGCATATGATTATTCTTTATGTCTTTAACAATGTCCAGAAGTGATTATGATTCTGTATACTGTAGCTTATTCCAGAGTTTAGTGTCTGACAGTTATGATATTCTGTCTAAACAAAGTCTCTTGTTTTAATCTCATTTTCCTTTGTTTTTTTTTTGAGAGCATAAAAAATAGTTGATTATAAAGACATATGTTTAGAAGAGTGATAAAGTTATCCATTTAACCTTCTTAGCAGACTGTCCCACTTACTCTAACCTGTTACCAAATGAACCATTTTTTCATTCTGTAGTTAAAATGGTCTGTTTTACTACTTAAAAGGATGTAGTTACTGTATTTGAAAATACTTGAGGAAGGTCAATATAAAGAGAATATTTACAATATCTCTTGATTAATGATCACTCATGATGCTGTTCTTCATGGTTTTGTAAAAATGTGTAAAATGTTTTATTTCGTTACAATAATTTTTTTGTAATTGGTCAAATAGTTTCTACTTTTCTAGGAAAATATATGTTTTTAATATGTTGGCTTGGCTATATGTATTTTGGTCTTGTATTCTTTAAATCAGGAATATAGTAGAAATAACTTTTTTTCTTCTGAATAATATATGTGCATTGTAGACATCTGAAAAATGTAAAATACTGTTTATAAGAAAATTGGAATCCCATTATCCCTAGTGCCTCCTCCTGTTAAATTTCAACCTTTTGATTTAATTCATGAATCCCATCAGCTTCATTTTCTTAGAGTTTTGCTTTTGGAGTTACCTTTTTTCTTTCTTACATCATCACTTTCTGTCCGCCTGGATCATTCTTTTTAACATAGAAACCATGACAACACTCATATTTAAAAAAACGGACAAAACCCTGCCCCTACCATAACTCACTTTTTTTTCTAACTGCCACCCCATTTCTCTGCTCCTGGTCACAGTTAAACTCAAAAAAGTTACTTGTTTTTTATACTTCCTCACCTTACATTTTCTTCTCAACCTATATAAGTAAGACTTTTGTCCCTAACATTATATTGAAATGGCTCTTATAAAGACCACCAATGTCCTACATCTCACCAGAGCTCTCAGCAGTATTAACCTAGTCCTTACTAGGTAAATACTGGGCTTGAAAACCTTTTGCTCTGGGCTTCTGTGACACCTACTATACCTTCCTGGTTTTCGTCTTAGTCACTATTTCTTCTCAGTCTTTTGCTAGCTTCTCCCTTTCAGACCTCTAGGTGTTGACATGCTTAAGGGATCAATCTTCTGGCTTTCCCTATCTTCAGTCTCTCTCTGTGATGTAGTCTAATTCCATTGCTTTAATGACCATCTTTGTGCATGTGACACCTAAATTTATGTCATCCCTTCAGACCACTCCCTTTCATTTCATATGTAGAACTATTTTCCCATGTGCTCTGAATTGGTTCTATCCCAGGCCTTTCCCCATTTAGGCTTATGAGTTATCCTTGAATTCTTCTTGACTTTACTCTATTTTTAAATTGTTTGTTACCTCAGTTTAAAGAGATTCCTTAGAAAATTAAAATACACTGTAAGAATCCATAATAGCATTAAGTAATAAAATATAAATTTGAAATTTAGGCCATGCATGGTGGCCTAAATTTCTAATTTAGTGCTAAGCCTGTAATCCCAGCCTTTGGGAGGCTGAGACAGGAGGATCCCTGCAGTCCAGGAATTTGAGACCAGCCTAGGAAGCATAGTGAGACCCCATCTCTACAAAAAAATTAAAAAATTAGCTCGATGTGGTGTTGTACACCTGTAGTCCCAGCTGCTAGTCTGAGGTGGGAAGATTGCTGGAGCCTGGGAGGATGAGGCTGCAGTGAGCTGAGATCATGCCACTGCACTCCAGCCTAGGTGACAGAGCAAGACCTTGTTCCCTCTAATCCCCCCAAAAAAAGAAAAGAAAAAAGAAACTCGGAAAATAACCTGGAAACATCGATTTTATATTGTTAAGTAGTTTATTTTTCCTTTTTCCTCATTTCTCATTGTTTTCTTTATGTTAGCCGGTTCTTCTTGATAGCAGTAGCATTCTTGCAGATCGTATTCTTCTCATGGACACATTCTTCCAGATTTTGATTTATCATGGTGAGGTAAGATTTCAATAGCATTTAAAACTATGCATGTAAAGTCTTTTTACTTAGAAAAGGTTTTTTTTCTTCTTATTGTATGGCTAGTGTTTCATCTATGATAAACTTTGATTTCCATTTTCATAAAATATATATAAAATATGATTGTGCTTACTATAAGATTTAAGGTTTCAATTGCAGTTGATCCACATGTGATTATTTGTTCATTTGTTCCCACACGATTGGACAAATGGTTTTTGTACAAAGCATAGTGTTGTAAAAGTAAGCACACTGACTTTACATAGACATATGGCACTTTTAGGTTTTACGTGAAAATATTAAGAAGGGAAAAGTCAGCCTTTGTCAGTGGGCAGGCTTTCCTTTTATGTTATGTAATCATTATAAGAAGCTATTTTTAAGTATTCTACATGATCCTGAAAACTCATTTGAAGCATACATGAATTAAAATTTGTAATGTCACTTAATTGGAATGGTAAATGATTGCAGACAACCGAAGATTTTAGGAGCTATCAAGCTTTAACCCAGGTATTTAGCAGACCTTAATTGATTCCTGCATTTATTCACTCAGCCAATAGTTATGTGCTTCCTTTGGGTGCTTTGGAAGATACAGATGTTCTTTTTTCATAAATCTGCTCTCAAGCTTATTGTCTAGTATTTTAGTAACTTCTGCAGATTTATTTTTTTCAGTTGCTTTAATTGTAAATGATTTTAGATTTGCACTGTGGCTGGCTGTGGTGGCTCATGCCTCTAACTTCAGCATTTTGGGATGCCAAGGCAGGAGGATTGCTTGAGCCCAGGAGTTCAGGACCAACCTGGGCATCATAGTAAGACCCTGTCTCTACAAAAAAAAAAATTTTTAAAGATTTATACTGTAATAGTAAAGGCATTACTCAAAATATTCTTTGAAGTAGTACTACCCAGGACTTTAAAAAGATTTAATTATTATTATTTTGTAAATTATTTTTAATTGATACTAGTTTCTTATGCCCTTTACTTGTTAAGAATAATGCCTATTTTAACTTCATTGCTTCTGTTAAAAAAAAAAAACAACCTGTAATACTGGCAAAGCTTATTGGTTTTTGCTCTTTGTTTGTTTTTATAGTGATTTTTACTTTTTCAAGTAGCTTTTTAAAGGAGAAATCAGAAATGCACGTGGTTGTTTTACAGCTTTATACAGAGGTATGAAGCTATAAAAGAATATGTGTTGACTGATTTCAGCTAACTTAGAAAATAAAGCAGACATAGGTTTTTAGATAATTTAATTACATGTTTTTTTTTAGAGCTTCTTACCTTAATAAATGGATTGATTCAGTTGCTCTTCTTTTCTTTTTTTTTTTGAGACGGAGTTTCGCTCTTGTTACCCAGGCTGGAGTGCAATGGCGTGATCTTGGCTCACTGCAACCTCCGCCTCCTGGGTTCAAGCAATTCTCCTGCCTCAGCCTCCCAAGTAGCTGGGACTACAGGCGTGCCCCACCATGCCCAGCTAATTTTTGTATTTTGTAGTAGAGACGGGGTTTCACCTCATTGACCAGGATGGTCTCGATCTCTTGACCTCGTGATCCACCTGCCTCAGCCTCCCAAAGTGCTGGTATTATAGGCGTGAGCCACCGCGCCCGGCCCTCAGTTGCTCTTCTAAAGGTATATTATCTTTATAATGTTATTATTTTTATTAAGGTTTTTATGTTTCTGAGTCTTGCCAGAAGGTAACTCCATTGGTAAAGACTTCATAAGAGTAGGTCATTAATTTTGAAATCTTTTGGAACTCTTCTGTAACAAAACTCCCTCTCACATATCATAAGCTTAGGTAGATAGCTTTTAACTAACGTTCATTTGATAAGCATAGTAATTTAAAAATTTTCTGACTTATATAAGTATTCTTTCATTTTACTTTTAAAGGAGTCTAATTTTACATTTTTTTACTTAAGAATATTTACTTAAATTAGTGTTTGTAACTTTAAAAAAATTGAGGTAAATGGAATAATGGCATATAATTTTCTTAGTTTCTAGAGATTACTTTCTTTGGAAAAATCTTCTCAAGATTTTTGGATGGGCAAGAAATTTAAAGTAATTTCTTTAATTGTTTTAAAATTAGACCATAGCACAGTGGCGGAAGTCAGGATACCAGGACATGCCTGAATATGAAAATTTCCGCCACCTTCTGCAAGCCCCAGTGGATGATGCGCAGGAAATTCTTCACTCCAGATTTCCAATGCCGAGATACATTGACACTGAACATGGAGGCAGCCAGGTAAGTAGTGTTAATTTTTTTGTGTGTTTGTTTGTTGTTAGGTTTGCAGTGAGGTATAACCTATTAGCCTTCTGAGTTCAATAGATTGCTTCTCAAAGCAGATAGAAAGATAAGGAGATGGGAGGGGAAGGTACCAGTACATACTTTTTGCATTAGCTTTTGAGAGCAAAGCAGTAAGATTATTGACTAGTTACCTAAACCTGGCAGTTTCCATCATCTACGTCTCTAGCCTAGCTTCCTGAACAGGGCCAGGATGGCATTGTGGTGGTATGTTAGTTTTGGTTGAACAAGAAGATATGAGCAGCTTGGAAAGTAATTTAATGTACTTTTCTTAAAGCTGTTTATTTACTGATAAAGTCTATGAATATGACATTTATGGTAACTTACATTTTTTCATTGTCTTCATTCTATCATTCCAGTTTTCTAGAAAATAAATTTTCATGTAATAGGAAAACACTGTGGTATTATGAAAAGATTTTGTGGTTTTTAGGATTGTGAGGATAATTAGATACATAATAATGTATACACAGTTGCTTTGAGCCCTTTAGAAGGCTAAGTTAGGTTCCTTAACATACACTCATAAAATACTTCTTCTCTTTTGTAATTCTTATGAGTTATAATAAATTAATTATGTCATTATTAGTTTGTTTTACTTTCTCTTTGAAGGCAGGGATTATGCTTTGTATTCCCTGGTGCCTAGTACAGTACTATAAAACTAGGTAGCAAATAACAGTAGCTGTTACTCAGAAATGATTATTATTAGAGTTTTACTGTATTTATATGAGTTGTCACGTATTGAGAATTTGCAGAGTACTTCTGCATGCCTTATCTCGTTTGATCCTCAGAAGAATTCTAGTGTTATTTTCATTTAACAGATAACGAAACTGAGACCTAGGTTACTTATGGCCAAGGAAACACAGTAAATGCAGGAATGGGATTTCAATCCTCGTACTCCAGGGCCAGTGCTCTTCACTGTTACGTTAAACTGATTCCTAGAGAGTAGAAAAAGATTTTGTATGATACTGAATTTCAAAAGATGTTACTATCTGTGTTCTTCCATTATGAATTAAAAATCTTACTGGTTCTTTCATTGATGTCTCACTATGTGTATTACCATTTTTCTCTTTTATTCTGGTTATTATTTTCATGATGATAAGCCATAATGGGTAGAAGGATGAAATGTTGGATCGCTTGTCTCATAGAATCACCTGTGGGTTAAAAGAAAGCTTAAGTGTCATAATTTTAAGCAAAAGAACATGTAGATTTTCATGGCTTTTATTTTTATCATTTGGGATTTTGAACTTCTGACCAAGTATTTAGTAATTTCACAATAACCTTGTCATAATTGTTGCACACATAATTTTTATATGCTGAGTTTTGGACTCAACAATGTATTTGTTATTTTGGATGTATGATTTGGAGAGAAGAGGTGCATTTATTATTTATTTATAATACATAGTGACCTATATACATTTCAAAGTTCTGTTAATCTTTTAAAAATTAATTTGATAAAATTAATTTTACCAAGATGTACTAAATAAAATTGATTTAACATGATATAATTATTCAGCTTATATTGACTAAAACCGTTTTTGATGGACAGTGTTATTTCTTCTTTGTTTTTAAGGCCCGTTTCCTCCTTTCAAAAGTCAACCCTTCACAGACTCATAATAATATGTATGCCTGGGGGCAGGTAGGTATAAAAAGCAGATCTTGAAAATTATTTGTGTATTTATTGTTTTTTTTTTTTAGTGAAAGCAGCATTTTTTCCTGTTTAGTAATGATTTCTGTTGGAAAAGTAATGTAAAAATAAGAGTAGAAAACAGAATTAATATTTGGTGACACCATAGAAAATAAAAAAGTGATCCTATCAAATAGACTCCAAGTTTAGCACTATACCCTTGAGACAAAAAGCAATAAAGTATATAAGATAAGAAGTGATGACTCAAGCTCTAGCTAGGTTGTGAACCACAAAAGGCCACAATAAGCCAAGAGAGGCCAGGGACTGTAGTTGAGCAGGATGGGCAGGAACCCTGCAATTCATTATTGGTATAGTTTAATTTGGTAAAAGTCCTGCTGGGTGTGGCGACTGATGCCTGTAATCCCAGCTACTCGAGAGGCTGAGGCAGGAGGATCACTTGAGGCCAGGAGTTTGAGACCAGCCTGGGTAACATAGCAAGACTCCATCTCTTAAAAAAAAAAAAAGTCTTAACTTCTTGGTGTAACATATCAACATTTATTGAGTGTCAGTATGTTTGGGACTTTGTATTGGCACTTTAGGATGTAGTTATTACCCATGCCTTTGAAGAGCTTGTAGTCTAATATTGGAGTCTAATATTTTTAGTCTAATATTGTAGTCTAATATTCTACTTAGATATGTATCTTAGATACATACATACCTAAGTGGAATAAAAGGCAGAATGGGATATTTGTCTTTAGAAAGCTATAAAGTATTGCAAAGGTTGGAAGAGGAAGATGGAAAGAGGTCACATGGTGGTTGGTAGCAGGAAGAGAGTGTGTAATCAGAAAAGAGCTCAGAAAAAAGGAGCATTTCATTAAAGAATGATTACTTTAGTTATTGGAAATTGCATGAGGAAGGGAAATCTAGGTAGAGGATAGTATGGGTCAAGGTAAAAGACTACATGTAGAGCTGACTAGAAGAACATAAAACAGAAATGTGTTGTGCAGCTAAATTGTGGAGGATCTTGAATGTCAAGTTGAGGAGTGAGAAGTTGAGTATTTATTTGGTAACTAATGGCAAGTCATTGAAGGTGGACAGAGGGGCACATTTGAGTCTTAGTATAGTTGAATCTTAAGATTAAATGGAAGTAGTTTGTAGGTTGAAAGTATATTTATGAAAATAATCCAAGTGAGAGGGAATGAAGGCAAGATGGTGAAAGGAATCGATTTGGAAGATATTTCAAAAGTAGACTCAATAGGACTTGATTAGAAGTTGCAGAAAAGTAATTATTCCAGGTCATGGCAGCTATGCAGAAAATCTGAATTCTGATTGGATCCTGGATTAGAGGGAGAGAATAGCTATAAAGAACACAATAGGGAAATTTGTGAGATTTGAATGTAGATCATATATCAGATATCTAGGGGTAACATAGGACTGGAGCTGAGAAAGACAGGCACATTTAGAAAGGGGATAGAATAATTTAAATTAAATTAAGAAATTTGAGAGTGATAATGTCATTGTGGTTATGTAGGAGATTCTTCTTGATCTTAGGAGATACATCATGAAGTATTTAGGGATAAAATGCCATGATGGCTTCAACTTGCAGGAATTATTCAAAAAGAAGAAAAAAAGAAAAGGAAAAATAATGTAGAAACTTAAAGCATACGTGGCAAAATGTTAACAATCTGAATTTAGATATGGTATTTGGGTGTTTATTATACCTCTTTCTCAACTTTAATGTAGTCTTAAATTTTTAAAAAATAGGTGAGGGGAAACAGGGTATTTTGGGGTTTTGAGTCTGAATGACTAGGAGAACATGTGTCAATAAATGGGATAGTGGAGATAAATTGTTTGGTTTAGATACTGAGTTTGAGGGACTCTCTAGAAGGCCTTATTGAGCCACAGTAAGATGACCATATTGCTTATGGCCATGCTGTGTAGGCTGTTGGCAATTTGGGTTTGATGGTCAGGGCAAGGATGTGAAAGTTGATTTTAGAAAGGTGATTCTTAAGTCATCACAGTAATTGCTTCTCTGAAGAGATAATAAAGAGGTAAAGGAGAGATGAGACAAAAACTTCAGGGAGTATGAGTGTTAGGAGTGTTTAGTGAATTATCAGGCAGAATGAAAAGAATACTGTGTCATAGAAGGTGACTTTATGGAAGGAAGAAGAAGTGGGTAACAAACTGACATGCTGCAGGCAGTTGAAGGGGGATACAGAGTGAGAAAAAGTGCTTGGATTTGATGACTAGGAGTTTATTTGTGGTCTTCTGTAAGCGGCTTTAATATGGTGGTTGAGTAAGAAGATAAATTTATAAGGACTTAGTGGGTGGCAAAGAAGTGGAGGTCGAAAGTATAAAGGATTCTTTTGCACATTTAACCCGAGGGCAAATAGTAGCATAGACAGATGATTGTTATTAGAGTAAGGGCACAGAACTCATTTGGAGACCAAGCATAAAGAGCCAATATAGGAAAAGCAAAAGAACAGATGTTTAAGATTGTCAGGAGACAGTATGATCATAAGCACTATATGGGGGTTAAACATTGATAAGGAGGCAGGACTTTTATTTCTGCAAAAGCAAAAGATGAGAAGAAGGGTGAAGACAAAGGTTTTTAGGTGGCGTGAAAACTCACATTGGATAATTGCCTGTTTCTTTTCAATAATACAAGATTGTTTAGGAGTGAAAAAGTCTGGAGTTATGGACCAAAAAACTAGAAAAGATTAAAAACAGTTTTAAAGAATACAAAAATCAACTGAAGATTAATAAAAGGCTTTTGCAGCAGTGGTGAGGGCCCGTTTTATTTACTAAAAATTTCTAGAGTATGCTTTCATAATGTTCTTTAACCATGCTTTGTACTTCGGGTACCAGATCAAAGCTGTAAGACTTTGGGGGTAACGTAGGACTGTAGCTGAGAAAGGCAGGCACATTAGAAAGGGGGTAGAATAATTTAAAGCAATGTTAATTGACTAATTACGGGGTCCAGGTTAGGGAGAAGATAAATGGAGCAGTAACTGAGATGAAGGCCCCTTCTCTTTGAATATAAAGGTGTCTCAAAATTTTGTCCTGTTTTTTGTACCTTCGTTGTTTCTCTGGTGATTGCATCCACCTGTTATGGCTTCAGCTTTCATCTGAAGGCTAACTTGCAAATCTCCATCTTTTGTTTGGCTTCACATTGAGCTATAGACTTGCATTCTTTAACTGCCAGCTACGCATCATTTGAATTTCCTGTAGAAGTTTCACAGGCAGAATGGGCCAACTTGGCCTCTATTTTTGCACTATCTTGTTTTTCCTGATTTCCTATTTTTAGAGCACTTCACTGTTGTCTCAGTTCCCAAGATTTAGAACTTTAGTCATTTACAGTTTCTACTTTCTGTGCCTAATTACTCACAAGCTTTTTCCTCGTTTTCCCTATCCTTCCCTCCTTTCCATGTCTCTAGCTAAGGTCAGGCCCTTGTTACTTTTTCACATGGATTGTTAGTAGTAGTATCTGCTAACTGGTCAGGTGCTTCAGCTTTTTTCTCTATTTTGGCACTGGCCAGAATAGTCTCTCTAATGTAGTAATCCTGAATATCAACCTCTGAAACCTTACATAATCCCTTATTGAATTACAGATAAACCCTTTATACTGGTATTGAGGGTCCTTTCTAGTATGATCCAAATATCTTTTTCTACCTTTACTACTACTACTAAGTTATTTTAGCCAAACTAGATTCTCACTCCACTTTGAATATATTAAGCATGTTCCTTCCATCTCTGTTACTTTGTCTTATCACTACTTGTACAAATCCTAACTATCCTTCAAGGCTCACTTCAGAGTTCACTGATTCTATGAAACCCTTTTCTCTTAGCCTGTTTCCTGTTGTTTATAAGAATACTTGAAACTGGGTAACTTACAAAGAAGGTAAACTTATTTCTTATAGTTACGGAGGCTGAGAAATTCAAGGTCAAGGGGTTACATCCAGTAAGTTCCACCATCTCTGCAGAGTCATGAGGTGATGCAGAGCATCACACGATGAAGGGGCTGAGCATCCTCATCTTATAAAGCCTCTTGTCCCACTCCTGTTATAACCCATTAATCCGTGTGTGTGTGTGTGTGTGTGTGTGTGTGTGTGTGTGTGTATATATTTTTTGAGATAGAGTCTCACTCTTTCACCCAGGCTGAAGTGCAGTGGCACGATCTTGGCTCATTGCAACCTCCACCTCCTGGGTTCAGGTTATTCTCCTGCCTCAGCCTCCCGAGTAGCTGGAATTACAGGTGTGTACCACCACACCTGGCTAATATTTTATATTTTTGGTAGAGATGGGGTTCACCATGTTGGCCAGGCTGGTCACAAACTCCTGACCTCAAGTGTTCTGCCTGCCTCGGCCTCCCAAAGTACTGGGATTACAGGCATAAGCCACCGTGCCTGGGCAAATCTATGAATAGCTTTTAATTCTTTCATGAGGGCAGAACCCTCATGACTCAGTCACCTCTTAAAGGCCCCAACCTTTATACTGCCACATTGGGGATTTTCAAAATGAGCTTTGGAAGAGACGGATATTCAAACCATAGTACCGTCCTACAGTTGCATGATTGAATTTGTGTAATATCCCTGCCCTGTCATCCCTTTTCCCCCATCTATTTCCTATGACATTACTCCTGTTAGATTGTTAGTTAATTGAGGCAATAGCTGTCATTTTCATTTTTGATTTTCCATAGCATCTTAAAAATAGCATGTATTGAATATAAGAGATCTGGACAGGAGAGAGCAGAGATTAGAATATTGGAGATCTGTGGAGGTGGTTAGGAGTTAAGGAGTTTTTGTGATATAGATAAATAAATTGAATCCAAAGTCCAAAAGTCCTGGAAGATGGAGATGTTATAACAAGTAAAGGAGATGAAATCTTGGAAGGGTGGAAGGCTGGTAGTGGAAAAATGCAGACTCTGCAAGTTACCTGACTTCTTGTTGTTTTCACTTCCTTGTCTATAGCGTTTAATAAAATGTGCTTGAAATGGACAGCAATACTCAGTAAATATTAGCTATTAGTTTTCACTGTTATCAATGGGAAAAAAAGTCACTTCTTATGTTTAACATGGGAAAGGAAACTTACTTTAAACTCTGAAGTTTAATTGTTACTGCCTGGAAGTGGAGGCATTACAGGCATAAACAAGAGTGCTCAGGTCTTTCTTAAGATTCTTATGAGTAATGATGTTAATATTTTAATAATCATATCTAATAGACTGAATCTGTACTATGTTTATTCACTATGCTTTTAGTGCACTCTCATTTAATTAACTTTTAAGGTGGATACTAGTAACCCTATATTTCAAGAGAGGAAATTGAGGCTCATATAGATTAAGTATTTTATGCAAGGTCATGTAGCTAAACTGTGGCAGGGTCTAGATTTTAACCAAGGCCTATATGACTCCATACTCTGAATTTTTAATCATTAAGTTAATATGATGATTACGTTTAAGGGAAATAACTTAGTCGCCAAGCATTTTACTAAAAATTAATGGACTCTAACAGCTTACAGGATTTTTTGGGAGTCTGAAATCAAGGACCCTATGATAAGTATTATCCATGAACAGCCGGAAGAGGGCACCACTGCAACACTTCTGTGAGGGTGCTGGAGGCCTCCGTTGCTGTAGTGCTTCGTATACTAAATAATGTAAAGCTTGTACCTTTCTGCCTAACCCTGGATATATTTTAAATAGAAAAAGGGTCCATTTAAAAAATTGAGATCAACCTACTGCTATTTTTTTATGAAATTGAATTGAGCATTGGTATTTATAGTTTTAGGAGCTCTGGTATATAAATTAGGAAATCCATACATTTTGCCTTGACTAGGAGAAGTGGCTCTGAGATTGGGTGACTTGAGATGGAAAGCATTATAAGATGAAAATAAAATTAGGTATACTTACAGGAAGAAAAAAGTAGGGGCCATCAGGTTGTTATTGGTTTAGGTTACAGTTTTGAGACTTGTGCTTCTTTGTGTTAGCTATGCATATAGAATAAAGAAAAGTATTTCATTGTTATATTAGATTTTTCAAAAGGAGGAATAATAAAAATACCTAAAACTTGTATGTCTACTGTATGTACTAGGTATTGTTCTGTTTGCTTTATAGAATTTAACTCATTTAATCATTACAACAACTGTGTAAGATAGGTCTAGTTATTACCCTTGTTTTACACATGGGGCAACTGAGACATAGTTTAAGTAACTTCTTTAGTCATATGGGTAGGAAGTGGCAGAGCCAGAATTTGAACCTAGAAATGCTGGCTCCAGACTCTATACCCTTAATCCCAGTAAGGGATTGCCTCCCTTCATTATCAAGTTTTTCAAGTTCTTTTGAATTAATATATGATAAAATTGATTTCCCTTTATTCAGGAGAGGTTATGGCATGTTTGGCTTTGCCAGAGTAGACTCACAGGAGCTATAAGTTTTCATCTCACATTTGCCATTCATTTGCTGAAAATTACTTAATTTCCCTGTTTTAGGCTTTGAATATTTAGAATTAAGTATCAGAGGAAAAATTTAAAATTCAGATAAAAAAATCTTCTAGAAATACTTGCTTTTGCTGAAGTAAAATTTCAAATTTCAAAAAAATTTCAAAATCCATTGTTAATAGATTGGATTACCAAGGTCATTCTGTCAACACAGTTTTTATTAAAATGGATAATAGGAATTTTCTCTAATTCTTGTTAATTACTTGGGCTCTACAGAAATCAATTAAAATGACCTGAAAACTTGATAAGCATAGTTTATTTTAAAAATGATATTATGAGTTTGCTTCCTTCCAGCTGACGTTTCTGTTAAAATGCCAGGCAGAAAGGGTCTGGAGGTCAGGCTTTCTTTTAAAATCTCAAGCCTCTAATTACATTGTTGTTCTTTCTGATAACTAGCCCCCATCCTGAGTCATCTCATCTCATAGCATAAACTCAGATGTGATCCTATCAACCTATTAATAAAGACATTTCTGTTAATCAGGGAATTCTAAGGATGTAGAGTCTCCCTTTCAGGAACTAGGGGTGAAGGTCAGTTAGATTCTTTTTATTTAATAGGATCATAGGCATTGTTCTATTTCAAATAATTTCCTTGTCTTTTAAACATTTGCGTATAAATTCTAAGGTATCACCCTGTGTTTTAATCATAACAAATATCTTTTTTCCTCTAGGAGTCTGGAGCACCTATTCTCACAGATGATGTTAGTTTACAAGTGTTTATGGATCACTTGAAGAAACTTGCTGTGTCCAGTGCTGCTTGAAGTGCTAAACATGTTAAAGATATTTAAGAAGATGAAATAATATTCACATTTTCTTTTTTTCTTTTTCCATTTATCTGTGTAAACCAACAGATATTGTTCTATATTTTTTTGTATTAGTATGATTTGAGACAACATATGGAAAATGTTCACATTTGTAGATTAAGCTGGAATTATAATGAGAGCAATGAGAACAAATTTATTTTGCTTACCACAGTGTTATAACTGGTTCTAGAAATTTGAAGTCTTTATAACATGTTTAAAAATAAAGATAGAGTCTGCCTTGTACTACAGATGTAACTCATTTGTATGTTGCAGACAGACCCAAAGTGGCACTGAATGTCCTTGCTGACTTTTTAAAAACTTGTTTCTTATTTTAGCCAGAAAGTGAAAAAACAATAGTAATGATAAATGTGAACATTTTTGCTTATTCATTGAATATTTTTTTGTAATTTTCAGCATTTATGTATACACTTTTTCTGTACTTATTAGGTTAAGGCAGATTTATTTTTATGATTTGTTTAGGAATTATTTGACTTTATAATGGTAATTTTTATGATAACTTAACGTTTTTGATTATTTGGAAAAGGAGTTTAGAGATGAAAAGGTTTTTTTGGGTAATAATCCCGCAACTGAAAATAAATGTGAAATTTCCACAAAATACCCGACTTATGTGACTAAACACAATAGTTTTTTAAAAAAGAGATAGAAAATAAATTGTTTTGTTAGAGTGCATTTTAGTAAGCCTTTCCAGTAAAATGACTGTTGTAACTACTACACCAAATTTGGTTTTCACAGCATGGTTTTGTTGTTTCCCCTTGTTTTTCTGAGGTAAATTTTACATTATATCCTTCAGTATTTTAACATTATTTTGGCAGTTTACACATAACCTTTTGTTTTTTCTTCATTTTTGTGAAATTTATTAAGTTGTGGTTCTTATTGAAACAGTATTATGTAATGTTTGTTTAATTATATCATGTGATGCTCAGTTCTATTTTGATTTATTAATTAGCATCATTCACTTTTACCTTTAAAGTTTACTTGTAGCAAATATGTTTACATTGATAAAGCCAGATATGTTTTGACAATGAAATTTACATATCAAGTACTGCAAATAAAAGGTGGTGCTATGATATATACTTAGGAGGACAGTTTTGATGATTGTACTTGCATGAACACAATCATATGATGGTAAAACAGAAACTTAAGAAAAAATTGTTTATATGTTATATTCAGTTAGCTTAAATAAATTGCTTTGTTATACTTTATTTGAATTGAACTGTGCTAGGCCTAAATGCCAATAAAATATACTTTCCACTGTTTTTCTGGCTATTTTGAAATCTAGTAAACCTGAGAAGCCTAATGTAAAATTAGACTATTTAAAATCTATTTAAAAGCTACTCATTTAAAAAATAACAGCTTTAAGATATAATTCACACACCATACACTTCACCCTTTTAAAGCACACAATTCAGTAGTTTTGAGTATTTTCATGAAGTTATGTAACCACATCACCACAATCAATTTTAAAGTATTATTATCACTCCCAAATAGTTACTCATTTCTGTTGTAAGGCTAGTGTGTTTTGGAGTTCACATAGGGTTTTTTTTTTTTTTTTTGAGACGGAGTCTTGCTCTGTTGCCCAGGCTGGAGTGCAGAGGCGTGATCTCGGCTCACTGCAACCTCCACATTCTGGGTTCAAGCAGTTCTCCTGCCTCAGCCTCCCAAGTAGCTGGGATTACAGATGCCTGCCACCATACCTGACTAATGTTTGTATTTTTAATAGAGATGGGGTTTCACCACATTGGCCAGGCTGGTCTTGAACTCCTGACCTCAAGCAATCCACCTGCCTTGGCCTTCCAAAGTGCTTGGGATTACAGGTGTGAGCCACTGCGCCCGGCCAAATTCATGTGTTTTGAATTGAGGAAAGACACTGTAATGATGACAATGTTTAATTTGCGTGACTTCTTAAATTACGTCCTTTAAGAATGCTGTTGTGCCATTGTTTCTTGTCTTGGTGCTTAGCCCTAACTGTCCTCTACTTCTAAATCGATTACAGCTGAATTTAAGGGATGGGGATAAACAAATATCATACCCTTTTAGCTGACCATTTAAAAGCAATCACCTGGGATCATTTTTGTGAATAATTTTTCTATTTCTAAATTATCTACTTACACAGACTGTTGAAAAAAATGTCTAAACCAACCTGGCCATACCGGGCACAGTGGCTCATGCCTGTAATCCCAAGCACTTTGGGAGGCCGAGGCAGGTGGACTAATTTAGCCCTGTCCTAGTTGTTTTGGGCTGCTAGAACAAAATACCCTAGACTGGGTAATTTATAAACAATGGAAATTTATTTCTCACAGTTCTGGAGACTGGGAAATCCACAATCAAGGTGTACCAGTAGAGTTGGTGTCTGGTGATGTCTCTCTGCTTTGTAGAAGGCACCTTCTATGCGTCCTCACATGGTGAAAGGGAGGGAGGTGAACAAGTTTCCCCAGGCACCTTTGTAAAAACACTAATTCCATTCATGAGAGTGTACCCCTTATGCTCTATCACTTCCCAAAGGCCCCACTGATCCAGGAAGGGGGGCAGAGAAGTGCTGGGAAGGGAAGGGCGTGGTCCTTGGCTAGGGCTTCACCCCCAGGCCTGTACTCACCGACCTAGGTGAAGACAGGCATTTCTGTTTCCCTGCTCAAACGTTGCATTTCCCAAGACCACCCTGGCCCACCACGCCCCCATCCTGTGAGTTTCCTGAGGCTTTCCAGTTATGCTTCCTGTTAAACCTGTGAAACTGTGAGTCAATTAAAGCTTTTTTCTCCATAAATTACCCAGTCTCAGGTAGTTCTTTATAGTAGTGTGAAAATGGCTAATAGAGTACTAATACTATAGGATAAAGAATACTTGCTAAATTATTAGCAGCACTGAGAAGCTTTGGTATATTACCCAGAACTATTTTGGAATTCATTTTTGAACCTACTACCTCTATTGGCTTAATCTCTAAAAATGACCTTACACTTCATCTATGTACACATATATTTTGGTGTAACAAGATAAATTTATTCTTTCACTGGTAGATTCCAAAACGGAGCTGACATTTCTCTAGTTCCCCACTTGATAGACTTCCCTCTCATATCCTGAGACTCAGAGACTGCATCTAATGAGTGTACTTACTTGTCTAGCTCAGGCCAGAAACCAAAGAATCATTTTCAACTCTTACTCTCCTCAACATCTTTGGTAACCACATTCTACAAATTCAACTTCTCTGATATCTCCGTAATCGATTTCTGGTTCTCTATCCCACTGCTGTTCTGCCTTGATTATATCTCTCACCTGGTTTGGTGAAATAGCCTCCTAACCAGCCTAATTTCTCCAATCTCCTTTTCTCTATCCTTTTCAATTCACTTTCCACACTGCAACAAGAGTGCTATTTCTGAGTACAGGTCTGATTCAGTCATTTCCTTTAGCCCTCCTGATAAAGTCCAAACACTTTGGCCTGGTAACATGATATACTATATATCATATTGCACCCCAGTTATCTCCTAGAAAATATGTCATAAAGGACACAGTTGAAAAGGTGTATTGGAGAGGGGTTCTAGTTGTACCCAAGCATTAAATTTAAATGTGGTATTTGGTATCTATATAGTGACAAAAGCAAATGCATTCTTTACTGGTTATTACAAATTAAATTCCATGGTTTATTGCACTTGAATTTATTTTAAATGAACATGGCATTTTTTTTTCAGTTCAAACTGCTGACAAATTAGGATTATTTCCTTTCATTTTCATTTATTAAATTAAAAAAAATAGAGGTGAGGTCTCACTATGTTGGCCAGGTTGGTGTTTTTTGTTTTTTGTTTTTTGAGACAGAGTTTTGCACTTGTTGCCCAGGCTGGAGTGCAATGGCATGATCTTGGCGCTCACCGCAACCTCTGCCTCCTGGGTTCAAGGGATTCTCCTGCCTCAGCTTCCCGAGTAGCTAGGACTACAGGCATGTGCCACCACATCTGGCTAATTTTTTGTATTTTTAGTAGAGACGTGGTTTCTCCATGTTGGTCAGGCTGGTCTTGAACTCCCGACCTCAGGTGATCCAGCTACTTCAGCTTCCCAATATGCTGGGATTACAGACATGAGCCACTGTGCCTGGCATGGCAAGGTTGGTTTTGAACTCTTGGCCTCAAGCAATCCTCCTACCTTGGCCTCCCAAAGTTCTAGGATTACAGATGTGAGTCATCTTGCCCAACCGGATTATTTCCTTTCTTTTTTTTTTAAATATATATATTTTATTGCATTTTAGGTTCTGGGGTACATGTAAAGAACATGCAAGATTGTTGCATAGGTACATACATGACAATGTGGTTTGCTGCCTCCATCCCCATCACCTATATCTGGCATTTCTCCCCATGTTATCCCTCCACAACCCCCTACCCATTCTGTCCTTCCCCTAGTCACCCCCCGACAGACTCAGTGCATGATGCTCCCCTCCCTGTGTCCATGTGTTTTCATTGTTCAACACCTACCTATGAGTGAGAACATGCGGTGTTTGATTTTCTGTTCTTGTGTCAGTTTGCTGAGAATGATGGTTTCCAGGTTCATCCATGTCTCTACAAAGGACACGAACTCATCATTTTTGATGGCTGCATAATATTCCATGGTGTATATGTGCCACATTTTCCCTGTCCAGTCTATCATCGATGGGCATTTGGGTTGGTTCCAGGTCTTTGCTATTGTAAACAGTGCCGCAGTGAACATACATGTGTTTGTGTCCTTATAATAAAATGATTTATAATCCTTTGGATATATACCCAGTAATGGGATTGCTGGGTTAAATGGAATTTCTATTTCTAGGTCTTTGAGGAATTGCCACACTGTCTTCCACAATGGTTGAACTAATTTACACTCCCACCAACAGTATAAAAGTGTTCCTATTTCTCCACATCCTCTCCAGCATCTGTTTTCTCCAGATTTTTTAATGATCGCCATTCTAACTGGCGTGAGATGATATCTCAATGTGGTTTTGATTTGCATCTCTAATGGCCAGTGATGATGAGCAATTTTTCATGTTTGTTGGCCTCATATATGTCTTCCTTTGAAAAATGTCTGTTCATATCCTTTGCCCACTTTTGAATGGGTTTGTTTGTTTTTTTCCTGTTAATCTGTTTTAGTTCTTTGTAGATTTTAGATATTAGCCCTTTATCAGATGGGTAGATTGCAAAAATCTTTTCTCATTCTGTTGGTTGCCAGTTCACTCTAATGATTGTTTCTTTAGCTGTGCAGAAGCTGTGGAGTTTAATTAGATCCCATTTATTTAATTTGGCTTTTGTAGCCAATGCTTTTGGTGTTTTAGTCATGAAGTCCTTGCCTATGCCTATGTCCTGAATGGCTTTGCCTAGATTTTCTTCTAGAGTTTTTATGCTGTTAGGTCTTATGTTTGTCTTTAATCCATCTGGAGTTAATTTTAGTGTAAGGTGTCAGGAAGGGGTCCAGTTTCTGCTTTCTGCACATGGCTAGCCAGTTTTCCCAACACTATTTATTAAACAGGGAATCCTTTCCCCATTGCCTGTTTTTGTCAGGTTTGTCAAAGATCAGATGGTTGTAGATTTGTGGCATTGCCTCCGAGGCCTCTGTTCTGTTCCATTGGTCTATATTTCTGTTTTGGTACCAGTAGCATGCTATTTTGATTACTATAGCCTTGTAGTATAACTTGAAGTCGGGTAGCGTGATACCTCCAGCTTTGTTCTTTTTTCTTAGAATTAACTTGGCTATGTGGGCTCTCTTTTGGTTCCATACGAAGTTTAAAGTGGTTTTTTCCAGTTCTGTGAAGAAGGTCACAGGTAGCTTGATGGGGATAGCGTTGAATCTATAAATTACTTTGGGCAGTATAGCCATTTTCATGATATTGATTCTTCCTAACCATGAGAATGGAATGTTTCTCCATCTGTTTGTGTCCTCTTTTATTTCGTTCAGCAGTGGTTTGTAGTTTTCCTTGAAGAGGTCCTTTACATCCTCATCTCACTCAGGCTTATGCCAAAGACGTAAAATTTGGTGCAGATGCCCAAGACTTAATGCTTCAAAATGTAGACCTTTTAGTCAAACTGTAGCTGTTAAAAAAACAAAAACCAAAAACCAAAAAACAAAATGTAGCTGTTAAAATGGGGCCAAAGGGAAGAACAGTGATTATTGAGCAGGGCTGGGGAAGTCCCAAAGTAACAAAAGATGGTGTGACTGTTGCAAAGTCAATTGACTTAAAGGACAAATATAAAAATATTGGACCTAAACTTGTTCCAAATGTTGCCAATAACACAAATGAAGAGGCTGGGGATGGCACCACCACTGCTACTGTACTGGCATGCTCTATTGCCAAGGAAGGCTTTGAGAAGATTAGCAAAGGTGCTAATCCAGTGCAAATCAGGAGAGGTGTGATGTTAGCTGTTGATGCTATAATTGCTGAACTTAAATAGCAGTCTAAACCTGTGACCACCCCTGAAGAAATTGTGCAGGTGGCTATAATTTCTGCAAACAGAGACAAAGAAATTGGCAATATCACCTCTGATGCAATGAAAAAGGTTGGAAGAAAGGTTGTCATCACAGTAAAGTATGGAAAAACACTGAATGATGAATTATAAATTATTGAAGGCATGAAGTTTTGTCGAGGCTATATTTATCCATATTGTATTAATACATCAAAAGATCAGGAATGTGAATTCCAGGATGCCTATGTTCTGTTGAGTGAAAAGAGAATTTCTAGTGTCGTAAGCCTTTGGTCAACATCGCTGAAGACGTTGATGGAGAAACTCATCTTGAATAGGCTAAATGTTGGTCTTCAGGTTGTGGCAATCAAGGCTCCAGGGTTTGGTGATAATAGAACCAGCTTAAAGATAGGGCTATTGCTACTGGTGTTGCAGTGTTTGGAGAAGAGGGGTTGACCCTAAATCTTGAAGACGTTCAGCCTCATGACTTAGGAAAAGTTGGAGAGGTCATTGTGACCAAAGATGATGCTATGCTCTTAAAAGGAAAAGGTGGCAAGGCTGAAACTGAAAAACGTATTCAAGAAGTCACTGAGGACTTAGATGCCACAACTAGTGAAAACGAAAGGGAAAAACAATAAACAGCTGGCAAAACTTTCAGATGGAGTAGTTGTGCTGAAGGTTCATGGGACACATGATGTTAAGCGAATGAAAAGAAAGAGTTACAGATGCTCTTAATGTTGCAAGAGATGCTGTTGAAGAAGACATTGTTTTGGGAGGGTGTTATGCCCTGCTTTGGTGCATTCCAGCCTTGAACTCATTGACTCCAGCTAATGAAGATCAAAAATTGGTATAGAAATTATTAAAAGAACACTGAGAATTCCAGCAATGACCATTGATAAGAATGCAGATGTTGAAGGATCTTTGAAAGTTGGGAAAATTATGCAAAGTTCCTCAGAAGTTGGTTATGATGCTATGGTTGGAGATTTTGTGAATATGGTGGAAAAAGGAATTATTGACCCAACAAAGTTTGTGAGAACTGCTTTATTGGGTGCTGCTGGTGTGGCCTTTCTGTTAACTACAGATGAGAAGTTAAACAGCCTTTCTATGGAGAGTGAGAATAACTGTGTATAAAGTAGAGAAATATCCAATTATGTGACAACTTTTGTGTAATAAAAATTTGTTTAAAGTTAAAAGAAAATTTTAATGAAAATTATGATACGTTTAGTAATGAACCATAAAAATATGCCAAAATTTGTATTGAAAAAGAATTATTACACAGAAATATGTTTTTTTTAAAATGCAACTGGAGAAAGAATTGAAAAGAAATCAATGTTGCATTCAACCCAAGAAAACAGCAAAGGAGAACAAATAAATCTAAAATAAGAAAGGGAAAGGAGATAATGATAAAGTCAGAATTTTTCTTTTTCTGTTTATTTTTAAAGACAGGGTCTTGCTATATTGCTCAGGCTGGTCTCAAACTCCTGGCCTCAAGTAATTCTTCCGTCTTAACCTTCTGAATAGCCAGGATTACAGGTGCAAGCCACTGTGCCTGGCTCAAAATCAGAATTGTAATGAGATGAACAAAATGATTCAATGGAGATGTTCATAAAAGCAAAAAAGTGATAGTTTGAAAGTATTAATAAACCCATTTCTAAAGCTAAGAAGAAAACTGAATATCAATTCTTCTGATAAGCATGTGTGTTTTTTAAATGAAAGTCTTAAGTGAAAAATTATTCAAAGTTTTTTGCCCATGCCAATTAAGAAGCATAATTATTTAGTTATTTAATGATCAAGCCATCTATCTACTTCTCCTCTAATGAATTTCAGGTGGGACTTGATATAACAATTATACATTCACCACTCATGAATGTAGGTTGGGAAACTGGACTTTTGGAGTTAAAATGAATCTCTACCCAATTCATTCAAGAATCCCTCTACAATATCACTGTTGGTCACCTGACCTGTGTAAAATACTTTAAGTGACAAGTCAAACAACACAGCTGTAAGTTGCTGAATGCTATGAGTGACTTATACCTTTAGAGAAAAGAATATTACTGAGTTAGGAAGAATTTGTATATGACATACCAAAGTAAACTTTGACCAGAATTTTATGGGGAAACACTTAACTCCATTTTACACAATAACACAATCTGAGTGGCTATTAGCTTTCACCTAAAAGGCCATCTGGTAGTCTCTGATACTGTCATTAAAATAAAGTAGGTAGCCAGTTATGTAGCAGGTGTTTGCCAGTTAGAAGAATGCGTCCGAGCAGGACATTGTGGACACACTCCAGAGAACTGTGTGTTTTCCAACATGCAATAACCATGTATTTAAGTGAAGAAAAGTACATTGTAGAGCTTGACATTCCGAGTCTGTTTCCTGTGGAAAGTGTGGCCTGCTGTGCTGGGGAAGCTGCTGTTTTCTCTTCTGGTCAAGATCTTGCTCAACTGCCTTAACAAGGTACAAGTTGAAGCATCTATAGAATTATCCTATGTGTACATTTAACCTGTTTTGAGGACTGCATTATTTGTTTTGGCAAAATAGGAAAATCTACAAAATCAACAATTTTTGTAGAGATTAGAATGTTTTCTAAGAATAACAAATCTGGAGATTACTTATGAATAGCAGTAAAGATATCACTTTGAAGCAGTAAGTATACTGATTAAAGAAACTCCAATGAGGAAGGATCACATTTCACTTTATTTTGTGGCTTAGAGCCTTTTCTTCAAGGCAATTTAAAAGTAACTTAATCTGCAGAGGTTTAAAAATTAATCTTCATCAAATCCTTGTGAGATGCTAATAGGTTAAGTATTCTGCATGTTTGAAAACATTTGTAAAGAAGAGATGAAAGAATCATAGAGCAGTGCTTCTCAAACTTGAACTTGAATCCTCAAGGAATAATGATAAAATGCAGATTTCCATCCAGTAGGTCTGAGGTTTTGCACTCTAACAAGCTCTCAGGTGGTACCAGTGCTGCTGCTGTGGCAGACCACAATTTAAACGGCAATGTTGGCCAGGCGGGGTGGCTCATGCCTGTAATAGCAGCACTTTGGAAGGCTGAGGTGGGTGGATCATGAGGTCAGGAGTTCAAGACCACCCTGGCCAAGATGGTGAAACCCCGTCTCTACTAAAAATACAAAAGTTAGCTGGGCATGGTGGTGGGTGCCTGTAGTCCCAGCTACTCAGGAGGCTGAGGGAGAGGGAGAGAATCCTTGAACCCAGGAGGTGGAGGTTGCAGTGAGCCAAGATGGCGCCACTGCACTCCAGCCTGGGTGACAGAGCGAGACTCCATCTCAAAAAAAAAAAAAAAAAAAGGCAATGTCAGCAAAGGGTAGCATTGTCATGTTTTGGGACTCCCATGGGAAGAAGTCCAGCAGTCAGTTGGAAATGTGCATTTTGGACTTAGGAGACTCAGTTTTGGGAATCATAAGCATAGAATGATAGCTGAAGTTATGAGAATAGATGAAATCGCTCTTCTTTAATTATTTACTAAATACTAATAAGGTACTTAGGGAGTACAGAGTCAGACACAATCCTCTGTTGAGCACAGATTATGCTATCCTGTATGGTCGCTTGCAATGTTTTATTCTAAAATTCTATTTTTAATGAGAACATTAAGCCTACTGATTTATCAAGTGTATCTTTTTCAGCAAGGAAGTATTTCTATTAAAAAGGCCATCAGGTTGCTGAAATATTAATGGTAGTAGAATATCATGTAACTGAAGAGAATGTCATCATCGAATTCAGGGTTTTGATGAAAACCCAGAGTTAGGTTCTTTATTTTAAAGGGATGTTGAGAAAATAAGATTCTGAGCAATAAACTGTGAAATGGCTTGGTTAATAATTGTCTTTCGGCCAGGTGCGGTGGCTCACACCTGTAATACCAGCACTTTGGGAGGCCGAGGAGGGTGGATCGTTTGTGGTCAGGAGTTTAAGACCAGCCTGGCCGACATGGTGAAACCCCATCTCTTCCAAAAATACAAAAATTAGCTGGGCGTGGTGGCACATGCCTGTAATCCCAGCTACTCAGGAGGCTGAGGCAAGAGAATTGTTTGAACCCGGGAGGCGGAGGTTGCAGTGAGCTGAGATTGCACCACTGCCCTCTAGCCTGGGCGACAGAGTGAGACTCCATCTCAAAAAATAAAAGGCTTTAATTATTTTAAGGAAGATGTATGCCACATTTTAGGACCATAAAATACATTGCCAAGGCATGTTATGCAATGTTCTTAGTTAGGTATGTTTGTTAATTGATTAGATAAATATTACAGTGTAGATAGACATCACCCTGCCTGGAGTTAGAAAAGTAAACGTGACAGTCTCTGAGCAGACTTTGGACGAACAGACTTCTGTTTTTCTGTCTGTTGTGTGGTGGGTCTTCTTATCTTCTTGTATATTTACATTGGGCCTTTTGAATTATATTTACTTATTGAGTGCCATACACACTTCTGACATGGCTTGTTGTAAATGACTCTAATGATTAGTTTCCATTTGGAGTCTAAAGTCCAGCATGGTTTCAGGGAGCTAATGTCTTATTATTGCAGGTTCTTTGGCAAGAACATTCAGTGCACCTGCTGTGCATACTCGGCCTATATATACGGTGACAGCTACATCTGCTTTCCCATCTGCACCTTTCAGTTTCAAGTAGATATCATTAGCTGTCCGTAACACTTAAGAATCGTCCTGTATCTGCTGAAGGAAACCAACTGGATTGAAAAATCCTCACCTTTCTGCAAGACCCTCCACAAAATAATAGCTCTGTGGAGTGATTCAGGGATTTCTTATGATTAAATAGATTATTGAAGCTGTGATTGTCAAATAGAGACATGTTTAAACATGTCCAGAGCTTACTTTTATCTATTAAGAAGGATGTGATCACAAAATGTGTTTAATAATAATGTAGCTATGCTATATGTTAAATTTGGATCTGTTCCCATAGCAGATAAGATCTGTTAATTAATAAAGTCTAAAGTTGCCTGTACAGAGTAGAAAACCCAAATCCTTAACATTAGTATACTAGTCATGTCAATCAGCATGTCCACGTCCTCCTGCTTGCACCTCTCTGCTGGACTAAGCAGCCAACCTCAGTGTCTTCCTTAAGCAAAGGGGTGGGATCAAGTTTCCTAAGGGCACCTAATCCATAGACTGGTTGCTGAACCTATGAAAAGACTTGATATGAAAAAGTTTCCTTAGTAAGGATAATAATAATTAACTAGACTAATTATACTCTCCTCCTTGAAAAGTTGAAAGATTCATATAGCAGCAGCCATTCTGTAATGAGAGAAAAAAATGATTAAGAACAAACAAGGGGTGGAAGAGGTGTACTGAAGGTGGAACACTAGGATGAAGGTTCCTTAACTCTGCTGGTTGAGAGTTTCTAGATGACCCTGTATCTTGAAGCATGGCTATTTTTGGAATCCTTTCGCCCTTACTCCCAAAAGTGTTCATTTGGTATAATAAGTTTCCATTATTTGAGATGACTTAAACTTACTCATGAAACAAAGATCACAGTGACCATGAGGATTTACTTTTTGATCTGTGTTGCAAAGAATAGGGATTAAACATTGAGAAAACAAATAATAAGTGAGACGTGTGCCACATTGGGACAGATTCCAGAAGATGCACTATGTTACCTTATCTGTCCACTCAGAATGGAAAAAATTCACCCAATTTAGGTGTCTTTCTAATATCCAGCCAGATTACTAATGAATAGGTTTCTGAGGCCAGAAGGCCTTAATGTCAATAAGTAATGGAGTTACCTGTAACTCACTCCATACTCTTAAATAGTGCATTGAAGGAGCAGGGATCATGGCTATTGTATTTTTGTCTCCAACTGTCCCTTTAAACTTGCTCAATGTCTGTAGTCTCCAGTCTCCCCAACTACTTGGTAAAGAATCTAGCAGACTGATTTTTGGGCCACTTTTATCTAATAGACTTCAAGGTCACTGTAAGCCGTAGACATAAAGCTGTTTAACAATGGCCAGGTCCTGTGCTAGGTGGAAAATATGCATCATCTCATCTACTTTTTTCCGTGGTAGTCTATCTTATAGTTTACTTGGAATTTGCTGTTATCTTGACATCTTAGTCCAAGCCACTTGTTATATATTTATCCACAAAAAAGTATAAATGATACACACACGGAAAATTCCGTTGTCATTCTCTGGTTCTTCTTTCAGGGATACTTAGTATTTCTTGGGGATGGTTCTGTTCTCTGATGTATTCTTCCCCCAGGACATGTGGAGTTTCTCCTAGGCCCCACCCACTCAATGCTTAGCCAACAGTGTTTGCTCTGGGATATACAGTTCTTACCCAGACCTTTATTCTTACTCACAGGATTTGCTTACAAACTGCCCCCAGATAAACCTTAGGAGCTGAGCCAGGAACGGTGGTGCATGCCTGTTGTGCCGGCTGTTTGGGACGCTGAGGCAGGAGATCGATTTAGTCCATACGTTTAAAGCTGAAGAGAGCTGTGATCACTGCAGCCTGCGCAACAGAGAGGACATGGAGAGAGAGAGAGAGAGAGAGAGAAAGAGAGAGAGAGAGAGAGAGATACCTTAAGAGCTGAATCCTTATCAATGGATTCTAATGAAAGGCTCTGCATGTCTCCAAAATGCTGGACGAGACCATTATCTACTATTCTTGTTGATAAAAATAATGAGATGCTGCTGCAGCTTTCTGCCGTGTTGTGTGTTCATGTTCTTTCTGCCTGCTGGGTCCATTCTACAGTGTGGGGATATTTTTTTGTGGGTTGTATCCATAGGAAGGGTGTTCTAGGAAAGAAAGTGCCTACTTGCCTGGAGTCTGAGCCAAAAATGGACACTCCTTTGCACAACTTTATAATACCTTGTATAACATCAGTAAGTATTTTTTGTCAGTTATGGCTAAAAAAAATAGCTCAGGGATATTATCATTCAGTAATTTTATATGCAATAGTATATAGGTTACATACCTGCTGATAGACTAAAGATAAATATGATTTGTGGAGCAGTACCTTATACTAAAAATAGCACTTGCTCATGATTCTAGAAAGTCAGAACTAACCTACCACTCAGATGTCTGCAGGGACAGAGGCATATGGGATGTAATCAATTATCTTCCAAAAACGCTCCCTGGAAAGAAAATGGTAATTTCATTTCAAATAATCAATTAAAGATTTTTCCATGTGTTAGATGACTTATACATTAGAGTATATTGTCCCTTATTTCTAAATCTTGTGATTTAACAAAATTATTATTACAATTGTATTTCTAGCCAAGTGTTCTTTCCTATTAAATTTTAGAAGGGTTGTGAAAATTTGTGTTGGGAGTCACAAATTATTCTGTGCTCTTTTGTTCTGTTGGGAGATCTTACATTTCTCTGTATTATTTTCACTTCCTATTTATTTGTAGGATTGCTGAAATAGCTTTTGAACTGAATGAACATTTTAATTCACTCTTTTTAAATATTATTAAAGCTTCGTTGAACAAACAAGAGAATGACTAAAGAAAGTAATTCGAGAAGTATAAATTAAAAATAAAGAGGAAAGCTTTTCATGTTAGAAAATGCTAAGGATAAATTAAACTTCAATCAAGAAGCAAATGTAGTTTGAAGGCACTGACACTTCATCACCGCAGGGAGGCAGTAGTTCCTTCTATAATAGGAAACTCAAGGCTTTTATCTTTCTCTAATTTAAATTCTGAACTTTTCTATTAATAATTCTTTATGTGATTTTTTTTTCTATCAACACCCATGCTTTAGTCTTTGATTTTAAAAGCTAATCCTTAGTCATGTCTGAAATAATTGGACCCCAAAAGTAAAACATAGTTTTCCAGAAGGGGACAAAATTGAAAAATACTTTAGCCGCACATCATCCATGAAAGACTTTCAAAGTCTGAGTTCCCATAAAAAATTATAAATACATGAAATTCTCTCTCTTTTTTTTTTTTTAGGAATTAACAGTTTTTATTGGGCTCAGACCAGGAGTCCGTGAGTGCTGAGGACCTCTGTATATTTGTCAGTTTTCTTCTCCACATTCTTCTCGGCTTGTTTCCGTAGCCTCATGAGCTGTTTCTTCTTCCGGTAGTGCATCTTGGCTTTCTCCTCCCTCTTCTCCTCCAGGGTGGCTGTCACTGCCTGGTACTTCCAACCAACCTCGTGAGCCACGTGCCCCAGATAGGCAAATTTTCTTGTAGGTTTCAGATGCACCACCTTGAGGGCGGCAGGAACCACCATCTCCTTTTTCTTGTCGTAGTGCGGTGGGATGCCGTCAAACACCTTGAGGCGGTCCCTGGCGGCCTGGCCGGGTCTCGTGGGCAGCACGCCTTGCGCGGTCCGCCGGAAAATGCTGCGGGGGGCCCCGGAAGTGGTAGGGACCGTGGGAAGTGTTGGTCTTCATCCACTTGCGGAGGAAAGCCAGGTACTTCAACTTGTTTCTGTAGAAATTGGTGGAAATGTTGATGCCCTCGCAGCCTACGACCACCGCTTTCTGGACCAGCAGCACCTGCCAGGCAGCCCAGGAGATGGCCTCGACCATCAAGCACCAGAACCTGCACCTCTGCTATCTTCGGCAGCCACCTGGGAAAGTGAAATTCTTTATTTGCTCTGTAAGTCAACTCTTTTAAAAGCAGCAATTATGAATTCTATAGCACAACAAGAAAGGCTGGGTGAGATTTTGAGGTCACCTTATCCTGGCATCTTCACATGTGACCACATTTTTAACGTATAATTTCTTGTAGAATATTTAATATTTTGGCCACATGGTCATTTTGGTGACAACAAAGTATAGATTTAAAGTATGGTGATACATTTGATCCAGCAAAAGCACTATCTACATACTCAGGGGAATTTATGTCAGAAAGTGATATCTAGTGGAAGATTCTAAAATGTTAAAAATTCTCTCTTACTCAGTTTCCATGCTTGAGTGAATTACTTAGCTGAGTGGGGAGCTTCTTCTGTGGGGATAAACAGCTTGGTAAACGTTAGAAATAGTGGTGTCTCAGCTGTTTTTAAGTATCTATGTCTGAGTATTTACTATTTCCAGTAGAGGTAACCAGCAGAGTTTAGATTCAGACATTTTCTTTTTTCAGTATAATCAAATATATTTTCATCTAGTGAAGAAGAAGAAACAGATATAGTCCATATCTTTTAGGGGAAGAGACTCCACTGATGTTGACTTTAAGTACAAATGCAAACAGCAGAGGAATGGTAGAGTGAAATGTATAGGAGCACAGACTCTGGAACACTGTACAGATTCAAAGCCCAGATTTGTCATTTCTCAGCTGAGTCACTGGACACATTTCTTAACTTCTCTGGGCCTGCTGCTTCAGCTGCAAGATGGGGAAAATCATAGCACCTACTTCATAGAGTTATATGAGGATTAAACAATTGAGTACCTATAATATATTTAGAACACTGCTTGGCGCTTAATAAATGCCCTGTAAATGCTGGCTGCCTTCATTCCTATGAAAGGCATTACTCTCTAACTCTTCATTGTTTATCAGGTACTCCACATTATTATTATTATCATTTTTTCAGAGACAGGGTCTCACTTGTTGCCCAGGCTGGTCCTAAACTCCTGGGCTCAAGTGATCCCCCTGCTTTGGCCTCCCAAAGCACTGAGATTACAGGTGAGCCAGCATTGGCACTGATACCCTACATCTATATTATTATCTACATTTTACAGACCAGGAAACTAAGGCTCAAAGACCTTATGACAGGTTGCACAACTGGTAAGTAGTAATACCCACAGATTGCCCTGTACAGATTGTATACAAATACATCACCACGTGCATTAATAATGTCTTTGTTACTAATATGTCTTTACTAATAATGTCTAACAATGTCCTTAACTACTAACTGGCAATATGAATTGAGTGCTCATCCTGTACCAGGCATGGTTCTATGTGTGAAGCATAACCTATGAGATAGGTGCCATTATCATACCCATTTTGTATGAGGAAACTAAGGCACAGATTGTATAACTTGCTCAAGGTGACATAGCACTTACTGGCAGACTTGAGATGTAGACCCAAGTGGTTTGCTCTAGAATCTGTGCCCCTTTTCTGCCTTTTCCCTGAGAGTGATCACATGCTTACGGAGCTTTCATGTGGTCTTAAGATCAAGGAAGGGGCATTTGGTCATCACTGGCTTTTGGCTGGAAGGCTATTCTGTTTGGCCTTTGGCCATCAGCCTTTTCCTCACTGTCTATTACTCCTGTACCTTGTGGGCTATTTCTCCTGGGGGTGCTCCAGAATAGGCCAGCCATGGCTATCTGCTGACTAGGTCCCACATCTGCTCACAGTGGCCCTGCTGATCTTCCAAAACTCATCTGGTCTATACTCTGGCCACTGGCTGTGGTCTGTTCACTGCCACTCAGTTAGGTTAAGCTGAATATTTTGTCTTGTAATTTTCAGACACCTTCTGGGCCCTTCACTAAGGGTTTTGAAACCTCTTGAAGCTCTTCCCAGCTCCCCAGCCATACTCTGGTATGTGTGAGTAAGGGTGAGCAGCTATTCTCTTAGGCCTTCTCCCTAATATTGTCTACTTATATAGCCATCTGTTGGTGGAATAGAACTCCAGGCAAGAAGAAAAATACAAGCTCCTTTTGACTGGGGATTTTCACACATACCTGGAATCTCTACTATTTGTCTCCTCCACCAGGCATTTTGATATTGGGTTGAGGCATAAGACCTCAGACATATCCTAAATCTTCTTCTTTTACTATTATCCATCTCCTACTTTCTTCTCTCTCTCTTCCAAAGCTCCTGATTTCTTTCTTTCTTTTTTTTTTCTATTTTCTTTTTTTGAGACGGAGTCTTGCTCTGTCACCCGGGCTAGAGTCCAGCGGTGTGATCTTGGCTCACTGCAACCTCTGCCTCCCGGGTTCAAGTGATTCTCATATCCCAGCCTCTCTAGTAGCTGGGATAACAGGCATGCGCCACCAAGCCAGGCTAATATATTGTTGTATTTTTGGTAGAGATGGAGTTTCTTCGCGTTGGTCAGGCTGGTCTCAGACTCTTGGCTTCAAGTGATCCACCCCCCTTGGCCTCCCAAAGTGCTGGGATTATAGGCGTGAGTCACTGAGCTTGGCCCTGATTTATTTATTTTTAATGGACCTATAGTCTACTTCCAGCACCTCATTCCCAACTGCATCATCACCATCACTGGAAGTGTATAGGACTTTCCCAGACTCTATTCCTATATCAGGCATGTGTTGCAAAGAGAATGTTGGTACCTGCAAGAAAATCTAGCAAGCAATTCACTTTCAGGAGTCTAGGAAGTCATCTTAGTTGAGTAATTTCTGCTTCTCCCAATTAATACACTGGGAAAATTCAGTAAATGGTACTGGTGAAATAAACACAGGTCAGATCTTGAAGAACCATGGAAGTCAGCTGTGTTAGACTGTTCTTGTGTTGCTATAAAGAACAGGGACTGGGCACGGTGGCTCACCTGTAATCCCGGCACTTTGGGAGGCTGAGGTGGGTGGATCACGAAGTCAAGAGATCGAGATTGTCCTGGCCAACATGGAGAAACCCTGTCTCTACTAAAAATACAAAAATTAGCTGGGCATGGTGGCACGTGCCTGTAGTCCCAACTACTTGGGAGCCTGAGGCAGGAGAATCGCTTGAACCCGAGAGGCAGAGGTTGGAATGAGCTGAGATTGCATCTCTGCACTTCAGCCTGGCAAAAGAGTGAGACTTCGTTTAAAAAAAAAAAAAAAAAAAAGAAAGAAATACCTGGGGTCTGGGGCTGGGTAATTTATAAAGAAAAAAGGTTTGATTGTCTCACAGTTCTTCAGGCTGTGCAGGAAATATAGCACTGACATCTGCTTGGCTTCTGGTGAGGGCCCCAGAGAACTTGTACTCATGGTGGAAGGCAAAGAGGGAGCAAATGCTTCACATGGTGAAAACCAGAGCAAGAGGGGAGGAGGAGGTGCCACACACTTTTAAACAACCAGATCTCATGAGAACTCACTGACTGTCATGAAGATAGCACCAAACCAGGTAGCATGAAGTCAGGTAGCATGATGCCTCCCGCTTTGTTCTTTTTGCTTAGAATTGACTTAGCTCTGCCGGCTCTCTTTTGGTTCCATATGAAGCTTAAGGTGGTTTTTTCCAGTTCTGTGAAGAAGGTCATTGGTAGCTTGATGGGGATAGCGTTGAATCTGTAAATGACTTTGGGCAGTATGGCCATTTTCACGGTATCGATTCTTCCTAACCATGAGCATGGAATGTTTCTCCATTTGTTGGTGTCCTCTCTTATTTCCTTCAGCAGTGGTTTGTAGTTCTCCTTAAAGAGATCCTTTACATCCTTCGTTAGTTGTATTCCTAGGTATTTTATTCTCTTTGTAGCAATTGTGAATGGGAGTTTGCTCATGATTTGGCTCTCTTTTAGTCTGTTATTGGTGTAAAGAAATGCTTGTGATTTCTGCACATTGATTTTGTATCCTGAGACTTTGTTGAAGTTGCTTATCAGTTTCAGGAGATTTTGGGCTGAGATGATAGGGTCTTCTAAATATACAATCATGTCGTCTGCAAATAAAGACAATTTGACTTCTTCCTTTCCTAATTGAATACCCTTTATTTCTTTTTCTTGCCTGATTGCTCTGGCTAGAACTTCCAGTACTATATTGAATAGGAGTGGTGAGAGAGGGCATACTTGTCTAGGGCCAGATTTCAAATGGAATGCTTCCAGTTTTTGCCCATTCAGTATGATATTGGCTGTGGGTTTGTCGTAAATAGCTTTTATTATTTTGAGATATGTTCTGTCGATACCTAGTTTATTGAGAGTTTTTAGCATAAAGAGCTGTTGAATTTTGTTGAAGGCCTTCTCTGCATCTATTGAGATAATCATGTGGTTTTTGTCTTTGGTTCTGTTTATGTGGTGGATTACGTTTATAGACTTGTGTATGTTGAACCAGCCTTGCATCCCCGGGATGAAGCCTACTTGATCGTGATGGATAAGCTTTTTGATGTGCCGTTGCAGTTGGTTTTCCAGTATTTTATTGAAGATTTTTGCATCTCTGTTCATCATGAATATTGGCCTGAAGTTTTATTTTCTTGTTGAGTTTCTGCTGGGTTTTGGTATCAGGGTGATGTTGGTCTCATAAAATGATTTGGGAAGGATTCCCTCTTTTTGGATTGTTTGGAATAGTTTCAGAAGGAATGGTAGCAGTTCCTCTTTGTATGTCTGGTAGAATTCGGCTGTGAACCCATCTGGACCTGGGCTTTTTTTTGTTGGTAGGCTATTAATTGCTGCCCCAAGTTCGGCCCTTGCTATTGGTCTATTCAGGGTTTCGACTTCTTCCTGGTTTAGGCCTGGGAGGATGCAAGTGTCCAGGATTTCTTCCAGGTTTACTTGTTTATGTGCATGGAGTTGTTTGTAGTAATCTTTGATGGTAGTGTGTATTTCTGTGGAATCTGTGGTGATATCCCCTTTATCGTTTTTTATTGCATCTATTTGTTTATTCTCTCTTTTCATTTTTATTAATCTGGCTATTGGTCTATTTCGTTGATCTTTTCAGAAAACCAACTCCTGGTTTTATTAGTTTTTGAAGGGTTTTTTGTGTGTCTATCTCCTTCAGTTCTGCTCTGATCTTAGTTATTTCTTGACTTCTGCTAGCTTTTGAATTTTTTTGATCTTGCTCCTCTAGCTCTTTCAATTTTGATGATAGGGTGTCAACTTTAAATCTCTCCTTGCTTCTCATATGGGCTTTTATTGCTATAAATTTTCCTCTAGACACTGCTTTGAATGTGTCCCAGAGATTCTGGTACGTTGTAGCTTTGTTCTAGTTGGAGAAATAAAGAAATCTTTATTTCTCCCTTCATTTCATTGTGTATCCAGCAACATTCAAGAGCCAGTTGTTCAGTTTCCATGAAATTGTGTGGTTCTGAATTAGTTTCTTAATCCTGAGTTCTAATTTGATTGCACTGTGGTCTGAGAGACTGTTTGTTATGATTTCTGTTTTTTTTGCATTTGCTGAGGAGTGATTTACCTCCAATTATGTGGTCAATTTTAGAGTAGGTGTGATGTGATGCTGAGAAGAATGTATATTCTGTGGATTTGGGGTGCAGAATTCTGTAAATGTCTCTTAGGTTTCCTTGGTCCAGATCTGAGTTCAAGTCCTGGATATCCTTGTTAATTTTCTGTCTCATTAATCTGTCTAATATTGACAGTGGAGTGTTAAAGTCTCCCACTATTATTGTGTGGGAGTCTAAGTCTCTTTGTAGGTCATTAAGAAGTTGCTTTATGTATCCAGGTGCTCCTGTATTGGGCGTGTATATATTTAGGATCGTTAGCTCTTCTTGTTGCATTGATCCTTTTACCATTATGTAATGCCCTTCTTTGTCTCTTTTGATCTTTGTTGGTTTAAAGTCTATTTTATCTGAGACTAGGATTGCAACTCCTGCTTTTTTTTTTTGCTCTCCATTTGCTTGGTAAATCTTCATCCCTTTATTTTGAGTCTATATGTGTCCTTGCGTGTGAGATGGGTTTCCTGGATATAGCACACCAATGGATTTTGACTTTTTATCCAATTTGTCAGTCTGTGTCTTTTGATTGGGGCATTTAGCCCATTTACATTTAAGGTTAATATTGTTATGTGTGAATTTGATCCTGCCATTTTGAGGCTAGCTGGTTGTTTTGCCCATTAGTTGATGCAGTTTCTTCATTGTGTTGTTGCTCTTTACCATTTGGTACATTTTTCGAGTGGCTGGTACTGGTTGTTCCTTTCTATGTTCAGTGCTTCTTTCAGGAACTCTTGTAAGGCAGGCCTGCTGGTGATGAAATCTCTCAGCAATTGCTTGTTTGTAAAGGATTTTATTTCTCCTTTGCTTGTGAAGCTTAGTTTGGCTGGATATGAAATTCTAGGTTGAAAGTTCTTTTCTTTAAGGATGTTGAGTATTGGCCCCCACTCTCTTCTGGCTTGTAGGGTTTCTGCTGAGAGATCTGCTCTGAGTGTCATGAGCTTCCCTTTGTGGGTAACCAGACCTTTCTCTTTGGCTGCCCTTAGCATTTTTTCCTTTATTTCAACCCTGGTGAATCTGATGATTATGTGCCTTGGAGTTGCTCTTCTTGAGGAATATCTTTGTGTTGTTCTCTGTATTTCCTGGACTTGAATATTGGCCTGCCTTGCTAGGTTGGGGAAGTTTTCCTGGATAATATCCTGAAGAGTGTTTTCCAGCTTAGATTCATTCTCTCTGTTACATTCAGGTACACCTATCAAATGTAGATTAGGTCTTTTCACATAATCCCTTATTTCTTGGAGGCTTTGCTCATTTCTTTTTAATCTTTTTTCTCTAATCTTGCCTTCTTGTTTTATTTCATTGCATTGATCTTCAATCTCTAATATCCTTTCTTCTTGGTCAATACAGCTATTGAAACTTGTGTATGCTTTGCGAAGTTCTCATGTTGTGTTTTTCAGCTCCACCAATTCATTTATATTCCTTGCTAAGCTGTTTATTCTCATTAGTATTTTGTCCTACCTTTTTTCAAGATTCTTAGTTTCTTTGCATTGGGTTAGAATATGCTCTTTTAGCTCAGAGAAGTTTGTTATTCCCACTTTCCGAGGCCTGTTTCTGTCAATTCATCAAACTCATTCTCCATCTGGCCTTGTTCCCTTGCTGGTGAGGAGTTGTGATCCCTTGGAGGAGAGGCATTCTGGTTTTGGGTATTTTCATCCTTTTTGCACTGGCTTCTTCCCATCTTTGTGGATTTATCTACCTATGGTCTTTGTAGTTGGTGGCTTTCAGATGGGGTAGCTGAGTGGATGTCCTTTTTGTTGATGATAAAGTTATTTATTTCTGTTTTTAGTCTTCCTTCTAACTGTCAGGCCCCTCTGCTGTAGGACTGCTGGAGGTCCGCTCCTGACCCTGCTTGCCTGATGATCACCTGGGGCAGCTGCATAACAGTAAGGGTTGCTGCTAGTTTTTTCTTCTGTTATTTTAGTCCCAGAAGGATACTCACCAGATGTCAGCCTGAGCTCTCCTTTATGAGGCATCTCTTTGGATATACAGGGGTTGGGGAGCTGCTTGAGGAGAGTCTGTCCCTTATAGGAGCTCAAGCGCTGGGCTGCAAGCTCCATTGTTCCATTCAGAGCTGCTGGGCAGGTACGTTTAAGTCTACTGCAGTGGAAATCATAACTGCCTTTTTTCCCAGGTGCTCTGTCCCGGGAAGGTGGAGCTTTAGTTATAAGTTCCTGCCGTGTTGCTGCCTTTTTTCAGAGATGCCCTGCCCATCGAGGAGGTAGCCTAGTCACAGTCTGCCAGCAGAGCCATTCCTGAGCTGCTGTGGGCTCTACCCAGCTGCTGTGTGAACTTCCTTGCAGGTTTGTTTGTAGAGGTATAGTTAGAACTGCCTCGATAATGGTGGTCTGCCTCAGTAATGGTGGACTGCCTCAGTAATGGTGGACTGCCTCGGTAATGGTGGACTGCCTTGGTAATGGCAGATGCCCTTCTTGCCACAGAGTTGGACCGTCCTGGGTCCAGCTGTGCTTACTCTGAAACTCTCAATCCAAAGTGTTTCCGATTGCTGGTCTTTGTGGGGGTGGGAGCCACCGAGCCAGATCACCTGGCTCCCCCTGTTTCAGCCCCCTTTTTTTCAGTTGAATGGGCGACTGTCTCCTAGGCGTTCCAGGCGCAAGTTGAAATGGCTGCCAAGATTTGTGTCAGTTTTTGTGTGGAGACCCTCTGTGCTGGCTGAAACAGCCATGCTTGGAGACTCATGGAACTTTTCTGCCCAGGAATCTCCTGGTCTGTGGGCAGTAAAAACTCGTTTGGAAATGTGGCGATCACTCACCCTCTTCATTTTCGCTGGGAACTGCACTCCAGAGCTGTTCCTATTCGGCCATCCTGGATCGTCTCCTCTTTTTTTCTTTTATTAAAATTGTTTTTTTCCTCAACCTAGATTTAAGTTCTGCTAATATGTTTAAAAAATTTAAAAAATAATAAAAATACATGCACATGAAGAAAAGGGTATAAATCCTAAATATACAGGAGGAGAAATCATGAGAATAAACTGTATATCACCTCAAGTGATAAACAGAACACTGCAGGCTGGGAGTGGTGGCTCACACACATAATCCCAGTGCTTTGGCAAGCTGAGTAAAGAGGACTGTTCAGGACTTCATTTGAGACAGTTTGGGAAACATAGTGAGACCTCCATCTCTACAAAAGATAAAAGTTAGCCAGGCATGGTAGCGTGCGCCTGTAGTCCCAGCTACTTGGGAGGCAGAGGCAGGAGGATTTCTTGAACTCAGGAGTTCAAGGCTACAGGAGCTATGATTGTGTCACTGCACTACAGCTTGGGTGGCAGGGCAAGACCTCATCTCTAAAAAAAAGAAACCAGAACACTACAGCATCCCATAGGCTCCTCATATGCCTCATACCAAGCATGCTCTTCTTCTTTTTTTTTTTTGAGATGAAGTTTCACTGTTGTTGCCCAGGCTGGAGTGCAAGGGCAACGATCTCAGCTCACTGCAACTTTGCTCTACTGGGTTCAAGTGATTTTCCTGCCTCTATCTCCTGAGTAGCTGGGATTACAGGCACGTGCCACCACTACTGGCTAATTTTGTATTTTTGGTAGAGACAGGGTTTCTTCATGTTGGTTAGGCTGGTCTTGAATTCCCAACCTCAGGCGATCTGCCTGCTTAGGCCTCCCAAAGTGGTAGGATCACAGGCATGAGCCACCGCTCCCGGCTCCATGCTCTTCTTAACTGCAATACTTTGCTCTTAACTGCAATGCTCTTGTGACTTTGATGGTAATCACTGTGTGACCTTTTCATTTTTAGCAGCTTGACAACCCAAGTGTGTATCCCTAAATACGGTTGTTTAGTTTTTAAACTTTAGATACATAAAATCAACCAATTTGAATTTTTTTGTCTGGCTTTTTTCACAAGTCATTTTATTTGTGACACTTGCCTGTGTTGAAACTAGGTATAGATTGCTCATTTTTTACAGCATGTCATTATTTGTGTCTACTACCATATTACCCTCTCAACAGTTGGGCAATTGGGTTTTCTATGGTTTGTGGCTAGGACAAACAATGCTGGTATAAGCATTGTTGAAATTTGTATCTCGATGCCTCTGTAAAGTTTCTTAGGGTAAATATATCTGCTAGAGGGTTTGTTGGATAATAGAGCATACATATAATCAGGTTTGTAGATGCCCAACCGTTTACCAAAACTGCACTGTGTGCTATAATATTTTTAATTTCCTTAAAATGTTTCATCATTTTACCATCTCACTTCCTTGTTCTGCTTCTCTTTATTAAAAACTCTGTCTTTTTGTACTATGCTCAAGAAGTTAATCAGAATTTGGAAATTTTCTTCTGGATTATAAAAAGAGTTTATTTTCAGAGGTTGGCTCTTTTTCTCACTCTCTTAAATATTGTTCTCTTTCCTTATCTTGTAATTTTTCCCCATAGACTTGTGTTGATATATTTTTTTTGAACAAGGTGAGACGAAGGCAGACTCCCTGTTTGTCTTCAGTGTATATAGACATTTTCTTATTCCCTCCTTACCCATGTTTTTCACAAACATATATTGATATGGTATCTTTTTTCAGGAGATGTGAAGGGAGGTCAATGCACTGAGCTTTCAATCAGATTTCCCACTTCTTAGTGGGCATTTGTTTAATGTGACATCTATCTCAAATGCTTGATTCTATGATATGTGAACCACCATAATGAACAAACACCTACAATCACCAGCAATCATTGTTCCCATGGCAGGAGCCAGAAGGCACTAGCTGCCACTAGTTCCTCCTAGCACCTCCTACCTCTGTACACACACTAATCATTCCACTGTGTTCTCAGATTTGTAGTCTCTGCCTGACGCAGAGATTTGGAGAAGTGGACTGGGGAAGGAGAGTATTGTGTTTGACACACAGAGAAGGAGAAACTAAGGGAGTACTGAGGGCAGCTGCCTTATTCTCTGGTTGCTGTGTTCTTTTGGACTCAGGGGATTAAAGGTGGGGGAATAGAAATATATGTTTTGTTTGTGCATTTCTACTCCAAAAATCGCTCTTTTTTGTAAAGCAAACCAGAGTATGTGACCTGCTGAACAATAGGTAATATTTTTCTCAGTGCAATTCCAAATGTGTTGGGCTTGGTGTTGATTCTACTAAGATTCTGGCATGGAGATTATTGATCATGTAGCTATATGAGTGGTAGGTTTTTTCTTATATTTCTCATGGATACTTTTAGTGCAATCATAGGAGCAACTTTATGGGAGGATGTTAGCCAGATTACACTTTGATTTGGAAGTCATAATGTATTTCATTTAATAAGCAAAGTAAAGAAACATGAAGGCAGGATATGTATTCTTAAATCTATTGAACTATGTTAGCTAGAAATGTTATGTTAAAGGTGCGATAGTATCTGTTCAAAGAACCAAACCTAAATCTACCTTGTCATATATGGGATAATAGCATCAATGTTAGGGTTACTACTGAGATTTTAAAAACTAATTTTTTTGGTGATATTAAACTGTTTTTATACAAGTCAGCATTAAAGAAGGTGGTTGATGACATCAGGTGAATTGAAAATGTCAAGATAGATGATCCACATATTTAAAAATGTATGACCTTTCACATACCAATCAGTGTGACATGTACTCTGAGGAGTAAACACTAATAATTTTTCTTTAATTAGTTATATTCTTAAATGGACTAGAACAGTGGGTTTCAAACCTGGCTGTGCATCAGAATCCATTGGAGAGATTTTGCAAATGCATACTTATTTGCTGTCACACTCAGACTTACTTAGCTGGCATACTGTGGGTATACCAGAGCATGGGAGTGCATTGGACTGGGGCACAGCCCTTTTCCTCTTGCTTTTCTAAGCTTCTGGGACACTACTGGTACAGGTACATCTGTTCCAGAGGAATCATTGAGTCTGGTTTCAGGTTTGATCTGGTTCCAAGGGCTTCTTTCACCCAGACTGTTCTGAAGAAATAAGCAACTATCATTCAAGAAACACTGTTGGAATTTTGTAATCATCCTGGGAGTTAGGATGGATTTTAGGGAAGAGGCAGCAGGATCGACTTGGTAGTGTCATACATAGGAAGTTAATACCTGAGTGTATGGGGTCACAGAAGAATCTCAACATCTCATTGAAAAACCAAATGTAAGGCTGGGGGTGGTGGTTCATGCCTGTCATCCAAACACTTTCAGAGTCTGAGGTGGGCAGATTACCTGAGGTTAGGAGTTTGAGACCAGCCTGTCCAACGTGGTGAAACCCATCTCTACTAAAAAAGCAAGAATTAGCCAGGCATGCTGGCTCATGCCTGTAGTCTCAGCCACTCAGGAGGGTGATGCTAGAGAACCACTTGAATCTGGTAGGCGGAGGTTGCAGTAAGCCTAGATAGCACTATTGCACTCCAGTCTGGGCAACAGAGTGAGACTCTGTTTCAAAAAAAAAAGAAGAAAAAGGATAAAAGGAAAACCAGTGATGAAGCTATGGCTAGTAGTTATACCCTAATGGATACAAATGTCTATATGGAGGACAGTACAATAGGGTGGAAAAAGTATGGCTATTGTAAACACAAACGTGTATTTGAATCCAAGTTTTTATACTTTATAGTTGTTTGCCCTTGACCAAGTTAATTTGATCAGTACTTCAGTTTTCTCATCAATAAAAAACATAGGAAAATAATATCTATCCCATTGGGTTGTTGTTGAGAAAATAAAATGTGAATGTGAAAATGTCTTGGTATAGTGGCTAAGACATAGAAAGTTCTAAATAAATGTTATTTTTTCTGTTTTTCATGCATTCTCCTCTTTTGCCATCACTCTATGAATTTTTATTTGTTTATTTTTTTTTTTTGGAGGTGAAGTTTCAGTCTTGTTTCCCAGGCTGGAGTGCAACGGTGTGATCTCAGCTCACTGCAACCTCTGCCTCCTAGGTTCAAGTGATTCTCCTGCTTCAGCCTCCTAAGTAGCTAGGATTACAGGCACCCACCACCATGCCCGGGTAATTTTTGTATTTTTAGTAGAAATGGAGTTTCGCCATGTTGGCTAGCTGGTCTCGAATGACCTCAGGTAATCCACCTTCCTTGGCTTCCCAAAGTGCTGGGATTACAGATGTGAGTCACTGTGACTGGGCTCTTTATGAGTTTTTAATGTCACATTTTTTGCTATGGTAGTTTCATAGCAAAAATAATGAATAAATCACGAACTTTATTCATTCATTTATTAAGTCAACAAATATTTTCCAAGTACCTGTTTCAGTTATTCATTGTTGCAAAACAAACCCAAAATTTAGTGGCTTAAAAATATATAACTTTATTTTTTTATGGTTCTGCAATATGGGCTCAACCGAACAGTTCTTCTACTAATCTTCCTGATGGTCACTTCTTGTGGGTCAGTTGGGACTGGACTAAATTGGAACATTGGGAGGGCAGGGCCTCTGTCTCTCTCCAGTAGAGTAGTTCAACTTGCATGTAGCTCAGAATTCCCATGATGTCAAAGCAGAAGTTGTAGGTTATCTCAAGGGTTAGGCTGGGAACTAGCACAGTGTCACTTTCACTGTCATTCTATGATTAAAGCTAGTCACACAGAGAACCCCAACTAAATGGGAGGGAAGCACACAGTGTGTGAATACTTGTGTGAATTGAGCCACTGATATAATAGACTCTCACAATGCCTTCTACCGCGATAGATACTAACAAAGGGGCAGGGGTACAAGGAAGTGAAAGTGGTGGTGAAAAGATTATATTCTAGTTGGTGATGTGGTGAATATATAGGTATTGTTAAATAGCACTGAATTAAAGCATCAGGCTTTGTTCAAGTGCCAAATTTGTGCTAAGAGAAGGGTTCTGCATGGGGCTAGAATGCTCAGGGAAGGCCAGGGGTGCTTGGCAAAGGAGGGTGATTTTTGAGAGACAGTAGGAGTTTCCCTGGGAGAATGGTGGTTAGCTGTGTGCCTTCTGGGTCATTGGGCTCTGTAATAGTTCATGTTTCACACCTGGGATGATTGATGTCCCTCGTGAACAGCTGCTTTGTTTTAGAGTCTTTCTAGGCCACCACCATTGCTCAGTTAGCTTCTCATTTATTGGGCAGACATAAGCTCAGGTGGGAAAAAAATGTGGGCACGCATGTGGCAAGAGCAAAAAGGATAAGACTTGGCAAAGTGGAAGCAAGAATGAGATCATCTGTTATTTCTGTTATATTACATTTGGACTAAAGCTGCCTCCTTACATATTTTAAGTTCAGTCTAAAGGTTTCTCCATACATAGTAAACTGCAACCTTAACTGGGTATATAAACAGACTGTCATCTACTCTTGTGCCAATCACTGTTTCAGCCAATCAAGAGTGACTAACTGTTCAAACCATGTTCAAATAAGGCAAATGCACAACTGTAACCAATCCAGCTGTTTCCGTATCTCTCTTCCATTTTCTATGTCACTTTGCTTTTCTTGTCCATAAATCTTTCACCATATGGCTGCACTGGAGCCCCTCTGAACTTACTCTGGTTTGGGGGCTGCCAGATTCTCAAATTGTTCTTTGCTCAATTAAACTCTTTCCAATTCTAAACTTTGTTCAATTGAATTTTTTTTTTCTTTTTTGAGACAGAGTCTTGCTCTGTCACACAGGCTGGCATGCAGTGGCAAGATCTAGCCATGCCCATCTATTTTTTCTTTTTTTTTCAGATTTAGTAGGGACAGGGTTTCACCTTGTTGACCAGGCCAGTCTCAAACCCCTGATTTCCAGTGATCTGCCCACCTTGGCCTCCCTAAGTGCTGAGATTACAGGTGTGAGCCACCACAACTGGCCTCAATTGAATTTGCCTAAGATTTTTCTTCTAACATTTCTGATCTACGTTTACGGGGAAATGTATTTGTATCTTCTGTAGGAACACTGCCTGCATCTCCATTGTTGGGGTTTTCCAGAAGCATAGCAATTAGAAGCATTTTCTGTTCTGGAAATTCTATTTGCCTCATGAGATCGGGTTTTCAATTTAAAATTCTGTTTTTGCAGAGACTGATAGCCTCACTGCTCCTATCTGTCTTCATGTGCAGTTTTTAAAATTTCTGGTATGCTATAGATATTTCATGTTCACAAAGGGCCTGAAACAGTTTCTCTCTGTGAGCAGATATCATTGAAGGAAAAAAAGCATTTAGTGCCAACTAGGTTCAAGTTCTGATTCTTCAAGTTGCTTAAGTTCTCTGGCTCTCTGTTTCTTTGTAGTAAAGTGGGTTTACATGAAAATATAAATGTTTTCAACTGATTCACCAAGTTAGGAAATGACATAATGACAAATAAATGACACAATAATTCTCAAAACAATTTGATAATTTTAGAACACTATGTAAGTGTTATTTAGCTACTTCAATTCCTTTGTGGAATAAAATAAAATATTAATTGCGGCTGCTATCCAATGTCTGGAGCATAGTAAGAATTCAATAAAGGTTGATTGAATTTATGCATGAATTTAGAATTTCTCATCCCATGAATTAGGTGTCTTAATCAATTTGGGACTGAATAAATGGAAATGTAAATGTTAGCTAAATTATCCATATATTCACTGGTAATCCAGTGACCAGTATGTTAGAGGTAAGACTTTTAAATCTGCAGAGTTTTTTTTCCTGCTATTAAGCTTGTATGGTTTCAATTCTAGAAAACTCCAGTGAGCATGGTTAAATGTTTGCTTGTTTTTTTGTAGGCCCTCAGATTAAGAACATATTTGAAAGACTTCAGTACACTGAAGTACCTTGCATACTGATACTTCAACTGGTCATCAGCTCTCAAAAAATTAACCTAAAATGAAAAATGTAAACTTGCCAAATTTGGTTTTTGCTTCCATCTTATGCCAGTAAACTCATAAGAAGGTACTTCTAGAAAATAGTGAAATGCTCTAGGCAAACTATGGTCTGTGAATCAATTCTGGATTCTTGTTTATTTTTGCATGGCCTACACTAAGAATGTGTTTCTCAGTTTGAAATGGTTGAAAGAAGAAAGGCAGTATTCTGTGACACATGAAAATAATGTGAAATTCAAATTTCAGTGTCCATAAATAAAAGTTTATTGGAACTCACTCAGCCATGCTCATTTATTTATGAATTGTCTATTGCTATTTCTGAACTACAACAGCAGAGTGGAATAGCTGCAACAGAGACCACATGGCTCACTAAGCCTATAATACATATTATCTGCTCTATGACAGAAAATAGGTCACGGATTCTTGCTTTAGGCTCTTCAAAATGGAAGCGGAACATTTGGAATTTTCCCCACAGCACAAGAAGTATCCAACAGTTTGAGATTTCAGGGAATCAGGGGCAGTTGGGACCTTTCACCTTTGTCAGCTTTGAAAACACTGTTTCTTTGCCCCAAAGATGGGGATTTCCTCCGCTGTGCTTGTAAAAGTATCCTTAGCCTTACAGAGACTGAGATTTACACTGAACTTCTCATTTTTTTTTTTTTTTTTTGGCTAGAGGAATTTTCTTATTCGTTGAAAAAATTATGTATATATGTATGTACACACACACACACACACACACACACACACACACACACACACACATATATGTGGCCCAGTATAAAACACATTGTGATGGCTAATATTGTGTGTCAACTTGATTGGATTGAAGGATGTAAAATATTGTTCCTGGATGTGTTTGATGGTGTTGCCAAGGGAGATTAACATTTGAGTCAGTGGACTGGCAGAGATAGATCCACCCTCAGTCTGGCTAAGTACCATCTAATCAACTGCCAATGTGGCTAGAATAAAGCTGGCAGAAGAAAATGGAAGGACTTGACTTGCTGAGTCTTCTGGCCTTCATCTTTGTCCTGTGCCAGATGCTTTCTGCTCTCAAACATCAGACCGCACTTCTTCAGCCTTTGGACTCTTGGACTTACACCAGTGGTTTGTCAGGGGCTCTTGGGCCTGACCACAGACTGAAGGCTGTACTGTTGGTTTCCCTACTTTTGAGGTTTTGGGACTTGGACTGACTCACCACTGGCTTCCTTGCTCCCGAATTTGCAGATGGCCTATCATGGGACTTTACCATGTGATTGTGTGAGTCAAATCTCCTTAGTAAACTCCCTCTCATATATACATATATACTATTAGTTCTATACTTCTAGAGAACCCTGAATAATGCACACATCATTAGTGAATGTTATACATACATAATCATTAGCAAATGATGTTGAAACGTCATTTACTAGCGATGTGCTTCACGCTGGGCCAGTTGCTGGAGGGCAGTGAAAGTTTCTGATCTTCAGGAACTTACTCTCTAGGCAGGTGAAACAAAATGTACACACATAAATCTGGGGCAGTAATGGTGCTAAGTCATGAGGATGACTTTTTTTTTCTGGCGTGTGTGCGTGTCCATCCAGCATTGTTCTATTTGGTGTCAGAATCCCTCTATTCTTTCTGAGATCCACTCCTTTCTTCTTCACAAAATGTGAATTTTGGGTGGAGCTGCTTTCCACCCCTGTTTCAGAGGTGAGCATGTAACTCAGGGCTGGATCTCCATCAGCCCTGGTGTTTCTCCTAGAACTTTGGGAAAGAGGATCTTCTTTTTCTGGGGTTTCCAGCTGCTAGGATTGTATAAGTGCCTTGTGGGGAGAGCTTGCCTGAGAAAGGGTCTGCACAGAAGGAAAGCAGATCTAAGAGACGGAGTAGGAGGGAGAGATTTCAATGACACTGATTCAACATCTGGGCACAGTTGTGCCTTAATTCCTTTTATTTCCTGTCACGTGAACTGATGCAGTCCATTTATCAGATTTCTTGCCAATGAAAGATGAGATAATGTGGGCTCAAGTGCTAGGGTGAATGACATGAAGAGAAATATGCAGGAAATTAGAGAGGAGCAAGCCAGAGGGAACTGATGCAACAGGGGAAGTCGCTTTCGAAGAGGTGGACTTAGCTGGGCTCTGAAGGGTTCAGGTACAGGCTGGGATGGGGGTGGGGATCGGGGAACGAAGGGAAGAGGGAAAGTGTGTGAGAAGAAAAATCTCTTCCATTATTTAATGCAAACTTAATAAAATATGAGAAAAAGTAGGTTAAAGCAACCTCAAAGCAAAGTGAAGTCTTGTAAAAATAAAAGTTAACTAGACTTCTGTTTATCCCAAATCCATATGCCTTCAAACAGTTCTCCTTCTTAGCAAAGGCAGATTAAATTTCTCTTAGAATAGTGTTTGGAAAGAAAAATGAGCTAAAAAAGGGAGAAAGACAGTAGTTATTAACTAATTATTCCAAACAGGACTTTGGATAATAACAAAGAGGAAAAAATGATTTGCATTCATCTGGTTGAACAGGGTGCCTCTCCTGGTTCCAGTCCAGCCAGTCATCACAGATAAAAAAAAATATCAGATCGGGCCGTCAGCATTTGCAAGGGGAATTTGACCTTTACATTTTAAAGGAAATGGGAAACAAAGGGATTACATAAATAAAAATCTGTTTCTATCTCTTAAAAGCAATTCAGTGTAGGTCAGGAGCCAACTGTCTCCCTTCCCTTCTGATTGTTTTACCCTGGCTGTTGGTACCCTGTTCTTGTTTCTCCTGTGAATAGCTCATTACTATTGGGCACATGTTCCCATTGGGTGCACCATGTTAATGGAGAGACAAAAGAGGCAGCATTGTGATCCAAGAAAAGTTAATATTGAGTCCAAACTAGAATAATGAATAAGAATATGTGCCTCTTACATGCCTATTAGCAACAAATTCTCAATTGTGGCTTATTATCTATATGACTTACTTGGTTAACCTCCCGTTAAGAAGAATGAAATAAAAATATTCACCAATTTGGCTGTTAGGTGCTGATACTGTTCACTTTTACCCTGATCATCTTTAATATTTGAAAAGAGGTCAGTAGAAATGTAAAAAAAAATTATGCATGTGGATATTTGAATATAATTAATGTTAAATCAAGACTAAACCACTAAGCCAGTTACAGAGATGCAATCTTGGGGAAACATGACAGAACACATGTTAGTGAGAATACAAAAGATGAACTAAAAATTATGCTGCATTAGAAAGTAAACATTTGTTTAAAAAACTGATTTCATACTCCATACAATTCCTGCATTTTTATTTTTATTTTTCAGTTAATAATACATTTTGGACATGCAAAGTCAGATGATTTTAAGAGTGTTAGATATGGACTTCAGAGATTTGTGTATGAATCGTATCACTGTATTGGTGGCATAATATTATCTGCTTTTAAAAGATAACAGAACAGTAAATGTTGAATAACGACTTGGATAATAATCTTCAGACACAGCTGCTCAGTCTTCTTTTTGGCAGCCTTTTTTTTTTTTTTTACTTTTTATGCAAGTAAGTCATATTCCTTGTTGAACAATTAGAAAATAGAAATAAGCAAAAGGAAAGAAATAATCCCTATTTTTTCCTTCTCAAAAATATCCATTTGCATCTTGATATTTAGTGAGAATCTTCCCTTCCCTCTCTCTCCTTTTCTCTGTGTATATACACACGCACAGTCACACACACACATATATACACATACATCTTTTAAAAATGAGATCACATTATATATATATATCTATATATATATATATTTCTGTAACTTGCTTTTATCACTTAATTTTTACACCAATGAAGATAAGTCTATATTATAAATTTAAATCAGGACAAACTGTTCCGTTGTATGTATTATCAAACCAAATCGGGGTCTGCTCACCCAGCACAGTGAGGCCAAACATCCATGTTGAGATTTGCAGTGGGAGCAAGGAGGGTGATTATTTTCATTTTTCAGCTTTTACTTTAGATTCAAGGGGTATATGTGCAAGTTTGTTACATGGGTAAACTGTGTGTCACTGAGACGTGGTGTATGAATGATCCCATCACCCAGGTAGTGAGCATAGTATCCAAAAGGTAGTTTTTCAAGTCTTACCCGCTCCCTGCCTCCTCACTCTAGTAGTCTCCAGTGTCTGTTGTTGCCAGCTTTATGTCCATATGTACTCAATGTCTACCCACTTAAAAGTGAGAACATGTGGCATTTGGTTATCAGTTCCTGTGTTAATTCACTTAGGATAATGATCTCTAGCTGCATCCATGTTGCTGCAAAAGACATGCTTGTGTTTCTTTTTATGGCTGTGTAGTAGTCCACGGTGTATATATGCCACATTTTCTTTATCTGCTCCACTCTTGTTGAGAATTAGGCTGATTTCATATTTTTACTATTGTGAATAGTGCTGTGATGAACGTACAAGTGCATGTGTCTTTTTGGTAGAACAACTTATTTTCCTTTCAGTATATATCCAGTAATGGGATTGCTGGGTCAAATGGTAGTTCTGTTTTTGGTTCTTTGAGAAAGGAGGGCATTGTTTTGCAGGACACCAAGGGAAGGGAATCAGGCAGCTCACATTTAAGTCCCAACTTCCCTGATGGCTTGCAAGAAAGAGTTTTAAAGGCAAGGATGAATTTCAGGAAAGCAGAAATTACAGGCAAAATCAGAAATCAATACATGATGATTACACATTGGTTTTGGCCTAAAAGGGCAGGATATCTTGATGTGCGGGCTTACAGGTCATAGGTAGATTCAAAGGTTTTCTGATTTGCAATTGGTAAAGGAAGAGAAACTTTGTTTAGAAACTTGGGGTCAGCAGAAAAGAATATTAGCTTTGGCTTGTGGGTGTGACTTCCTCCAGGCCACTTATGAAGAGATTTAGAGCAAAGAACGATAGTCAGAGTTCAGTCCTCAGTTCTGCTATCTGAGGTCTGTGTGCCAGTGAATCTGTTTGGTGGTGGTCCTGGTTTCTGAAAAACAACTCAGGGACATATGTTATATGTTATCTTTAGTTCCTTTAGGGGAACCAAACAATCCATGATTTGAACTTCCTTGCATACTGTTTTAAGCTACTATTATCTTCTTGCTGGCCAAGTTACTTATTTACTTTTCAGGACATCCTTGGTGCTTGGAATTTCCTTTGAAGGAACTCAAGACTTTCCTTTATTTCTATGCTTGGGGGGCCTTCAGACCCCTAAGAGGGGCCCCTGCTGCATCTCATATGGATGGTCCGTAATTTATTTATTTAACCCACCCATTGTGGTTGAACACTTCAGCAGCTTCAAGTATTTACAAGTATAAACAACTCACACTCTGTAACATGAGTGCTTAATAATGTCTTATTGACACCAGAATCTCAGGTACTTCTCCAAAAGCATATATTTCCCCTTGATACTGTCTTTCCCTCCCTCCCTGCCTTCCTCCCTCCTTCCTCTCTGCCTAATATTTTTTTGGCAACACTTTTGTCTGTAATGTATTTCATTCTGTCCTGGTCAGGTAATGGGACTGAATCAGAGTGGGTAGCTGGCAAGGAGGCTAAGAGGAGGCTTTACCAGCTGGTGGTAAAGAAGAACCAAGGTGGCCGGGTGCGGTGGTTCACACCTGTGATCCCAGCACTTTGGGAGGCCGAGGTGGGCGGATCATTTAAGGTAGGGAGTTCAAGACCAGCCTGACCAACATGGTGAAACCCCATCTCTACTAAAAATACAAAAAATTAGCCTGATGTGGTGGTGCATGACTGTAATCCCAGCTAATCGAGAAGCTGAGGCAGGAGAATCACGTGAACCCGGGAGGCGGAGGTTACGGTGAGCCGAGATTGCGCCACTACACTCACTCCTGCCTGGGCAACAAGAGCAAAACTCCGTCAAAAAAAAAAAGAAGAACCAAAATTTCTGCTTACCAGTAAACTCTCCATGGCCGTTAATGCAGAATGTAGCCCTGCCTTTACAGGTAGCTCCCAAGCTGATATATGTCATTCTTCTCTGATGAGTCTTTTCTTTTTCAGGATTTATCTTAATACAGTATTTTAATGAGAGTTCACTGGTATAAAAATGCAGCCATGTAGATTAAATATTGAGCCTCCCAAGGTGATTATTTAGAAAGATAAGACTTGCATGCAGAAGTCTAATACCTTTGTTTAAAACAAGAAGTCTCACTATTACATTAATATTAGGGTGGAGCCCATAGGCTGCAAGAGGTGGGAGGTAAAGTAGGATGCTGGCAATTAAAAAAATAAGGGCCACTTACCTGAGCCTGCTGGAGATGAAAAATACATTCGAATAGGGTAAGAGCAGCCACAATTATATTATATCTTAATTTGCATCTCATATTCCAGGCAAGTCTTGCAAGATAGCAAAAACAATGAGCATTTCATAATGTAGCAATCCTGTATTCTAGCAAAACGGCCCCTTATGTGAAGAATTAATTGACAAATGATGGCACTTAACTTACAGGCATCATCTCTGGTTCAGTGAGTGCATGTTTTGTACATTCTTATTTAGGGGAAGCAGAAGATTTTGGAGCTCGGGCTTCCCTCCTGATAGGGACTAATCCAGGCCCTTTATTAAACTCTTCTCAAATTACCCACTTTGAATATGCTATCTCTTTGCTGAGGGACTCAGATGCTTTATAGAATTTTTATTCTGGAGTTTTAGGTTAGGGCCTGGAAAGTGTATATTAACAAGCAGCTCACGTAAGTCTTAAAGTCAGGAAGGTTTGGGAAGCTGCTGGAGGGGATAGGACTGTAGACTTTTGAGTCAAACGGACCTGGAATCTGGGACTGGCTTTCAATTTCCAGCTGGGTAAGCTCGGTTGTGTTACTTAACTTTCTTGAGGTTAAGAGTCCTCAGAAAGGACTTATCTGTAAAATGTCTGCTACCTGTTTAACCCAGTATTGTGCCCTGTCCCCTTCGCTTTCTGAACTGGCCACCTGCCCTTTTAGCCCTGCTCCTCAAGAATGGCAAGACCTTTTTTTTCCCAGGGCCTTTGCACATGCCATTCTGTCTGCAAATCTCTCCCCTCTGGCTTCCTCTAGCTCATTCTTCAGGCTTTAGCTCAACTATCACTTAGTCAGATGGCCTTTCTTGGTTTTTATAACCTGAATTATGTCCCCTATACCATCTGAAGTGTTATCTTACATAATTTATTTTCCTTCATTGCTTTACCTTTTACCTTCTATTACAAAATGATTTCTTTTCTAGACTAGTCTGTTAGCTCCATGAGGGCAGAGGTCTTCCTTTGTTCAGCACCATTGTTAGAGCCAAAGGATGATTTGCAGAGGGAGTTTTAGATTTCCTATTACCAAAAAAACCTTCGGACTTAAAAAAAAAAAACAAAAACAAAACCCAGTGTTCTTTTTGTGCAAATGTGGCTTCAGGAAAAATGCTCTGGGCTCCAGTTATTTCCCTTATTCCTCCTCCTCCTCCTTCTTCTTCTTTTTTTTGTTGTAGAGACAAAGTCTCTTTTTGTTAACCAGGCTTGTCTCAAACTACTGGCTTCAAGGGACCCTCCCACCTCAGCCTGTCAAGGTGCTGGGATTATGGGCATGAGCCAGTGCACCCAACCACCTTACACCTTCTTAATAGCATTCTGGAGCCTCTGTTGTTGCTCCTACACACCCTATCAAGCTTGTCCAACCCACCTTATTTTGTTGTTGTTGTTGTTCTGTTTTGCTTTGTTTTAGGCTTTTAGCAGCCTTGAAGCCATGTTTTTTAGTTTCTGTCTCTAGTGATAAGCAGAAAAGAGGGATGAGGAAAGGGCTTTATTGGCTCAAATAGAAACAGAAAACTGAAGCTAAGAGGCCATGACTGTATTCTCTCCCTTGGACCATCCCTCTGAGAGCATAGGGGCTGACCTAGAACACTTAAAAATATTTGTATGCAGATGACACCTGCATTTATAGTTCTAAACCTACCTGAGCTCTCCTGAGCTCCCGCTCTCAGCTTCCAGTTGTTTCTTAATTAATTCATTGATATCTGGTAATGGCTATTCCTCTAATTATTTCTGTGGGCTTTTGTATTGCTTTCATTAAAAGAAAATTGTACCTTGTGTTGTTTTGAATTTAATCAAGCTAATTCAATCTTTTTAAAAAGGAGGCAGATTATAATTCCAAATAAATAACAAACTGCCCATTAAATATTTCCATTTGAGATCTTCATTGTCACCTCAAACTCAACATGGCTAAAACCAAACTTATCACCGTCCCTCCAAACTGATTTCCCCTCCTAATTTCTATGAGATCTCATTTGTCAGTGGCTTTACTATTCTTTCAAGCAAGTAAATGGGAGCCTTGGAGTCATCTTTACTTTCCTCTACTCTTCTATATTCCTTCTTATCATTAATTACTGTGACTCAGTTATCATGGTATCTCCTGCCATCATCCCTTTCCCCTTTCTTTCTTAATCACATTGTGACAGTTTCTGTAGATTCCATCTCTCTTTCTTTCCAAGCTCCCTGTAGCCTCCTTTCAGCATTAAGTAGTGCATCTGGAATTCCCTTTAATGACTTCATTTTCTACAGAGTTCCAGCTCCCTGACCTCCTTGTCCAGGCCTTTCTCAGGGTATCCCCCAACCTACCATCCAGTTTTATCTCTACCACTTTCTCACATGCACTCCTCCCTCCCCCTCTCCACCACCCCCTCCCTCCCTTCCTTCCTTTTACTTTTTCTTTCTTTTCAGGGTCTTGCTCTATTGTCTAGGCTGGCGTGCAGTGGCATGATCATGACTCACTGCAGCCTCACTCTCCCAGACTCAAGTGATCTTCTCACCTCATTTTCCTCAGTAGCTGGGACTACAGGTGTGTACCACTATGCCCGGTTAATTTTTTTTTTTTTTTTTTTTGTAGAGACAGGGGTTTCAGTATGTTGCCCAGGCTATCTCAAACTCCTGGGCTCAAGCTATCTTCCTGCCTGGGCTTCCCAAAGTGCTGGGATTACAGGTGTAAGCCACTGTGCCCAGCCACATGCATCTTTTTCTCAGTCAGATTTATGTATTCACTGTTTCAAGAGGTTGTGTTTACTGTCAGGGAAAATAACTCACTGAATCCTTTAATACCTTATTTTCCCTCAAGGGTACCTGGAGGGGCTCCTTTTGTGAATGGCCCTGTCTTAGGCCTAATGAAGATTTACAGAATGAAGTAGACATATTCACTGCCCTTGAGGAACTGCTGGAAAAATGAGAAGAAATGGACAAAGTTGATCTCTTTGCTTTAGCGTCTTCATGATCAATATCTGTCTCTGCTGAATTGATTTTATGGAGCCTGGAACTAGTGGTTAAGAGACCAGATTGAGTACTGCAACTATGTTATGTATGCCCATTTATGTTTTCCATTCTGGCCAGGCCAAAGGCCATACATTCTGTGTGGTACCATCGCTGAGGTTAAATATGTGCACAAGCCATCCTTGAAATGGGTGACTATTCCTCACGAATTTTTTTAAATATGAAGTAAACACTAGGGCTTCATTATGATTTGAGAAAAAATGAGTCAGGAACTAGTACAGCCCAGGGACAATGTTTATGAGATCTAGGTAAGGGTTCTTAAACTTTCATAATGTCATTTATTTTTGTCATGTTTCATAGTAATCAACAACAAAAACATTAAAACCAGCAACGAAAAGGCTTTGTGTATTTAGCTTTGGGAACAGGGGTAGTAGATCTTCATCTGAAGCAGAATTTTTCATTGTTCTGTGTGCTGGCACTTGGTTGCTTCATCACTGTTTGTAAGACTGTATTTTCTCAATTCTTGTCAGTCTCTTGCATGTAAAGTCTATAAGGTCAGGGAACATATCTGCTTTGTTCCACTAAATCCCCAGAGTCTACCACAGAGCCTGTGTAAGATGTCAGGAAGTTCCCTTCTTTCCCTGTCTTTTTCACTTGTTTTTAGAAAACTGTCGTAGGAAGAGCTAAACTCTGGAGATATATTTTTGTTTCTATCTGAAGTGAGGTAGCATTCTTTATTTTTCCCACAGCATGCTTGTACTCTTACTTGATATCACCTTCATCTAGGGTTTTTTTTTTTTTTTTTTGTGATGGAGTCTCGCTCTGTTGCCCAGGCTGGAATGTAGTGGCTTGATCTCATCTCACTGCAGCCTCTGCCTCCCGGGTTCATCAACCTCCCGAATAGCTAGGATTACAGCCATGCACCACCACACCTGACTAATTTTTGTAATTTTAGTAGTGACGGGGTTTCACCACGTTGGCCAGGTTGGTCTTAGTTTTTTTTACATGTACTATATAATTATATTATATATTTTTCTTTTTTATTTCCCCTTAAAGGAATGAGTTTGAGTTAGTTTGCACTTATTTATTTATTTAAAGACTAGTCAAGTGCAATAGTGAGAAGTGGGGGAAGAATAGAACAAGGAGTTCAGTCTGTAACTATGAACAATCAATTGAGATAACTCACTATCTTCAGACAGCCTGATTTTTATTTTTCAGTTTTAATATTAAATATTGTGCTTCTAATGTCATTTTGTGACATAATACAAAAGAAAAAATATTTTTAAAAAGGGAAAAAATTAATTTGTTTAAAACTTAAGACATTACATTTATGTGTTAATAATACATTCTGTATAATTGTATGCATTCATGTCTTAAAGTAGATTCCCTGGGGATTATTTCTAATGTAAAACCCTCAGGAACATTTGTTTATTAAAAAAATATAATTACAGTGCCAAACTACAAGCAAATGTGTTCTTTTCCAATTTAACCAAGTATAGTTCTCATTATGTTTTTCATTTTGCTTTAAGATGAATTAGTTCAATAAAGACTTAAAGGAATTACGATACATGAAAAACTAATTTTTGTTTTGTTACTGAAGCATCAAAAGGCCCCAAATTACACGTATCTTAGTGATGACAATTTATCTATTCAAGCAATTTAGTCAGAGGGTATATCTAAAGAAATATTTCAAAATGAATAAAAGTATAATTTATCTTAGAGACCATAATGGTACCACTGTTCTTACCTATCAGTTATACTTTATTTACCTGTTATTTATGCTATTAACTCCACTGATGTATGTACAAAGATGCATTTTTTAACATGTAAAAATCTAATACTATCATCTAAAAATCAGATACTATCTGATCGACACTTAGCTAGTTACTATCATAATATGTGGTTGTCACATTGTTTTCTTGAAAATTAGCTTGATAGGTTAATTTTCAAAGATTAACAATAACGGGATGAATCACAAGCTACCACTAAAATAAGTACTTATACAATAAAATCTTTTTTTTTCTTGATATAAAGTCTCTCTTTGATAGATTAAGATTAAGAGAGGTAAGACCCCACCCAAGATCCCAGATGGATTACTGTGCTGAGTGGTAAGAGGCAACTCAGCAGCCAAAGATGCTCTTGGTTGGCACTAGGAAAACTATGCACATGCCTTCCTTTGTCTGGAACACCCATCCCCTTCTCTGTCTAGGTCTGTCTTGTTATGTTGCCTGACATCTAGCAGACACTCAAACATTTATTCATTGTTGGTGTGAGTGTCCAATTAGTATTATATACCAACTATATTCAGATAGGATAAAGCTGTCTGGAGGTTAAAGGGAGCCAGTACTGATTATTTACTTTGTTCAGGCTAAGGAGGATAATGTCCAATAACTGCTAGGGACATGGCAGGGAAAAAAATCTAGCAAAAAGCCAAAGAGATGTGAAAGTGTCAAAAAGATGTTTCTTTTACTTCTTCTCCTGCTCCGGCTCATGGGTGCTGACCATTGGCATTGGTAAGGGTCCTTGAATGGGATTTTGATGGCACTGTCTGGATGTTATCTCATAGCCTAGTGGGGTTTGTTAGTGATTTTGCAAATTTGCTTAATGCAGATATCATTTATTCTGTAGTATATTTGCATAGGTAGTTTTTTAGAAATAATAAATCATTTTATGTTTTGTTTAAAAATGATTAGAATGCAGCATTTAGAAAAATATTTATTAAAAGTGCACATGAATTTAGATTATATAGTACAGAAGTCACCAGGCTTGTCGCTACAACTAACAGTGGTCTAGGGACTGGAGGAGATATTCTTAGTAAGATTCTAATATTAAACCTGAAAAATAAAAAAAATTAAAGAAAAGAAAGAAAAAAGATAAATTATTCTTAAAATATTAAAGAGGCCCTAAATTCCCCAGTGAGTTAGACATAATGTGCTTTCTACTCTTTGGCTGCATGCATAGTAGTTGCTTAAAAGATGTCTGCTGTGGGCTGGGCATGGTGGCTCACGCCTGTAATCCCACTTGGGGAGGCTGAGGCGGGTGGATCATGAAGTCAAGAGATGGAGACCATCCTGGCCAACATGGTGAAACCCTGTCTTTACTAAAAATACAAAAATTAGCCCAGCATGGTGGCACATACCTGTAGTCCCAGCTACTTGGGAGGCTAAGGCAGGAGAATCCAGCCTCACACTTGAACCCAGCATCGCACCACTGCACTCCAACCTGGTGACAGAGCGAGACTCCATCTCAAAAAAAAAAAAAAAAAAAAGATGTCTGCTGTGTTAAAAGATGTCTGCTGTTTTTGTTGTTTCCAAGTGCTAACTTTTAAATTACCTTTGGGCTATGCAGTCCAAAAATCATGGTGAATATTTTAGATTTTAAAAGAATATTGACATTTATATTTTTTGTTTAAGGGAAAAAAAACAAACAACAAAAACAAGCTCCAATCCTTGTATTTATTTTCCCTTGGAGGTAGGTTGTAGGTTGCTCTTTGATTACATTGGTCACTTTGGAGCTATTTGTTACCTTACTGTTTGATGAGTGGGCTCTTGTTTTTTGTCAGGATGTAGAAGGATATGCTGCATCATTTCAAAAGAAACTATAGCAACTCTTGACCTTGGGTTGTGAACAATGGTTTACTGTCTTCACTTGGCCACTGCTGTCATTAGAAGCACATTCTATCTTTTGAGTAAAAAGACAGTTCTATTCATCTTGATGTATATTTATTTGTCCGGAAGATGTTAACTTTTATTATAACACCAAAATTGAGAGGAGAGGATAAACCTGAGGAAATAGAAGCAGAATTTAAATTAAATTTCTTAAATTCAGTGATCTTAGCTTGTCATTCTTATTTTAGGTGATAAAAAGATACCTTAGGAAAGAATGCAGATTCTGACTGATTAAATCTGAAGGCAGTATGGGACAGGGGAGTTTGAAACTCGTATCATTTTACTGTCAATAGCCTCCACACAAACAGACAGGAACACCTAATAGATACCTCCTTCAATAAATTTATAAGCTAATCCGAATTAATCTTTGTAAAATTCTGTGAGCCACTGATGCCTGAACACTATGCCAGGCAATCTGAGAGAGGCCACATGGCTTTATCATAATTAGAAAAGAGAGTTGGAGCCTAGGGTATTCTATACAATCATAAAAAAGCTTCAGTTCACCTTGCTGTGATTTAAACTTCGAGATAAACAGAAAGTTCTATATTAGAATTCTCTATCATGTTTAAGCATCACCTGAGTGGCTGAGACCTAAAGCTATCACACACAACATTGATTAGTCAAAACAGCAGCAGCAACAACAACAACAGGTGTGAACAGGCACCAGGCTCACCGACACTGCGCTGAGAGGAGCAGGCATCTTGACTAAATCACGAGTCAGGCAAAGTGTGGGACTCAGCTCCTTGTCTCTAAAATAAAGCTTTCAGATTTAGGTCGTTAAGCATCAGTCTTAAAGTACCATGAAGCAATTATTTTAAAATTTAAGGATTTCTCATTTTGATGGGTTCTATCCTGTCTTTGGAGCATCTCCTTCACCTGCCACATGTCTCCCTCTTCTCCCCTGCTCCCACCTCACTAAGGGGTTTCACCTGGATCTGCCTCTCACTCAGCTCTAGGTGTGGGTGTGGTTTTTTTTGTTTGTTGGTTTTGTTTTGTTTTTAGCTATAGGTGTTTTTATTGCCTATGCACTCCCCCTTCTCATGGGCCCTTCTTCAGGGCATCTTTGACTGGCAACCTAATTTGTTCAAATTATTGTTTTAATGTTGTACCTCTTCCACAATATATGTACATTTATAGAAGGATATTTTGAAATATTTATCTATGCGTTTTCTTATTTCCTTTAGCACTTTTAGAATTAACATTAGACAGTGAGGTTGAATCTTATAGCCCCAGGGGAGGAAGGATACAAGGAAGCACAGAGAGAAGGAAAGATTTCATTGAGCTTCTAAGTGGATTAAAAATCCAACACTAGAGGCAATAGACAGAAAATTTCTGGATTTTAGTGGCAAGTGTTGTTTTCTGCTTCTGGTAATGGTACAGTAGCTTCTGTCAGAATAACCATCTCTCAAATAACTACAAACTCTGCATAAAATAAAAACACAACCATCGGAAGGCATTAGAAAGCAAGCCAAAGCAGGCACATGCGTATGAGTTATGGATGGACATTTGGAGAAAGGGAGTGGCACTGGATGGGTTTCCAATTTCTCATAGATTTTAGCCTGACGGAAACTAAGAAACCAAAACATGGATACAAAACTCACGTCCTTTCTGAAGACAGGTTTGAGGCAGCCAGCAGCTGAAAGTAAGGAAAGAATCCTGGGAAAGAGAGCCACAGAGAGGGAGCTCCAAATCCTGTATATCAGCTGCCCAAATATCTGACTGCCCGTGAACTACACATATCCAGGAAGACTCCAAGCTACTCAGCAAAGCCTCAAAGAACTGAATGGAAATTTCGGAGTTTGGAGTTTGAGTATAGCCTAGTTAACTTTTTGCCAATATAAGCAAACAAAAATGAACCTCTTTGGAGAAACAGAATCCAGATTTTCCATTCGCCTTACCCTGGAGGCGCAAGGAGTCAGGGGAACTCTCTCCCCTAGCCAAGGTAAGATGTGAGGAACCCTGCTGTGAGGGACGGTGTTATGCGGCCCAGATACTATGCTTTTCCAACGGCCTTCACAACCCACAGACCAGGAGATTCCCTCGGGAGCCTACACTGCAAGGGCCCTGGGTTTCAAGTACAAAACTGGGCGGCCATTTGGGCAGACACTGAGCTAGCTGCAGAATTTTTTATCATACCGCAGTGGCGAGTGGAACACCACAGAGACAGAACCGTTCACTCCCCTAAAAAGGGGGCTGAAGCCAGGAAGCCAAGTGGTCTTGCTCAGCAGATCCCACTCCTTGGGGCCCAGCAAGTTGAGATCCACTGGTTGGAAATTCTCGCTGCCAGCACAGCAGTCTGAAATCGACCTGGGAGGCTGGAGCTTTGTGCAGGGAGGGGTGTCTCCCATGCCGGTTCCACAGGGGCCGTCTCCTCCTGAGCCTTGCTCCAGGTCTTGGGGACAGCCAAGTAAAGCAGCCCCCAGCCTCTGTAAACCCAGCAGAGGTGTATCCGCCATGGGTGTATCCTCTGCTGGGTTTACAGAGGCTGGGGGCTGCTTTACTGCCTCTGGTCAGCACTCTACACGTGGCTAGAATTCAGCTCCTATTTTTCTTTTTCTTGGTGATTCTTTTTTAGTGCACTCATACATACCTTAGAGAAAGGATTTTAGGATAAAGAGAAGGTTTGTGTCAACATGAGTTCTTATCAGGCAGAACCATCTTTCAAAGCTCATTCAGCACTGTCACTCTGCTGCAGATTATAAATTATTCTGTATAGATTAGTAACCCTCCTCCACCTCTCAGTTAACCTGAGATTCGATTTTTAGTTATTTCTACTTTTGTAAAAACAATTTAGATATTAAATTTTAATTCATTGTTCAAGGGTTGATGTTGTTGTTTAGTAGCATTTTGAAAAAAATGATTTATATGAAAAAACAAACAAAAAACCCCCCACAACGAGTTTGGTAAGAATAACAAACAGATATAAATAAAATATAAACAAAATAAAATAACAAAAAATTTTTAGCAGACAGTTCTGGGTAAAAATGTGTGTGTGTGATAGATTGTATAAAGTCTCCGTGTGTGAATATAGGGATTAGAACTTTAACTCTTCTTAGTTGGTGACTATTTTATTTGTTTCCTTATTTTATTTTATTTACTTTATTACATATAAATATATATTTTGTTTATTTTATTATTTGTTTTATTATATTATTTTATTATTTTTATTATTATTAATATTACGTAATATTTTTAAAAAATGAAATCACCTAAGCTGAAGGGCAGAGGGAAAAAAGATTGGAAAAAATGAACAGCATCTCAGCAACCTGTAGGGCAATATTAAAATAGATTGAAAGTGGGCCAGGTGCAGTGACTCACACCTGTAATCCCAGCATTTTGGGAGGCCAAGGCGGGTGTATCACTTGAGGTCAGAAGTTCAAGACTAGCCTGGCCAACATGGTGAAACCCTGTGTCTACTAAAAATACAAAAATTAGCTATGCGTGGTGGCAGGTGCCTGTAATCTCAGTTACTTGGGAGGCTGAGACAGGAGAATCGCTTGAACCTGGGAGGTGGAGGTTGGAGTAAGCTGAGATTGCACTGCACTTCAGCCTGGGTGACAGAGTGAGACTCCATCTCAAAAAAAATATGATTGAAAATAAATGGATGGAAAAAGTTATGCTGTGTAATGCATACATGAGAAGGTTGAGTAAACTGTATCAGTATCAGATAATTCAGGTTTTGAGACAAAGAATATTATAAGAGATAAAGGAAATTTTGTAGTGTTAAAAAGGTCACTCTGTGAGGATGACATGACAATCATAAATAAGCATATGCCTAATCATTGAGCTTCACAGTACATGAAGCAAACTGAACAAAATTAAAGGTAATGGCAAATACCAGGCATGTGAGAATTTTCTAGATCCCCAGAGCTTTTATTGTTAAATATTAAAAGTCAGAGCCTGATGGACTCAAGGACAAAATGTGTTAAATAAACCTGAAAATAGAGGGGACGCAGCATGTGGATATTTGTAGGGAACGGGTGTGAAGGGGATGAAGCCAGAGAAACATGGCAGATTTGAGAGAAGCCCAGAGCATGAAGATATTTTCCTTGCTTGCCATGGCATGGGTGCAGTAATACAGAGAGCAAGGGATGAATAAGCCCGGGGCAGCTTCACTAAGGCCTCGTGCTCAACAGGTGAATACAGAGAAAGTGGCTGAAATTCCCTGAGCCTGCAGGGCCATACAAAAGTGCTGAGAGGGCCGATTGGTTGAAAGAGGGGACAGGTCTCAGTGAGAAGGATTTGGTTTGCACTGACTTTGAGATTGGCATGGAGTTGAGGCAGAAACTGAGCACATATACGTGTATTAGACACCAGTGCATAATGTCCTGTGACTGGTGGGGTAAGCTACACTTTTGTAGATGCTGGTGAGGACAGGTAATTGCATGTGGAGCAGATGCCTTTCTCCAGCTGTCGGGGTTTCATATAACCCCCTTGGGAAATTTTGGGATCATCACAGGAGAAGCATGTTGTAGGGGAAGAAGAGAAGCTTTAATTGACAGAATATTTATTCAATGAAACAATGAAATACCTGTAAATCAAAAGTGACTGGATTAACTTTAAGTGGCAAGACTAAGGGATTAAAAATGTTTAAATAAGAATGCTTCAGATGCATGCTAAAGTAAGAGAAAAAAACAAAAATAAGGGTAAAAATGCATAAAGCATATATGCAGAGTTTAACAAGTTGTCGAGGTTAAGAAATAGGACATGCCGTTGCTTCAGAATCTTCCAGTATGGTCATTCATAATCACAGCCTCCTCCGTCCTCCAAGTGGTAACTACTGTCTTGACGATTGGTTAACATTTCTTTGAAAAAAAGATTTTTTTTAAACCACCTTTTGTAAGAGCAATCATGCCATGATCATTTTTGTACAGGGCAATAATCATGCACACACAATTCTATAAGATAATCACCTAGGAATGGCATTGCTGGGTCATGGTATATGCACATCTTTGTCTTTAATGAATAATGTTACTATTGTCCAAGTGGGCTTATCAATTTTCATGCCCACCAGAAGTGAATGAGAGTTTCTTTTGTTCCTCATTCTTTTCTTTTTTTGAGATGGAGTCTCACTCTGTCACAAGGCTAGAGTACACTGGCGTGATCTCATGACTCACTGCAACCTCCGCCTCCCGTGTTCAAAATGATTCTCCTGCCTCAGCCTACTGAGCAGATGGGACTACAGGCGCCCACCACCACGCCCAGATAATTTTTGTATTTTTAGTAGACAGGTGGTTTCGCCATATTGGCCAGGATGGTCTTGATATCTTGACCTCGTGATCCGTCCACTTTAGCCTCCAGAAGTGCTGGGATTACAGGCGAGAGCCACTGTGCCCGGCCGTGTCCCTAATTCTTAATAACTCCTTTTTATGTGTGTCAGACTTTAACTTTTTGCCAATGATACTTACAGTATTTTGCAGTCCTTACTGTCAAGTGATGACTTACCTTCCCATTTCTCTGAGAAAATAGAAAAGAATAGACATGCCAGAATTCCCATCACAACTTCTACCCGCCTACCTGCATCAGTGCCCTGTACTCTGCCTTTTCTCCTATCCTTATGAAACAAGTGTCTGTGCTCTTGGCTGAGGCCAATCATCTCACTTGTGCCCCGGATTGCATCCTTTATTGTCTACGCAAGGATATTACTCCACTAATTCTCTCTTCTTTGTTCTTCATCATAATTTCCCATTTCTCTACTGGATAATTTCCAGTATTTCCAGGCATGCAGTTGTGTCTCTCAACTTAAAACATAATAAATGGTAGTTAGTACCATTGCCAGCAAGTGATCCATTTTTCTGCTTTCCTTTACAGCAAAGCTTTCAAAGCGTTGTCTTTTCTTCCTGTTTCCAACTCCTCACCTCCTATTCTCTCTTAAACCCAATCCAATTGAGCTTTCTTTCTTACTCTTCCACCAGAACTGCTCTTAAAGTTGCTAAAAACTGGGCTATCGCAAACTCCAGGTGTCACCTCTCAGTCTGTGTCTTACTTGCTCTATCAGTAGCATTTGGCATTAGTCCTCTCATTTCTCTGGGTACTTCTTGAGTTTTCTCCTACTTCACTCGTTATTTTTCCTTGGTCTCCTTTGTTGCTTTCTCCTCATCACTCTCTGGTTTATTAACACTGGATACTCCAGACTTTAGTCCTTGGATCTCTCCTTTATTTGTTCCCGCTCCATTAATAACTCATTCACTCTCATGGATTTAAATAGTATAATTAAGCTGCCAACTCCTGAGTTATATTTTCTCTTCTGGAATTGTTTAGGGATCTTCAAATTTGTTCATTCAACTGTTTACTTGACAAATTACTTGGGTATGTATTAAAAAATCCCTTAACATGTGTGAAACCAAACTGTAATTTTTCTTAAAGTTGCCATATCATTTGCTTTTATGCAAATTAGAAAAATCTTCTTGTTCTCTTGGCAGATGCTGCCTGTGGAGGGTGCACAGCTTTGGCAAGATGGTTGGAGCTTCCCTCATCTTCCCCTTCAAATGGCTCCTCCCATTGTCTTCCCTTTCAGTTGATAGCAGTTCCAGCCTTCCTGTCATTTAACTCAAATGTTTTGGAGTCATCCTTGAGGTCATTCTTCTTTCCAACTATATCCAATTAATCAATAAACGCTGACAGGTAGATTAGGTTGGATAAGAGGGAAGAGAATTCTAGCCAAATGAATAGCACAAAGGTAGGGAGGCCAAAAAACACATAACGTATTTGAAGAGGCAGTGAAGCTCTTCAGCTTTGCTACATTTTTCATGCTGTCTTTTGTCTAGAAGGATCTCTCTTTCCTCTCTTCACAGCCCAGTGCATCTTTTATAGCCCAGCTCAAATATTACCCACTTTGTTGACATTTCTTTAATGCTGTCTTAGCATCAAACTATTATTTATTTATTTATTTATTTTTTGAGATGAAGTCTTACCTTGTCACTCAGGCTGGACTGCAGTAGTGCAATCTTGGCTTGCTGCAACCTCTGCCTTCTGGTTCAAGTGATTTTCCTGCCTCAGCTTCCTGAGTAGCTGAGACTACAGGTCAGTGACACAATGCCTGGTTAATTTTTATATTTTTAGTAGACATGGGGTTTCACTATGTTAGCCAGGCTGGTCTTGGAACTCCTGACTCAACTGATTCACCTGCTTTGGTCTCCCAAAGTGCTGGGATCACGGAATGAGCCACCGTGCTCGGCCCAAACTATTCTTTTTACTATTTGTCAATATTTGTAATAGTTTGCTTTTGCCTTAATTTCCTCATCTGTATGATGATGATGTTAATACTACCTAACTCATAGAGTTTATATGGGGCTAAGTTGAAAGAATGATTATAAAGAACTTAGGGCAGTGTGTGGCACATGGTAAACATTTTTAAAAGTTAGTGTTTTTTGATGATGCTGATAGTATTACTGTTTTCACAGTAGATTGTGTGCTTTCGGGGGCTGAGTAAGGTTACCTGATCACCTTTGAATATCAAGCATTTTCCATGGTGTTTATTGAAGAAGTGGGTTCATAGGATGTCAATGTAGTTGTAGACATAGATTCATGGAGGTAGCCGTGGTACATTGGAAAAAAATGCTGAATTTAGAAGACTTAGTGGTGAAGCTGTGGCTCAGACTTTACCAGCTGCATGACTGCTTGGACAAGCCACTTCACCTTTTTGAACTTCAGTTTCTTCTGCTGAAATTAGAGATGATAACTTTGGGTAACGTTATAAACATCATATATGAGATAACATATGAAAGTACTTGGCAACCTATGCCTCATGATGTAAATTAAGGTTATTTGGTATTAAGGTTTGTAATTCAAGGTAATTTTATTAAAATTACAAAGGAATGAGACTTGCTATAAGTTTTATAAGAAAATTAGTCTTGTTGTTTTACACTTATCTCTGTTCTATGTGTGTATGGATCTCTTTACCCTTTGTGTGGGAAGTTGATGTATTGTTTATGATTACTTTTTGCACATGTAATGGAGGCTGCAGGAACATTTCAACACTCTGCTCCGAGAAGGGTTATTTATTTATTTTTTTTGAAATGGAGTTTCGCTCTTGTTACCCAGGCTGGATTGCAATGGCGCGATCTAGGCTCGCCACAACCTCCGTCTTCTGGGTTCAAGCAATTCTCCTGCTTCAGCCTCCCGAGTAGCTGGGACTACAGGCATGCGCCACCATGCCCAGCTAATTTTTGTATTTTTAGAAGAGATGGGGTTTCACCATGTTGACCAGGACGGTCTTGATCTCTTGACCTCGTGATCCACCCATCTCGGCCTCCTGAAGTGCTGGGATTATAGGCGTGAGCCACCGCGCCCGGCCGAGAAGGGTTATTTTATGGCTTGCTCGAGTCATCACAATTGTGGTCTGTTGATCTTTGCAACATGGACTATTAGTCTTCTTCTGCCTTAGAAAATCAGTCTGCAAAAGATAATATAGGTTAAATGCAATCAAACATTAGTTTGAATGTAATTTGTAGAATTAAATTTAAAGAATCCAGTTATTAGTCAATAGTTGTTTTCACAATAAATTGGGATGGATATAATTTATATCCATACTAAAACCTTGACAATTGCATAGGTTCCTTTCAGAAGCATTTTTATCAAGCAGTTTGTGTATATTGATGAGTAGTCATCTTAAAATCTCAGTCAAATAGAACTCATCTCTCCCACATTCCTCACTACTGTGTACTGGTCTGCCTACACTGACATTTTTCCAGCAAACCTCAGCTTTTAGTTCTACTGCAGTCCTTGAACTGAGAGAAGCTGCTCAATCAACATTTTTTCCTGCTTATGAAGCTGTGTTTTATCCCATTTGTTAAGGGTTGCTTATGTGTTCTCTTATAAAAGTACATAAAGAACTCTTTTTATATTCTACCGTTATCCATTTTTAAACCCAGCCACTTTAAAATGTAGTAAACCTGATTTCTATGTTGTAGTATTCAGAACATTTTAGGCCCTGGATATAGGTGATCTGTCTTGTCACTTAGTGTTTGAAAACATTGATGAAACTGTTGAAGGAACGCTGTGAGTGGCAGTGGCAGTTGCAAATCTCACAATCACACTATTGTTAGTACATAATGGGCTTGGTCTGAAGGATGTAATCCAAACCTGACTACTTGCAACTCTATTTGATATATATATATATATATTCAAGTTTGTTTGGCTGTAAGTTTATTCAATGCAAAATAATCCTCTCCAGTTTTACTAAGGTGGCTGACAACTTCCATGACCAAATCTGCCTCTAAACTGGAATTTGGTTGCTGACCCAGCCCAGCCTTGGCTTTCTTGTTGGCAACAGGGGGCACAGCACTCCATCTTTAGGTATCTCTGTCGGCTTCCCCTCTTGTGAGTCCTGCAGGTCGCTCACCCTCCAGACCTTTAGGCTGAGGCCTGCCTGTCTCTGGACGGCTGTGGCGTAGGGTGGCAGGCACAATCTCCGGGGGCAGGTGAAGGTAATCGCGGAGTTACTGGACACCCTCGTTGGTAAGGTACCAGTAGAACTGTCTCCAGGCAAATTGTTCCTTCACGTAGCCTTGGGATTTGAGAGACTGCATGGCTTTCATGACATGAAGGTTGGGCACATTCTTGTCTGCCAGCTCCGGTGCTTAGGCATGTGGACATCTTTCTTGGCCACCATGACTCCCTCCTTAAAAAGGAGTTCACAAATGGCAATCTGGTTCTTCTTAGGCATCAACGTCTCAGTGGCTGTTGGGTCCGGGGCCGGGGCTAGAAAGGAAGGAGCATGCCTCTATTCGATATTTTATTGCTTTTAAACCTACTTTGAGATTGACTGCAGCTATGGCAGTCTCAAGAATATCTCAGTGCTGTAGAATAACTCTTAGTTGAGATTCATTCATTTCTTCATTTACCCAGAAAGAAATAGAATGGTCTCTGCTTACTTAATACAGGTAAGAAAATGATACCTAGTATGACTGAATGTATAGTTTTATATTTAAAAAATTGAGCCCAAGTTCTCATATAATCTGAATAATTCAAATTAGTGACTGAGGAAAACAATATGATGCTCAATTTCTATTTTTAAAGTCATATGGTTTCTTAGTTCATGGGGGGTGTGTGTGTGTATGATCTTTTTCCTGGGTCATTGGAGACCACTGTCTCAATCGTGGAAGAGGAAAATCAAGATAGTAATGAAAACCCTTAGTTTATCTTTCCAAATTTTATCCCAACACAAGTGTAATGGGAAAGGTATGCTTTCTGTGTCATTGGACCACAAACGATATCCTGGAGGTATTTTGAAAGTAGGTGGTGGCTGACCCTAATTCTTGAAGAATGAGTGAGAATCAACTGGATGCAGAAGATGGAAGATGATTCTGCTGGCTGAGAGATCAGTGTTTAGAAAGAAACATAGCAGGGAACATAACATGTAATTAAGGGAATTGGATTTGGTATGATGGGATCAAAAAGAGAATGTAGCCTAGGCCTGCAAAAGGGAATGAGCCTAGGCCTGCCATTAGGAAAAATAATTAAGTTGTTGCTATTATTGTTGTCATCACTATCACCAATCATATCATCATCCACCTTCTAGGCCCCACTCTCACACCCACCATCATTGTTATCATTGTCCTGGAAAGTAGCATCCTGGCTCAACAAAGGAAGTAGCAGAAAGGGAAATGTTGGGATTGTCTAATCTACAGAACTGTGGAGGCTAATTTGATATAGGATCATTTAAACTTGGATGGGTTGTTTTGTTTGGACTGCTTGTGGGACATCCAAGAGATGCCAAGCAAGGCTGTGGGCATATAGGAGTCAAGCTTCACAGGGAGGCTGGGCTGCAGATGCACTTCGGGATTGCCGGAATATAGGTGCAACTTCATTGGTGAAGCTGTCAGTGTTTGTTTGCAAAGAATACAGGAGATGGAGTCAGGGAAGAGAGCAAAGCCCACTTTTAGGGGGCTTGAAAAAAATGTTAATTCATTTTTTAAATTTCATTATATAACGAAATAAATATATCATTTCGTTATATAATGAAATGAATTCATTTCATGAATTCATTTTGTGGGAAAGAAAAAAGGGAATGTATATTAGTCCATCCTCACATTGCTATCAAGAAATACCTGAGAATGGCTAATTGATAAGAAAAGAAGTTTAATTGGCTCACAGTTCTGCAGGCTTTACAGGAAGCATGGTGCCAATGTCTACTTGGCTTCTGGAGAAGCTTCAGGAAACTTACAATCATGGCAGAAGGTGAAAGGGGATCAGACACGTCATATGGCAAAAGCAGGAGCAAGACAGCGAGGGAAGAAGCGCTATGTATTTTTAAACGACCAGATCTCATGAGAACTCAGTCACTATCACGACAGTACCAAGCCATAAGGAATCCACTCTTATGACCCAATCATCTCCCATCAGGCCTCGCCTCCAACATTGGGGATTACACGTCAATATGAGCTTTCAGCTGGGACACACATCAAACTGTATCAGAAAGAGATTTCCGGAAGAGGGATAAAAGGTATTGAAGGGAAATGAAAAAAAATGTCAGTAGCAGAAAGAGGGAGAGAATTCATTTATTCTTACCTATTGAGTGGCTACTGTGTATAGTCACTGAGCGAGGCACAGCAGATACAAAATGAGTGACCACAGCACAGAAGACTAAGTGTGATGGGCCATGCAAGATGAGTCTGACAGTTCTTGTTGTTAAGAAACTCATAGTACTTAATGGAGGGAGACACATGAGCAACTAATAAGAAACAACATGGAGGAGGATGCAATAAATGCCACAGTTGGAATAGGTTGTTCCTAACTGGGATTCTGGGACTGGAGAAGGCTTCTTGGAAAAGAAAACACTTGGATGAAATCTGGAAGCCTCAGTGGATCAACTCTCAGTGGAGAAGAGAGAAATGCTTTCTGGGTTTGTTGTAGTGCATAAGTGTTATGGACCAAATTGTGTGTCACCTTCCTTAAGTTCGTATGTTGAAGGTCTGACCCTCCCAATGTAACTATTTGGAGATAAGGCCTTTAAGGAGGAAATTAAAGTTAAATGAGGTCATATGAGTTGCCATAATCTGATAAAATTGATATCTTTATAAGAAGAAGAGACACCAGAACTCTCTCTCTCCATGCACACACAGAGAAAAGGTTATATGAAGACACAGTGAGAAGGTGGCCATCTGCCAACCAGGAAGAGAGCCATTACCAGAAACCAAATTTTCTAGCACGTTGATCTTGGACTTTTTGCCTCCATAACTGTGGGAAAATAAACTTTGGTTGTTTAAGCCTCCCAGCCCGTGGTATTTTGTTATGACAGCCCCAGCCACTAATATGATGATCAAAGGCACAGAGCTGTGTGGAGCGTTTGGGAACAGATGAGCTTCTCCATGAGGCTGGAGATAAGGCACTTGAGGGGATATGGTGGGAGATAAATGAGAGAGGCACATTTTTTGAGTAGCTGTGAATGACCATGAAGGAAATGGCCACTTGGTGTAATTCCTCTTGGGTTATAAACACTGGCCATAGTGCCCAGTAAGCGAAAGGAGCAGAAATGGAAAAATACTTGGGCTCCTTAAGGTGGGTGAAAGCTAATGATCTAAACAGATTTGTGTCACAAAGTCAGTTGGGGTAGTCACTTCCCTTATAATGAAGACCTGAAAAATTAAGATTCAAGTAAAACATGAAGCATTTCCCACATTCACTGATATCTGTTGCCATATAGGCATTACATATGATATGTGTCATTATGTGATTTTTGGCTTGTTAGCAGTGTTAGAAAATCAGCTTGGGAGTAACAATCAGAGCACCACCTTGGTGGCTATATTCATTAATCTCGTTACTGTCAGTGAGTGCAATGCTCACACAGACATCTTTGAAGAACTGTTGCGAAAACATTCTTCTTTCATCTTGTTGAAACTGCAGGCTTCATTATTGATGCATTGGCTGATTAATGGTTGTCTGGGCCAAGCCAAAGTCATGTACAATGCAGCCAGCTCTCCTTTGAATAATCAACTCTCATTTAGAAGGAAATGGAAAGTTGTTTCAAATTAAACACCAGAAAGAAAGTAGTGTCAGATGTTTAATTTGTTGCTTTCTTGTCCCTTCTTAATGTGTGAGATACCCTCATGAGAAAGGTTGGAGCAGATGATTAAATGGAGAAAGCCACTTAACTATCTTTTGCTCTCATGACCAAGAGAATATTCATCCTCACTTTCTTTTTGATATATTCCTGTTTGTTACAAGTTTTTGGTTTCTGATTATGGACAAGGAGTTACTGCCCCCCATAGATTTGTCATTGGTTGGAAAGATAGTGCTGAGTGAGCCTGATACTCACTCATTACACATGAAGCTTGGCTCAGTCTTCAGAAGTTCAAAGAACTTGTCTGTTTAAGCCCAGGCCTTCCAGATACCTCAGACCAAGGGGTATCATGAACATGTAAGTATTCAGTCACCCACCAGTGAATTCATCTTCTGTAGTGTTCATTGAGACTATCACAAGTTCCCTTCCTGTTTTTGCCTTTCATTTCTGACCTACCTCCCACTCTGAAACTCACCTGTCTGGATCTGACCTGTGGACATAGTTTGGTGTTTGCCTTCTGACCTTGTGCAACAATTGCTACTACTAAAGGGATGCTCTGATCTTCTGCCCTATTTCTGGAGGGACCTGATTGGAAGTTTGAATATTCTAAAGGTGCCCCAAAGGGGCTGCTGATGGGATCACATATATAAAGTATTGAGCCTAGAATCTGGCACTAAGTAGGTTTTTAGTAAATGTTAGTTCCTTGCTACTTTCCTACCTTTAGCATCTTCAGATGTCAGATGAAGGAGATGATGGTGTAGGAAATTTTAGAGTTTTAGGCTGTTTGCTAGATGAAATCAGAATCGAAAACAAGGAACATTTCGGAGTGTGGAGCAACCATTTTCCTCTCTCCTTTGATCCATCATAAGATCTGGTGTCAGATTAGCCCTTCCTCCTCTGGTGGCTACTGAAGTTGGAAAACGAGTTCAAATTCAGACTCACTAGCTGTGTGATCTTGAGAAAACTACATAATGTCTCTTTGCCTCATTTGTAAAATGGAGATAACTGTAACTCACTGAGAATTATTGGGAGCAATAAAATACATCACATAAAGCACCTAGAAACAGAGCCTGGTGGCTAAGAAGTGCTCAATAAAATTAGCCATTAGTATTCTTACTGTGATTTTCTTGTTGTCCATAATAAGTTCCTGGCACATAGCAATGTTAGTTCTTACTATTATCACTATCATTATTATTATTTCTCATATTGGTCATTTTCTGTGGATAGTGAAATAGACTCAGGGGTACAATTTTGTGGATTATTAGCCTGTATTTAAATGGCTCATGCATTTATTCATATATACTTACTAGATCATTAGAAAATGCAAACTTAACTCTTTTTTAAAATTATACTTTAAATTCTAGGGCACATGGGCAGATCGTGGAGGATTGTTACATAGGTATACACATGCCATGGTGGTTTGCTGCATCCATCCCCCATCACCTACATTAGGTATTTCTCCTAATGTCTTATTTGAACTTTTATTTTTGGTGTATGTTTTTCAGAACCAACAAAAGTTGTCTCTGAGACAGGTGAGGCCACTTATATCTTTGCAGCTGTGCACTGAGATTTGGCAGGCAATATCTAACAGGCCCTTGAATGAGACGAATCTTGTATAACAGTTAGATTTACAACATGGTGCCTTGACTAGTGATGCCTTGGACTGACTCACTTGTCTCCCTAGGCTTTAGGTCTTTTACTTGCCGGGATCTCTGCTACTTGCTTCCTCCTACCTGTGAATTATCTACATGGATTACTGTATTCTTGCCTCTTTCTCATTGTTGTTAATTGATTCCTGGCTCTTGCTTGTTGGTAATTTCATTCTTTTTCCTATTCCTGGGTTTGAGTAATTACATACTGTTCAGCTTGCTAACCTGGAGCTGGCCTGTCTTTCCTGACTTCTGATTCCTTTCTGGCCTTATATTATTGACAGCCTCCTCCATCTAAACTTTTTTTTTATTTTGAGAGAGATGGGATCTGGCTGGGTTGCCAGGGCAAGTCTTAAACTCTTGACCTCAAATAATCCTCCTGCTTTAGCATCCCAAAATGTTGCAATTACTGGCATGAGCCACTGCACCTGGCCAGCCTTCTTAGTCTAAATGTCTTCTTGTTCATACTGACCCATCAAAATGAATCCTATCCATGTGACCAATGCCTTTCCTGAAAAGTTGCTGTGGCTGACATGCACCACGTAACAGTAAGTTGCCATTTGGTAGTCTGTTGCAAAAGATTCAGAGAGAGAATTTCATGCCTTGTGTCTTGAGGTCGATTTGAAGTGAATCAGTGGGTATTGTTCAACCATAAGTAAAAAGCGGATTTGAATTTCTATTTTTGAGTCTGTATCCTTACACTTGTGGAAATGGGACAAAGAACAGTTCTGAAAAATTCATACACATATTTTCCCCATAAATAGTGGGCATTGCTTATTTTGTTTTCTTCAACCACAAATCTGTGTAGCATCGCCTGATTTTCAACTTCCTGGGTGAGTAAGTTTTGTTTGTGTCATAAACTCAGAGTCCTTGATGACATGTTGACAGGTATTGGAAATGATGGGATTGGAGAGCTGACAGGTGACTCATGCATATGGATGTCTTCTGTGATTATACATAGCAATCTATCTGGGGTTATTTATGGTAGCATTGTCATGGTGATCAATGAGCAGTAAACAAAGCTCTCAAAGCCATGGGGAGAGTTTTTATAGCTTCCATGACCAACTGTGGTACTTCCATTTTTAAAAAACAAGTTTCACAATAAGCTTATTGAACTGAGCAGTTTGTATGTATAGACTTTAAAATCATGGTGAAGTGCAAAAGTCTGGTGAAATGAAAAAGAACTGGGTTTGTGGTTGAATAGGAGCCAGAGTTCCAGGCCTCACTCACTGGTTATGTGACCTTGGACATGTCAGCTATTTTGAGTCTCAGTTTCCTATTCTTAATGGGGCTTCAAATATCTGTCCCAGGATAATACATAAGACGATTATAAAGAACAAATAAAATAATGAATATAAAATAGCACTTGTAGCATGTCAAGGAGAAATAAGCCTGTAAGACAGCATTCTGTAAGACAGCATTCTGTAAGACAGTCTGGGGATCTGATTTTGTTCATTTTGGGTGCCAGAATCTTCATGGATTTCTAGATATAGATTTTTAAGATCACCATACAGAAACATGTATTTTCAGTTGAGGGTATACCCATAAAATGCCAAGTGAAGCAAACCACAAACCATTAGAAACAATATGATATCACTACCCGGAGGACCTAATGGCTCTTGTAAACTGAACATGCCTAAAACCAGACTCTTGGTTACTTCAAATGTTTTCTTTTCCTAATGTTCCTCATTTCTGAAAATGATACTTTTTAGCTAAAATCCTTTGTCTTCAGAGTATTTATACTTCTCTATTATATTTGTTTGTTTATCATCTATCTTCATTACTACTATGTGAGTTCTACTGGGGGAGGCATCTTTGTTCTGTTCATCGTGGCACTGTCAGTACCTAGCATAATGACTAGTACATAGCAGACAATCAATAAATATTTGTTGGTTAATTGCCCGAATGACTGCTTAAAATGCATTAAATAGAAAAAGACACATGAGAATGTTACTCATGATTCTTTGGCAGGTAGAATTATGGTGTTATTTTAGAGCTTTTCTATACTTTCCAGTTTTCTCTCTAGTTAGAAGAAAGTTATTAAAATTGGCATAGAAAGCCTGATTTGTAAACATACTGAATTAAAAAAATCATGTACACTGTGTTATTTTTAATGGTCAGACAGAAAAGCAAATGATGAAACTGGATAGTTTGTTATAATAAAATATCTGTATTATTAACATACCAGCAGAAGATCAATTAAATTAATTATAAAAATTGACAGCAAAGAGAATTATTAAGGTCAGTTATAATTCCAGAGAAATAACTCCTGAAATGTCAGTGTAATGTTCTTTTGAAGAATTTAGGCTTATTAAAAACTGGACCAGTACTCTTAGAACAAAATAACAAATTCAGTTTTAGGAAACTTTACTTCCAATTTCCTTTATTCAACTTGAACTTATTTTTATGTTAAGTTCAATTTTTGTTTTTCTGTTTTGGGAAAAATAGTTGATAGAGTTCTTTATAAGATTAAAATTTCTATTGTGGTGAATGAGGTCAAATTTATACTTTGCAAATCTTACACACACCCCTCAAGATACATCATATACTTTTAAATTTCTTATCCAAAAGAGGTATTTGCAGCTCTCTTGATATTACAGTGAAAAAAAATCCTCTCATCTTGTTTTCTGGGTTTGAACTGTTTTTTATGCTATGTTACTCTTCCTCATGGACTCACAAAATATGATTTTGTTACTAACTTTGGTCAAGTGCCATGCACATCGCTGTGCTTAAAAACACCACCACTACCACTATGTGGGGAATAAGAAAGAAAGAATGAACTCTAAAGAAGAATAAAAAACAATTTTCCTTTTGCAATACATTATTACTACATGGTATACCCTGGGGTTCTAAATATGAAGCAGCCTTGATGTTGTATGTTTGTTAAATCCAGCAGGTAATGGCATGTGTCTTTATGTAATAAAAAAGTATAATTTATTTTGCAACTGTCACTGAAGTAATATTACCTCCAGTATGAAAACATGATGTTTCTCTGAGCATATGCAATTATTTTATAGGAATCAAACCACCTTACATGGGTATTAATAAGATTGTTTCTATTGTATACCTAGCCTTTTTAATATCCATGTAAAAAGCTTGTTAAAATGACTGAAAGCATGCATATTTAGTTATTAGTTAGCATTTGGAAATACAGACAGTAGGTATTAGTGATAACGCTTTAGGGATAATTTAGATGCAAGTATGAAATTTTTATTACTATTCATTGTCTTGCAAAATAGCACATTTAGTCAAAGAGATTGTTATCAAACATTTCTAACAGGGCAAATGCTAACATAAACTTTCCTAACGTTACTCTATGATGGGTGATGGTGTTAATATATGCTTTCAAAAGGAACTATGAATTATCATAATAATGACAAGGATAACAACATACCCTTACAAAATTCATGTAGCACATTTGGAATTTGTTTATTCAGTTCTTCATTCCTTGTTTTCCTTTTTCAGTAACTATTTGAGGCATACCCTCTATGTGTTAGATGCTGTGCTGGCTTCTGGGAATACGGTAGGGAATAAAATAAACATGGTCTTTGTGTTTGTGAAGCTTACAAACTAGAAGAAACAATTATTCATTGATTCAACATGTATTTATTGGGCAGCTACTATGTGCCAGACACTCTACAGCAGTAAAAACAACAGACAAGGGCAATGAGGTGGAAAGGGCTTGGTATGTTCCAGGAACTGAAAGTAGGCCAACACAATCAATGGATTGGAGGGGGCCAAAGTGGAAGCAGAAAAGAGGCTATTGCAGGCATTTAGGTGAGAGATGATGGTGGCTCAAACTAGGACAGTGGCAGAAGAGATGGAGAGAAGGGAACACATGTACAATCCACTTAGCTGATAGAACTGACAGGACACTCAGAGGGCACCCTCAGAACATTAAGGTTTTAACTTTGCTGATCTCATAAAGTCTAGTTCAAATCTGAGTTTTCAAAAAACTATTCCTGATAATTTACAGCTGAGAGAGACTCCTGTCTCTTTTATCCATCATGTATGTGCCCAGATTTATGGCCATTGTAACAAGTATGTACTGGCTTTTATGTATAGCGACATTTGTCTTGATATTATCCTTTTCTATTAACTTCTTACCTTTTGAAACTCTCTTACATGCTTTTTTTTTTTTTTAAATCCTTAACACTAATAAGCAGAGGTCAGAAAACAATTAATGGGTTTGCTACTGGGTACTCTTTACTTGGGGATTTTAAAATAGAAAATCAGTTCCATTACATCCTAGGACCACCTTTAAGGAGATAATTTTTCAGGACCCAAATCATATAAGAGAAACAGAACTAGGTCTTCCAGAATAAGTCATTCTATTTTTTCTACAGCTTTTATCCTGCAATTCTTTTATTGGGAACTTGGAAAAGCCATCAGATAGCTTTACTCTAGTACAGGGTGATAGCACTAAGCAGACTTAAGAAAAAGAGGCTTTCTTAACTTCGTTTTGCTTTTTGCTTCATTTGCAGACCTTTATCATAATTCCCTTGTCCTTGAAATCTCCTTTGGACATTACTCTTAACTTTATAGAAAATAACTAAAGAATTGTTCCATAGAATAATCTCATGAGCTTTCTGCAAGACAGTTTTAAAGTAGGTAATACTAAATTTTCTTTCAGCAACATTTTATCTTCCATTGAATCTTCATCTCTGTGATTTGCAATGGTAGTCTTGAAATAATATGATGGAAAAAGGGACATAGCTGGAGATGAGGCCAAAGAGGGATGGATCTTGACAGATTGGAACTAACTTCAAAAAGAGGAGAAAATTGATTTTGGATTGTGTCAAGTATACTTGGAAATAGAAGGTGCAGTCTTTCTCCCATGAGTATATTAGTCTTTATATATCATTAAGTCCTTTGGGAAAAGTGACTACCAGCACAGAAATGCTTGTCATGTCAGATTTATCTAATATGCTGTTTACCGCAGAGTTTTATTCTTCTAGGTCAGTGTGGCATATGAATCTGTCTTTTGTATGTGTGTATTTTTAAGGCCTTATCTTTGTCAAAAAATCAGTATTAAGGTCACAAAGTCTCTAGAGCAAACCTTGGGGAAAGGTACGTATTGTTCCAGGTTGATTGCTACTGGAATGTAGCTGCAGGGCTGCCTATTGTGAGATTAATGAAAAACATCACCTACCAATACCCACATTACTTGGCAGTTTAGTCTCTCCATAATGGAGAGAAACAGAATTCAAAGAACGGCAAAGAATAGTTAAAGGGACTCATTGGAAATGATAAAATAATAGGACTTAAAAATAGAATTATAAAGGTTAGATCTGCAAAAAGCTTATATGCCATTTTGTCCTGTCTTTTCATTTTATGTCGAGTCACAGATCTGGACAAAATATCGTTTAGCCCAGAATCATTGTGCAGAATCACCTACAGAGGGGCTTTCGCTGGTAAGTTCAGATCTGGGTTAATACTCAGGTAGAGTCATGACTTCCTTTCTCATGTTCTTTGTGTCACACCTGTTTTTCTTGAAGCTGGAGCTATTACCTATTGGAACTAACTGTAAGGTGCCTCCTTGCCTAATTGGCATCCTGTCACTCCTTGCTGCATCTCCCCTATTTTTTGGGAGTCTAACCCTCTCAGAGGATCACAAAAGCACCAGTTCATGTTGCCTCTTACCTTCATCATAGTAATGCTCAGACCTGCGGAACCCATGCCTTTCCTTCATCCATCAGTCCCTAGTCTGCCACAGTTGACAGTTTCCTCTGCTTAGTCAAATCCTGCTTCTGCTACTGAGCTTTCTATGACTGCTCAGCCCTGACAGATTTTGATGGTTTCTATATTTCTGAAAAGCTTATAGTTTATAATAGTGGCTCCTAAGCCTAGCTAATCTTCAAAATTAACTCAAAAATGCAGATTCATGAGCCCTACCTTCAAGGTTCTCTTTTGGGCTATGTCTGGAGTAGAGAATTCTATATTAAAACAAGCAAACACACACACACACACACACACACACACACACACACACACACACACAGAGACACGCTCCCAGGTGATTCTGATGAACAAATAGATTTGAGAACCAGTGACCTAAAATACATAAAAATGTAGTTTGTCTTGTATGAACATTTTTTTATATAAGTTTGTTTTATATTTCAACCTATCATGTGAACCGCAATGTGTTTGAGGATGGTGGGAATGGGGATAGGGTCTGTTGTCAAAAGAAAGGTTGAGCTGCATGTCCCTTGGAACAATAGCTACCATATGTGGTAAGACAAGTCTCATGAAAACAAAAAGGAAGGGAGACTCCTAGGATATTTGTCCCCTAGGAGTCTATTCTAAACACAGTAGCCAGATTAATTTTTTAAAAGTATCAAGTCAAATCATGTCACTCCCTTGCTCAAAGTCTCCAATAGTTCTCATCATACTTGGAGAAAATCCCATGTCCTTACTGTGGTTTCCAGAGCCATGCATGAACTGGCCCCTGCTCAGCCCTCTGACCGAGTTCCCCATGTCTCTCCTCCATGTTCTGTGCTCCTTTTTGTTATTCCACAGGTGTATCAAGCAGGCTTCTGCCTTGGTGCCTTTTCACTTGTTCTTTCCCAGGCATTTGTGTGACTCGTATCTTCTCTTTATTTACATCTTTGCTCAAAATGGCATCTCCTCAGAGAAACCTTCCTGATATCCTCTTCGAAGTAGTTCCTGGCCGCTACCACCCACAGCATTAATCTACATTTGTTTATATCTGTGTCTTCTGTTAGAATGTGCACCCCTGGAAGGCAGGATATTTTTGCCTTTTAAGGTGCATATTCTAGTACAAGAGACAGATTGCCTATTTGGCCTATTTTGTTTGCTCTTAGCTGCCCCTGGACCATACTAATAAGAATAAAATAGTTGCTGAATGAATACGGTTGACAATGTGCATTGATGATAGTAATACTGGGTTAGAAGATTGAAGGAATGACAATAAGAAAACTTTATATCCTAGCACTTTAGGAGGCCAAGTTGGGCAGATCACCTGAGGTCAGGAGTTTGAGACCAGCCTGGCCAACGTGGTGAAACCCCGTCTCTACTAAAAATACAAAAATTAGCTGGGCATGGTGGCACACACCTGTGGTCCCAGCTACTCAGGAGGCTGAGGCAGGAGAATTGCTTGAACCTGGGAGGCGGAGGTTGCAGTGAGTTGAGATCGTACCACTGCTCTCCAGCCTGGGCAACAAGAGTGAGAATCTGTCTCAAAAAAAAAAAAAAAAAAATTAAAAAGTAAGAAAGGGCTTTAAAGATGGACAATTAAGTTTTAGGCAGTAGTGAGGATTCTGATGGGCTGGGTGGTATATCCTGGCCTAAAGGTATTCAAATCTATTAACAAAAAATCAAAACACTCTGCTGGTCTAAAAGACACTTCTAAATGTAGAGCAGGAATCTGCTCCAGCTGTCAGTTTGTAGCTGCTGATAGCATACAAATTCTATGAAAATGCAATTGTGGTCCTTCTAATTACTTGTTATAAATATAAAAATGCCTGTTGTAAGTCACAGAAAGTGCACTAAGTGAGAAAGTTTGGCCTTTTGGACTCTGGAAGATTCTCTGTAACTTTAGGCTAATGAGTTAGCTGTTGTAGGCTTCAAGTTATTCATTCCTTGGTTGCAGATTAAAAAAAGTCACCCTTGGGTTACAGACAGAAAAATAAGTTTTTAATTCCCTAAAGATGACTCATAAAGTTAAAATTAATTGATACAATATAAAGCATTTGAACAGCTTAGAAAAAAGTAGCTTTATACATGTATTTATTTCTTCTCCTTTATTCTGCCTGAAGAAAAGCAGACGTACCTTCAGCCAAATCTTTCATTTTAATCCATGTCCTATCCGTAAGTAATGCATAATGAATATATTGATGAATTACTATGCAAGCTGAGATGCTGCATGCTGGCTTGCTCGAGGATTCAATTAAAATGGAGCAACATTATTTGTAATAATCAAATGTTGTTTTGAATAAGTAATTCAAGTAAACAATGCAATTAGTAAAAAGTGATGGTGATGAAGTTGAGTGGAGGAAATTCTTATATATAGCTTAAATATAATTTTGGAATTTGTAAAATAATAGTTTGTTGGAATGGAAAAGTTTATGCTGAGAATTAATAATAAATATCTGAAGAAATCTTTTTATTTTGCAATACTTACCTAACCTTCTTTGATGCTTCAGGCTGTTCTTTTAGTTGGCTAAGAAGTTCTTTTAGTCTGCAATACTTATCTGACTTTCTTTGATAATACAGGCTGTTTTTGCACTGCAGTAAAGAAATCCCTAGGACTGGGCAAAGAGGTTAATTGGCTCACAGTTCTGCAGGCTGTAAGGGAAGTGTGGTGCTGGCATCTGCTTGGCTTCTGGGGAGGCCTGAGGAAGCTTTTACTCATGATGGAAGATGAAGCGGGAGCATATGCTTCACGTGGCGAAAAGAGGAGCAAGAGAGAAAAAGAGAGAGAGAGAGAGTGCACTAGCATGGGGGGAGGGGCCACACATTTAGCAAGATGTCACTTATCACCAAGGAAATGGGCCAAGCCATTCATGAGAGATCCACCCCATGATCCAGACACCTCCCACCAGGCCCTACCTCCAACATTGGGGATTACATTTCAACATGAGATATGGGCAGGGACACATATCCAAACTACATTGAGGTGTAATAAAGTTTTAATGTTTTTATAGTGCTATACTTCATGTTAGTGTAAAAGACTGTCCCTGTGCAATAGACAGGTCTAGAGCTAGTGTAAAAGTTTGGACTATATTGATACCATATTAAATAACTGAATGAAAAACATTCATATAGTACAGCTAACAAATCAAACATCCACTTGTTTTGAAACATCCACTCTGGATGTTTCTAATATCTAAATAACAGTTCCTATTTTGATAATTTGCTATCATGTTATACGCTGCTTCTGGGATAACCTTTAGTTCAACTTCAAGGGAAAATGCAATTTTCAGTATTATTGTTTGGGTGGGAGAATTATGGGAGCTAATGTTTTTATAAGCTAAAAAGAAATTCAAAGAAGAATACTTAGCTCCCAATTGATAATGGATAAGGGTCTGCAATTCGGGTGGCTTCTAGACCTCATAACTGCCCCCAACACGTTTCTCTCAATATGTAAGCTAAGGTTTTATTGCTCTGGTTTAAATGTTTTCCTGTTTCTCTTGTTAGTGGAGGGAGAAACTTTGCAGTCAGTTATTATTACGTTTTTCATATTTTAGAAACATTTGAAAAACTTTACAAATGACGAAGGAAGATCTAAATTGCATTGCCTGTTGCTCCTCTTCCTTTTGCTGCATTGAGGTAGCCTGGTGGTGAAAACGTATCTCATATATGAACTTCAATGGAAATCTTGACTTTGTCAATTTTATAAACGTATCTCATATATGAACTTCAATGGAAATCTTGACTTTGTCAATTTTATTAGTGAAGTCTGAAATAAATTTTGTCCTCCAAAAATGTAAATAGCGAATTCAACTGGTTATTCAAAATTTTGATAACTGGTTGATTATTCTTTCAACCAACATTTACCTGTAACTACTATGTGCTGGATACCTCCTGTATACCTGTATTATAAGCACACAAAAGTGTTTCTTGTTTCTGAGGAACTTGTCTGTCTTTATATGATGATATGATTCACCAGATTTCATAACCCTTCATCAGTCTTATGGGAGAGAATCTCAGTTGTATATGTCTTGAGAAAAAGACAGATATAGTTGACTCTTGAATGGCCTGGGTTTAAACTGCCTGGGTCTACTTATACACACATTTTCTTTTCTTTGGAGGTTTTTTTTTTTAAACTAATTTTAACTTTTATTTTAGAATCAGAGGCTACATATGCAGGTTTGTTACATGGGGTTATTGCATGATGCTGAGGTTTGGGGTATGAATGATCCCGTCCCCCAGGTAGTGAGCATAGTATCCAATAGGTAGTTTTTCAGCTCTTGCTCCGCTCCTTCTCTTTCCCCTCTAGTAGTCCCCAGTGTCTATTTTCATTTTTATTATGATTTTTTATTTTTTTGAGACAGAGCCTTGCTCTGTCACCCAGGCTGGAGTGCAGTACCGCAATCTCAGCTCACTGCAACCTCCACGTCCTGGGCCAAGTGATTCTGGTGTCTCAGCCTCCCAAGTAGCTGGGACAATAGGCATGCGCCACCACGCCTGGCTGATTTTTTGTATTTTAGTAGAGATGGGGTTTCACCACATTGGTCAGGCTGTTCTCTAACTCTCGACCTCAGGTGATCCACCCACCTCAGCCTCCCAAAGTGCTGAGATTAGAGGCATGAGCCTCCTCGCCCAGCCCCCAGTTCTATTGTTCCTGTCTTTATGTTCATGTATTCCCAATGTTTAATTCCCACTTGTAAGTGTGAACATGTGGCATTTATTTTCTTTGGGGTATATAACTGGTAATGGGATTGCTGGGTCAAATAGTAGTTTTGTTTTAAGTTCTTTGCTAAATCTCCAAACTGCTTTCCACAGTGGCTGAACTAATTTGCATTCCCATCAACAATATGTAATTGTTCTCTTTTCTCTGCAGCCTTGCCAAGATCTGTTATTTTTTGACTTTTTAATAATAGCCATTCTGGCTGGTATGAGATGATATCTCATTGTGGTTTTGATTTGCATTCTCTAGTGATTAGTACACATGAATTTGCTTCTGCCTTTGCCAACCCGAGACAGCAAGACTAACCCCTTCTCTTCCTCTTCAGCCTACTCAATGTGAAGATGATGAGGTTGAAGACCTTTATGATGATCTACTTCCATTTGATGAATAGTAAGTATATTTTTTCTTATGATTTTCTTAGTAAGATTTTCTTTTCTCTAGATTATCTTATTGTAATAATACAGTATATAAATACATACAACATACAAAATATGTGTTAGTGGACTGTTTATGTTATAGGTAAGGCTTCCAGTCAACAGTAGCTATTAGTAGTTAAGTGGACTTTTGACTGCATTCTTGGCCATCACCCCGAACCCCCACATTGTTCAACAGTCAAATGTATTTTTATTTTATGTACTCTTAAATTATGTATATAATTAGGTTTACTTCTTTGAGTTGGTTGCTAGGAAGCTCAGAGTCAAAATTGTGACCCATATCTAATAAAATGTGCAAGATCTATGGCATGCATCTTGGATGATAACTTTATCCCTGCATTATCTTTTCCCCATCCTCATTTTATGATTTTATCATAATTTTTTGATTCTTTTATTAGAGTTTTCCAGGGAAATCTAATAGATGTTTGTATCTATCTATCTATCTAGTCTGTTATCTATTTATTTTAAAGAATTGACTCATGCAATTGTGGAGGATTACAAGTCCAAAATCTGCAGGGTAGGCCAGCAGGTTGGAGAGCCAGGAAATTGTTGGTGTTTCAGTTTGAGTGTGAAGGCTCTCTGCTGTCAGAATTCCCTCTTCTTTGGGGGAAGTCAGTCTTTTCTATTAAAACTTCTAACTGATTGGATGAGGCACAGAGACAACATGGAGAACAATCTGCTTTACTCAAAGTCTACTGATTAAAATATTAATCTTACGTGAAAAACACCTTCACGGAGACATTTTAAATAATGTTTGACCAAATAACTGGATGCTGTGGTCCAGTCCAGTTGATACATAAAATTAATCATCATAGTATGTTATGCATTTTTTTTTGAGACAGGGTCTCACTCTGTTGGCCAGTGCAGTGGCATAATCTTAGCTCACTGCAACCTCCGCCTCCCGGGTTTAAGTGATTCTCCTGCTTCAGCCTCCCCAGTAGCTGGGATTACAAGTGTGCACCACCACGCCTGCCTAATTTTTGTGTTTTTGTAGAGATGGAGTTTCACCATGTTGGCCAGGCTGGTCTCGAACTCCTGACCTCAAGTGATCCACCTGCCTCAGCCTTACAAAGTGCTGGGATTACAGGCGTGAACCACTGCATCTGGCCATTATGCATTTTTATAACCCTCCTTCAAGTCTTTCTTCAAATAAAGCAGGGTATAGAACATATCTAAGGTAATATATGGGTTTCCTTTTTAGTAATTTATGAAATATGTGATGTTACCTTTAGTTTGTTTTAGCCCCAATATTGTATCATTTGTGATGGCCATTTCTTCATCACTCTGGCATTGAAGAACTATATGTAGCCTAATGTCTGCAAGCCAACTGTCCGGGGCATGGTAAACAGATGCTTCTACTTAGGTCTTCCAGTGGATATGCCTTTATCTGGAAGTTTTAAAAAATCTGAATATTGCCTATGTAAATAAGTAATATGTAAACAAACTTCAATTTCGTAGTTGTCTTTATTTAAGACTCTTGATTGCAATTATTGGAAATACATCTCTAGTTCCTTAAGCAAGAAGGGAGTTTATTAGAAGAATTCAAGATTAGGGTGGCATATGCTTTTAGAAACTAAAGAGGCTGGGGGCTGTGACTCATACCTGTTATTCCAGCACTTTGGGAAGCCTAGGAGTTTGAGACCAGCTTAGGTAATGTAGTGAGACCCTGTCTTTACAAAACCAGAAAAATTATCTGGGTGTGGTGGCATGTGCCTGTAGTCCTAGCTACTTGGGAGGCGGGTGTGGAGGATTGCTTGAGCCCGGGAGATGGAAGCTGCAGTGAGCTGTGATCATGCCACCACACTCCAGCCTGGGTGACAGAGTGAGCCCTGTCTCAAAAAAGAAACAAACAAACAAACAAACAAACACCCAACTAAAGAGAAACACATAATAGACAAAAAGCTTAGAAGTGAACATACTGTGATTATAAAATTATTATCTCATAACAGATTATTAAGTATCTCATAGTAATTAGCATATTTTTCTTTATGTCTAACCTAAATCCCTGCTGCTGAGATCCAAACAGTTCTCTTTCTGCCTGATTATTAGCAGAAATACAAACTTTTCAGTCAAGGGCAGGAAGCATATTTTGGTCAGGTATCTAACACCAGGCTAGGAGGCTGTGGCCAGGACACAGCAGGGTCTACAGCAGAAATGTAGCTCGTGAGGCCTATCTGTGTTTGTGTATGTGTAGTGGGGTGTGGGGAAGAGGAGAGAGAGACAGAGGTGTGGGGACAATGGGGAGAAAGGTAGCAAAGTAGGATATTTCTCAGTAAACAGAGGCTTGGGCCAGGTAAATACCATAGACCTTGTCTATTATGGTTTTTCTTATATAATTGGTGGTTTCAAGCCTCTTAGAATAATAATAAAGAAGAAAGTAAGAATATTAGGGTATGGAGATATTCTTGAAAGATCTAGTCAATTGCCTCATCGTATCTTCTTTAAAAACATTATTATTAAAAAGTTGTGTATACTTATTGTGAGAACAAAAGAGTAGCAACATACAATATGAAGCATAAAACTTTCCTTATGTCAATATTGGCCCCCACACCACTAACCTCAGTGCCATTCACTAGAAGTTAAATGTTCAGTTTGGTAGGTAACCATCAGATGTTTTCTTTAAATATACAACTATCTTTATTCAAAAACACCTGTAACGTATATGTAGTGCCAATCAGGAGGCTTTTAGCTACCAGTGAGAGAAACCTTGGTTCAAACTAGCTTAATTCATGAAGACATTTATTACGCTAAGAGGAGGAAGTCTGAAGGTAGGGTGTCTCCAGCCATAGTACGATCAAGGCTCTGGCTCAGCTTCTCTCTGATTTTTTTTTCTGGCTCTGCCTTCCTAAATATGTTGGCTGGTCTTCAGCTGGCTTCCTGCATGGTGGCCAGATGGATCTCAACAGCATGCGGATCACACCCTTCTTTGTTCACATCCAGTTGCAGAGGGAGAAAACTCTCAATCGTGTAATAATTTGATTGTACCAACTTAAATCTTGTGTTCACCTCTGGATCAATACCAGCTGTGGAGCATTGCCACGTGTTGGTGTTTTAAAGCCTGGATTCCTAAACCAGTCACTTGTAAAAAGGATTGGATTACCATGATCAACTTAGATTAATCAGACTCCATCCCTGGAGGTTGAAGGGAGTCAATTTCCACTGAGTCATATGACCTATGTGGGAGGATGTTAATATATATTGGATTGTGAGGAAAGTGGAAATGTCTGCATATGAACAGATGACATGACTGTTTTTCTCCACCCTCACTATAAGACCTTAGTATACATGAGATTTGAATTTTTTTAAGAAGGGAGTTATTTTTAAATTTTTGAGCTAAGAACTAAAGATTATAATTTGCAGATTTATAAGGAGTATGGTCACTAGGATGTTTATGAAAAGCAGAAATAGACATTTTCATAGAACCTAACTATAAACATTGGCCATGGAAGGATAATATTTTAGGTTATCAGCAGTTAGTTATACCAGAGGGGCAGAGAGTCCCGAATAGAGACTATTTGGAGGGATGGGGAGGTGATGCTACCGTTGGGAGGCAGCCTTTGAAGTCTCCCCACTCTCTCTTGCTGCTGCCTGGGTACTTTCAGCTGATCGTTATTTGCAATCCCTGCTCAATCAAATACCTGGGTCTTGAAATGGTAAGATTTCAGACAGTGGGTCATAGTCTGAATCTAGTCATGTTTTTTTTATGCTAAGTTTACTTATAATGTTGAAAAAATACTTCTAGTTCTTCTAAATATTGTTGGATACTAGAAACTTGAATTTCTGTATATTTTATTAATGATATATAATGAAATCCAGATACTTCAGTATTGTACAGCTCATTCTTTAGCAAATGGATACATGTGCCAAAGCTGGTAGCTCTCCAAATTGCAGGTGGTTCTCCGTGGTATCCAGGGTGATACTTGGGCTATAGCCACAGGCAAAATGACAAAGTAGAAGCGAACTTTGGTTCACATCCATTTTCTCTTTTGCATCATTCTTCCAGTAGTTGGAACGGAATAATAGAGTGATCCTCATATCAAAGGCTTCTTTGATGGGTCTGACATGGAGGTAGGTAGATGACAGCATTATGGAAAGCAAGGGGTGGTGTACAAAGTGACATGTCTCCCAGAGGAGTGACTTTTATGTAAAGGAGAAGAAGCGTTATAGAGTAAGGACTCTCCTGCACCATTCTTGACTCAGTGATATGGAGTGATGACTAGTGTTTACCCAAAGGTTGCTGGAGAAGTAAAATTCTCAGTGGAGAGCCAGGAGGAGGAGGCAGAGCTCAGAGAAGCTGTTTCTGCTTGACTGCTCAAAGGGAAGGAAGTCTCAATGAGGCCACGGCACACCCACTGCGGGATGGAGGAAGAAGGTGTTAAGGATGGTTGCTGGTGGTCTGTCCACCACCAAAGACATACTCTTTGGACATTTGTTTTCATCTTCTCTACAGTGGAGGTGAAAATACCTACCCTGCAGGTAGGTATAGTTGTGAGGATCAACTATAATCATTCTCCTTGAACATAGCCTTTGTTTCAAAATTGTTGTTTTCCAACCTTGCATCATAATGTAAAAGTTTATTCTCTAAGTGAAGCTGATCTCATCTATTAAAAAAATGATTCTTGGCTTCTGCCTTTTCCCCTCATTGCCATTCTCCTTCTCTGTGCCTCTGTTTGCTTACAGAAAAGGTCAGCGACTTGGCTACCCCATTTCTGAACTGTTGCCAACCATTGGTATATGCACAGCATTATTGAAAACTCTCAAGGCACCAATTGTTTTTTAAAACCTCAAAATCACTTAGTGATGCTTATCAACAGCTAATATTAATGGATAATGATGAAAACCACAGATGTCTTCCCAGAACTGACAGCATAAAATCAATGTAGCCTGGGCTAGGGAATGTTAAAAAATTATAGAAGTAAAGTAGCATATTTTCCAACTTTTATCTTGTAATAAAGCTTTCTATATTTTTAAGTACTTAATTACCATTCCTTCCTCTTTTACAAAAAATAATATCTGGCCAGGCACTGGCTTACGTCTGTAATCCCAGCACTTTGGGAGGCTGAGGTGGGTGGATCACTTGAGGTCAGGAGTTTGAGATCAGTCTGGCCAACATGATGAAACTCTGTCTCTACTAAAAATATAAAAATTAGCTGGGTGTGGTGGTGGGTACCTGTCATCCCAGCTACTTGGGAGGCTGAGGCAGGAGAATCGCTTGTTCAGAGATCACACCATTGCACTCCAGCCTGGGCAACAGAGCACTGTCTCAAATAAATCAATCAATAAAAATAAATAAATATTATCTAATGCAATGAATTGCACTCAGAAAAGGAAAACATGCCAGAAAAATCTAAACAACTTTAACAAGTTTTCAAACTTAAAACTTCATCTGTAAATGTTTTTATGAGGTGATCATAATGTTACTAAACAGGCCATAGGCCATAGAGAATACAATATATTTATTTAGATTGTGTGGGCACCAACCATCAAAGCACCATCTTTGATTATGAAGATCAACTCTATAATCTCATCTAAGTATACAGAGTGGGCTTCTGAACACCACACTGGAGGGAGCAGAGAGAAAAGAGTGTGTTATACATTCACCCTGAGCACAGCAAATACTTGTGGCCACTTTGTTTTTGGCTTTTAGCCGGAGTTAGGAAGTTTTGGCGGAACAGTTTTTGGTTGTTAAGAATTAAACTCCCTGTCTGGATGCCTAGCAGTAAGTATTGTATTCTTAGAAGTTTTCCAGCTGAAATTTATGTTCAATGAATATTTACTGAGCACTTATTACATGCAAAGCTCTGCCTTATGGGCTGGAAATATGAATAGGATACAAATTTAGTTTTTAAGGAGCTTAGCATTTTGTGGTATGTATTTATGTATGGGTGTGTAAAATGGCAAAATCTTTTTAAATAGTTTACAAAAGTTAGTACCACAATTATTTCTAAGCGGCTGATGACTTTCTCTGAAGAGGAATTCACTGATCTTGTTTTTGAGGGATATAAGCCTACTCAGAGCTGAATGAGAGAAAGGGGTTGGGGTCTTGTTTATTCAGTATGTAGACTTTTACTTTGTTCTTCGGTTTTAATTTTACCTCAGTGCTGCCTTTGGCTGTGCCTGGAGCACAAGGCACCTCCAGTTTGGCCTCTCCAGAAGTAAACTTGTCTTCTGCCTACCTTGTGCTGGGAGGTGGGGACCTGGGACTCTACTACTATTGATGGAGAATCCAAAAAAGGCTTCTATTCTTAGCCCTGTGCCACACCCTACCTATGGGATAGGCTTTGTCTCTTATTCCCCCAAATTCCTTGCCTGTCTACTTATCATCTTCCAAAATTCATTAGCATTTAACATCATTTCCTTTACTGAGATTCTTACGATTTTGGGTTCATTAGTGTTCATTCCTTTACTTTTATATTTCAGGCTTTGGGAAGAAACAGAGGTAATTTCTTTTGCACAAAAATGTGTGCAGTTACCTATGTTTAACTCTGTGAGATCTTTGGTCACAGTACCTTGCTATCTTTGCAGCATTGCTCCCAGACCACTGCTTGCGCTGGTTGGAATGGTTCTTGGTATATCTCATCCATGCTACTTATTGACACAATGCCATGTCTGAAGCACATTATATCACTCTCTAGGGGATCTTTGTGGTATTATATAACACAGTGGACTTGGTACATTTGCTAAATGCTCTAATGCACAAAGTGTTATGCTAAGTGGGATATAAGATTGGAATCAGACAATGCTCTAATGCACAAGGTACTATGCTAAGTACAGTGGATTGGAATCATTGGAATTCCAATATACTGTATTAGAATCAGACTCCTTTAATTAGCCTTAAAGGAGTCTGGACTCCAGGTACTCTACTGGGAAAGCTAAGACACACTCATAAGTACTATAATACGATGAAGAAATCTCTTTTTTTTGTACTCTGTTGTATACCTGTCATCAATTATGCTATGTAGTTCAGCAGCAAATAGCAGACTTCTCTAAAAGTCTTGACTTGGGCTGGTGGCCTGAGGTTTAAGAGCATGGACTCTGGAGCTAAGTGACCAGTGCCAAATCCTGGTTCTAGGAGTTGTGTGACTTCTGACAAGTTGTTTTTTTTTTTTTCAACTTTCGTTTTAGAGTTGGGGATACATGTGCAGGATTGTTACCGAGGCACATTGTGTGATGCTGAGGTCTGGGGTACTATTGACCCCATCACGCAGGTAGTAAGTATAGTACCCAATAGGCAGTTTTTCAGCCTTTGCCCCCCATCCCTCACTACTCCTGCTAGTAGTCTTCACTGTCTATTGTTCCCATCTTTATGTCCATGTATACCCAGTGTTTAGCTCCCACTTATAAGTAAGAACATGAGATATTTGATTTTCTGTTTCTGTAGTAGTTCACTTAGGATAATGGCCTCCAGCTGTATCCATGTTGCTGCAAAGAACATGATTTTGTTCTATTTTTATGATATATAGTATTCCGTAGTACATATACCAAATTTTCTTTATCCAGTCCGCTGTTGATGGGCACCTGGGTTGATTCCATGTCTTTGCTTTTGTGAATAGTGCTGCAATGAACGTACGAGTGTCTGTATCCCTTTGGTAGAACAATTTATTTTCCTTTGGGTATATACTCAGTAATGGGATTGCTGGGTCGAGTGGTAGTTCAACTCTTAGTTCTCTGAGAAATCTCCAAACTGCTCTCTACAGTGGCTGGACTAATTTACATCCCCACCGACAGTGTATAAATGTCCCCTTTTCTCCACAGGTCTCCAACATACATTATTTTTTGACTTTTGAACAAAAGTCATTCTGACTGGTATGAGATGGCATCCCATTGTGGTTTTGAGTTGCATTTCTCTGATTATTAGTAATACTGAGAATTTTTTATGTCTGTTGGCTGCTTGTGTGTCTTCTTTTGAGAAGTGTCTGTTCATGCCCTTTGCACACTTTTTAATTATTTTTTATTTTTCCATAGGTTATTGGGGTACAGGCAGGTGTTACGTTACATGAATAAGTTCTTTAGTGGTGATTTGTGAGATTTTGATGCACCCATCACCCAAGCAGTACACATTGCACCCTATTTGTAGTCTTTTATCCCTTGCTCCCCTCTCACCCTTCCTCCCAAGTCTCCAAAGTCCATTGTGTCATTCTTATGCCTTTGTGTCCTCATAGCTTAGCTCCCACAGATCTCACATATGTGAGAACATATGATGTTTGATTTTCCATTCCTGAGTTAGAATAAGAATCTCAGAAGAGACTTTGAATAATAGTCTCCAGTCTCATCCAGGTCGCTGCAAATGCCATTAATTCATTCCTTTTTATGGTGGAATAGTATTCCATCATATATATAAAAAATATATTTTATATATATGATATATATATGCAAATCAAAATCACAATGTGATACCACCATTAATTCATAATGCCATTAATTCATTCCTTTTTATGGTTGAGTAGTATTCCATCATATAAATAATTTATATATATAATATATAAATGGAAATCAAAACTGCAATGTGATACGACCTGACTCTTGCAAGAATGGCCATAATCAAAAAATAAAAAAAAGGTAGATGTTGGCATAGATGCGGTGATCAGGGAACACCTCTACACTGCTGGTGGGAAGGTAAACTAGTACAACCACTGTGGAAAGCAGTGTGGAGATTCCTTAAAGAACTAAAAGTAGAAGTACCATCTGATCCAGCCTTCCCACTACTGGGAAGATAAGTCATTATACAAAAAAGGTACTTGCACACACATGTGTATAACAGCACAATTTGCAATTTCAAAATCAAGGAACCTACCCAAATGCCCATCAAAAAACGAGTGGACAAAGAAACTGTGATATATATATTGTGCAGTGGCACAATCTTGGCTTACTGCAACCTCTACTTCCTGGTCTTAAGTGATTCTCCTGCCTCATCTTCCCAAGTAGTTGGGATTATAAGTGCCTGCCACCACACCTGGCTAGATTTGGGGTTTCGCCATGTTGGACAGGCTGGTCTTGAACTCGTGATGTCAGCTGATCTGCCCACCTCTGCCTCCCAAAGTGCTGGGATTACAGGTGTGAGCCACTGTGCCCAGCCTGTTTTTACTTTTTAAATTGTATTTTTGTTTTATAAGCCCTGTGAGATTTATGTAAAGAGGTTCTGTTTTGATGTGTTTCCAGGATTTGTTTCAATATTTAAAGTTCCTTTTAGCAGTTCTTGTAGTGGTGACTTGGTAGTGGTGAATTCTCAGCATTTGTTTGTCTGAAAAAGACTGTACTTTCCATCATATGTGATGCTTGGTTTCACTTGTTACAAAATTCTTGGCTGATAATTGTTTTGCTTGAGGAGGCTGATAATAGGCCCCCAAACCCTTCTAGCTTGTAGGGTTTCTGCTGAGAAACCTGCTGCTAATCTGAACGGTTTTACTTTATAGGTTACCTGGTGCTTTTGTCTCACAGCTCTTAAGATTCTTTCCTTTGTCTTAACTTTGGATAACCTGATGACAATGTGCCTAGGTGATGATCTTTTTGCGATGATTTCCCAGGTGTTCTTTGTGCTTCTTGTATTTGAATGTCTAAGTCTCTAGCGAGGCTGCCGAAATTTTTCTCAATTATTCTTCCAAATAATTTTCTCCAGCTTTTAGAATTCTCTTCTTTCTCAAGAACACCAATTATTCTTAGGTGTGGTAGTTAGAATTCCAGACTTCTTGGAGGCTTTGTTCACATTTTCTTAGTATGTTTTCTTTGTGTTTGTTAGATTGGGTTAATTAGAAGACTTTGTCTTTGAGCTATGAATTTATTTCTTCTACTTGTTCAATTCTGTTGCTGAGACTTTCCAGACCATTTTGCATTTCTATAAATGTGTCCAATGTTTTCTAAAGTTTTGTTTTTGATTTATGCTATTTCCTTGAATATTTCTCCCTTCACTTCTTATATTGTTTTTCAGGTAAATCAGGGATTTCTTCTTGGTTTGGTCCATTCCTGGTGAGCTAGTGTGATTTTTTGGGGGTGTTAAAGAGCCTTGTTTTTTTATATTACCAGAGTTGGTTTTCTGGTTCCTTCTCATTTGGGTACATAGGCTCTGTCAGAGGGAAGGTCTAGGGCTGAAGGGTGGTGTTCATATTCTTTTGTCCTATGGGGTGTTCCTTGATGTAGTATTCTCCCTCTTTTCCTATGGAGATGGCTTCCTGAGAGCCAAGCTATACTGTTATCTCTCTTCTGTGTCTAGCCACCCAACAAGTCCACCAGGCTCTCCGCTTGTACTGGGGGTTGTCTGCACAGAGTCTTGTGATGTGAACCATCTGCTGGTCTCTCAGGTGTGGATACGAGCACCTGTGCAAGTGATATGAGCTCTCTACCAGTGGAGGTGGCAGAGGCATGAAATGGATTCTGCAAGTGTTCTTAGCTTTGGTGGTTTAACGCTCTCTTTTTGTGCTGGTTGGCCTCCTGCTGGGAGGTTGCACTTTCCAGGAGCATCAGCTGTGGTAGTATGGAGAGGAACCAGTAGTGGGTGGGGCCCTAGAACTCCCAGGGGTATATGCCCTTTATCTTCAGCTAGCAGGGTGGGTAGGGAAGGACCATCAGGTGGGGCAGGGCTAGGCATGTCTGAGCTCAGACTCTCCTTCGGGGGGGTTTTGCTGTGGCTGCTATGGGGGATGGGGTGAGGTTCCCAGGTCACTGGAGTTGTGTACCTGTGAGTATTATGGCTGCCTCTGCTGAGTCATGTGGGTTGTCAGGGAAGTGGCGGAAAGCTGGCAGTCACAAGCCTCACCTACCTCCCATGTGATCCAAAAGGCTGGTCTTACTCACACCATGTACCCTCTAACAGCACCAAGTCTGTTTGTAGGCAGTGGGCAAGCAGGACTGAGAAACTGACCTAGGACACCCGCCTACCAGCCTCAAAAGAAAAGGGATTTAGTTCTTCCCTCACTCCCAGAGTGGAGTCTCACTCTGTATGCATGTCCTCCCCTGAGTTCTGGCCAGGAGGCTTTTCAACTGGTTCAAATTGTTGCAAAGTTTGGTTGGAGTCTTCCTTCTCTCTGGTATTTTCCCTGCATCTCTGGCGACCCTCCTGAAGGATCCCTGTGGTGCCAGGCAGGGATGGCCTGCTTGGGGACCCAGCAAGTTCCCAGGGCCTTTCCTGCCACTTCTTCTACCCTTGTATCTCACTCGGCTCTCTAAATGGACTCAGTTCCAGGTAAGGTTGGAATCTTCTATAAACTAGACCTTCGGTTTTCCCAGTTGGGGTGTGTGTTCAGGGGCAGAGGATCTCCCTTTCCCACTTCCGCAGTTAGGGCACTCACAGTATTTGGGGTGTCTCCCGGGTCCTGCAGGAGCAGTCCGCTTCCTTCAGGGGTCTGTGGGTCCTCTCAGGATTTCTGATTTATTTCTGTAGTTGATCTGGAGATAAAATTCACGATGCGAGTCTCTACGCATTGCTCTGTCCATCCGAGTCGCAGCTGCAATCTGGTCCTGCCTCCCATCGCCATGGTCATTTACCAGATTTTTAATGGGGTTAGTTGTTTTTTGCTTGTTGATTTGCTTAAGTTCCTTATAGGTTCTGGAAGTTAGACCTTCTGACAAGTCATTTAATCATACTGTCTCAGTTTTACTCTCTGTAAAGTGGGAATGACAACAATAGAAGTTCTCTTGCGTGATTGTTATAAAACTTAAATGAGTATATATATCTGCTCATTTAATTAATTAATTTAACTAATTTAACACACACTTTTTATATGTATTTGTACATAATATATATAAATACACACATACACATAGAACAGTGCCAGGAGCAGAGTAAGCACCAGTATTTGTGGTTATTTTCTGATATCCTTCCAAGTGCCTTCTTGTGTTCCCAACTACCACATCAGAAATGTCTGTTAAATGATTGAACATCTTTTATGAATATTCCTTTTCATTCCCTTCACATGGACTTAAATCTAATATGGCAATATGATCTGCACATGGGGACAGCAACAAAGGAAATTTTCATGTTGTAACCCCCATTTCCCATACACTTTCGGGGAGAATTGAGCCATAAAGTAGCAGCTTTTATTTTGATTGTTTTCTGGAGCAGAATACTATGGATAACAATTTAGCTTACAGTTGTTTTGGGGGGTGGTTTGACATTTGTAAAACTAAGTAGTTCCAAGAATACCACCTAAAGCGTACATTGTGACCATGTCAGAATCTGCCAAATAAAATAATAGACAACTGGCACAGACACGGAAGGACAGAGAATCTTTGTGTTTTTATGACCTGGTGGCCTTCGCACCTTTCACTACTGTGAAATGACCAGTTGTTTACATCCACAGTCTATGGCAGTGTGTATTTTATAGGTAAAAATACTAAAAAAGAGAAAAAGGAGGAAGCATTCCATTAGAAATGCTATGTCTAAATTGTACTATTTCCCTGATTTAGTAAGTCTGCTCATTTTATTTAGTAAGTCTGTCCCTTTTCCAGTAGAGAGTTAAAATATTTAAAACTTCTGGGTAAAGTTGTTAAAATAGCTATGTCTTAAGTTCTTTATTGAAACACAAAGCAGATTAGGGGTTGATAGGCTCTGTGTAGGGGTAACAGGGTCTAACTGCTAAATGAGTATAGGGTTTTAATGATGAAAATGATTTGAAACTAGATAGAGATAGTGGTTGCACACATTGTGAACATACTAAATGCCACTGAATTGTTCACTTTAAAATGGTTCATTTTATGTTATGTGAATTTCACTTCGATTTAGAAAAGGCAAAATAAAAATAAAAACACAACTTCCAAGTCTCAACTTTCCCAAGCTGTGGCCTCATAAAACAATAGGCCATTTACTTTACACTTGATCTTAGTCAAGAGGCCAAGAAGCGACAGACCATTGCTTCAAAAAACAAAACAAAAATCCCTAAAACACAGAGGACAAACTTACTATTCATTAACCTTTAAAATTATTAGACTTGTTATTACTTTTCAGAAGGGCATGACCTATCTTACCGTCTGTGAGACTTCGTGATGGCAGATTTTTGCTGACTTAAGGGAATGTCAACAAGCCTGCTCTGTCATCATGTCTGTGTAGTTTTTGTGTGTTAGTATGTTGTTTGAACTTATTAAAAGGTATTTTTAATCTTTATGAGGAAGACTTGATTATAGTACTGTGTTCTTCAACTTAGTTTATGGTGAATGGTCGCTAACAGCTCTCATTATTTGTATTCTTTGTTTTGCTCTCGCTTCTCTCTATCATGTTATGAGCATGTATTTACTTAATATGAAAAATGCAGTTTAGCATGAGTGGCATTTATGCTCTTTGGTGTGGTGATCAAACGTGTCCTTTCCTATAGCAGTGGATACATTGTGAGGAGAATGCAGTATTTTAAACTAAGTTGATGATCATGTTTTATATTTGTTCATGTTTAATCTATGGGAAAATAAAATAGTTCATAGGAAAACTTTTAGCAACTAACATTTACAAAAATCTTTTAAAGTCCTGTGGCTCAGGATCCCTGGGTATAGAAAATGGTTTTTGTCACTGGAGAGTCTGTGTTGAATTTGCATTATTGCCCCTTTTCTTTCAGTTTAGTTGAACATATTCTCAGTTTTTGGGAGAGCAATAGATGTTTTGCTAAAGCTTTGGCCTATTGCCACAGCCCATCTAAGAAAGGGACTATGAACATTTGAGTCTCAATCTCCTTCTTGACTCCAACAATCTGGGTTTAAATCCAGCTTTGTCCCCTCCTGGATGCGTGACATTTGGCAATTTGTCATTGCTACCATAGAAGAACAATATATGCTTACACTACAACTAAAATTAATATACGCAGTATCATATGCATCAGAAGTTAGTCTTATTCTTGCCCGGGAAGAATGGGAAAGGGGAGCTTAAAATTTTGTTTTTAAGTTGAGATGAGGGTCTTGCTGTGTTGCCCAGTCTGGTCACAAACTGCTAGCCAAAAGAGATTCTCTGTTTTTGGACTTTCAAAATGTTGAGATTACAGGTGTGAGCCACTGCCCTGGCTTGAGAGGGGGCTTTTAAAAGACCTCAGGTTTCTGGACTCGCCAGGCTACTTTTTGTTGTTGTTGTTATCCAGCTTTGTAATAGCAGATAGAACTTGCAGTGGCCATTCTGGGGCCACCAAGTCAGACACCAAGAAAGGCAGAGCAAAAATATAAAAGAATCTGGGTCTTAAGTGACATACGAGCTCTGTAGATATTCCTGCAAGACTCCTGGCATGAAATAAGTAAATCCCTCTCGGGTGAGTGAGGCATCTGTTTACTTGCAGCTGCACTGAGTGCAATCTCAACTAAGCAATTGCTCAGATGTCTCCTAGTTGCATTTAATAGGGGCCTCTAAGAGGTAGTATAATTTAATTCCATGGATTCTAATGGTGGACATATTAAAGAGGGATCTTGGGGTTGACTTGTCCTTCAACCTTCATCCTATGGCCAGCTGTCCAAGGATAGAACCAGCCCTGTGTCTGCATCCACCCTGTGATTACCTTTTAATTAATACAGTTGCATTTCTGTGTTGTACTCAGCTAATGAAACAGGGTGTCAGCTGAAAATTTATATGAAAAAATACAATACACTTTTCACACAAAAAGAGTCCTTCTTGTTTATTTAAACAATGATATTAATTGAGATATTAAGCCTGGTCAGTAGAAAGTACATTCCTTTGTAGGTAAAGACATTAAAATAGTTACCTTTTACTGCATTTATTTTGTATTAGACCTGTCTTGTCAGCTCTTCCCTTGCATCTCAGGGTATGAAGTCACCATGTTGCTCCAGGCATCACTGTGTTCTGTGTGACTTGTGCTTCTGGGTTTGTGCAGTACCATAGCCCTGCTTTTCTTGGGTAAAATGGTAGGATCTGCCTTGAAATCACATAACACGAAGGCTTGTCCTAAATATTTCTCTTCTTTGCTTGTGAGGCAACAAACTTTGCCCAATCAGCCTCTGTCGGTTGTACTTACTAATTACTTTGGAAATGGTCTGTTTTCTGGTAAGGGTGCACGTTAATCTTAGGCAAGCGATATGGTTAGGCTTTGCGTCCGCACCCAAATCTCATCTAGAATTTTAATTGCCAGGTGTTTAGGGAGAGAGTTGGTGGGAAGTGCAGTTTCCCCCATGTTGTTCTTGAGATAGTGAGTGAGTTCTCATGAGATCTGATGGTTTTATAAGGCAGTTTCCCCTGCTCTTGCTAGCTCTTCTCTCTCCTGTCACCATGTGAAGAAGGTCCTTGCTTTCCCTTTGCCTTCTGCCATGATTGTAAGTTTCTGGAGGCCTCCCCAGCCATGTGGAACTGTGGGTCAATTAAACCTTTTTCCTTTATAAATTACCCAGTCTTGGGCAGTTCTTTATAGCAGTATGAAAGCAGACTAATACAGCAAGTAAAACTTTTAGTATTGGGCATCTTTAGCTCTTTAATCACTTAATCAAATGGTTGGAAAGAGTATTGATCACATCTAGCCTGTATAAAATTGAGTCACCATGGTTTTTGTGGTGATTCAATTTTCTTCATCTTAGGATTGTCTCTTCTCTCTCCATTTTAAATACTTTCATTGTTTACCATTCTATTTCTCATTTCAAAGGGTAGACAGATTTGCCATATATTTTATTAGAATAAAATGAGACTGAAGTAATTCTACATTTCTAATTATTATTGTTAAATATTTTTTATTACCTCATATGATTATCTTTTTAAAAATAATGTAATTGCCCTAAAGTTGTCAAAATGATTCTTTATTAGTATCCCTTGTCTGAGATGTAACCTTAAATAACACATCCTTTCTTGCTCTTTGACTGCAAATTGTTTCCTTTCATAAGCTTTGTTCAGCATGCATTTAACTCTTCTTTTTCTTCATTTAGCCTTCTGTTCATCAATTTAGTGTAGAGCTACTGGAAAGAACATAATGAGCTCTACTGGCATTAAATTAGAATATTTTGATGTGTTGCGCCTTCCTATTTTGACTATTTTCTTGCATGTGCAACATGGAATTATTATTACACAAATGTACAGTATGCAATTTTCAAACATTTGATTGAAAAGTTAACTTTCATATTATGGAGAAATTTCAAGGTATCATTTAATAAGTACTAAGGCTATTACTGAATTAATCTCTTTGACATGATAAGAAAGCTACAAGTTAAAATGTTTCTCATTTATCATTAAAAACAATCTTTCAGAAACAAACACACTGATGGCTTTCCCTGTGTCTGCTATACTAAGGGCATTTCAGGGTTGCTTGCTAGGATCCTCATATTTTCAAGTTAAGTGCTTTAATTTTAATCTTCCCTGGGCACCATGGTGGACAAGCCTCTGAGTGCTAGGTGAGAATGAACAACTTATATTTCTTGAAACCATTTTGAATGCTAGTACTTTTTATTTTTGCTGTTGTTATGTAATTTTTGAACTCATACAACTCATTAATTTTCTTCACTAATTGTAGATTATTTAAAAATAATACATTTTAATTATAAAAGCAGCATACAACAAACAATACAGATAAGCAAAATGAAGTAAAATAAAATCCTTCCTTAACTCTACTATTCGGAGATAATGCTGAACTTACCAGCATTTTTATAATGTAATATTTTAAAATATAAAACATATACTTTTATAAAACAAAATTATAATATACTATTAATATAAACTGTGCATATTTTTACAAAGTGAGATCACATTATTCTGTTTTGAATTCTTTTTTTATTTAAAAGATAGTATGTATCTTGGCCAGGTGCGGTGGCTCACACCTATAATCCCAGCACTTAAGGAGGCCGAGGCGGATGGATCGCCTGAGGTCAGGAGTTAGAGACTAGCCTAACCAACATAGTGAAACCCCGTCTCTACTAAAAATACAAATAATTAGCCAGGTGTGGTGGTGGGTGCCTGTAATCCCAGCTACTCGGTAGGCTGAGGCAGGAGAATCACTTGAACCCGGGAGGTGGAGTTTGCGGTGAGCTGAGATTGCACCATTGCACTCTAGCCTGGGCAACAAGAGTGAGACTCTATCTCAAGAAAAAAAAAAAAATAAGAGATAGTATGTATCTTATTAGTCATTATTTATTTTTAATGTATCATTAAAAATAGGAATTGAACTTGTATTTTTCTCTAAAATAATACATGCTTACTGTAGACAAGTGAAAAACTATAGGCAATTACAATGGAAAAACAATTGTTAATATAACCATGCAGAAATATGTTTTTTTTTTGACAGAGTCTTGCTGTGTCACAGAAATACATTTTTGATATCATTTTAGTCTACATACTTCTGAGCTTTTAAAAATGAGCATATATATATAAATATATGTGTACATTTTTATAAACAATGTCATATTTTAGAATCTGTTTTATACATGAATTTTCACTGAACTGTGTCTGTACCTTTTTTGTCTTTATACACCTAAATCATAATTATAATGGCTGTATAATAACCTCATTGTATGATGTATCACTGTTTATTTACCAAATCACCTGTGTTAAGCAATAGGTCATTTAAATTTTTTTGTTATTGTTTACATTGCCTCAACTGACCTTACAGAAGACATGTTTTGACGCTTGTTTAATTTCTGCAGAATAAATGGTAAGGCTTTTGATACAGAATGCCAAATTTCCCTTGGAAAGCTTGTACTAGCTGACGGTACCGCCAGTAACACAGGAAGCCTGCTTCCACACACTCCACGTCCTCACTGCCACTGGATTTTCCAGCCAGAGTGCCTTTGACTGCAGTTAATGGAAACAAGGAGGTGGTATGGGTTCAACATTGACAGCTTGGTTTCAAATCTGGATTCTGTTACCCCCAGCCGTGTGACATGGCAAGTTTTCTGGGTTTTCATTTCCTCATCCATAGCAATACCAGTTTTATGGGCTTATTCTGAGGATTAAATGAGATGATAGACATAATACATTTAGAGTTATCCCTGGCACATAAGAAACAGTAAACAAACAGCTGTTTTATTACTTACACAATTAAAATGATATAGTGATAAATAGGTCTGATGTCATATTGCTGGTTTGTATATTGTTGTTTCATTTTTATTATATTATATTATATTTTATCTTTTTGTTTGAGACGGAGTCTTACGCTGTTGCCTGGGCTGGAGTGCAATGGCATGATCTTGGCTCACTGCAGCCTCTGCCTCCTGGGTTCACATGATTCTCCTGCCTCAGTCTCCCAAGTAGCTGGGATCATAGGTGCACACCACCACACTCGGCTATTTTTTTGTATTTTTAGTGGAGATGAGTTTCACTGCGTTGGCCAGACTGGTCTCAAACTCCTGGCCTTGTGATCCGCCTGCCTCGGCCTCCCAAACAACTGGAATTATGGGCATGAGCCATCGCGCCCAGCCTATTGTTGTTTTTTAATTCAGTCAGAAGCAAAGATTTGTCTGTCTGAGTCTCATCTTTAAAAAATCATTCTAAATCTAGTTTATCTTCTAAATTTTGCAACAGCTCCAAATGATATAATTCTGAGCTCAGATATGAAATGTAACATTACCTGCAGTGACTAATCTTGTGTACCTTGTAGGATGAACTTCTGAGATTAAACATCCTCAGGAAAGCTCATTAATTTGGGAAAGGAAGAGGAAGTGAGGAGCATCTGCTTTTTAAAAATTTTAATAGCCATAATAATAATTCATTTACAGAGTGAAGTACAAACTATAGGACTTCGTTGCTCTAAATACATTGCAGTGCATTTTCCAGTAACAGGATGTGGCTGAAAATGGCTGAGACATAGCGACTGGCAGACTAATCAAGCACAGAAATTGGTGCAGGTGGGGTGATTGTTTTCATAGCACATGCCAGACTGCGTCTCCAGCTGGGAATTCCAAAAAAAGAAACAAATAATAGTATCATCCTTGGCTGTGCTGCTGAAAATACAATATCTGGTTTTGTGAGTACCAGTCCATTCTGCTTAGACACCCTGTATCATAGTATTGTCTCAGAGGTATCATATTACTGTCACTGTCTCAGACAAAATGGGATACTTCAGAGAAAAGCAGTCAAGAGAACTAAAGTCCTATCAGTTAAGGAAGAGTAGAAGAAATCTGGAGTGTTCAACCTAGAAAAGATTTAGGGGGTTGTGATGGTAGATTTAGAATAGTTGAGGAAATGATACTTGCTCTGTCTCCTTGGGTGGAAAGTGAATAAATGGACAGAAGTTACAAAGAAGCAGATTCTGGTTATTAAAATTTAATGTAAAGAACAACTAAATTAGCATTATAATGCAAATAGCTTTACATATTCCTTCCACAAGGCCACATCATTTGTATTGCTCTGTGTGTGTGTGTGTGTGTGTGTGTGTGTATGTTTTTAATACTTATTCTAAAAAGCTAATGTATTTAGGAGTTCTGAGGAATTTATAGATTTAGTAAACTGTGGGCCTTTTAATGCATAATTTGTGAACTAATCAATTTTCTCATTTTTATACAATCTCTCATTTTCATGGACATAGTTATGTTGACCCTCCCTCCTTCCATCCCTTCCTCCCTCCCTCCCTCCCTCTCTTCCTCCCTTCCTTCCTTCCTTTTTTTGACAGTGTCTCACTTTGCCACCAAGACTCGTCACAAACTCCTGCTTAGCCCCCCAAGTACTTGAGACTATAGGTGTACACCACCATGCTTGACTAGTTTTTTTGTATTATTTGTAGAGATGGGATTTTGCCATGTTGCCCAGGCTGGTCAGAAACTCCTGACCTCAAGTGAATCTGTCCACCTTGGTTTCCCAAAATGCTGGGATTACAGGTGTGGGCCACTGTGTCCAGCTTTTGTATCAGCTCTTCTTTGTACATCTGCTAGAATTCAGCTGTGCATTTGTCTGGACCTGGACTTTTTTTTGGTTGGTAGGCTATTTATTACCACCTCAATTTCAGAACTTGTTATTGGTCTATTCAGGGATTCAATTTCTTCCTGGTTCAGTCTTGGGAGGGTGTGTGTGTCCAGGAATTTAACCATTTCTTCTATATTTTCTAGTTTATGTGCACAGAGGTGTTCATAATATTCTCTGATGGTTGTTTATATTTCTGTGAGGTCGGTGGTAATATCCCTTTTGTCATTTCTGATTGTGTTTATTTGAATCTTTTCTCTTCTTTATTAGTTTAAATAGTGGTCTATTTTATTAATTTTTTCAAAAAACTAGCTCCTGGATTCATTGATCTTTTCAATAGTTTTTCATGTCTCTGTGTCCTTCAGTTACGCTCTGATTTTGGTTATTTCTTTTTTTTCTGCTAGCTTTGGGATTGCTTGCTCTTGGTTCTCTAGTTATTTTAGAGGTGATGTTAGGTTGTTAACTTGAGATCTTTCTAACATGGGGGCATTTCGTGCTATAAATTTCCCTCTTAACACTGCCTTAGCTGTGTCCCAGAGATTCTGGTACATTGTATCTTTGTTCTCATTAGTTTAAAATAACTTCTTGATTTCTGCCTTAATATTAGTGTTTACTCAAAAGTCATTCAGAAGCAGGTTGTTCAATTTCCATGTAGCTGTGTGGTTTTGAGTGAATTCCTTCCCCTCCCTCCCTCCCTCTCTCCCTCCCTTCCTTCCTTCCTTCTCTCCCTTCCTTCCTCCCTCCCTCCTTCCTTTCTTTCCTTTCTTTCGGAGTCTTACTCTGTCACCCAGGCTGAAGTACAGTGGCGTGATCTCGGCTTACTGCAATATCCTCCTCCTGGGTCCAAGCTATTCTCTCTGCCTCAGCCTCCTAAGTAGCTGGGATTACAGGCACCCACCACCAAACCTGGCTAATTTTTGTGTTTTTAGTTCAGATTGGGTTTCACCATGTTGTCCAGGTTGGTCTTGAACTCCTGACCTCAGGCAATTGCCTGCCTTAGCCTCCCAAAGTGCTGGGATTACAGGCATGAGCCACTGTGCCTGGCTGTGAATTTCTTAATCTTGTGTTCTAATTTGATTGTGCTGTGGTCTGAGAGACTTTATTATGGATTTCAGTTCTTTTGCATTTATTTGTTGAGGAGTGTTTTATTTCCGATTATGTGATCACTTTTAGAGTAAATGCCATATGGCTCCAAGAGGAATGTATATTCTGTTTTTGGTGAGAGTTCTGTATATATCTATCAGGTCCATTTGATCTAGTGCTGAGTTCAGGTCTTGAATATCATTGTTAATTTTATGTCTCGATGATCTGTCTAATATTGTCAGTGGGGTGTTAAAGTCTTCCACTATTATTTTGAGGGAGTCTAAGTCTCTTTGAAGGTCTCTAAGAACTTGCTTTATAGATCTCGGTGCTCCTGTGTTGGTACATATATATTAGGATAGTTATCTCTTCTCATTGAATTGAACCCTTCACCATTATGTAATGTTCATCCTTGTATTTTATGATCTTTACTGGTTTAAAGTCTGTTTTGACAGGATTGCAATCCCTGCTCTTTTTTTCTGTTTCCCATTTGATTGGTAGATTTTTCTCCATCTCTTTATTTTGAGCCTCTGTGTGTCCATGCATGTAAGATGAGTCTCTTGAAGACAGCATAGGGACTTAGCTCTTTATCCAGCTTGACATTCTGTGTCTTTTAATTGGGGCATTTAGCCTATTTACATTTAAGGTTAGTACTGATATGTGCAGATTTGATCCTGTCATGATGTTAAGTGGTCATTTTGAAGGCTTGTTATGTGGTTGCTTTATAGTGTCACTGGTCTGTGTATTTCAACGTGTTTTTGTACTGATTGGTAATAATCTTTCCTTTCTATATTTAGTGCTTTATTCAGGAGCTCTTGTAAGAAGATCTGGTGTTAAAAAAAAATTTCATCAGCATTTTCTTGTCTGAAAAGGATCTTATTTCTCCTTCGCTTATAATGCTTAGTTTGACTTGATATAAAATTCCAGGTTAAAATTTCTTTTTCTTTTAAAATGTTGAAGATTAGCCCCCAATCTCTTCTGTCTCATAGGGTTTCAGTTGAGAGGTCCACTATAGTCTGATGGGCTTCTCTTTGTAGGTGATCTGACCTTTCTCTCGAGCTGCGTTTAACATATTCTCTTTCATTTTAACCTTGGAGAATCTGATGATTATGTGTCTTAGGAGATGAGCTTCTCATGGAGTATCTTACTGGGGTTCTATGCATCTTCTGAATTTGAATGTTGGCCTCTCTAGCTAGGTTGGGGAAATTCTCATGGATGATATCCTGAATTATGTTTTCCAAATCTCCCCATCTCTTTCAGGTTCACTGATAAGTTGTAGATTTGGTCTCTACAAAATCCCATATTTCTTGGAGGTTTTGTTCATTCGCTTTTATTGTTTTTTCTCTAGTCTTGTCTGCCTGTTGTATTTCAGAAAGGCAGTCTTCAAGCTCTGAAATTCTTTCCTCCACTTGGTCTATTCTGCCATTAATCATTGTGATTGCATTATGAAGTTGTTGTATTGTCTTTTTCAGCTCTACCAGGTTGGTTACATTCTTCTCTATACTGGCTATTTTGTCTGTCTGCTCCTATAATGTTTTATCATGATTTTTGGCTTCCTTGCATTGGGTTACAATATGCTCCTTTAGCTTAGTGAACTTCATTCCTACCCATATTTTGAATTCTACTTGTATTATTTCAGCCATCTCAGCCTCATCCCAGTTCTGAACCCTTGCTGGAGAGGTGATGCGGTCACGTAGAAAAAGAGGGCACTCTAGCTTTTTGAGTTTTCAGTGTTCTTGTGCTGATTCTTTCTCATCTTTGTGGGCTTATCTGTTCTCAATCTTTGAGTTTGCTGATCTTTGGATTTCTTTCTTCTTTTAACAACTTGACCACTTTTCCGTAGGGCTGCTGTGGTATGCTGGGGGTCTGCTCCAGTCTCTAGTTGACTTGGATTTTCCAGTACCTGGAGGTATCACCAGTGAAGCCTTCAAAACAGCAAAGATGGCAACCTGCCCTTTCCTCTGGGAGGTCCATTCAAAGGATGTACGGACCTCCTGCTGGCTTAGACACAACTGTAGGAGGTGCTGGAGACCCTGGATGCCAAGTCTCATCCAGTCAGAAGGAATAGGATCAGGGACCCACTTGAAAAAGTGATCTAGTCATGTTTTTATAGAGCAGCTTTGCTGTGCTGGGAATCCATTTTAGCCCCTGGTCACCTCAAACACTCTGAAGTCCAAATGCTGTAACAGCTAAATTGCCTAAACAACTAAGTTGCCTAAATGGCTAAGTTGTCTGAACAGCAGCCTGCTCCTTCTGAGAGCTCCATCTCAAGGAGACCTGAAGATTCTGTCAGCCAGAGAACACTGGTGGGTGTAGCTAGAGACCCTGGTTGGGAGGCTCTACTCATGGATGAAGAATGGGGTCAGGCAGCCACTTTAAAGAACAGTCTGCCCACATTTTTGTTGGGCTGCTGTGCTGTGCTGGGGTACTGCTTCCACTGCTGGTCAGCTTGGGCTCTTGAAAGCCCAAAGGCTGGAACTGCTAAGTTGCTCAAACCACAAAGATGATAGTCTGCCCCTACTCCTTGGAATTCTGTCCCAGGTAGTTTTTAAGTTTCTATAGGCTGGAGAACACTTGTGGAGGTGGCTGGAGGCCCCAGTTGTGAGGTTCCATCCAGTGAGGAGGAATGGGATCAGGGACCCACTTAAAGATGCAGTCTGGCCACACTTTCATAGAGCAGCTGTTTTGTGCTCTATGTGTTTTGCGCTCCTGCCCCAATTGGCTTGGACTCTTCAAAGCCCAAAGACTGGAACTGCTAAGTCATCCAAACAGCAAAGATGGCAGCCTGCCCCTTCCTCTGTGAGCTCTGTCCTAGGGAGCTTTTATATCTGTCTGCCACAGAACACTAGTGAGGGTGGCTGGAAGGCCCCAGTTGGGAGGTCCCACCTGGTAAGGAGGAATGGATCAGGGGCTTGCTTAAAGAAGCAGTCTAGCCACATTTTTGTAGAGCAGCTGTGCTATGCTGGGAGATCCCTTCTGCCCCTGATTGGTTTGGACTCTCCAAAGTGCACAGTCTGGAACTGCTAAGTTGCCCAAACGGCAAAGATGGTGGTCCACCCCTCCCCACTGGAAGCTCTGTCTCAGTGAGGTGCAACACTGCTACCAGTGGTTGGCTGGAATTCCAAGCCAGTGGGTCTTATCCTGTGAGGTACCATGCAAGTGGGGCCTGCACATTGTCGGTGCTTGGCCTCCTGGATTCGGCCCCCTTCCTAGTTGTATGTATGAGGGTCTAACCTCTCTGCTGGAGTTGTATTACTTTTACCAGGAAGCCCGGAACTGGAGTATCTAAAGCTCTTGCATCTCTGTGTGTGCCTAGTGGCTGCTTTGCTGAGTCACGTAGCTCTTTGTGTTTGACTGAAGGCCCTGGTGGAGTGAGTTCACAAGGGGATCGCCTGATCTGAGGGTTGCAAAAATCCATGAGAGAAGTGTGGTTTCCTGGCGTTGTACTTTCACTCACTGCTTCCCTGGATGGGAGAGGTTCCCCTGGTTCTGTGTCACTCCCAGATGGGCTGTCATCCTGCCTTGCTTTTTTTCCATTCTCCACGGATTGAGTTGTTTCCTTGACTAGTGCCAATGCGAATACCTGGATGTTTCTGTTGAAGGTGCTATATTCACTCACCCCATTTTTTCCTCTCCTTGAGAGCCATGCACCTAAGCTCCTTCTAGTTGGCCACCTTAGCCACTTCCCCTTATTATCATTTAGTTTGATGTTCAAATTGTCATAGACTTGATCAGTGGGAACGCCTTCGAACTCTAAGATCACCGTTACTCAGCCACCACCTCCCCTGCCTTGATGCCTTTCTCAGAATCCTCCTCACATGGCCTTTAGATGGCAGGAAGGAAGGAGATTACATTTTAATTGTTTGGTGACATCAAAAGGAGAAAAACTGTTTTTTTTAAATTGATGTTTGCATTTCTTACATTTTTCACTTTAAATAAAAAGGAGTTGCTTTATTTTGTATCTTTTTTTGTTTTGTTTCCTTGTGATGAGATACAAAAATATTTCTTCTTGCTATTTTTTGAGCACTTTTCTGTAACATCTTACAGGTGTGGTTAAGTATTATTTTCAATGAATTAAAAGACAAATTTAACATAATTGCCACTCAATTTCCTCTTAACTTTATCTTTTTTTTTTTTTTTTTTTTTGAGATGGAGTCTCGCTCTTGTTACCCAGGCTGGAGTGCAATGGCGCGATCTCGGCTCACCGCAACCTCCGCCTCCTGGGTTCAGGCAATTCTCCTGTCTCAGCCTCCTGAGTAGCTGGGATTACAATTACAGGCACGCGCCACTGTGCCCAGCTAATTTTTTGTATTTTTAGTAGAGACGGGGTTTCACCATGTTGACCAGGATGGTCTCGATCTCTTGACCTCGTGATCCACCTGCCTCGGCCTCCCAAAGTGCTGGGATTACAGGCGTGAGTCACCGTGCCTGGCCCAATTTTATCTTTAAAGTATTGACTTATCTTTAAAGTCTTGACGTGTAATATAAGAATTTTTATCAGATGAATACAATTTAGAATTCTGGAAAATAACACCTTGAGGGAAGTTTAAGAATTACTGTCACTTTTTGTGCCTCTTTAAATTGGGTATTAATGTAATGCTCTTTAAACTTCCTGAGTTTAACCAGTAGTACCCAAAAGTACTCTATAACTGTTTTGTGACCACCTGCCCTTTGGCAGCTAGCCGTGCTCAGCCATGTGGCTGCCTAGATTATGGTATGCTCTTTGGATCGGTACTACTAGTAGTTAAAATTACTTGATTCATAATTGGGGGCTCTCAAAATGTTATTTTAAAGGGGAAAATGTTGGTTATTGATTGATTTTTTTTTCCCCAAAAACCCTTGCCATTTTTGCTTTTAATAACAGAAACTCTGTGGAACACCTGTAGAGGCCTCTGAATCCCTTTTGGAATCTGATAAAAGCATTTATGCACAAATGCAGAGTTTTGCCTACAACTTAAGGAAGTTTACATATCTGAGGTTAAGAGTCTCTTTCTTAAATGGTCTGTTTTTGTGGTTTGTAACCAAGGTTAGAAAGTGATACAAAGTGATTTATTCCAAATCGGTAAGAGATTAGAAATTCACTTTCAATTTTTGTTTTTTTCTTTGAGAAGAGATTTATGAGAACAGATTGACATCTGAAAACATAGCTTAATTTTGAGCACCTCAAGTCTTAAACAGTTTGATTAAAATATTTTAACAAATACCATTTAAAAAAAAGTATTTCAAGTTAGGCTTCAATTTTCTTCCTATAAAGCAAGTTGTCTAAGCCAGAAAGGGCCAACATTTTGTACTTGGGAGCAGTTAGGTTCTGAACACATGGGGAACATGCATATTTGAGTACTGTGCCTCAGTCTTGGGATTTATGGTGTTGAGCGTTCTGGGTTTTAATTGTAATAGGGTGATTTGGTGGTTATCTAATTTCAAATGAAAGACACTTTTGAATTCTACCTATGGAGCTGATCAATTTGAGATGTGCTCAGCAATGAGGAGGAAAGGCAGCTTTCAGACCATCCACAGTGCCTACTGGGCTTGTATTGAGGACCATGAGTCAAAACAGTAGTGCTTGTCCAGTTGGAAAACTCAGGGAAAAGACTAATCTCAGCTTAAAAGTCTGCTGGCAAAGTCAATTACTCAGTTCAAAGACAGTGAGATAAAAAATAGCTAATTATAAAAGTCAGCCATATGGACTTAATTATAAACAATAAAATGAACTCTTACTAAAAAAGGCATAAATCCATCACTTTGCAGTTCAATAAACATTAAAAATGGAAAATTAGCCTATTCTTTTTAATGATAAAAATCAGTAATAGTATTAGTATATTATGCATTTATATGCTAAATATTCTAGGTTTCTTTTGTATTTGTTATTAATTTTTAAGATACCTTTTCAAGAAAGCATCAAATTCATTATTTTATAGGTAAAGAAACCAAATCTAGAGAAGTTAGAGCCACAAAGCTAGGAAGTGATGCAGCAGAAATTGGAGCCCAGGACATGCTGGTGTGACTTCAAACCTAAATGATTTATGCTCTCCATGCTGCTTCCCTTTAAGACTTGAATGATAAACTCTTGGTACTTTTATTAATATTAGTCACACTTGTATTGTTTGTGTTGTGTTAATAAGCACACACAAAGAGGCTTAAAACAGTAGAATTTTATTTCTCCTTCATGTAAAGCTCAAAGGTGGGGTACCTTGGTTGCAGTCATCAGATCTGTGTTGATGATGGTTCTCCTGCCTTTAGCATGTGGCTGCTGCCAGTGTAACTAGAGGTGTTGCTATCTGAACGGCCAGATTTAGCAAATACAAACACTAGACACACAACTAAATTTGAATTTCACATAAACAACAAATAACTTTTTAGTACAAATATATCCCATGAAATATTTGGGACATTTACATTTTTGATGATTTTTATATGCTAATCTGGCAAGTTGAATGTCAGTGTTCCTGATAAGTATATTTCTCAAATATTGCATGGAATGTATTTATACTAACATAATTTTTTTTTTTTGATATTCAAATTTAAATATGTGCTCTGCATTTTATCTGGCAACCCCAGTTGACATCAAATGGGATGGCTGGTGATCATGGAAGAGTTTTTGAGAAGTTTTTATGGAACAGGCCTGAAAGTGGCAAATTAGTTTTGTGCACATTTTCTTGGTAACAATCTATCTGTGTCATCGCCACACCTATACAGAAGCGGGAGTGGACAATGGGTGGACATTTATCTGCATCAATATTATGCTATGGAAGGGAGGCACAAATCATAGTTTGACATCTTAGTATTTCTGCCATAGCACATTAGCGGGTGTCACATGCCAATTTGCATATACAGGCAACATGTAATAGGAATTAAGCATTTTGTCTTGACAAATTAAGACTTAAAGTATAGGTCAGTCTCTAGCTGTGAGGCTTGGACAAGTTACTTTTCCTTTCTAAGCCCGTTTCCTCACTGATCAAAAGAGATAACACAGAATATATTTAGAGAGTTTTTAAAATAATTAAATCAGATAAGACATGTAAAGTAATTTGCACTGTATCTGGGAATATTTGATGGCAGCTACTTCTATGAGTCATGGAACAGAAATATTTACCAGTCTGTTTACTTTGTGTCTTTTTCTGTTCCCAATGTTTTCTGGTGGCTAAAAGAAAAGAAAAAGTAAGCATGATAAAGACTAATTAAAAAGTCATTCCTCAAATCTCCTTAAAATTAGAGGTAAGTTCACTGAAATAATTCACATTTCATAACTCAAAATAAGGAAAACTTTGAATCTTTTTTTTTACTTTTTAACTGACATTTACTGGAACTGAAGGCTTGGTTTTTAGGTGCTTGTTTTGTGAATTGTAGCTGAAAACATAATAGTAATGAAAAAATATATAATGGCAGTAAAAATATGCTCTGTGTTGGTAATAGTTAAAAATTACAGAGAAGCTGAATATCTGCTTGGGTAAAGAAATATTTTTAAGGCAGGAAAACTGCTAAACATGAATAATAATGAGTATTCATTACTTATCAGATGTAAATATTTACCTAGGCAGTCTGTTCACGCACATACAAATTATTACTCCAACTTCTTATTGCACTGCCTTATAACTTTTTCTGAGCACGCATAGTCCTTGAAACTAAAATTATGTCATTCTTCAGGATGATGGGTCTTATAAAGACTTATCTGTCAAGTAGCCAGCTGTGTTATGGCAGGTCATTCAGATTCTTTCTCCTCTCACTTTAATTTACTTTCAGGAGAGAGATGACTGGCAAAGTTTAAGCAAGTATGATAAAGATTAATTAAAGAGTTATTCCTCAAATCTCCTTGAAATTAGAGGTTGATTCACTGAAATAATTCACATTTCATAACTCAAAATAAGCAAAACTTTGAATCTTCACAAGAAAATTGAAGAGCTATACGGATTACCCAGTTCTTTGCTGTGGAATTGTGCAATTGAATTTAGAATATAATAGAATTTGTGTTTCCAATAAAATCAGCTCAGAATATCTTCACATCATAGAACTAAATTAGACCATAACTCCCTCTAATTAGTTTGGATAGTAATAGTTTTAGTCCTTAATCACACATTTTAGCAAAGAATTCTGAAGTCCTTAGAATAAAGTCTATTGTCCTACATCCTTGGGAGTAGTTCTTGAGAGGGGGAAGTTAACAGGTCCATTGACAAAATAGGTGATCTGAAGAGTAGTTTTTAATTGTCTATGAGTTTTTTTAAAAATTGAAAACTTGGAAGTGTGATATTATATAATTGATCACGTGTGTCCTGAAGCGTGTTTAATAGTAGTAGAATATACAAACATGATTAAATATTTCATTTCCTGGTAACTTCATTAAGGTTGTGGTTATCAGTTGAGACATTATACAATATCTTGGTTAGAGAGAGAAAACCCTTCCCTCAGATGATTTATTTTCTGCATCAACTCTTCCTTTCTCAAGAACCAGTCAATATTTGCAGATCAATTCTTTGTTGTGTGCAGAAGCCTTTATCACATGCCTTCTTCCATTCTTTAAATCTGCCTGCCCTTGTTATCTGCTATCTTCTAGACTGGGACAGAGAAAGACATTATTAGAATATGACTGAGGTTTGGTTACCACACTTTAGTAGGTAGTGAGGTGATGTGGAGTTGGTGAGGCAGTTTGAGCATCCTTAGGGAGACATTTAAATGGAACCTCTGACACTATGAGTCAAATCAAGGAAAAGAAAAATGGGACAAAAATAATTTTTTGATTTCTGTTCAGTTTAAATCTGAGGACAAACTTATGAAAAGCAGTTTGTTTACTTTGAAGTTAAAGGCCTGCATAGACCAATGACACTTAAATCTCTTCAGTAGTGACATTTTCGTTGATGACATTAAGAACATTGAAAACCTAAAGGGCACATGAGAAGAAACTAGAGAAAGGGGAAGGGGATATATCTGTGGATATGGTAAAGTATATTTTGAGGACCAGAGCCATCTTGGAGGGATGGGGTCAGGAGTTCTCAGAAGAATGGCAACTATTTGTATAGATCTGTACGGGAAAAAATTTGTGAAAATTAACTTGGCAAGCTTATTTTTGTTCCTATCTCCCTAAATGAATTTTATCTTTCAAATACATTTAAACAATAGGTAGCCATCTTGAGAAGGGAGGAGTCCTAGCTGGTGTATGCATTTAGTCTTTTTAATCTTGTTGTCACTGAAAAGTAGAATTAAACCACAGATTCTGAGCACACCACTTTAGTATGATTAAAAACATTCATTACATTTTCCTCCTAAAAGCAGTTTCCCTAAAGCGTGGAAAAATGTTAAAAATGCATTCACATTAAAGTCTGATTCTTTTTCTAAATTGGAAAACATGAAAGTGCATTAAAATTTTTTTCTACTGAACAGTCATTAGAGTAATAAGGAGACTGTTGGTGATGAATATCTAGGGGGAATATTAATCATCCTCATCTTTTAGTTTTCTTCTGATAAAAACAACATTTGGAGATAACTCAATCATAATTGCAATAGAAAGTTTATAGAAAGTAAAATCCATGGACATTGAGGTCAACTTGACCTTTGGGTAATAATTCCACAGATCCACATTTCATGAAATTGAGAAAAATGAACTTTAAATATATGATTACTTAGACTTTATCCATGAGTTATTGGTCTCACCAGTATCTTCTTATGTCTTTGCTTCTTTTTGTAGCACTTTATTTCTTGGCATCACCTTTACCTTAAATCGTTTAGGCAAAAAAAGGTAAGATGTATTAATAAATGAGAACATTTTTACTTTGGTATTAAAAGTTCTGATTAAAGTTTTAATATTGGAAAAGGTTGAAGCTGTTTGCTAAATAAGATTTTAAATGACCCCTAGGCTATTTCTAGCTATGATAATATGATGCCCTTATCATTAGTAAACACTGTGGGAGTATCATTACATATTATTATGTGGAGGGCAGTTTGTTAGTAGAAGAATGGAGTAAGAGGTGGCTGCTGTCTAAACTACAATTCAGCTGGGGACAGATGTTTACTGTTTTACTGTTTACTGTATTTTGGATATTCTTGCTTAGTCATATCAGCTAGTAAAAGACAAATACCATGAAGTTAATGAATGAACACAATCAAGTATTATGAAGTTAATGAATAAACACAATCAGAAGATTTTCTCATTCATGTGAAATCCAAAATACCTTCTGTGGTCGGCAGAGTAATGACTTTCCCCACAAAGACATCCACATGCTAATTACTAGAACCTGTGAATAGGTTACCTTACATTGCAAAAGAGACTTTGCAGATGTTATTAAGTTAAGGATATCAAGATGGGAAGATGATCTTGAATTATCTGGGTGGGCCCAATCTAATCATAAGGGCTCTGAAAAGAGAAAGATGGAGGCAAGAGAGACACAGAGGCAGGCCATGATGGAAGAAGAGGGACAGAGAGAAAGACTGAAAGGTGCAGCACTGCTGGTTTTGAAGATGGAGGACAGGGCCATGAACCAAGCAATGCAGGTGGCCTCTAGAAGCTAGAAAATTCAAGGAAACAGATTGTCCCTTTAAGCCTCCAGAAGAAACAGCCTTATCAACATGATTTTAGGACTTCTGATCCCCAGAACTATAAGATAATAAATTACCTTGTTTGAAACGATTGGGTTTGTGATAATTTGTTATAGCAGTAATAGGAAAGTAGTCCACCTTCCATGTAGTCATTCATAGTCTCTTTTCATTTTATAACTCTGATACATCAGCTGCATTTATTTTAGCCAGTGAATGGAGAAAGAGAATGAGAGATACCACACTGGAGATTTTTATGAAGCAGGGAAGTAAATGGCAAACACAATTTCTATTCACATTCAATTGTTTTTACCCATAACAAGATGTCATATTGACCAAAATTTTTCTTTAGATGTTATGATCCCCTTATCAGTCTGGTACTTTTCTCTATGTCCTTATGACACCCTGTCCATGCAGCTCATGCTAAACATCTGGTAGTCATTTTTGATACTTCCCTCTCTCTTGGCCACAGAGCCTTAATGATTTTGTCTAATAAGTCCATCAATTTTCTCCATCCCCAATACCACTATTCTCATCCAATTAGCTGTATAACTACATCCAGAATAGTTGTGCAGCCTGGAAGAATATGAAGACTGTTTGGTGAGCAGGTGAGCAGTTTTTGCCATGGGTGCCAAACTGGTTCATCAGCTCATGGTTGTTATTTCTTCCCCATCCCTATTATCTGATAATAAATTTTTAATAACATTACTTAGCTTTTCAAATGCTGAATAGTATAAGGTAAGTTTAAGGCATTTTCCTCAGTTTTAAAGGGGAGTTAAAGGTCTATAGTCATCTCAAGCTCTTTGAGGTGAAAGTAAAAAAGAATGAATAAATTTAAAAAACTCCTGCATATCTCTAACAGTAAAATAACTTGACTGATATGAGTCAGAAGACCTAGGGCAGAAGTAGGGCTCAAATTCAAATAATTAAGTTTATAATCTTTATGAGAAATAATTTTGCTTTAATTTCTCAGCACTACTGATGAATTATGTCGGGCCATGAGCCTCAGTCTTGCCTACTGCTTTCTCCAGTTTGGAGAAAGTTAACACAGTGGGGAACATGCGAGTAGAGGTTGTGGGCCTTGAAATATTGCTTTGCCACACTTCACCAGATGAGTTCATTCTGAATACCAGATGGTGCTACCTCATTTGTATTTTTACAAATATGTAATTGTTTTATTTTTTAAAGAAGAAGTAGGGATCATGTTTGTCCCAGAAACTTGTAAAAATTGTAATATTTTGCTGCAATCTTGTATCATGCTCCTATTTCATTTATCATGGCTTATACATATGTTTTAAGATTCTTTATAATACTTTATAATATCACTGTGTTTTTCTTGTTATAAAGTATTATGGGTTCACACCAAACGTTTAGAAAATATAGATAAGTAAAAGGGCCACCATACTAAACTAGCAACTGTTAACTATTTGGTGCATATACCTTCTGTAAATATATTGATCTGTCCACAAGAGCTCAACTTTGAAAATGTTCTTACCCATATCGGAGAAGCCATATTAAACACAATTTTTCTTTAGACTTTACGATCTTCTTATCAAATACTTTTCTCCATTTCATTATAAGGCACCCTGTCCATGTGACTTCTCATGCTAGATATCTGGTAGTCATTTTTGGTACCTCCCTCTCCCTTCACCTCTCACATTCCTTCATCTCCTGTATTCAGTCTGTTACCAAGTTTTCTTGATTCTATCTATCTTCATCTACTTTTCTTCTTCTCCTCTGCTGCCACTTGCATCTTGGCACATGCACATATGGACATATTTCTTCTTGCTCATCACCATGTTCCTAATAACTGATTGCCTTTTGGATTTCATATTTTGATATCATTTTGTCCAGGAAACATTTTCTTGCTGTTCAGACAGGGTTTGGTGTGCCTTTTTTGTGCCATCTTAACACCATATGATTATCTTTATTATACCGCATATCATCACAGCATTACACCCTGTTTGCTTGTCTGTGCTTCTCATGGTGTTCCTAATGCTTAGCACAATGCCCCACCCCATCAGGTCTTTGATACACATTACTAAATAGATAAATGAGCAGTAGTGTTAAAGTAGGACAAATGGGTGAAAGGATAAGTTTTGTCCTCTGAAAGACATGTTGATTCTTGAGTAAATGAGTGATGTAGAAACAGATGGCTTTAGGACTGGTATTATTACGGAGAATGAATCGGGAAGAAATGGGATGCATTTAAAGAGCACTGCTGGGACACTGCTGCTGTGATCCAAGAGTGAAATCATGAAAACATTGACTCTTGCTGTTACTGAAATGGAAAGATATGAATATGAGGACCTTGACTGAAGAAGCAAAGAGATCTGCTCCTGATCACTTTGGGGTTAAATAATACACATAGGGCTGTCAGGGGTCTATCCCAAATGGCTCAGAGCGGCAATTTTGAAAGGAGGGATGATGGGCACAGGTTAGAAAGACCTTTTAAGAAAGAAAGGTGGAAGATTACTAAAGCTAGCCCTTTTCTTTCCCACCTTCTGCTCCTCAGAAAACCACGTATCTTAGTTGAACTTTTTCTGACTTGGTTACATAAACTGTTTTTTTCAGGGTGAGTGGCTCTGACTGCCTCCCTGGGGAAACTTGTTTAATTGTGTCTAATGGGCTGCTCTTCAGTTTTCTCAGTTTGCATTTTTAACATGGACAAGTTGCAGAAGTAATACAAGGAACAGCACATAACACAATCTGTCATCCAAAAATTGGAAAACTGAGCCAGGAGGTTAATTTCTCGTGTTTGCAAATACTAAGAAAACACCACCAAAACAACATGTGTACTTGTATGCAGGTCATGCCATGGATCATAATTATAAACTTTCATGATAATGCAATTAACAGTAATAATTCTGAATAAAAAGGAAAAAAGATATCAACATAGAGCCACAATGAATGAGCAAATATCTAAAGTCTGCTTACTCTATTCAAGGTATTGTGTACGTGGTATATGAGTGCAAAGAAGTATAAAGAATAGTCTTTGCTCTCAAGGAGCTTATACTTTGGATGAAGAGATAAGCTGTAGACCTATGAAAGTGTAAGTAAAATACAGGAGTAATTTTATCATTATTTAGGGTTCTGGCTTTTAGATAACAAGTCAACTCAAGAAGTAAGCAACACAGAGGAATTTATTATAAGGAGACAAGAACATATCTCAAGATCAGGAATGCATTAGGGCCTCAGAAAAGGAGCTGGAAAAACTGCAAAGTCACTACCTCCCTTCTCTGCTTTCCTACCTCTTCAACCTCCCACTGACTCATTTTCTGAGGTGCTCCACAGTTCCCACGTTTAGATGTTGCTGACTGGCTACTTGATTCAAATTCCAAATTTGTAGTTGAAGAAATATGTTTATGCTAATTGGATTAAGCATCCATTCTTAGTCCAACTAACTGTAATTTGGATGGTTATGTAATATAGATAAAGCTGTCAGAGCTCAGAGAAGTCATTTTTAGAGAAGGTGCTCATTATAGTGTAAATATTTTGTTCAGGGATTATCTGTCCTTATTTTACCATCAGTAGGCATGGCCGAACCACAGAGATTCCAACTGGGTAACAGTGTCCTGGGTTGTAAAAATAATGAGGACTTGTCATAACAGCTCGTGATTTGGTCAGAATTTCTATGTGGTACTGTAGAGATTTTTCTGTTGGATGGATGTTTGCACATACATTAATCATAGCTATGCTTGGTTGGAATGTCACTCTACCATTTGTCATACTAGTGAATAGTCACATTTTCCTTTTCTGTGTTTCAAAGTTTCCTTTTGGAGAAAAAAGTCTTTGTGGAATAGTGTAGGATATATCTGTTAATAAATTAAATTTTAGGTCATAGAGACAAACCCAGCATTGAGGGCAGGTCTGTACATGTTCAGTAGAGCTCTTAAACTGTATTGCTTATGTGCAGCTCTCTCCCCAAATTTTAAATTAGTTTTATTCTCCCTTGTATTCAGTCTATTTCAATGTGCCAAGCTTGGTACGAAATATCTGAATAATGTAGTTCTTCCAAAATATCTTCTTATGTGAGGTCCATAAGACAAAGTGTACATGATTGCCATACAGTACAAAGGCTGTGGAATTATAAACTATGGTTCAAATGACTTGAACTGAACTCTGTGAAAAGATCTTGGATGGTCTTTAAACCTGTCTTTGACATAATTTTGATAAGGAGGTAATGTATGCAGTGAAGTGGCATTTGTTCAAATTTGCTTTCTAGAAGGATTAATTTACTATTATTTTTAGTTCCTTTACCTCTTTGCTAGTTTATTACTTAAACAGAGACAGCCAAACTTTTTGCCAAGAGAGCTTGTGAGAAATACTGAGTATGGTTTCATGAAAGGCACTTTGACTATAATGATTCTTCAATAATAGTTTAAAAAATGGAAGAACAGTATAAAATAAAAATAGAAAACAATCACAATCCGATATAGTATTGAAAATAATCTCAAAGAATTATTTAGAAACTTCCAATAGATAATTTAAAAAATAGAGATAGCTGTTATGTCTGTGTGCTCAGAAATAAAGTCAAGTTACTCATCATCTTTAAATACAATTTCAAACTATCAAAAAGCTGTTAACAATAGAGTTTGTATGTATTTGTGGAATATAATATAAAGAGGATTTTATATCCTTAAAGTCTAGGGATACAATTCCTTTATTGCTGGATATAATGCTCATTGATTCATTCACTCTTTGGCCTGGCTAGACAATCTGAGTACAGATACTTACCCATCTCATTCTAGGAAAATGAAAGAAATGGAATTAACAATGAGAATTTTAGTATAAGGGAGTGTTTCTCCTCCATAGTGGCCATGACTGAAGCTGATGGAACTTACTGGAAAAGTTAGACCTTGATGTACTCAATGGCAGCAAGTTATTATGGTTCTTTCTGGTGTATGATATTGGTGTCAGTGGTCTGTCATGTGACTTGCCTCCTTTTCATATCAGTGGGGGGACTCGGAGGAGCTGGATGAGCAACTGATAATCTCATTTGGTATCAATGCCTGAGGCCTGAACCACGCAACTCAGCATCTTTCTGGTGTCACTGGGCATCTTGCTGATGGCATCCTTCCACTCATTCACAGATGATAACATTTTTATTAAGAAGCTAGCAGTGGCTCAATATAAGTATTGTGTGTGTGTATATGTATGTGTGTCTGTGTGTATATATGATGTACACTGATTTAGGACTTGGACATGGTAATCCCCACCAAAGCTGTCTTTAAAATTTTTTTTTGAGACAGGATCTTGCTCTGTTGCCCAGGCTGGAGTGCAGTGGCATGATCTTAGCTCACTGCAACATCTGCCTCCCAGGTTCAAGCAATTCTTCTACTTCAGTCTCATGAGTAGCTGTGACTACAAGCTCATAGCACCATGCCTAGCTATTATGTATTTTTTGGTAGAGACAGGGTTTCACCATGTTGGTCAGACTGGTCTTGAACTACTGGCCTCAAGTGATCTGCCCGCCCAGCCTCTCAAAGTGCTGGGATTATAGGTGTGAGCCACCATACTTGGCCAACAAAAGCGATCTAAAACAAAGGTGATGGGTAAAATAGCCTATAAAATTGCTTCTAAGTCTCAAAAATTCATTGTTGTCTAGATTTTAGAGTTTATATCTGATTCTGCCACTAATCTTGGTTGATTCACACAATGGCTTTGCTTCAGTTGACTACTTTGTAAAAAAAACCACTTACATTAGTTTTATTCTTAAGATTTGTGGTATAGTTATGCCTGAATTCATCCCGTGTATTGTATATATACTATATACCAGGCATTTTGTTAAATGCTCTGAGTACAAAAAGTATGTTTTATTATAAAGTATCGTCCTTTCTCTCAAAGAGTTTGTGGTTTAGTGAAATTGAGATGTATAAAAATTTAGCAATACCTGGCAGACTGTGATCAATGTATATGCAGTAAAATTAAGTTTAGCTATGTGAGTTTATGGTTTTGTGTAATAAAGCTTCTCCAAATGCCATTTTTTTCTTTGTGCTTTCCTGTAATTTTTCTTTATTTAAAAAATCATTTCAACTTTTATTTTAGATTCAGGGGTACATGTGGAGGTTTGTTGCATGGGTACATTGCATTATGTTGAGGTTTGGGGCACAAATAATCCCATCACCCAGGTACTGGGCATAGTACTAACTAGTTAGTTTTTCAACTCTTGCCCTTTTCCCTCACTCTGATCTCTAGTAGTCCCTGGTGTCTATTGTTGCCATCTTTATGTCTAGGCATATCCAATGCTTAGCTCCCACTTATAGATGACAACATGTAGTATCCAGATGCTATTTTAAAAAAAAATAGGATGTTCATTTTTCTTGGTTATTTTAGCAGTAAGGTATCAGGAGAGCCAGTGTATGCATGCATTAGCATGTGTTTATATTAGTGTGCAGGTACAAGCACACTGCTATGTCCACTGCCTTGCAGGATACTGTGTGTAATGTAGCGGAAGTCAGAAGAGCAGCTTGTCATTCTCTTTCTTTACCTCTCTGTGTGATCTTGGGCATATCACTAAATGTCTCTGGGTATTGCTAATTGAGGATAGAGATACCTTTTTTGGGTAAAGGATTATTCTGTAGCTCAAATGATTGATCAGAAAAAGTATTTTGAAATGGCAAAGCCACACATAGTCACTCTCAGGAATTTCATTCTCTCTAATTCTTATGTGAGCATTTAAATATTATGAAGACTAGTTGCTTTATGATGATAAAATGTTACAGTTTGCTTTGTACAGATTAAAAAGCCATAGTGTTTTTAATTGCCTTTAATTCTTCATGGCATGTTCATTCTCATTCTTAGTGTCTCCACATTCCTGAAAATTAATTCGTGTCTTTACCCAATGTCATATTGTGGCTCCTTAATATACTTGCAGAAAGTCTTTGACAAAGCTTCAGATGCATAAAGATTTTCCTTATGTGCATATTAATAACCAAGTGTAAGTATGATCCAAATTTTAAAATCTTTTTACCCCGCCTTATTCACAAAGGATAATTATGTATCGCTTTCACATAATGACTAAAATATTAGACTCAGTTGAAATAAAATTAATTTTTATAGTTAAAAAGACTTACAAATTTTAGGTCAAGGACAACACTACTCTTTGGTAACCCTTTATTTAATGCATGGATTTGACTTAGCACAAAGTTCTTCAAAGTGAAATCAAGACACACTTTCCCATGTGCTTAACTCCCTTTGTTCTGCAATCTGACTTTTCTGACTTGGGGAAGTGTAAGACTGAACAGAATGTCGGTAGACTTCTTTCTGTGGCTTTCTTTTAAAATTGTATATATGTATTATAATTTTAGACTCTCTGGAGAAAAAAAATAGTTTCTCTACTTTTAAGAGGCTACAGAGACTTAGCAGGAAGTTGGGTTATAAAATAGAGAAGCCAAATATCGACTGGGAGGGGTAATGAGCAGGTGAATTTGGAGCTGGCTGGGAGAGAAGGCGCCCTCTGGGCTTCAGTCTTGAGATGGGGAGATACAATGCAGAGGACTAAGAGCCCTGTGGAATCAATCTATCCTACTCTGGGGTACATTAAAAGCATCTTTCCTTAGTAGGAGCCATCAATTTAGAAAAGGAAATAGTTAAATGGTACAAGTAGATTATGTAAGAAGAGATTCCTACCTTTAATCTGAGAAGCAAACTAGAGTAGGTAACAAAAGATGGTTAACCAAGAAGTCAGGAATTGTTCAGGAGCAACTCTATAAGGTAAAACAAAGATATTATTCTTTTAAGGGAGAAGTTTTCAAACCTTGTCAGCAGCAAATTCCTTTCTTCTAAGTAAAAATTTACATGACTCTTCACATTTCCTCTGCATTCCTTTCATTTATGAAATAAAGAGCTGCTGCAATTTGAAGCAGGCATGGGGTTCAAGCCTCATGTGATTGTCATTCCTACTGTGGCTCCTCAAGTGACCTCATGGAGCATGAGGGTTCCATAGACTTCAGGTTAAAAACCACTATTTCCAGTTGTGAAGGAAAACAAATGCTTAGACTGACAGAGCCATATTAGCTTAGTGATAAATACACTTGTACATTGGTGTTGGCTTTTCTTTTAAATTTTCCCTAGTATCAGAATTCTGCTCTTGAATAAAAGTTGGATGTCAATCAAAGTGTCTGGTTATTAGAATGGGAAACAATGTAGAATATCTGGATAAGTTCATCTGATATTAGCTACATCTAAGGAAATCCTGATGATTTGTTTAAATTAGGCACACACGAATCATTGGCAGGAGCCATACAGATTTTAGAATAGTGTCTTAGAGTACTTGGCATTTAATAGCCCAGACTTGCAACATCTAATACATCTTTTGTCTACCAAGCCTTTAGCACAATATCTTGCACATTGTACTTATGCCATGAATGATTTCTTTTTAAAAGATTTTATTTTATTGTGAGTCGAACACTTAACATGAGATCTACTGTTAATAAATTTCTGTGTACAATACTGTATGGTTGACTATAGGTACAATGGTGTTTGCAGATTTCTAGAGCTTATTCATCTTGCTTGATGGAAACTTTATGCCAGTTGATTAGTAATTCTACATTGTTCCCTCCTCCAGCCCCTGGCAACCACCATTCTACTTTTCCATTCTATGAATTTGACTATTTTAGATACTTCATAAGTGGAATCATGCAGTGTTTGTCTTTCTGCGACTGGCTTATTTCATTTCGCATGATGTCCTCAAGGTTCATCCATGTTGTCACATTTTGCAGAGTTTCCTGCTTTTTAAAGGCTGAATGGTATCCCATTATATCTACATATCATATTTCTTTATCAATTTATCTTTCCATGAACATTTAAGTTATTTTCATCTCTTGTCTATTAGGAATAGTGCTGCAATAAATGTGATAGTGCTAATACCGTTTTGGGATTCTGATTTAAATTCTTTTGGATAAATGGCCAGAAGTAGAATTGCTGGATAATACTATAGTTCTATTTTTAATTTTTGAGGAACCAGTATACTGTTTTCCATAGTGGCTGCACCACTTTGCACTCTCACTAACAATGTGCTAAATGTTCCAATTTCTCCACATCCTTGCCATATTTGTTGTCTTTTATTTTTTTGATAGTAGTCATTCTAACAGGTGTAATATCTCTTTGTGGTTTTGATATGCATTTCCCTGATGACTCGTGATGTGAAGCATTTTTTCACACACCTGTTGGCCATATGTATGTCTTCTTTGGAGAAATGTCTGTTCAAGTCCCTAATGCCTGTTTCCCTAATGCTTGTTTAAATTGGGTTATTAGGTTTTTTTTTTTTTTTTTTTCCCTATTGAGTTGTAGAAGTTCCTTGTACTTTTTGGAGATTAACCCCTCATTGGATATATGGCTTGTGAATATTTTCTCCTGTTCTGTAGTTTGCCTTTTCACTCTGTCCATTACTTCCTTTGTTGTGCAAAAACTTTTAGTTTGATATAGTCTCATTTATATTGATTTTCGTCACCTGTGCTTTTTATATCCATGAAATCATTAGTAAGATCAGTTTCATGAAGCTTTACCTCTATGTTTTCTTCTAGAAATTTTACATTTTCAGGTTTGACTTTAAAATTTTTAATCTATTTTGAGTTGATTTTTGTGTATGGTATAAGATAAGGGTCCATTTTTATTCCTTTTTTTTTTTCAAATGCCACCATGCCTGGCTAATTTTTGTACTTTCAGTAGAAGACAGGGTTTCACCATATTGGCCAGGATGGTCTCAAACTCCTGGCATCAAGTGATCTGCCCGCCTTGGCCTCCCAAAGTGCTGGGATTATAGGCATGAGACACCACACCAGCCTCACTTTTATTCTTTTGAACGTGAATATCCAGTTTTCCCAAAACCATTTGTTAAAGAGGTTGTCCTTTCCCCCTTGTATATTCTTTGCACTTTTGTCAAAGATCAGTTGACCTTATATGCATGGATTTATTTCTGGTCTCTTTATTCTGTTATATTGGTCAGTATGTCTGTCTTTATGCCAGTACCATTCTGTTTAGGTTACTATAGCTTTGTAATATTTTTTTTCTGAAATCAGGAAGTATGATGCCTCCAATTTTGTTCTTTTTTCTCAAGATTAATTTGGCTATTTTTGGTCTTTTGTGGTTCCAATATACATTTTAGAATTGCTTTTTCTGTTTCTCTACAAAATGCCAAAGGATTTTGAGAGGGATATCATTAAATCTATAGATTGCTTTAATAGTACAAACACATGAAACACTTTTCCATTTGTCTTGTTTAATTTCTTTTATCAGCGTTTTGTAGTTTTTATTATGTAAGTTGTTCCTCTCCTTAGTTAAATTTATTCCTAAGGATTTTATTTTTTTGTTGCTATTTTAAATGAGATTATTTTCTCAATTTAACTTTTCAGATTGTTTTTAGTGTACAGAAATGCAACTGATTTTTATGTTTCTCTTGTATCCTGCAACTTTACTGAATTTTTTATTCTAAGAGTTTTAAAATTGAGTCTATAATTTTTTACATATAAGATCATATCATCTGTAAACAGGGACAGTTTTACTTCTTCCTTTCTAATTTGGATGCCTTTTGTTTTTTCTCATGCCTACCTTCTGTGGTGAGAACTTTTAGTACCATGTTGAATAAAAGTGGTGAGAATGGGCATTTTTCCTGCCTGAGCTTAGAGCAAAAGCTTTCAGTTTTTTTACCATTGAGTATGATGTTAATTGTGGGATTTTTGTGTAAGATCTTTATTATGTTGAGGTTCTTTTCTTATATTCTTAATTTGTTGAGATTTTTTTTTTAATCACAAAAGGGTGTTGAATTTCATCAAATGTTTCTTCTACATCAATTGAGATGATCATGTGATTTTTATTCTTTCCTCTGTTAATGCAGTATCACCTTAATTGATTTTCATATGTTGAGCCATCCTTACATCCCAGGGATAAATTCCACTTCGTCATGGTGTATGATCCTTTTAATGTGCTGTTCGATTCAGTTTGCTAGTATTTTGTTCAGGGTTTTTGCATCTATATTTATCAAGGATATTGGCTTACAGTTTTCTTTTCTCATAGTGTCTGCTTGTCTTTGGTATCAGGGTAATGTTGGTCTCACAAAATGAGTTTAGAAATGTTCCCTCTTCCTCAGTTTTCTGGAAAAGGTGAGAAGGATTGATGCTAATTCTTCTTTAAATGTTCATTAGAAGTCACCAGTGAAGTGATCTGGTCTTGAGGTTTTCTTAGGAGGTTTTTGATTATTGATTAAATCTCCATATTAGTTATAGGTCTGTTCAGGCTTTCCAGTTCTTCATGATTTAGTCTTGATAGCTTGTGTTTCTAGGAATTTATCAGTTTTTCCAGATTGTTCATTTTTTTGGTGTATAATTATTTACAGTATTCTCATATAATTCCTTTCATTTTGTAGTATCACTTGTAACCCCTCTTCTTTCATTTCTGATTTCGTCTATTTGGATATTCTCTCCTTTTTTAAGTTAGTCTAGATAAGAATTTATCAATTTTGATTATCTTTTTAAAAAAACTCAGTTTCTTATTTTGTCCATTTTTAATTTCTTCTTTTTTCTGTTCTGGTTTTAAAGAATTTCTTAATCTTCTAACTTGGACTTAGTTTGCTTTTTTAAAAAATTCCTTGCAGTGTTAAGTTAGGTGGTTTATTTGATATCTTTCTTTTTTTTTAAATGTGGGTGTTCATTGTGCTGAATTTCCCTCTTAATATTGTTTTTGCTGCATCCAGTAATTTTTTCATGACTTATATAATAATAGAACTATTCTGGAGAAAGACCCATGTGAAAAGAATATGTATTCTGCTGCCATTGGGTGGAATATTCTGTATACATCTCTTAGGTACATTTGGCCTGTAATGCAATTCAAGCTCTTTGTTTTCTTGTCGGTCTTCTATTTGGATGTTCTGTTCATTATTGAAAGTGAGGTACTGAAGTATTCTGTTATTACCATATTGCTGTCTATTTCTCCCTCCAGTTTGTCAATATTTGCCTTATGTATTTAGGTACCATGATGTTGAGTGTATATATTTATAATTATTAAACCTTCCCAGTGGATTGACCCTTTTGTCTTTATACAGTGCCCTTCTTTGTTTTTTGTGACAGTGTTTGACTTAAGGTATATTTTGTGTGATGTAAGTATAGCCACCCCTGCTCTCTTTTAATAACAATTTACATGAAATATCTTTTTTCATCTCTTCACTTTCAGCCTATGTATGTCCTTAAATCTAAAGCAAGTTTCTTGTAGATGGAATATAATTTAATCTTGTTTTTTAATCTATTGTTATTCTATTTTTTTTGATTGAGGAGTTTAATCCATTTACATGTAAAGTAATTATAGAAAAGGATTTGCTATAGCCATTTTGTTAGTTGTTTTCTGTTATGTAGTATTTTCTTAATCAAAATTTTAAAATGAGCCTCTGAAGGGACTGATTAATATTTTAAATATATAGTATGCTAAGTCAGGTGATGCAGTATTTGTGAATTACCTCAGCTATATGCATTTGCTCCTATTTCCCATCTGGAAATTTCGAAGAGGTTGGTAAACTTATTTGCTTATTTAAATTGATTGTGTTGGAGTGCAATGGGCAGAAGAAGAGGCAGTATCATGAGAGAAGCCATAGAGAGAAGAAATATGACAAATGAAATCTAATTAAACTTAACAGCTTCTGCACAGCAAAAGAAACAATCATTAGAGTGAACCAGCAACCAACAGAATGGGAGAAAATTTTTGCAATCTACCCATCTGACAAAGGGCTAATATCCAGAATCTACAAAGAACTTAAACAAATTTACAAGAAAAAAAAACCCCATCAAAAAGTGGGTGAAGGATTTGAACAGACACTTTTCAAAAGAAGGCATTTATGCAGCCAACAAACATATGAAAAAAAGGTCATCATCACTGGTCATTAGAGAAATGCAAATCAAAACCACATTGAGATATCATCTCACTCCAGTTAGAATGGTGATCATTAGAAAATCTGGAGACAACAGATGCTGGAGAGGATGTGGAGAAATAGGAACACTTTTACACTGTTGGTGGGAGTGTAAATTCAACCATTGTGGAAGACAGTGTGACGATTCCTCAAGGATCTAGAGATAGAAATACCATTTGATCCAGTAATCCCATTACTGGGTATATACCCAAAGGATTATACATCATTGTACTATAAAGACATATGCACACATATGTTGACTGTGGCACTGTTTACAATAACAAAGACTTGGAACCAAACCAAATGCCCATCAAGGATAGACTGGATAAAGAAAATGTGGCACATATATACCATGGAATACTATGCAGCCATAAAAAAGGATGAGTTCATGTCCTTTGCAGGGACATGGATGAAGCTGCAGACTATCATTCTCAGCAAACTGACACAAGAACAGAAGACCAAACACCACATGTTCTCACTCATAGGCGGGTGTTGAACAATGAGAACACATGGACACAGGGAGGGGAACATCACACACTGGGGCCTGTTGAGGGGTGGGGAGACTAGAGGAGGGATAGCAGGAGGTGAGGGGATTGGGGAGAGATAACATTAGGAGAAATACCTAATGTAGATGACAGGGGGATGGATGCAGCAAACCACCATGGCATGTGTATACCTATGTAACAATCCTGCATGATCTGCACATGTACCCCAGAACTTAAAATATAATAAAAGAAATACGGTGTTTGAGGTGTAAGGTCTCCCTTTATTATTATTGGGTGTTGCTAGCAAAAAACAATCCTTTGCTTGCCTCAGAGCAAGATAGGATGTTGTGCTGAGTTTAATGTCGGAAGAACTGGATGCTATGCTGTCCAAAGTCAAAGAGTGTATGAGGTGAGTAACTTATTTTATATAAGTCTATAAATGTGAGTGATTGGAACTGGAGGTCTTGTAATAAAGTTTTCAAGGTTTCAAAATATGGAACCTTAATTTTATCTTTCAATAGCAATGGATATTACTTGAAAATAACATTTAACACAATAACCTGGAAATATAATCTCTGTATAAAAAAAAATGTTACATCACTGTTATTTTTTTTCCTGTGGACTATTCTAATCTCTATTAAATTATTGATAAACATAGGCAATTTTAATGAAAAAAAAATTTTTTTTGAGACGGAGTCTAGCTGTGTTGCCCAGGCTGGAGTGCAGTGGCATGATCTCAGCTCACTGCAACCTCCACCTCCTGAGTTTAAGGAATTCTCCTGCCCCAGCCTCTTGAGTAGCTGAGATTACAGATGCCCACCCCCACATCCAGTTAATTTTTGTATGTTTAATAGAGACAGTGTTTCACTGTATTGGCCAGGCTGGTCTTGAACTCCTGACTTTGTGATCTGCCTACCTCAGCCTCCCAAAGTGCTGGGATTACAAGCATGAGCCACCATTCCCGGCCTGAAAAAAAATCTTAATTTTAGGATATTAACTACTTGCACTCTTTCTATGTGATCATTTCATATAGATTTCAAGAAGTTACATAGTAGAGATTTGTTAATTACCTTTCTTAATAGAAGAAAAAACCCTAAGTAATATTAATTCTATTCATTGCAGAAAATGAAATAGTTGGTGCTATTTCAGAGAACCCAACAAACTGACTTGAACAAGAGGTAGGCTGGAATTCAGGGTTGGTTTTATCTAATGTTGGTTTAATCTAGGGTTGGTCTGAATACCCAGTGATACTACCTAGTACCAATTTTGTTCCTATCTCTTCATTTGCCTCCTGTGATACTGATTTTTTCTTCTAACTATCAAATAAAAGTCCTGAGAATCACTCTCCTTGGATTGACTTAAATAGCATGCCAAGAGAGTATTATGTACTCCACTGACTTGTTTAGACTTGAATTCCTTCACCATTCCTAAATCAATAACTGTGGCAGGGCTTGTAATTTTGCTGACATGCTTAAACCTATCCTTAACTATATGATTGGAAATTAGGGATTTGTTAGGAGTGAGGAATGGGATTGAATATTAATATAGGTATCAAAATTGTCTTTTTTGAGTGGATAAGTATTTATGTTCATTATTACTTGAAAAGATTGTTCTTATTTTTACCAATAATTACAATCCTATGTAGCAATTTATGAAGAGTAAGGGCTAAGTGTTATTAAAAAAAATGAGCTAGGTGTGGTGGCTCATGCCGGTAATCCCAGCAACTTGGGAGGCTAAGGCAGGAAGTTTACTTGAGCCCAGGAGTTTAAGATTAGCCTGGACAATATAGCAAGACCCTGTCCATTAAAAAAAAAAATAGCCAGGCTTGGTGGTGCACCTGCAGTCCCTGCTACTTGTGGGGGCTGAGGTGGGAGGATTGCTTGAGCCTGGGAGGATGAGTCTATAGTGAACTGTGATTGCAGCACTGCACTACAGTCTGGGCAACAGAGCTACACCCTTAAAACAAAAAGATAATGTATTCTGGTACAGTTTGTTTGAGTTACCTGATTTATTACATATACTCCCACATTCTAATATGTAGAAATAGAAATATATAGCAATCTAGTACATTAGGAGTGGGTTTGGGATATCTGTTAAAATAATTGAGACTTTTTATGCAATAAGAACAATGCTAAATTTATTTAAAGTGAAATTCAAGGAGCATGCCAAGAATGCTATAATTCTGGTTGACGTTTGTGTCTTTCTATTTTCTCTCTCAGTTAGTTGAAATTTTTGTACCAATTATACTTAATAGATTTGAAACCCTCTTTTGTAATCTTCCTGGATTTTTTAGCTTGCTGCAAATCCAAGTCTTATTACTTTCAAGGTTAAAAGAGATTTTCCTAATGTTTAGCCCCTTGGTTTTATGTATTTTCCAGAAAAGGCAGATAAAGACATTGATCACTAAAAATGATGACCTTGATCTCCAGCCCATACTTACTTTCTGAACACCAGCAATCTATACCATATTTCTGATTGCATAACGTAACCTATATTTTCTATCTTAAACTTCACATGTATAAAACTTAGTATCTCCTTCTCCCAAATGTCTTATTTCCAACCCTTTCCTGACTTGATCAAAGGCACCATCATTCACCTGATCTCCCAGTTAGAAGATCAGGAATTGTCCTGCATTGCTTTCTCTCTCTTGTCCTTTAAATCTCTTACATTATGCCATCAGTTCGTACGTTCTACCTTCTTAGCATCTCTCTTCTTGATTCACTTAACTCCATCCCCACCACTACTGGTTTTATTCATGCCGTTCTCATGTGTTCTCTGGATTCTGGGAAAAGTCTCCTAACTAGTTCTTGTTTCCACCCTGACACCTGTTCAATATACTTTCCACATGTTTGCAAGCACACTTAAAAAATACAAAATGTATTAGGCTATTCTGCTGTTTAACCTGTCAATGGCTCTCTACTGCCCTCAGGATAAAGCTGAGCCATGAAAACATGAATCCATTAAAACATGCTTTATTAAGTCTTCCTTGCACTGGCTTCTGATGAACTATCCAATGAACCACTTACTCTGTATTCCTTTTTTTTTTTTTTTTGAGACAGTCTTGCTCTGTCGCCCAGGCTGTAGTGCAGTGATGCAGTCTCAGCTTGCTGCAACCTCCACTTCTGAGGTTCAAGCAATTCTCCTGCCTCATTCTTCTGCCTCAGCCTATGGAGTAGTTGGGATACAGGTGCTACTGCACCCTTGTAATACAGGCTAATATGTATATATATTTTTGTATTTTGTACTAAAATATATATACATATATAAGATACATATATAATATACATATTATATATGTATATATATTTTGTACTAAAAATATATACATATATAATACACATATTATATATGTATATATTTTAGTAGAGATGGGGTTTCACCATGTTGTCCAGGCTGGTCTTGAACTCCTGATCTCAGGTGATCCGCCTACCTTGGCCTCCCAAAGTGCTAGAAATTCAGGCATGAGCCACTGCGCCTGGCCTCTGTATTCCTTTTTATGTTAGATTTAAACTGTAGAATTTCTTATGTTTTCCTACTTCTGCCAGGCAATTTCTTACCTCTGTGACTTTGGTTGTACTTTCCTCTGCTTGAAATGGCCTTTGCTCAGTTTTCTATTTATTAAACACCTACCAGTTTTTCAAGAGAATGTATGTTATAATGTTTGAGAGCTTATATTTTGGAAGCAGATGGACCTGGAGTTGAGTCCTGGATCCCCAATTACTAACTATATAGCTTTGGTCAAGTCATATAATCTCCTTGAACCTCAATTTTCTTATCCACAAACCGGGGATAATAATATTGTGCTAACCTACCCTGTGTTAGCCAGACAGACTCCATTTTGCTGAGAGCCAGATAGACTCCATCTTGACCTCCACCTTCTTGCCCCCGCCACTCCTCCCTTAAGTGCATACCTGGGTCTTGCTACTGTGCTGGGTTATGCTGTACTTAGAACTATAGAAACATATAAGTTTTGTAACCATAGCCTGCTTGGCAAGCCCACTTGCCATTGTGAATGCCCCCCCCCATGATTGATTATATGACAAATATCGAATACCCCCCTTGGTAACCGGCAATCATGGGAACTGCTTACGTATACCCTCTTTAAAAAGTCAACAATCATGAGTACCTCCTGCCTCCTAGTTACCAGCCTCCTTATCTAACTTGCTTGTTCTGCTTCTGTAAACTCTGCTCCAGCTAGGCTCCCCCTCCCCTACCTAAATCAAGGTATAAAAGATAATCAAGCCCCTTTCTCAGGGCCGAGAGAATTTTGAGCGTTAGCTGTCTGTTGATCGCCAGCTAAAAATAAAGGACTCATAATTTGAAACTCACAGTGTGGCGCTGTTCCATCTAACTTGCCTGGGTATAACAATATCTACTTCAAATGGTTGTTGTGAGGATTAAATTAAATGAACGAATGAACTTGAGGTGCTAAATACTATGCTTGACCCATTCTAATTATTCAATAAATTGTAGCTTCTATGACTCAATTCAACTTTATTTATTGAAACCTTTTTGAACTCCTCTGCCTCAATTGGAATAAATCATTGTTTCATTTATTAAGCTCTGATCTCTCTCAGTTCCTTGTATAGCCTGCTCTGTGGTGCTGGGGCTGGCACTCTGTAAATCACATCTCTGCCTGGCCAGTTCTCTCATCTTAGGCTCTCTCAGCAGGGGTTACAGGGAGACTGCACAGCTGGTGGAGGGAAAAGGCACTTGCTCTTTCCTGTTGAGTTCATGTGTGCTTCCTAATTTTGTCAGGGTCGCCCTTGCCTCACTTTACCCTGGCATTGGCAGTTGAGTCCAATAGCAGCAATCAAATGCACTTTGCAGTTTCTCTAACAGTGGGAGAATCAGACCCATTAGGTGAGCAGTGCCCCTTCTTAGATGTCTGGGTCTCAGTCATATGAGTCACCTCCTCTAACCTTCTAAATTTTAATAATCCCAACCTTTCACCTTGTTTTCCCAATTTTTGGGGTAGAAGTGGCTTCCTGCAGGTGGTATCTCTGTGATACCTTAGAGTTCTCTCTTTGCCTTTTCAACTACTCAATATATACTTAATAACTATCTACACTAAATGTATCTATTAAAAGTAATTAGTGTGATCTCTATGCCCTAATTGGACCCTAACAGACACTGACAGCTATTCCCTCCTTTTTTCCTTATTGAGATTTGTTTTTGTGTCTCAGATGCCTTTGTAATAAACTGATGCACAATAAGAGTCCATAAATAGAGTTATCTGATGAACATTTCTACCTGAATAGCTCCCTCCAGGTCCCACACTCAGTATTTCTCCATCTGTGCTCATCATTGGCAGTTATCACTACAACTGCAGTTTCTTCTTTCTCCATATTGGTCAGTGTCATCAGTGTGTGCTTTTGAATAAATTGAATACAGTGTTCTAAACTTGCTCTTTACAGCAATTCAACAATGTGAACACATGAAAATTACTAACATCTTCATACTTCAAGTTGCTATAATAACTGAGACAAATTTTGGTTTTAAAAATGAATTAATGTAATTCATTTAAAGATCCATATCTCCAAAAGTTAATAACCAGAAGAGATACACTTGAGTAGGAGTGGGGAAACCGAGATCCTATTCCTTTTATTTCAAATTAATTTTTAAAACTCCACTAGTCTTTCACTTTCTCCATCAATAAAATGGAGTTATAATAATTACTCCTATGTATGTCAGAAATATTTACTATATATGTGAACATACACATTAGATAACATATCTGCAAGTTATTAGGATTTAATAAAATTTAGAATTAATCATTATGCTAAAGTTAAACTATTTTAAAGTCTATTTCCTCCCGTCCCATCTAATGATAGCAGATGGGTTCAAAGTAACATATATAAAAGAAACTTAGGCTATGTTTAACTTAATAAAAAAAATTCATTGAGTTTCACCAAATAAATAATATTGACTAAAAGGAGAGTTTTGATTACATAGTTGTTAAATCATTATAAAACATAATGTGGTTTTTGACAAGTGATTCCTGACTTGCATAACTGTTTTTAAAGAAGGAATCTTTGATATAAAAGAATGATGAAGCAACTCAATTTTACTGGTGTAGAATTTGGGGAGAGGTATTAAGAATTGTTTTAGTTCTAATATTGAATATATGAGAGAGCAGATGAAGTAATAAATTTTAAATTATTTCAGTTTTCATGCTGGATCAATGTTTGCTATTGCCGATTTTTTTCTGAAGTAATTTTTGGTTTTGAGAAAATTAGAACTGACTTATTTGTAATGTAGAATTCTGAAGAGAAACTGTAAGCCATGCTGAATAAGAAACTAAAATATAGATTTCTTGTCCCAATATTTAAAAGACATCACTTTTGAAGAAAAAAGTGAACTAGGGTTAACCCAATTTCTTATCTTGGTGAATAAGAATGATATCTAGAGTATAGAAGAAAAACCTTGATACTCATATGAGCCTATATAGAATCAAAGAATTCAATAAAGTGCCATATCATTCGACTTTTTAGATATAATTGGAAACTGAAGTATCATCAAAAGAATTCAATTTTGCATGCAGTGAGCCAGTTATTCCTATTGGAGAAACAAAATATATAAATATCTTCTTTGAGCAAGTGGACAGTTGAATTGCAATAATTTAAAATAAGTTTATTTTGAATTTAAAAATGTCATGCAGTAAAGTTTTAAGGAAACCCTACAAAAATACATTCATAGCAGACTCAAGCAGTTATCTTCAGATAATGAGATGTTTGGTTCTCTTTACTGTGGTTTTTCAGCGTAGCTTTCATCTGAATTATCACTTCTTGCCCCGTTGAGATTTTCAAATGTATGAAGATGTCTAAGGATATTTATTTCCTCCCATAACATATTAGCTATACAGAAATGTCAGTCATCTGAACAACATTTGAAGTCTACTGTGTTCTGAGAACTGTCCTAGGTCCTAGGATGGAGTTGGGGTTAGAAGATGGGAGGGAATAAAAGAGCGAATAATACGCCCTGTTCCAGTAGTATTTGCAGTGAAGTGTGGGCACTCTGGAATTGCATAGCTTAACAAGGTTCTCAGGGCAAAGGTGAAAAAACAGAGCCAATTAGAGGTTTATCACTTTCCGTGTTTTCACATTCTGGTCCTATTCCTGTTGATTTTGTAGTAGGCCATTAGAGTATGCCAAGAGCCATACCCTGCCACTTGTTCATGTAATTCATACTCATTGTGACTACATGCCAGTAGCAAAGAGAAGAATCCCAATTTCCACTCCCCTTTTTGAATAAATCTTATGGAAACAATGTCATTCATGGGATCTGGGATGTGGTAGAGGCTGAGCATGTTTTGCCACTTAGAGAAGTGTACAGGAAACTTAAGGTCATTTCAGGATAGCATGGCTAATTGGGTCAGAAGGGATCCTAGCCTGTCCCATTTCTGCTGAAAGAGTGAAGTTGGTCTTTATTTTACTTGTCTTACATACCTATGCTTAAAAATAAAATTAGCAAACCAGAAGCCAATATTTGATTTAGGATAAATCCCTTAGGGAACTCATTCACTTATTCCATTCACTCATTCACTCATTTACTTATTTCAACACAATCAAGTTCTGAAGCATCTCATACAATGGAAAACAAACTGGTCCCAGACACTGGGGACATAATGATGAAAAGACTTGGTCCCTGTATTAGTTTGAGCTTCTATAACAAAGTACCATAGACTGGGTGGCCTCTAAACAGAAAGAAATTTATTTTTCATAGTTCTGAAGGCTGGAAGTCTGAGATCAGGGTGCCAGGATGGTCCCCTTCCGGTGAAGGCCCTCTTCCGGGTTGCAGACTGCTGTCTTTTTGTTGTATTCTCATGTAGCAGAAAGAGCATGGAGAGCTCTATAGGGTTCCTTTTATAAGGCTTATCCCATTCAGGAGAGCTCCACCTACATGACCTATTTATCCTGCAAAGACCCCACCTCCTAATACCATCACTTAGGGGGTTAGGATTTCAACACATGAATTTTTTTGGGAGGAGGCACAAACCTTCAGTCTATAACCGTCTTTACCCTCTAACAGGAACACATTTGCAATGTGGAAAGTGCTTATTGTAGAATGACTTCTGGTCAAGCTTTTTCTAAGTGGTCACTTAATTTATGAGTAATTTATTAAAAGTGATGGCAAAACCCACAACTACTTCTGCATCAACCTAAATATTTTTGTATTTCAACCAAGTTGAGCAGTCTTTCCACCAGACTTGGTGGTGTGGACAGTTCCACCTCCCGTTTGCCTATCCTGATCAGGACCATAAACTTTCAGGGTCAGCTGGGGCATTTTCTCTCACCGGATGAAAGCAGCTGAGAGGAGGCTGACTTGGCTGTGTAATCTCTGTCCCTCACTCTGAAAACTCCAATTTTGGGGATGTTAGAGAAGAAACGATAAGAGATGTTCTGAATGGGAGAGGTTTAATGTCTGTGATTGGGACACAGACGTCACAGAGCTCCCCATTCCCCTCCTCCTTGCACACACTCATAAGCTCCTCACTGGTCCACTAACCTCAAGGCTGCTGTTAACACCTGAGCTGCAGGGTAGAATGCAGTGGGCTTATTTCCTGTTGATCCATTTCTCTCTAATTGTTTGAGGAGGTAGAGTTTGGTTATCAAAACTTTATTTTTCTCAAGTCTTGCTCATCAGTTCAGTGTTCTCACATCAGATTTTTAGGACATCAACATGTTGTTTATTTCTTTCAAACAAGGGTGTTAATGGTGTATAAGAAAATCCCCCAAACATAGACTGATACCTTTTCTTTCCTCACCCCCAAGATGAGATCATTACCAAAAGAATTTTAAAGAAATGTCCTAAGTCTTGTTAAAAGAGGCTACAGAGGCCGATGTGGGTGGATCATGAGGTCAGGAGTTCAAGACCAGCCTGACCAAGATAGTGAAACCCCGACTCTACTAAACATACAAAAATTAGCTGGGCGTGTTGGCAGGTGCCTGTAATTCCAGCTGCTCAGGAGGCTGAGACAGAGAATTGCTTGAGCTCGGGAGGCAGAGGTTGCAGTGAGCCGAGATCACACCAGTGCACTCCAGCCTGGGCGACAGAGTGCGAGACTCTATCCCCCCACCAAAAAAGGAAAAAAGAGAATACAATGCAACTCTATTACAACAGTAATGAGACACTATTGCAGAATGTACACCTCTATTAGAGTCTTTATTTCTCAGTATTTTAGTAATCTATTTACCTTTTTCTCTGTAGACTCTAAGTATCATGAGGTTAGAGACTATGTCCTATATTTATGCATTCCCAGCACCTGGCACAGTGCCTAGCACATGATAGTTGGGCTCAATAAATATTTGGTGAGCCAATATGTGTTCGGTGAAGGAGTGGATATTTAAAAAAATTACCCAGTTAAAATGGAATTTCACTGTATAATTTTTGTTTGATGTCCGATTTCAAACAAGTCATTTTTTTTTTGTCTGAAAGAGCTGATAATGTCATTTAAAAAACCTTTTGATTAAATAAAATGTGCCAGCATTTTCTTTCAAATATATCAGCTTATTATTCTGTAGCTCAGTTATCTCTCTCTAGGTAATGAGGAGCTCTGAACTCTAAGGGACAAAAGCTCTACATAATTTGAAGGTGTTATACTCAAGGCAAAGTGTCTTTTCAGGTAAAAATTATACTGCAGTTTTTCAATCAAGGGAAAGTTAACATTAACATTCACAGGAGAGTTTTTGTGCCCATTACACATCTTTTACTTTATTTTGTGACATTAAAAAAATTAAATAGGTAATGCTCTCTCTCAATGAATAATCCAGAAAAAGAAGTAATGAAGCATACATGAAACCAGTTAATACAGACCATGATCTCTCTCAGCATAATAGTCTGAGGTGATTTATTTGTGTTGACAGTGTTTACTCAACTATAACCTACTTATAAACAGAGTGGCAAGTCATCACTACCAATGATGAGCTTACTTAGGGGAATTTTATTTTATTTAAATGGCCAGTACTTACTATATTTTGAGATGGTTGCTCAAATGAGTGGGAATAACTTGTTTACTGTAAAAGAATAAACTTTCTCAGATGATTACAAGGGAAAAATAAAGCTAATTGAATTATATAATTGGTATTTAATGTCATAGATGAATTTTTAAGTGTAAGCAATTATTATATATAAAAGTCCCTAGTAATAAAATTATATTCACTTAAAAATGTTTCCTTGGTTTAAAAATAGTCTTTTCTTTCCATATGAGATATTCAGAGGCTATACTTTATAAAGACATCAGTATTTTTCCAAAGTGATTGGTCATTTTTTTCTCAAGTCTTAGCAGAAAATTAGAAAATATGTAACTCATTCAATAACTAAGGATAAAAACTTCCATGCATTTTAGACTTACTTCTTGGCTATGATGTCTACATCTCTTATCTAATGGATAGATATCCCAGAAATGAGTTGCCTCCACTCTGGCTTGGTGAATTATACTTAGAGAAGAGTTGAAGGGAAGGGTGGGAACCCAAGCTCTATTCTGTTTTCCCTTCTGAAATACAAGGGTTCCTATTAAAATCTGTAGCTATTGAGCTAACATGTAAAATCTTGCCTACTATTTCTTTTTCAGGGCATGGTAGATACTATTGAGATAAAAATAATTCTGTAGAAAACCAGGAATTTTAATAAAAATGTAAATTATTTTAACATTGGTACTGAAGTTCAGATTAATAAGTATGGCAGTGATTGATAAAAATGTTACGTACTGGCAAAAATGTTAGAGATGGAAAAAAATTTCAACCTGTCTGAGAGACATAAATGTATTATTACTTGAAAATCATTTCATTAAAGGTAAACATTTGTTTTACCCTTTAGAGTCACACTTAATGTAAAGTCAAATTGAAAATAAGGTAATTAGTCTTAGTGAAATTTATGTCTCTGCTCCCAGAAAGGTCATCTAAATTTCCTCAGATGTTATAACTAATTTTCATTATTGCTTTTAGCTTATCTTTATTTCTAGTTCCCCATTTTCTTTTTTCTTACCTTTCTCTGCTCTATCAGAACAAATTCCATTTCTCATGTAAGGACCAAGGAAGGAGTGGAATTACTTATAATGGAAAAGTTTTATTTGAACTTCATTCTCTCTTCCTCTTTTTGTTTGGCCATCTCTACTTTCTGGTTGTTTAAAACCTTTCTCAGGCTATTTTTACTGTTATTTTTTACGCTAAGCTCTTTGGAAAAATGAAAGGAAGTATCAGCCCTGAGTTAAATATTGTCCTTATGGCCTTCAAACTCTCTGTACAGTAGTCTTTGATTTTCTCATTTCTAAGTTTAGTTTGCAGCCACTTTCCTGTTGTGAGTATACGTTAATTACGCTTTCAAATCAGCGTCCTGGAAAACAGATAATTTGCAGTGAGCTTAATGAGGGACTGTCTACCAGAGTTTAGGAAAATCTGAATTGTTTCAGTAACACTAGAACTAGTAACAGCTGGTTATTGCTCTGAGCCTGAAGGGTGTGGTAAACAGCTCTAGTAGGAATCCTAGAGATGTCTAGGATTTCCACCACCCAGTGAGTGTGTTCATGCCCTTGGTACTTCCTCCCTCTTGAGTGCAGGCTGAACATAGTCATATGCTTCTAATAAACAGAACATGCCAAAGTAATAGAATGTCGCTTCTGAGATTAGATTACAAAAAGACAATGCCTTCTGTCTGGTTGTCTTGCTTGCTCTGAGGGAACCTTGCTGCCATGATTGGAGCTGCTTTATGGGAAGGCTCTCATGAGAAGAAATTGAGGGTTGCTTGAGTCCAACAATCTGTGAGGAAATGAATCCTGTCAACACCATATGAGTGAGTTGGAAGTGGATCTTTCCTCAGTTGAGCCTTCAGGTGAAAACACAGCTCCAGTTAATACCTTGATTACATTTTTCAAGAGACCTTGAGGCAGAAGCACCCAGGAACTTTGAGATAATAAATGATTGTTGTTTTAAGCTACAGTTCTTGAGGGTTACTTGGTTATGTATCAATAGATGGCTAATTCAAAGAGTTGGGGAGGAAGCAGTTACTGGAGTCAGAGATGACTGTGTGACGGCAAGGCTACAGCAATCAAAACAGCATGATACTGGCAGAGATATAGACCAATGGAACACAATGGAGGCCCTGGAAGTAATGCCACACATCTACAACCATCTGATCTTTGAGAAACCTGGCAAAAGCAAGCAATGGGGAAAGGATTCCCTGTTTAATAAATGGTGTTGGGAAAACTGGCTAGCCATGTGCAGAAAGCAGAAATTGGACCCCTTCCTTACACCTTACACTAAAATTAACTCCAAATGGATTAAACATTTAAACATATGACCCAATACCATAAAAATCCTAGAAGAAAACCTAGGCAACACTATTCAGGACACAGGCATAGGCAAGGACTTCATGACTAAAACACCAAAAAAATGGCAACAAAAGCCAAAATAGACAAATGAGATCTAATTAAACTTAAAGCTTCTGCACAGCAAAAGAAACAATCATGAGAGTGAACCAGCAACCAACAGAATGGGAAAAATGTTCACAAGCCATCCATCTGACAAAGGGCTAATATTCAGAATCTACAAAAAACTAAAGCAGATTTACAGAAAAAAAAAAAACAACCCCATCAAAAAGTGAGAAAAGGATATGAACAGACACTTTTCAAAAGAAGACATTTAAGCGGCCAATAAACATATCAAAAATGCTAATCATCACTGGTCATTAGAGAAATGCAAATCAAAACCACATTGAGATACCATCTCACTCCAGTTAGGGTGGTGATCATTAAAAAATCTGGAGACAACAGGTGCTGGAGAGGATGTGGAGAAATAGGAATGCTTTTACACTGTTGATGGGAGTGTAAATTAGTTTAGCCATCGTGGAAGACAGTGTGACAATTCCTCAAGGATCTAGAAATAGAAATACCATTTGACCCAGCAATCCCATTACTGGGTATATACCAAAAGTATTATAGATCATTCTGTTATAAAGACACATGCACATGTATGTTCATTGTGGCACTGTTTACAATAGCAAAGACCTGGAACCAGCCCAAATGCCTATCAGTGATAGACTGGATAAAGAAAATGTGGCACATATACACCATGGAATACTATGCAGCCATAAAAAAGGATGAATTCATGTCCTTTGCAGGCACATGGATGAATCTGGAAACCATCATTCTCAGCAAACTGACACAAGAACAGAAAACCAAACACCGCATGTTCTCAATCATAAGTGGGTGTTAAACAATGAGAACACATGGGCACAGGGAGAGTAGCGTCACACACTGGAGTCTGTTGGGGGCTAGGGGGCTAGGGGAGGAATAGTGGGGGGTGGGGAGATGGGGGAGGGATAACATTAGGAGAAATGTCTGATGTAGGTGACGGGGGAATGGAGGCAGCAAAACACCATGGCATGTGTGTGCCTATGCAACAATCCTGCAAGTTCTGCCCATGTACCAAAAAACTTAAAGTATAGTAATAATAATAATAAAAGAGCTGTGGCTTTCATTCAAGGATCATATTCAGTCTGCAGGAAGTTGGGGGAACAAATACCCTGCTTTTCTTCCCTGTCTTGCTGCAGTTGACTATTTGCTGGACCCAGTCAGAAGACAGGAGGCAAAAGAGCCCTTTGGTGAAGTCTACACAGCCAGCCTCCTGTGGCTCAGAGCAGGACAGAGAAAGGGGGAGTAGATCTGGGAGATATGTAACATAGGCAAATAAATGAATCCATTTGTATTTACCATTCAACCTAAGAAACTTTTGTTATAAATACAGTTGAAATCCTCTCTACCTGTCTCTGAACACGTTCTTTTCCCTTTACCCACAGATAGTTGAGATCTTCATCTTGGGGTTGTTATTCCCATGCAGTTTTACATTTTTAACCTGTTTTGGCCAGGCACAGTTGCTTACACGTGTAATCCCAGCACTTTGGGAGGCTGAGGCAGGTGGATCACCTAAGGTCAAGAGTTTGAGACCAGCCTGGCCAACATGGTGAAACTCTGTATCTATGAAAAATACAAAAATTAGCTGGGTGTGGTGGTGGGCACCTGAAATCCCAGCTACTCAGAAGGCTGAGGCAGGAGGATTGCTTGAACCTGGGAGTCGAGGGTTGCAGTGATCCAAGGTCGTGCCATTGCACTACCACCTGGGCGACGAGTGAAACTCCATCTCAAAAAAAATTTTTTTAAGTTTTTTTATTTAGTTTGCATGATCAGAATGGCCTGCAGTGTCCCAGGTATGTGCCAGAATAGTTTTTATCCTTTGATTCATTTATCCTGGTAGCTTTCCAGATAAGATTACTGGTCTGTGTGCACCAAGGGGTCCCTCCTCAAATTATGCTGGCTAAATTGAGGAATAATTCAGTTCTATTGTTTCATCTATAGCAGGGATCAAACTACTTACTGAAAAGGACCAAAAAGTAAATATGTTAGGCTTTGTGGCCTACAAGGTCTCTTATATGTCACCCTATTCACCTGCACCATTGTAGTAGAAAGCAACCCTAGACAATGTGTAGGTGAATTGGTGTGACTGTTTTTCAATAAAACTTTACAAAATCGGGTTGTAGGCTAGATTTGGACCATGAATTGTTTCCCTGCTCTATAGCACCCCTGAGAAGATGAGCATGGGATTAGCTATCCTGGTGGCATACATGTCTCTGGGGAAGAGAGAATTTTCAGCATAAAATCCCAAAAGGGTCATAGTAGCTGAAAAAACCAGGTCTGCTTAGGGGCTCCTTTAAAAGCAGGCAATGTTGAGAAGAGGGAGATATATCAGAACCTTGAGGAGAAGCTGAGCACTGGGGGAGAGGAGGGAGTGCAGGGCGCTGAAGGTGTAGTGCTGACTGATGCTCAATCAGAGTCAAAGTGGGTGATTTGGGAGGATAACAACACAGCTAGCAGCAACTCCATTGGATAGGAGAGGTGCAGCGGAGTTCGTGGTGGCTTGAGTGATGTCTCTGCAACATATTCTGGAACACAGTGCATTGAGCACAGTGGACTGTGGTCCATCCAGACCTGAGTGACTCCAGGACCTCAGGCAACAACCTGCTGTAATGTAGGAGTTTAAGACACTGCTGAGCAGACTTCCAGAGAGCCCTGTGGGAAAAACCTGAGAAGGTGTATGCATTTGTATACATTTGTATGCATGTGTATGCATGAGGATGGGGTGGGAGAAAAGAGGAGATTCAGCAGAGTATTTTGTGCTATCAAACTGCTGGTCTGATCATTGATGAGACAACTCATGTACTCACAAGGGATAGGTAAGGGAATGGCATGAGGTTCTGGGTCACATGATGATTATATAAGTAGCAGGTTGATATTTCCTTATATCCACTTCCCAACATCCCACTTCCCAACAGAACAAAATGTCAATTTGTTTCTGTCTTGTCTTTTTTTTTTTTTTTTTAAATCTGTGGTTCAGAAAGAATTCTATGAAACAGAAATTCTAGAATATGTTCTGAGATAAAGGGATGTCACTTCCCTTCAAAAGAACTCCATTGCTGACCATAAGACGCTGAATTATTTTAGGTTGGTAGCTAATGCCATATCTTGAGTTTTTCTATAAAAGGACCTGCTTTGTTTAGAAAAATAGCTTGGTATGTGCTTAGGAGTACATTGGCTAGATTGAAAAAGAAGGAGTAAAATAAATAGTCAATCTGATATGCATCAAAAGTAAATACTGTATAGTTTGAGAGAGAAGAAAAGCCAAGAAGAATAGAGAAGAGAAGGAAGGGAGCAAGAAGAAGGAGAGAGGTTAGGCAATGTGTTAGGACTCTGGAATAAATGGACAATGGTGGGCAATGAGAGGTTTCTGGTGGAGAGGAGGAGAGGACTTTTAAGAATGGAGATACCTAATTTTTGGTTCTAAGGTGTTTATTTGCATTGCTATGACACAATGCTCTTTGCCTCTCCAAGCCCTTGGGAAAGTCTGATATATTTATGGAGACTTGTTTGGTGCTCTTGAGGGAATAAAGGGCAGCTAAGGATATGTAGTAAACTTCACATTTACCCCTCAGCTGATGCCAAGAAGAGGAGGAATGTCATGTGAAAAGGAACAAGAGTTCAGGGGTTCCAGATGAAAACAAGATATGAAGTGAATAATGGTCCTTAGGGAAATTGAGGGTGGCCCAGATAAGAATGAAGTTGGCTCTAGGCCCCTTTTGATAGAATAAACCAGAGGGAGGTGAATATATAACACCTGGGTCATGTTCCTCTTATGGATTTATGAGGCTTGTTCAAAACCTCTGAGAAGTCTGGAGTAAAAACAGCAATGACAACAATGAAAACCTGCTTAATTCTGCTTAATCTAGCATTTTCCAAACTTATTTGACCATATAGCTCTTTTTTAGAACTTAGTAACATCCTGTATACTGAGTGTTCTAAGGAATATTCTTTGCCTTTAAACTATTAATACTTTTATAGTTGTGATCAGACCCTTCATTTATAAATAATCTTTAAGATACACTTTATAAGAGAGTTTTGAAATGTGCTAATTCTTTTGAACGCCAGCTCTAAGAAGCTGAGACTTTAGAATTCAAAGGGAACATGAGGAGCATCTTATAGACAGGCAGGGCTTGGCATGGGCTGTGTGTGGACGGTGGGGAAAGAACAGAATCAGATGATGCTCAGATTGCTGCCTGGAGCTATTGGGCAGATGGCGAAGCATTTCCAGGGAGAGGGAGCATGAGAAAGGGCACGTCTGAGCAGGCATGACAGGCAGGGGTCAGCTCTGATTTGGTTTTGAACATGAGGCTTTGGAATATCTGCAAGATCTCCATGTTGGGATATCAAGTAGCTACAAAGGATACATGAGTCTAAAACTAGGAGGAGAGAACTGAGCTGGTAATTTGGCAGGTAGGTACCCTTTGAGGCCTGGGAGAGGATGAGTTTGTCTGGTGAGAGAGCTGAGAGAAAAACATAGAAGAAGGCTTAGTGTTGAGCTGTAAAGAAATGTGACGTTTAGAGATTGGGTAGATGAAGAAGAAACAGCAAAGGAATCCTTAAGATACCAGAAGACAAAGAAAATATGAGAAAACCCAAGAGAAGAGGGTGTATCAAGAAGGAATGAGGACCACTGGGACAAGAGCTGCTGAAGTCAAATGAAAAAGTTGAAAAGAGAAGTGATATTATTTAGTTTTGTGATAAATTAAGCAGAGTGACAAATGCTTGAATCAGTTTGATTCTCACAACAATTATGGGAAGAAGTCATTATTTTATAGACAAAGAAACATATTCAGACAAATGCAGAAGTTCAAACTGAAGCCCCTGTTCTTTAGGCTATCCTGCCTTCCAAATATTCCTATTTCAGTCAGTGTTTGCATTTCCTATGGCTGATTAGCAAGTCCTGATAATTCACATTGTAGAGAATAATGATTCTTAACTTTAAATTTTTAGCTTACTATGACTACATTTTGATTTTAGTATTTTTTGATGAAGGGTGGGAAGGGATAAGATATTTCCTACAAAGATTTTTGGAAGAAGACCGATGAAATTGTAACAGTTGTTAAAAAGGAGGCTATAAAATTTAAACACAGGAAACTCCATTCTCTATTAACACAGAAAAATTATGGTATGTCATAGATCATTCTGAAGTTTATTACCACAAATATTGAATAAAGTATGTTATGACATTATATTGACATCCTACTTCCACCAATAACTCAGGTGCTAGAAAATTTATGCAATACTGACAGTTAAGCCACAATTCTTGGTAAAATTCTCAGAAAATGTTGAAAATTGACAGACAAAAGCAACAGGATGTAGTTGAATATTTGAGCGAGGAGGAGCTCTTTCATGTAGCCACACTATTCTAGGGTGTTTAAAATCTGAGTTAAAAAATGAGTGCTATCTCTAGATATTTTCCTTAGGATGTGGTAAGATATTGCAGTATAAATAGTTCTAAGATGGCCAGGTTGACTAGTGTCAGGTGCAACTTCTCAGTTTTGTTGTAGGTGGACTGTAAAGTAAACTATCACCAGCTGGCTATTTCCATGAATGCAGCACCATTTGAGTCTACTGTGAATTGTTCAGTTATTTCTAAGATGAGTATATTTGGCTACTAGGCAGTGGATTTTTATAGAATCAATTAACTGAAGATCCTCCTACCCAGCAGGCTGAATACCAGGATATCATTTTAGTTTTTTTTTTAAATAACGAAAACGTTTTGTGCAAATTCCAGGGAAGGAATACAGACAAAATGAAATCCTAGCTCTATAGCCGCATACTAAGATCAGTTGTTTTAAAACAGTACAAACTGGCATATAAAGGAAGCTCAATAAATGCAGTACTAATGCTGAGGATATTAGGGAGAGCACTTAGTTACGTTTTAGGTGACCATTCATCTTCCACCTTCCTACAAAAAATATCTCCTGACTTGAGCTATGCTGCCTATAGCTCCAAGATGCTACTGTGCCATTCTTGGGAAAGTTGTGTAGTGTAGTGTTGGGAGCCAGAACTCTGGAGCTAGACTGTCTGGGCTTGAATCCATACTCCTTCTAGTATAGCTCTTGTGACTTTAGGCAAGTTGCTTCAGCTTCTAGTATAGCTCTTGTGACTTTAGGCAAGAAACTTCTAAAAAGTTTCTCAGTTTCTTAATCCGTAAAATGAGGATGATGCAAATAACAGTTTCTGTCTCATAGGGTTGTTTGAGGTGTTATGCTTGGCACCTAATATATAAAGCCCTGAGAAACATACAGTTGGTATGTACAATCAGTAGCCTGGAGTTCATTTATCTCAATACCATTATCTATACCTTCACTCTGCTTCCAGAACTCACTTTCATGGTCACAGCTTGGATCTGGTCACCACTAGGAACTAGGAACTCATTAACAGTTGTCTCACATTCTAAGTTTCATCCTTTTTGGTCTTTGAATTTGTGGAGACTTTTAGTTCCTTGACATTTCCCTTTGCCTTCTGAGTAACATACATCAGCTGGATCAATTCTCTTCCCTTTTCTACCTGCATCTTTTAAGCTTCTCTTGCTAGCACCGTCAACTCTATTGCCCATTTACCATGTGATGCCAAAACCTAGGTCAACTCATCTCTCCTCTTATTCTTGGAAACCCAGAGCACTGTGGATTAATGTCATTAGAAAAAGGTAGGATCTCTAATCCTAAGTAGTCCCTCAAAACCACCTGGTGATCCTCCCAGGTGCCTTTGTTGAACTTCCTTTCCTACCTCCTACGCCAAGTTCTTCCAACTTTTATGACTTTCCTCATGCCTCTTACCCTAGACCTTTCTTCTCACCAGACCTAGGAGGAATAAACACTGTTCACTTAACCACTTATTTTTTTAGAATAGTCTTCAACTGAACCCATCTTTCTTTTCTTTTTTTCTTAGAGTCCAAGGTTAGTTCTCTGCTGACATTGCAGTCCTGTCTGCTCTTACTACCTTTGACACTTCAATTCTGCAGTGACCTTCTTTAAGTCTCATATTTTGAACCTCTTCCTCCGTCTGGTGTAATGCTTAAGTTTCATTTATCTTCAAAACAAAACCTTGTGGCCCTCTGTTCCTCTCTAGTCTTATGTTTCTTTATGAGGCACGGCTGAATTGTCTTCACTCCCTCATCTCTTATTTCTTTCTTAGCCTCCTGCAATCTGACTTCCCTCCTATTCCACCAGGAATCATCTGCTTGGTGAGTTATTGTAATCATATATTTTCATCTTGCTTGACCTCTTCATTGCACTGCTAGAGACTTCCTTCTCAAAACTCTCTTTGTGGCTTCTTCTTCATGTATGGTTTTCTTCTTATTTTCTGGCTGCTCATTTAAAAACTCCTCTGTGGACTCTTATTTCTCTTCCTGCTTCTTAAATGATGGTGCTCAAAAGAGTTAGATTCTCAGTCTCTCTTCTGACTCACAAGTTCTATCTATATAATGTATTGCACTTTTAAATTCAACCCATAAATCAAAGACTCCCAATTTATACCTTTAGCTTCATACCCAAATCAATCATGTAATTCTCCAACCCCAAACCCAAGCCTATCCTTAGTGGTGAATTCAGAGCTCTTTGGGATCTTATCTATGTGTAACTTCTAGCCTGATCCCCTGCCACATCTTTATCCTAGCCACATCAAACTGCTTCCAGTTCTCTAAATGCAAGAGGAATGCCTGTTTTGAATGCCTTTCCACTCTTTTTATCTAGAAAGCTCCCGCTTTTCTGGTGGGATTTGAGTCAGTTGTCACCTATTTTGTGAAACTCTCTCTGACTCCTCTCCTGTTTTCAGATCAATTTTGTAATGCTTCCATTTTGCAGTATCCAGTTCATATTGTGTCTTTATGTATCCATTCGGTTCCATGGCTAGTGTTTATGTGTCTGCCTGCTTTAAGAAAGCATGAGCAGAAGAATAAATGAATGGAGCAGATTCAAGATGGCCAAATAGGAACAGCTCTGGAGTAGGGTGAGTGATCACCGCATTTCCAAAAGAATTATTACTGCCCACAGACCAGGAGATTCCCAGGCTGAAAAGTGCCATGAGTTTCCAGCATAGCTGTTTCAGCTGGTGCAGTGGGTCTCCATACAAAAACTCACATAAATCTGGATGACCGTTTCAACTGGCACTGGGAATGCCTGGGAGACAGAGATGCCCATTCAACTGAAAAAAAAAGGGGGCTGAAATAGGGAGCCAGGTGATCTGGCTGGGTGGTTCCCACCCCCACAAAGACCAGCAATCTGAAACTCTCTGGATTGAGAGTTTCGCAGCAAGCGTAGCTGGACCTGGGATGGTCCAGCTCTGTGTGGGGAAGGGGGTTCGCCACTACCGAGGCAGTCCACCACTATGGGAGCAGTCCACCATTACTGAGGCAGTCTGCCATTGCAGAGACAGTCCGCTATTACTGAGGCAGTCTACCATTACTGAGGCAGTCTACCACTACTGAGGCAGTCCACCATTACTGAGGCAGTTCGCCATTACTGAGGAAGACTGCCATTACCGAGGCAGTTCTAACTATACCTCTATAAATAAAACCACAAGGAAGTTCACACAGCAGCTGGGCAGAGCCTACGGCAGCTCAGCAATGCTTCTGCTGGCGTCTGTGACTACGCTACCTCGTAGCTGGACAGGGCATCTCTGAAAAGAGGCAGCAGCATGTCAGGAACTTATAAATAAAGCCCCACCTTCCCAGGACAGAGCACCTGGGAGAAAAGGCAGTTATGAGTTCCATGGCAGCAGACTTAAATGTACCTGCCCAACAGCTCTCAACAGAACAACAGAGCTCACAGCTCAGCACTTGAAATCCTATAAGGGACAGACTGTCTACTCAAGCAGCCCCCTGACCCCATATATCCAAAGAGGCAATTCATAAAGGAGATCTCAGGCTGACATCTGATCGGTATCTTTCTGGGACGAAGATAACAGAAGAAGAAACTGGCAGAAACCCTTACTGTTCTGCAGCTGCTGCAGGTGATCCCTAGGCAAGCAGGGTCTGGAGTGGACCTCTAGCAGCCCTAAAACAGAGGGTGCTGATTGTTAGAAGGAAAACTAAAAAACAGAAAGAAGTAACTTCGACATTAAAAAAAAGACGTCCACTTAGAGACCCCATCTGAAAGTCACCAACTACAAAGACCACAGGAAGATAAATCCACACTGATGGGAAGAAACCAGTGCAAAAAGGATGAAAACACCCAAAACCAGAATGCCTCTCCTTCTCCAAGGGATCACAACTCCTCACCAGCAAGGGAACAAAACTGGATGGAGAATGAGTCAGATAAATTGACAGAAACAGGCTTCAGAGAGTGGGTAATAACAAACTTCTCTGAGCTAAAAGAACATGTTCTACCCAATGTAAAGAAACTAAGAACCTTGAAAAAAGGTTTAATAAAATGGTAATGAGAATAAACAGCTTAGAGAAGAATATAAATGACTTAATGGAGCTGAAAAACACAACATGAGAACTTCGTAAAGCATACACAAGTTTCAATAGCCAATTCGACCAAGCAGAAAGAAGGTTATCAGATATTGAAGATCAACTCAATGAAACAAAACAAGAAGGCAAGATTAGAGAAAAAAGATTAAAAAGAAATGAACAAAGCCTCCAAGAAATATGGGATTATGTGAAAAGACCTAATCTACATTTAGTAGGTGTAACTGAATGTGGTGGAGAGAATGAATCCAAGCTGGAAAACACTCTTCAGGATATGATCCAGGAGAACTTCCCCAACCTCGCAAGGCAGGCCAACATTCAAGTCCAGGAAATACAGAGAACACCACAAAGATACTTCTAAAGAAGAGCAATTCCAAGGCACATAATCGTCAGATTCACTAGGGTTGAAATGAAGGAAAAATTGCTAAGGGCAGCCAGAGAGAAAGGTCTGGTTACCCACAAAGGGAAGCCCATCAGACTCGCAGCCGATCTCTTGACAGAAACCCTACAAGCCAGAAGAGAGTGGGGGCCAATATTCAACATGGTTAAAGAAAAGAACTTTGAACACAGAATTTCATATCCAGCCAAGCTAAGCTTCATAAGTGAAGGAGAAACAAAATCCTTTACGAATAAGCAATTGTTCAGAGATTTCTTTTTATTTATTTATTTATTTATTTATTTATTTATTTTATTTTATTTTTTTTTTATTGCATTTTAGGTTTTGGGGTACATGTGAAAAACATGCAAGGTTGTTGCATAGGTGCATTCATGGCAGTGTGATTTGCTGCCTCCCTCCCCCTCACCCATATCTGGCATTTCTCCCCATGCTATCCCTCCCCAACTCCCCCCCCCGCTGTCCCCCCCACTCCCCCGCAACAGACCCCCATGTATAGTGCTCCCCTCCCTGTGTCCATGTGTTCTCCTTGTTCAACACCCTCCTATGAGTGAGAACATGTGGTGTTTGGTTTTGTGTTCTTGTGTCAGTTTGCTGAGAATGATGGTTTCCAGGTTCATCCATGTCCCTACAAAGGACGCGAACTCCTCATTTTTAATGGCTGCGTAATATTCCATGGTGTATATGTGCCACATTTTTCCTGTCCAGTCTATCATCGATGGGCATTTGGGTTGGTTCCAGGTCTTTGCTATTGTAAACTGTGCTGCAATGAACATTCGTGTGCATGTGTCCTTATAGTAGAAGGATTTATAATCCTTTGGATATATGCCCAGTAATGAGATTGCTGGGTCAAATGGAATTTCTATTTCTAGGTCCTTGAGGAATCGCCACACTGTTTTCCACAGTGGTTGAACTAATTTACACTCCCACCAACAGTGTAAAAGTGTTCCTATTTCTCCACATCCTCTCCAGCATCTGTTTTCTCCAGATTTTTTAATGATCGCCATTCTAACTGGCGTGAGATGGTATCTCAATGTGGTTTTGATTTGCATTTCTCTAATGACCAGTGATGATGAGCATTTTTTCATATGTTTGTTGGCCTCTTGTATGTCTTCTTTTGTAAAGTATCTGTTCATATCCTTCGCCCATTTTTGAATGGGCTTGTTTGTTTTTTTCTTGTAAATCTTTTTTAGCTCGTTGTAAATTCTGGATATCAGCCCTTTGTCAGATGGGTAGGCTGCAAAAATTTTTTCCCATTCTGTTGGTTGCCAATTCACTCTATTGACTGTTTCTTTTGCCGTGCAGAAGCTGTGGAGTTTGATTAGGTCCCATTTGTCTATTTTGGCTTTTGTTGCCAATGCTTTTGGTGTTTTGGTCATAAATTCCTTGCCTACGCCTATGTCCTGAATGGTTTTGCCTAGGTTTCCTTCTAGTGTTTTTATGGTGTTAGGCCTTATGTTTAAGTCTTTAATCCATCTGGAGTCAATTTTAGTGTAAGGTGTCAGGAAGGGGTCGAGTTTCTGCTTTCTGCATATGGTTAGCCAGTTTTCCCAACACCACTTATTGAACAGGGAATCCTTTCCCCATTGCTTGTTTTTATCAGGTTTGTCAAAGATCGGGTGGTTGTAGATATGTTGTGTCGCCTCCGACGCCTCTGTTCTGTTCCATTGGTCTATATCTCTGTTTTGGTACCAGTACCATGCTGTTTTGATTACTGTAGCCTTGTAGTAGAGTTTGAAGTCCGGTAGTGTGATGCCTCCTGCTTTGTTCTTTTTGCTTAGAATTGACTTGGCTATGCGGGCTCTCTTTTTGTTCAGAGATTTCATCACCACCAGGCCTGCCTTACAAGAATTCCTGAAAGAAGCACTAAACATATAAAGGAACAACCAGTACCAGCCACTCCAAAAACGTACCAAATGGTAAAGACTATCGACACAATGAAGAAACTGCATTAACTAATGGTCAAAACAACCAGCTAGCATCAAAATGGCAGGGTCAAATTCACACAAAACAGTATTAACCTTAAATGTAAATGGGCTAAATGCCCCGATCAAAAGACACAGTCTGATAAATTGGGTAAAAAGTCAAAATCCATCCGTGTGCTATATCCAGGAAACCCATCTCACATGCAAAGACACATAGGCTCAAAATAAAGGGATGGAGAATGATTTACCAAGCAAATGGAGAGCAAAAAGAAAAAAAAAAAAAGCAGGAGTTGCAGTCCTAGTCTCTGATAAAATAGACTTTAAACCAACAAAGATCAAAAGAGACAAAGAAGGGCATTACATAAATGGTAAAAGTATCAATGCAACAAGAATAGCTAATGATCCTAAATATATATGCACCCAATACCAGAGCATCCAGATACATAAAGCAAGTTCTTAATGACCTACAAAGAGATTTAGACTCTCACACAATAGTAGTGGGAGACTTTAACACTCCACTCTCAATATTAGACAGATCAACAAGACAGAAAACTAACAAGGATACCCAGTACTTGAACTCAGATCTGGAACAAGCAAACCTAATAGACATCTACAGAACTCTGCACCCCACATGCACAGAATATACATTCTTCTCAGCACATCACACCTACTCTAAAATTGACCACATAATTGGAAGTAAATCACTCCTCAGCAAATGCAAAAGAACAGAAATCATAACAAACAGTCTCTCAGACCACAGTGCAATCAAATTAGAACTCAGGATTAAGAAACTAACTCAGAACTGCACAACTTCATGGAAACTGAACAACTGGCTCTTGAATGTTAACTGGATAAACAATGAAATGAAGGCAGAAATAAACACGTTCTTCAAAACAAATGAGAATGAAGACACAACATACCAGAATCACTGGGACACATATAAAGCAGTGTCTAGAGGAAAATTTATAGCAATAAATGCCCATATGAAAAGCAAGGAAAGATCTAAAATTGACACCCTATCATCAAAACAGAAAGAGCTAGAGGAGCAAGATTAAAAAAAAAACTCAAAAGCTAGCAGAAGACAAGAAATAACTAAGATCAGAGCAGAACTGAAGGAAATAGAGACATAAAAAACCCTTCAAAAAATTAATGAATCCAGGAGGTGGTTTTTTTGAAAAGATCAATGAAATGGACAGACCACTAGCCAGATTAATAAGAAAGAAAAGAGAGAAGATCAAATGGATGCAATAAAAAACAATAAAGGGGATAGCACCACCCATTCCACATAAATACAAACTATCATCAGAGATTACTACAAAAAACTCTATGCACATAAACTAGTAAACCTGGAAGAAATGGATAAATTCCTGGACACTTGCACCCTCCCAAGCCTAAACCAGGAAGAAGTTGAAACCCTGAATAGACCAATAACAAGGGCTGAAGTTGAGGCAGTAATTAATAGCCTACGAACCAACAAAAGCCCAGGTCCAGATGGGTTCACACTTGAATTCTACCAGAAATACAAAGAGGAGCTGGTACCATTCCTTCTGAAACTATTCCAAACAATCCAAAAAGAGGGAATCCTTCCCAAATCATTTTATGAGACCAACATCATCCTGATACCAAAACCCGGCAGAGACCCAACATAAAAAGAAAACTTCAGGCCAATATTCATGATGAACCTAGATGCAAAAATCTTCAATAAAATACTGGCAAACTGATTGCAGCAGCACATCAAAAAGCTTATCCATCACCATCAAATAGGCTTCATCACAGGGATGCAAGGCTGGTTCAACATACACAAGTCTATAAACGTAATTCACCACATAAACAGAACCAAAGACAAAAACCACATGATTATCTCAATGGATACAGAGAAGTCCTTTGACAAAATTCAACAGCGCTTTATGCTAAAAACTTTCAATAAACTAGGTATTGACAGAATGTATCTCAAAATAATAAAAGCTATTGACAACAAACCCACAGCCAATATCACACAGAATGGGCAAAACCTGGAAGTGTTCTCTTTGAAATCTGGTACTAGACAAGGATGCCCTCTCTCACCGTTCCTATTCAATATAGTATTGGAAATTCTAGCCAGAGCAATCAGGCAAGGAAAAGAAATAAAGGTATTCAGTTAGGAAAGGAGGAAGTCAAATTGTCTCTATTTGCAGATGACGACCTGATTGTATATTTAGAAGACCCCATCGTCTCAGCCCAAAATCTCCTGAAACTGATAAGCAACTTCAGCAAAGTCTCAGGATATAAAATCAATGTGCAGAAATCACAAGCATTTCTATACACCAATAACAGACTTAGAGAGAGCCAAATCAAGGATGAACTGCCATTCAGAATTGCTACAAAGAGAATAAAATACCTAGGAATACAACTAACAATGGAGGTAAAGGACCTCTTCAAGAAGAACTACAAACCACTGCTCAAGGAAATAAGAGAAGACACAAACAGATGGAAAACATTCCATGCTCATGGTTAGGAAGAATCAATATCGTGAAAATGGCCATACTGCCCAAAGTAATTTACAGATTCAGCACTATCCCCATCAAGCTACCAATGACCCTCTTCACAGAACTGGAGAAAACCACCTTAAACTTCGTATGGAACCAAAAGAGAACCCGCATAGCCAAGTTAATTCTAAGAAAAAAGAACAAAGCTGGAAGCATTACGCTACCTGACTTTAAGCTATACTACAAGTCTACAGTAATCAAAACAGCATGCTACTGGTACCAAAACAGAGATATAGACCAATGGAACAGAACAGAGGCCTTGGAGGCAATGCCACAAATCTACAACCGTCTGATCTTTGACAAACTTGACAAAAACAGGCAATGGGGAAAGGATTCCCTGTTTAATAAATGGTGTTGGGAAAACTGGCTAGCCATGTGCAGAAAGCAGAAACTGGACCCCTTCCTGACATCTTACACTAAAATTAACTCCAGATGGATTAAACACTTAAACATAAGACCTAACACCATAAAAACCTTAGAAGAAAACCTAGGCAAAACCATTCAGGACATAGGCTTAGGCAAGGACTTCATGACTAAAACACAAAAAGCATTGGCAACAAAAGCCAAATTAGATAAATGGGATCTAATTAGACTCCAGAGCTTCTGCACAGCTAAAGAAACAATCATTAGAGTGAACCACCAACCAACAGAATGAGAAAAGATTTTTGCAATCTACCCATCTGATAAAGGCTAATATCCAAAATCTACAAAGAACTAAAACAGATTAACAAGAAAAAAAACAAACAAACCCATTCAAAAGTGGGCAAAGGATATGAACAGACATTTTTCAAAGGAAGACATATATGAGGCCAATAAACATATGAAAAAATGCTCATCATCACTGGTCATTAGAGAAATGCAAATCAAAACCACGTTGAGATACCATCTCACGCCAGTTAGAATGGCGATCATTAAAAAATCTGGAGACAACAGATGCTGGAGAGGATGTGGAGAAATAGGAATGCATTAACTGTTGGTGGGAGTGTAAATTAGTTCAACCATTGTGGAAGACAGTGTGGCGATTCCTCAAGGACCTAGAAATAGAAATTCCATTTGACCCAGCAATCCCATTACTGGGTACATATCCAAAGTCTTATAAATTGTTCTATTATAAAGACACAAGCACATGTATCTTCACTGTGGCACTGTTCACAATAGCAAAGACCTGGAACCAACCCAAATGCCCATGGATGATAGACTGCACAAGGAAAATGTGGCACATATACACCATGGAATACTATGCAGCCAAAAAAAAAAAAAAAAAAACGGTGAGTTCATGTCCTTTGTAGGGACTTGGATGAATCTGAAAATCATTCTCAGCAAACTGACACAAGAACAGAAAATCAAACACCACATGTTCTCACTCATAGGCTGGTGTTGAACAATGAGAACACATGGACACAGGAGGGGAGCATCACACACTGGGGTCTGTTGGTGGGGAATGGGGAGGGACAGTGGTGGGGAGGGAGGTTGGGGAGGGATAACATGGGGAGAAATGCCAGATATAGGTGATGAGGGGATGGAGGCAGCAAACCACATTGCCATGTATGTACCTGTGCAGCAATCCTGCATGTTCTTCACATGTACCCTAGAACCTAAAGTGCAATAATATATATATGTATATAATGAATAAATAAATGTTTGAATTGACTCCCCTGAAAAAAAGAAAGCATGAGCAACTTGAGGCAGAAATTTAACTTGTGATTATTTTCATGTTGTGGTCAAGTCTATTTTATAGCCCCAGTGCATGGCATGAAGCCTGGTGCAGGGTAAGGAAACAAAGATATTTATTGAATAAACAGGATGCCTTCCATCATTGCATGTGTTATTTCCTGCATCTCCTCTCACCCATCATGGTTCTTCACTACTTAGAGGACACTGGCTACAGTACTTCCAATGAACCATAGGGGAATTTAAGCATAAAGGGTTTTAAACTTATCTCAGCCAAGAGAATAATTTTGTACACCTTTAAGGAAATGTGTGTATATTTGTGTAATTAGCTATGAAAACATAAGTTCTGGTTCATGCACCATGATTTTGAAACACATAAAAAAGTGTTGATTACCAGAATGAAGGCTAAATTTCTAGTCTAAAGAGAAACAGGCAGCAATTCTAATAAGAAATCCAACATATACAGCTTCAACTTTGTCTTTTGATTTTAAGTGGTTTCTGTGGATTTTTTTTTTTGTCTGATGTTGACACTTGGAGACAATCAATGTGCTTTACCAATGTGCTTTTTTCTGGTGTGGGTAGGGGTCTGAGCATGTGCAGGTTGCTGACTTCCATAAGGGGCTCAAGGTGCAGGCACTGGGCTAGCCATGTCCAGGGCGTTAGTGCATGGCCCAGTGCTTTGCGCACACTTCACGCTCAACAGGCATGTGCTGAATGAATACATAAATGAGTATGAGAACATGTTGGTGGTAACTTATGGAAAAGTGAGGGGAAAAGTATAGTGACAGGATGAAGCCCATGTGTCATAAAAGTTTGGTCTAAGTGTGGTCTTCAGCTTGGCTCAGCTTCTTGATATCTGTGAAATTTTCCTCCGACACAGAGCTCTTGAGACAGCACAGCTTTCTGATGACCTTTGGGCTTGTCTTCTTCTAGAGCACAGCCTTTCTTCTCTGTACTCAGGTATAGATTTATAATAATTGACCACTTGTTGTTTTATAATCTTAAGTTCTACAATTTTAGAGACAGCTCTATTACTCCCCTCTCACCTTTCCCTGGCCCATTTCCTTTAGAGAACAGGAATCTCAACTAAATTTTATGAGATCTTACCTAAAACAAATATGTCAAATGCACTGAGCAAAACAAAAAGGAAAATTTATTAAGCTTCTAAGATGATGTTATTAACAATAAAAGTAAGGAAAACAATTGAAATAAGATAGTTGGATTCAAAGTTTTATTTTTGTTTAAATAATCTGTTTTTTATTAGATTTAAAAATGTAATCTTTACTCCAATATGTCAAAGGAGCCAGGTATTATATTACTACAAAGTTTTTTTTTCTAGAAGACCTTATAAGAGTAATATAAAAACAGAGGAATAAATACTCAGTAATTAAATAATTCTAGACTCTGTTAAGTGACAAGCAAATTTACCAACACTGGTAATTTACATGGAAATCAGAGAAACAGTCAACCTAACATTGCATTTTGCTATTTTTTTTAGACAGAAATGATTAAACATGTAAATTCAAATTTAAATTATTCATAACTACAGTAGCTGCAGTATTAATTTCAAGCATTATTAAAGGTAAATGTTTTGCTAATTTGATAAATCATATATCAAACTTATGATAAATCAAAGTGTTTTAAATTTTTAATATGATTTTTAGATCTCCTAAACCCCCTGCCCTGTATCACAACCAAATATTCTAACTTTGTTACATGGCCTCTCTCTATCTAAGCTCCTGAATTTTTTATAACACAATGGGGACTGGACTCTCTCTCAGTAAATCTGTTTGTGAAGAAATTTTCCATAACAGAAATAAGTCCAAAAACAAGATTGATGCTATGCTGTCCATCATATTCTGTATTTTAGCACATCTGCTTTTCCAGTTTCTAAATCCAGAACATAGGTTTTTGTTCTGCTTACAACCCCAAGCAGCTTAGGAAAAAAGAAATCCAACTTTATATAATAATTCTATATTGGAACTATAGTACATGGTTGCCACAGATGCACAGGTGGAATGTATTCACCCTTGTTCGTGAGTAAAAGCTAGTCTATGCATCTAGCTTAAGAGATAAAAGACATTTGATATTCTATAATCTTTTCCTTTTTTTTAAAATTGAGATAGGGGTCTCACTCTGTTGCCCAGGCTGCAGTGCAGTGGCTTGATCACAGCTCACCACAGCCTCGACTTCCTGGGCTCAGGTGATCCTTCCACCTCAGCCTCCAAAGTAGCTGGAACTACAGATGCACACCACCACATCTGGTTAATTTTTGTAGAGACAGGGTCTCACCGTGTTGCCCCGGCTGGTCTTTTCCTTTTTGAGAGCACCAAAGCTTTGTCTTGTGTCTATCATGGATAAAGTCATAACTCAATTTACACCAATCTCTAATAAACACAGAAGAAGATTGATTTTGGGTACCACATCATTAGGAGATCTTAGCACATCAAAGTGATATTAACATTAACTCAACCTTGAGAATTACAGAATGCACAACATAAATGATAATTTTGCTAAATTCAACAAAACTGTAAATGCTCAAACTGCCTAATGGTTGAAATTAGTAATAGACTTTCAGAGATGAATCAGTTAAACAAATCTTTAAGTTGGAAACAGAAGTGTCAATCTAGGCAAAGTATACTGATTTGCACATGAAAGATGGACATTAGCTATTGCAATGATATTAACCTACCATTTCTACTTGTACTGTTCAGGCTGACCTAACCCCCACATTCATCTGAAATATTCAAATAGTGAGGTTAGACTTGAAAAACCTGAATTATGAGGACAATGACTTTGCTTTGTATTTCCATATACTGTACCTATGGTTTCACAGGTGAACGATTTAAGTGATGGATTAGTGACAGCCTGGACTGTTGCTGAATTGCCAATCTGGGAGCCTCTGGTCTGTAGATGGTTTTATACTAGCTTGTGGAATGCATTTTGTGCTACTGTATAATAAATATATCTTTCCAACAGGCTAGCCGGCTACCAGGAAGTAGACAAAATTGATCTTAACTAACAAAGGGATTAATCTAAAAGGTCAGAGGATGAATTGTGTGGAATGTTCAGGAATAACAGGGAATAGTTTAGGGGAAAAGTACAATTCATAATCAAGGAGACATAAGCTTCCCAAGGAAGAGAAATATGATTAAAGAAAATTAAATGCTAAATTAACTGAGAACATAAAAATTTATAATTTGTATTTTTACAAAACGTATAATTGTTGGATCGAGGAATGATGTCTGAGATTTTCTTTTCTCAGCCACCAATGGCACACACACAGCCAAATAAAGGAATGTGGGAAAGCTCACACCAACATAGCAAGAAAAAAGAATCACAATCTTTGGGATGACAAAATGTGCAACAGCTTTTGGCTAGCTGTTTTGGTTTAACAGAATTTGGTGAAAGGAAGTTTGAGCTGCTAGGAAAATCTACTTTTCTTCTTGAAAAGCTGATTTTTTTCCCCATGAGCAATCCTGAAGTGAAAATTGCTGCTTTCACACTACCCTCTACAGAAATATTAATAAGTGCCATTCTGTTAAGTATTAATTAAAATAGTACTTCTTCAATTCTATTTTATCACATATTGTGAAGAGTTGCAATAAAGCTCTCAGGCTGTCTTTTTGGATCTGTTTATCTTTTTATTGTACATGTAACAGTATACAGATAAATTGCATTCTCTAGGGGTTGTTACATTCATTTATTCATTCATTCAGCATTTATTTATTGAACAGTAGGTACTGGGAATATTATTTTGTGAGACAGTCTGTTTCCTTGGGAACTCGCAGTTTAAAGGGGGAAGACGGACATGGTAAACAGAAAATTGCAATACAATGTTAGAGCTTTGCCTGAAAAGTAGGAACAAGGAAATTGGAAACAGTCATCAGGGAAGGATTGAAACTTACATCTTCAGGGAGGTGGTGCTTCAGGGGAGGCTGAGGTGTTGACAATCAAGCTAGACCTTCAAGGTTCAAAGGATTTTGCTGGAAGAAAAAATGGGCTGGACATTCTAGGCAGAGTAAAACACTTGGAAGCATAAGATGTCTGCTGGGCTAAATGCTGTGACAGGCTCCCTTTCCCTATCTTGTGGAATTGCTTCTTGAAGGATGTGTAATTTAAGGAAATCTTTAAATTCTGGAATAGGCTTGGTTATGGAAGAAAGCAGCAAGATTTGTCTGATTATCAGGTGCTACCTGGGAGGGTAAATTTTTGATGGGGACAACAAGTAGGCATATAGCAAATATTTGTTGCTTTGATGTTGTTGAATTTTATTTGTCCAAACAGAAAGAAGGAAAACAGCACAGGATGATGCCCACGAAGTAAGGGCCAGGTGTTCGTGGAGGATTTGGGCCCTTAATAGTTTGTGAAAGAGATTATCAGGACCACATCTCTAAAAGGGAAGCAATTCAAATGCCAAACATCCTAGTGTTTACCAGCAGGAGATTTAGTTTGTACTGCAAGGGAGTGTGGACTTACCCCCAAAGCAAATACACAATTGTGTGTATTTTACTCTGCTGAAGGCTCTTGAAATCAATTTCTAACCCATAAAATAGAAGTTTCCCAAATCAAATCCACTATAAAATTTATCTCTGTGGAGAGGCCATAGCTGTTACAGGAGGGCAGGATGGTAGATCAGGAGGCTTTTCTGTTTAAATATTTAAATAGATTTCTATTTGAACAGCTAAATGAAACCAAACTCACTCTCTTATCTCAATAATTAAAAAGAAAATTGCTGAGCTTTCTTTGCCAAGTGTTCATGCCATTTCCCTCCCTTCTTGAGCTTTCTTAGGGTATTCAAGTGTCTATGGTTTGGTTTCTTTTTAGAATAACTCTAACAGTCTTTCACAAGCCATATTTCTGGAACTGTGGCAGACCGACCTCACTGGCTTCTTAATGAAGAACAGACTGTCTTAATAATTTCTAGGTAAATGGGTCTGAACCATGCCTCACAGGACCTGTCTTGCAGGGCCTGACTACACAGTGGCTCCCTGAGAGGACAAGCACATTTCTTCCTGTAATTGACAACTATAGATTTATTTTTATTAGTGATGTTATTGACAGAAGGTGTTTCTTATAGTTTTAATTTTGCCTTTAGGCCTTATCTATTACTGTTTCCTCTGGCAACATTATCTATAAATTTTTCTCTTTTCATTTTTTTTTTTAAATTTCCAAGTAGTTCATGATTATTTCAGAAAAATTAGAAAATACAGAAAACACCACAAAAATTAAATTAAAAGCAGCTAAAAATCTTGTCATCTACTGGCATCCTGACATATTATTCCTGACCTTTCCTCCTTCAGATATGTGCATATAAAACATGTATTTACAAAATTAGAAGCACACCACGTGTTTGTGTGTGTGTATGGTTTTGTGGTGTTAATGTCTTACATTTCTTTGATACAATTATGTGGTCTTAGCAAGACTGGTGTAAAGGCACTTAAAATTATGAGACAATAAAAATGATATGAATTTTCTAAGCAACTCAGGGCTCCCTATAAAATACACATAAAGAAATTCACCAGTCTTTATTTCCTATTTGCAATTCTGCCTATGTTTCACAGACTGTAAAATGAAAATTAATATTCTACACTACTGTCCTTTTGTAAATAGCTATGGTTCTATGATTAGCTGCTGCCCAGCATGGTGGGGGGATTAGAACCACCATGTATAAACAAAGGCCCACCTTGCACTGATGTGCTTCTTGAAAAGTCAGCCAGCAGAGGGCAGTGTACTTCCAGGACAGGACTGCCGTGGGCTGTGGAACAATTGGTGGAAAGACTATTAACACTGCTCTAAATACAAACCAACACACAGTTTTACTAGAATATTATTAGTCTCTTTGTGAAATGTTTTAAGAATTTGAAGTTCTGACATTAGAATATTGAAACTATATAGCACAAGTGAAAATTTATTCATTTAATAAACTTATGTTGGTCATCTATAAATGCCATGCCTTAGAAATATAAATATCGAAGACAAAATTCCTTACCACAGATCAGCAGGAAATAATGACAAGTAGTAAGTGTTTCCAAAATGCAATGACAGCACTCATGCCAGCTGAATAAATTCTGTCTAGAGAAACTCAGAAAAGGCCCCACAGAGGAGTTTTGTATAACTGACTCTGAAGAATAGCAGGAATTCACTAGACAGGTGGGGTCGGGGATGCAGGGAATTCCTACAGGGAGTTAGGTAGAAAGGCACAAAGATGTGATTAAAATGCTGGGCAAGGTGAGTAATTTTGTTTTTTATTACCCTAAAATGTAAGCTTCGATTTCCAGAACAGAGTCCCAGAACAAAACAAAACAATAGTGAGAAAGATGATATTTGCCAGTGGATTTTATGCTATTGTTTAGAACAAGTGACTGAAATATAATAAATCCATTATATACAAAAAGCACCAACATCAGAAATATTGATTCCCTACTCTCCTTCATGTAATCACCAAATTCTGACTTGTGTTTTGGTGGACTTGATTAGTCAGCCAGTATTTACACATATGTATATGCTGATTTCTGACAGGCACAGGAGAGGGGAGATGAAAATGTGTTCATTCTGCATCTCTTGATTGTTCTTAAAGCGAGGGGAAATTGTTACAACTGGTGCTTTCATTAGTGATATGTTCTTTTGGCCTGCGTATTCTATATTGCTCATGTGTTGGTTCAGATTCCCTGATAGCCCATATATGCTTTTGTATCTGGTTGAGGGTCTGTTTTTCCTTTGTATTTTCCCACAGTGCCAGGCAATACAATGTACATACATAGCACAGCTGTAAATGCTGACTGACTTTATCTATAAGGCCCACGCTCACTTCTCACAAAGAAGGAAATGATGCTAGAGGAAAGGAGGACGATGCAGACGTGGAGAGGCTATAATTAACTTTTCACATGACAGGGCAATCCAAATGCCGAGAGGAATTCTCTCTGGCATAAGACAGTGTAGAACTTTGTACTGAACTGTACCTTCCGTGTTTCCAGCTTCTCATGCCTCTGCTTAATTAACAAATGTTTGTATAGAGTAGTCAAGACACTTGATATACTAGGAGACCTAATTGTTATGATTACTTTACATTAACATCCTCTCTGTGGCTGCTTTTAGTCTGCATTTTGGAAAGTATTCACAGAAGCTACTCAAAGGAGCTAGAGTGGTTTGTGTTTACAGTGTTTTACTTAGACAATGTTCCTTTGTCTTTTTATTTCCTTCCTTACTTGTCTACATCAGGAAGTAGCTGTTAACTAATCATAACCAAAGTGATAATATTAGTTCTCTTTTGACTAGTTTTTTCCTAATCAGATAATCACCTGCTACATATTTTTATATAAACTCGAGAGGATCTTCCTAAACAAGGCAGGAAACTGAGAAACCATAAAGGGAAAGAATACTGAATTAGGATAAAACCAAATTGCTACTGCAAATAACCTCCCCTCTCCATATAGCTCAAAGGACACAAAAGCTTATTTTTCTCTCATGAAACATTTCTGAGGCGAGCATATGGTGTTTCCTCTTAGAGTCACTTATTTATCAGAGTTTAACAATACTTTATATTAATCCCCACCCCCACCCAGTTTCTGATTGGACCCTGACTGATACATGTGGCTTTGGTGTCTCTTAGGTGTCTCTTTGGTGTCTCCCCATCCATGGTCAAAACTTGCTGTCATGTCCAAGTTCTATATGGTGGAAGGAGAAAGGGCACGGGGTTGGGGGGAGGTGTGAGCACTTTTTAAGACCTAAATATGGGAAGAGGTTTATATTACATTGATGAAAGTTTGTCCTAGGGCTATACCTAACTGCAAGGGAGCAGGGAAGTGTAATGCAGCCATATGCCGAAGAGCAAGCAGAATGGGTTTTAGTGGGCAACTGGTAGTCTCCACCACAACTGCATAATAATTAAAAAAAAAACCTATAGGGTAAAATACATCAAAAGTAAAAGAGAGCCATGAACTGAGAAGAAAATGGACATCACATATGGAAATCTGTGGGATCACATGGAAATTTGTGGGAGAGTTTTGAGGGATATTAGCAATATGCCAAATAAGAGGGTTATAATCCTCAAAGACCTCTCATGAACTGATAGCAAAAATAAACTCAAGTTAAAAAACTGAAAGGCTAAACAAACCAATGAAAAACAAAAATACAGAATAAGCACCACAGAAAAGATATTCAACCCTATGAGAAGTTAGGAAAACTCAAATTAAAGCAACCATGAGAAGGTAACAGATTAGAGGCTCTTAGCATTCCTCAGCCACTTCATGATAGCAAGACAGTAAATAGATTGACTCTATGAGCTTTAATTCAAGAAGAAAAATGAGAATCCACAAGAATTATGAAGGACACCCCAGATTTCAGAGAGGAGAATATGAACAAGCAGCCCCCATGATGGTGTCCAGCTGATAAAAGTGAGTGAAGCCCCAGTATGAGAGACACAGACAGCCTCCCTCTGTGACTGATCTTTCCACTGGGGATATAAGCAACCCAGGCTAAGGGAAACCACTTTGTTTCTCTCAAGCCCTGGAGCTAACCTGAGAAGAGGCTTAGAGATGCCGTGAAGGAAAGACAGGAAAAGCTGCAGACATTTTCCCAGACCTGGGACTGAGAGCAGGAAGCTATTTTTACTCCAGGAGGATACAAAGGCAACCATTCTTAGGTGACATGGCAGTGAGCCTTGCAGGCGTTTTAGTCTTGGGCCAGAGATTAAAGAGCTTGCTTTACAGTGGGGTAGGGGCTTCCACAGTCAGAACTGTGGAAAGTGCCTCAGAAGTAGATGCTGGCATTGTGCTTTCCCCCATGACAAGCCTGCAGCTGGAGGAGGAGAGCTGCTACAGCTGCAGTTTCTCCTGGGTGGTGAGACTTGCAGCCAGAGCTGGCTTGGTGACCTGGAACTGATTTGCATGTGCCATTTCTGGGTGACCCTGCTTGCTCCCCTGAGTTCATGGTGCAGCAGGACCCTCTCTGCTCCACCTCCAGGCAGAAAATCAGGCATTTTGAGCACCCACTTGTCTGGACCGGCAGCCTAAGCCACCTCACCCTTCATGGACATAAATTGCAATGCAGTTGGGCCCTCTCTGCTCCACACCCAGGCAGATGTCCAGGCATTAGTAGCACCTGTTTACCTGGTTCGGCGGCCTGAGATGCCCACCCTTCCTGGCCATAGATCAGGGTGCAGTGGGACTCTCTGCTTCACATCCAGGCATATCTCCAGGCATTTGGAATACCTGTTTACCTGGACCAACAGCTTGACCCAACCTACCCTTCTTGTGCAAAGTTTCTGGTGCAGGCAGATCTCAGGCATTGAGAGGAACTGCTCATCTGGTTCAATAGCCTGAGCTGGCCCCCTGTTCCTGGGACATCAGGTGTAGTTCAGTGAGGCCCTCCTGCACCATGCCCAGGTAGACATTCAGGAATCTGTAGCATCTGCTCACCTGGATCAGCTACCTGAGCTGCCCACCCATCCTGTGCAGAGACCCTGGTACAAAAGGGCTCTCTCTGCTACACACTCAGGCAGATCTCCAGGCATTCAGAGCACCTACTTGCATGGTCCAGCAGCCTGGGTCACCGTTCCTTGTGCAGAGATCTTGATGCAGTAGGGGCCCTCTCTGTTCCACACTCAGGCAGCTCTCCAGGCATCTGGAGCATCCACTCTCTTGGATTAGGAGTTTAGGCCACCTCCCCTTATTCCTGTGCAGGGAACTTGGGGCTGAGGAAGTTTCCCAGCTCCATACCTAGGCACACGTCTAGGTGCTTAGTAGCTGCTCCCTAGATTCTTCCTTGGTGCCTGGTGTTTGTCCTCATCAGGGGACCTGTAAATGGGCCTGCCTGGCCTGGCCCTGCCCTTTGTGGCCCCCACCCATGTTAGGACTAAGAAGGGTACATTCCATGAACCAGCCCATTGCCTGAGGCAACAGAGAGCTTCTGCCAGTAAACAAAAATCAAGTGTCTATCCAGCCATGTTTTCTACAGCTGGCTCTTACCTGTAAGCACCACCAACTAGCATATAGGTTGAACTGCACAGCCCAATATAAAAGCTGCTGAAGGAATGCATAGAGCCATAGAAGTAAAGCCAGAAGACCCTATGTAGCACTCTGTCCAGTTGCACACTGGAGCAGGAGAAAGGGGAAAGGAAGAAAAAAAATATTATGGGGAAAGAAGTAAAAAAAAATCTGACTACCATGAAAAGAGTTACAAAAATTAGAAGTGCAAGCATCACCAGATGAGAAGAAACTAGCACAAAAATTCTGACCCTATGAAAAATCTGAATATGGTGACAGCACCAGAGAATTGCTGTATTAGGGTTCCCTAGAGGGACAGAACTAATATTCTATTATATATTTATATGTATAAAGGAGAGTTTATTAAATATTAACTTACATGATCACAGGGTCCCACAATAGGCTGTCTGCAAGCTTGAAGGGGAGCCAGTCCAAGTCTCAAAACTGAAGAACTTGGAGTCTGATGTTGAAGGCAGGAAACAGCCAGCATGGGAGAAAGATGTAAGTTGGGAGGCTAGGCCAGTCTCATCTTTTCACATTTTTTTGCCTGCTTTATATTTGCTGAAAATTGATTAGATTGTACCCACCAGATTAAGGGTGAGTCTGCCTTCCCCAGCCCACTGATTGAAATGTTAATCTCCTTTGGCAACACCCTCACAGACACACCCAGGATCAATGCTTTGCATCCTTCAATCTAATAAGCTGACACTCAGTATTAACCATCACAATTGTACTAGCTCTTTAGCAATGTTCCCTAACCAAAAAGGAAACTCAGAAATGACAGAGAATTTAAAGTATGGATTGTAGGGAAGCAGAGTTAGATCTGAGACAAAGTTGAAAGTCAGCACAAATAAACTTCTAATGCAATCCAGAAAATGAAGGAAGAAATAAACATTTAAAAAATAAATAAATTAGAGCTTCTAGAACTGAAGCTCTCACTTAGGAAACTTCAAAATATAATAGAAAGCTTTATTAAGAGACTAGAACAAGCAGAAGAAAGGATTTCAGAGCTTGAAGACCAGTCTTTCAAACTAACCCAACAAGACAAAAATAAAGAAAAGAAATAATTACAAAAATGAACAAACTCTTTGACAAATATGGGATTATGTAAAGCAACCAAACCTACAAATTATAGGCATCCCTGAGAGAGGGAAGGAAAAAAAATAAATAACCTGAAAAACATATTTGTGGAAATAAGCCAGAAAAACTTCTCTAATCTTGCTAGAGAGGTAGACATTCAGATACAAGAAATCCAGAAAACACCTTCAAGATGCTATGCAAAAAAAACATCACCAAGGGATTTAAGTCATCAAACTGTCCAAAGTCAATGTTAATGAAAAAATCTTAAAGGCATTTGAGAAAAAGATCAAATCACATACAAAATGAATCCCATCAGGCTAAAGGACTTCTCAACAATCCTTAACAGGCAGAAGAGATATGTTATATCTCTGTTTTTATTTATTTCAAATAATTGAAACAATTTTTTGTCGTGCTGAATGCCTAACTCAAAATGCTAGGAAGACCTTAAATTAATGATCTAATACCTCACCTACAGGAACTAGAAAAACAAGAACAAAGTAACCTCAAAGCTAGCCAAAGAAAAGAAATAACTATAATCAGAGTGGAACGGAATGAAATTGATACCCCAAAATCCATAAAAAAATCAATAAAACCAAAAGGATAGACCACTAGCTGGATTAATAAAAAGGGAGGGGGAATAAAGAAAAGAAAAGATTCAAATAAACACAACCAGAAGCAACAAAGGTGACATTACAACTGATCCCATAGAAATACAACAGATCCTCAGAGACTGTTATGAACACTTCTACACACAAACTAGGAAATCTAGAGGAAGTACACAAATTCCTGGAAACACAATCTCCTAAGATTGAATCAAGAATAAATTGAAACACCAAACAAACCAATATTGTATTCTGAAATTGAATTGGTAATAAAAAATCTACCAAACCAAAAAGGCCCTGGACCAGATAGATTCATAGCTGAATTCTATCACATGTTCAAATAACTAGTACCAATCCTATTGAAACTATACCAAAAAAATCAAGAAGGAGGAACTCCTTCCTAACTCATTCTGTGGAGCCAGCATCATCACCCTGATATTAAAACCTGGTAAAGACACAATGAAGAAAGAAAACTAAAGGCCAGTATCCCTGTTAAACATTGACACAAAAATCCTGAACAAAATACTAGCAAACTGAATTCAACAGCATGTCAAAAAGGCAATTCATGATTATTAAGCTGACTTCTTTTTTAGGATGCAAAGTTGGCTCAACATATGCAAATCAATAAATGTGATTCATCACATAAATGGAATTAAAAACAAAAACCATATGATCCTCTGAATAGACATGAAAAAGCTTTTGATAAAATCCAGTATCTCTTCATGAAAAAAAGTCCCTCAAAAAATTAGATGGTGAAGGAACATACCGCAAAATAATAAGAGCCGTCTGTGATAAATCCATAGTCAACATCATATTGAATGGGCGAAATCTGGAAGCATTCCCTTTGAGGACTAGAACAAGGTAAGGATGCCCACTTTCATCACTCCAATTCAGCATAGTACTGGATATGTTAGCCAGAGCAATCATGCAAGAGAAAGAAATAAAAGGCATCCAAGTAGGAAAAAAAAAAGTCAAACTATTTCTCTTCATAGACTATACCTAGAAAACCCTAGACTCCACCAAAAGTCTCCTGGAACTAATAAACAACTTCAATAAAGTTTTAGGATACAAAGTCAATGTACAAAAATCGGTAGCATTTCTATACATCAATAATGTCAAGTTGAGAGCCAAATCAAGAATCCAATTTCATTAACAATAGCCATACACACAAAAAATACATAGGAATATATCTAACAAAGGAGATGAAAGGTCTCTGCAATGAATACTAGAAAGCACTACTAAAAGACATCATAAATAACACAAACAAATGAAAAAACATTCTATGCTTATGGAATGGAAAAATCAGTATTGTAAAAATGGCCTTACTGCCCAGAGCAATCTGCAGATTCAATGCTCTTTCTATAAAATTACCAATGTCATTTTTCACAGAACTAGAAATAAATTATTGTAAAATTCATATAAACCAAGAAAGAGCCCAAATAGCAAAAGCAAACCTAAGCAAAAAGAACAAAGCTGGAGGCATCACATTACCTGACTTTAAATTATGCTATAAGGCTACAGCTACCAAAACTGCATGATACTGGTAGGAAAATAGACACACAGACTAATGGAACAGAATAGAGAACTCAGAAATAAAGCTGTACAGCTATAGCCCTGAAATCTTTGATGAAGTCAACAAAAATAAGCAATGGAAAAAGGACTCCCTATTCAATAAGTGGTGCTGGGATAACTGGCTAGCCATATGCAGAAGAATGAAACTGGACCCCTACATTTCACCATATACAGAAATTAACTCAAGATGGATTAAATATTTAAATGCAAGACCTCAAACTCTAATAATTCTAGAAGAGAACCTAGGAAACACTGTTCTGGACATTGGCCTTGGGAAAGAATTTATGACAAAATCCTCAAGAAATTGCAACAAAAATGAAAACTGGTGAGACCGAATTAAACTAAAGAGCTTCTACACAGCAAAATAAACTATCAACAGAGTAAACAGACACCAGGAGAAAATATTTGCAAACTACAGATCCAACAAAGATCTAGTATCTAGAATCTATAAGGAATTTAAATAATTGAACGAGCAAAAAGCAAATAACCCCATTAAAAAACCGACAAAATACATCAACAGATAATTCTCAAAAGAGGATATACAAGTGGCCAACAAACATATTAAAAAGTGCTTGTCATCATTAATTATCAGAGAAATGCACATCAAAGCCACAGTGAGAACCATCTCACAACAGTCAGAATGGCTACTATTAAAAGGTAAAAAAACAACAAATGCTGGTGAGGATCTGGAGAAAAGGCAACATTTATACACTATTGGTGGGAATGCAAATTAGTTTGGCCACTATGGAAAGCAGTTTGGAGATTTCTCAAAGAATTTAAACAACTATCATTTGACTGAGAAATCCCATTACTGCATTACTAGGTATATATCCAAAAGAAAACACACATTTTTCTTTCTTTCTTTCTTTTTTTTTTAAATTATACTCTAAGTTCTGGGGTACATGTGCAGAACATGCAGGTTTGTTACATAGGTATACACGTACCATAGTGATTTGTTGCAACCCCATCATCTACATAAGGTATTTCTCCTCATGCTATCCTTCCCCTGCCCCCTAAACCCCTGACAGGCCCAGTATGTGATGTTCTCCTCCCTGTGTCCATGTGTCCTCATGGTTCAACTCCCACTTATAAGTAAGAATATTCAGTGTTTGGTTTTCTGTTCTTGGGTTAGTTTGCTTAGAATGATGGTTTCCAGCTTTATCCATGTCCCTGCAAAGGACATGATCTCATCCTTTTTAATGGCTGTATAGTATTCCATGGTGTATATGTGTTACATTTTCTTTATCCAGTCTATCACTGATGGACATTTCAGTGGGTTCCAAGTCTTTGTTATTATGAACATTGATGCAATAAACGTATATGTGCATGTGTCTTTATAATAGAATGATTTATACTCCTATATGTATATACCCAGTAATGGGTTTGCTGGGTCAAATGATATTTCTACTCCTAGATCCTAGTTCTAGAACTAGATCTAGTTTTAGATCTAGTTCTAGATCACCGCACTGTCTGCCACAATGGTTGAACTAATTAACAATCCTACCAACAGTGTAAAAGTGTTCCTGTTTCTCCACATCCTCTATAGCATCTGTTGTCTCCTGATTTTTTAATGGTCACCATTCTAACTGGCATTAGATGATATCTTAATGTGGTTTTGATTTACATTTCTCTAATAACCAGTGATTATGAGCTTTTTTTCAAATGTTTGTTGGCTGCATAAGTGTCTCTTTTTCAGAAGTGTCTGTTCATATCCTTTGCCCACTTTTTGATGGGGTTGTTTATCTTTTTCTTGTAAATTTAAGTTCTTTATAGATTCTGGATATTAGCTCTTTGTTGGATGGATAGATTGCAAAAATGTTCTCCCATTTTGTAGGTTGCCTGTTCACACTGATGATTGTTTCTTTTGCTGTGCAGAAGCTCTTTGGTTTAATTAGATCCTATTTGTCTATTTTGGCTTTTGTTGCCATTGCTTTTGGTGTTTTAGTCATGAAGTCTTTGCTCATGCTTATGTCCTGAATGGTATTGCCTAGGTTTTGTTCTAGGGTTTTTATGGTGTTAGGTCTTACATTTAAATATTTAATCCATCTTGAGTTAATTTTTGTATAAGGTGTAAGGAAAGGATCCAGTTTCAGCTTTCTAAATATGGCTAGCCAGTTTTCCCAGAACCATTTATTAAACAGGGAATCCTTTCTCCATTGCTTGTGTTTGTCAGGTTTGTCAAAGACCAGATGGCTGTAGCTGTATGGCATTATTTCTGAGGCATTTGTTGTGTTCCATTGGTCTATGTATTTGTTTTGGTACCAGTACCATGCTGTTTTGGTTACTGTAGCCTTATAGTATAGTTTGAAATTCAGGTAGCATGATGCCTCCAGGTTTGTTCTTTTTGCTTAGGATTTTCTTGGCTATGAGGGCTCTTTTTTGATTCCATATGAAATTTAAAGTAGTTTTTTTCCAATTCTATGAAGAAAGTCAGTGGTAGCTTGATGGGGATAGCATTGAATATATAAATTACTTTGGGCAATATGGCCATTTTCATGATATTGAGTCTTCCTAACCATGAGCAAGGAATGTATTTCCATCTGTTTGTATCCTCTCTTATTTCCTTGAGCAGTGGTTTGTAGTTCTCCTTGAAGAGGTCCTTCACATCCCTTGTAAATTGTATTCCTAGGTATTTTATTCTCTTTGTAGTATTTGTGAATGGGAGTTCACTCATGATTTGGCTGTCTGTCTGTTATTGGTGTATAGGAATGCTTGCGATTTTTGCACATTGATTTTGTATCTTGAGACTGCTGAAGTTGCTTATCAACTTAAGGAGATTTTGGGCTGAGACAATGGAGTCTTCTAAATATGCAATCATGTCATCTGCAAATAGAGGCAATTTGACTTTCTCTTTTCCTAATTGAATCTCCTTTATTTCATTCTTTTGCCTGATTGCCCTGGCCAGAATTTCCAATACCGTGTTGAATAAGAGTGGTGAGAGAGGGCGTCCTTGTCTTGTGCTGGTTTTCAAAGGGAATGCTTCCAGCTTTTGCCCATTCAGTATGATATTGGCTGTGGGTTTGTCATAAATAGCTCTTATTATTTTGAGATATATTCCATCAATACCTAGTTTATTGAGAGTTTTTAGTATGAAGGGCTGTTGAATTTTGTTGAAGGGCTTCTCTGCATTTATTGAGATAATCCTGTGATTTTTGTCTTTGGTTCTGTTTATGTGATGGATTATGTTTATTGATTTGCATATGTTGAACCAGCCTTGCATCCCAGGGATGAAGCTGACTTGATCTCAGTGGGTAAGCTTTTTGATGTGCTGCTGGATTCAGTTTGCCATTATTTTATTGAGGATTTTTACATAGATGCTTATCAGGGATATTGGCCTGAAATGTACTTTTTTGTTGTATCTCTGCCAGGTTTTGGAATCAGGGTAATGCTGGCCTCATAAAATGAGTTAAGAAGGATTCCCTCTTTTTCTGTTGTTTGGAATAGTTTCAGAAAGAATGGTAATAGCTCCTTTTTGTTCCTCTGGTAGAATTCAGCTGTGAAACTGTCTGGTCCTGTAATTTTTTTGGTTGGTAGGCTCTTAATTGCTTCCTCAATTTCAGAACTTGTTATTGGTCTATTCAGGTATTCAACTTCTTCCTGGTTTAGTCTTGGGAGGGTATAAGTGCTCAGGAATTTTCTGTTTCTTCCAGATTTTCTAGTTTATCTGTGTAGAGGTGTTAATAGTATTCTCTGATGGTAGTTTGTATTTCTGTGGGATCAGTGGTAATATCCCCTTTATCATTTTTTATTTCATCTATTTGATTCTTCTCTCTTTTCTTCTTTATTAGTCTGGTTAGTGGTCTATCAATTTTGTTGATCTTTCCAAAAAAACAGCTCCTGGATTCATTGATGTTTTGAAGGGTTTTTCATTTCTCTATCTCCTTCAGTTCTGCTCTGATCTTAGTTATTTCTTGTCTTCTGCCAGATTTTGATTTTGTTTGCTCTGGCTTCTCTAGCTCTTTTAGTTGTGACATTAAGGTGTTGATTTTAGATCTTTCCTGCTTTCTCTTGTGGGCATTTAGTGCTATAAATTTCCCTCTACACGCTGCTTTAAATGTGTCCCAGAGATTCTGGTACGTTGTGTCTTCATTCTCATTAGTTTCAAAGAACATCTTTATTTCTGCCTTCATTTTGTTATTTATCCAGTAGTCATTCAGGAGCAAGTTGTTCAGTTTTCATGTAGCTATGCGGTTTTGAGTGACTTTCTTAATCCTGACTTCTAATTTCCATGTGTCCATGTGTTCTCGTTGTTCAACTCCCACTTATGAGTGAGGACATGCAGTGTTTGCTTTCATGTTTCTGAAAACACATTTTTCTTCCACAAAGACACATACACTGGTATATTCATTGCAGCACTATTTATGATAGCAAAGACACAGAATCAACTTAGGTGCCCATCAATAATGGATTGGATAAAGAAAATATGTTACATATATGCCATGGAATACTATGCAGCCATGAAAAGAATGAAATAATGTCCTTTGTAGTAACATGGATGCAGCTGGAGGTCATTACCTTAAGCAAATTAAGCAAATTGTTAACTCAGGAACAGAAAATAAAAAACCTCATGTCTTTCCTTATAAGTGAGCTTGTAAATGAGCTTATCAATAAACATTGAGTACTCATGGACATAAGATGAGAATAATAGAAACTGTGGACTATTAGAATGAGGAAAGAGGGGGATCTAAGGGTTGAAAAACTAACTATTGGGTACTGTACTCAGTTCCTAGGTGATTGGATAATTTATGGCCCAAACTTTAGCATCACACACTATACCCAGGTAACAAACCTGCGCAGATACCCCTGAAATTAAAATAAAAGTTGAAAAAAAAAAATAAAGCAACCATGAGATACCACTTACCGTCTATCATACTGGCAAATACCAGAGTAACAATAGCCAATGAAAGAATATGTGCTCTTGCACAGGTATGTTTATTGCAGCACTATTTACAATAGCAAAGACTTGGAAGTGACGCAAATGCTCATCAATGATAGACTGAATAAAGAAGATGTGACACATATATACCATAGAATATTATGCAGCCAAAGAAAGCATGAGATCATATCCTTTGCAGGGACATCGATGAAGCTGGAAGCCATAATTCTCAGCAAACTAACACAGGAACAGAAAACCAAATACCACATATTCTCACTCATAAATGGGAGTTGAACAATGAGAACACATGGGCACAGGGAGGGGAACAACACATACCAGGGATTGTCGGGGGTGGGGGACAAGAGGAGGGAGAACATTAAGGCAAATAAGTAATGCATGCAGGCTTAAAACCTAGATGATGGGTTGATAGGTGCAGCAAACCACGATGGCACATGTATACCTGTGTAAAAACCTGCACATTCTGCATGTGCATCCTGGAACTTAAAGTGAAATTAAAAAAAGAAAAGAAAAGATATGCGCTCTTTTCTTTCTAGCAGGGTTATAAGTTATTACATAACATTTAAGAAAAGTAGGCTAAATGGGTAGTCTTTGCCTCAGGACTCCTACTTTTGGAAATTTATCCTATAAAGCAAAAGCTCCAGTACATGAGAAGTTTATTGATGAATTATTTGTAGAAGCATAAACCTGAAAACAACATGAATGCACTTCAATGTGGAAATAATTAAATATACTATGTTACACACACACACACACACACACACACACACACACTATGTTACTTAGCTACTAGAATGAATCTATCCTTTTTTATTGATTTGAAGGTATGTTCATATATATGTAAACCTAGTAAAAGTAATTTCAAAATAATATGCATACAAAGATTTCATTTTTATGTAACCAAATAACCAAGGAATTGTAAATGTGTACCTATGTTTCAATATGCTTATATAATAAAGGTGTGGGAGGTTGTATACAGGGCTGTTATGGGGTGGGAATGAAGGCGGATTGATGAGGATAAATTTAAAAAGTAATTTTAAAATGCTTGTTTTATTGCTGATGCGAGTGTTTTTTTCCTCATTATTTTTGTGGAAGAAAGAAAAAAAACCTTGCTCTTTGACAGGTGAAAATTTTTACACATCCTACCTGCAAATCACCAAATCCTAGAGAGAAAGTGCCAGTCTAAGTTTCATAGTTCAGTTGCAAAACTATCAAGTGTTTAAAGAACAGTTTGCCAGAAGTGTGATTCATTGAAGCCCCTGGTCCTTGGGAAAGCAAATCAATACCTGTCTGTTTGCCTTGGTAGCTGGGTTTGTTGATGTTGTTGTAGATATATTATTTTGCTGATAAAGAGAAAAAGTAAGCACTTTGTAAGAGTAGTAACTAATTGCAGATCCAAGAATAAAACCCTCAATCTTCAGTTTGTCTTTTGGCCTGAGTTACCCTTTGTATCCAAATTCTTCTCTTTATCACAGTATATGTTTCTAAGAATAAAACTAAGCTCATCAATTTGGCCTTCTCTCTTTTTTTTTTTTTTTTTGGGGGGGTACCAAATTTCTTTATTTGAAGGAATGGTACAAAGAACTTAAGTGGATGTTTTGGTACAACTTATAGAAAAGGTAAAGGAAACCCCAACATGCATGCACTGCCATGGTGACCAGGGAAGTCACCCCGTGGCTATGAGGAAATCAGCCTAAGGCTTAGCTTTCATTATCATTGTCTCCCAGGGTGTGCTTGGCAAAGAGATATTCTGCCAAGTCAGACTGGGGTGCTCCCATCTTGCCCAAGTTGGTCACGTGGTCACCCAATTGTTTGATGGATGTCACCTGTGCATTCAGGTAACGTCTCTCAATGAAGTCACACAAATAGGGGTCATTTTTGTCAGTGGCCAGTTTGTGCAGTTCCAGTAGTGACTGATTCATAGTTTTTTCCAAATGTAATGCACACTCCATCACATTCAGCCCGCTCTCCCAGTCATCATTGTCTGGTTTCCTGATATCCTGAAGGAAGATTTGGCCACCTCATTGGTTCTGCAGCTTCATTAGTTTCTCGGCATGTTGCCTCTCCTCATGAGATTGGTGAAGAGTATTTGGCAAAGTTCTTCAAAGCCACATCATCACGGTCAAAGTAGTAAGACATGGACAGGTAGACACAGGAGGCATAGAGCTCCAGGTTATCTGGTAGTTGATGGTGTCCTCTGAGTCCTGGGGATAGTTCTGGCGCACCTGCAAGGGGGACACGGTCATCATGGTGGCGGGTAAGGAGAGGTGGTGGCGGCAGCGGCGGTGGTGGCCGCGTAGTGCTGGAGTGGCAGCGGGGGGCCACTCTGTTGTTGGCAGAGTGGCACTCTGGCTAGGGTGGGGGACGAGCACTGGGTTCCATCCAAGCACCGTTGGAGCAGGAAACTGCAGCGACTCTTGGCAAAGAACGTCTCTCTCTCTTTTTTTTTTTTTTTGACATGGAGTTTCGCTCTTGTTGCCCAGGCTGAAGTGCAACGGCGCAATCTCAGCTCACTGCAACCTACAACTCCTGGGTTCAAATGATTCTCCCGCCTCGACCTTCCGAGTAGCTGAGATTGCAGGTGCCCACCACTATGCCCAGCTAATTTTCTTTTACTCATCCCATCGTTGCTCACTAATCTAATTTGAAAAGCATCCTCAAACACTTCTTTTAATTCATGTTGAGTGACTCTGTCAGGCACATTCTTGATCAAAAGTGTTTTGGCATTTTGATCTGGACAAGGCAACTCTGACACCAACAACTTCAAGATCATTTTTAGCAAAAAATTCACTGAGACCAGCTTGTAGTTCAGCAGCAATTTTGTTGAAATTCAGGTTTCCAACAGTTTGAAAGCTACAGGTGGTTCAGCTGCTTCCTCATCCTGGTCCAACTCACTGTTCCTGTCTTCATTCTCCTGGTGGCTCTCATGGTCCTTGAGCTTGGCTCTCCTCCTGCTTGGTGATATTAACTTCTCAGCAAACACAGGAGCCAGAGAATTTTCCTCCCCTACTTTCTTTCCTGGGGCAGTAGCATTCTTCCTGCCATTCTTCTCGTCTCTACTGCCATTGTCTTTATCTTCTCACATCTCATCTTCCCCATCTTCTATCTCCTTTGGGGCAAGGCTCATTTTCTTCAGTTCACCTTGATTTTTTTCCCAGCCAGAGAATTCCATGAACTGGGACAGTGTCCATCACTACCCCCACCAGAATTCAGAACACAAATGAGTCTACAACACTCGCTGCCCACGTCAGCCCTTGTCTCTAACAGGTTCTCCCTTAAGGCTGTCGCAGGTGTAAGGCCACCCCCACCCCAGAGCCCGCCAACGCCCTGGGCGGTGTACCCCTGCGAGCCACCACGCATGACGGACGCAGGCACGACGCCCGGGGAGAGCCCGCAGAAGGCCGCAGACGCAGACACGATGGGGATGCCCTCACAGCGGCTGCCCAAGACCCAAGGACCGCGGGGAAGCGGCATTCTCTTATTTGTTATTATAGTGGTTGAAGATTTTGCTGTTTTTCAGACTAAGGAGATGAATTATTTTGTATAGTTTTTGGCCACAAATTGTGCACATAATCATAATAAAGCTTTGGGCCTTACTCGGGTGTTAGGTGTAAGGTAGAGAGAACTTTTACATCTAGATGTCAGAGAAGGGTAGTTCTAATTCCATCTATAATTTGATAATATACTGGTATCTACTGACAGCCAAAAGTCGAATAATGCTTAACTCTACAGGGGTTGGGAGTGGAACTTTCATCAGAATAGGGCATGCTGTGGCTTCTGGGGTGATGACAATATTCTATGTCTTGAATGGGGTGGTTTGTTATTGCTAACATATACATTTATGCTCCATTTAGTTTTATGTATGTGTATTACATTTCACAATTTAAAAGGATTTTTAAAAAAGAAAGAGGAAAGAATAAAGAGAGGGAAGAGGGAAGGAAGAAAAAAACGAAGGAAATGATTGGGTTCCGACAGGCAAGTGTGAGAAAAGATACTAGTAATGGAATTAAATGTGTTTAGAAGACAGTAATTATAATGATGAACAGATGAGGCAAGATGGCAGCACATGGCGAAAACAAGAAAAAATAGCCTCAACCTAAAATATATAATAATACTTGATTATTTGCCTTGGCCTGGGCTGCTTAGAAAGCAGTGCATGCGGTACTGTTAACATGTTAACACTTAATTGTCAGGTGCAATCCTAGGCTCAGGATTGAAAGGACAAAGGACGGTGGCAAGCAAGGAGGGATAAAAAATACAACTAGCATGCTACTGAGCTGGCCGGAGCTTTGTGACATGTGCAGATGACTATCTGGTTTTACAAAACTTTTGTGCAGAGGTTATGGAATTAATTACCGTACCTCAACTCAGTCTCAGATCAGAGAGAGAAAGAGAGAGAAAAAAATTGCCAATGTTCATATTTTGATAGTCAAAGTTTTTCCTGTGGGTGCCATCTATCCTGCACCTCTGGCTAGTGCTCTGAGGCTCCTCTAGAGCTGGCTTGGAAATCTGGATTCAAAACAGCTGGGCTAGAGTGTGAGATTTTGATACCTTTCTACAATGTGTGATGGTGAAATCAGCATATTCATCACCTTGAACATTTATCATTTCTTTGTTAATCATTATGTATCAATTAAAAAAATAATAAAAACCCAGCAGAGGCAGCATCTTCTGCATGAGCAACAACCTAAGGGAAGGAGCCCTTGAAATTAACACCAGCCAGGGCATTACGTGTTGGGCCAGAGCCTGCAGACTTCTGGGCCTGCCCACGTGAGAGTGTGTGTGTGTGTGTGTGTGTGTGTGTGTGTGTGTGTGTATGAATCCTGAGGGGATTCTCCAGTGTCTCATGCTTCAGAGGCAACAGGGAAACTGATGACTGTAGGCAAGAGGAGGTGAGTTCTCAGGTTGTGTCTGTAAGCAATAGGTAGGACCTGGGGCAGCCACCCCTGCAGCCAAGCCAGCCAAGCAGGCGGAGTCCCACAGAGTATAGCTCCACAGCAAATGCAGCAATGAGTCTTCTTCCACTGAAAAGAAAAACTTCCGCTTAGGAGCTTTCAACAATGCATTCAGTGCAAGATAATCTTAACCACAGAATCACTGGTAACACTGAACAAAAATCTTGGCCAAGCAAATCCAGGGAGACACTGAACAGTCTAGTTTAATATCTGTGGTAAAAATTTATTCTTGGTTTTTTTTTTTTTTGGTTAACTATCTAATGACTTTTTTGAGTAATTCAATATGTATTCTGAAAATGCAAATTTAATAATAGTGTAATAACAACTTAACCCAATTCTCCCTTCCCTCAACTCCCTCTTAACTGAAAAAAAAATGTATCAAGCTTATAAAAGTGGTATTCAGTACTTGACTAATTTTTTTTCTTGCCTTAGCGTCTATATTAGTCCGTTTTTTATGCTGATGATAAAGACATACCTGAGACTGGAAAGAAAAATAGGTTTAATGGACTCATAGTTCCATGTGGCTGTGGATTCCTCACAATCATGGCAGCAGGTGAAAGGCACTTTTACATGGTGGTGGCAAGAGAGTATCAGGAGGAAGCAAAAGCAGAAACCCCTTATAAACCATCAGATTTTGTGAGACGTATTTACTATCACAAGAACAGTATGGGGGAAACCACCACCATGATTCAATTATCTCCCATTGGGTCCCTCCCATAACATATGGGAATTATGGGAGTACATTTCAAGATGAGATTTGATCTAGTTTTACAAACCATATCAGCATCAATAATTGAGAATCAACCTGAATATCCCTGTAACTATTAAAGGAACTGGATCATTAATTAAAAACAGTCCAACTATGAAATCTTCAGTCCCATAAGACTTTACCTGTGATGTCAGTCGAACATTTTAAGGAGGAAACAATTCCAATCTTATACAAACTATTCCAGACAACAGAAAAAGAGCATTTGCTCTCCAACGCACATGACGTGGATAGCCTGACCTTGATGCCAGAAGCAGGCAAACTGCACATATCATTAAGTTAGAATTTTAGGTAGTAAAACTATGAAGAAGAGTAAGGAAATGATTATTCTACCAGTCAAGACAATGCTTAACTCTAGGGGGGTGGGAACAGACCTGTGTGCTAATGATTACAATGGCTTTTGGCAGGTTTCTCTTCCTTCACCTCACTTCTAAGTTTAAGAATTTCTCTTCTTTCTCTGCAGGTCCTGTCAGTGGTCTCCTGTCTTCCTAAATGTACATGCCCAGCCCAAATCTCTTTTCCAACGCTTATACTCACATAGGCGAGCATCTTGATAACAGTCTTGCAGGCTTAAACCTGACATGCTCAGAAAGGAACTCTTGATTTCCTCCCCAAACCTGCTCTTGTCTTCTGCATCTTAGGTAACGGCACATTGTTTAGCCAGTTGTCCAGGTAACCACAGGGAGAGGCATTCTTGATCTCTCCATCTCCATCACCTCTCTCTTCCAACCTATCCTTAATTCCTCTCAGCTGTACTGTAAACATCGCTTGATTACATCCACTTCTTTCCATCTCCTCCTCCCCAACTTGATTATGGAGTCTCCTACCTTCTATTCTTGCCATTTACCAATTATCTAGAGTTTGCTAAGCTTTGTACTATTGATGATCTATACAGCAAAAAGATAAACTTCTAAGCAAGTAAGCTGGATCATGTTCACAGTTTAAATTTCTTCTTCAGCTTCTGAGCAGGATGGGAAAATGATATTTGGAACAGTTCCAAACTCTGTGACATCCTATCTGCTGCTGCTCAGTCTTGCTCCTGCTGTTTTTTTTGCAGCTTCGTCTCATGCCTCTCATGTTGCCCCAGCTGGAATGGTCTTTTCCTTCAGTTCCTTGAACTTGCTGAGGGCTCATCTAAATAAGGCCTTCTTGCCATTTGTTTGACAGAAGCACTCCCTCCTGCCAGTCCCCACCCCAGTTCTACTACAGGCAAGTTCTTTCTCATTCTTTTTTCCTGCCCCCCTAGTTGTATGTATGTATTTATTTTTTAAACACATTTAAAAAATTTATTTATTTTTTTTACTTTAGGTGCATATTATATCTGGCATTTTTCCCCATATTATCCCTCCCCACCCTTCCCACCTTCCCCACTCTTCCCACCTTCCCCACTCCCTGCTGTCTCTCCCCTACTCCCCCAACTGCCCCCAGTGTGTGATGCTCCTTTCCCTAAGTCCACATGTTCTCATTGTTCAACACCCACCTATGAGTGAGAACATGTGGTGTTTGGCTTTCTGTTCTTGTGTCAGTTTGCTGAGAATGATGGTTTCCAGATTCCTCCAAGTCCCTACAAAGGACATGAACTCATCGTTTTTTATGGCTGCATAGTATTCCATGGTGTATATGTGCCACATTTTCCTTGTCCAGTCTATCATTGATGGGCATTTGGGTTGGTTCCAGGTCTTTGCTATTGTACACAGGGCTGCAGTGAACATACGTGTGCATGTGTCTTTATAGTAGAATGATTTATAGTTCTTTGGGTATATACCCAATAATGGGATTGCTGGATCAAATGGAATTTCAATTTCTAGATCCTTGAGAAATTGCCACATTGTCTTCCACAATGGTTGAACTAATTTACACTCCCACCAACTGTACAAGAGTGTTCCTATTTCTCCACATCCTCTCCAGCATCTGTTGTCTCCAGATTTTTTTTTCCAAGGGTAGCAAAGTTTATTTAAAACAAATATTACACTGATAATAGATAACATGTGTGTGCTATGTGCCAGGCACTGATTATATTGTATGACAACAACTCTATGTAGTAATTATCTCATTATCCCCATTTTTCTTTTTTTTGAGACCGTCTTGCTCTGTCTCCCAGGCTGGAGTGATCTCGGTGTCTCCAGATTTTTTAATAATCACCATTCTAGCTGGCATGAAATGGTATCTCGATGTAGTTTTGATTTGCATTTCTCTAATGACCAGTGATCATGAGCATTTTTCATATGCTTATTGGCCTCATATATGTCTTCTTTTGTAAAGTGTCTGTTCATATCCTTCACCCACTTTTGAATGGGTTTGTTTGTTTTTTTCTTGTATATCTGTTTTAGTTATTTGTAGATTCTAGATATTAGCCCTTTGTCAGATGGGTAGATTGCAAAAATATTTTCCCATTCTGTTGCTTGCTGGTTCACTGTAATGATAACTTCTCTTGCTGTACAGAAGCTCTGAATTTTAATTAGATCCCATTTGTCTATCTTGGCTTTTATTGCCATTGCTTTTTGTGTTTTAGTCATGAAGTCCTTGCCTATGCCTATGCCCTGAATGGTTTTGCCTACGTTTTCTTCTAGTGTTTTTATGGTGTTAGGGTCTATGTTTAAATCCTTGATCCATCTGGAGTTAATTTTAGTGTAAGGTGACAGGTAGGGGTCCACTTTCTGCTTTCTGCATGTTGCTAGCCAGTTTTCCCAACACCATTTATTAAACATGGAGTCCTTTCCCCATTGCTTGTTTTTGTCAGGTTTGTCAAAGATCAGATGGTTGTAGATGTGTGGTGTTGCTTCTGGGGACTCTGGTCTGTTCCATTGGTGTAAGTCTCTGTTTTGGTGCCAGTATCATCTCTGCTTACATGGCAGTTCCTCTGAGAGGGCTTTTGAGACCACCCTCCTTAAAGTAGATGTCTCCTCTTACCATTTTCTATTACAGCATGCTTGTTTTTGTTTGTTTCATCTATTTATTTGTTGGTTTTCTTATTTTTCTGTCTATAATCTTCATACAGGTAGGGGGCCACTTTTTTTTTTCTTGCTTTAGTGCCAAACAGTAGATGCTATTAAATGAAGGGAGGCCACACCTTTCCTGTAACATGAGCTGTAACACATTCTTCTGAAGACCAGTAACTTCTGCATCTACATTAATTTAACAAATGAGAATTTTCGATGTTTTTTTGTTTTGAAAAAGGAGAATTATCAGATGTGGTTAATATAGTTTTCCAGTGCATACTTTTAAAAATTTTAACTAGATGCCTTAGTGCCCTTAGTACATATTGATTAACTTTGACCTAGATATTTTAAAATTCCCTTTTAAAAGGTATTTATTGTACTTAGAGTGCTTCTTATATAGTAAACAAGTGCTTAATAAAATATGTGGACTTGGGGATTTTTGCAGGTTTTATTTTCCCGTTTGAACTAGAAAAAGCACTAACCTATGGACCCCCTGTAGGTCTTTGGTCCATTTTTTATTCTCTGCATCTCCATCATTTCCAAGATTGCCCCAGCAACAGATGAGCTGTGCTCAGTGCTTTGGAGGAGTCAGCATGTGGGACAATTAAGATTAGGACTTGTTCAATCTCTCATCCTGGCTGCTTTCCAACCATCTCGGAATCCATACATATTCCCTACTGAGATGTTATCAAACATTTTTCTGGTCCATTTTCCGTTTCCCATTTTCTCCCTTGCTTTTGCCCAACCCTCAGGTCAGTGCTATATAGCTCAGGCTGAGATGTAAACTTGTTCTGAGTGTTCTCAAACAAGAATGCAGCATCTTTGTGTAGCAGAAAAGAATTCAGTTTAACCTGGCATAAACCAGCTTCTCAAACTCATTTTCCCTCAGCCCACCTTTCTTCTGACTTAACTATCTCTGGTAATGTTGCTTCTAATCTTTGTTACCAAAGTTTTTATTTTTCACTTATGCTTTATATCCCTACATGAAATCAAATGCCAGGAACTATCAGTTCTATCTCTACCAAGTTTGTACTTCTGCCTCTTTTGCTCCTTCCTTGTTCTCTGTAGCCTACCTTACACTCCATTTAATTATTATTGCTTGGACTACTACAGTAATTTCCTAACTGGTATTCACTTATTTTCCTCTCCTTTTCTCGAAATTTTCTCTTTTTTTATCAAGTCACTCTACATATACTGCCAAATTAATATTCTTGAACTTTGCTCTGATCAAATTACATTTCTGCCAAAAAAGTTCAATAGCTTTTTATTAGTTATAGGTTAAATCTGAGCCCCTTTGACTGGCTCTGCACAACATGGTCTCATCTCACTCTCTAGTCTTACCTCCCTCTGTTCCATGTATACTTTATGGCATGGTAAAATTGAACTTCCTGGGGTTTCCCAAACATGCCTTGTCTTTTCCCATTGCTCCTCCTTCTTTGTTCAGTATTTGTCTACTGGGTTGTCCTTCCTCTCTTGTTCAATCGTCTCAACTTACTGAATCTTATTCGCTTGTTAAGGTACAGATTCAGTGTTGCTTGCTTCATGATGCTTTCTCTAATTCCCTCAATGCAGTGTCATCTCCTCCCCTCTTCCTATTCTCATGGCAGTTTTATTCATTTACTAGGGCCACCATAACAAGTGACCACAAACTTTGTGACTTAAAACAACAGAAATTTATTTTATCCCAGTTTTGGAGGCCAGAATTCCAAATTCATAGTGTTGGCAGGGCCAGACATGTTCTCTGTCTCTGAGGGCTCTAAGGGAGCCCTTCGCTCCTCCTTGCCTTTCCTTGCCTCTTCCTAGCTTCTGCTGATTAGTGGTGATTTTGGTGTTCCTTGGCTCGTAGACACATTACTCCAATCACCCGGCATTCTGTCTGTCTTCATATCGTCTTCCCTCTGACCATGTGTGTATGTTTTCTCCCTTTTTATAAGGACACAAGTCATTGGACTAGGGTCCACTCCCATCCAGTATAACCTTATCTAAACTTGATTACATCTGCAACGTCCTGTTTCCAAATAAGATCTCATTCACAGGTACCAGGTTAAGACTTCAACATATATCTTCCTTGGGCACAATTCAACCCACAATGGTAGGAATATATTACTTCTCATTCCCTATTTAGTGTTGACTTTGGAAATGCAGTACAGATGAGGGTCTTTTTTTTTCTCATTTGTAGCATTTCCCAAGTTTATTAGCTTCCACAGAAAATACTTTTCAAACCCCTCTCTTAAACACAAAGTTGCAATTTGACACAGTTTAAGTTTTTGCATAGCTGAGCCAGCTGGCATCATGGCTAGTCTGCAGCATCCCTCGACCACCTTCCTCACCAAGGAGTCTCCAGTTCTAGATACTTTAGCAGAGCTCTCTCAACTGAAATGCAGAAACCTAACTTCTGCCCTGCCAATCAATTAGCAGCCAGTCCCCCTCCTCCCATATTTTTATACCAACATATTGCATTTCTGTATTATGTGTTCACTGCTCATTTTGTTCCAAAAGCATTTCTCTGGATGTGACGGCAGTATGCAGACCTCAAGGTAGCACTTGGGGATATTGAGTAGGGGAGCCAGGGAGTATGTGGCATATCACAGATGACTCCTTGGATCTGCAATCCATGAAACTGGCTCCTGAAGTATCCTTGCTTTTGTCATGACTCAGGTAAATTTCTTAAAAGAAAAACAAGCTAGCTGCACAGTTTGGTGGAAATTAGACATTAGAAATAATTTATTGGTGTGTTTTGTTGGTTTATCAATCTTCGAGGACTATTTATATGGCTCTTCTTGGTTTTGGACACTTGTTGGGATATACCAAGTAGTATAGCTATTGTTGAATAACTTAGCCTTCCCTTCCGCTATAGAAATGCACAGTCTTATCATTATATATTCTAGAAGAGTTATGTAGAAATTGAAGTATAATTATATACAAGTACATGGAAACATTCCAGTAGAAAATGAAAACATATGCCTGACGAAAATAGCAGAAAACATGTCAGTGTGTTATAATAGAAAATTGTTGCAAATAACTAAAAATGGGCTTTCACAAATATAAACAATGCACAAGTTCTGTTAAAATCAATGGCTTACATTTTTTCTTTTCATGTTCAGTGACAGTTTAACATCAGTTGAAGCTAGCTTCCTGCTTATGACAAAAGGAGAAGTCATTTTATTTCTGACTATGTATTTTCAGTCTCCTCTTTTTGGCATGAATCATTAATATTAAAGTTGCTGTTGACAAAATAAAAGACAGAGCTAGAAATGGGACACATTAAAGAAAATGCTATGTCGCATGCATGATGTGGAATACTTAAATAGATGAAATAAAGCTGCTCTTTTGCAAAAAGCTTTTCTTCATGAAGCTTAGTGCCAGGAAAAGATCAATGTCCTCTATTTTTAGCTCTCTCCACTTTGTTCCTATAAGGGACAAAGATGCTACACAAGTCTTAATAGAGTGAGACAGTAAATCCAATGTAGTCATTTTAGTTTTCTTTTGCACCTCTCCCAGGCAATTATATTAAAGTGCCCAAATAAAGACGACTGACTTTCATATGTTTGGAAGGGCAGATGATCTTTTTATGTCTGTCAGTTGGCTATTCTGAGTAATGGAGACCCCAGTTATGCCACTGACTTTTTCAAAGAAGGACAGAGGAAGACAATAAAGGAGGCAGTGTGGCTAGGAGAAATTCATTTTGGGTTCACTAGCAATTCTATTTCTTTGGAAAAACTGGTAATGATGGAGTTAGTTAGGATTAAAGAAGTTCTTTTGAATTCCTAGTTTGAATTCAACATCCTGGGATTCTAGTCTAAGCAGTAGAGCCTATGATCAATCATCTTTATTCTTCCTCTTCTGGGGCTTAAACATTACTCTTAGATTTTGTTAAAAGTTTCACTTTGATAACTAATGTTATCAAAGGGACTTGAAAATAACTTTGGAGTTTTGGGATTTAATTTAACTGGGAAATAAAAGGATCTAAGACTTTTAAATCTTAGTGAAATGAAACTTTTTAAGAGTCATGACTACATTTGAAATCCTTTCCTCCTGATTTTGTCAAAAATGAAGCCACCAAAATTAGGATTGTCAAAGTAGAAGAGACCATAGGTGATTCTCTTGTCAAAACTGATATTATAGATGAAGACAGAGAAGAAAAGTGCTTTCTAAAAGCCACAGTTTGTTTTAGTGGATGAGACAAGATAGCATATAGTTCCTTTGATTTTCAACCCAGTAAGGTCTATGACATGCCTCTTGGTTAGAAACTGGATTTAAAAAAAAACACCAAACTTTGTTTTCTAACACCCTTGTGTAATGGATTAGTAGATGCTGCAGTATACTGTCCAGTTCCCTTCTCTTTAGGACTAAAGTACTGATTTCTCCAATTGCTGGGAATGTTGGCAGCTGACAGCACTTGACTGAGTCTCTGGGACATGGAAGTGAGCTGCCTTAGCCAAGGTCACCCCCCTCCCTGGTGGATAGGGCAGATCACATCCAAAGGCCAGTTCATGTAAGGGTATAAAGGCCCTGTTTCTCTCCAACACGGGACAACACTGAAGCAACATTTTATGGGATTAGCTGAGGCCTTTCTTGATATTGATACAGTGTTCATTCATTTTGTTCCTGTGCTCAGTCCTTCTTTCTTCATCCTCCTACAAGTATTGATCCTGAGAGCACACCTTAATAAACTTCTTGCATACAAACCTCCTCCTCAGAGTATTCTTCCTGGGGACCTGACCTGTTATATCTTCTACATTTGAATAGTTTCATGGTATATGTGGGAAGAATCAACATATATTTTCCCGAGTGGGACTTGAGCTGAGCCTAAATTAGCATCATTTTCTGAAATAGTGTGAAGTTCATACTTGTTAATTAAATACATTACAGAAAGATACCACCTTTAGACATTTTTTTTTTTTTGTAGCATGGTACCTTGAACTGACCTTCTCATCAAGAAATTATAAAAAAGGCTACTACTAAAAAGAGTAAACAGAAGAACAAAGAGAGAAAAGGAGCTGAAAAACCTGTGTTGAATATAATAATTCATTTTACTTTTCTGTAACAACGTAAAGAAGTATTCCAACCTCTTGCTGTGTATCTATACAAATCCTACTCATAGCCTACTGGCTAGGAACCTCAACACTTAAATGCTGATAATTTTTTTTGTAATCTCCACAAAATCTTTATTCCACAAATATGTACCTGGCCAAGACAGAAGTGATTTGATATGATCCATATTCACGTTTGCATAGCTGACATTGTCTGGTGGGGTTGACTGGATAAATCACAATCCACCATGACTATTTTTGATATTCAAGAGAAAATACGATGTGGAAACAATGCCAGAGAAGTGGAAAAGGGAAAGATATCAAAACAAAATTTTCCATCCATTCTCCTCCCTACATAATTATGCAAATAAAATGATAACATAGATTTTATTTTATTTTATTTTATTTTACCAAATCTACACTAGCAGCATATATTGAAGAATTCAGGTAATTATTTGCATAATCAGTGTACTAGATTACTTTTATATTTAAAAACACAAATTATCATGATTATCTGGATACTTGTTCCAATTATCCTGATTACTCTATTGATGGAGATTAGGTCAAATAAATTTTTCTTTTATTCTGATTTGCCCACAATCAGACAAACAGAGTAATGGTATTCCATGACTGTAATTTACCATAGCACAAGATCATGTCAGTGGGGAGAAGGAACAATTGTTAGTAAAATGTCTAATGTGGACGGGGAACTGAGCTGGTGCATTCATAAATTCAACTTGTTTAATTAGATGAATTTGAGCAACTTGCCTTTCTTTCCCAAGTACTTAACATTTTGTTTTCAAGGAGATCCTCTTCATTGGTGTATATGCCTGTTCATGATTTTTGGAAAAAAAAAAAAAATTCCTAAAAAGAAACCTTCCCAAATTCTGTTTCTATGGCCATTACTTCTCGAAGTTCGATAAATGTTATCTGTAGCGTCTGACTCTATTATTGTCATTTCCAGATATTAAAAAAAAATTTTGCTATTATTAGTGGAAACTTTTTTCTCATTATCAATTGTAGCTGTTTATGTAGAAATGCTGTTAATATATGCATATGTATTTTATCTCATCATTGATACTTATTTGGGCATTATCGAACTCTTCCATTAATTTTATAAAATTTATAGTTGTTGATTCTCTTGCTTTTTCCCTTAGCTATATGATAATATCAGTTGCAAGTAATGATAATTTAGTTTCTTACTTTTTAATAATTTTAGTTAATTTATATTTCATGCTTTATTTTACTGGCCAGTATTTTAGAACAATGTTTGATAGTAAAGAGAAAGCATACTTTCTTATTTTGTTCATTATTATAATGGGACTACTTCTAGTATTTCACACCATTGTTGATTTTTTGAGAAATTTTTATTCTTTTTTATTAATTCATCATGTATTCCAAACATCTTATGGTATTATATACTATTCTCTTAGGTTTTTTAGTTTTTTTTTTTAATCTGTATTGGTTAGCTCTGTAGTCTCATAACTTGTTTTATTCGTTTTCTTTCTTGAATGGGTTTACCAGGGATAAATTATTTTGTTAAGCCATATTGAAATACAAGATCTTATATTTGTGTATCAACACTGTTTTCTGTTTCCCAATTTATTTCTCTATTAATTTTCTATGTTTATTTTATTATTTCATTTTCTCTGCTTTTCTTATTTATTTAGGGTTTTATTTGTATGCTTAATGTATTTAATTTTGTCCTTCCTTTTTAATAATCAAAACATTTAAGGTTACATTTGCTGCTTGGTATAAGTTTTATCACATACCTTAGGTTTGATAAAATAGTGTTCTCATTGTCTTTGTTTTCTGACTAATCTGATATTGTGGTTTGGATTTCTTTTCACTATAATATTTATCCAGAAGAAGTGAAACTTTTTTTCTAAATGGTTTTTGTTTAAACATTTACTATTAATTTATAGCTTCATTGTTTTATGTTCAGAGAATTTAGCTAGTTCAGTTTCTGCTTTTTGGAATTTGTTGAATTTCTCTTTTTGACTTAAAATATGATTATTTTTGTAATTGCTTCACTTTTTAGAGCAAATATATCCTCTAAGAAGGACCAAAAATTTGATATTTGTCTATGAATTCAGTCTTATTCATTGCATTTTAATACATCTTTTTTCTAACTTGTTCTGTTAGAGGTTGAGAGAGTTGTATAATCATCTCTCGCCGTTGTGTTTATTTTGAGTTTTGGTGCTTATAACAATTTATGTCTTTTATTTATTGTATTGGACTGGTACAAAAGTAATCATGGTATTTGCCATTAAAAGTAATAGCAAAACTGCAATTACTTTTGCACCCGACCTGATAGTTGTGCCTTTAATAAAATCTTTCTTATTACATTTGATACGTTTTACATTAAGTTTATATTGTCTGAAATTAATAATTATTTCTGTTGCATTTTTTGCTAGGTTTCTTCTAAAGTCTCTCTCTGTCACCCAGGCTGGAGTGGAGTAGTACAGTCTTGGCTCACTGTAACCTCTGCCTCCTGAGTTCAAGTGATTCTCCTGCCTCACTTGAGTAGCTGGGATTATAGGCATGTGCCACCACACCTGGCTAATGTTTGTATTTTTAGCAGTGAGAGGGGATTTCGACATGTTGGACAGGCTGGTTTTGAACTCCTGACCTCGGGTGTTCTGCCTGCCTTGGCCTCCTAAAGTGCTGGGATTACAGGCGTGAGCCACGACACCTGGTCTCCCCTAAAGTTTTATTCAAATTTTACTTCTAGTCATCTTAAATTTGTTGTATTTGAGTTTCTTTTAATCAATTTATATTATTATTTTACTTTTTAATATTGCTTTTTAAAAATAACACTTTGATAATACCATACAATTCTTGAAAACATTATGCTAAGTAAAGAATATAGTCACCAAAGACCATCTAGTATATGATTCCGTTTATATGAAATATCCAGAGTAGGCAAATCTATAGCCACAGAAAATAGATTAAATTATTTTTATAACATAAATGAAATATTTTAATGTGGATTTTGTGTCTGCCTCTTAATCTGCATATAATTAATTTATGGTTTTGGAGTAAAACATGATGAATAAAAAACTTTAAAAAAATACACATACCATTTCAGAATAACATGTTTTATGTTGCTTGCCTATATATATGGGTTCTTCTGGATAATTAGAAAACCTGATCACACAAATTGGGTGAAGAGATTTCCTAGACCTCATGCTCTTCTTTTCTAGTGGTCACAAAATATTTTGAGAATTCTAAATTATGTTCTGTGGGGTTTCTTGAGTGTTTTTAATTAATTTATAAATGTCTTAAAACTTTTAAGAGGTACCATGCCTGGAAAACTCATCTGACATTGCTGAGATCCCCAGTATAGAAAATAGAAGGATGCTAGCTGTGTTGGAAAAGGCAAACACATCAGTAACCCTGGCCTGTGCTGCCAAGTTGAAAGGAAGGGTTAAATCTGAGGTATCACTGACATGGCTAGGATTTCTATAATGGAGAAGATGGAGAATAAAACGGAGTGATTATAGCCAGTACCATTTGCAGCTTTCCTGGACATTGTCAATAGATCTTTCACCTACAAACTCTACATTAAAATTTCAAAAACTTTAATGCCTGCTTTTTCCAACCAATTGAAACATATCTCTTGCCTTTTATTTATTAATAGAAAATTGTGACTTCAGTAATCTTGACATTCTCACTACTTTGTATGAATCCAGATGAACAGTGAATTGAGTGTGCATGTTTTATAATTGCTAATTAATGTCTGATCTCCTAATGCTGGGACTAAGGCATCATAGTAGGTGACTATGGCAGAAACTGCTGGTAGATTGCTAGTTGCCCAGCCTAATTTCTTCTTTTTTTCAGCAAACAAAACCCTGTGTATTTGTGTATGTCTGTGTATATGTATTTGGCAGATGGCCAAATTCAAGCTAGCTTTCCTTATGGCTAGGTGAATATACATTCCTGAGTTGGAACAATGACATTAAGCATTAAGCTTTGAGTGACACTTTTGGAACGTCTTGAGAAGCTGCTTCAGCTGAGAAGTGTGTCCTCTTTGTCTTTCTACTCCTTTTCCTTCCTGCTGCCTGGAAGGTGTAAATGAAATCTGTTGTTCTTGCAGCTATCTTTGTCTGTTAGATGACCTTGAGTATGGAAGCCGTATGTTCCAATAGTAGAACATAAAGATTGAAGATGCTTTGTTTCTTCTTGACCACAGGGAAGCCATTAAGTCTTGGATGGGATATCTTCGGACTTCTATTAGCTGAAATGGATGAACAGTTACTTTATTTAATCCTAATTTTATTTTATTTTTGATTACATGTTTTAAGTCTAGCAAATACAATAGGGCATGCCTATGGCTGCAAAGCACTGAGTACAGGCAAACAAAATTTTGTATTCTGGGTGAAGAGAAGTTTTAAAACATCCAAAGCATATAGAAAATAAGATTGGATAAATAACAAAAGGGGAATCTGAGGTGAATAGTCATGATAGAGAATAAGTGAATCAGAGACAACAGATCTGGAGTTAGAGACTAGAAGGATCTCCAAGAGGGCAAATAGAAAATGTTTAATGGCTCATCTGTAAATGACTGGAGAAACAGAGGGAAGCATAATCTGATCCTTCCCATCCTTGAAGCCAAGCTTACGAAAACATTAATGTCCCATAGAGTGTTCAAAATTTGGGTGTCATCCTCCAGTAAATGTCACTCTGATTGTTCAGATACTTGGAGTGTCCCACAGCTGTGTCAGGAATATACAACCTCTTGTATTAGACCTGACATTTTCCTAGGGTTCGATGGCCAAAGCCCAGGTCAAGGACAGGCTTCCAGTGGGTTTGATAGAATAGTAATTGGTTAAATATGGGATACATGTACATGAAGGGAGACAGTTTGAGATGAGCCATGGGAATGGAATGTTTCATCATTTTTCTAGGAGTCCAAGACGTGTTTCTCCAGCTTTCAGCACGGCAGATAGTATAGGTATTCAGGAAAGAGTCAGGTATGAGTTCCCCTCCTTGAATGTCTTCTAAAATTGAGAGTCCCTTGCGCACCATAAAAGAAATCAGTTGTCTTGAGTGTCTGAAGTGGTGTGAGATGTGGTGTACATAATTGATGCATAAACTGGCTAGGGTTGCTATAAGAAAGTGAGCCATTTGAGTGAGTTTATCTACTGGAGTTCCATGATCTCTTATTTGGAACCCTTGAATGTGCTCCAGAATTATAAGTTGTTTTTTTTTTAATTTTAGAAAGGAAAATATTGCATGTTATATGATAGCCACAGAAGAGTATGTAAGCTGCAATCCAATTTGCTAATATTTATGTAGCAAAATGATGAATATTAACATTCAGAAGATTTAGAAAACTATAAATAGCCTCTTGTCAGTTTTCTGATCACAGAGTTCTCTGTTCTCAAAGTTTCTTGGATTTTGATATTGTGGATAAGGGGCCATGGACCATTATTACCAGGAGAGCATTACATCGATGAAGGTCTGAGATGAAATCTATGTTTGGGACTAAAGGGTCTGTATTCTGTCTTCTGGGAGCTTGTTATACCAGGAGCTTCATGGAAGCACTAATTTCCCTTTATAGATGGGAAGTTTATTAGATGGTGTACTAGTTCTTTTAATCCCCTGTTTACATTCTTGTGCTTTTAATTTTTATCCACCTTTTTTCAGGCTGGACTGTGCCTTTAAGTAATTTCAGATCCCTGAATGTTACATTTTATAAGACCTGGCATTTCTGAGACTGTCTTTCTATTTTCTTCACACATGAGTGACGACTTGGCTGAGTAGCAGAAAATGGTTTTTCCTCTCTTAACATGCTGTAGCAACTTCTTTATTACCTAACAGTTTATGTTTATTTATTTGTATATATCATGGCATATTTATTTGTAGTTAACTGGTGTCTTGGCCTAAATGCTTGTTGGATGTTTTCTTTATTATAAGTTAAAAATTTACCAGGATGTGTCTGTTTATTAACTTTATTTGGAGCATGATGAGATCTTTAAATATGTATACATTTCAGCTAAAGAGAATCTTCCTTGATTTATTGCACCTGTGCCACTGTTTTGATTTCCTCTTTGAGTCTATCTATAGTTCTTAGTTTGGAGTTTTATTCTTCCTCCTCTATATCTAGTGTGCCTGCATTGTTTCCAACTATTTATTTCTGTACTTTGACTTGTGAAATAACTTTTCAACTTTGTATTTTAAATTACAATTGTATTTTTCTCTAATGTAAATTCTACTCTGGTGTACAGTAAACCCTTATTGCCTGGTTAGCTTTCTTATATGTCCATTTTCATTTTAGTTTTTTCATTTTATTTTCTTTAATGTCATTTGTTTTCCACTTCATCTCAGTATATTCTGACCTTGTGACTTTCAGGTCCTGTATCTTATTGTCAAAAGTCTTCTTGGTTTCTGTAGCAAATTATTTTCAGAAGATTGTTCTTCTTTTCCATCTTTAGGATAACTTTTTTTTTGAAGTTAAAAAATAGATTGCATGTTGTTGTTTTTCTTTTAATTTCTACCACTGAGTGTGCTCCTTGGATCTAGGTGTCAGTCAAAGCCTTTCCTCATATTTATAGCATGAAAGTAAGTTGATGTACATAGCTCAGTTCTAACTGTCTATCAGGTGCTTATCTAGGGCAGCTGTGCTGTACATAATTGATTGTTTCCTATCTCAGTGTGTATTTCACTAATAACCTGTTCAAGGTAACAGGTTATGCAAAGACTGCAGCCTTTCCCTTGCACAGTAACCAGGGCACTTCCCGTCTCATTCACTTGCAAAAGCTTTTTTTTTTTTTTTTTTTTAATGGAAACGTAATTATTTTAGAGTAATGAGTTATGTTTTTAATGTCTGGGTGTTTTCAGGGAGTTCAAACTCCCTGCATGTAGGAATATGGTATCTGAGAGTAGAGGTAGGGTGAGGGTTAGGAGTATGTGGAAAGTTCAGTAACATTTTGCTGCCTTAAAAATCAGCTCTTTTGGCCAGGCGTGGTGGCTCATGCCTGTAATCCCAGCAGTTTGGGAGGCTGAGGGGAGTGGATCACAAGGTCAGCAGTTCAAGACAAGCCTGGCCAACATAGTGAAACCCTGTCTCTACTAAAAAAAAACCACAAAAATTGGCCAGATGTGGTGGTGGGCACCTGTAGTCCCAGCTACTTGGGAGGCTGAGGCAGGAGAATCGTTTGAACCCAGGAGGCAGAGGTTGCAGTGAGTTGAGACTGCACCATTGCACTCCAGCCTGGGTGATAGAATGAGACTCCAACTCAAAAACAAAAACAAAACCAAAAGCGAGCTCTTTTGTCTAGGGGTCAGCTGCCCTAGACAAAAGGGCAGCTGTCTGGCTTATAGGATCGTCTCTGAGGGAGGTGTAGATAATGGGGAGAAGCAGTATTTCAATTTTCTTTCAGGTACAAAGGGAACAATGTTTCATGAAGTAAAAAATGGGCTATTCAATGATTGTTTTATTTTTGTCTATCTCAGTGTTTCTCAAACTTTAGTAATGTATGATCTTCTTTTAATGGGTTGATTTCTTATAAATCCCTAGCATTGACTAAAGGGCTTTTATGACAATGTTTCTTTTTTTTTTTTTTATTGCATTTTAGGTTTTGGGGTACATGTGAAAAACATGCAAGGTTGTTGCATAGGTGCATACGTGGCAGTGTGATTTGCTGCCTCCCTCCCCTTCACCTATATCTGGCATTTCTCCCCATGCTATCCCTCCCCAACTCCCCACCCCGCCGCTATCCCCCCCCTCCCCCCAACAGACCCCCGTGTATAGTGCTCCCCTCCCTGTGTCCATGTGTTCTCCTTGTTCAACAGCCACCTATGAGTGAGAACATGTGGTGTTTGATTTCGTGTTCTTGTGTCAGTTTGCTGAGAATGATGTTTTCCAGGTTCATCCATGTCCCTACAAAGGACGTGAACTCCTCGTTTTTTATGGCTGCATAATATTCCGTGGTGTATATGTGCCACATTTTTCCTGTCCAGTCTATCATCGATGGGCATTTGGGCTGGTTCCAGGTCTTTGCTATTGTAAACTGTGCTGCAATGAACATTCGTGTGCATGTGTCCTTATAGTAGAACGATTTATAATCCTTTGGATATATGCCCAGTAATGGGATTGCTGGGTCAAATGGAATTTCTATTTCTAGGTCCTTGAGGAATCGCCACACTGTTTTCCACAGTGGTTGAACTAATTTACACTCCCACCAACAGTGTAAAAGTGTTCCTATTTCTCCACATCCTCTCCAGCATCTGTTTTCTCCAGATTTTTTAATGATCGCCATTCTAACTGGCATGAGATGGTATCTCAATGTAGTTTTGATTTGCATTTCTCTAATGACCAGTGATGATGAGCATTTTTTCATATGTTTGTTGGCCTCATGTATGTCTTCTTTTGTAAAGTATCTGTTCATATCCTTCGCCCATTTTTGAATGGACTTGTTTGTTTTTTTCTTGTAAATCTTTTTTAGCTCGTTGTAAATTCTGGATATCAGCCCTTTGTCAGACGGGTAGGCTGCAAAAATTTTTTCCCATTCTGTTGGTTGCCGATTCACTCTATTGACTGTCTCTTTTGCCGTGCAGAAGCTGTGGAGTTTGATTAGGTCCCATTTGTCTATTTTTGCTTTTGTTGCCAATGCTTTTGGTGTTTTGGTCATAAAGTCCTTGCCTACGCCTATGTCCTGAATGGTTTTGCCTAGGTTTCCTTCTAGGGTTTTTATGGTGTTAGGTCTTATGTTTAAGTCTTTAATCCATCTGGAGTCAATTTTAGTGTAAGGTGTCAGGAAGGGGTCGAGTTTCTGCTTTCTGCATATGGCTAGCCAGTTTTCCCAACACCACTTATTGAACAGGGAATCCTTTCCCCATTGCTTGTTTTTTTCAGGTTTGTCAAAGATCGGTTGGTTGTAGATATGTTGTGTTGCCTCCGACGCCTCTGTTCTGTTCCATTGGTCTATATCTCTGTTTTGGTACCAGTACCATGCTGTTTTGATTACTGTAGCCTTGTAGTAGAGTTTGATGTCCGGTAGTGTGATGCCTCCCGCTTTGTTCTTTTTGCTTAGAATTGACTTGGCTATCCGGGCTCTCTTTTGGTTCCATATGAAGTTTAAGGTGGTTTTTTCCAGTTCTGTGAGGAAGGTCATTGGTAGCTTGATGGGGATAGCATTGAATCTGTAAATTACTTTGGGCAGTATGGCCATTTTCACGATATTAATTCTTCCTAACCATGAACATGGAATGTTTCTCCATCTGTTTGTGTCCTCTCTTATTTCGTTGAGCAGTGATTTGTAGTTCTCCTTGAAGAGGTCCGTTACATTCCTTGTTAGTTGTATTCCTAGGTATTTTATTCTCTTTGTAGCAATTGTGAATGGCTGTTCGTTCTTGATTTGGCTCTCTTTAAGTCTGTTATTGGTGTATAGGAATGCTTGTGATTTTTGCACATTGATTTTGTATCCTGAGACTTTGCTGAAGTTGCTTATCAGTTTCAGGAGATTTTGGGCTGAGGTGATAGGGTCTTCTAGATATACAATCATGTCGTCTGCAAATAGAGACAATTTGACTTCCTCCTTTCCTAATTGAATACCCTTTATTTCTTTTTCTTGCCGATTGCTCTGGCTAGAAATTCCAGTACTATATTGAATAGGAGTGGTGAGAGAGGGCATCCTTGTCTAGTGCCAGATTTCAAAGGGAGTGCTTCCAGTTTTTGCCCATTCAGTATGATATTGGCTGTCGGTTTGTCATAAATAGCTTTTATTATTTTGAGATACGTTCCATCTATACCTAGTTTATTGAGAGTTTTTAGCATAAAGGGCTGTTGAATTTTGTTGAAGGCCTTCTCTGCATCAATTGAGATAATCATGTGGTTTTTGTCTTTGGTTCTGTTTATGTGGTGAATTACATTTATAGACTTGCATATATTGAACCAGCCTTGCATCCCCGGGATGAATCCTACTTGATCATGGTGGATAAGCTTTTTGATGTGCTGTTGTAATCGGCTTGCCAGTATTTTATTGAAGATTTTTGCATCTATGTTCATCATGGATATTGGCAGTTTTCTTTTCTTGTTGAGTCTCTGCTGGGTTTTGGTATTAGGATGATGTTGGTCTCATAAAATGATTTGGGAAGGATTCCGTCTTTTTGGATTATTTGGAATAGTTTCAGTAGGAATGGTACCAGTTCCTCTTTGTATGTCTGGTAGAATTCGGCTGTGAAACCGTCTGGACCTGGGCTTTTTTTGGGTGGTAGGCTCTTAATTGCTGCCTCGACTTCAGACCTTGTTATTGGTCTATTCAGGGTTTCGATTTCTTCCTGGTTTAGGCATGGGAGGAGGCTACTGTCCAGGAATTTATCCATTTCTTCCAGGTTTTCTAATATATGTGCATAGAGTTGTTTGTAATAATCTCTGATGATGGTTTGAATTTCTGTGGCATCTGTGGTGATATCCCCTTTATCATTTTTTATTGCATCTGTTTGGTTATTCTCTCTTTTCTTTTTTATTAGTCTGGCTAGTGGTCTGTCTATTTTGTTGATCTTTTCAAAAAACCAGCTCCTGGATTTATTGATTTTTTGTAGGGTTTTTCGTGTCTCTATGTCCTTCAATTCTGCTTTGATCTTAGTTATTTCTTGTCTTCTGCTAGGTTTTGAGTTTTTTTGATCTTGCTCCTCTAGCTCTTTCAATTTTGATGATAGGGTGTCAATTTTAGTTCTCTCCTTTCTTCTCATATGGACACTTATTGCTATATATTTTCCTCTAGAGACTGCTTTAAATGTGTCCCAGAGATTCTGGTATGTGGTGTCTTCGTTCTCGTTGGTTTCGAAGAACATCTTTTTTTCTGCCTTCATTTCAGTGTTTATCCAGTCTACATTCAGGAGAAAGTTGTTCAATTTCCATGAGGCTGTGTGGTTCTGGGTTGGCTTCTGCATTCTGAGTTCTAACTTGATTGCACTGTGGTCTGAGAGACTGTTTGTTATGGTTTCCGTTCTTTTGCATTTGCTGAGGAGTGATTTACTTCCAATTATGTGGTCAATTTTAGAGTAGGTGTAATGTGGTGCTGAGAAGAATGTATATTCTGTGGATTTGGGGTGGAGAGTTCTGTAAATGTCTATTAGGTTTGCTTGTTCCAGGTCTGAGTTCAAGTCCTGTATATCCTTATTGATTTTCTGTCTCGTTGGTCTGTCTAATATTGACAATGGTGTGTTGAAGTCTCCCACTATTAATGTGTGGGAGTCTAAGTCTCTTTGCAAGTCTTTAAGAACTTGCCTTATGTATCTGGGTGCTCCTGTATTAGGTGCATATATATTTAGGATCGTTAGCTCTTCTTGTTGTATTGATCCTTTTACCATTATGTAATGTCCTCTTTGTCTCTTTTGATCTTTTTTGCTTTAAAGTCTATTTTATCAGAGATGAGAATTGCAACTCCTGCTTTTTTTTGCTCTCCATTTGCTTGGTAAATCTTCCTCCATCCCTTTATTTTGAGCCTTTGTGTATCCTTGCATGTGAGGTGGGCTTCCTGGATACAGCACACTGATGGGTTTTGGCTTTTTATCCAATTTGCCAGTCTGTGTCTTTTGATTGGGGCATTTAGTCCATTTACATTTAGGGTTAATATTGTTATGTGTGAGTTTGATCCTGTCATTTTGATGCTAGCTGGCTGTTTTGCCCATTGGTTGATGCAGATTCTTCATTGTGTTGCTGCTCTTTACCATTTTGTGCGTTTTTGGAGTGGCTGGTGCTGGTTGTTTTTTTCTATGTGTAGTGTCTCCTTCAGGAGCTCTTGTAAAGCTGGTCTGGTGGTGATGAAATCTGTGAGTACTTGCTTGTTCACAAAGGATTTTATTTTTCCTTCACTTATGAAGCTTAGTTTGGCTGGATATGAAATTCTGGGTTGAAAGTTCTTTTCTCTAAGGATGTTGAATATCGGCCCCCACTCTCTTCTGGCCTGTAGGGTTTCTGCTGAGAGATCTGCTGTGAGTCTGATTCGTTTCCCTTTGTGAGTAACCCGACCTTTCTCTCTGGCTGCCCTTAGTATTTTCTCCTTCATTTCAACCCTGGTGAATCTGATGATTATGTGCCTTGGAGTTGCTCTTCTAGAGGAGTATCTTTGTGGTGTTCTCTGTATTTCCTGGACTTGAATATTGGCCTGCCTTGCTAGGTTGGGGAAGTTTTCCTGGATAATATCCTGAAGAGTATTTTCCAGCTTGGATGCATTCTCTTCATCACATTCAGGTACACCTATCAAATGTAGATTAGGTCTTTTCACGTAGTCCCATATTTCTTGTTGACTCTGTTCATTCCTTTTTACCTTGTTTTCTCTAATCTTCCCTTCTCGTTTTATTTCATTGAGTTGATCTTCGACTTCTGATATCCTTTCTTCTGCTTGGTCAATTCGGCTGTTGAAACTTGTGCATGCTTCGCGAAGTTCTCGTGTTGTGTTTTTCAGCTCCATCAATTCACTCATATTCCTCTCTAAGTTGTCCATTCTCGTTAGCATTTCATCAAGTCTTTTTTCAAGGTTCTTAGTTTCTTTGCATTGGGTTAGAATATGGTCTTTTAGCTCACGGAAGTTTCTTATTATCCATTTTATGAAGGCTGATTCTGTCATTTCCTCACACTCATTCTCCGTCCAGTCTTGTTCCCCTGCTGGTGAGGAGTTATGCTCCCTTTTAGGAGGAGAGGTGTTCTGGTTTTGGGTGTTTTCATCCTTTTTGCGATGGTTTCTTCCCATATTTGTGGATTTATCCGCCTATTGACTTTGTAGTTGCTGTGTTTCTGATTTTGGTAATTTTAAGTCTGCAGCAGTTGAACTCATAAACCCCCTTTTCTTCCCCCCAGGTGTTCTGGCCCAGGGAGTTAGGGCTTTATGCTTTTCAGCTGTGTTGGTACCGTTTTCCCTGCCCACAAGGTGGCAGTCTAGTCACACTCAGCCTGCTAAGGCTTCGCTGAGCTGCTGTGGGCTCTGCCCAGCTTCCGTGTGAGCTTCCCTGCAGTCCTGTTTATATGGTGTGGTTAGAACTGCTTCCGCTATGCTGGCCTGCCCCTGTAGTGACGGAGTCTCTGTAGTGGTGGGTTGTCTTGGTTACGGCAAATTGCCCCGGGAACTGCAGGGTGTTTCCCGATGGAGGATGCCCCTCCCCCACAGTGCTGGACCTTCCTGAGTTCAACCGTGTTTCCAGTGGCGCCCTCTTTGCCTGGGAATCTCTTGGCTTGCCTCCTTGCCTCAGCTCCCCTTGCTGGCCCAGAGGGAACACAGTCTCGTTCACTTTGCTCAAGGAGCCACTGCTCCCTGCCCCCGGTGCAGGCCGAGCGGCTGCTCCGGTCCGACCAGCGGTGCTGGGAACCCGTGGAGCTTCTCCGCCTGTGAATCTCCTGGTCTGTGGGCAGTTAAAATCCGCTGCCCTGTGTGCCGCTGCGTCAGCCGAAGCAGCGGCTCTGAGATTCGTGGCGCGCCCTTTCCCGGGGGTCTCCTGGCTTGACTCACTGCTTCAGCTCCCCTTGCTGGCTTAGAGGGAACTCTGTCTCTCTCGCTCTGCATAAGAAGCCACTGCCCCCCGCCCCAGGGCGTAGGCTGAGCGGCCATGCCGCTCAAAGCAGCGGCGCTGGCGACCCGTGGGGCTTCTCCTCCTGTGAATCTCCTGGTCTGTGGGCAGTAAAAATCCGTCTGGAAATGCGGCGTCCACTCACCCTCTGTGCCTTCTCTTGGAGCTGCAATCCCAACTTCCTCCTAAGCGGCCATCTTGGATCGTCTCCGACAATGTTTCTTAAAATATACCAGCTTAAAGCTAGGGATAAACTTTTAACTCTATACAACTGTAAAAGCAAAACAAATTAGCAGATTAAATACCCTCTCCAGAAAACCAATAAATTAAAGTTAATTTGATGTGAATTAAGATGTTCTTCTATTAAAACTAAATTTTTGCTCATAAAATAAGTATGTACTGACTTCTAAGGCACATATTCTATTGATGTCAACACATGTGCATTGCTGCTGACTATACAATGACAATAGACAGTATTTTTGAAATGTTTTATTTATGGTGTATTTAGTCCATTTTAATGCTGCTGATAAAAACATACCTGAGACTGGGCAATGTACACAAGAAATGTTTATCAGACTTATAGTTCTACACGGCTGGGAGGCCTCACAATCATGGTGGAAGGTGAAAGGCATGTCTCACATGGTGGCAGACAAGAGAAGAGGCAGCTTGTGTAGGGAAACTCCTGTTTTTAAAACCATCAGATCTCATGAGACTCATTGACTTTCATGAAAACAGCTCAGGAAAGACCCCCCCCACACCATAATTCAATCACCCCTCACTGGGTTCCTTCCATGACACATAGGAATTGTGGGAGTTACAATTCAAAATGAGATTTGGGTGAGGACACAGCCAAATTATATCATGCTGCTCCTGGTCCCTCCCAAATCTTACATCCTCACATTTCAAAACCAATTATGCCTTCCCAACAGTCCCTCAAAGTCTTAACTCATTTCATCATTAACTAAAAAAGTCCACAGTCCAACATTGAAGTCAAGGCAATTCCCTTCTGCCCATGAGCCTGTAAAATCAAAAGCAAGTTAGTCACTTCCTAGATACAATGGAGGTACAGGCATTGGGTAGATACAGCCATTCCAAATGGGAGAAAGTAGCCAAAACAAAGGGGCTGCAATCTAGTTTTATTCTAAAGGAGCAGTATGTGTGTGTGTGTGTGTGTGTGTGTGTGTGTGTGTGTGTGTGTGTGTAGCATCCATCTTGTTGATAGCATGAGATTGCTTTTGTTGCTATTATATCTATTAATTAGCATGATACCCTATGTCATTAACTGTTAATGGAAAAGATGGAAAGCCAAGAAGCCAATCCACGATCCAGGAAGGAAAATTACTCTACAGCCTTAAGGATCTCCTATTATGACACTCAGAGTGGAATTTGTAGGATGGGTCGATTCATTGTATTTCTATTTTTTCCTTTGTCCACATGCCCAATATATGGAAATCCTTCTGCTTTTATTTTAAGTACCCAGTGTGAAAATCCTTAGTTAAGTTAAGCCATGTGAGGTGGCTATAGAGAATTGAAATAGTTGCAAAAATCTGAATTTAGCCCATGGAAGTCATTCAGCAGTATAAGGTATCAGGAGTGCAGTAAACTATTATGGAATTGTCACAGTCTAGGATGAAATGTCTTTAAAGCCTCTCTTATCAGTGTGATTGTACTTGTAGCTTTCTTCCAGGTAATTCAAGATCTCAGTATGAGAAATACTGAATTAGTTCAATCTGCTTCATCATGTATTCTTTTGAATTTCAGCGTTAGATTTATTCATTTATTCAATCAACATTTGTTTAGTCTCTACTATGGCTAGGCAAGGTATGGCTTCCAAATGTTAGGGATATAGAAGGGAACCAAAGTGCCTTTCTTTCCTAGTGGAGAGTATAGTCTGAATAATAAATGAGAAGATTATATATATTACTATATATATATTTGAATATATATATGTACACACACACGTGTAATACATATATTCAGACAGTGATAAATGCCATGAGAAAAAGCAATATAGAATAAGGAACAGAGAATGACAGGTTAGTGGTCGTTGTAGCTAGGGAAGGTTTTTTTGAAGAGATTGTCTGCCAGTTTTTGATTTGGAGAAAAGGATAAAAGTCTATCTTTTTCAATGTTTTCAGCAGCTATATGGAAAGAAAGGAATGGTTGTATCAGGACGTGGTAGGCATTTAAAATGAAAAATACCTGCATTCATTTTTATGGCTTATGTTTCATTCCTTCTCTGTATGTGCCCTTAATTAACAGATGAACAATATAAACATTAGTGATGGCTTGATCATGTACTGTGATAATAACAGAGTTAATATCGGAATTTGGGATTTTGGGATTCTGAATTTACTTGTGTTCTCTATTGAACCACACTTTCTCTTCTCCTCTTTATTTTGCTGTTTTTCATTAAGATAACTGAAGAAGTTAGAGTTATTTCTTTTTCAAGTTAGACTAGTTCTTCTCATCTTTTCTTTGGTTTTCTATCTGGGTCTGGACTATTGCAGAGTGGATGTGGGGTAATTCAATGTGCCAGAACTTGAGAGGACTCACGTGCTTTCATGAAAAAAAGCTCAGCTAGAAGAAAAGCTTTTCACAGGGATAAGAATAGGACATGCCTTTCTCCTACAGGCTGGACAAGTTTTACTTCTATACCTTCCAAAAGGTAACTGAGAGTTATGAAGTTAGCTTCAATTTTCAGAAAAATATCTGTCTGCGGCTCAGATATTTATGAGCTTTTAGGATACTGCCACATAAAATAGATGCTTCAGCAAAATTGCATTTTATAATGGTGATATAACTTATGATACAGGATTTTTGAGATTCATGGTTCTGAATTTTTGTACTGTGCAGAAAGAGTACATGTATTCAGTAGTAGCAGGCAGTTCTCATTTCTATCCAAAACTGCCCCATTAAATCTCAGCATGGCCTTTTCAATTCTTTTGATTACCAGATACCAGTCTCTTCTCTTACCTTGTAGTTTGGTCAGAACCAATCCCTCTCATTGTTATGAATTTTCTATTTTCTGGAATCTCTAGAAAGAATTTTCTATAGACAGACAGGGTCTTCTGTATCTTCTGTGTGTTCTCAGAATTGTTCCTTTTCTCCTTTAGAGAGAAGAGGTGGAAATTGGGCAGGCAAGTGGAGTGAGAAGATTTTCCTCTTGTTTTATATTTATCTGTTTTCAATAAAGCTTTAAAGGTATTTCAATAAAGGGCAATATAATGTTTGTTCACAGAAATAAAATGGAAAGAAAGTAGTTCTAAAGTCTACTAAGAGAAATGATATATTTTGGTATCAGAACCTTTCATGATATGATGGCAGGGTTGAGGGTGGGGAACAGATATGGGAAATAAAACAATATGTTTAAAAATTTGAGTCAAATGTTGGAATACAAATATTTTTCTCAAAATGGAGTCTTCGTTTTCTGCCTCTAGTAATGATGGAGCAGCTTGTGTCAGATAAATTCTGCAGTTACCAATAATAAACTCTAAACTAAATAAGAAAAACAATTATCTGAAGACATACAGGAGCAACTAAATACAGGCAGAAACAGGAAAATCTTAGCTGTTTTTTTTTTGACAGAGTCTCGCTGTGTCGCCAGGCTGGAGTGCTGTGGCCCAATTTTGGCTTACGGTAACCTCTGCCTGATGGATTCAAGCGATTCTCCTACGTCAGTCTCCAGAGTAGCTGGGACTACAGGTGCTGCCACCACACCCCGCTAAGTTTTGTATTTTTAGTAGAGACAGGGTTTCACCATGTTGGCCAGGATCGTCTGGATCTCTTGACCTCAAGATCTGCCCACCTCGGCCTCCCAAAGTGCTGGGATTTCAGGCATGAGCCACCACGCCCAGCCCTTAGCTGAATATTTTTAACAATTCTCTTCTAATAACTGATAGATTAACTAGACAAAAATAAAAAATAAAAAAGAATAGAGATCTGGAAAACACTATTAATCAACATGATCTAATTGAAGGTAGAATATACAATTTTTTTCAAAGGCACATGGAACATTCACTAAGATAAACCATATGCTAGACCATAAAATAAATTTCAGTAAATTTTCAATAGATTGAAATTGTATAGAGTATATTCTCTGACCACAACCAATTAAAGCAGAAATCATTAACAGTAATACATCTGACAAATCCTCCATTATTTGGAAATTAAGTAATACTAAATAACCCGTAGGTCAAAGATGGAGTCATGGAGATAATTAGAAAATATTTTTCAATAAATAATTATGAAGTAATAAGGAGAATTAGAAAATATTTTTAAATAAATTATTATGAAAATATATCTAAACTGTTGGAATGCAGTTAAAAAAGTGCCTAGAGGATAATTTATAGCTTGAAATGCTCATATTAGAAAAAGAAGAAAGGTTTAAAATAAATGATGCAAGTTTCTACCTTATGCAGCCAGAAAAAGAAGAGGAAGTGAAACCTAAAATAAGAAAAGAAAATAATAACAAAAATAAAATTAATGAAGTTGAATTGGATTCTTTTTTTTTAAATTTTTTTATTTTTTGAGACGGAGTCTTGCTTTTTTCACCCTGGCTGGAGTGCAGTGGTGCAATATCAGCTCACTGCAACCTCCGACTCCCGGGTTCAAGTAATTCTCCTGCCTCAGCTTCCCCAGTAGCTGGGACTACAGGCACGTGCCACCATGCCCAGCTAATTTTTGTATTTTTAGTAGAGATGGGGTTTCACTATGTTGGGCAGGATGATATTGATCTCTTGACCTCGTGATCTGCCCACCTCTGCCTCCCAAAGTGCTGGGATTACAAACTTGAGCCACCACACCCGGTCAAATTGGGTTCTTTGAAAAGATTAATATACTAGACAAACAAAAATATCAAGTAATATAAATATAATATATAAAGTTATAAAATATTAATATATTAGAAAATCAAAGGAGAGAAAATACAGAAATTAATTTTAAGAATAAAAGAGGGGATATTACTCTAGGTATTTCATGTATCAATAGGACATCAAGAGTTTAATAAACATTTTGTTTTAGCAGATTACAATTTCCTATAGCTTTCTGAGAATGATACATGGAAAGCAATCTATTTTTTGAAAATCTACATATTTGAAAATGTTTTATTCATTGTCATACTTGATAATTTGGGTATAGAATTCTTAATTTCCTGTCATATTTGAAGGCATTGCTCCACTGTCTTTTAGCTTCTAGAATAGTATTGCTGTTGAGAAGTCTAATGCTATTATGATGCTGAACTTTGTATATAATTTTTTAATCTGAAAGCTATTGGGATCTGAAAGCTACTACAAAGTTACACTCCTTGGCTCCCAGTGCGACCTTTCAGGTTGAAAATGCTTAGTCTGTAATTCTGGGAATTATCTTATTTCTTTGATAAATTTTTTTCCATGCTCTCTCTGTAATTCCTAGTGGTATTCCTATTGTTCATGTCTTTTTTTTCCAAACATTATAAGAAATACTAAAATAAAAAATTTTATCTTCCAGTTCTTTTGTTAAAATGTAAAATTTTATTTTATTTTTTTTAAATTTGAAGAGTGCTTTATTGTTCTCTGAATTTTCTTTTTGAAACATAGCATCCTGACCTTGTTTTATGACTGTAATGCTCTCTTAATTTCTGTGAGGTTATTTATTACAATTGGCTCTTGCTTCTCTCCATATTGCTTTTCTTTGTTGAGTTCTCTTTTTGTTAAAATTTTTGTTTGTTTGTTTAGGTCTCTTTCATGTTGATGCTTTCCTTAAAACACTAACATGCTTGGCTTACTGTTTGTATTTAAAGAGTGAGGCACTAAGAATCTGACTGAGACACTAAAATCTGACTGGGCTTATTGATTGGGTGAAGATCTAGTAGTTTATATGGAAGAAGACACCCAGCTCTCAATATTAGTTGTTTTCTCTTGAGCTGATCAAGTTCTTCAGAAACGAATTCCCCAATTTTCTGACTTCCAGTATTTTACAAGTCGATAGGGAGAAGGGGATCAATGGTTTAATTATTTAGCGTAAACGCCTACTTTCCTGATGAAATAGTGTAGGAGAACTTGTCTGACTGGATGGGGTGGGCGAAAGGCTGGGAAGATAACTGCCCTCTATGTAGGTTTTTAGTCATGCTCTTGTTTTCAGTCCCACTCTTCACCCTTCACCCTCTGTAGTAAGCAATTTCTCAATTTCCTCATGCTTCCTGGGATTCTGGAGCACCAACTAGCTTACCTGTTATTGGCTTCCCAGTTTCATGCCCTTAGGTTTCATTTCGTCTGCTTTGCTAGTTAACATTGGTCCATCTACTTTCTATCTTCCGAAATTATAATATCTCTTATTTGTTGTTATCCCCTCTACTATTCTTTTTGTTCTGTTATTATTCTCATGGCATTTTAGGATGCAATAGAATAAAGCATGTATATTTAAACTACCATGTTTGATGAGTAGCCTCACTAATAAGTTGCAAAGAAATTGTTACATCAAAAGCCTCAAGGATTTGACACTTGAGAATAGATGGTTCAACTTCTTTTTTTATGCTAGTAGAGTAGGGATCTTACCACCCTTTGCTCATTTCATCCCACACAGTACAGATGTACCAGTAATTCTCCCTATCCACCAGATAGGCTGATAATTCTCTGTATCCACCAGATGTCCACAGTCCCACCTCCCTTTCTTGGGGTACATCAGCACAAATGGATGGGGTTTGGGGAAAACAGTCCACACAGGGCAATCAGTGGTTGAGGTGCTGGATGATAATGAAGTGAAGTTCTGAGCATAGGTCAATAAGAACAATTGGAATCATTGCTGGGCACACGAAATGGGACATTTTTGCTTAGTAAGGGCTGGGCATTCTGCCTGAGCAACTCACTTTCTAGTCAGCTTCTGGGCCTAATGGTCCTTTGTCAGTTACTCTTTCAACTCCTATGAGGCTGTGGCCCCTTACCCTTCTTGAACAACTCTCCAACAACTGCTTCTAGACCTTGGAGATTGCCTTGTACTCACTGACCTATTTCTAGTTCTCCTTGTCCAATTCTTCCTTTTAATCTAGGGGAACTCCTTGTTTCTCCAAGGGGAACATACTTATTTCTACTGTCTCCTCAAGTTCAATTATCTTGTTCTTTAGCATTTGATTTATTGGCTCACTAAACTTGGAACCCAAATTATTATCAACCTCAAAACAAGTTTTCGTTCTAGGTAACTGTTCTAATGTTTAAATTATTCTAGGTAACTAACCTAATATTTAAATATGTAAATTCTATTGTACCAAAAAAGGGAAGCAAAACCACCAGTCACATCTTTATCTTGAAACAGTCCAATGTTTATATGTTGTCATGGACCTTTGATGACTTAAAATTGTGTCTCAACCATGTCATTTGGAACTCCTGCAATACTCAGTCAGCTAGCCAAAACTTATTTTTTAAGTGCTAATCTTGTGCTAGCCTTTGGAAAAACAAAGGTAAATAGGAAAGAAAAGACTTCCTGCTCAAGAAGAACCAGTGTTCGAGTTCGAGAGTTAGACAATAAGCATCTAAACCAAAAATGTATGTAAGAATACAAGAGAGAGTTAGGTTTCAAAGATGGTAGTCTCTAGAGCAAGATTATGGGGCAGAGATCTTAGGAAGTGCAGAAGCAGGTCAAAAAGAGGAAGAGTTGCAGCATTTTCAGAAGGTGAACACTATAATTTTGGGAGATGCAGCTGACACCACCGAAACTGATTTCCTGTTGGATCAACTGAACTTTTTTTTTTTTTTTGAGACAGGGTCTTACTCTGTCACCCAGGCTGGAGTGCAGTGGCACAATCATGGCTCACTAGCATTGATCCTCTGGGCTCAAGTGATCCTCCCACCTCAGCCTCCCAAAGTAGCTGGGATGACAGGTATGTGCCACCACACCTAGCTAATTTTTTTGTAGAGATAGGGTTTCACCATGTTGCCCAGGCTGATCTCGATCTCCTGGGCTCAAGTGGTTCACCCACCTCAGCCTCCCAAAATGCTGGGATTACAGGTGTGAACCCTCGTGCTTGATTTGTTGTTTCTTAAAAAAATCATATTGCTGAAACTTCCTGCTAAGAATAAGAGGAAAGAGTGAATCTTTTTCCTACAATAAATCATCGCTGGTAAAATATAAAATGAAGAGCTAAAAATTCTTCCAGATCCATAAATGTCTTTGCAGGAAAGTATCTTGCTATTAAATCAATCTATGCAGTTAGGACAGGTAATTCTCCTTTCTAAACTGATTTTGTGGCTGCACTTTTATTATCTATTGAAAGTGGTAGGTAAGTAAGATAAAGGAAAGACAGGATAAGGATAGTATTCAGCATTGTGTTCAGTTTATGCAGTTAGATTTTTTTCTATTTTGAAATCTTATTTATTCTTCATTTCTTGTTCTTAAAATGCTTCTTAGGAAAACATTTGAAATAGATGTTTTTATTATCCAAGGTGCTTATGTTATGGCAGATTTTCTAACTGTGGTCAAATTCAGATGGTAAATAGTTTTCATGATAACAACGATGCTTCATGTGCCAGTTTATCTTTTCATATAGTTATAATGGATATAGTTCATGTTCATTTTACCCTTGTTTCCCTCATGCTGTGGTATTTTTTTACCACTCACCTCCAAGTATAGTATGAAAGGAATTATCTTCTGAATCACCTGCATCTCTTAACCGATCAGTTATGATTTAGTTAAGTGGGTACTATCCATAGAGCTAACCTGAATACTTTGGGCCAGTAACGCCACTTTGTTCTAAACTGCAATGAGGGATTTCTATTTGATCGAAGTGTGGAGGAAAGACTCTGAGCTGGGGGAACACAATTGCTGATAGACTGGCATGATAAAGGCTCTAATGCATGCACTTTGTAGAGCATGAAGGTAGTGTCTTTTTCGAGTCCAAATCTGGAGTCTGACTCAGTTCATATCCAATCTCTGTCACTTGCCAGTTGTGTGACTTTGAGCAAGTCCTTGCTGAACCTCGATTTCTTCATCTGTAAAACAGAGACCTTAATGTATCTGCTTTACAATGATGCTATGCTCTTTAAATGAGGATATATGTAAGATACTGAATATATGTCAAAGCACAAAACAGGGGCTCAATAAGTTAAAGACAAAAATAGAGAACTGTAGATACTAACATATTCTCATTTTTAGATTTTGACTTGACAATGGTAAAAGAACATAAAGGATATTGGCTAAATTTTTAAAACAGGGAAGTTGGGCAGTAGAACCTAATTAAAAAAAAGACAGGAAAATAGTGGACAGAGCAGTATTGTACAAGCAGTCACGTAGCAACTTTTCCTTGTAGTCTAAAGTGGATTTTCTAACATAAATATTTGAATATTTCAACTATTCCTTTATAAGTCTGGCATCCATAACTGACTAAGTATCATTAATACAAAGTATCTTATGTATCCGTAATACTTAAAAGTTGTATTATTAAAGAGAAAATAAAATTGGAATATGGCGGGGGAAAAGATATTCATAGGTTGACATAAAAGACATAAAATCTTGTAGTGCATAAGGTTTAATAGTTCTCTTTTTCATAAATCATGAAAAGGGCTTTTCTTCTAATTTGATGGACCATTTCTCTTTCTCCTTCTCCATCTCAGTCTGGTGTAGCACTTGGTAGTGTCCAATGAATATTCATGATAACTGATTTCTTCCCAGCGGCAGTACTACATGCAGACAGAGAGGTTCTCACTGATCACTTCTGATCTGTAGACTACAATTTGAAAACCAGCCTAGTTAATTCACAAACAGAAAAACTATCTGTTTACACAAAACGTTGTATTTGGAGTACTAAGATCTGTAAATTGTTATTTTTTTTTCTTTCCAAATATAGCAATCAGATTTGAAAAAGGAATTTTCTGGATAAAGTAGCTCATCTACTTTCCCTAAGTGTTGGTTAGGAAGGCAGTCTCACGTACAAAGAGCTATGTGTTTATTCTTTTTTAATGTATGGAACCACAAGGATTTTTTGATAAATTTTCTTTTAGAATTGTTTGTAAATTCAGATGTGTACTTGATATTAGGATTTGGTGGAACCACTGCAGAAGGATTTGAAAGAGCTTCATGATGCCAATATAACAAGGAAATAAATACACCAGCAGCTGATTATATAATCTATTTACTTATTTGATGTAGGATAGATTTTAAAATGCAGATAATCAAAAACATTCACAATTCTATCAATTTTGAACTTATAAACATTGTCTTGAATTCACGATGTTCCAGCTGAGGAGAGGTGCTTCTCTGTTATGCTATGACTCAGGCTCAGGCTTAGGCACATTGATTTGAAGTAGGTAAAAGGAGGGGAAGGTGAAGGGAGCGAAATGGAGAGACTGGTTGAGCGGCAATTGAGTAGGAAATGTGAGATCTCACACAGTCAGTGTGTACTGGTGAGGTGAAGTGTAAATGTCTACAGAATTTTGGATTCCCTGGTGAAAGGTGCTGTCACAATACAAAGCAAAGAGGTGTAAAGTGTGTTGGTACTGGCATGCATGATCATTTACAGTTATTTTAAACACTTTCAAAACACCATGCCTCCCACAGCTTAAAAAATTATTTATTTATTTTAATTGTGTGTGGGAGGTTGGGGGGTGGTGTTGGGAATGGAGAGCCTTTGTCAATAAATTCTTAGTTCTCTGATTATAAACAGAGGCACACCAGAGTACCATGTTTTAATTAGAAACCTGGGACCACGGAGGATTACCTCAGAAATACATCAACTTTCAGTTCACGGAGCTTGTAGGGTGATCTTATTATTGCAGAAAGCAGTAAAAGAAGGCTGTGACAGAAGCAGATATTTTGAATGAGAAGAAAGTTTAGAGAAACTTCCCCAAATCAAAAATTGATTGTTGTTTGCAAAATATGTCTTAAAGACAAATCTAGTTAATATTGGGTTTGAAGATTTCATAACAGTCTCAGATAATAGGCTGAAAGAAAATGTATTACCCGTCTGACTGGTAAAGTGTAGCTTGTAATTATTTTTATTTCTTACCAATAACTTGCTCTTATAAGTTAGAAGGAAAAGAGAATTTACCAATGTAAGTTTGATTTTATATCAATAGAATTAGAAAATATTTCAAATAATACTGACAAAATATTTTTTGTCACATATATTTAACACCATGACTGATTTGCTCCAGTTTTTTTTAAAAAAACCTCTTTAAATAAATTAATAATCTTAGTCCTCCTTTGTGTCCTTCACTGCTATGATCTGAATGTGTCCTCCAAAATCCCTGTGTTGGAAGCTTTATCTGCAGTGCAATAGTGTTGGGAGGTGGGGCTTTTTGGTAGGTGTTTAGGTCGTGAGGACTCTACCCTTGTGAATGAATTAGTGTCATTATAAAAGGACTTGACGAACAGACAACAAACATAGGAAAAAATGCTCATCATCACGAATCAGAGAAATGCAAATCAAAATCACAATGAATTGACATCTCATACTAGTCAGAATGGCTATTATTAAAAAGTTAGAAAAAAAAAAACAAACAAACAACCAGATGCTGGTGAGGCTCCAGAGAAAGAAAAATGATTATACACTGTTGGTGGGAATGCAAATTATTTCAGCCACTATGGAAAGCAATTTGGAGATTTTGAAAAGAACTTAAAACAGAACTCCTTTTCGACTCAGTGATCCCATTATTGGATATGTACCCAAAGGAAAATAACTTGTTCTACCAAAAAGACACATGCACTAATGTGTTCATTACAGCATTATTCACAATAGTAAAGACATGAAATCAACCCAGATGCCCATCTACGGTAGACTGGATAAAGAAATGTAATACATATGTATCTTAGAATACTATGCAGCTATAAAAAGAAATAAATCATGTCATTTTCAGCAATATGGACACAACTGAAGGCCATCATCTGAAGTGAATTAATTCAGGAAGAAAAAAATCAAATACTGCATGTTCTTACTTATAAGTGGGAGCTAAGCATTGAGTACACATGGACATAAAGATGAGAACATTAGACTGTAGGGACTACTAGAGGGGAGAAAGGGAGGAGGGTTGAAAAAGTACCTGTTGGGTACTAAGCTTACTACCTGGGTGATGGGATCATTGATATCCCAAACCTCATACAATATACCCATGTAACAAACCTGCACATGTGTTCTCTGAATCTAAAATAAAAGTTGAAATTATATTTTAAAAAGGGTCTTGATGGAGTTTATCTCTTTTTTGCCCTTTTATCACTATATTAAAAAGAGTTTAGTATAGTGGCAGAAACAATTTATTTCTGAACAGGCATAGAAATTCCCGTGAGGTAAACTTAAATTCAAGAGGCAGTGTTTATACTAAGAAATTTGAGTATAGAATAATGGCATTCACCTAGATAATTCTGCACAATATTTATAATTTACTAATAATGAAAAGAATTAGTTTTTGAAAAACAATTTGAATTACATGGAAAATTTTCTAGTTCTCAGTTTACTTGTATCCAGTATTATGGAAGTGGTCTACTTAGTCATAATTATTTATATCTACAGTCCAGCAGAAATAGAATGTGAGCCATAAAGCAGAGCCACATATGTCATTTAAAATTTTCCAATAGCCACATTAAAATGGTAAAAAGAAACAGGTGAGATTAAATTTAATTATATGTTTTATCAAACAGTATATCTAAAATATTATCTTAACATAGCAATTAAAAACTACTGAAATATTTCATATTACTTATAAAACACTAAGTGTATTAGTTTATTTTAATGATTTCATGAAGAAATACCCCAGATTGGGTAATTTATAGAGAAAAAAGGTTTAATTGGCTCACAGTTCCACATGGCTGGGAAGGCCTCAGAAAACTTACTATTATGGTGGAAGGCATCTCTTCACAGGGTGACAGGAGAGAGAGCCAGCAGGGGAAATGCCAGATGCTTATAAAACTATCAGATCTCATTAGAACTCACTCACTACCATGGGGGAAACCACCCCCATGATTCAATTACCTCCTACCAGGTCCCTCCCACAACATGCAGGGATTATGGGGATTATAGTTCAAGATGAGATTTGGGTGAGAACACAGCCAAACCATATCACTAAATCTTTGAAATCTGGTGTAAATTTTACACTTATAAAACATCTGAATTGATATTAGCCATATTCTAAGTGCTCAATAATTATATGAGGTTTAAAACTATTATATTGGTCAATGTAGCTCTATATCATCTGACACGATAGGGTGCCTTCTACACTAAGTTATCTGTGTGATTGTGTAGATCTACAAGCACAGAGCTGAACAGGATCCCAAAGTAGGTTGGTATTTTTTTCTTTGTAAGGAGGCTTGCATACTGCTACTACAAAACGTTAAAAAGTATAAAAAGGATCTGAAATTTGAACTGTTTTATACTACTAGATGTGGTGATTGCTGAAAACATCAATTTTTAAAAACGTTAATATGATATCATTTGTAGAGTCAGCAAAGAATAAAGTACAAGTTTGGTTTATGGACTTAAATTGAAATTTCTCCAAAGATGATGTACAGGTGGCCAATGAGCACATAAAAATATCCTTAATATCACTAGGAAATCTTTAGGGAAATATGAATCAAAGCCATAATGCATATCACTTCACACTCATTAGGATAGCTATTATTAAAGAAAAAGAAACAGAAAACAAGTATTGGTGAGGATGTAGAGAAATTGCAACCCTTGTGCACTGCTGGTGGGCATGTAAAATAGTGTAGCTGCCATGGAAAACAATATGGCAATTCCTCAAAAATAAAAATAGAATTACCACATGATCTAGCAATTCCACTTCTGGGTATATACCCCCAAAAATTGGAAGCAGATTTTTGAATAGATATATGTAAGCTCATGTTCTTAGCAGCATTATTTACAGTAGTCCAAAAAGTGGAAGCAACTTAAGTGTTCATGATGGATAAATGAATAAGCAAAATGTAGTATACAAACATAGTGGACTATTATTCAGCCTTAAAAAGGATGGAAATTTGGCACATTCTGTAGTATGAATAAACCTTGAGGACATTATGCTAAACAAAATAAGTCAGACACAAAAGGACAAATACTATATGATTTCACTCATGTGAGGTACTTAGAGTAGTCAAATTCATAGAGACAGAGAGTAGAATGGTAGGTGCCAGGAGTTAAGGGGAGGGAGGAATCGGGGAGATATTGTTTAATGGGTACAGAGTTTGAGATTTGCAGGATGAAAATTGTTTTGTGGATGGATGGTGATATTGGTACAACAATGTGAATGTACTTAATGCCACTGAAATGTACACTTAAAATGGTTAAAATAGGGGTGGGTGCAGTAACTCATGCCTGTAATCCCAACATTTTGGGACTGAGTTGGGAGGATCAAACTCTCAGGAGTTTGAGACCAATCTGGGCAAAAGAGCGAGGCTCAATCTCTACAAAAAATAGAAAAAATTAGCTGTGTATAGTGCCCTGTGTCTGTAGTTCTGGCTACTTGGGAAGCTGATGCAGGAAGATTGCTTGATCCCAGGAGGTCAAGGCTGCAATGAGCTATGATCTTGTCACTGCACTCCAGCCTGGGTGACAGAGAGAGATGGTGTCTCTAAGAATTTTTTACAAAAGATTAAAATAGTAAAGTTTATGTTATTTATATTTTATCATAATTAAAAATAAGTGATTTTTAAAAAGTACAAGTTTGCTTTGAAAATAGTCTACATTATTATTTGTCTCTGCTTGATTTTCTTTTTGTTTCATACTAACTTATCATCCATGTTTTCTTAAGCCAATTGGTCAGTCAATACCATTGTAGATGAAGAAAAAGTCACTCCTATAAAACCCCAGATTTCTCTCCAAAAATTCATTTTATATAAAGTCAAAATAAAAAAGCCTTTTGAAAACCTGAATAGAAAACTTCATATTCTTTTAGCATCTTTACTAAATTAGTCTTTACTTGACAGCAAGGAACTTATGAAATTTCAAAAGAAAGAAATTTTGCAGGTAAAAAAAATTAGAAGTGTCATTGCACTAACAACCATTTTTTCTATTTGCAATATTTTTAGGTCATAATTTTGATAGCTTGAAGTAATTTTCTGATTTTTTCATGAGAAGTGTAGCTTTTTTTTTCTAGTTTATATGTTCTTTGATAACTTAAATCCCAAACTTTTTTTAAAAGTTGACTGTAGGTCCTGAGTTTGCCTGAAGATTTTCTTATCTCATATAGACTCTGATTTTATTTTTGGTTCTTCCAGATGGTCAATTACATTCTCAGAAGACTTTGAGACTTGGATTCCTCTTATAAAAAGGCCAGATTTTTGGTAGGCAGCTTGGAGCAGGTTCATAAAGTTTAAGGTAAACATGAAAAGGCAGTAAATTTACAGATGTTCTGTTTTTTTTTTTTTTTTAAACTGAGTTTCACTCTTCTTGCTCAGGCTAGAGTGCAATGGCACAATCTTGGCTCACTGCAACCTTCACCTCCTTGGTTCAAGCGATTCTCTTGCCTCAGCCTCCTGAGTAGCTGGGATTACAGGCACGTGCCACCATGCTTGGCTAATTTTTTTGTATTTTTAGTAGAGATGGGATTTCACCATGTTGGTCAGGTTGGTCTTGAACTCCTAACCTCGTGATCTGCCCTCCTCAGCCTCCCAAAGTGCTAGGATTACAGACGTGAGCCACTGTGCCCAGCCAGGTTTTAAGCAAATTTCTGTATAATGTATAACTTGAGTAAGTACGAGTTAATTTTTTATCCCTCATGGTCTTTTAATGTGTACTCACTGGGGGTAAGTATAATTCCTTCCCCAGCATGAAACCTAGGCAGGTCTCAGGACTTCTCTGGTGATTTTTAGGTAGTAGCCCTAACATCACTTTAAGCTACGGATAGTCTTGACTCAGACTACAGAATGTCTGATGTTCAACCATGATAAAAATTCTTAATGTGACTTAATGTCACATCTCCCATCACTACATCAAGAACCTAAGGCTGCTGCTGATGACTGGGGGTAAGAAGCTTTGTTTCTACCTCCCAGCCTCTACGATTTACCAGCTGTGAAGTTGGTGGGGAGGGGAAAGTCCCAGATGTTCTAATTTGATTCAGCAGTGACTCAGGGTGGTGGTGTGCTCTTTGGGCCTGGCAGGCATTTATAGATGCCCTTACCCTGTGGACACTTTTGTGGGCTCTTCAGCCTCCCCTGAGGGTTCTTCTAGCCCTGGGATGCTGGAAGAGACCACCCTCTCAGCCCCTAATTCTCACGTGGTCCCTTTCTTCAAGAGCTCTGTTGGTGTCTTCTTGTCCTTTTTTTCCAGGTAGGATTTCTTTGGGTAAGATTTCAAACAGCTTCAGTTTGTTTTTCAGAATGGTCCATATTCGGTCCACAGGAAATCCTCTCATGCTCTTGGACCCCACTGTGGGGAAAAAAGGGCAATTTCTTTCTAGATTAAGTAACAGATCTTCATTTTGCAATAGCCAAAGTGGTTAACCAGCTTGTTACTCCTGTCTTCCAGATTTTTCTGGCAAGAATGTCACCTGTGTTTCCTAACAAAACAATGTAGTAGCAGTATTGTGTTATGGACAAGGAGAACTGACAAGGCAATGAACCATGTGTTACGTATAGTTCATTGTAATTAACTCAATAAAAATGTGAAAATAACTTTAAGATAATTTTTTAAATAACATTTTACCTTAAATATAAAGATTTGGGACTTATTCTTTGCTTGGCATGGTTTGCTGCATTATAGAACTATAGAACAGGTGATCTCTGCAAAACTGACTATGTTAAGATAGTACCCCACTTTGGTTTTAGGTGTGTGCCTAAATGTCAGTTTTCTGGGAACTGGTACAAACATTATCAGCTTTTATGTGTGTGATAAAAAATGTCAGGAAGCCTTATTCTATACTTCACATTAATAAAAGGAACATTAGCATGAGGGTTGAAAATAAATAAAAAAATGAATTTAGCAAAATTTCATTATGGGCTCTGGTTATGCAAATTGCTGTTAGTAATTGCTATCATAAGTGATATCTGGTGTCAACTCTATATAAATGTCAGCAATTAACAGCACACATTATGTGTTTTTGTCATCTTCCAAGCTGGCTGGTTCCTACTTGTTTTGAAAATATGTCACTCTTGGAAGAATATTCAGGAAGAACCTATAATTTGTCAGCATCAATCATTTTCAGACTCAAGTATGCAGGATTTTACAGGATGGGTTTTGCAGTGCTAGCCAGAATTTAAAGTCTCTTATTTGGTACCACATAAATTAGTCACATAGTTGATTAGTAAAAATAATATATCTTTGCTAATTCTTTGGGTTTACCAAGCATTTTCCTCCATATTAACTTATCTGATCATATTTCTCTATTAAATATTGGGCTAAGTTTCAGCAACTGTCCAGTTGAATTCACTGTCCAGTTAAATTGACATTTATTCATATTTTATGGAAATAAAATCTTCATTTTGTTTATGATAAAATATATTTCTTTCCTTTACATTTTATTTGTGTAGAGAGATGAAAAAGATAGGAGAGAGATCCAAGATGGCTGATCACTAGCAGCTCAGGCTCCTAGCTCCCAGTGAAAGCGCAGAGAACGAGAGGACACCACACTTTCAGACGAATATTAGTTGCTCATGGACCAGGAGATTCCCAGCAGAGGAGCCCCACGTGTCACCAGGGCGACTCTTGTGGCCGGCGCGGCGGTTTTGCTGGTACCTTAGCGCGCCAGTTTTTGGTGCAGAGGCCGGAGATTCCCGGGCAGAAAAGCACCACCAATCTTAACACCGCTGTTTTGGCCGGTGCAGTGGACTGTTCAGATTTCGGCACTGGGAATCAACAAGTTGGACGTCTGCTCAGAGACCTAGTTAGAAAGTCGGTAATTACAAAGACAACAGACTGATAAATATATAATGAAGGGAAGAAATCAGCGTAAAAAGGCAGAGAATACTCAAAATCAGAATGCCTCTCCCTCTACAGGGGATCACAATTCCTCATCAGTAACGGAACAAGGCTTAATAGATTACGAGTGTATTCCAATAACAGAAGCAGGCTTCAAAACGTGGGTGATAAGAAACTTCTGTGAATTAAAAGAACTTGTTCTAACCCAATGCAAAGAAACTAAGAACCTTGAAAAAAGGTTTGACGAAATGTTAACAAGAATGGACAATTTAGAGAGGAATATAAGTGAATTGATGGAGCTGAAAATCACAACACGAGAACTTCGCGAAGCATGCACAAGTTTAAACAGTCGAATTGATCAAGTAGAAGAAAGGACATCAGAAGTCGAGAACCAGCTCAGTGAAATGAAACGAGAAGACAAGATTGGAGAGAAAAGGATGAAAAGGAATGAGCAAAGTCTCCAGGAAGTATGGGACTATGTTAAAAGACCTAATTTACGTTTGATAGGTGTACCTGAATGTGATGAAGAGAATGAATCCAAGCTGGAAAATACTCTTCAGGATATCATTCAGGAAAACTTTCCCAACCTGGCAAGGCAGGGTAATATTCAACTCCAGGTAATACAGAGAACACCACAAAGATACTCTTCAAGAAGACCAACCCCAAGGCACATAATTGCCAGATTTATTAGGGTTGAAATGAAGGAGAAATACTAAGGGCAGCCAGAGAGAAAGGTCAGGTTACCCATAAAGGGAAACCTATCAGACTTACAGCAGATCTCTCAGCAGAAACCCTACAAGCCAGAAAAGAGTGGGGACCAATATTTAACATCCTTAAAGAAAAGAACTTTCAACCCAGAATTTCCTATCCAGCCAAACTAAGCTTTATAATCAAAGGAAAAATTAAATCCTTTGCAAACAAACAAGTATTGAGAGAGTTCACCACCACCAGGCCTGCTTTACAAGAGCTTCTGAAAGAAGCACTATACATATAAAGGAACAACCAATATCAGCCTTTCCAAAAATATATCAAAAAGAAAAGAACATTAACACAACGAAAAATTTACACTAACTAATGGGCAAAACAGCCAGCTAGCATCAAATGCTAGTATTAAAGTTATATATATTCCAATTGGATAAAAAGCCAAAACCCATTGCTATGCTGCATCCAGACCCATCTCACATGCAACGATACACAAAGACTCAAAACAAAGAGAAGGAGGAAGATTTATCAACCAATCAGAGAGTAAAAATAAACAAATAAAAAGCAGGAGATGCAATTCTCACCTCTGATAAAGTAGACTTTAAAGTAACAAAGAGCAAAAGAGGCAAAGAAGGACATTACATAATGGCAAAAGGATCAATGTAACAAGAAGAGCTAACGATTTTGTAGATCAATGAGACAGAAAATTAACAAGGACATCCAGGACTTGAACTCAGACCCGGAACAAGTAAACTTAATAAACATTTATAGAACTCTCCATTTCAAATACACAAAACATACATTACCACCTCACACCTATTCCAAAAGTGACTACATAATTGGAAGTAAATCGCTCCTCAGTAATTGCATAGCATTTCATAGGTATAAATGAAATATTGGTTGGCTGCTCGTTTGTTATTTTCTTCCCTTATTCCTTCCTGTTTACATCAAGTATAATTATTGGTATAAAAGAGGTTTTCAATACCCATTACTAAACTGCATTCTAGCCTGGGCAAGAAAGCAATACTCCCATTCTCTCTCTCTCTTTCTCTTCCTTTTTCCTACTCTTCTTTATTCTTTTTCTTTCTTTATTTAAAAAAAAAAAATTAAAAATAGAACTACCAAATAGATTATCCAGCAATCCTACTACTGGGTATATATCCAAAGCAACTTCTCATTTTGAGAAAATAAATTTGGATCATCTTGATCACTTATTTACTTTACTGAAATAAGATTTTACTATCACTTATGAAAAACCTGTATGTTTTCCTGTTGTTACTAACATATAAAAAAAAAAAAAAAAAGAAAAAGATAGTGACTTAGTGTAGTCAAAGTGTTTGCATCTTCTACTACATCAAGCATGGGAACAATTTTTATTTTTTAGTGTACCGTGCTATTTAAAAAAGAACTCTACTTTTTTTTTTTTTTTTTTTTTTTCCCATGGAGACCATTAAATTACCCTGCTGGAACCCAGACTTGATTCTGCTAAAAATATTCAATCAGGGCTGTGAAGTTAAAAATATGTTTTCCTACCTGATTTTTTTTATCTCCTAGGAAGATTGAAAAAGGGTCTAAATGACCCTTTAAGATTTTAGAGAGAGAATAAAGTTCCAGAGCCAGTGATGATTTGGTTCTCATTAAGAATTTTTAAAAGTCATGAAAGATGGACAGCCCACCAAGCTTGATTTGTTCATCTTTCTTTCCGGTTTGGAATTACTTCGTGATTGAAACTGTTGAGCAGATTGACAGGAATAGCAAACTCTGTCAGGTAAAATGCTTTGAAAGTGAAAGTAAACATGATTTCCATTTTGTTTTTTATTCTTGGAATGGTACAGAGTTTTAATACACAAAGTAGGCTCAAATGATGTTTGTTAAATGAATGAACTAAACGTAGTGAATCCCAGGTATGTTGCCTTTAAATAACACACAAATAGTGAAGTTCTCTGTTCGGTAGTCCCTTGACATCAAGTATTTTCCCGGTGGTGCCATTTATCTTAAAGAAATGTGTTGATGCTTTTTAAATGTAATTAAATAAGTATAATTTATGTATATACTTATTATAGATTAAAACCAATGCAATATGTGACATTTAGTAAACTATTTTTTAAAATTAATGGTTTTTCTCAGGGTGCAATAAAAATGATTCTGCTCCCATCAATTTTAACACTTACTTGATGTGTAAAGTTATGTAGGCCAAATAACTCAGCTTGGAAAATATACCAGCAGCTTCACAGTTACATTCCTGTGACTCCAAGAGACAGTGTGGAAAAAATACCACAAACCTAGTTCTTATTTGATCAGCAATTACATTTTCACACTGTCCTGATAAAATACAGCAAGAAAATTCAGAACTTGGATGTCTTCTTAACATGTCATGAGAGGAAAAAGACTGAGAGGTTTGATAAAAGCTAAGCTTTCTCATAAAAGCATGACCATAATTACCATCTTCCTTGTATAGTTATTAGATTCCTAATGGCACAAAAGGCAGGCCTGGTTTCCCAATATGGTTTCTTACTTGAGCTCACTCATTGAAATGGATGTGTGTCCTTTGCACCATCTCAAGCTCTTTGAAAATTGAAGTATTAGAGCTAACTGTATTTACTGGAAGAGTAGGTAACACAGGTGAGGGTTCCCAGGAAACTGGCCCTGAGATGAACATTTTATATGCTGGAAGTTTACTGAGAATGATCTAGGGATCAACACCAATTGGAGTGTGAAGGAGGCAGGATTGGGTAGAAAGAGAAGTTGAACTCCAGTGAAGTTGTAACAGAAACAGATGATCCCACAGAGAGCTCTGGAGCAGGCACTGCCCTTTAGAATAGGCCCAAATTAAGACGTGAAACCTAGGCCTTTATACCCCTGTGTGGGTTGTGGGGGAAGGTACGATTTTGCTTGAGGTGGTTCTTTTTAGCTGAGGACAAGTCTAAGAAAGGGCTTAGGTGAAAGCTCTGGACCACTGGTACTCAACATTCCTGTAGCCATGGAAATATGTGCTTTGGTTCTCAAGTATGGGGGTCTGAGCATTGCACTGTAGCATCCACTATGGTAGGTAACCATTTAGAGTCAATGATACACAAAACCTCAACATATCTTGCAATCTTGTTGGAATTTAAACTTGGAATTTCTAGAGATAAACCCTTTTCCAATGGTTATCCAGTACTTTTTGATCACCCACTCTGTGTTAGGCACCATGAAATGTGGATATGCAATGATAAGAGCTAAGCTTGCCCCAGGGTATTGATAATATGTTAGAGAAAATTGAATTTTCAATGATGGAATATCAAGTATTTTGATATTCTAGGGGTAAGGGATGGACTTACTTCCTTTTTGGGAGTGTTGGGTTCTAGCCCTCTCATATCCCACTACATCATTTAGATGGTTAACCCATTGTTCTTGTTCTTAAAGTTATTTCTAATATATTCACAGAAATCATGTATGTGTCTTTGAACACTTTGAACTGGCAGATAGTAATAATAACTAGTATTTCACTAGCATTTTACAGGTTACAAAAAGCGCCATTCCTTTGTCACTGAGACAAAGGAATGAGGCAAATGAGAAAACAGAGAGAGGCTCAGGGAGATTACTTGATTTGCTGAAGTTCCATAAAAAAAAATGATAGTCAGCATTCAAATACCCTTTTGTTTTCCTACATGACTGTTCATCTTGTGGAACAGCAGAGGAACTAAAAGAGGCCACCTGCTGAACATACCTCTTTTGTTTACTTCTTTATTTATTTTAAATTCTTTATTAGTCTTCCATTGTATGTATATGTGATATACATATATATCAGTTTCTTTATCCACTCATTGCTTGATGGGCATTTGTGTTGGTTCCATGATTTTGAAATTGTGAATTGTGTGGCTATAGTTATACATGTGCAAGTGTGCAAGTATCTTTTTTGTATATGACTTCTTTTCCTCTGGGTAGATACCCAGTAGTAGAATTGCTGGATCCAATGGTAGTTCTACTTTTAGTTCTTTAAGAAATCTTCATACTGTGTTCCATAATGGCTGTACTAGTTACAGCAGTGTAGAAGCGTTCCCTATTCATTGCAACCAAGCCAACATCTACTGTTTTTTGATTATGGCCATTCTTGCAGGAGTTGGGTGGTATTGCATTGTGGTTTTGATTTGCATTTCCCTGATAATTACTGATGTTGAGCATTTTTTCATGTTTGTTGGCCATTCGTATATCTTCTTTTGAGAATTGTCTATTTATGTCCTTAGTCCACTTTTTGATGGGATTGTTTGTTTTTTTCTTGCTGATTTGAGTTCATTGTAGATTCGGGATATTAGTCCTTTGTCAGTTTATAGATAGTAAAGATTTTCTCCACTTTGTGGGTTGTCTGTTTACTCTGCTGACTGTTTCTTTTGCTATGCAAAAGCTCTTTAATTAGGTCCTGGCTATTTATCTTTTTTTTTTTTTTACATTTGCTTTTGGGTTCTTGGTCATAAAATCCTTGCCTAAGCAAAAGTCTAGAAGGGTTTTTCCAGTGTTATTGCTTAGAATTTTTATCGTTTCAGGTCTTAATCCATCTTGAGTCAGTTTTTGTATAAGGTGAGAGATGAGGATCCAGATTCATTCTCCTACATATGGCTAGCCATTTATCCAAGCACCGTTTGTTGAAAAGAGTGTCCTTTCCCCACTTTGTCTTTGTTTGCTTTGTTGAAGATCAGTTGACTGTAAGTATTTGTATAGTGCTGTCAGTGGAATATTGAAGTTCCCCACTATTATTGCATTGTTATCTATCTCATTTGTTAGGTCTACTATAATTGTTTTATTAATTTGGAAACTGTGTTAGGTGCATATATGTTTAGGATTGTGATATTTTCCTGTTGGACAAGGTCTTTTTACCATTATATAATGTCCTTCTTTGTCTGTTTTAACAGCTGTTGCTTTAAAATTTGTTTTGTTTGATATAGGAATAACTCCTGCTCGCTTTTGGTGTCCATTTGCATGGAATGCCTTTTTCCACCCCTTTACTTTAAGTTTATGTGAGTCTGTATGTGTTAGGTGAGTCTCTTGAAGGCAACAGATAGTAGGTTGGTGAGTTCTTATCCATTCTGCAGTTCTGTATCTTTTAAGTGGAGCATTTAGGCCATTTACATTCAATGTTAGTATTGAGATGTGAGGTACCATTTCATTAATTGTGCTATTTCTTGCCTGTGTACCTTGTTTTTTTGTTTTGTTTTTAAATTTTATTTTTGTTGTATAGGTCCTGTGAGATTTATGCTTTAAAGAGGTTCTGTTTTGGTGTATTTCCAGATACACCAAACAAGATTTTAAAGCTCCTTTTAGAATTTCTTGTGGTGGCTTGGTAGTGGCAAATTCTCTCAGTATTTGTCTGTCTGAAGAAGACTGTATCTTTCCTTCATATATAAAGCTTAGTTTCACTGGATACCAAATTCTTGGCTGATAATTGTTTTGTCTGAGGAGGCTGAAGATTGGGCCCCGATCTCTTCTAGCTTGTAGAATTTCTGCTGAGAAATCTGCTGTTAATCTGATAGGTTTTTCTTTATAGTTTACCTGGTCGGTGTCAAGGACACTGATTATTTTTAGGTTTGGTTGTTTAACATAATCCCTGATTTCTTGGAGGCTTTGTGCATATTTTCTTTTTTTTTTCCTTTGTCTTTGTTGGATTGGGTTATCTTGAAGACCTGTCTTCGAGCTCTGAATTTCTTACTTCTACTTCTTCAATTCTATTGCTGAGACTTTCCAGAGCATTTTGCATTTCTATAAATGTGTACAATGTTTCCTGAAGTTTTGATTGTTTTTTCTTTATGCTATCTTCTTTATTGAATTTTGTCCCTTGACCTTTTGTATCATTTTTTGGGTTTCCTTGCATTGGGCTTTGCTTTCTCTTGTGCCTCCCTGATTAGCTTAATAAGTAATCTCCTGCATTCTTTTCCAGGTAAATCAGGGATTTGTTTTTCTTGGTTTAGATTCACCGCTGGTGAGCTAGTGTGATATTTTGGGGGTGTGAAAGAGGCTGTTTTTGTCATATTACCAGAGTTGGTTTTCTGATTCCTTCTCATTTGGGTAGGCTCAGTCAGAGGGAAGGTCTAGGGCTGAAGGTTGTTGTTTAGATTTTTTTGTCCCACAAGATGTTCCCTTGAGGTAGTACTCTCTTCTCTTTTCCTATGGTTGCTTTTTCCTGGGAGCTGAGCTGTAGTGATTATCTCTCTGCTGGCTCTAGCCACCCAGCAAGTCTACTAGGCTCTGGGGTGGTACTGGGCATTTTCTGCACAGTGTCCTGTGATGTGAACCATCTATGGGTCTCTTGGTCGTGGATACCAGCACCTGTTCCAGTGGATGTGGCAGGGGAGTGAAGTGGACTCTGTGATAGTTCCCAGCTTTGGTGGTTTAATGCTCTATTTTTGTGCTGGTTGGCCTCCTGCCAGGATGTGGAGCTTTACAGAGAGCATCAGGTGTCGTAGTATGGAGATAACTGATTATAGGCAGGACCCTAGAACCCCCAAGAGTATATGTCCTTTGTCTTCAGCTACCAGGGTGGGTAGGGAAGGTGCATCAGGTGGGAGCAGGGTTAGGCATGTCTGAGCTCAGACTGTCCTTGGATAGGTCTTGCTGTGGCTGCTGGGGGGATGGGTGAGGTCGCAAGGTCAATGGGATTATTTACCTTGGAGGATTGTGGATGCCTCTGCTGAGTCACACAGGTTGTCAGGGAAGTGAGGGAAAGCCAGCAGTCACAGGCCTCACCCAGCTCCCATGCAACCCAAAGGACTGGTCTCACTCTCACTATGCCCCACCAACAGCAATGAGTCTGTTTCTGGGCAGTGGGCAAGCAGGGGTGAGAACTTGCCCCAGGCTACCTACCTCCCAGCTTCAAAAGAAAGTAGAACTTCCCCTGCCTGTGGAGTCTGCACGCTGGATTCCTACCCTTTATTCTTTTTTGAGGCTGCATAGTATTCCATGATGTATATGTACCACATTTTCTTTATCCAGTCTATCACTGATGAACATTTAGGTTGATTCCTTGTCTTTGCTATTGTGAATAGAGCTGCAATGAACATATGCATGTGTGTGTCTTTATAATAGAAGGATTTATATTCATTTGGGTATATACCCAGTAATGGGATTGCTGGGTCAAATGGTATTTCTGCCTCTAGGTCTTTGAGGAATCACCACACTATCTTTCACAATGGTCAAACTAATTTACACTTCCACCACCAGTATAAAAGCATTCTTTTTTCTCCACTCTCTCACCAGCATCTGTTGTCTTTTGACTTGTTAATGATAGCCATTTGACTGGCATGAAATGACATCTCATTGTGGGTATGATTTGTGTTTCTCTAATGATCAGTGATGCTGAGCTTTTTTCCATATGTTTGTTGGCTGCATGTATGTCTTCTTTTGAGGAGTGTCTGTTCATGTCCTTTGCCTAATTTTAATATTTTTTTGTAAATTTGTTTAAGTTCCTTGTAGATTCTGGATATTAGACCTTTGTCAGATGGATAGATTGCAAAATTTTTCTCCCATTCTGTAGGTTGTCTGTTTACTCTGTTGATATTTGCTTTTGCTGAGCAGAAGCTCTACTTTAATCAGATCACATTTGTCAATTTTTGCTTTTTTTGTAATTGTGTTTGGCCTTTTTGTCATGAAGTCTTTGCCTATGCCTATGGCCTGAATGGTATTCCTTAGATTTTCTTCTAGGGTTTTTGTAGTTTTGGATTTTACATTTAAGTCTTTAATCCATCTTGTGTTAATCTTTGTATAAGGTGCAAGGAAGGAATACAGTTTCAATTTTCTGCATATAGCTAGCCAGTTCTTCCACAATCCTTTCCCCATTGCTTGTTTTTGTCAGAATGGCTGAAGATAAGATGGTTGTAGGTGTGTGGTCTTATTTCTGAATTCTCTATTTTGTTACATAGAGAATGTAACAAAATGTCTAAATGTCTGTTCTTGTACCAGATACTTTTTTGGTTACTGTAGCCTTGTAGTATAGGTTAAAGTTGGATAGCATAATGCCCCCAGCTTTGTTCTTTTTGCTTAGGATTTTCTTGGCTATTTGGGCTCTTTTTTGGTTCCATATGAATTTAATTTTTTTTTCTAATTCTATGGAGAATGCCAATGGTAGTTTGGTGGGAATAGCATTGAATCTATACATTACTTTGGACAGTATGGCCATTTTCACAATATTGATTCTTTCTGTCCGTGAGCATGAAATGTTTTCCCATTTGTTTTTGTCTTCCTTGATTTCCCTGAGCAGTGGTTTGTAATTCTCCATGAAGAGGTCCTTCACTTCCCTTGTTAGCTGTATTCCTAGGTATTTTATTCTTTTGGTAGCAGTTACGAATGAGAGTTGGTTCATGATTTGGTTCTCTGCTTGCCTGTTGTTAGTGTATAAGAATGCTGGTAATTTTTGCACATTGATTTTGTATCCTGAGACTGCTGAAGGTGCTTATCAGCTTAAGAAGCTTTCGGGCTGAGAAGATGGGGTTTTCTAGATGAAGGATCATGTCATTTGCAAACAGACATTTAATGTCCTCTCTTCCTATTTGAATACTCTTTATTTCTTTCTCTTGCCTAATTGCCCTGGCCAGAACTTCAAATATGATGTTGAATAAGAGTAGTGAGACAGGGCACCCATGTCTTGTGCTGCTCTTCAAGGGGAATTCTTCCTTTTGTTTTTTTGGAATGGAGTCTCACTCTGTTGCTCAGGTTGGAGTGCAGTGGCATGATCTTGGTTCACTGCAACCTCTGCTTCCCAAGTTCAAGTAATTCTCATGCCTCAGCCTCCTGAGTAGCTAGGATAACCATGCTACCACGCCTGGCTACTTTTTTGTATCTTTAGTGGATAGGAGGTTTCATCATCTTGGCCAGGCTGGTCTTGAACTACTGAACTCAGGTTATCTGCCTGCCTTAACTTCCCAAAGTGGAATGCTTCCAGCTCTTGTCCGTTCAGTATGATATTAGCTGTGGGTTTGTCATATATGGCTCTTTCTTTTAAACAGGTGAACCCTCCTTGTCAAAGACAGATGGGTAGTTTTTGTAGCATTGTTGAACTATTGAGTTCCATCATAAAAAAAAAGATTATTAGAAAGATTTTCTTACCTTTTTTTTCTGAAATCTATTTTTTTAAAATTTCATTTCCTCTGGATTAATTTTTTTAGGTGTAATTTTAATCCATATCCATATCCACTTTTTCTCTTATTTCCCTTTTCACACATTCCTGTTTTCTAATATTATTGCTTTTTCTATTGTTGCTTTTTTCTCTTAACACATGAAGCTCAAACTGGAGACCAAAGATTTTTAAAATTAATTTATGTTTTTTAAGTTTTTAAACTTATAACCTCACAAGGAAAAAAATCTATTGTCAAGTATGTTAGAAACATTTTTGTTTTAAAAACCTTTTATTTTGAGGTAATTGCAGATTCACAAGCATTTGCCAGAGGTAGTTTAGAGTAGTCCTGTATATCTTTCACTCAGCCTTCCCTTGCATGTCTATACAGTTGTCCCCTCTATAGGTTTCAGTATCCTCACAGAGAACAAAATCCAAGGATGCTCAAGTCTATTAAATAAAATGGGTATAGTATTTGCATGTAATCTATGCACATCCTCCCATACACTTTATTATTTATTTATTATCCTTTCCTATTATTTTAATTGACATGTATTAGTTGTTTATGTAATAATTATGTAATATGAAGTAATATTTCAATACATGTATAAAATGAGCAATGATCATATTCATCATAAACATGTACTTTTTTTGTGTTATGAACATTCAAAATCCTCTCTCACAGATTTTTGAAAGTATAGAATAAAATATTGTTAACTATATGTATCCTACAATGCTATAAAACACTAGAACTTATTCCTCCTATCTAGCTGTAATCATGTATCCATTAATTAACCTTTGCCTATCTATTCCTCCTCCCTACCCTTCCAAGCCTCTAATAACCTCAATTCTCTCTACTTCTATTTGCTCAACTTTTAAAGCTCCTACATATGATTGAGAACATGTGGCATTTATCTTTCTTTGCTTCATTTAATGTAATGTCCTCCAGGCTCATACATGTTGCTGTGAATGACAGTATTTCCTTCTTTTTTATGGCTGGATGTATTCCATTATGTATATATACCATATTTTCTCCTCCCATTCATCTGTTGATGGACACTTAGATTGATTCCATATCTTGGCTGTTGTGAATAATGCTGTAATAAACATGGAAGTGTAGAAAATTGATATACTGATTTATTTTGCATAAATACTCAGTAATGATATCACTGGATTGTAGGGTAATTCTTTTTATTTTTATTATTTTTTTTTGTGTGTGTGATGGAGTTTCGCTTTTGTTACCCAGGCTGGCGTGCAATGGCACGATCTCAGCTCACCACAACCTCCGCCTCCTGGGTTCAGGCAATTCTCCTGCCTCAGCCTCCTGAGTAGTTGGGATTACAGGCACGCGACACCGTGCCCAGCTAATTTTTTGTATTTTTAGTAGAGACGGGGTTTCACCATGTTGACCAGGATGGTCTTGATCTCTTGACCTAGTGATCCACCCGCCTCGGCCTCCCAAAGTGCTGGGATTACAGGCGTGAGCCACTGCGCCCGGCCGGATTGTAGGGTAATTCTATTTGTAGTTTTTTTTTTTTTTTTTTAGAAACCCCTAGTTTTTCGTAATGTCTGTATTAAATTTACATTTTTACCAACAACGTATAAAAGTTCCCCTTTTTCTGCAGTCTCACCAGCATTTGTAATCTTTTCTCTTTTTGACAGTAGCCATTCTCACTGGGGTGGGTTGATGTCTCACTGTAGTTTTGATTTGTATTTTTCTGATGATTAATGATGTTGAGTGTTTTTCATATACTTGCCGCCCATTTGTATGTCTTCTTTTGAGAAATGTCTATTCAGATCCTTTGCTCATCTTTTAATTGGATTATTTGTATTATTTTAGCCATTGAATTATTAGGTTCTTTGTATATTCTGTTAGTCCCTCATCAGATGAATAGTTTGCAAATATTTTCTCCCATTCTACAGATTGTCTCTTTACTCTGTTGGTTGTTTTCTTTGCTATGTGGAAATTTTTTAGTTTTATATGGTTCCATTTGTATATTTTTGCCTTTGTTGCCTGTGATTTTGAAGTCCAGGCCTTTGTACCTTCTCCTCAGTCAGTATGATGTTAGCTGTGGGTTGTCACATATGATTATTTTTATATGTTTAGTTATGCCTCTTCCGTACCAAGTTTGATAATGGTTTTTATCATAAAGAAGTGTTGAATTTTATCAAATACTTTTTATATGCCTATTGAGATGATCATATGGTTTTGCCCTTCTTTCTGTTGATGCAATGTGTAACATTTGTTGATTTAAGTATGTTGATCCACCCTTGGACCACTGAGATAAATCCCACTTGACCGTGTTGTGTTTTTTTTTTGATGTGCTGTTGGCTTTGGCTTGCTAGTATGTTTTGAGGATTTTTATATCTATGCCTGTCAGGAATATTGGCCTGTAGTTTTCTTTTTGTATTCTTGTCTGGTTTTGATATCAGGGTAATTCTGGTCTCATAGAATAAATTAGTAATAATTATATCCTTTTCAATATTTTTTTGGGGAATACTTTGAGGAGAATGGGCGCTAGTCCTTCTTGAAAAGTTTGATGGAATTCAGCAGTGAATCTATCTTGTCCTGAGTTTTTATTTATTGAGAGACTTTATTACTGATTCCATGTAGGTACTTGTTATTGGCCTATTCAAGTTTTAAAAATTTCTTTCTGATTCAGTCTTGGTAGGTTATATGAGTCCTGGAATTTATCCATTTCTTCCAGGTTTTTCAATTTATTGGTGTAGAGTTGTTCATAGTAGTCCCTTTGTATTTCTGTTGTTTCAGCTGTAATGTCTTCTTTTTAGTTTCTGATTTTCTTTAGTTGAGTCTTCTTTCCCTTTTTCTTAGCTAGTCTAGGTAATGGCTTGTTGATTTTGTTTATATTTTCAAAAGACCAAATCAATTTTGTTGATATTTTAAATATCAACAAATATTCTAAATATTTGTTGTCTCAGATATTGTAAATGTTTTTAGTCTTTATTTCATTGAGATTTTCTTTTGTTTCTCTGATCTTTGACTCTTTCTTTCTTTCTACCAATTTTGGGCTTGATTTGTTCCTGATATTCTAGTTGTTTGAGGCACATTATTTAGTTGTTTATTGAAGTCTTTCTCCTTTTTTTGATATAGGTGTTTATTGCTGTAAACTTCTTTCTTAGTACCACTTTTGCTGCATCCCATAGGTTTTTGTATCCCATAGGTTGTGTTTCATTTTTCATGTGTTTCAGTAATTTTTTGAATTTATTTCCTAATTTCTTTATTGATCCTCTGGTCATTAAGGAGCATGTTGTTTAATTTCCTTGTATTTGCAAAGGTTCCCAAGTTCCTCTTGATATTGATATTGTTTTATTCCACTGTGATCTGAGAAGATACGAGTATGATTTTGATTTTTAAAATTTTGTTAAGACTTGTTTTGTGGCCTAACATATGATCTATCTTGGAGAAGGTTCCATGTGTTGATGAGAAGAATGCGTTCTGTAGCTGTTGAATGAAATGTTCTGTAAATGTCTGTTAGGTCCATTTGATCTATAGTGTTACTTAAATTCAATGCTTTGTTGATTTGCTTTCTAGGTCATCTGTCCAGTGCTGAGAGAGGAGTGTTGAAGTCTTCAACTATTAATGTATTTGAGTCTATCTCTGTCTTTAGCATTAATAATACTTATTTTATATCTGTTTGCTCCACTGTTGTGTGAATGTATTTATAATTGTTATATTCTCTTGCTGAATTAATCCCATTATCATTATATTATGACCTTATTTGTCTTTTTAATTTTTTTTTTTTTTTTTTTACTTAGTGGCTACTTTGTCTGATAGAAATATAGCTACTCCTATTCATTTTTGGTTTCCATTTGTGTGGAATGTCTTTTTCTACTCCTTCATTTTAATTCTATATCTGTCTTTACAGGTAAAGTGAGTTTTTTTTTGTTTGCTAGGCAGCATATAGTTTTTTTTTGTTTTTTTTTTTGAGACAGAGTGTTGCTCTGGAGAGCAGGCTGGAGTGCAGTGACATGGTCTCAGCTCACTGCAACCTCCACTTTCTGGGTTCAAGCAATTCTCCTGCCTAGCTGGGACAACAGGTGCCTGCCACCACACCCAGCCAATTTTTTTTGTATTTTAAGTAGAGATAGTTTCACCATATTGGTCAGAGTGGTGTCGAACTCCTGACCTCAGGTGATCCACCCACCTCAGCCTCGCAAAGTGCTGGGATTACAGGCTTGAGCCACTGCTCCCCACCTGTTTGTTGGTTTTTACAAAAATTCATTCAGCCAGTTTGTATCTTTTAACTGGGAAATTTAAATCATTTACATTTAAGGTTGTTATTAATAGATGAGGACTTACTGCTGTTATGTGTTAATTGTTTTCTGGTTGTTTTGTGTATCCCTTTTTCTTTATTCCTGTCATACTGTTTCTCTTTGTGATTTGGTGGTTTTTTGTAGTGATAAGTTTTGATTCCTAACTTTTTTTATTTGTGTATCTGTTTTACTAATGAGTTTTATACTTTCGTGTGTTTTTGTGATAGCAGATATTATTCTTTTAGTTCTTGATATGGGACTTCTTTTAGCATTTCTTGTAGGGCCAGCCTAGTGATGAATTATCTCAGTTCTTGCCCATCTGGAATAACTTTTTTTTAAAAGTATTATTTTTATTTTATTGAACTTTAGGTTCTGGGGTACATGTACAGATCATGCAGGATTGTTGTATAGGTACATACATAGCAATGTGGTTTGCTGCCTCCATCCCCCCATGACCTACATCTGGCATTTCTCCCCATGTTATACCTCCCTGACCTCCCCATGGCCCCCGTTGTCCCTCCCTTGGCTCCCCCAACAGATCCCAATGTGTGATGCTCCCCTCCCTGTGTCCACGTGTTCTCATTGTTCAACACCCTCCTATGAGTGAGAACATGTGGTGTTTGATTTTCTGTTCTTGTGTCAGTTTGCTGAGAATAATGGTTTCAGATTCATCCATGTCCCTACAAAGGATACAAACTCGTTGTTTTTGATGGCTGCATAGTATTCCATGGTGTATATGTGCCACATTTGCCTTGTCTACTTTATCGTCGATGGGCATTTTGGTTGGTCCCAGGTCTTTGCTATTGTAAATAGTGCCGCTATGAACATAGGTGTGCATGTGTCTTTATAATAGCATGATTTATAATCCTTTGGATATACACCCAGTAATGGGATTGCTGGGTCAAATGGAATTTCTGTTTCTAGGTCCTTGAGGAATTGCCACACTGTCTTCCACAATGGTTGAACTAATTTACACTCCTATCAGCAGTGTAAAAGTGTTCCTATTTCTCCACATCTTCTCCAGCATCTGTTGTCTCCAGATTTTTTAATGATTGCCATTCTAACTGGCATGACGTGGTATCTCAATGTGATTTTGATTTGCATTTCTCTAATAATCAGTGATGATGAGCATTTTTTTCATATGTTTGTTGGCCTCATATATGTCTTCTTTTGAAAAGTGTTTGTTCATATCCTTCTCCCACTTTTGGATGGGTTTGTTTGTTTGTTTCTTGTAAATCTGTTTTAGTTCTTTGTAGATTCTGGATATTAGCCCTTTGTCCGATGGGTAGATTGTAAAAATTTTTTCCCATTCTGTTGGTTGCCAGTACACTCTAATGATTGTTTCTTTTGCTGTACAGAAGCTCTAGAGTTTAATTAGGTCCCATTTGTTTATTTTGGCTTTTGTTGCCAATGCTTTTGGTGTTTTAGTCATGAAGTCCTTGCCTATGCCTATGTCCTGAATCGTTTTGCCTAGGTTTTCTTCTAGGGTTTTTATACTGTTAGGTCTTATGTTTAAATCTTTAATCCATCTGGAGTTAATTTTAGTGTAAGGTGTCAGGAAGGGGACCAGTTTCTGCTTTCTGCACACTGCTATCAAGTTTTCCCAACACTATTTATTAAACAGGGAATCCTTTCCCCATAACACTGTTTTTGTCAGCGTTATGCCTCCGGCTTTGTTCTTTTTGCTTAGATTGTCTTGGCTATGCAGGCTCTCTTTTGGTTCTATATGAAGTTTAAGGTGATTTATTCCAGTTCTGTGATGAAGGTCAATGGTAGCTTGATAGGGATAGCATTGAATCTATAAATTTCTTTGGGCAGTATGGCCATTTTCATGATATTGATTCTTCCTAACCATGAGCATGGAATGTTTCTCCATTTATTTGTGTCCTCTCTTATTTCGTTGAGCAGTGGTTTGTAGTTCTTCTTGAAGAGGTCCTTTACATCCTTTGTTAGTTGTATTCCTAGGTATTTTATTCTCTTTGTAGCAACTGTGAATGGGAGTTTGCTCATGATTTGGCTCTCTTTAAGTCTGTTATTGGTGTATAGGAATGCTTGTGATTTCTGCACATTGATTTTGTATCCTGAGACTTTGCTGAAGTTGCTTATCAGTTTCAGGAGATTTTGGGCTGAGATGATAGGGTCTTCTAAATATACAATCATGTCGTCTGCAAATAGAGACAGTTTGACTTTCTCTTTTCCTAATTGAATACACTTTATTTTTTTTTCTTGCCTGATTATTCTGGCTAGAACTTCCAATACTATATTGAGTAGGAGTGGTGAGAAAGGGCATCCTTGTCTAGTGCCAGATTTCAAAGGGAATGCTTCCAGTTTTTGCCCATTCAGTATATTATTGGCTGTAGGTTTATCATAAATAGCTTTTATTATTTAGAGATATATTCCTTTGATACTTAGTTTATTGAGAGTTTTTAGCATAAAGGGCTGTTGAATTTTGTCAAAGGCCTTCTCTGCATCTGTTGAGATAATCATGTGGTTTTTATCTTTGGTTCTGTTTATGTGGTGGATTATATTATAGACTTGTGTATGTTGAACCAGACTTGCATCCCTGGGATGAAGCCTACTTGATTGTAATTGATAAGCTTTTTGATGTGCTGTTGCAGTTGGTTTGCCAGTATTTTATTGAAGATTTTTGCATCGATGTTCATCATGGATATTGGCCTGAAGTTTTCTTTTTATGTTGAGTCTCTGCCGGGTTTTGGTATCAGGATGATGTTGGTCTCATAAAATGAGTTGGGAAGGATTCCCCCCTTTTGGATAGTTTCAGAAGGAATGGTACCAGCTCCTCTTTGTATGTCTGGTAGAATTCAGCTGTGAACCCATCTGGACCTGGACTTTTGTTGTTTGGTAGGCTATTAATTGCTGCCTCAACTTCAGATCTTGTTATTGGTTTATTCAGGGTTTCAGCTTCTTCCTGGTTTAGGCTTGAGAGGGTGCAAGTGTCCAGGAATTTACTCATTTCTTCCAGGTTTACAGGTTTATCTGCATAGGTTGTTTGTAGTAATCTCTGATTGTAATTTGTATTTCTGTGGAGTCAGTGGTGATATCCCCTTTATCGTTTTTTGTTGCATCTATTTGATTTTTCTCTCTTTTCTTTTTTATTAATGTAGCTAGTGGTCTGTCTATTTTGTTGATCTTTTCAAAAAACCAGCTCCTGGATTTATTGATTTTTTGAAGGATTATTTTGTATCTCTATCTACTTCAGTTCTGCTCTGATCTTAGTTATTTCTTGTCTTCTGCTAGCTTTTGAGTTTTTTTGATCTTGCTCCTCTAGCTCTTTCAATTTTGATGATAGGGTGTCGATTTTAGATCTTTCGTTGCTTCTCATGTGGGCATTTATTGCTATTAATTTTCCTCTAGACACTCCTTTAAATGTGTCCCAGAAATTCTGGTACATTGTTTCTTCATTCTCATTGGTTTTGAAGAACATCTTTATTTCTGCCTTCATTTCATTGTTTATCCAGTTGACATTCAGGAGCCAGTTATTCAGTTTCCAAGAAGATGTGTGGTTCTGAGTTAGTTTCTTAAATCTGAGTTCTAATTTGATTGCACTGTGGTCTGAGAGACTGTTTGTTATGATTTCCATTCCTTTGCATTTGCTGAGGAGTGATTTACTTCCAATTATGTGGTCAATTTTAGACTAGGTGCCACGCGGTGCTGAGAAAAATGTATATTCTGTGGATTTGGAGTGGATAACTCTTTTTTTATGTCTCTTTCATTTCTGAAGTATAGTGTTGCTGAGTACAGTAATTTTGGCTGACAGTTATTTTTTTTTTTTCAGCACTTTGAATATACAATTTCATTCTATTGTAGCCTGTAGGGTTTTACTTATTACTTTGCTGTTTGTTTGATGGGGATTTCCTTATATATGACTAGACAGTTTTCTCCTGCTGTTTTTAGAAATCTTTTTTTCTTTAACTTTTTAACCATTTGACTAAAATGTGTCTGAGAGAAGACCTTTTTGTGTTGAATATGTTTGGTGATTTTTAAGCTTTTTGTACCTCAATGTTCTTAACTCTTCCAAGATTTGAGAAGTTTTTAGGCATTATTTCACCAAGTAGGTTTTCTGTGCTGTTTCCCATATCTTGTCTTTCTGAAATTCCCCATAGTACAAATACCTTTTTTGTGTGATGATGTATCTTAGGTCATGTAGGCTTTCTTCATTTTAAAATTCTTCTTCTTCTTCTTCTTCTTCTTCTTCTTCTTTTTTTTTTTTTAAATCTGACTGAGTTATTTTAAAAGACCTGGCCAGGTATGATGGCTTATGCCTGTAATCCCAAAACTTTGGGAGGCCAAGGCAGGTGGATTGCTTAAGCTCAGGAGTTTGAGACCAGCCTGGCAACATGGCAAAATCTCATCTCCCAAAAAGTTAAAATCTTATCCAGGCATGGTGGCATGCACCTGTAGTCCCAGCTACTTGGAAGGCTGAGGTGGGAGAATGGCTTGATCCTGGAAGTCTGAGCTTGCAGTGAGCTGAGATTGTGCCATTGCACTCCAGTCTGGGCAACAGAGTCAGACTCTGTCTTAAAAACAAAGACAAACAAAAGACTTGTCTCTTCGAGTTTAGATATTCTTTCTTCTGTTTGATCTAGTCTATTGTTAAGCTCTTAAGTGTATTTTTAATTTAGCTCATTTAAGTTTTTAGTTCTCATATTATGTTTGGTTCTTTTTTTGTATCTATCTCTGTTAAATTTCTCATTCAGATCATAAATTTTTAAAATTTCATTGAATCATCTATCTATGTTCTCTTGTATCTTGGCAAGTTTCCTTAAAAGCATCATTTTCAAGTTCTTTTCAGGCATTTCATATTTTGAAGTTGTTTTCAGGCATTTCATCAATTTTTGTTTCTTTGGTTTCTGTTACTAAAGAATTACTGTAGTCCTTTGAAAGTGGCATGTTTCCTTGCTTTTTCATGTTTCTTGCATACTTATCTTAATATGTACACATCTGTTGGAACAGTTACTTCTTCCAATTTTATGAAGTAGCTTTTGTAGGGAATGTCTTTTTCCTATACCTGTGCTCTATAGTGTTAGTTGGCTAGGGTGTTTTGACTTTGGTTCTGGGTGAGTGCACTAATGTAGTCTCTGTATATTTTCTTTAGTTGTAATCAATGTCTGCGGTGTTTGTGAGTTCCTTGATGGCCTAAACTAAGGTTATTTGTGGAGGCTGTGGTGCAGATTTGCTGGGGATAGGGGTGTTGGGTGTGCTGATTCTTGGGTCTGTGGGTGGCATGTGTGCAGCAGCCCTACTGCTGGAAAATGTGGAATCACCAGCATGAGTGGTGATGGGCCTCTGATAGGTGGTCTTCAGACCCCTTAACAATATGTGGGGGCAGGGTTGCTGGCGTGGTTGACAGTGCCTCACATATAGTTTAAATCAACTCTAGATAACTTATAATACCTAATACAATATGAATACTATGTAAATAGCTGTTATTATTCCTGTTTTTATTTATATTTATTATTTTTAAATTTTTAATATATTTTCCATCTGTGTTTTGTTGAATCAGCAGATGCATAATCTGCAAAAATGGACGGCTAACTGTAGTATAATGTCACAACTAAAATTATGTTTTATAACTTGCATATATTTTTATTAAAGAATTTCTATGTTATGAATTATGTGGTTAATTTATTTAATTAGTCAGAGGTATTGGAGTGAATATAGACTTGATTCAGAACTAAGTTTGAATCTGAGATCAACCTGCAAGTTGAAAAAGTCACTTGCCCTTCCTGTTTTGTATGATTAATGTCATAAAAGAACCAATTAAATATTTCATGTAAAACCCCTTGTACATTATAAAGATCTATAATTTCTATCAAATATAAATTATTTCTTTTTATTGGTATAGCTTATTGTGTATAGTGTTTCACAGGATATTTGAGGATACATATTAATAATTTTTTCCCCATTATTTTAACAGAGAAAAATAAAATTCTTTACATAATTTTTTTCAAAGCCATGTGGTTAATATCTTTTACCTATGACAGAGAATTACTTTGTTACTGAGGTCTTAATAACTATTAATTGAGATAATTATTTTACTTTTTCTTGAGCTGTCCATTTCTTCTCATTTTAGATAAATAAGATATTTTTCCTTTTAAGTGATTATGTAATTCTCCTCACCTACACAGTAGTCTTAGGTTAGATAGCTGGCAATTGATTTAGATATTTACCATCTTGAATAGTGTCCTTTATGTAAAGACTAAATAATAAATATTTTTAATTTCTCTATAAATGTTTATACTATTTTTAGGTAACTGGTTTGCTTTTACCAAACGAATACTGAATTTTATAATAGAGCATGTTTTTCTCTTTCAATTGCCAGTTAGATGGTTCAGATATACACATGTATAATCTGCAGAAATGGAGGGCTAACTGTAGTATAACGTCACAACTAAGATTATGTTTAGAATTTTGTGAGGAAATGCAACTTCTTGACATGCATTTTGTTTTTTACTAACCTTACTCCTGGAGCCTCTTTATTTCCCTACTCAGATTTTCACTTCATATTCATTTCTTCCTTTCTTGCTTTATCTTATATTTTTAAAGCCTCCTTAAATTCTTTATAGAATAAGATAGGGTTTAAATAAATAAATGATTTTTAACTTCAGCACATAAAAATGTGCAGACTATTCCTTGTAACTGTGGGTATACATTAGGTACCGCCTGTGCACCAAGAGTTTAGTAGTTGTTCAAACATGCTGTCCTCAGAGAGTTTATAATTCATGTCTAGAATTAAATGGATGGCCTAAAAATTCTCCCAAAGACATATGTTAAGCAGAAATTATAAATATGATAACTAATTAGCTTCCAAATATGTTGGTAATAATATTTTGAAAGGTAAATAATTATGTTCAAGTGTTATAATGCAATTTCACAATGAGGGGCTTAGCTTGTGGTAGCAAATATTAAAACCTAAAGGTATAAAACAAGCACATTTTTGTCGATTTTATATGTTTGTACAATCAAGTTTGCCTCTCACTGTTGCCATAGCAACCAGGCTGCCTATATGAAGTAAGCCACTAAATTTCATTGCTCCTTGGCATAAAAATAGCATCTATTAATGCTTCTTGTCTGTGTTGGAGCACATCATTAGAAAAATATATATAACCCCACACACCTTTAGCTAATCCCAAGCCAAAGTCAATAGTCAGCAAGGATGAACAACCTTCTCCATTTGTTGGGGATGAGGGGTTTCCCAGCACATGATACTTTTGATGCTAAAACCAGGATAGTCCTGGGAACATGGGATGATCGATCACCCTACCAGCTCTCCTCAGTAATTACAATCACATTTTATGTTGCCCACAGGCACAGCTTATCTTGGGGCATAGAGTAAATTTTGGGCAAGAAAATTAAATTACTGGAAATTCATGCAGCCTATAGGAAGGAGAGTCTGAAGGCAGAGAGGTTACTGCAACGGTTCAAGTTTGAGGTGACATGGAGCTGAGATGGAAGCTTATTTAAATAAATATGCCATATTACGCGCTACCCTGTGATTATAAAACAAGGCCACAGTTTCTTTTCTTACCTAAAATTAGATGGGATAAGGCCCTATTAGCTGGATTTGATGTCCCCAAAGGTATGCCTCATGTAGGCCTACCAGGAAGCCTGTCAACTGTCAAATGAAATTTGTTCTCATTGCCCTGGTGCCCTCTTGTCCACCCTGATTACCTAAAAAACTGCTTTTGTCACTGCCAATCATGACATGCCAATGTTCATGCCAAGGGTGATACATCTGGATGCTCCCTGGTTATTAGAGTGGTGAGCAATGCTGAATAGAATGGGCTCCTCTCTGACTCTGGGCCGCACTTGGTCACTTTGACCCCAGTGCAGCTCTGCTTGTGCCAGACACTCACAAAGTCTCCAGTCTCCTTCTCCAAAGGGGCTCAAAACCAACTCAAGGGATTAAGTGAAGGCCATGTGCCATTCTATCCCATATGGAGCCTCAGCTTTTCCCCAGTCCCTCTCCAACAAAACCCCTCTCTTCTCCATTTACAAAACCAAAGCTCCCAAGCACATCAGTGAAAACAAACAGGTTGGAGTGGGTGGACAGAAAAGGGAGAAATGAGATGTTTAGAACTTCTGAGTAATAGCATGGCCTACCAGAAATGCCCTGTTACATTGATGTCATTGAGGTAGAGTGGCATTCTTGGCAGGACTCCTTGTGGCCACAGCATAGATATTGTGAGGTAGTCTTGGGACATATTGTTGTAGCAACTTATTTTTTTAAAAAATACACTCTACCTTCTAGATCACTGCCACTAAACAAGCTTGGGCATGGGTCAAGAATACAAAGACACTAAGAAATAAAGTTTTGCTTTTTGTGTAAGTGAAAAGATTAGAGATAGAGGCAGCTTGGCGCCGCCTCTGATGTCTTACTTTCCGTATCAGTCTATTCTCACACGGCTATAAAGAAGTACTTGATGAAAAAGTAATTATGGGTTATAAAAAAAAAAGAACTACTTGAGACTGGGCAATTTATAAAGAAAAGAGGCGTAATTGGCTCGTAGTTCTGCAGGCTGTACAGGCTTCTGCTTCTAGGGAGGTCTCAGGAAACACAGACATAAGCCAGCACACCTTCATTCACCATCAGGCGAGAGAGAGAGAGAGAGAGAGAGAGAGAGAGAGAGAGAGAGAGAGAGTAGGGGGAGGTGCTACATACTTTGAAACAAACAGCACTAGGGGGATGGCGCTAAACCATTAGAAACTGCACCCACGATCAGATCACTTCCCACTAGGCACGCCCTCTAACACTAGGGATTACAAGTTAACGTGAGATTTGGGCAGGGACACAAAAGCCAAACCCACTTGGGATCTTCTGGATCAGCACACCTTGGATCTTTGCTTTTCTTTTTTGCATCATACCTTCCTCTTAAAATTTGTCTTTGGTATATTTAAGCAGCTTAATGGCTTCTTCTTCTTCTTCTTCTTTTTTTTTTTTGAGACAGAGTCTCATTCTGTTGCACAGGCTGGAGTGCAGTGGCAGAATCTTAGCTCATTGCAACCTCTACCTCTTGGGTTCAAGTGATTCTCCTGCCTCAGCCTCCCAAGTAGCTGGGATTACAGGCACCTGCCACCATGCCTGTATCATTTTTATATTTTTAGTAGAGATGGGGTTTCACCATGTTGGCCAGACTGCTCTTGAACTCCTGACCTCAAATGATCTGCCCGCCTTGGCCTCCCAAAGTGTTGGGATTACAGGCATAAGCCACTGTGTCCAACCATCCTTCTTTTTGCTAGCACTACCTTTTCCTAGTGCTAGAGGTAGGTGGCAAGGGACCAGCTGCCTAAGTCTTCAGGTCTGGCTAAGACCCTGGATTCAGACTGCCTGTTTACACACCCTAGCTTTTCACTCTCTGCAATGATTTTCTTCTCTTTAAGGCAGGGATTAACATAGCAACTACTTAATAGGGCCAAGTGAAAATTAAATAAATTACAATATGTAGAGCAATTAGAAGAGTTTCTGGATGTGGTAAGCACTATGTGTTTGCTATGACTATTGAGTTAGGTGTTTGAAAGGAGCCTTGCAGTTCCCATGTGGTAGAGGCAAGTTTACCAGCATATAACACTACACAGATTTTGAGCTAACACTAGAGCTAGCAAGTGAATGTCTTCTTTTGATGGGGTTGCTGGGATCTTGACATGGAGCACTACAACTGATGGTATGCAGAAGAGATTCATGTTACACCTTTTCTCACTTTACTGGTTCATTAGAAACACAAAGGTATCAAGTGTATTTGTGTTTCAAACACAAGGTATTTGTGTTTCATTAGAAACACAAATGAACCAGTAAAGAATCCTTTCATTCTTCATTTAATAGCATCGTACTTTAATATTGAATAAATTGGATAAAAATGTTCAGAGTACAAAAATAAAGTGAAAATTTTCAGTTATCCAAATGAAAACTTTGGAATGAAATACAGACTTTCCAAGTATCCACCTATCAGTGGATACAAATGAAATTCCCATTAATAGTAATAACTTTACGCTGCTGGTGGTGTAGCAGCTCCCTGTTGGATAGGACATCTAACTCCATGCAAAATGTCTTTTCCCCAGATATTTCTAGGCGTGTGTACATAGAGTGCTTCCCATGGATTTACGAACAAATCCCCTCATATTTTGCCACTTGTGCATATTTGCTGCTATAAGGCATTTGAAGCAATGCCCTTGCCCAACTATTCTTCTTAAGAAAAGTAACATCTATGTCAGCCGTGTCATTTTTCAGTATTCCCTAAAACTAAAATCACTAAGGTTTGAGAATGATGATACATTTCATTTAGCTTTCACTGAGTAGAAGCAATGGCATTGTTAAGGCAGAATGGATGAGAAGCACGTTACCTCTACAAGTGAGGCTGCATTCTGGCTGGGGTGGGGTGGACAGTGAGTGCTCCATGTTCACTGGAGGCTGCCATAAGGAATTGCAGCTTTTCGAGTTGCATGCTGTATTCTGTCAGCTATATTCTCCTTTCCCCACTGTTGAATGAATTTTAACCTTCCTGAAACCAATGAAGAAAAACTGTAAAGACCCAAGAATGGACACCTAGGCTGTTCCTGTCTTTATGACTAATTTAAAGCTATCACATATCTCCAGTGTTAGAGTCATTACTAGTTCTTGAGTAAGTCCATTTAATGTCTTAATTAATCTGGGGGAGGGAGGAGATAATGATGATATGGAGACAGTTTTTATTTTTTCTGATAGCCAATCTGCATTTAATTTTTCTTAATTTCTTTTCATTTTCTCTATATACAATCTTTCTGGTGTTTACAGTTCACAGAAAGAATACTTGTAAGCTATTCTTCCCTTGGGCAAGCTAAATGTGTTAAATGATGTTATTTTTTTCACACAAACATCAATTCTGTATTCCAAATTACTTTGATATTCTTGGAGCTTCAGGCATTCTGTGTATATTGAGGTATACCTCAATTTACAAAGTAGATGTGTGTATTGCCAAAGATTCTGTTCAAAAATTTCAAATTGAATTCTGCTGTTCCATTGACTGTGTTGTAAAATTGGAATTGTGTTTCCCTGAGGGCAGAGGGAAATTCCATGATGATCTTAATTATAACTTTGGTTAGAGAAAGGGAAAACATCAAGACTAGCTTCATGGTATTGTACTGCAATGTTTCCTGGGATTATTAGTCTCAGTGGTAGTTTATTTTGGGGTTTCACAATAAAATCAGGTTAACTCTAAAAATTCCCCCATGGCTCTTTGACATAGCAGAAACATCCTGGCTGCCTTTCTAAGCTATTTGGTTGGTGCAAAAGTAATTGCAGTTTTTGCTGTTACTTTTGCACTAACCTAACAGTACATGGGCTGAGCCAGGGGCTAGTTGCAGCAGCACCATGAGCCCAAGTCAGATGTTTTTGTAGACCTAGGCTTTTAAATTAATGCAATAATTAGGCATAGTGGTGACACATTTTGGGCTTTTGAGGACAACTAGATCTTAATATTCTGCTCCATTCCCTCCATAAGAATACTCATGCTTCCCAGAATACATGTTCTATCACTGAGTTTTGAGAGATGCTAACATTGTAAATGGAAGAAGACACCACTGAGAAATGCATAATGTTTGTTCGTCAGTCAAGAGGATATAGATATGACTTTCCTTAACTTTGCTAATGTAGCTTTAGTAAATTTTACATCTACTTTATTGAATTTTTGTTTCCAAGAGAATGTTTATCTCTCTTGTGTGTATGCAAAAAGGAGGAAATAAGTGTACAGTCACACATGGGAGGAAGGCAGATGGAAGCTGAATATAACAACTGACAAGAACCAGAGGAAAGGATGAAGTTAGAAAATATTTTTGCTGGAAATGCTAGATAAAAATAAGGGGATAGGGGAAAGAGTGGCTATTACTTTTATATAAATAACATTTCTTTTATCCTTGTCTAACTTTAGCTGTTCCACTTTCATATTGTTTTCTCGCTCTTCACCATATTTTTCAGTTTTTCTACATACTGAACTTTCCTTAACTAGTAGAATTTCTATTGGCTTATTTGGGTAGAGGATATTGCACCTTCCTTTATTTTATGTTGCAGGAAGATTTTGGGGTCTTAACTACATATTTCCGAGTATAGTTAGTGAAATTGCTTAGAAACGTATTCCAGGAATAAAGTAGTTATCACTGAAGGTAAATAAAAAAGAGAAGGATGAAAAGGTGAAGGGATGATCTGGAGTGGAGAGCAGAAACTGGAGGATGAAAACCAAAGGGAAATAAACAAAAAAAAATCTGCAAGTTTGATTTAGTCAAAAGTGATAGGGAATATGACTCTAAATGGACATAGAAAAAGCACAAAATAATCCCACTCACTCAATTGCCATGGGACTTGAAATTCCATCAGGACAGGTTGATCCTTTGGGTTCACTTCATGAATATCCTAAGGTAAATGCAGACATTCCTGCAGGGGTGGCTTTTGCCAGGAAGGCATTTATCACACAGCACACTTCAGCATGAAGTAACATACGAGGGTTATCCTTCTTAGGTGGTTAGCTAGGATGTAGGCACTGAAGGTTGAATAAAGCAAGGTCATCTAGCTCGCTGGCTTTAAATACCATCTGTGTGCAGATGGCTCCCATTTTATATCTCTATTCCCAACTCTGAACTCTACACTGTCTACTTGACATCTTCATTTGGGTGTTTATTAGCATCTTAAACTCAACATTGGTGTAAGTTTGAGTCTGCTGAGAAGAGTATTATAGATACCAAGATGGGATTAGAGGTTCAATCCTATTAATTGGGGAAAATGCTTGTGAGGAAAAAATGGGGAGGGAGCTGGAGAAGAGTAGGGGGACCTGGAGGAGGCCGGGGGAGCTGTCACACTGGCATGCAGAGCTACCCCATGTTTGGGACAGAGGGAAGAAAGGAAGTTTGGATAGGGAGTCTTAGACTTTGATGCAGTCCTAAGAAAGTTTCAGCAAAGTTGGCATGGAATCCTTGAGCCAAAGTCACCATCAGAGAAAGCCCATATCTCTTGTGATGGGCATAACTTAGTATCCCTAGGAGTCTTCAGCTGGGAGCAGCCTGGAAAAAACAAGGCCTGGGTGTGAATAGGTCCAGCAACTGGGGCATGGTTCAACACACTCACTGCAGCTGGAGATCTGGGAGGCATTGTTTCATGGCTGCCACATGTCCCCGGACAAACTTTTGATTTTTTTCTTTCATCTATTACTGTAAAATGTCTCCTCTCCTAGTTTCTCCATTTCGGTCAATGTCAGGTCAACTCCAGGGTCTTCTCATCAGCTCCACTACTACCAGCTAGTCTAACATCTTGCTTTTGCCATCCCTAAAGTCTGTCCTTCAAACCCTCCCAACTCTTTCATCTAATTCAAAATGAATTTCAAATTCTTCACCATGACCTTCAAGCCTCTAAATGATCTGACCCCTCCACTAGCAGTCTCCTATAATTCTCTACCATTCTCTCTCACTCACTCTGCTCTTCCTAGAACACAAGCCCATTCTGCCTCAGGGACTTTGCACTTCTTTCTGCTTCTAATGCTCTTATTTCAGATTGCCTTAGGGCTCACTTTTTTACCTTTTGCAAGTCTTTTCTCAAATGTCACCTGATCAGAACTTCCTTCTCTGGCTAACATATATTACTCAATTTTTTCACAATAATGTTATATCATATATGTATATATTATATATATCATATATTTATAACTTTTATTTATTATCTCTTCTTCTAATTAGAATGTAAGCTCAAGTTAGGCAAAGACTTTATCTGTTTATTTATGACTGTTTCCCTAGGGCCTGCCATTAAATAGGTTTTCAATAAACATTTGTTAAGTGAATAAACACAATTTAAAGAATATACAAAATTTGGACTGTAAAGAACATACATTCTGTTTCACAGTCTTATGTTTTATAATCTACTTCTCCAGAAAATATTATGAACATTTACCGACACCTTAAAGTTATTCTACAGCATAGTATTTCATTTATAGCTGCAATTTACTCTATTTTATGGATGTGTCATAGTTTATTTACTCAGCCCCCATTAATTCCAATTTTTTGGCTATTATGTGAATGATATAATAATGAGCATCATTACCCTTAAACCCAACAGGGACAGAGACCAACTGTATCTTGCTCACCATTTAAGTGCCTGGAAAATATATACATAGAAAATATTAGGTCTTATTTTTGTTTCTTCAAGTCAAAATGTCGAAGTTGAATTGTTAGTTTTATATATTCATTTTGTTAAACCAATTCCTATTATAAAATTGTATTCTAGAAAGTGGTTACTTTGAGCTTCTACCGGCAGGATATGAGCACCTACTACTTTCTCAAAAGATCTTCAGCAAAATAAAATGTCCTCAGTTTGATCAATAACAAATGTGATCTCTTTTTAATTGGCATTCTTTCTTTGCCAGATAGGTTACACTTTAATCATAGATTCACTGGTCATTGCACTAGTTTTTAATGAATTATCTGCTGTTATCTCCTGATATTTCAGACGTGGTTAAAAACATAGTTATGAGGCCTGCGTGTGCCACTCAGTAGTTGTCTTGCTATTATAAGTTACTTGACTTCTCGGAAGCTCTCCTCAGTGTAAAGTGGGGGAAATAATGGTGCTTGCCTCCTTGGGACTGCCCTATGGAAGCTGGCAAGCCTCATGCTTAGGGTGCTCTCCTTGGCTAGGAGTGTGGCCCAGGAGAGAGGTTTGTGATAAGGAGAAAATGAGAAAGGAAAATGAAGTGCTCAGCACAGCGCTTGGTATAGAGTGCCTGCTCGTAAATGGAAATGCTTGTCGTTGTTGCTACTTTATCTTTGTGAATCTGCTTTTTTGACTACATTGTGCTGTTGTGGGGATGGCATTTCACAAATCCTTGGAAGCCTGGGGCCTCACATTGTGTCTAGGATAAATGGTGGTAGTGCTTAGCCACCCAGTCCATGCTGTAAGACAAAAGATTATATAAACCTTTGATAACAGTGGGACTCTTTTGTCTTAGCTAATCTCTGTCTTCTGATTCAGCTCCCTGTTTGTCTGGCCTTAGAGTATCTGCCTCAATCTTCCAAGCTTATTTGCCCCTCCAAAGCTTGACCTTGGGTCAACCAAGTTCTGGCATAACAGTTTCATACTGCCTGACAGAATTTTCAGACCTGATTCTTCCTAAGGAAGTTAGGTGTTGCACTTGGCTATGAATTATCTAAATGAAAAGTTATTATCTATTTTTTCTGTCCCATAGGTATTTCCTTACACATGGTTTCTCTATATCTAAAATTATCCTTACTATATTTTATTAATCACATGGGGGAATGCCCAGGAGAAAGCAGAATTGCATATCCATAAATATCCAGGGGTGGGCTTTATATAGAAGTTTCTAAGGGGACTAATGTCTGATGGCATTTTCTTTGCCTTCCAGATATCCTTTAGAGCGATGCCCTAGAGAGATATATGAAATAAAATGAAAAAAAAAAAATCCCAAACACCGAAGATATAAAATGTGCCCTGGAAAATATATAAGAGAGCCTAAATTCATGAAATCTAATGTTCAATTAAAATATTTTCCTCTCACTCTTGTCATTACCCATTTAATTTTGCCGTGGGCAGGTCTGTTGGGGTTTCTAGAGGTCTCAGTTTAATTTGAGATTTTGATCTGGAACCAACTAACAAAAAAAGAAAGAAAGAAAGAAAAAATCCCAGTACAATGATTGCTTCGACTGCACAATTTCAACTACACTAATTATATTTATTGAGTTTGTGTTGAGATGGTGGTCAAGCTTCCTTTTGGGAAATGCTTACTTGATGGGAGATTTAACATTTCACAGTTGACATTCCTGAATTAACATTACTATGGCTGGAATCATTTTTCTTTTTTATCATTCTTTCCCATGCTGTACTTAGTCACTAAATGCTGTCTGGTCTGAGCAACCTTGATAGATGAGGCAATGCGCTTGTAAATAACAGATATATTTGTAGTGCTTGCCAAATAAGAAAGAAATGAATCTTTGCCATTGCAATGCAACTGGAACAGATGTTTGAATATTTTAAAACACGGTGAATGTTACAAATTAAGATTTTGGTCATTAGAATACATTAAAATTTCTACCTAATCATTTTATGATGTGGCAGAAAAATAGTGTCACTCACATAGTGGCCCTCTTGACAAGTCACCAACCATCTGGAGAAAAAACAAACACCCCTTGCAAGTAATTATTTAAATATTTTTTTCAAAAAAATGCGATGTCGAAATATTTTTTCTCCACAAAGAAAAATTAAATAAATTCAGCAATCAAGCAACATTGTCTCACACATTGATGATGTAAAGTTATACAACAGTACAAAAAATAATGGTATAAAACTGATTCCAAGTTGTTTGTTGCATTAACTAGCTGATTTATACGTAGTGAGACTGGCTTCAAAAGAGTCTTGCAATCATAAATTCAAACACCAAAATAACATAGATTTTTACAAATGAGGACAGAGAGGTAAGGAAGAAAAATAATACCTGGAAGTAAAATGAAACTCTGGGCAAGAGTCACACATTAAATGCATACTGTGGGTTGGGTGCGGTGGCTCATGCCTGTAATCCCAGCACTTTGGGAGGCCGAGGCAGGGGAATCACTTGAGGCCAGGAGTTCGAGACCAGCCTGAATCCAACGTAAAGTCCCTTCTCTACTAAAAATACAAAAATTAGCTGGGCATAGTGGCATGTGTCTGTAATCCCAGCTATTTAGGAGGCTGAGGTAGGAGAATTGCTTAAACCTGAGAGACAGAGGTTGCAGCAAGTTGAGATCATGCCACTGCACTCTAGCCTGAGTGACAGAGCAAGACTCTGTCTCAAAAAAAAAAACAAAAGCAGCATGCTTTTTTTTTTTTTTTTGCCAGAGGTGGATCACAGAATGAGCACTAAACTTTCGAGCAGCCAACAAGTTGAGAGAAAAATGATTAGACAATTCATAATGTTCACAAAATTCAAGTCAAACATGTTGCTGGGAAGAAATGTCACTATTCCTGAAATTGAGACCAGAGAGAATTTCTCCTAAATGGTCCTCTTGAGAGGAGTGTGCATAATTAGGGAACAATATTTTGCTTTTGAAAATGTCTTTACATTAAATAGAAGGAGTTGTTTTACAGGTTAGTTTTTTTAGTTATCCTTAAATATTGGCCAAAGGCGTTATGCTAACATGCAAGTGCCAGACCTTCACCCCCATGTGCAGTGTGATGAGGGATGTAGCAGTGAGTCTCCGGGTGCTGGTGCACCAGAGGCTGGGGTGTGCAGTGGGCAAGGGAGTTATCTGATTGTGAGGTGTGGTTATGTAGTGGTCATGTCGTGCTTCCTAAAAGAGAGGCTTAAACTGCATACCAAAAGAAGAGTAGGCGCACCCCAGCTAGACAGCCTAGTATGCTAATTTGTAACAAATACAAATGATAAAATATTCATTTTGCCTCAATTTTCTTTTATTATTGCAGGTAAACATTGCTTTCAAAATAACATTCTTCTCTTTTTATATTTAAAAAATAACACATGGTTATTTAGAACATTTAAAAAGATGAAAGTATAATGAAGAAAATAAAAATTACCCAGAAATAAAAATGGATAGTATATTCATATATTTTCTTCTAGTTTTTTGTTCATACATTATTTATGTACATATATATTTCACAATTGATATCATTCTGTTTGTAAAATTTTAAATGTAACATTGTGTCATTTTTCCAAGTCATTATCAGTCTTTGAAAACTTTAAATAGCCGCATGTCATGAACTTTAATAATCATTTAGGTTGTTTCCATCTTTTTCTAAATAAAAGTGTGCTTCAGTAAATATTTTTATGCATAATCTTTGGATAACTTCTGATTATTTCCTTAGGATAGGTTTTCTAGATGTGTAATTATTGAGTTAAAGAATATAAATATTTCCAAATTACCTAAAAATATTGTGAAATACAAAATGTAGAAATTTAAATTTGCATAAACATTTATGCTTACATATATTTACTTATTATATTTATGTATCAGAGAGTTTATTTTATTCATATTATAATTAAGTGTATTAGTAAGGCCAGATATTTTCAATAGAAGGGAAAACTTACATATAGAGCAGTCAGATGATCTGCTCAAAGTTACGCAATATGTGAGTGTGTTTTGCCTGAATTGAACCATGCTTTGTTTTTCTCCTTCATTCTGCAGAACTAGACACTACAATGGTATTTTAAAAATTATGTTCTTCTTTTATCAAAATCATCAGATGGCCTGGTGATTTGTTTTGGTGTTCCTTTTTTATTATTAATATCTTGTCTTCTAAATATTTAAGTTATAGATGAATTATAAAGCACGTCTAGGGGAAGTAGAATTGTTTAACAGAAGTATGAGTTTGTCTGCACAATTATATGTCAAGGTGATCTAACAATACAACAACGTCTTTGCCAAGATGCTTGCCTGTTTAGCAAATTGAGTGGCAGTAATGATCTTCACAAAGCGAAATGGAGAAGCAAGGCAAACACATGAATGATTCAGCTAAATAAACATTTTCACCTCAAACATTACATGATCACAACAAAGGCTATTTTCTTTCATTAATGCATTTCATAAGAATCCCACAAATTTCATTTCAATTTTTATGTAAAGGTACATATTGAAAAATCTTTTGCTCTGTGGACATCATCAGAACTTGTGAAATGGCAGTGCCTGAAGTTGGCCTATGATATTTTTCTTGTGTCTTTGCCAGAGGCAGCTTCATAAGGGAGGCCACGTTGTAGGAGGTCCACTTGGTTCTCCACCCAGGATCTGGATAGTGCTACTGCTGAGAATTCTGCCCAGAAGTAAGGAGCGGTAAATAGAAAATTCTACTTCTGCTGCTGTTGATCACAAAAGGTTTTGAAAAATGGGGATATTAAGTGTTTTTTTGAGAAAAATGAAGCTGTGGATGAGAACTCAAATCTTCAATGTGAAAATATGAATCAAAAAGAGTTTTTTTTTTTTTTAATTTTGAGATGGAGTCTCACTGTGTCATCCAGGCTGGAGTGCAGTAGCATGATCTTGGCTTGCTGCAACCTCTGCCTCTTGGGTTCGAGTGATTCTCCTGCCTTAGCCTCCAAGTAGCTAGAACTCCAGGTATGTATCACCATGCCTGGCTAATTTTTGTATTTTTAGTAGAGACAGGGTTTCACCATGTTGGCCAGGATGGTCTCAAACTCCTGACCTCAGGTAATCTGGCCACCTTGGCCTCCCAAAGTGTTGGGATTACAGGCATGAGCCATCATGCCTGGCCTCAAAAAGTCTTGATCCATTAGAAATGTATCACCGTGGAGGCTGGGTGCAGTGGCTTACATCTGTAATCCCAGCTACTGGGGAGGCTGTGGTGGGAGAATCGCTTGAACCTGGGATATGGAGGTTGCAGTGAGGTGAGATCGTGCAACTGCACTCCAGCTTGGACAACGGAATGAGACTCTGTTCAACAAACAAACAAAAAACAAACAAAAAACAAAAAAAAGGAAAAAGAAAAAAATGTATCATCGTGGAATAAACATATTGCCATCCATAGAATTTGGGACACATTACTTTCGCATTTAGAAGTGCTTCAGGGTAGAGTTTTTCTCTTAGTCCTTCACACAGATTTGTTCTAACCAGATAAGAGGAAAGGTCTATTGTCTGCACACATTTAATTGTAACAATACATTTTAGTTAGTTTCATAACACTTAATAAAACTATAGGCATACAAGAAGGTAAAATCCATCTAGAATCTCTTTGGTAGTGTGTAAGTGATATTAAAGTCAATATTTCTGTAAATGCAAACTTATTGGCTCATTTACCAAAGGGAATATGCAGCTCAGTGGTTTTAGTGCATGAACTCTTTAGTGCATGGCTCATTACCGTGAGGCTGAAAAGCCAGCTACAGAATATTTCTGCCCTGAGCTCATTATGAACAGAGTTTTGAACTGACTTGTCTTTGTGGCAAGGATTGTTACTGAACTTGATGATCCAACTCACTGAGTTGCTGGTCTGTCCCTGTACCCCTAAGGAGCTGTGTATTAGAATTGTGTGAAGCTACCTGTTCGTGCTCCAGGTCTGCTTGGCAGTTAAAATGGATGCATTTTGCCTAATAAGTAAAGTTGATGTTTTGTCTAGTTCTTAAGAAGTACAACTTGTCCTCTCAGTAAGTTCCACTTTGTCCAGTAAGGCCTTGGATTTCATATTTGAGCAAATCCACACATATACTTTAATTTTGTTCTGCATACACATTGATCCTCTCTTGTGGGAATCAAGCCACTGTTTTATTTTGAAGAGGAAGCTGTTATTTGAAAAAATAAATCCTCTGTTTTTAAGGAAGCATAAGCAAGATTTTATTGGTTTCAAATAATGTGATATCTTTAACATTGTTTTCTACTTTTTGGCTTTGGTGCATCTTTGCTATCTTGCATTCATTGCTACTGTTGTCAAAAGTCATGTCAAATTAACATAACATTTCTAAGTATGTATAATGTATCCAGTAGTTTCCTAGGCATTGGAAGACAGGTTGCTTCCTTTGGGGAGCCAGCAGTCTGATGGGGATAGAAAGGGATAACATATTTATATCCACAATAATAAATGGAAACATCAAATGTTAGGTTACATGTATACTAGAAGAATCACAAGAATTTAGAGATTGGGCAGTGGGTAGAGCAGATTGACAAGGATACAATGTGTGTGATGAAGAAACCAGTTGATTAGGATGGGTAAGAATGGCAGGGGTGTACATTGGATTGTGGTGGGAAATACAGGTAAAGTTGTGGAGGCCTGTAGGCCAGTGTCAAAGAGTTTGGTTTTGATTAAAAAATAGTAGGAATATCTTGTACTTTCTGAATTAGGGAGATGAATTATAGCTTAGAACAATATATACGGCGTTCACATGTAGAGATAATTTATAGAGGGAGAATGTAGAGGGGGAATGTAGGGACAAAGAAAAATTAAAAAAATATTAAATATCTATCAATGGGTTTCCTCAGGTGTCTTAATTTGCCATTTGGCTTATTAGTATGTTCAACTTTAGTTAGGGTACAGACAGTAATGAGACTTGGATTTTTTTAGAGTGTGATGATCTGGACTTATTACTTGAATTATTGTTTGAGACTTTCGTTAGTAATTGCTGAAGTTGATACACTCTGCACTTAGCTTTTTAACATCATATTTATGGTTTGACTGTGATTTATTACTTTAAAGAATCTTAAATAGATGATTTACATTTGCTTTGTGAGTGGACTGCTAGAAATTACTGGAACCATTAAGAATCTTTATTGAGTCAGTAGAGGTTAACTTTGCTGAAGCAACAAACGACTGCCAACTCTCAGTGCTTTACCACTACATGTTTATTTCTGGAAAATGTTTATACTAAATATCTCTTGTAAGTTATTACATGGATTCATTGTAGTTGCCTGGAGCCCTTGTCACAGTATGTGCTTCGATACTTAACAAGACAATAGAAAAGGAACTTGGTGAATTAAATATCTTCTTTTAAATATTGTACACAGAAGGGTATTTGTAATTTTTAGTCATTTTGTCAGGCAAGGATATCACTGGGCTATGCCTAACTTCAAAGTGACAGGGAAGTACTATGCCATCACATGCCCCAAATAAGGGAAAACAGAATGTGTGTGAACACTTCTAATGACTACCACAGGGACATAGCCCCTTTTCAAAGTACTGATGAACATAGTGCTAGAAAGAATAATGTCTTTTTTTTTTTTTTAACTGAGAAATATTTCATCCATTGCTAAGGTCTCTAGGCTCACAGGCCCAGAGCTAATTAGAATTTAATATAAATGGACAAGGTGACCCCTAACATGACTAGAATATGATTCCCCATTATGGATTGATAAGTGTGAAGAGAGTTTATAAAAACTTCTTGTCATAGAAGTTTAGTATTAGATTCACGCTTGGTTCTGCACATTGAGTATGAAAGGCCAGTATCTTTTTTTATGTGAATTTTAGATAATAAAACTATTCAATATAATATGTAAATAATCATAAATATAGATTACATAAATACATGCTATGCATTCCCATATACATAAATCTTATTACTTAACAACCGAGGGATGAGTAGTAAGCAGTGGTAACCCATGGTGAATATGGGTCTCTATATATTGCAATTGAACTGATCAATATGAGACTTCAGATATTTAAGCATGTCTTTTTACTTATAAGACTTTTTGGTTCTTTATAAAGAACTCAAGAAAAATGATATTTTTCAAAATAATTTCATCAACTTGCAATCAAGTGTGTTCTGTATACTTTCACAAGGACTGACCATTAAGTAGTGACTATCAAATAACATATATTTCTGTATATGTGTATGTATGCACAAGCATGCATACAATAGTGAAACTTTCTGATCAATTTATGTTAAATATCAAAACTGGTTTTCTACTTGCAATTTCACACTGCAAAATATATACCAGTTTTTTGTTTTACTTTTAATTGAAAAATGATAATTGTATATATTTATAGGGTACAATGTGATATTTGCATACATGTGGAATGACCAAAACAGGTTAGTTAGCATATCTATATCCTAAAATATTGATTATTTCTTTGTGGTGAAAACATTTAAGATCTTCTCTTAGTTATTTTGAAATGTAGAATGTAATTATTAACTATAGTGACTTTGCTGTACAATAGAACACCAGAATGTATTCCTCTTATCTAACTGTTAACTTTGTACCTATTGACCAATATCTCCCCTTGCCCCATCCAGTTCCTTCACCAGCCTCTGGTAACCACAATTTACTCTCTACTTCTATGAATTTGACTTTTTAAAATTTCACATCTAAGTGAGATCATATGGTATTTATCTCTCTGTGCCTGGCTTACTTCAATTAGCATAATGTCCTCAAGGTTCATCCATGTTGTAAAAAATGACAGCATTTTTTGCTTTGTTGAGGATTAATAGTATTCCACTGTGTATATATATCACATTTAAAAATCAATTCATAGTTGATGAACACTTCACTTTTCCCCTTATCTTGGCTATTGTGATAAAGCTGCAATGAGTATGGGAGTACAGACAACTCTTTGATGTGCTGATTTCAGTTCCTTTGGATATATACTCAATAATGGGAAAGCTGGATTATATGATTTTATTTTTAGTTGTTTTGAGAAAACTCCATACTGTTTTCCTCAGTGTCCATACTAATTTACAATACCACCACCAAGGTAGAAGGTTCCCTTTTCTCTACATTCTTATCAACACTTGTTATATTTTTTGCCAACATTTGTTATATTTCATCTTTTTGACAATAGCCAATCAAACAAGTATGAGGTGATATCTCATTGTTTTATTTTGCATTTCTCTGGTGATTAAGGATTTTGAGCATGTTTCCATTTTCCAGTTGTCCATTTTTATGTTTTCTCCTGAGAAATGTCTATTCAAGTCCTTTGCCCATTTTTTAATAGAGTTATTAGTTTTCTTGTTATTGAGCAATTTGAGTTCCTTATCTATTTTGGATATTAGCCTCTTATCTGATTCATGATTTGCAAATATTTTCTCCAAATTCATGGTTATCTGTTCACTCTATTAATTGTTTTCTTTGCTGTGTAGGAGGTTTTCATTTTATGCAATTCCATTTGTCTATTTTCACTTTGGTTACCTGGCTTTTAGGGTCACGTGCTAGAAATCTCTGCTTAGGCCAATGTCATGGAGTTTTCGCCTATGCTTTATTCTAGTATGATAGTTTAAGGTGTTACATTTAAGCTTTTAATCCATTTTGAGTTGACTTTTGTATAAGGGGTGAGATAAGGGTTCATTTTAATTTTTCTGTATGTGGTGGATATCCAGCTTTCCCAACATTATTTATTGAAGAGTCTATCCTTTCCTCATTGTATGTTCTTGGCACCTTTGTTGAAAATCAGTTGATGATAGATGTGTAGGTTTATTTCTCAGCTCTTTATCCTATTCTATTAGTTGATGTGTCTGTTTTTATGTGAGTACATGCTGTTTTGGTTACTAAAGCTTTGTAATATATTCTGAAACCTGATAGTGTGATGCATCTAGCTTTATTCTTTTTGGTCAAGATTTCTTTAGCTATCTGGGGTCTTTTGTGGTTCTGCACAAATTGTAGGATTTATTTTTTTCTATTTCTGTGATAAGAACATTGGAATTATGATAGGGATTGCATTAAATCTGTAAATGACTTTTGGATTGTATCAACAGTTTAACAATTTATTTTTTCTAGTCCATGAACATGGAATATCTTTCCACTTCTTTGTGTCATTTTCAATTTCTTTAATTAATGTTTTATAGTTTTCAATGTACAGATCTTTCATTTCCTTGGTTAAATTTACTCATAAGCATTTTATACTTTTTGATGCTATTGTGAGATGGTTTTATTATTTTTTTTCAGACAGTTTGTTGTTAGTATAGAGAAACTGCTGATTTTTCTAAGTTGATTTTGTATCCTGAAACTACTGAATTCGTTTATCAGTTCTAAAAGTCTTTTCATGAAGTCTTTAGGATTTTCTGTATATAACATAATTATTTTCAATTTAGACACCTTTTATTTCTTCTTTTGCCTACTACTCTGGCTAGAACTTTCAGTACTTTATTGAAGATAAATGGTGTGAGTGGGTATCCTTGTCTTATTCCTGATCTTAGAGGAAATACTTTTAATTTTTCACTGTTAAGGATGATGTTAGCTGTGGGTTTGTCATATACAGTCTTCATTAAATTGGGGAAAATTTCTTACATACAGAATTTATTAAGAGTTTTTTTTTTTTTAAATAATAAAGGGATTTTGAATTTTTTCAAATGTTTTTTCTGCATCTATTGAGATAACCTTAAGATTTTTTTTTGTCTTTTATTCTGTTAATTTGGTATATTAGTCAGGGTTCTCTAGAATTACAGAACTAATAGGATAGATGTCTATATGAAGAGGAGTTTATTAAGTAGTATTGACTCACAGGATCACAAGGTTAAGTCCTACCCTAGGCCGTCTGCAAGCTGAGGAGCAAGGAAGCCAGTTTGAATCCTAAAACCTCAAAAGTAGGGAAGCCAACGGTACAGCCTTCAGTCTGTGGCTGAAGGCCCAAGAGCCCCTGGCAAATCACTGGTGTAAGTCCAAGAGTCCAAAAGCTGAAGAACTTGGAGTCTGATGTTCGAGGGCAGAAAGCATCTAGTGCGTGAGAAAGATGAAGGCTGGAAAACTCAGCAAGTCTGCTCTTTCCACCCTCTTCTGCCTGCTTTATTCTAGCTATGCTGGCAGCCCAGGGGATCTACCGACCCAGTTAAGGGTGGCTCTGCCTCACCCAGTCTACTGACTCAAATGTTAATCTACTCTAGCAACACCCTCACAGAACCAATACCTTGCATCCTTCAATCCCACCAAGTTGACACTTAATATTAACCATCACATATGGTGAACGCCATTTATTGATATTTGTATGTTGAACCAATCTGTATCACAGGAATAAAATCCCACTTGATCATGGCAAATAATTCTTTTAATGTACTGCTGAATATGGTTTGCTAGTATTTTGTTGAAGCTTTTTGCATCTATGTTCATCAGGGATATTAGCTTGTAGTTTTATTTTCTTGCAGTGTTTTTGTGTGCTTTAGGAGCAGAGTGATACTGGCTTCATAAAATGAGTATGGAAGTATTCCCTCCTCTTCAATTTCTTGAAAGTGTTTGAGAAAAACTGGTATTCTTTAATAGTTTGGTAGAATTAAACTGTGGAGCCATCTGGTCCTGGGATTTTCTTTGATAGGTGACTTTTAAAAAAATATTTTATTTATTGATGCATAATTGAAGTACATAGTTCGAGCGTACATGTCACAATTTAATATAGTCATATGATTTGTAAAGAATAAATCAGCATACTCAGAATATACATTACCTTAAATATTTGCCTTTTCTTTATTCTGAAATATTTGAATTATTCTCTTATAGCTATTTTGGATTGTACAATAGATCATTGTAAACTATAGTTACCTTACTAATCTATCTAACACTAGGTCTTATTTCTTCTATCAAACCGTATAATTGTGCCCACTTATTAAATTTTCTTCATTCCCTTTATCCCCTGTCCTCCTCAGCCTCTGGTAACCACCAGTCTACTCTCTATCTTCATAAGATCCACTTGTTTCAGCTCCCACATACAAGTGAGAACATGCAATATTTATCTTTCCATGCTTGTCTTATTTCACTTAACATAATGAACCCCAGTTCCATCCATGTTGCTGTAAATAACAGGATTTCAGTTTTGTTAATTGCTGAATAATATTCCATTATGCATATATGCCACATTTTCTTTATCTGTTTGTCCATTGATGGGCACTTATGTTGATTCCATACTTTGGCTATTGTGAATAATGCTGGAATAAACATGGAACTGCAGATATCTCTGATATACTGATTTCCTTTCTTTTGGGTATATACCTATCAGTGGGATTGCTGGATCATATGGTAGTTCTATTTTTAGTTTTTGAGGAACATCCGTATTCTTATCTGTTCCAATTTGGATGACCTTTATTTCTTTTGCCTAATTGCTCTTGCCAGAACTTCCAGCATTATGTTGAATAATAGTGGTACAAGTGGGCATCCTTGTCTTGTTTCAGTCCTTAGAGAAAATACCTTTAATTTTTTCCTTTTCAGTAAGATATTAGCTGTGGGTTTGTCATGTATGGCCTTTATTATTTTGAAGTATGTTTCTTCTAACCCATGTTGATGAGGGTTTTGATTGGAAAGGGATGTTGAATTTTTTCAAAAATTTTTTTTGGCATCTGTTAAAACAATCATATGGTTTCTGTTCTGGGTTCTGTTAATGTGATACAACACTTTTATTGATTTTCATATGTTGAACCATTCTTGTATCCCTGGAGTAAATCCCACTTGGGTCATGGTGAATGATCTTTTTAAAGTGTTGTTGAATTTGGTTTGCTTGTATTTTATTGAGGATTTTTGCATTGATGTTTATCAGTGATATTGTCCTGTAATTTTCTTTTTTTTGTTATGTCCCTGTCTGGTTAACAGGGTATGCTGGATACCCTGATATCAGGGTAATGCTGGCCTCATAAAATGAATTTGGAAGTATCTCCTCATCTTCAATTTTTAAAAATTATACTTTAAGTTCTGGGGTACATGTGCAGAACATGAAGGTTTGTTCTTTTGCATAGGTATACACGTGCCGTGGTGGTTTGCTGCATCCATCACCCCATCATCTACATTAGGTATTTTTTGAAGAATTTGAGTACAATTATATTAGTTCTTTAAGTGTTTGGTAGAATTCAGCAGTGAAGCCATCAGATCCTGGGCTTTTCTATGATGGGAGATGATTACAATTTCAATCTCATCTCTCTTTATTGATTTGATGACATTTTGTATTTCTTCATGGTTCAATATTGGCAGGTTTCATGTGTTCAGGAATTTGTCTGTTTATTCTAGGTTTTCCAATCTGTTAGTGTATAGTTGTTCATAATGGTCTCTAATGATTCTTTGTATTTCTGAGGCCTCAGTTGTTATGTCTCCTTAACGTCTCTGATTTTAATTATTTGGATCTTTTCCCTTTTTTCTTCATTACTTTAGCTAAAGCGTGTTGATTTTGTTTATCTTTTCAGAAAACCAGCTTTTCTTTTCCTTGTCTTCGTGTTCATGCTCAGCAGACCTGTGGAACACACTTTCTATAGCATGCTGCCACCATACAACCATTCTGATTTGGCATCTCCTCTGGCTGAGATACAGAGTAGGGTTTTCAGGGCTGGAGGTGGTATTTCCACACTGCTGCATCCTCTGCCTGTCTTCAGGGATGTTACTCCCTTCACACACTCATAATCTTCCTGTGGGTTAAGCAGAGAGAGTTCTCTTGCCAGGGAACTTAAGATGATGGGCAAGCTGGTTGTCCACATCGAACTCACTTTTTCTAGTATAGAAGCTGTGAAATTAATTTCCCACATGCTTGGTGCTAGGCAGAATGGAGAGAGGGGTGTTGTGGATATGGGAGATTAATTTTCCTGTCACCTGCTTGGAGTTTTTTCACTTCCTGTGGCCCTGGGATCTGTCTCATCTTCATTGCTGGAATATTGCTGGTAATCATCTCAGAACTGCATATTTGTTTTTTGTTTTCTGAGGGAAAGAGTGAAGCCAGCTTGCTTCTGTGCTGCCATTTTGGGATTGGAAGTCCTCTGATGGGAGACTTTTAATTACTAATTCATTCTCCTTATTTGTTATTGATCTGTTCAGATTTCTAATTGCTTGATTGTTCAGTCGTGGTAGGTTATATGTTTTTAAGAATTTATTGATTTCTTCTAGGCTTTTCAGTTTGTTGGCATGTAATTATTCATAGCAGTTATGATCTTTGGATTTCTGTGCTGTCAGTTGTAATGTCTCCTCTTTTGTTTCTGACTTTATTTGAGTTTTCTCTCATTTTGCTTAGTTTAGCTAAGAGTTTGTCAATTTTGTACAGTTTACCAGAAAACCAACTCTTAGTTTCATTAATGTTTTCTACTGTTTTTTCTAGTTTCTATTTCATTTATTTCTATTTATATCAGTTTGTTTTGGTAACTGTTGGGCAGGCTGCACAGTATGGTCTTCTGTCATATCTGTCATTTCTAGGTTACCATCTAGGGCAGGTGTCCCCAGTCCCTGGACATGGGCTGGTACCAGTTCATGGACTGTTAGGAACCAGGCCACACAGCAGGAGGTGAGCAGCAGGCAAGCGAGCATTATGGCCTTAGCTCTGCCTCTTATCAGATCAGCAGGGACATTAGTTCTCATAGGAGCACCAACCCTATTGTAAATTGCGCATGCGAAGGATCTAGGTTGCATTTTCCTTATGAGACTCTAACTAATGCCTGATGATCTGAGGTGAAAGTATCATCCTTAAAGCATCCTCTCCATCTCCTGTCTGTGGAAAAATTGTCTTCCACAAAACTAGTCCTGGTTCCAAAAAGATTGGGGACCACTGATCTAGGGGACCTATCTCAAGGGTCTTCTGGCTATAATTTCAGCCCTTTCTCTCCACTTATACCCCTCTCTAGTAATCCTTCCTCCTGCAATTTAGGGTTGTCCTGGAAAGTTGTTTTATTTTCAGTTCACAGATGCGATTTATCTTAATATTATTAATTGGGAAGGCATTGGACTGAGGTGGTTCCAGTGTCCTGGGATCCTAGGTAAGCAAACCAAAACCTAACTCAGTATCACTGGTCATATTCTAGGCCAGTCAGAAACAGCCAACTAACTTGTCATCTGGAACTCCCTGCTGGGTTGTACTCTTTGCTTTGCTTCTGCATTCACCCTGTGAAAGCCTTTCCAGAGCTGCTTGGAGTCTGGTGCTGCCTGATTCATGTATTACTGTTTTCATAGATAAACTCTTCAATATTTGAATGTGTGTAACTTTGTCTTTTAACATATATATGAATGCAATTTAATGTACTTTGTTGTTGCTGACAAGCTCAGAGGCTACATGAAGAACAGCAGGTTACAGTTGGTTTAACTGCTACTCAGTGTTCAGAGTAGGGTTCTTGTCCTAGCCCTTATCATACCTACAAATTCGAATGGAAAAAGTAGGGAAGAGAGACAAGGACTTGGAAACATTCTAGATAGAGTTAGAGCAGCCAAACGCTTGGGAGTGATGGTACAGAATGGTGTACACTTCTAGTTCATGCTTCTTTTCCTGATACTGTCAATTAAGGAAACGCATTATCTTAATGTATCATGCATATGACAGCTTAGTCTACTGATCCACTTTGAAGTAGAGTGTTAAGGCATTTATGCAGATAATTTAGACAAACAAGAACCCCCCCCCGCCCACCCATTTACCTGAATTGTCTAGATATTTCAGGGAAACATGTATTTTAGATCATGAATTATGCAGACAAATTTTTTCAATTCATCATTTTACTTTTTTTCCCAAGCTTTTCACAAGTACAACTTTGGTGAAATATAAAGAGAGGAGATACGTGTGTCAGAGACTCAAATTTTTCTTAGATTTATGTGTTATTATTCAGGTTGCCATGTAATTTCCTCTGAGGATGTCATGATTTGGTATACATCTGAATACATAGCAATTTGCTTGTTTTCATTGGCACTGTGTCTGGTATTTGCTGTAATCTTTGGGAAACCTCTTTCATATTTGAGAAGATTACCAGTCACCTAGAATAGATAATATTTATTATGTTCTTTTTCATTTTTAATCTCACCTTTAAACTTTTTCTTTTATAGTAGTATCCCCCAGTGATAGAGGCGCAATATCATAAAAGCCTAGACCAGTCTCCATTAGCCATGAAAATTAAGGGAAGGAATATTGTGGATAATATAAGGGAAACATACCCGACTGAATCTCCATTTTTTGCACTTGTGTTATGAGCTATTTTTGGGCTTTATGATGTTTCTAGTACAATCATAAAGTCATTATGAGAACTCAGAAGAACATAGAAAATTATCTCATTTTCTAGTTCTTCCCTTTGCTTATGCAACTCCTCCTTCACAGTGTGAAACTTCATTCTGCTTACACTGAGATTTACCTTTGCCCTCGATTCTCTGATTGTTTAGTGTATGTGGTTTGGGAAGGAAAAGATGGGAATGACTTTTTTTATTTTAAATGGTTTTCTTTGTGATTAGATCTGTATTTAAAGAGAAGGCAGATTTCTCAAGCTGTTTGCCCTTCCAGCTCCAGGTAAGCTGTACACATTCCACACATGAAAAGCCAGGGTACTTCTGGTCCTTTCAAGTTTGATTCTAATAAAGATTCAGTCATTTCCCCTGAAGACTTAAAAAACACACACCAAAGAGAGAGGAAGAGTAAACTCTGGACATTACTTTTTCAGTAACACATCTCTTTCATATGTTTTGATAAATGTTCAGTTATCTCCTGTTATTTGGTGCAAGTTTTGCTGGTTGCCACTTGCTGAGACAGACACGCTGGAGGAGGAGGGTGCCAGGCAGGACGTAGTCAGAAGTATTTGCCCAGTAGTGATAGAGACAGTATCACTGAAAATAACACCAGGCCTTCAAAAAAGATGTTAATGACAGGGTTCATATCAGTTAATGACAAGAAATGACAGGATTTATATTAGAATGATATAATCCAGGGAACGTAGAGTAAGGTTGAGGCTGGGACCATCAATGATCCTAATTAGTTAAGCAGATGCTGACTAATATCTTTTTTACAAGATCCTCTCTGATCTCTGGCTTCTGCCTACAGTTCCAGCATTTTTCTCTCTGGTTCCCAATTCAAATTCTGCTCTAGATGAGTGACTGTCATACATATCCTCATAGAGGCTTGCTTTCTTTCACCACTAAACCTTCATCCACATCATCTCTCTGCTCAGCAATCTCTTTCTTCTGTCCCATCTTTGTCTGGCTATCCGCTCTAGCTCAGAGAAGAAGCACTTTGTTTACCTGGAGAGTCCAATGTGCTAAGAAATGCAGAGTTGATACCTTTAGGAGAATTTAAAGGACATTGGAAAAAAGCCTTCAGGGAATAGTGGGTAACTACCTGCAACATTGTTGTGTAGGAATAAATGCATATACTTTTTTCTAGTCATAATCAACCCCATAGTCAGTCTACTTTTTAGGTTTCTGACAGAACACATTAACCTTGAGTTCCCTGCTGCTCAACTGTTTCCTAAAGCTCACTTAGAAAAATAATATTCACAGAGGGACAGGCAATCTATCTGTTTCTCTCAATAAATGTTACCCCTGGATCAAGTCACATTATAGGAGAGCAATGAATGGCTTTAAGTGAATTATGCTCTGATGTCCTGCTCTTTATGCACCATGTGAAGTTCCACCCTTTATGGAGCACTTATCTGTAAATGGCCATATTTATTAAGGGGATGTTGTTAAATATGATCCATACTTGATGACCCAGCAATTTCACTTTTAGATATGTAACCAAGTGAAACTCCTGTGCATTTTTAACAAGAGTCATGTACACAGTATTCACAATACTGTTACTCACAATAGCAAAAACCTCAAAATAACCCAAATATCCACCAAAGAGAGTAAATGAAGGAACTGTGTTACAGTCACACAATGGAAGTTTATTAAGGAATCAAAACAAATGAATTACAGCAACATACGTAATATAAATAAATCTTAGCAATACAATCTTAAGTGAGAGAATAAGTCCTAAAAATTATATGCAAAATGATATCCAATTTTATAAAGCTGTGAACAACTAAAATAGGAGAAAGTAAAATTTTAGGAGTACATATAAATGCTATACATATATATATAGAAAAAGGGAACCAAAGTAATGAGGAGCATGTGATACAGATGATGGTTACTTTTCTTGGAGGAGTCTGTGGATTGGACTGGGTTGGAAGCATACAGGTGGTATAGGTTAACGTCAAGGTCCTAGCTCTGGTCATCTGTGGTATGTTCACAGATGCTTATTACATCATTAAAACTCACTCACTCACTCACTAGAAATGGGAAAAAAAAGAATAACGTCCAGTCTATTCATAAAGTCCCCTTAGAGAGTGCCCTTGGGGAGAGTTCTTTTAAAAATCAGATTTGAGAAATTGGATCTTCTCCTGAAAAATGGCAGTTTTCTACTACATTAACTCTAAAAATTCTCTTTTTGCTTTGGCTGCTAGAAGCCTGAGTTGAATTTACAGTCCATCTTCAGTAAATAGGGACTTATGGTATACATTTCTGAGTCTAATTTGGATCTTGATTTAATCTTATTATGCTACCCTAGTTACTTTTAGTTTTGATTTTTTTGAATCTACTTTAAAAAAAGCCCCATTCTATTGTATGTATTTCTATGAGCCTCTATAAATTCCCTTTAACTAGGCAGAAGATGTAAATGAATGAAAACATATTTGCTTGTTATTGGAAAATATCCAGCATCTATTGCTTGAGAATGAGGATGACATTTGGTAGTGGGTTGTGATGTTATTTTACAGGTATTGTGTTTGTTGTGTTTTGTGGTTGAAAGGAAGGAGAAGTGAGCAAATTTGTTAAGATTAGTCTGGGGGAAATGTGCTGGATAGGTTCTACTCAAATACATATTTTTATTAACAACTTAAAGTACTTCTCTTGGGTGTCTACTGTACTATGAACATCCTATAACCTAGATATTACTAATTATTTATATTTTAAGTCAAGTGGAATAAATTAAACTCTAACTTCAGAAAATGGTGTGAGATCATTGAGCCTTGACAAATTGGCAGAGGTTGCGAAGTAGAATTGTTTTTTCCTTAAGCAGACATATAATTACTTACAAAACCTAGATCAATGTTACTGGAAGTAATATTTCCTTTGGTCTGGATTGCTGGTCCATTGACAATAAACAGTGTGAAATGTGACAGTGGATTTGATTATCTGCAATGGATAATCTCCCACGTCGGAGGCATAATGTAATCAGAAAACTGTATGGTTCAGGGTTGGTTTGCTTTCATGGTTCCCCCACAAAAGGTATTTAATTGTCTAGACACAGAGTCACTTCATACAAAATTAAGAAAAGTAGCATTTCTTTCTCATTAGACTACATTTAAAAAGTATTTTAGATTATAGATTCTAATAGGAAATACTGTGTTTGAATTCCTTGAGAAATTTATAGGTTTCTGGAAAAAAATATATTTGTAAAAATTTTCTAATGATCAGCTACAATCTAGTCACTGAATGTGGCATCTTCAAAATTATTGGTTAAAATTTCTCTTTGGTATGTACTTATAACCTTGTTTTATTTTGGAATCAGATGATTTAGCTGTTTCTTAAATTTCTCAGTATTTTGGCATGTGACTGAATTAATTAAATGGAATAATATTCCTAAAAAATGAGTGAAAGCAGAATTTATTTTTACATGAACCAAAGAATTTCAAAAGGTAATTTCCTCAAAAGTGATTTTATTTAGGAAAAATTGAAAGTTTAGATGTCTGTCTTCATCATCAAGACAGATCAGAAACTCAATGCAGAAGAAAGAAAGCATTTCTCTAAATTTGAGAATATGTGAAACAAATTGCTGGCATTTCAAGGCATAGCTGACACAGATTGGTTAGTTTAGTTGTGAACATGGTGCTAATTAGAGTGAAATCCACAAGGTCTATCATTTAAAAGATCTAGTTGTATTTCTTCAGACTGCCATAGATAGCATCACACTTACCCATTAAGATAATAAGTATTTATTAAATACTCTTTATATGTGAAGCAATGTAGCAGGTATTATAGAGAATATGAAGATGGATAAAATATGATTCCTGCCCTTGAGGAGCATATGACTCATTGACAGGACAGACAGATGAGAATGTTGCAAGGATGCAATGGTATAAGAGAAGTATAAGGTAGAAGGACTCATGTTTAGTTTTGCTGATCAAATAAGGCCTTTATAGATTGGACAAGTATTTGTCCTGGCTTGTGTAGGATACCTCCAATTTATAGTTATTATCCTAGGGTAACTACTAGTAGGTCCTCTTCCACTCTTTAAAGCATTCCAGTTTAGAAGAAGAATCATATGATTATCCTATTTAGGGAGAAAACATTTAATATTGGCTTTGAAGATTAAATATAATTTCAACAAATGGAGTTCCATACTATGGGGACACCAAAGAAGAATTGGTCAGTTCATACCTGGAGGTGGGTAGACACCAGGAAAACACCAAAGAAAAATCAGGGTTGCCAGCAGTTTATGCTAATGGATAATTGGTGAGAAATGAGCCTGAGAAAATTGTTGAAAGTTCGCAGGCCTTGAAGTATTCACATATATGCAGTGGAACTGTGTGAAGTTATCTTCTAAGCAATAAAGATAGTAGTAGTGGGGTGTTATTGAAACACTTTAGATAGTGTTTTATTATTGGGGTTTTTATGTAAAAATGTGGTGGCAGCATGAACTGATAGATTGGAAGGGTATAAGTTGGGAGACATTGTGACCAGTTAAAAGGCCATCACAATAGTCGTGATAAGAAAAAATCAAGGTCTGAACTAAGATAGTGACAATAGGAATGAAACTACACATCAAGGGATAAGACAGAAAATGTATGTCAAAAAGAATGTCATTTAGCTTTTGACCTACATATATTCTGCTTTTAAAAATAATTTAGGGGGCCGGGTGCGGTGGCTCATGCCTGATCCCAGCACTTTGGGAGGCCGAGGCGGGTGGATCACGAGGTCAAGAGATCGAGACCATCCTGGTCAACATGGTGAAACCCCGTCTCTACTAAAAATACAAAAAATTAACTGGGCATGGTGGCGCGTGCCTGTAATCCCAGCTACTCAGGAGACTGAGGCAGGAGAATTGCCTGAACCCAGGAGGCGGAGGTTGCCGTGAGCTGAGATCGCGCCATTGCACTCCAGCCTGGGTAACAAGAGCGAAAGTCCTTCTCAAAAAAAAAAAAAAAATTTAAACAAAACTTCAAGAATTTTACAAACTTAGCTTGATTCTCATGACCTTCGAAAAATAAACTCTCTTTTTATTGACCAGAATGGAATTCACCCTGCCATGTCAATGACTTTAGGAACTTTGTAATTCAGTGCCTTGTTTTTCATTACCAAGTATGGTAAACAGAATACATTATAATTTTAAATAAACTCCTTAGTTAAGTCTGTCTATCTACACATGGAAAATGAAATGTAGTATAAAATTATGGTAGTATACGTATAATTCAGGGTGAAAAGCACTTAGACATTTACAATGAAAGCAGGAGTTTTAGAAATGAATTACTTGGACAGTAGCCTCAGTTCTACTGTTTATTTTTTGTACAGCCATAGCCTGAGTGAAGGCTAATAAAGGGAAATGGAGCTTTGAACAACAGACTTTGATGGGAAAGGCCTTAGGAGTTTGTCTATTTCTTCTGCCTCCCACCTGATAAATAATCTTGTATAGTGTCTAGACAGAAGGAAAGAGTGAAATTGTATTTCCTTAACTACATAGAGGCCATAAAGTTTGGGATATGTTCTTTAGGTTCATCCTAAAGCTGCAATGCTCTTTGAGCCCTGGATGACTCATAAAAGTGCACTATAATCTTAGATTTGCACTCTCCTGGTCTGCTTTTAACCAAATGGCTTGATTGCTTTTTAAATTGCTTTTTCATGACCAGAGTACAACTAAGCAGCCATTTTCTTCTTTGTAGATTCTCAAAGAAATAGGCCGTATCTATATGTGCAGCACACAAATTACAGAATTAAAGCAATTACTGAATGATTGAAGAGAATAGATTATTGTTCTGAAATATGTGAATATTTGAGGAAAGCAAGACCCTGGTCTGTTGATTTATGTTATCTAAGTGATTCCTGTTAATCTTTCATTTTGCTTGGTATGCACAGATACAGCTAAAATGCCCGCTCAGTGGCTTGGTCTTGCTTTCAAATCTCATTCAGTGCTTTCTGACCATCTTTACTTTCTTGTGAGGTATAGATCCTTATAAATCGAAGATGCTATGATTTTTCCCGATGATCTTAGACTCCATCTAACCCTATTACTGGTCTTCTTCAACCTAACCCTCACTTTAGTTATTCAGATATCCCAAGAATTTACTTAAGATTTCACACTTATTTAATTCAAGTAATAAATACAATTATTGGGAGAAAACCCACTGCAGAAAATAAAAGCACAGAAAGTAGGAAAATTTATATTCTTTATTGAGTACCTATTATATGGATGGCTTTTTACGTGAATCATCCAAAATAATCTTCATAGTGATGCTAGAAAACAGGTATCACTATCACCTTAATATAATGAGATAACAGAGATTCCAGAATAGGGTTTGGATATAGGATTAGTATATGTTGATACTCTGCACTACCAAACACTAGGCTCTACCCCAACCAGGCTTTTGAACCTGTGAGAGGTAATGGAGCTCATTTGAGCATGTGGATTGTGAAACTGGTCTCACCTAATCATTTTCTTGAGAGATTTTCATTTTGTTATCATTCCCTGCATTCCAACATATTTCCAAATAGAAGCAGAATAACCCTTCAGTTTTGCAGTGGCAGATGTGAAAAGATTGGCATTTTGTGGAATGCCACTTGAGAAGCGTTTGTCTAGCAGAATGGATATGCAAAGAAACACTGGCTTTTGTTATTCCAAAAAAGGAAAACAAATAGAAATCACCTCAGGTCTCTCTGACTACTCCTTTCTTTCTTTATAAAACAGGATGTCTTACATATTGGATTGTCACTAGGAGTCTAATAGCTGTTCACATAGAAATTGCCCTATCAATAACCAACATGCTATTGAGCTCTATGAGATAATTTAAAAAAATCATATCCAGTCAGAAGCCCACTAATATATTAACATTTTTTTTCTCTCTTATGTCTCAGAGTCAGATTAATTATGAATTCAGGACTGAAAAAGACATCGAGAAGTTGCCTAAATAAATATTCGGTTCTTTCTTTGCTTCACAATAGATACGTGAACATTTTGGAAGAAGCTTAGCTGATACATAGGACCATGAATATTAGTTTTAAAAGGAGATAGGTAGCACCAATTCTTAAAAACATGGCCAGAATCTTGGCTTTAAAACATACTGATTTTGGTCAGATAGAAGAGAGTTGATTAGAACATAACTGGTTGTCAGATTCATATGTCAAGTTTACACTAAGCTTTATTTTTAAATATTTACTGAATAGATTAACATTATAGAAGAGGAAAAATATTGAGTATAAATAACACAGTGGAATTTGGAAGATACTTGTCTTGGCGTATACATACATGATGTAGCCTGGCTATTTAAATCTTGTCCTGAACTTCAGTAGTTCTTGGGTCCATCTCAAATATTAGTTATTTTGACCTGGGTATTTTTTCTACAAAATAAATGTAAGTAAAGTCAGCTCATCCCTGCTGGCAGTCTTTCCAGATGTAGGAGCCCTTAATTTACTATAGGTTTGAAAGTTACATATGATTTTTATGCCCTACGTTAGCAAAACCCATTTGTTTTCTTGCATAATCTGCAGAATAGAGTTCTCATACAACTAAAATAATTTAGACTTGAAGTCTTTGTAACTTGCATATGAAGCATAAGGGAGGAAAAGAGCTGAAGATATTTGAAGATGGTCATGGAAAGTAAGGAGGCCAGAGGTATGAGTTACTGAAGAGGAAGCTGTTATTACCATGGCCAGGAGCACAAACTTAAAGCTAGGGCAAGCCAAAAGAACCACCTTCAGTTTCTATCCTGTAGGTTTTATGTTGTCCTCTTTTTAATCTAAAGAAGGCCTCAAGGAATAATAATAGCAATAATAATATTCACTGTGTGCTACGTGCCAAGCATCTTTCATAGAAACCATTCTCCACTTCACAGATGAAGATACTGAGCATAGAAGGGTGAAATAAACTATCAAAGATCACACAATTTGATTCTAATTGTGGACCCACAATTAGAATTTAGGCTATTGATTCTATATCTTATGTTAGTAACCTCTAAATTTTGATTACGAAGAAGAAGCATTTTCATGTTAGCTTCTCTTTTCAGTGCTCCTTATGTGAGGGTTATCCTGTGAACAACTTCTTATGGTTTCTGTTTTAAATCCTTAATTTTAATTTTACTGTCATTTCCTTTTCTGCTCCTTTACCAGCTCACTTCCTTTTTCTTATTTGCTGACCATCAGGGACAAGGTGTGAACTTTCTTGGCCCTGGGAGAGAGTGTGATCGGACACTGGAGGCCTTCATATAACGTTGCAGCATTAACATCTTCACTGGCAGGTTTATGGACTTTCCCCCTCATGAATTTTAATGTATCTTCTCATCTGAATCAAGGATGCAGCTATGATCTTATGTAATCCTGTTTCTTTAGTTTTGTTCCCTATTTGGATTATGAAGGTTTAAATTTTATTATGGGAGTGCAGTAAAAAAAACAACTTGCAAAATCTTTGGAATTGTACAACTTCTGGAAATAAACATAAATTATATGCCTTAAGATTGATTTCTTCAGCACACTGATAATCGAGACAGATGCTAGTTCTGTCCAAGGGCAGAGGCTGCCCCCTAAATCCACTTCTGATCAAAATCTAAAATATTTCACATAGCCCACCCACACTCTTAGGAATGCAGACCAATTATTCAACATTTAGATGCGGGAAAAAAGGAAATAACACTCTGAAGCCTCTAATGAGAGTGTGTACAGTCATCCGTCTGTAAATAAGGCTTGTGTATCATATAATCGTTTGGATTTGGAAGGAAAAGAAGGATTATTCACAGGCCTTTCTTGCAGATGGTGCATGGCCCTCATGGGGATATATTTGCATGCTACTCAGGTTATAACTTCATCGGCGCCACATTTTCTTGACAGTAAGTGTTGAGCCATCTGAAGGCTCTGATTAAAACCATAGCAAATTCTTTTAGGAAAAAAGTGTACTGTCACATCCACTTGATGATTTCCTTTATTTTGAGAATTATTGGTGGTAAAGCTCAAGAAGCCTGGAGACATGTTCATTTTATTACCTACTTCCCTCCCTTTTGAGAATTTTCTTAGTAAAGATTGTGTTCCATATTTGCAGCATTTGAACAACTTGAAATGAATGATGCCTCATGTCTCTACAGGGTGGACAGAGCTCTAACTCTCTGAAGCTGGTGAGAATGCTGAAGCCTAGGGGTGCCTTTTGAAAGGCATACATTTGGGCCCTGAAGTGGTGGTGGGGAGATGGGATAGGAGAGGGTCCTTTAATCTGAAATGGAAAGGCTTGCAGTGTTGAAATTGAAACCCAAAAGGAAGTTGAAGAAAAAGAGAAATCCTTTGTGGTGGAAAGATCTCTGGGTTGGTGGTTCAGGTTCTGCTGTAATTAGCTGTGAGAAAGTCAGTCAGTTACCCTCTGTGAGCCCTTCTTTTTGAAAAAAAAGTAGTAATGGTCTGCCTATTTCAGAAGTTTGATGTGAGAACCAAATAGAATGGTTCTTTGTGAAGCAAATATTGAAATATATCCTCATTAAAGTGTGTGCATGGGATTGTGCTAAGCACTACAGAAGATGAGATACAAATAATACTTAGACTCTCACCTCAAGCTAATAAAGCAATAAAATAAGCACCTCAATAAACAGAACTAGAAAACTGCGAAACAAGTAAGTTGAAAAGTGATTTTCACTTTTCAAGTGAAAACACTTGAGACAAGGTTTCTCTAGAGCAGTGGCTCTCATATCTGATTGTTCATTAGAATTACCTGGAAGCTTTAAAGGCAGATAATTGTCCAGGCCCCAGCCCGAGAAATTTTGACTTAGTTAGATATGCCCCACCTTCCACTTTCCCCTACATTATCATTTTTAAAAATGTGCTTTAGTTGTGTTTAATTTGCATCAGAGTCACTTAGAGGGTCTATTAAACCTCACATTGTTGGGCCCCACTCCTGTATATTCTGATTCACTAGGTCTGAGTGTGGGGACAAGAATGAACATTTCTCACAAGTTCTCCTGTGATACTGATTGTCTGCAGGTCATACTTCAGAGCCAGTGCATTCATTTCATTTTACTATTAATGCTTGTATGCAATACACATATGTATTTTATTTTCAGGCTGAAGGAAGCAGGTGGATACAACAGTCCATTCTTTGGTATAATTTTACAGTTGGGAAAGTCAATACTGTGTGGCCAAATGAACACAACTGCATTTGATCAAAGAGATAATTGACTGACAGAAAAAAATTTCTTCATACAAAAGTCGGTCACTTGCAAATGTGTTAGTTTGAAATTATTCTCTAAGAAAAGAAGATATTATTTAGGGGACACCTGGTAAGCAATAACATGTTCAACAAAGCATAGTTTAAAAGAAAATTTTAGATTTGGAAGGAAACTCAGATTCCTTTTCTTTGTAAATATCTCTCTAAGCAACAGAATGAATGATTCACCTTTCCAAATCCTTGGGTATCAGAATAGCTAAAGCAACATGGCATAATTTTCAGAAATAGAACCCTATTAAATTTTCACAACCCATGTAAGATGCCAGTGAGAAAATGTGCAAAGTTGATCGTCACATCTTTATTACTTATAGAGAAATAGAAGGGCACTCAAGGTTGATTTGACTGTTAAGATGTATGAATTTTCTATTTCCTGAAGAGTATAAATCCTAAATGTCCATGGACATCAATTATAGGAGACTCTAGGGCTTCAGTCACCTTAAATTAGGAAAATGAGAAATTTACCTTGTCGATTTCTACCTTAGGGTGTATAGATGAGAACTGAGGCTTTGCAGATATATGGATGGAATAACATTCAGTGACTGGGAAGAGCTCAAACTGTTCTATTTTATCACTTTTTAAATTATAAATGTATTTTATAATATAAGAGAACAGGCTCTTTTCCAGGGCATCCTTTTTTCTTGTCATGCCCCACCAATCACAGATTGACTGGGAAAAGGGTGTTTTAGATACCTACTAAAGTCAAAGGAAACTTTTGGTGGAAAGTTTATATCTGATAAACTTTTTTATGCATAAAAATAAAAGCAGCAGTGTGTGAACTTGTCCTTACAGTGGAATAGATAAAAACTAAGCAAGCTTTCATAGACTTTTGTTTCTCCATTTAAAGTTGGACGGGTGGAACATCCACAGTCTTTCTTGACCGGAATCAGGCTCAGGGTGACACTGTTTAAGGTAAGAATATTAAGGAAAACTGGAGATGGCTTAATGGGTTAGAAATGGAGATCTTAATTGTAAAGCAGGTATTCTACTATAGATTATATAGCCAATAATGTTCAGAAAGGCTTTTTTAAAGATACACTTAAAATAAGACAATAAGAGCATTATATAAATTATAAAACAGATACTAAGGTGGTATCAAAGGCATGTTCAAATTTTATCTCTATCAAGTTTATAACTGAAAGGAACTTGCTACACCTAAGTTCTATTTTTAAATAGGGACTTAAAACACTTGTAAACATCTTTCTCAGAGCTGGATGGACCTTTATGCTAAGTGAGATGAGTTGGCCTAATGGTAGTACATGTAAAGTTTGGTGCTCCTTAGTACTTAGGTTAGTGCAAAAGTAATTGCAGTTTTTGCCATTAGTTTTAATGCATCTTTATTCTAAAGTCTTTGAGACACTGTTCTCTTCCACATCTCCTATGTCTTCTTGCTGTTGTCTGAGATACAGGATGCTCTTCTTTTGTGACATCATTCTCTTTTCTCTGAGTAATTCTTCTTCAGTTATTACCCCATAACTTGATCAACAACTTTAGCGTTAATGATTCCTGAACTTTATACTCCAGACCCAGATCACTTTCTTCAACCCACAGGTACAACTGCTGCCTGGTTAGTGTGTGGGTAGCTCTGTTTTGTGGGCACCTGTTTTCAATGTCCTAACACTCCAAGTTGCTGTGTCTTCTGCGTTTCCTATTTTGACTAATGGTGGCATGATTCTTGCTGCTCAAGTCAAAACTTGAAAACCTTTTTTAAGGACTGTCCTTCCTCCACCTCCTTTAAATGGCCATTAGCTTCTGTTAGATTCTACTCAAATATATCTTGGAGTTGTTATCAGTATTTTTCTTTAAAAATGTTAATTGCATTAAATTTAGAAAAGACAAAAACTTCAAAGAAGAAAAATAACAATTATTTATCTTCTTCCTGTTCTTACCACCTCCACCACTACCACCCTGGTTCCATCATCCTTCACCTGAATTATCCAATAGCTCCCTCCTTCTCTCTGTTTCTACCTTGCTTCTTTGTGGTCTTGTCTCCATATAGCAGCCAGATTAACTGTTTAAAAGTATATGTCAGGTCAAATCATTCCCTGCTTAAAATCCTCTCATAGCTTTTTGTCTCATTCAGAGAAAAACTCAAACTGCTTACAATGGCCTATAGGGCCCGTTATAACTGTCCCACTCTCTTTACCATGACCTCCAGCTCCTCTGACCTCATCTCCTACTTCCATCCTTTTGGGCCCTGTCTGTGGTCTGGAAAGATGCGAAATATGTCCTGCCTTAAAGTCTGTGCCATTGCTCCTCTGTCTGCCTGGAAAGTTTCTTCCTTTGGATATCTCCATGGCTTGCTCTCTCCTTTCCTTCAAGTTTCTACTCAAATGTTACCTTATCATAAGGTCTTCTCTGTCCACCTTCTGTGACTCCCACCCCAGTGCAGTTCATACTACCATTACCACAGGGGTAATATATAATTTGCTGTCAAAACAGGTCCCCTTTAGGAGTAAAAAGGACCCCCAATCACATAGAAATTTGGGACCAGAGTCATAAACCGGGACTAGCCCTGACAAACTGGGATATATGGTCACTCTGCTCTTAGATTTTTTTTTCTTCATAGCTTATCTTATCACTGTCTGACATGGTACATGTTTACTTCCTATGTGTTTTTTTGTCTGTCCCGCATAAGTTTCTTGAAGGGACTTTGTTTTCTTTGCTGTTGTGTATTCAGCACTGTGGATAGTACTTGCTACATAATTCTCTCCCTCATTCTGAATCTATATCTAATCTCTCTCTCTCTCTCTCTATATATATATACAAAGACATCTATCTAGAGATATCTATCTCCATATATCTAGAGATATATATAAATATATATCTCTTTGTATATATCTATAGATGAATATATAGCGATAGATATATAGATAGATATAGATGTATCAATAATAGAGAGATCTCTATCTATCTATGTATATATAGATACTGTCAAAGCAGGAGATGTATACTATAGCTATATATCTATTTAGATATTTATCTCAATCTATCCTAAATATATGTATGTGTATATATATACACATATACATGCGTAAATATAAACTAGTGATATATAGATAGATATAGATCTATCTATTATATCTATATAGGTCTATCTATCTATCTCTACATAGATATATCTATATCTATCTATATCTATCTATATCTATATGTATATTTATATGGATAGATATACACATATCTATCTGTATCTATCTTTCCTAAAGGTGTCCTGTTTTGACAGTATCTATATGTCTATGGGTAGATATATAGATATAGATGTCTCTGTAGATAGATATAGAGAGAATATATGTATGTGTGTATACATATATGTATATTATTTTTAAAATTTATTTTAATTTAATTTTATTTTTTCTGAGATGGGATCTCACTCTGTTGCCCAGGGTGGAGTGCAGTGGTGCAATCATGACTCACTGCAGCCTCTACCTCACCAGGCTCAAGTGATCCTCCCACTTCAGGCTCCCTAGTAGCTGGGACTACAGGTGCAAACCACCACACTTGGCTAATTTTTGTATTTTTAGTAGAGAGGGGGTTTCCACATGTTGTCGAAGCTGGTCTCAAACTCCTGAGCTCAAGCAATCTGCCTGCCTTAGCTTCCTAAAGTGCTGGGAGTGCTAAAGTGTTAGGCGTGAGCTGTCACACCCAGCCTGACATTTTAAAATAAATGAATAAATAAGTCTATATTCTCAATATCCTATATTAGCCATTGCTAACACCGTGGTGTATTTGTTTTTATTTTTGTAAAAATGATAAACATGCATTACCAAAATCAGTGCTGTAAAGTGGAAAAGCATTAAATCACATATCCTAGAAATTCCCATTAGTAAACATCATTCTAAGTATGTTCCATATATATTGATGGAAAGATAAATGATAGAAAAATAGAAATACCTTTACAAAAATGAAGCCTTATTTTTCATGATATTTTCAAATGAGAGATATTTTATTAATTTTACTAGAATTGAAAGGTAGAAAAATAAATGAGTAAAATATCCCTCTAACACGGAGATTTTATTTCTTAGGTTCCCTATAAAGATGAAAAAAGAGGGCTGGGCGTGGTGGCTCATGCCTGTAATCCCAGCACTTTGGGAGGCTGAGGTGGGTGGATCACCTGAGGTCAGAAGTTTGAGATCAGCCTGGCCAACGTGGTGAAACCCCGTCTCTACTAAAAATACAGGAATTAGCTGGGTGCAGTGGCTGATGCCTGTAATCCTAGCTACTCAGGAGGCTGAGGCAGGAGAATCACTTGAAACTGGGAGGTGGAGGTTGCAGTGAGCTGAGATCGTGCCTGGGTGACAGAGCCAGACTCCGTCTCAAAAAAACAACAACTACCCCCCGCACCCCGCAAAAAAACCAAAAAAGAAAAAAGAGAACTTTCAAAACACTAAAGATCCGAATCATTTAAAAAAACTGTTTTGATTTCTTGCTTTGAAAGTTGAAAAATTAGCTCTCTAATAATTTCTGCTATGCCCTTCCTCTCCTTTCTGAGTTTTGTTAATTACATTGTTTTTGCACTGAACAGATATAATTACAATTCTCACAATTGTTTAAAATTGGTTTTATATTTAAGTTGATTCAAACTCACTACCAGTGTCTTTATTAGGGTTTCTTTATTGTGAAAGTCTTTATTTCTGTTTATTTCCTAATTAACTGGATTTCACCATGTAAACTTTGAAAGACATGCTCAGAGCTGCTGTATTACTTGTGTTATATTTTTGGGTTATACTTTTTTACTGAATTTGTGCATAGTGCTTTCTTATCTCTATGATTTAATGTTACAGCAGCAACCTGATTTGTGTGTGTGTGAAGATGATTGCATCCTCTCCTACCACACATTTTATTTACCTGATGCTGGAAGGGTTTTTTTTTTTTTTTTTTTAATTTCACAACTTAATTGGAGTTGTCCTAGAGTTGACTGTTTTGTTTCTTAACCTCCTGGAATGCAGTGTGTTCTTTTAAATCTGAAGACACAGTTGTTTCTTCATTTTTGGGAAATTTTGTTGTATTATATCTTTGGGTGAATCTTCTGTTTCATTTGTTAGATTCCATTCTAACACATTATCCTTGTGTTACATGATTTATGTTTACCATTTATATTGGCTTTTGCCTAATATCTGTAATCTTTTTTTTCTATTAGAACTCACTGTGATGTCTTATGCCTTTTTCTATGTTAACTAATTTAATTTTCACCAGTATCCTGTTTCTGGTTTCAAATTTAATCTCATTTTATTTATTAGCTGTTCTTTGGGCTCTTTTTTTTCTGAGTTGATATTAAGTTGTTCTGTGTTATAAAGCAACTAATTGTACCGTTTTCTTTCTATTCTTTGAGTTATATTTTTCTTTTTCTGGCCATTGCATTTATTTATTTATTTATTTGCTGTAATATGTTTGTAAAATGTTCATGCCATTTCTTTTTACCTTATTCAAGCTTGGGTGGCTCTGAGTATAGATGGGGTATGGAAGACCTAATTTACCTGGATATGGTATGAGTGATGACTTGATTGTCTTTACAAAATATCCTGAAAGGAATTTCTTCTTTTTTCCTCTTCAAGCTATAGTGAAAGGGATGCAATTTCATTCTCTCCACTTCCCTGTCATCTGAGAATGGCAAGGAAGGAGAGAACCCAACATTCTTAGCATACTTGGGCTCTGCTCTTTCTCTGCAGCATGTTAATGCCATGAACCAGAACTCGCCATTCTCCCAAAGTAAAATGAATAGAACTGTTCTTTGCTATCTTTATATGATGTAGTAAGAATTAGTCTAAGATTTTGAGTCATAAGTTTTGATTGCTATGTAGGTTAGTAATTACCAAACTTAATTTGAATTCTCAAATCTTTTGGATTATGGAGACAGCTTCAGATCAAAGTGGATAAATATTTTGATTAAGCAGTTACTCTAATAATATCTTAAGCAATTTTCCCCAAATAGTATAGAACAATACTTGAAACTATTATTCTTTTTATAATATAAGTCTTAAGTGATCCACTCAACATTATAAATCAGGAACACTTCTTTTAAACATAACTTTGGGCTACTTTTAGAATACAGTGAGGCAAGACTGATGCATAAGTACACTTCTTTGTCATGTTTTGCTATGAAGTTATGTGCTGCTTGATATTCGACCCACTATTTACAATTCAAGCTTCAGGATCCAGTGAGACTCAGCAATGGCTCTCATTTCTCTAGGACTTCTCATGCTAGTCCTAGAAAATTATTTACAGTAGGAGTTTCTGCTCACTAATAACTCTGCTGTCAGTAACAGATAGCACGAAGATGATTTGGCAAGTCTTTAAGTAGCCTACATGGTTGTGTAGTAAAATGCCATTTGGTGCCATTCAAATAAATTTTTATTCGGAGATCTGATTTTTCAACATTTTGTCTATTCACCTTACTAGTTTAGTAATACTTCTGCCTATTGTCAAAAGGGTCCCTTGCTCTTTTATGTTGTTATGTTAAATTACTGAATAGTTTTTGGCTTGTAATTTAGCCAGAAATAAAAAAATAACTCCCTGTAGAAACAATATGAAACTAAAGAAACCCACTGGGACTTAAAAAGTTTCCTTGATCCTCAACACTGTGCTCCCAGATGGATGTCACATTACTCATCCTGAATGCGTCGTTTGCTTCTTGAAAATGATTTATATATCTGTGGAAGTTGGGCATGTTCCCGCGGCTACTGTGAATAGTAAGTTTTGAAAATTTAGCCAATAACATCAAGCTGTTTGGTTATATAAGCAAGGATAAAAAGATACTTTGAAATAAATAAGCTTTTTTATTATCACATTAAATATGTATGTTATAACATCAAATATCTCAAGGTTTTACAATGTACATACATAAGGCCCTGAAGATGTCTCTTTATAGTACAGAACCTCATAAACTGTTCATCTGACCAGGGATATCCATCTTCCCCTTGTGGTCTAGGGAGAGAACTGAGTGGAAGGCCGTGTATAATGCAAACAGCAAGGCATTGCTCTCTGAAATAGTTCACCCTAATGGCTACTCTCATTTATGTAGTCACCGTACTTTCTTTGATGGATCGTGATAACCTGAGAGATGCTCTGAGAAAGATGAGACATTGTGGCAGAGTAGTTTAACAAATGTAGAAACTTCTTCTACATCACATGATGGATGCTGGATTCAGGCTATAACTCCATGTTCAAATCAGTCTGGATGTTTTCACTGATTTGTCCAATGGAACTGAAAAGATACCCATATCCTCACACATTAAAAACAAAAAGCTCCCCTTTTAAAAGAGTAATGTTTAGAAATACTGCTTTCTTTATATAGAACCTTGGCCTACCAAGGATATCAAATACTGTTTTTGTTTCTTTATAGCAATCTATGCATAAAAATGTTTTATAGTTATTTTAATTTATAGATCAGGTAAAATTTGACTCATCAGTGGTTCAATAATGCTATTTTTAATTAGGCTTAAATTAAAAATTTTAGTTATATATAATGGGAATGGGTAAACAGTGTCATAAATTGATTATGTCACCATGTTACCTGCTACTACTTGTTGTAAGTTATAATCACATGAAATAGGACAATGTCTATCTGTCTGATTTTGCCAAATCATTGGAAAAGGGTTAAATAGAATTAAAGTCACTTTCTCCTGAAAGTTGGACTCATTCTGATAATTCGATGAGTCTAATTCTATGATCATTCATAGATAGAGGTAAAGCAAGACTATAAACTGGAAAAAGAAAAAAAAAATACTGGACCACATCTAAAAGAAAACACTCAAGAGAAAAATATTTATCTAGTGATACTTTTTCTAAATAATTTCTGACAACAAATTTAACAAATTACTTACCTCCTTCCCTGGACCTCATCCCCAGCAACTTAGCTGACTAAAATTGAACAATTGTTTTGCTAAATAAACATTGTTAAAAAGTTAATTTTGGAGAAAAAAAGAAGTCACTCCAGTCTATTTTAATACTTTTATAGACATACAAATGAATTATAAACAATATACAGTGTTGCTTTTTCCTGTGCTTTGAATGGGACAAAAAGGGCATACATATTTTTATCAGTATTATGTTAAGATTTGTGCTTGTTGATGTATATTACTTTTACTCTTCCTGAAATAAAAAAAAAAAAATTTTTTTAAAGTTTGTGCTGCTTTTCTGGAAATGAGGTTCCAAAATTCCTATCTCATTCTAACAGAAACTCTCTGATCGTCTCTGTAATAAAATAATTGCTCAGTTCAGTCAACTCATTGGGGAAAACAAACTATTTGAAAGAAGCAGGTAAAAACCTGCAATAGGCCTTGACATTCTGTATAAAGAGCAAATCTGGGCCCCTCCTGCAGTTCCCACTTCTCCAGGACCCTGAGTTCTCTCGTTCTAACTTCCTACTGAGGCACCATCACTCAATATCTGTCAATGGTCCAATCTGTTCCTTTTCCTTATTTGACCAACATTTCGGTTTTATTTGCTTTACAACCTCATCATCATGGTGAGAGCTCTTCTTCCTGCTCTGTCCTGTAACTTGGGACTCAGAGGAGGCTCAGAAACGCCTGAGCTTCTCCTGCTCCTGCTATTCTCACCCCTTTCCCCCTTTAAATTCTTAGCCCAATATATAAGTTTTGCAATAATTTCTGCCAAGATTATTTGGATATGGAAATCTTAATATTTCTCTCTTTCTTATCAATTCCTCAATGGACAATAACTTCAAGTGAGCATTTTTTTGTCTGTGAAAACAAACCAAGAGAAAGAAAGAAGCAGATAAATTAGATGTGTGTAAAGTACCTAATACGGTACTTGTCATGTAGAAAGCTCTCAACAAATGGAAGTTATGGGGATCTAAATATAATTAAATGGTAGAGTTTATTTTCAAGTTTTATTTATTTTTATATATAAAGCTTGGATTTAGGTTAATAAAAATCAGGAAATTTCTTTTATATAGGCTAATAAAAAACAGGAAACTGCTTTCTTACTCACTGTCTTTCTTTCCTTATTATTGGAAGTGATCCAGAGACCTAAGAGTATTTCCATGCCAAGTTCAAGAGGGCAGAGGGCAGAGGGCAGAGAGGAGTGGGAGGCAGGGCAGGAAATGGGGAAGAAATTGACTCTGTACCTGCAAATACCTAGCAGGTCCCATGGAGATCAGAGTCACTGATGGCAGCTGCTGTATACAGAAGAGAAAAAAAAATGTTGGAAAAAGGATAGGGAAAATTTGTTATTGATTTCTTTTAAAAAATGCTTGAGAGAAAGTATACTGTAAATACAATACTCTAACTCACATTCTATGGCTTCTTTTTTAAAGAACAAATATCATCTGGAACTAAGTATAAAAAATGAATTCATTTTCATAACTATCACAAATTTTGTTATAATTGCATACTTTCTGAGTGACCTTTAAAATATGATAATGTTTGAAGGTGGCTTTCCCAATGGATGAGTTGCAATTGTAAGGTGATAGTTATAATAGCTCAGGTCACAGGTGAAATAATTGAATATCATTAACAATGACATTTGATTATGTTTCTTCATTTTTTCAGATTACATGTCAAGTTCTGTGTGAAATCAGAGACCATGGGGATTCATTATTGCTGGAGTTGATAGTATTGCAGTTTTACAACCATCTAATAAATTAGCGTTTAATACTGAGAGATTTCATCTTAAACTTAGAGGACTTCTTTGTTTTAAAGAAGAAGTTTGCAAGGAGAAGCAGCAGAAACCATTCAGAAAATGCAGGAGATAAAAATCCTATCTGAGAAAATGGATCTTGGATCTTTGCAATCATTTGATTTGTCAGAATATTATTCTGTGCTAAAAAATAAAAGGGATTAAATGTTAAAAATCACTGAGCCAAAATTTTCTTGAGTGCACCTATTTTGTACCTTTGTTTCCAGTTTTTTTCACATACTTCATTCTGCATCCTGATTAGTCTGTTCTTTTTAAGCTCATTTCTGAGCCAAAAGAAGTCATAAATATAGAGTTCTATAACATTAACATTTCTCTCAGAAGTACAGATTTGCATGAATGTCAAAGAAAAAATATCATATTCCCCCCCATTTGGTTTAATGATTATTTTATTACATCAGGAATGGCTTAGGTTAGAATCTTTGTGATGTTTAAAAAAACATTCCATTTACTTAACTGTTGACACAATGTATTTGGAATTCTATATTTTGACTTTTCCATTAATCTGAGTCTGTTTTGGAGGGGGTAAGGGGGTAGATCATCATTCCTATTTAAAATGGGAATCAGTTTCAAATGGCTAGAGTATGTCTCTTCCCTCTCTCTCTGTACACACGTGTGTGTATGTGTGTGTGTGTGTTTGTGTTGGCATTGAGTACACCAACAACTGGCTATAATGAGGGTTTAGTTCATCCTTGATGAAATATACATAGTTTCTGACTTTATAGAGGTAATTATAGAATGTTTTACATTACTGTTAAATCTATTTCTTTAATATAGAAAAATGTATTTCTCAATTCTTTACTAGTAGTTTCCTTCAGGAAAAATAAAAGACAAAAATTAGTGTCATCCAAAGTGCAGATGAATATATAATGTGATTTTTACATTTTATTTATTCACATTTAGTCCTCTGAAAAGTGTCTAAGCTTGCTTAATTTGCTATTAAATGAAAAATGGGCTGTTTTCAAAATAGCTACCACATTGTCTTGCACTGACATGACTTCATACTTGTCTTATCAAGAGCAAGAGGATTCATAATGCACGTGGAAATGTCACTATGGTATTCTGATGTTTCAATGAATGTTTGCTACTTGAATCATTATTCCATGGTTGCTTTTAATTCAGGATTACGTCTTTAACATCACTGAAAAATGTAGACAAAAACTTGAAAAATTTGATAAAAATTACTTATGGTTGTTTGGGGGCTATGGGGTTTGATATATTTGGAATACTTGTCTGGTCATCCACATCTTTTATTTTTATGGAAAGTAGATTCAGTGCCACTATTAGTTTGCCACTATATTTAAATCAGCTAATTATGTTGCTTTTAAAATAATTTTAAAAGGTAATATAAAGTTAGTTATGTCTATAGTTATATGAAGTCATGCTTTCAAGCATGTTGCTGTTTGATCCTGAGTTATTAATACCAAATACAAGTGAAGGTGATTCTGAATAAGGTGTTATGAGTGGCTGGATGCCTCTAAAACATTCACATCTGTGTCAGTGGACATTTTTGAAGCAGCTGAAGGCTGGAATGGCATGATCAGAATATGTACTACAGCTGTGCACTTTGGTGGCGTGAACATTGTTGTCTTCACTTCTTAGATATCTCTATAGTCCAACAGATATTTGTATTAAGATGTAGAAGCTATTTTATATGTTTAGTATGTTTTGAATTTTTTTTTTTCATTTTAAATCCTAATTTTTTAACAATTCAGGGAGAAGGGAAGAAAAATATTGACAAACTAAAGGAGTGACACTCGATCCAAATATTGGTTATAAATATGGTGTTTTAGGTATATATGTAGTATATAGTTTTCTGTTAATATTTATTGTAGAAATCTTACCTTATGAAGGTAAAGCAATAGACTTATTTGAAACAAAAATATGTTTAACGTTTTGCCACAATTTCTATTTTTTTAATTTGTGGCTGCACCACTTGAATGTAAGTTGTAGATATCATGATCCTCCACCTGTAAATACTTTAACATCTGACTTATATACCATAATGTCATTGTTACACCTTGGATGATCAATAATAACTCGAGAATATCATCTAATATACATTTATATTCAAATTGTTGTATTTATTCCCAGAATGTATTTTGGAGCTGGAACAAATGTTTTCATATATTTTGTTAAGTGAATCAAGTACTCATATCAATATGTCATAATTGTATTTTCTCGAAATAGTTATCGGTCATTGAATAGGTTTGGGTTTCCATGGCCCCAAGCTGCCAACTGAATCCAATAGAGTGATTTTCTGGAATGAGAAATGCTAACTGCCAAAACCAAAGAATGTTAATCAGCAACAAGCCTGACTGTGATTTCCAACGTGCTAATCACTTGGAAAAATTGCCTCTCATTGGCTCAGTCTATAGATAATTGCTAATTGAAAAGCAGCTAGAATGAGAAGGTATATTAGCATGTTAATAGGTCTTTGTGCCCAAAGGCTTTGGATTATAAATTATGAAGACTGCATTAGCCAGATGGGCAGGATTAATTAGCATGCTAGTATTACCTGGCGTCCTATGGTGGTTGAGAGTAAACAGTGACCATAACCATTTCAGCATAGTTTGCTATTAAATTGCTTGCTTTTGGTAGCTAGGAATAGAATTGTATTCTGTAGTTAGAACACTAACCAAGAATCAGTAATTCTGGATGCTAATAACTAGCAAAGCATTTAGTCCTTTTGTACTTCGGCTAAAATCGATGTTCATGTGCTCAATTTCCATCTCTAATAAATGAGAGATTTATGACAGAAAAAAAGAACTAGTACTGGAATTCTAGAGGCTTATATTCTAATCTCAACCTCTTCATCCCTCAGTTTCCTTATCTGTTACATAAAGAGGATTAACTAAAAATTCTCTAACATTCTTTTCCAGCTTTGAGATTTTACAGAGCAGTGTAGACTCATGACCAGTAACAGATCTGGAGGGGAGAAATAGGCTAAAAGCCAGTATGTTTCACAAGAGCAACTGAAACCAATATTTCAAATGAAGATAATACCTATAAAGAAACATACCAGGGATGACTTTGTATGTCCCAAATCATCCAGACTGCCTTATTGACTTCCTATTTTGATACCTTCCAAGGTAAGTAGGTGATTTTTTTTTTTTTTCTCGAACTGACTTGTACAGAGGTACTGTGAGAATTCTGGGGAAGTAGAGAGGAAAGAGTTTCCAATCTCAGCTCATCAGGGAACATCGAATGCTCTCTTAAGCTCAATAGGAAGAAGTGAGGCTACTTTCAGATTTCTCTATCCTAATGGTTTCAGTTACACTAAAGTAAAAACTATTAGAGTAAAAATTTTCTGCAATTGTGACATGAACAGTCCAGTTTGTGTCAAAAGAATACTTCCCCCAATGAGTATGTGGCTTTGATTTAGAGATATTTCTAGTTTTAAATATAATAACTAACATTTAATGAGCACTGACTATTTGACAGACATAGAACTTATAATTAATCCTCACCAATTATTATGCATTGGATTCTTAATAGCCTCACCTAATAGACACTCAACTAAAGTAAGGGGCAGAACTGGGATTTAAACCTGGGGAGTGCTCTGCTTTTTTCTGGTGTTGTATCTCAAGTTACAGAGGTTTGAAGTCTTTTCTAGGTAATACCTGTAACTCCTTATTTCCCAGAAGAGATCTATTATTTAGGGAATCCTTAAAGCTTTTGTCTTCCCTACTTGTGACTGCTTCTATTGCCTGCAGCATATTCCTCAGCAGTTTCTTAGTTTTCTGGGCAAAGTCTTGGAAATTATGCGGTAGAATGGATTTAAGAATTGGAGGGTTGGTTACTGATATGGTTTGGCTCTGTGTCGCCATCCAAATCTTATCTTGAATTATAATCCCCAGGTGTTGAGGGAAGGCCCTGCTGGGAGGTGATTGGATCATGGGGGTGGTTTCCCTCATTCTGTTCTCGTGAGAGTTAGTGAGTTCTCAAGAGATCTGATGGTTTTATAAGGGGGGGCGGGCTCTTCCTCCTTCACTTCCTCACTCCCGCCTGCCACCTTATGAAGAAGATGTCTGCTTCGCCTTCGCCTTCCACCGTGATTTTAAGTTTCCAGAGGCCTCGCCAGCCATGCAGAACTGTGAGTCAATTAAATTTCTTTCCTTTATAAATTACCCAGTCTCAAATGGTATTCTATAGCAGTGTGAAAATGGACTAATACTATTACCAAGGCTTATTCTAGTTCTGAGCGTCTTCAACCCACCTGCCACTCATAGCATAGATTTGGGTTGTGATAAGCAGTACTTTAGTGCTAGCAGTTAGCCTCATTTCAGGATGATGCCCTTCACCTGTCACTTTGATGGTTAACATTTAACAGGTGGCATTGATAAAGCATGTTAAAAAATAAAGTCTGTTGACGTGTTCACTTCTATAGAAGGTCACAATGAGATGAGACATCTCTGCTTATGATCTTTGTTTGGTCAGCAGCTCAATGCCATCCTCCTGCCATGTGGTGTTGTCTGCCCAGAGTACCTTTCTCTCCACCTGGTTGAACAATGACTCACTAAGCAGCATGACACTTAAGTAGCAGAATGCCGTTAAGCTTTCAGTTTTATTTTAAAGACTTTTCTCTTCACAATCAAAATTTAATCATCTAAAAGACTGAAGGAAACTTAAGAATTATATTTAAAGAACAATTTTGATATTATGTTAGTGGTATGCCTATAAAATATACAATACTGCACTGTTCATTTTCAAAGTACCCTGGAATTTATCCCCAAAATGACTCTGCTTCCATTGCTGTATAACATTGATAACCTATTTAATTATTAGTGGTAATTATAAGAATTAACATTTATCAAATATCTCCTGTGTGTCAGGCACTGGGCTAACTGTTTCACGGGTTATATCACTCAACCTTCTAACAACCTGATGAAGTAAATACTAATATGCTCACTTTTAAAAATAAAATTTCTTTGTAAAAAAATAAGTTATCAAAGCACTGTACACACATGCTGAACAGTAAAGAACTTACAGTGAAAAGCACCCTTTCATGCTACTTCAAGAAACCCTTTTAATTATTTCTAATTCTTTGGGTATTTATCTTCAGAACTCTAGATATATGCTAATACTTCTGCTTAGTGAATTTACTTGACTTTCTCTCATATTATTCCATTTATATGAAATGTCCAAAGTATGCAAATCCATAGATACAGAAAACAGATTCCTGGTTACCAGGGGGCTGGGATACCGGGGAATGAAGAGTGACTGCATGGCTACTTAATGGATATGGGCTTCCTTTTAGGAGAGATGAAAATGCTCTAAAATTAGATAATGGCAGTGGTTATACAGTATTGTGAATGCACTAAAAGCTACTGAACTGTACTATTTAAAATGGTTAAAATAGTGAATTTTATGTGATGTCAATTTTTCTTCAATAAAAAATAAGATGGTTCCCTGGTTAGGAAGTCACCTACATTACTGTACTAATCAATGTTTCATATTTATATTTTTAATTTTTATCCTTTTTATTTCTAATCTGATTTTTATCCACAAAGCAACAAATAAATGTCACTTCTATTTTTAAATGTAACATACGTGTTTATAACCAAAGCATAATTGTACATTTTTGGAGTATAATGTGATGTTTCAATGTATGCATAGTATAATAATCAGAGTGATTATTATACCCATCAACATAAATATTCATCATTTCTTTGTGGTGACAATGTTCAAAATCTTCTCCCTACCTTGAAATATACACTACATTATTATTTGCTATATTCACCTACTGTGTAATAGAACACCAAAACTTATTCCTCCTAACTGTAACTGTGTACCAATTGACCAACCTCTCCTGGTATTCCTTCCTGCTTTTCCTCCTCCACCGCTGGTCACCATTATTCTCTCTCTGTCTATGAAATCAATATTTTTAGATTCTGCATATGACTGAGATCACGTGGTGTTTGTCTTTCTGTGCCTGGCTTATTTCACTAACACAATGCATTCGATTTTATGGTTGAATAGTATTTCATTCATTCTTTTTAGAATTGAGGAACTTGGGGTAAAAGAAGCTAACTTTCCAAAGATCACATAAATAGTTAACCTTGGATTTGATCCTACCTCGTTTGACTCCACAGACTACACATGTAACCACTATTCAACACTTCCCTCCAAGATGGCAATTTCCATGGCTGGAATTCTGTATGTAGAAAGGCAATTAGATCTTTCAATAATCTTACAGTTGTCTGGAGACAGAAAGCTTCTCTCATATATGTGAACTTTTACTTTAAAAGTGCTATTGCATTATAACATCATGATCATCCAAATTATCATTAGACATTATATGCCTTACTACACATGCAAATATGAGTCTACTAATGATTGAAGAAATGCTATCAAATTAATTTAGGGATTTACAAAAGTAGAAGCAATCCAGTTTGGTGCATCAAGGGTTACAATAGCTTCTTTCTAATGTATCTTTAAAAATGTGATTTTGGAATTAAGCAGTTACCAGTTACTGTTATATTTATGCATGACCTTTGACTGCTAATAGTATCAGCCAACTGTATTCTATTAGTGATTAGCAAAGCAAGGATGTATAATTGATTGTTGGTGTTGATTGGTATGTCTAATAAGCAGCTGGAAGTAAAGCAGCTCTGTTTCAGTTTCCAAAAATGATAGAAATGGCCTGCTTTTTTCATGCTAAGAAACAGTGGGAGAGAAGAGATTCATCCTTTCCACCTAGACTTAGTGAATCAGTGCTAGGAAATGATGTCAAATATCATTAAAGGCCCAAAGTGTTTAAGCAAGGAGGAGAAAATGGTGTCTCAGAAGGGGAATATTTTTCTCAGAAGGTCCCAGTACCTTTGTTTTGATACTGGGACTGTTATGTTCCTGTTTCAATATTTTTGTTCAACAGTCAGTAATTCAACAAGCAAATATTTCCTGAGCATCAGTTAGACTCCTACAGTGAAACCATTGAGCTAGGCTTGGTGGGAACAATGAAGGGTAATAAAGACATATCTACTCTTGAGAAATTTATGTCGGATTGGCAGGCAAGATGTACATACAACATGGAACAGGGTTCTTTGATTCATGATAGAATTTAACCAAGGTCTGCACTCTCATGCAGATGAATCATTAGAGTGCTAAGAGACTCTATAAATGCAGTTTTTCTTTGCCTGTTATCCTATAACATTGTTTCTGTCTTATTTTTCCCCATGTTACACAAAATACCTCCCCTCAGCACATCCTTTTTCAAACACAAATACTCCTTTTGAAATGAGTTTTTGACAATTCTTTTTAATAAACGTGGACGTAGATGGTGTTTGGGTACATTTTTACTAGCTTTTGGACCTTGCTTTCTTATTTGTAAAATGAAGAAAATAATACTAGTTACCTCCTACAGTTTTCACGTGAATTAGAAGAGATAGTGTAAAGCATAGCACATTGCCTAATACGTGATACTCAGTGATAGCTTTTATTATTACTACTCACATTAAAGAAATTGCTAAAAATTAAAAAATAGATTACTTTTAACTCCCAAACTCAGCAACTGATATCGTTTTTGTGTATTCCAGTCTTTGATCATACATGGAAATTAATTCTTAAAAAACATAGTTGTGGTTTCTCCATTAGCTCAAAACATTGATCTTGCCGATGGCAAGGTGTCATTTAATGTACGTCCTCAGCCCTTTGTTCACAGTGGGAATTTAATAGTTATTTGTTGACAAAATAAGTCCTCTTGTGACTCTGTCTACAGTTACCCATAGCTTTCTCCTGACTTTCTCAGATAAACTTCCTGAGGGGTTGCTTGCACCTCTGAACTCCCAGACAGTTCGTAAACTACTGAGATTCGCCTTTGGCATCCATCACTCTCAAAAGCAGAACTTGTTGAAGTCCCTTCCTTGCCCCTAATTCTGAAGGCCAGTTTCAGTCCTTCTTACTGACCTTGGAGGCACTTGGAGTGCTATTAACTCCTCCCCTTCTTCTTCTGGAAATATACCCTTTGGGTTTTCCTGTCATGTCTCTAACCCCTAGTTTCACCTTCTCCACTTTTTACAGCCAAAGTGACTGTGAAGAGTTAAATTTTTTTCCTCCAAAATTTATATGTTGAAGTCTCAGTAACTCAGAATGTGACTTTTTAGAGATAAGGTCTTTTTCTTTTTTTAAAGCTAATTTGGGGGTAATTTGGCTAAAACGAGGTCATTAGGGTGAGCCCTAATCCCATGTGACTGGTGTCCAATAAGAAGAGATTATTAGGACACAGACACAGGGAGAAGATGGCCATCCCCAGTGAAGGAGAGAGGTGCTGCTTTTCTTGGTACTCATGTCTCTTTCCATCGGAAACACTCTTTCCCTTTCTCCTCCCCTTCCCCCACACCTTCTCTTGGCTAACTCTGTAAATCCTTCAGGTCTCAGTTTGGAGGTGCTTGAAGGACTTCATGAGCTCTGCTGTGTTCTCCTAGTTCCCTGTATTTACTTGTATCTGGTTCTTATTGCATGGCTATAATTGCCTGGCTAATTGTATTTCCTTCCTGGGCCATAAACTCCTTGAAGGCATGGAAAACATTCCCTTCATTTATATCCCTAGAGACAGACAGGCACTTGATGTACAGTAGGGTCTCAAGATTTGTTGGATGAATCAATATGATTTTATTGCTTAGCAGAAGAAGAAAACATTTTCCTAATTGTGGTGGTTTAATAACACAAAGACTTGGTTGAGAATACAAATATTAAAGTTAACTTTAATTCTGTAATCTGCCTGATTTTGAAAATTGCCCATTACAGAAGATATTTATACTTGGTGCATAAATGTGCCACTTCTCTACTTCTCTTGAAGACAAAATTCTCAGCCTCTGACCCTTTTGTTCTGTGAAGTACCCACTGCTGCAAGAAAAATTCAAAACAGATAGCATATACCTGTGGAAGATAATTTTATTATCTTTAATTATATTTTATACCTCTGTTTTTATCTATGTAAAACCCAATTAGAAAAGAATCAGATACAAATGCGTTATTTTGGAAGCAATCAGCTCGCCTTCTGAAGCTACATCAATAAGAAAGCATTAGAGAAATGGGTCCAAAAAGAGTTTGGTTTTCATATGGTAAACCTAATTGGTATTTTTAGTCTCTTGAGGAACCAGCAAGCAACATTGCTGACTTCGAACATGTTTTTTTGCTGGTGAAAAGAGAGTGGGTGACTTTGTGCTTAAGACAACTCTAGAAGTGTCCTTTTGTGGATGCCAATTCTGCAAAAGTATTTGGGACTCAGGATATGTAACTCTTTCAAAACCTGGATATTAGAAGTTTGGCACCACCTTCCTTTCAGAGGAGAAGAGGGCTCTGCTTTGGGTATAACTGCATGGCTCTAAAGAATGGCAATGAGTGAAGAATGAGAAATAATTTAATCCACTATTGATTAACATGTTTGTTGTTAAAAGCTAATTTTCTGTAACAGCAGAGCTGCAGCCCAGAGTTTCTGGAGACTTTAAAAATTACCTCCAGGCACAGTCAGTGTTTAAATTTTCTAAAGCATCCCACACACTGAAGAGATCTGTAAGCATCCAGCTAATTAGAACTTAGCAAAAACGCACAGATCACTAGTATATATTAAATTTTTGATTAGAAAAATGGAGATTTCTACAAGTAAATTTCATTATATTAGAGGTTATCTCACATTTTTTGAAGTTATAATAAAGAAAATCAGGAAAACAAAATTTTTCAGTTTGAAATTAACAACAAAAACCAAAGAACCAACCTCTAAAAATTCTTAAAAAAACAAAACAACTTTTTTTTTTTTTAAATCTGCGTAGGTGTGTGTTTTTTTTTTTTTTAATTCCTCTTGTTGACCATGCTTGACTGATGGTACCTATAAAAACTGATGCACTCTTTGGTATATGTGTGTTTTCAGAGCAGAATTATATGAGGGCTTGATGCCAAAACATGCTGTAGTTACTATTATCAAATGCTGAATCTCATTTTAGCTATTATAAAAGGTCCCTAGTATTAAAACACTGGGTTTATAGATGATAGATGAAAAACGTATTTTTCAGACCATGGCCTTTGTGGTAGAACATGACTTGCTTACTATGGAAATATCTCCAGCTGCCTAGAAATGTTGCCTAGCAACCCCTGGAAACACAGAAAACCTAATATCATATCTGAGTTGCTTGTGGGTAAAGGGATTATTAAAAATATCGGTTAAAAAAAAAGGACTGCAAAGTTTGTTATTGGGCATGACAACAACTGCTGCTTCTGAGTTTGACAGTGTCTCTGTGCCCCCTTTCTCATGGAATTTCAAGTGTTTCTCATGTGTTTCTCATGAATTCTTTAGTTTCTAAGTCTTAACAGTGCAGCAAAGAGGGTGACTTGAAGAGGTCGTGCCTGTGTTGTCAGAGGACTCAGCCCCATTCCCCCAGCTCTCTGCCGGAAGCTGTTCTTTGCCTTGGTGAGCAGCAGTCAGCCAGCCACCGTGGCTTTTATAGCTGTCAGCTTCCTTCAGACCCAGCAATTTCTGGGTTACTGGGAGTGATTTGTAGTTGCTGCTACCCTGACTGTTCTACTCGTTGGCAAAGGCTGGGGGCAGCTTTCTCTCGAAGAGCACCCTAAATATCGGCCTTCTGATCAGCTACCCTGGCTCTACCCATAGGCTCTACTGAAGGGACGGCACTAAGCTTGGAAAGCCTCTTACCTCTATACCAGGCAGACCTGTGTTCTTCGTTATAAGCAAAGTAAGGGAGCGGACTGGTGTCAGGTCTGACTCTCTTCAAAGTCCCTGCTATTCTTTTGCTCACAGTATTAAAAAATTTAGTTGGGCAAATGCATCCTGTGTCTTAGTTTGGGCTGCTGTACAAAATACCATAAATGGATGCCTCATCATAAACAATAGAAATTTATTTCTCACAGTTTTGGAGGCTCGGAAGTTCAAAATCAAGGTGCTGGCAGATTTGGTGTTTGGCCTCTGGTTCATAGAAGGTCAGCTTCCTCTAAAACCTCCTATGGTTGCAGGGGTGAATGAGCTCCTTTGGGCCTTGTTTATATAGGCACTAATCCTACTCATGAGGGCAGAGCTTCTCAAAGGCCTCAGCTTCTAATAACTCCGATATTATCAGCTTGTGGGGCAGGATTTCAATATGAATTTTTGGAGAAAACAAACATTCAGAATATAATAAAGGGTTTTTGATTCATATGACAAAAAATGAATCATTCTGAATTAACTTGAATAAATGAGTGATATTCAAGCTGAAACTGATAATAGCTTTAAGTGTGAATATAGTTTCCTGGTCAACCTTTTGAAAAGCCGGTCTCCACCAGAATTTGAACTACTCTTGAGAACTTTAATAGCAATAACAACCAGCTTGTACTTCAAATTTCTACAGTGTTACAGTCTATAGGATATGTGGACATTTGCATTCTCATTTGATCTGTTTGCTGGCAAGGGATAGTGTTAGCTCCATTTTATAGCAGTAGAAGCTGATGTTCAAAGATGTAAGATGAGCTGTAACAGCAAAGGTAGAGAGATTCCACACTCCTGAAGCTCGGGCTAAGTCAACATCTCTTCCATGGTTCCAACCCCAGTCAGTACAGGACCTTTTTGATGGATGCAAAACTAACTGAGACAGTTTCTCCAATAGCCCAGTAGCAGGTGCTGCTAATGGGTTGATCTTGAGGTTCTCAGCCTCCAACAGGGTTAGTGTTAGCTCCATTTTGTAGAAGTATAAGCTGATATTCAAGGAGGTAAGATGACTTGTTCAACGTCATTAGTAAGTTCGTCAGTTCTTGAACTTGGGTTTTCTGACTTCCAGGTCATGTGATCGTTAGTAGGCATTTGGGATGAGGTTCACCTGTCATGAAAAGTAGAGACTTGAACAGTGTAAAGATACACAAATTGGAGGCGTGGACCTCCTCCTTATGGTACAGCTAGATACAACCTACTTGACTTGCCCCAGTGACCCCATACCTTTCATGGAATGTGGAAATATGCCACAGTGAACACCTCTCAGTCATAGCATGACTCCTGGGAACTTAAGCCTGCTTGCTCTAAACCCACAAATTAGAACTCCTTGAGGAACATCTGTTTGGGCAATGCCCTGAACCATGTGAAAGACAGAGGTACCATAAGTCCCTCTTTCTCTCGCTCCCTACATACCGATTGAGTGTGCATGCCCTGAATGTTCCCCTTTCCCATTGGCCCCACAAGAGGTACTGCCCTCTTCCATCTGGGATTTGTAAGTAAGAAACTCCCATTACTTTATGTTTTGTTGTGCTGCCTGCTCTGTGTCTCACCTGACCAATACACCTGAACCTAACTTCTTTCCTGGCCAGGACTCTCCTAGACCATGGCTGTCTTGGTAGGAATAAACTGAACGTAGGTCAGACAAGAGTCCCACAAGGGTGTCTGCCAGAATAAACATAATTCCCGTGCAAGAGACACTTGGTTATAGGTTGAACATTTGGGCATTAGGCCGTCAATGAGAATAAAGAAGTACCCTGTGAAAGCACACTGTAAATATCCATGACCATCTACCCTGGAGCCCTGTGAGGGCAGCATTGCAATTTGTGCCACTTTCCAGAGGGAGACCTCAAGACCAAATTAGAGTAAAATAAACAATTGTATACTGGAAATTTGCTGAGAGAGTAGATTTTTAAATGAGCACATGCACACACACACGGGCAACTATGTGAGATGATGTACATGTTAATTTGCTTCATGATAGTAACCATTTTACTATATATAAGTATATCAAAACATTATGTTGTATACCTTAAATATATGGTAAAATAAAGAGATGTTTGAAAGAAATGAAGAAATTCACAATGAGAATGAAAATTACAGGCCGATTTCTCTCATGAGCATATGTGTTATTTACTCATCTTTCTCAGCTTCATATCTGTCCACTTATGCTATATTTTATACTATTGGGGCTTGAAGTCTGCAAACTACATTTTCCAGCTTCCATTGCTAGCTGGCTTACTTTTCAATTATGCTAATGGGAGTCTGAAGTTCCTGTTTGAAGATCAAAAGTGGACTGAGAGAAGTTTCCTGCTTTTGACACTAATAGTGTGGTGGTTGTTTGCTGTTATGACAGCAAAGGTAGAGAGATTCTGAAGTCCTGAAGCTCGGGCCAAGTCAACATCTTTTCTGTGGTTCCAACCCCGGTCACCATAGGACCTTTTTGATAGATGCAGAACCAACTGAGATGTTTCTCCAACAGCACAGTAGCAGGTGCTGCTAAAGTGTTCCAGTCTAGAGGGTTTAACAGCTTCTAATCGTTAGGTGTCAGTTCTTTTTCCTCCTTAGTCCTACAGCACCTGTCCTCCTTTTTCTTCTTTAGCCCTTCCAAAATCTGTACAACCAATTCCCTATATTAAAATCCCCTTATTAAAAAAAGTTGTGATTCAGATTGTTGCATGACCTAATTTGTCCAAAGCCACACAGCAAGGAAGTTTCAGAACCAGATTTGAAACCAGGCAGATTGACTGTCATGCAGGGCTTAACAAAATTATTCCCTGTATTTAAAGTATACAACAAGATGATAGGGGATACTTATAGTGAAACAAATTAACGTATCCATCACCTCACAAAGTTACTCTTTTTACACACCTGTTCGGATGGCCGCTATTGAAAAGTCAAAAGATAAATGTTGTTGAGGCTGTGGAGAAAAGGAAACATTTGTACATTGTTGATGGGAAGGTAGTTTGGTGCAACCATTATAGAAAACAGTATGGAGATTTCTAAAGAGATTAAAAACAAAGTACCATCTGACCGAGGAATCACCCTCTGGTCATTTATTTGACAGGAATAAGATCACCACCTTGTAAAGATATACACACTCACAAGTTCTTGTGGGGCTTTCACCTCAGTATGTCACTGCCTCCAGGACATGGCTGTAAGGGGACACATGTGACTGACCCTTTGGAATAGAGGCCCTCATTGTAAGAGTTTATTTTAGCTCAATTTTTTAAATAATTAGGGTGGTTTATGTATTAATTTCTCGGATTCAACTGTATAACATCAAGACCTGGACTATATTACATTTCTTCTCCCATTCAATACTTCTCTTAACTAAAGAGGATTCCTTCCTTCCCCATGTATCTATATCTGTCTATATTTCTCCATTAATATGCAAGACCTTGACATAGACCCATGCAAAGATGACAAAGAGATTATATTTTACCCCTTTCCGGTCACCTGTACTAGGAGCCTTCTGTTAGCCTGCTCATCAGTTTTGGCTCACTCAGTCATGGACTCATTAGTCTCAGCCCAAAATGACTTTTACTGGATTGTCAGAGCCCAGGATTTATAACACTGTGGTCCATGGACACTGGCATCATTATCACCTGAAGATCTTTTTATCCTTCAGATTTCTGAGTGTATACCTCAACCTAGTGAGTCCTAACCTTATGGAATGTGAAAGCCTGCAATCTTTCTTATCAAACCACCCAGGGAACTTCTGAACAAACTGAAGTTTGAGAATCACAGAGGGACATCTTATACCTTTTCAAAAAATTAATTGCATGCAAGTGCAGACTTCCTCCCTTCTCCATTTCACATCTTCCCTCTTTTCTGCTCCATGGTGCCTGAAGGAGAAACCTTAAGGACCTTCTCACTTTTTCTTCATTTATCTCTTGCATTTTGCTGCTACCAGTTCTTGCTGCCTTCTCCTTCCTGTCATAGGAAGAACTACGGTTGTGCAGGAAAGAGCTATTTACTCCTTGAATGTTTGAAAAGTTTACATGGTACTTATGTATCTTTCAACTTGGTAATTGTCCAATATGGTCACTGAAGAGGCACTGTGCATACTTTATGCACTGCTGAATTTCAATTCCATAGACATCATCAGTCATTCCCCCTTCTGGGCTGAGTGTTTGTATCTCTGTCAGTGAGAGTCACCAGACCCTGAATGTGAACATTCACTGAAGAAGGTGTTCTTGTCGGTGTTGGTAGAATGAGTACAGAGAGAATGAGTACAAGTCTGCGGCACTTTGAGCCTCTGTCAAACTGGCCTCTCAATCTCTCCCCACTCATTTCTTCTTTTTTTTTTTTTGCCTGATTTTACACCCCAACTGCCATAGGCACTACCCTTCCCCGTTTATGAATCAATGTTTTCTTGCAAGCTTCCTCTCTTTTAATATCCATGGTAACCAGGCCACAGCTAGCACAGTGCCACAAAGAGGTCGACTCATGTGAGCCCTTGGGAGGGCTTGACTTTATCCTTACAATCTGTGTGTGTGACTGTTTACATAGAAACTGACAGAGCTTGAAAGAAAGAAGTAGGCAAGTTATGATGTGCAGGGCCCTGCTCCTCTGCCACCATTTGGGTTCAGTCACTTTATACTTCATCTCTGATTTCACTTAAAGTCCTTACATGCCTTGCAGGGTCGAGCTGGCTGTTCACAAATACCTGGCATAAGCCTTTTTCCATTTGCTCAACCACAGTGTGCTTTTGCAGTTCCTCTAGAATTTCTGGGTGGTTGGAGATGGAGTGAGGAATGGTAGTGAGGTCAATTTGGGTCAAATTGCATATTCTCTTCCTTTTGGAATATCCCAGTAAGGAGTCATTTAGGAGAAAAATATGGTTAATTTAGCCCAATTCAAAATTATTCCATCACAAAACACTAACATAGGGTCTTATGGAACATAGTCCTGTAGAATTCCCTGGGGGAATTGTCATTTAACTGGCAGACTAACCCTCTTTGCTTGTATTCTTCCTTCTTTGGATCCACTATTGGGCATTGGTACCTCTATTAGAGCAAAGGTGGAAAAAAAATATTAAATGGACTTTGCTTAGAAAGGGCTAACAAGCTTTTTCAATTGCCTTCTAAAATGAGTATTCCTTCCTCACCTCACCCTGACATTGTAGGTTATTTCTTATGTTGTATGAACTACTTTTCCAATCATCATTCCTCCTGTGTTCTAAAAACTTTCTGTCTACTCCAAACACCTGCTGCTTCATGTGCTGCCTGCTTTCTTCTGTGACTTTCCCTGTTCATTTTCACATGCTTAGACTGCCCCCTCGTCTCCTCTTTTTCTTACATGAAGCCTTTCCTGGCTGACACCTCCCCTTCTCTCTGCTCAATTAACCAATGAATTCATTCAACATATGCCAATTATGTGAAGGACTGGGTTGGGCTCTCAAGATACAGTAATGCTGAAGGCAGACCTGGGCTGTTACTATGGAAATGGAATTCTCTAGCTCCTAACCCCACCTAACTTTACTTGCATTACCCTTACAGCAAGTGCTTTTACTCATTACCTCATTTTATAATTTTAATTTTGAAACATTTTCAAATTTACAGAAAAGTTAAATAGTATAAATGACTCACATATATCCTTCCCTCAGAGACTCCATTTTAGCTTCCTTTATAACAATGGGATATGATGTAAGACAGGACTTTAAACCCAGCTTTAATGTGGCTCAAACTTCAAACCTGAAGCAATTCTTTAGTCTTTTTACTTTCCATGACTTTGAACAGTTGTGAAGATTAAAGGCCAATTTGGGTCTGTTTGATGTTTCCTCATGATAAGATCCAGAATTTTTGGCCACAGTTTCACAGAAGTGATGCTGTGTTCTTATTTCATCCTCTCCGATGGCAGTTGTTTGTCTACTTGTCTCATCGCTGGAGAAGTTAACACTGATCCCCTAGTTAAGATTATGTCTGCCAGTTTTTTCTGCTGCAAACCTATCTTTCTTTCCCTTTGTAGTGATAGGTATTTTGTGGAAAGTCATTTGGAGACTGTAAAATCTGCTCACGCCACTTTTATCTACCAGTTTTAGCTTCCATTGATGTTTCTTGCCTGAGTTAATTGTTAGCATAACAGTTTGCCAACTGGTGATTTTCTTATTCCATTATTATTTCCCATTCTACAGTATATAAAGATGTATGTATGTGTATATGTACATGTGTATTAATATCAGTGTGTATACTTAGAGACTTACATCGATGCATTATAATCCATTACAATAATTATTTATTTTGATGCTCAAGTTGTCCCAGATTTGACCAGTGACAGCTTCCCGAACCTGATGTACCCAGATGTGCACAGGCACGTTTTCTTTCCTTGCCCCTAGCCACCCTGGAATCAGCCATTTGTCTAAGCTGTCCTGTTTTTGTTTTTGTTTTTTTAAATGGAGAAGTGGCATTCAAAAGTCAAGATTTGTGTGCGTGGTGTGCTTTATTGCTATTGAGATGTTGCTGTCCTTGGGCACTTGGTGGTCAGAGCAAGGAAATCTATGCAAGTATATACATACATGCATACACACCTACATAATATATACATATCTGCACACATATATGTATCATACACTTGTATATATACACATTTACATCTCACAGTCATTTGCACACATTTGGTTCCTACCCCAGGACTCTAAGCTCCTTGAGGATAGAGTCTGGCTTCTGTTCTGAAGTCAATGGGACACCTTGCACCAGTGCCTGGAGTGGAATGTGTGTCCAATTTGTTTTATTGATTATAATCCTCCTATCAGAACTGACTAGCTGTTTTACAGAATTGATTGAACTTACTCATTAGTCCAACATTTCATAAAAGTAGCTTCAACCCACAGAAATATCTTACCACATTGTCTTAAGCTTGTGGGAAAAGCAGAGGTCACAAGTTTATTCACTAGAAAATCTTTTACAAGCTGAATAATGTCCTTAAAAAGGAAATAGGAAGAAAAAATGGTATGAATAAAACAAAGGAGGCATTACAGAGATGCTTATTTTATAAAATTAATGGAGATGTTTACTTTTCCTAACACATGAAATACTGTGCAGCAAATAGATTCTGTTTGAAATGGAAATAGTCAGTTGATGGGTAAGGGAGATATGTACAAAATTTTTACATTGAAAATGATACAGTGGAACAATAGACAATTGTAAAAAGTGTTTTAAGCTTAGTGATGGATTTTTGAAGGATATAATTTGGCTTGAGAATATGCGTTTCACACTGTTGGCATTGTGTCTGGTGTGTGGCGGTCTTCACTGGGCTTTGAGTGTATGTTTATATTACATGCAAGTTACAGGGGCTTCAAGGCCCTGCTACAGGAATTCCCCTCCCCCAGTAGTTCTCATGACTGTGTCTGTAAATCAGTCATCATTCTCATTGCCATTGCCATCTTCTTAACATGACTTCAGAATGAATCTTCCTTGAAGTCTTTCTTCATTATCATTGGCTATTTTTGCCCCTCTGCTGGACTAATAAATTAGTTTTTGGACCAACTTAATTTATAGTCTATTTCAGGTAGATATAAAAAAGATGACTGACATCTGACAGTATATCAGCCAAGGTTAAAAATGCAATTTTCAGTTTATTAAACTCAACAGAAAAGGTCAATCTTTAATAATTGTATAATCGACTAAGTTATGGTCTTAAGAGACTTCTGCTAGACTTGCTTGTGCCAAAAATGTGCACATTTGAGAAAATATGACCTCATTATGCCTTTAAAACACACACTCATACAGCCCACACACAAATCAATTTTAGATTTATTTTTTAGAAATAATAATTTTGGTCTAATTAAGGCATATATTAATTTTCTTTTTACTGGCATTAGTGGGAGTGCCTAGAATTGAAGATGGAGACTGATCTGGCCTGTAGGTTTATAAAATATATATTTATTTCATGGTTTTAATGATTATGAGAGTAAGCAACACATTCCAATTCCTGCTTACAGGAATAGGTTTTCACAGAAAATTATACCGTTAAAGTGTCTCTTCAAAATGTAACACTGCTTCCCATTCTTTCCCAATTGATCTTTCTCTGATTACTAAAGCAAGTCACATCTTGTAATAAACAGTGGGGGCCATTATCCATAGAAGGGGAGAAGTAAGGCTGTTTGTCCTCAGTTTATTTATTTATTTTTTGGCAGAGCTAGCTGAGGTTTTATTTTGGACACACACACACAAAAGCAATTGAATTGTTTTGTAGCTGGAGGCATGGGCAAGGTGGGGGTGGGGGGTCCCCAGGCAGTAAACTCCCCTGTGGGTGGGCTGAGGGCTAGGGCTATGCCTCAGGTGGGTCTCCTATTCCCTGTGCTCCCCTGCACAGTGGCCTCCCTCTCGGGCTCTGGGGCAGCCACAGAAAGTAGGCTGGGAGGGGCTGCTGTGGCTGTTCACTTGAGCTGGACATCAGAGGACTTGGACACCAGCTTCCCATCGCAGGTTTCCATCTTCTTCAAAACCACCGCCCTGGTGAAGCTAGTGGAGCTGGTGCAGCCTGTGCCAGGGCCAAAGCTGGAGCCCAGGCCGTAGCTGAAGCCAGGGCTTGTGAGGCCCTCATAGGCCGAGCTCAGCCAACCTGCATAGATGCTGGTTGTCTTTCTATGGATACTCATGTTCTGTATCCCAGACTCCAGCTGGCTCTCCTCACCTTCCAGCAGCTTCCTGTAGGTGGCGATCTAGATGTCCAGGGCCAGCTTGATGTTCACAGCTCCTGGTACTCGCGCAGCTGCCGCCCAGGTCCTGCTTGACCTGCTGCAGGGTGGCCTCCAGCTCAGACAGCTTGGTGTTGGCATCCTAAATGGCCATCTCCCCACACTGCTCCAGGGAAGCCCTCTGGTCTTTGAGGCCCTCAGTCTCAGCCTGGAGCCTGCTGATGTTCCAGTTCATCTTGGAGATCTCAGTCTTTGTATGCCACAGGTCATACCCGTGCTTCCCAGCCAGCACCTGCAGCTCCTTATACTTGATCTGGTACATGCTCTCAGCCTCAGCCTGGCTGCAGTTGGTGATGTCCTGGTACTGCACCTTGACTTCAGTGATGATGCTGGCTATGTCCTGGGAGTGGTTGTTGTCCATGAACAGCACCACAGATGTACTCAAGATCTGGGACTGCAGCTCCCAGATTTCCTTTTCATATACCTGCCTGAGGAAGTTGATCTCGTCAGTCAGCCCTTCCAGGCAAGACTCCAGCTCTACTTTGTTCGTGTAGGCTTCATGCATATCCTTCTTGATGAGGACAAATTCATTCTCCATCTCTGTAAGTTTATTGATCTCATTCTGGTACTTTTTCTTGAAGTTCCCCTCAAGCCCCTGCATGTTGCCAAGCTCTGCCTCCAGCTTCAGCTTCTCCTGTCCCAGAGTTTCCAGCTGCCGCCAAAGGTGGTTGATGTAACTCTAGAACATGTTGTCCATGTTGCTCTGAGCCATCTTCTGCTGCCGCAAGACATTCCACTTGGTCTCCAGCATCTTGTTCTGCTGCTCTAGGAACCATACCTTGTCAATGAAGGAGGCAGACTTCTTGTTGAGGGTCTTGATCTGCTCCTTCTCCTAGGTGCGCACGGCCTGGATGTTGCGGTCCACCTTCAGGTCAAGGGGCCTTAGCAGACTGATTGACCATGACAGTGGTGATGCCTTCTATGCAATTGGCCCTGCCATAGCCTCTGCCCAGGCCACCCTAGAAGCTGCTGCTGCCCACTTGGGAGAAGCTCGAGGAGCTGATGCAGGCACTGGGCCCACTCGAGAGGAGTGGTTGCTGAAGGCCCCGGGGTCAGAGGTGGACACCTGTAGGACTTTTGGTTCACCCTGATGGACATAGTGGAGGCAGGAGGGCTAAACCAGGTGGAGATTCCAGAAGGAGTGCTTCTTGGCCCAGTTATTTATTTTAGTGGTCCTAACTTCCCTGCTGGTTCCTAACGTGCTGAGATACACTCAGCCTGGGATGGTGAGCATTTAAAGTTCCTTGTCTAGATTAGGGTGCTAAAAATGTGTGTCTACTCCAATGTCCAGTGATTATACATCAGAAATATGGTGAACAGCAATATTAATTTAGTTGGGAAATTCATGTTCTTTCAGAGTAAAAATATGCAGACTGGGAATCTTGGCTCAGCTACTTCCTAGGCAAGTTTCTTTTTATTCACTTATTCTTTTTTTTTGGAATCTGCCTTCTAGGGAATAGGCAAGTTTTTTCTTTTTACTTCTGAGTCACAGGTTCTTGTCAATCAATTGAGGGCAATACTACCATGTAGAATAGTTGTGATCACATGAGATAATGTCTACAAAGTGCTTCACACAGTGTCTGTTATGGAGTAAGCATTCAGAAATGACAGAAATTATTATAATCACAAAATGTATTTGTGGAAGAGAACTTTTGTTCCACTTTTATTATCTACTCATATCCCATTCTCCAAATGAGACTGCAGAATTTCTAAGTCAAAGGACAGTACGGATTATTACAGAAGAAACAATAAGCTCACATGGGAGGCTGAGACAGAAGGATCACTTGAGCCGAGGAATTGGAGACTATAGTGTGCTATGACTGCATCTGTGAATAGCCACTGCCCTCCAGCCTGGGCAACATAGCAAGACCCATCTCTAACATAAATAAATACATACATACGTATGTACATAAAAAGAAAAAAAAACCTTAAGAAGTTAATGGTATCAACTAACCGTCTTCAGAGAGGACCAGAAAGGTAGAAGAATGCAGGCTGATAGTGAGGTGGATTTAGGATATTTACTGCCTGTCTTTTCCACTCACTCTAGATGGCCAGTAGAGCTCTTCCCTTTGAATTTATCACGTCTTCTGGGCCTTCCTGGGATCTTTCATAGGGGATTCTTTTGGGTTATCATTTCATGGCTTAATTGACCTTCATTATTAAAACAAAATGAAAACAAAACAACTCTAAACAGAGGCCATCAGTGTGCTATGCAGAGCATCATGTTTTCACAGTCAACTTCCTAATTTGCTTTAAAGTTCTTAGTTTGAGTTCTGAGATATCTGACTAACAGAATGAAGCTTGTTAGAGAATGAAATAAACAGAATGACATTTTATAACAGAATGACATTTCATAAAAGAATGAAAACAACCAAAATGATCTTTTCAACAAGCTTCCTCTAATTGCTTTTAGAGAACGTGGCTTCCTCTGCTTACTTGAATATCTAAATAAAGGACAAAACATTTGTAATTGTAATATTAAGAATATACTTGGTTAGAGTGTATAATTTTGGTCAAACTGACACATGATAATTTCAAACAATGATCAGAGCATATCCTTATGGTTTCACAGTTGAAAACTTTTTTAAAAAGTCTGTTGAATAGAAATCTTAGACACAGTAAATGACAGTGTTAAAAACAAGTAAGTTACTGGAAAAGGCTATGAATCAGTGTAGTCTACCCTAGGTCATATTTGTTAGTAGGCCTGCTGGGGGCTCAGGAGGTACTTGGAATGCACCCAACTGGTCTCAGAAGGCCAGATGTCTCCTATATCCTGTGAGTCTCCAAGTTCTCTTTCAAACCACACATCTAGCTACTGAGAATGGGCTGTGCTTTGCAGACATCACACAAAGGTGTAATTGGCCAAAAAGTGCATTGTCCTTCTTCTTAGTCATTCCATTGTCCTTGTAATAGCTTCCTTTCTTTAAAGAAAAAAATATACATACTTGTGGTCAATACTGTACTCACTTACATAATAGAAGTATATAGTACTCGACAGAGAATATATGTCCTGGAGTTGTAAAGGGAGAAGGAAAGTCAGAGAAATGTAGTGTCCTGGAATCCAACAGGAGAAAGCATTTTGAGAAGGTGGTAGTCAGTATTGAATAGAATAGACAGACCTTGGAAAAAAAGGGTTAAGGAAAAGTTGCTGGACTTGGTGAGGTCATCAGTCAACCTTGACAGATTTCAGAAGAAAAGTAGTTTAGGGAGCCTGATTTTATTTTATTTATTTATGTTTATGAATGTGGGGTCGGAGGGACTGGTTATGATGGGAATTTTAAGGGGTGTGTGTGTGACAGCATGGAGACACTGTATTTTGAATATCTTTTAAAGAACTTTGTGAAAGGAAGGCCACATTGAGAATGGTGGCTGGGAGAGATGTAGCATCTGTGGAACACAGTTTTTCAGCCAGTAATACCTGAGTACCTTTGAAGACATGGAGGCTCAAACCTGTGGAAGAAGTTGAGAAAGGAATGGGCAGATAGAAGAACTAGATCCTCTAGGAGTAAAGAATAAATCTTACTTTATATTTTTGCTTTCTAAACATTCAAAATATCAGCATTTATTAGAATGGTGATATAGTCTTTGTAAAATGGTAGTGAGTATGCAAAGAACCCTTACCCACAACTTGATGACTAAAAATGAATGCTGGCAGTACTGAGCAGGACCTATTCTATGAAGTTTACCTGCCAGAAACACATTTTAAATGGAAGCTAAACTATTATTCCTAATGATAGAAGAGCTTGTTAAAGTTTCAGGTTAGATTAGTTCTCTGAGGGTGGAGCTGGTTATGGATAGTCTACATCAACCTGTCATGTTCTGCTGCCCAAATATGGTAAATTCTCCCATTGGAATGCAGAACTGAAAAACAGCACCATAAATAACAATTGCAGGCTGTCAGCATGGAGTGATCACTGCTCCCACCCTCCTGGTTCTACTCTTTTATTCTAAAGGCCAAATGAATTCTGAGAGTATTTATGTTCTATTCAGATTAACTAATTGAAATTTTGGCCTTTTTCTCTAGTTGCCTGTTCCTTTACTCAAAATTAATTTGTTACAAGGCACAGTGAGTTATTTAGTATGATTAGCTCCCCGTCTTCATGCTTGCATTTTTAAGGCCTTTAAAGTCAAGGTACTGCTTAAACAGATGATTATTTGCAGACAGTTAATTCTTGAGTTATATTTAAAGTTCCTTATCGGGATTAGGGTGGGCATTATCATATTATTAGCATGCCTTTTATATTTCTTGATTTTTTGAGAAAGAAACATCTCATTTTTACATTCCATTTTAGAACTTTTATTGTCGGTAAATATTACCAACGAGCTTCTGTTCTGTCAACAACATTTTTGTGTCACATATTTTCAAAATACGAGATTTCAAAATTCCAAAAGAATTTGTTTCCTATTTATAAGTTTAGGGAAGCAGTGGTAGTAAGCTTTTCATTAACAAAGTTGTCATAATGAATAAAGAATGTGTATTCAGTGTGTGTCCCTTGACAATTTGAAGCAGAACAAAAGAGGGGGAAAACAAGAAGAATGCACCACTAGGGGGCCACTCTGATCTTAAAGCTTGAACCAATGAATGACAGTTGCAACAGTGACAATGGTGGTGACATCAATAGATAATTTATTTATGGTAAAATGGAGGTAGTTTGTGTGAATATAATATCCTAAATTTAGGACATGAAATTTAAAGCTTGATGAGGATTTTGTCTGAAAATGATCTTCTTTTCAGATGCTTTGCAAATATTTTGCATTAGTTGATATTACTAAATCATTTACAAAATCAGCATATGTGGCAGTATTGCTAACTTTTATAAAGGAGAAAGGTGTGGTTTGATGATCCTAGGATATGGAGTCATCAATTTAGCACTGACATCAGCTTTCACTATCATAGTGATACAGCTATGAGCTATTCTGGCTTGGTTATCAAGAAGAGATATTTTTCTCAGGAGGGTCATAAAACACACTGGGTTAAAGTGTGAAAAGTGTCCTGATTACAGTAATTGTTAAATATTATTATGTAAAGTGAGGTAATGATAATAAAAACAAATGAAATGCATGAATGAAGCACTTACCTGGTGATGAAACTACAATTAAAACATCAGTCCTGTGTGGTAATTAAGAATTCTCTTTATAGAACATTTCCAAATAAAGGAGTCAAAGGCAGTTTTCCTGAATTGTTGACATTTGGCTTTCTTTTTCTTATATATATATATTTTATTGCACTTTAGGTTCTGGGATACATGTGCAGAACATGCAGGATTGTTGCATAGGTACCTACATGGCAATGTGGTTTGTTGCCTGCATCCCTCTGTCACCTATATCTGGCATTTCTCCCCACGTTATCTCTCCCCAACCTCCCTACCCCTCCACTGTCCCCCCCATTCTCCTGCAACAGACCCCAGTGTGTGATGCTCCCCTCCCTGTGTCCATGTGTTCTCATTGTTCAATACCAGCCTATGAGTGAGAACATGTGGTGTTTGATTTTCTGTTCCTGTGTCAGTTTGCAGAGAATGATGGTTTTCAGATACATCCATGTCCCTACAAAGGACATGAACTCATCGTTTTTTTATGGCTGCATAGTATTTCATGGTGTATATGTGCCCCACATTTTCCTTGTCCAGTCTATCATCAATGGGCATTTGGATTCATTCCAGGTATTTGCTATTGTAAACAGTGCTGCAATGAAGATACATGTGCATGTGTCTTTATAATAGAACGATTTATAATCCTTTGGGTGTATGCCCAGTAATGGGATTGCTGGGTCAAATGGAATTTCTGTTTTTAGGTCCTTGAGGAATCGCCACATTGTCTTCCACAATGGTTGAACTAATTTACACTCCCACCAACAGTATAAAAGTGTTCCTATTTCTCCACATCCTCTCAAGCATCTGTTGTCTCCAGATTTTTTAATGATCACCATTCTAACTGGCATGAGATGATATCTCAATGTGGTTTTGATTTGCATTTCTCTAATAATCAGTGATGATGAGCATTTTTTCATATGTTTGCTGGCCTCATATATGTCTTCTTTTGAAAAGTGTCTGTTCATGTCCTTCACCCACTTTTGGATGGGTTTATTTGTTTTTTTACTTGTAAATTTGTTTTAGTTCTTTGTAGATTCTAGATATTAGCCCTTTGTCAGATGGGTAGATTGCAAAAATTTTTTCCTGTTTTGTTGGTTACCAGTTCACTCTAATGATTGTTTCCTTTGCTGTACAGAAGCTCTGGAGTTTAATTAGATCCCATTTGTCTGTTTTGGCTTTTGTTGCCACTGCTTTTGGTGTTTTAGTCATGAAGTCCTTATGACTATGTCCTGAATGGTTTTGCCTAGGTTTTCCTCTAGAGTTCTTATGGTGTTAGGTCTTATGTTTAAGTCTTTAATCCACCTGGAGTTAATTTTAGTGTAAGTTGTCAGGAAGGGGTCCAGTTTCTGCTTTCTGCACATGGCTAGCCAGTTTTCCCAACATCATTTATTAAACAGGGAATCCTTTCCCCATTGCTTGTTTTTGCCAGGTTTGTCAAAGATCAGATGGTTGCAGATGTGTGGCATTGCCTCTGAGGCCTCTGTTCTGTTCCATTGGTCTATATCTATATCTCTGTTTTGGTATCAGTACCATGCTGTTTTGAATACTGTAGCCTTGTAGTATAGTTTGAAGTCAGGTAGCGTGATGCCTCCAGCTTTGTTCTTTTTGCTTAGGATTGTCTTGGCTATGTGGGCTCTCTTTTGGTTCCATATGAAGTTTAAGGTGGTTTTTTCCAGTTCTGTGAAGAGGGTCATGGGTAGCTTGATGGGGATAGCATTGAATCTGTAAATTACTTTGGGCAATATGCCATTTTCACATATTGATTGTTCCTGACTATGACCATGGAAGAGCAGTGGTTTGTAGTTCTCCTTGAAGAGGTCCTTTACATTCTTTGTTAGTTGTATTCCTAGGTGTTTTATTCTCTTTGTAGCAATTGTGAAGGCAGTTTGTTCTTGATTTGGCTCTCTTTTAGTGTGTTATTGGTGTATAGGAATGCTTGTGATTTCTGCACTTTCATTTTGTATCCTGAGACTTTGCTGAAGTTGCTTATCAGTTTCAGTTTCAAGAGATTTTGGGCTGAAACGATGGGGTCTTCTAAATATATAATCATGTCATCTGCAAGTAGAGACAATTTGACTTCCTCCTAATTGAACACCCTTTATTTCCTTTTCTTATCTGATTGCTCTTGCTAGAACTTCCAATACTATATTGAATAGGAACGGTGAGAGAGGGCATCCTTGTCTAGTGCCAGATTTCAAAGGGAATGCTTCCAGTTTTTGCCCATTCAGTATGATATTGGCTATGAGTCTGTCTTAAATAGCTTTTATTATTTTGAGATATGTTCCATTGACACCTAGTTTATTCAGAGTTTTTAACATAAAGGATTACTGAATTTTGTCAAAGGACTTCTCTGCATCTATTGAGATAATCGTGTGGTTTTTGTCTTTGGTTGTGTTTATGTGGTGAATTACATTTATAGACTTGCGTATGTTGAACTAGCCTTGCATCCCTAGGATGAAGCCTACTTGATGGTGATGGATAAGCTTTTTGATGTGCTGCTGCAGTCAGTTTGCCAGTAGTTTATTGAAGATTTTTGTATCTATGTTCATCATGGATATTGGCCTGAAATTTTCTTTTTTTGTTGAGTCTCTGCTGGGTTTTGGTATCAGGATGATGTTGGTCTCATAAAATGATTTGGGAAGGATTCCCTCTTTTTGGATTATGTGGAATAGTTTAAGAAGGAGTGGTACCAGCTCCTCCTTATATATCTGGTAGAATTTGGCTGTGAACCATCTGAACCTGGGCTCTTTTGGTTGGTAGGCTATTAATTGCTGCTTCAACTTCAGCCCTTGTTATTGGTCTATTCAGGGTTTCAACTTCTTCCTGGTTTAGGCTTGGGAGGGTGCAAGTGTCCAGGAATTTATCTATTTCTTCCAGGTTTACTAGTTTATGTGCATAGAGTTGTTTGTAGTAATCTCTGATGATAGTTTGTATTTCTGTGGAATGGGTGGTGACATCGCCTTTATTGTTTTTTATTGCATCTATTTGATTCTTCTCTCTTTTCTTTTCTGTTAATTTGGCTAGTGATCTATTTTGTTGATATTTTCAAAAAAACAGCTCTTGGATTTATTGATTTTTTTTTTGAAGGGTTTTTTTTTTTTTGTCTCTCTCTTTCAGTTCTGCTCTGATCTTAGTTATTTCTTATCTTCTGCTAGCTTTTGAGTTTTATTGATCTTGCTCCTCTAGTTCCTTCAATTTTGATGATAGGGTGTGGATTTTATATCTTTCCTTGCTTCTCACTTGGATATTTATTGCTATAAATTTTTCTCTAGACACTACTTTAAATGTGTCCCAGAAATTCTGGTACATTGTGTCTTCATTCTTGTTGGTTTCGAAGAACATCTTTATTTTTGCCTTCATTTCATTGTTTATCTAGTCAACATTCAAGAGCCAGTTGTTCAGTTTCCATGAAGTTGTGTGGTTCTGAGTTAGTTTCTTAATCCTGAGTTCTAATTTGATTGCACTGTGGTCTGAGAGACTGTTATGATTTCTGTGCTTTTGCATTTGCTGAGGAGTGATTTACCTCCAATTATGTAGTCAGTTTTAGAGTAGGTGTGATATGGTGCTGAGAAGAATGTACATTCTGTGGATTTGGGGTGGAGAGTTCTGTAGTTGTCTATTAGGTTTGCTTGGTTCAGATCTGAGTTGAAGTCCTGGATATCCTTGTTAATTTTCTGTCCTGTTGATCTGTCTAATATTGACAGTGGAGTGTTAAAGTCTCCCACTATTATTGTGTGGGAGTCTAAGTCTCTTTGTAGGTCGTTAAGAACTTGCTTTATGTATCTGGGTGCTCCTGTATTGGGTGCAACTATATTTAGGATCGTTAGTTCTTCTTGTTGCATTGATCCCTTTACCATTATGTAATGCCCTTCTTTGTCTCTTTTGATCTTTGTTGGTTTAAAGTCTATTTTATCAGAGACTAGGATTGCAACTCCTGCTTTGTATTGCTCTCCATTTGCTTGCTAAATCTTCCTCCATCTCTTTATATTGAGCCTATGTGTGTCCTTGCACATGAGATGGGTTTCCTGAATACAGCACATTGATGGGTTTTGACTTTTTATCCAATTTGCCAGTCTGTGTGTTTTGATTGGGGCATTTAGCCCATTTACATTTAAGGTTACTATTGTTATGTGTGAATTTGATCCTGTCATTTTGATGCTAGCTGGTTGTTTTGCCCATTAGTTGACACAGTTTCTTCATTGTGTCAATGGTCTTTACCATTTGGTGCATTTTTGGAGTGGCTGGAACTGGTTGTTCCTTTCTATGTTTAGTGCTTCTTTCAGGAACTCTTGTAAGGCAGGCCTGGTGGTGACAAAATCTCTCAGCAATTGCTTGTTTGTAAAGGATTTTATTTCTGCTTTGCTTATGAAGCTTAGTTTGGCTGGATATGAAATTCTAAGTTCAAAGTTTTTTTCCTTAAGGATGTTGAATATTGGCTCCCACTCACTTCTGGCTTGTAGGGTTTCTGCCAAGAGATCTGCTGTGAGTCTGATGGGCTTCCCTTTGTGGGTAACCTGACCTTTCTCTCTTGCTGCCCTTAGGATTTTTTCTTTCATTTCAACCCTGGTGAATCTGATGATTATGTCCCTTGGGTTTGCTCTTCTTTAGGAATATCTTTGTAGTGTTCTCTGTATTTCCTGGACTTGAATATTGGCCTGACTTGCTAGGTTGGGGATTTCTCCTGGATAATATCCTGAAGAGTGTTTTCCATCTTGGATTCCTTCTCTCTGTCACATTCAGATATACCTATCAAACGTAGATTAGGTCTTTTCACATAATCCCATATTTCTTGGAGGCTTTGTTCATTTCTTTTCACTCTTTTTTCTCTAATCTTACCTTCTCATTTTATTTCATTGAGTTGATCTTCAGTCTCTGATATTCTTTCTTCTGCTTGGTCAATTCAGCTATTGAAACTTGAATATGCCTTGTGAAGTTCTCGTGTGGTGTTTCTTTAGCACCATTAAGTCATTAACATTCTTCTCTAAGTTGTTTATTCTCCTTAGCATTTCATCAAATCTTTTTTCACGGTTCTTAGTTTCTTTGCATTGGGCTAGAACATGTTCTCAGAAGTTTGTTATTACCCACCTTCTGGAGCCTGTTTCTGTCAATTCATCAGACTCATTCTCTATCCAGCTTTGTTCCCTTGCTGGTGAGGAGTTGTGATCCCTTGAAGGAGGAGAGGCATTCTGTTTTTTGGTGTTTTCATCATTTTTGCATTGTTTTTTCCCCATCTTTGTGGATTTGTCTACCTGTGGTCTTTGTAGTTGGTGACTTTCGGATGGGATCTCTGAGTGGATGTCCTTTTTGTTGATGTTGAAGTCATTTCTTTATGTTTTTTTAAGTTTTCCTTCTAACAGTCAGGTCCCTCTGCCACAGGACTGCTGGAGGTCCACTCCAGACCCTGCTTGCCAGGGGATCACCTGCAGTGGCTGCAGAACAGCAAAGGTTGCTGCCAGTTTCTTCTTCTGCTATCTTTGTCCCAGAAGGATACCTGCCAGATGTCAACCTAAGCTGTCCTTTATGAGGTGTCTCCTTGGATATACACAGATTGGGGAGCTGCTTGAGGAGACAGTCTATTCCTTATAAGAGCTCAAGTGCTGATCTGGGAGCTCTGTTGTTCTATTCAGAGCTGCTGGGCACGTACGTTTAAGTCTGCTGCAGTGGAACTCATAACCACCTTTTTCCCCAGGTGCTCTGTCCTGGATAGGTGGGGCTTTATTTATAAGTTTCTGGCATGCTGCTGCCTTTTTTCAGAGATGCCCTGCTGAGCAAGGAGGTAGCCTAATCATAGTCTGCCAGCAGAGGCATTACTGAGCTGCCATGGGCTCTGCCCAGCTGCTATGTGACCTTCCTTGGGGTTTTGTTTACAGAGGTATAGTTAGACCTGTCTCAATAATGGTGGTCTGCCTCAGTAATGGCAGACTGCCTTGGTAATGGTGGACTGCTTCAGTAATAACGAGTTGCCTCCATAATGGCAGACTGCATCAGTAATGGTAAACTGCCTTGGTAGTGGTGGACTGCCTCAGTAATGGCGGACACCCTTTGCCCCACAGAGCTGGACTATCCTGAGTCCAGCTGTGCTTGCTGTGAAACTCTCGATCCAGAGTGTTTCAGGTTGCTGGTCTTTGTAGGGATGTGACCCACTGAGCCAGATCACCTGGCTCCCTGTTTCAGCCCCCTCTTTTTCAGTTGAATGGGTGGCTCTGTCTCCCAGGTGTTCCAGGAACCAGTTGAAACGGCTGCCCAGATTTGTGTGTTTTTGCACAGAGACCCGCTGTGCCGGCTGAAACAGCTATAGTGGAAACTTGTGGTGCTTTTCAGCCCAGGAATCTCCTGGTCTGTGGGCAGTAAAAACTTGTTTGGAAATGCAGTGATCACTCACCCTCTGCGTTGTTCTCACTGGGAACTGCACTTCAGAGCTGTTCCTATTCGACCATCTTCCCATTCACCAAAAAACTCTTACGCTTTGGGACATCGACTTCCCTCTGGGATATTTGGCTTTAAATATAGTTACTGGTTCACAAAAAACCACTTGATTACCAGACTAATCTAATTAACCTAGGACAGCAGTGGGAGAGCTGTAAGGGCTCTTTTCTTCACCTAGAAGACTTTACTGAACAAAGTCTAGGAGATCCTTAAAATTAATTGTTACCAAAGCATAAGGATATATACATATATGTAAGTTCAGCAATATACGTACATCTCATTGAAACATCAAAGAAACTCATGATCAAAAAAGGGTTCTCTTCTAGGATGTTTGATAGTGGCAATGGCTAACATCATATCTAAGGGCTTGGTTGAAGCTAAAAATCAGCGAGAATGAACATCTAAAGCAACTTTCAGAGGGAAAAGTGACAAAGGGTCAACCTGAGGTGTCAGCAGGAACTTTGGTTGTTCTATGTAAAGCAATAAAGGCAATCTTTAGGACAAACTATACATGAATGAGGGCCAACAATTTTTCTTTGTTTAGGTTTTTTTAACTCTATTTAAAAAGGACATCTTCTGCCAAGTGCTGCAAACAAAAAATCATTCCTGCCTTTTTACTCTCAAAATTTTGGTCCCTCTCTACCTTTTGCAAAACCAAAGACCTGTGTGTGACCTTTGAATGAACTCACCCAACCCGGCGAAGTCATGATGCATTATTCCATGATACATGGGCCAGTGGGAGGGCTACAGTTATAGAATAATTTTTTCCTGGACTAGAAAGGTTTCCTAGGAGAATGAAGACAAAAGTTAAGAATATTGAAGAACTGGCACAATTCACGCACTCATTTAAAATGAGGAGACACTGCCTCCTGGAGGCCTGTATTGGGATAGCCATGGTCAGCCTAGATGGAATCAGAGCTTACTCCAGCCATGGCTGAGAGTGTGTCTGGAGACATAGCTAAGAGAGAATTTATATTTTCTGACTCACAGTGAAAAATGAATGTTTTCACACCATGGTAACTTAAATTTGGGGTAGTTGTCTTTATTCACATTGAATAAAATACCGATTCACGACCGGCTTCAGGTTGCTCAGTCAGTCAGTTACGGGGCCAAAACTGCTGCGTCTGAGTCTCTTCCTTTCAGCTGGGCAAGTTCCTTTTGGTTGTTTTTGTTGGGTCTCAGTGTTACCTCTCCTGTGTTTTTCTTGTTATGTGCTCCAGCAGGACAGAATTATTGGATCTGTACGGTCTGTTCTTTGGAAACTAATTATTTTCTTGTCTACATGCTGCATTGATATATCTGCTTCCAAACATATGTATGATTACAATTACACTGTGAATTTAAACTACTTAAATCTTATTATTTTAATCAACCAAAGATTTAAAATGTTAATAACAGCATGTGAAGATTGTATTTTGGATTATAATTTAAAGGAGTGTACCTGTGATGGTTAATACTGTCAACTTGATTGGATTGAAGGATACAAATCATTGATCCTGGGTGTGTCTGTGAGGGTGTTGTGAAAAGAGATTAACATTTGAGTGAGTGGACTGAGAAAGGCAGCCCCACCCTTAATCTGGGTGGGCACCATCTAATCAGCTGCCATCTCGGCTAGAACATAAGCAGGCAAAAAATGTGAAAAGCGAGACTGGCCTAACCTCCCAGCCTACATCATTCTCCCATGCTGGATGCTTCCTGTTCTCAAACGTGGAACTCCAAGTTCTTCAGTTTTGGAACTTGGACTGGCTCTCCTTGCTCCTCAGCCTGCAGACAGCCTACTGTGGGACCTTGTGATCACATGAGTTAATACTTAATAAACTTCCATATATATATATAATAGACATATATATTATATATATATCATTTGAGATGATGTGGTGTCCTATTTTATATATATATAATAGACATATATATATATAATAGACATATATATATATATGTCTATTCCATTAGTTCTGTCCCTCTAGAGAACCCTAATACAGTACCCACTTAGACTATTAAATAATTAGTCATCTTAAGGAAAACAATAATAACACATACTTAAATTGAGGTGTACTGTTCTAAGCACTTCACATATACATATTGATTTTTTTTAATCACCGTAGCAGACCTATGAAAGAGCAACTGTGGAATAATATAATTCATATATAATCTGATCTTATTTTTTAAAAAGAGAAGCAAATGCTTTGACATGTATTTGGGAATAGTACCTTTAGTTTGGGCTGCTGCGTTTCTTATTAGGAGTCTTGACTATAAGCCCCCAGATTTGCAACTGTCAGCTAACAGCTAACAACTCTCTCATCTGGTATGTCAGTCAGATCCAGAAAATAACAATAATTTGCAAGTAGCTCTTTAAAAACTCAGGCTTTTAGGACACAAACTTCCTCACCTGAAATGACATTTATCTGATGAGTAAGAAGAGAGGACTTGAGAAGCTCAAGGAGAAAATAATTAGTCCAAAAGTAAATATAATAAGCTCCAAAAGAAAAAAACAATTGACCTTGTAGTAAGTGGCCTTAGAAATGTCTAACAGGGATCAAAGGATAACATGCTTAAAAAGTAACATATGCAATGGATTCCTGAAAGGTTTGTATACACATATGGAGAGAGAATGGCCATATGAAATGAAGAGGGAGGTGATGCAGGTAGTGAAGGCTGGGACTTCAGGGGGCTAATGGTGTCAGAGAACTACTAGTACAGCACTTGTCAGCTAATTGTTGAGTCGGGGGAGGTAGAGAATGCAAAGAACTCAACACAGTATTTAGTATAGTAACAGACCCTGTATGCTCAAGAGATGTGGTGTTGATCATTGTATTATAATCTTTTTAAGTAAGATATCTACTTTACCATTTTTTAAGGATCTGAGGAAATCAGAGTATAAACTGAGACAAAAACACAATATATATTCATCAATTCATTTGTTCAACCTATTTTTTGCCACACATTTTGTTTGGCATTGGGAATACAACAATAAACCCTTATGGAGCTTATATATGGAGCTCATGGAGTTGCCATGAACTAAGATGAAAAAAACTGTAGGAGGAGGTTTGGTTGGGAGTAAGGAGAAGACTAGACCTCAGTTTTGCAGATGCTTATTTTGAGGTTTTAATTAGATACTTAAGTGAAGATGCTGAGCAGAGAGTCAGGTACATGAAAAAAGTTTAGGGAGAAGCCTAGGCAGGAGATACCCATTTGGGGGTTCTGGTCATCACTAGTGCCATTCACCAAATATTACCATTTCACCTTCTAATATGGTTTTATGTTAGAATTGTACTTTTCTACTCATCATGGCCCTGTGACTTGCTCTGTCCAACTAAAATCAAGTGGAAATAATACATGTTACTTCTGCATGGAAGCTTTAGTAATTAATGCACAATATGTCACATTCTTATCTCTGTCACAGCAGCTGGCAGTACTTTATGGTAGCTGCTCTGTGAACTTTGTCCCAGAGAAAGGACAACATGGGATAGAATACCCAGGCAAACCACAATTGAAAGGCAACATGAGTGAGAAACTTTTCTTAAGCTGCTGGGACTCATGAGTTGTCACTAACCGAGCAAGACTTAGCCTGTTCTGACTTGAATGGGAATCATGAGAGATTGATAGATGAAGTTAGCGATATAGACAGATAATAAGAAAGAGAAGGTACAGGGCAAGGGAGCCTGGGAGTTTCCAACATTAAAAGGTTGGGGAGTAAAGGAACTAGCCAAGACTGAGAGGAAGCATTTGAGATGATGTGGTGTCCTGGAAGTCAAGTGAAGAAAGTGCTTCAAGAAGGAAATAATATTTAACCATGTCAAAGGCTGCTAAGTCAGGTAAGATGAAGAATCTGGATTTCCATTGTGGAGATCACTGGAGAGCTTGGCAGGAGCAGTTTTGATGGAGCAATCAGGCAAAGCATACTCCGAGTGGGTTTAAGTGAGAACAGGAAGAGAGAAATTGGACAGAGCAAGTCTATTCATTTGTTTCAAAGTGTGGAAATGGGGTCATACCAGGACAGGAAAGTGGGATTGTGAGTACCTTAGAAAAAGGATGATAGAACTACTGCATGTCGAGTACAGATGGAAAAATAAAACATGTAGGAGGAAGGGGCAATTGTGGGAGTAATATCCTTGAGCAGGAGAGATGGAATTAGATTTAAGTGCTGAAATGGAGGGGTCAGATTTGTTAGGAAATGTGTGGTCATGAATTTAAAGTGAGATCATTCAGCACATTGATGTGTTTTTCTTCAGACACATTCAGCTGTGTGGGTGCAGGTGTGGAGTAGATGAAGCACTGGATTCAACTAGGCTTGGAAGTGATGACCTGATTACCATTTTCAAGTACAGTCGTCCCTCAGTATCCATGGTGGATTGGTGCCAAAACCCCCACACCCCTCCACCCCTCCAGGATACCAAAATCCATGGAAGCTCATCTCTTATTTGAAATGGCATGGTAAAGCTAGGTTGGTGGTGCGTGCCTATAATCCCAGCTACTCGGGAGGTTGAAGTAGGGGGATCACCCAAGAGTTCAAGGCCAGCCCGGGCAACATAGTGAGACCCTATGTCTAAAAAAAAAAAAAATCTTTAAAAGTAGCATAGTATTTGCATATAACTTACACACATCTTTGTGTTTACTTTAAAAAATCTCTATACCTAACACAATGCAAATACTATGTAAATAGTTATACTATATTATTTAGGGACTAATGACAAGAAAAATTTATACATGTTCAGTACAAATGTGTTTCTTTCCTGAATATTTTTGATCTATGGTTGGTTGACTCCATGGATATGGAACTCAGATACAGAAGGCTGGCTGTATATTAGCTGTTCTCAATGTTTTTGGGAGATCAAATAAGAGAAATGCCTTTATTTTAAAAAATGAACAACCCTGAGATATTTGAGAGAAGACTCATTCCTGGTCAAAGAACGAGTAACAACAAAACAAGCATGAAATTTTTATTCCTGAAGAAGTTTTTTGTTTTGTTTTTGGCTGATTTTCAATAAGAGTCGATTCTTTCTGGTTAGAAAGTCTCTTCAATAAGGAAAAGTAAGTAATTAGACTTGCTGACCCAATCACCTGTTGATTCTGATCTTTTGAAAGTAACCAATAGCTGTAACTTTGTGTCTTTTATCCTCCCCCCAGAATATTTAATCATTTTTTTGTCACTAGCTTTGTAAAGGGCACTAAGTAAACAAGATAACAGTAGAAACAAGGGGTCTGAGCCCAACTCATGCTAGTTATTGGCACACATTTAATATGGCATCTGGATGGGAAATCCATACTGAATGAGATTAAGGCAATGAAGTGAGAAAATTAAAAATTCATCCAGGAAGTGAATGTCCATGGCCAAATTACCAGTGTTTATATATGCATATAAAACAACTTAGCATCAATTTGTTGCAGTAGTTATAACAAGCCTTGGCAAGGAGTTTTAGGCCAGAAGAGGACTTAAGTTTATTATAAACTAAAATGTTCTGATGTTTTGTTCAACATCTTAGGGTTTCATCTGGAACACTGAATCAGTGTTCTGATGAGGTGAATGAGACGTGACTCAAATAGCAAACTTGGGCCTAGTTGCCTACACCAGAGCAGAAGTCAGCTGTGTCACACCTGTTCTGCATGACTGGCTGTTTATATGAGATATCAGGCAGAGGATGCTGGGAGAACATTACTGAAATCATACAAGCCCTAGTGTTTCAAATGTGTCTTTGAAAATGGCTGATTTATGACAAGGAATATACTCATAATAGGATACTAAGTGAAATAACCCAGATATTAATTTTATGTGTAGTATGTTCTCAACTGTTTTTTTTAAAGGCATAGGAAAACAGACTAGAAGGAAATGTATGTTAACTGTGTCTTTTTGTGATTGAAGTCTAGAGCATTAAACCTTGAGACGAAATATTAAGGCAAATCTTGGTCAGACAGGAATACTGAAGGCAAAAATTATTTCTGAGTTTATTTCCTTTTTGATTGCCTGTTTTGTTTGTGTTATAATTTGTGTAATATGTACCTTGATAATAGGGATTTAATAGATGGTCATTGATTCTTATACCATATTAATGCTGGAAGAATATACTTTTAGATATGAGTACTGTGAATTGTTTTAGGAAACTCATATATGTTTATACATATGACATATTTATTGAACAACTGCTATGTGTCACTCTATTTTTTTTTTTGAGATGGAGTTTCGCTCTTGTTACCCAGGCTGGAGTGCAATGGCGCGATCTTGGGTCACTGCAACCTCCGCCTCCTGGGTTCAGGCAATTCTCCTGCCTCAGCCTCCTTAGTAGCTGGGATTACAGGCACGCGCCACCATGCCCAGCTAATTTTTTTTGTATTTTTAGTAGAGACGGGGTTTCACCATGTTGACCAGGATGGTCTCGATCTCTTGACCTCGTGATCCACCCGCCTTGGCCTCACAAAGTGCTGGGATTACAGGCGTGAGCCACCGCGCCCGGCCCTATGTGTCACTCTTATTAGGCACTGGACATTGCAGACACAGTCCCTAACCTCATGGAACTTGCAGAATAAAATGGAGGGTATATGATTTTCTGTTGCTGCCTAAGAAGTTACAAGACACTTAGCAGCTTAACACAACACACATTAATTATCTCCCAGTTTCTGTGGGCAGGATGCAGGACATGGTTTACTGGGTTCTCAGCTCAGGGCCTCACACTGCAATCAAGGTGTTGCCAGGCTGCATCCTTATTCAATGGTTCAACTGAAGAAAAATCTGCTTTGAAGCTCACTTGCTGTGTTGATAGAATTCACCTCCCTGTGGCATGATTGAGGGCCCTGGCTTCTTGATGGCTGTTAGCTGGAGGCTATTCTCAATTCCTAGAGGCCATCCTCAGCTCCTTGCCATGTGACTTTCCTAACATGACCATTTCTTTAGAGTCAGCTAAGGAGAGAGAATCAATAGGAATCTGTTAGCAAGAGAGAGCTGTATACAATGTAATGTCATCACAAGAATGATGTTCTACTGTCTTTGCATACTCCACTGGTTAGAAGAAAGCCACAATTCTACATACAGCTAGTCACTGCTATAGGCAAATGGGGCTTATTCTTCTGGGAATACTCTTTGAGCGGTCTCATAAAACACACCTTAGAATGGACTGCAGCTGTCATTTAGGGTAGGTCAAGGGTTGCCCCATGGGGGAGAATTCTGACTTCAAGGCATGTAGATGGCTCAGAATGACTGAGCAAGTTCCCAAAGGCATCTCTCCTGGGGGCAGCAAAACCCTGGGTGAAACTGGTAGCTACCTGGAGCAGCTGAGGTGAGGTATTACCAGGTTACAGGTTTGCAGTGTTGGTTACCACCTAAATGGCTGGAGTGAAAAGGCAGGTTGAGAGGGTGTCTGGTGGGACTAAGAAATGTTTGATGTATACAGGTGGTGAGGGGCAGAGCTGGAGGTTAAGTTTGTCTGACTCTATTGCCATCAGCTGCTACATGACCATTCTCCTGCACTTTAACATATTCACTTTTTTCGTAAGTACTACATTTCTTCTCTGCACTGAAATTCTTCATTTAGCTCCCATTGTTTTGAGTAACACTATTTACAGCAATGCTTCTCAAAATTTAATGTGCATACAAATCACCTGGGGATCTTGTTAAATTGCTGACTCTGATTCAGTACTTCACGTGTGGTCTTATAGGCTGCATGGCTAACAAGCTCCCAGGTGATGCCAGTGCTGCTGGTCTGCAGACCACACTTTGAGTAGTAAGGTAGTAAGGGAAAATATAAATGAAAATGTCTAGTAAGATAAAAAATAAATGAAAAATATAAGTGTGTAACTAGGTTGCATATTTGAATGAACTGAATAAAAGGCACAGTGATGCATGCTGAAGTTGCTAACTCAATATTCTTTGACAAACGTATTTACTTTCCCTGTGACCTGAAGATTTATTAAACCCTCTAAGTATATTTTGAATGATGATTTAAATAACTTTTATATATAACCTTCTCCAAGAATGGTTCAAAATGCTATTTGAGGACACTAATTCTCTTTTGGAAAGATAGTATTATAATAATATACTAGTAATGTGAAAAATCAAATATGTACTTCCTACAAAACATCATTTTCTTGCTCTGCATGTACATCCTCATTAAAAATTGCATTCCCTAAACCAAAATAACAGTATCATTAGGGTACAGTGAACTTATTGGAGTTTTGTCTCTGCTTCCTAGAGGGAAAAACATTGAGTTTCAAAGTCCTGCATCATCTGCTAAGAAGTTTTGTTCTGGGAATACTGTGTTTACTACCGACTGATTGAATTTTATTAGATTTTCATTCATGATATTTCTTCCAAAGAAAGAAATGAAGTAATCTCAGGATCCTATCCTATATCTGTGTAGTTCTCTAAAAGACATGATTAACTTCTGCAATATGGTTTCTCAAGAAGCACTTTGGAAGGAAATATGTGAAAGCATACCTCTAAGGTTTCAAGCTAAATTGAGATTTGATATTGTAATATGATACTGCAGATAAGGAATGATTTAAAACATGAAGACTTAACAAACTCAATAATGGTTTAAAAATTATTTAGATGCTTTTCTTCTTTTAGGCTTTCTATTTATTCACTCGGGGTTCAACAAACATCTATTGAGCATCCATTGTGAGTATTGACATAGTCCTGGTTATGCAGTGAGGAATAAAATAGAGTTCTTGATCTCAGAGAATTTACACCTGAGGAGAAGGCAGACCTTAAGCAGATAGTCACACAAATACATACATCATTACTTATGTGGCAAGTGTTATGAAATAAACTCCCTGTGCAGAGTTCTAGAGGAAGGAGTTGGCTCCTCATGTTTGAGGAATTAAAGAAGCCCAGGGTGCTGGAGCAGGGTACCAATAAGGAAGATATGGGTAAATGCTGACATAGCACACCCAATATATCAGGAGCAGCCATCAATCAACTCAAGTCCTTACGTCCACCTTGTGAGGTCAATGTCAGTATTTTTCTCATTTTATAGGTCAGAGGCATAGAGGGTATGCTGATTGCCCAGTGTTTCTTGGGTAGTGTGTTTCAACTCAAGATACCTGGCTTACAGATACCTGGCTTAGAGTCTTTCTGTCCTCCACAGAAGAAAGGCAGCAGGGCTCAGCAGATCACACACATTGGCAACTTGCTCTTTTATCCTCTCTCTCAGTGTAATAATAGGCAACTTCAAAGCTTTAGGCATTATGTGAAAGAACAGGAGGTTAGTTAACTTAATTACATAAAATAACCATGAAATGAAATAATAGTTCATTACTTCATAAGACAACTTATAGAGCTGCTGAGTAAGCATATCATAATGCATAACTGTGTTGTAATTTCAAAAGACTTCTCCGCTAGGGATATGTGGAAGAAAATAACCATAAACTATTTTCACATCTAAGCATGGGTGATTCAGGTCTTCATTTCCTGACCGGGTTAGTAACATGCTGTGATAGTTAATATTGAGTGTCAACTTCATTGGATTGAAGGAGGCAATGTATTGTTCCTGGGTGTGTCTGTGAGGGTGTTGCCTAAGGAGATTAACATTTGAGTCAGTGGACTGGGAGAGGCAGATATACCCTCAATCTGGGTGGGCAGCATCTAGTCAGCTGCTAGTGTGGCTAGGACAGAGCAGGCAGGAGAAGGAGGAAGAGTAGACTTGCTCAGTCTTCCAGCCTTCATCTTTCTCCTGTGCCAGATGCTTCCTGCCCTCGAACATCAGACTCCAAGTTCTTCAGCTTTTGAACTCTTGGACTTACACCAGTGATTTGCCAAGGGCTCTCGGGCCTTTGGCCACAGACTGAGGGCTGCACTGGCAGTTTCCCTACTTCTGAGGTTTTGGGACTTGGACTGACCCACCACTGGCTTTCTTGCTCCTCAACCTGCAGATGGCCTATCTTGGGACTTTACCTTGTGATCATATGAGTTAATTCTCTTTAATAAACTCCCTTTCATATATACATATATCCTATTAGTTCTGTCCCTCTAGAGAACCCCAACTAATACACTTGCCCTTTCTATAGTTCCTTGAAGATGTGTAAGTGATACAACCCATTGAGGAGACTTTTTTTTTTCTATTTCTAAGGCAGAAAAATGATGTAGTAAATGTTTAAATGTTATAGCAGGATTCTTTAAGTAATTTTTCTTTTGCCACTCACAGTAGTTTAGTTTTGGTATAGGTTTATGTTAACCTTTAAATAATGAATGCCTATAAACTTAAAAATATTTATTGCAATTTTCATTTAATTTCCTACTCATGCCACATACATTTCCCAGCACTGAAACCAAGCAGTTGGATACTTTTTTGCTGTCATGGTTTAGTAAGTGGCAATGCTGTGGAAGAGAACAGAACAGTGCAGGGCTGCTACTTATCACACTGAGGAACTCAGACGCCTCCATGCAGTTAGTGTATCTAATGGGAAACTCCGAAAAAAACAGATATGAAGTTCTTCTGTTTCATGATCTAGGCTTTTTGGTACTTTACCTTTTGTGTCTGGCTTTTGTCAAATGGCATGGTTAATAGTAGACAGAAAAAGCATAAGCCAACCATAAGCTGGATAATACATCTTTGAGAAACTAAAAGTTGGCTCTTTGGAGCATTGATTATTATAGAATCATAGGAATGTTAGAAATACTGTCACCTGACTTTTTCCCCTTTAAGGATGAAAAGATCATATATCAAGCTGGTGGCAGAGCATGAGATAGAGCCACACTCTCCTAACTCATAGGCAGTGACCTCAGCATTGAGATTAGGGGTGTGTGTGTGTGTGTGTGTGTGTGTGTGTGTGTGTGTGTGTAACACTGTACTTTAGGTTTCCTAAGACAAAGACCATGAAACTAGAAACACAATTCTCAGTTCTCAGGAAACATACATTTCCAGAGCACACAGAAAATCTCAAACTTAGACTGTACATGGCTGCTGAAGCAAAGATAAATCAGTAAAGATAAAATATGGGGATAATTTTTAAGCAATATGCTACTATGGTCTTAATGAAACACCTTCATTCTTGGTAAGGCAGCAAACTATAGTCCTTCTTTTTTTATTTAATCAGTTATTTTTAGAGACTAAAACACCTTACAGATAGTCTACATTTGAAGAATATTAGGGTAATTTAATACATTTATTATGCCCTTGTCCACTCGTGCTCATGGAGAACCAGGTGTGACCTCCTACTAGCATACTCCTGTGTGAAGCCCTCTCAGAGCCTTTCCAGAGCCGTGGCTACCCAGGGGCTGTGGTGGGAGAGGTCTGCCCAGGGCACAGAGAGCATATCTGCTGCTGTGAGCTTGTACTTTTAAACAATGTTAATGATAAAATACTACTCCCTGCTGGGGCTGACCACACCAATCCCTGCTCTCCCCTTAATGCCACTGCTCCAGGAGACTGTGCAACCAAGTCCAAGGGCAGAGGAAGAGGGAGGGGTTGGAAGCTGCAAATAGGTAATGTTTTCTTCTTTACTCATCTTCAAATTGGCATCTAGAAGATACAAGAAAAGCATCTAAGCAGTGAATAGTACTAATACGAGAAGTAAGATTTTCTGTTACAAGTTAAATGTTAATAAAAAGAATAAAACCATAACTAAATAGCTTTCCTTTATTCAGTAGAAAATCAGGTATAAAATACAATAGAAAATAACCACTTTTACAGTAACAACAAAGACTGTGAAATATCTAGAAATACAGTTTACTCCAAATATGTAAGACCTATATAAAGAAAAATAAAGCTTTACGGAATTATAAAAGATTTGAATAAATGGTGGGGGATGTCATATTACTGGTTGTAAAGATTTTACTTTTCCCTGAGTGAGCTTATGTTTATAAGACAATTCCAATAAAAACTCAACAGGATTAAATACATACATACATTTCAAAAATTGACTTTGGACATGATACATAAGACTTTGGTACAAGAATAAACTGGTCAATGTTTCTTGAACACATTTTGAAAATATGAATAATGATCTTAAAATGTTCAGATCTCTTAATATTTTTACTTCTAGTTTTGATACTAGATAAATAATTGGAAGTGATAATAAAACTCCATGTTTAAGAAAGTTTGTCAAAGTTTTATAATGAAAATCGGCCTGGGCAACGTAGTGAGACCTTGTCTTTACTAAAAATGAAAAGACAAAAAATTAACTGTGTGTGGTGGTATGGTGCATGCCGGTAGTTTCAAGCTACCTGGGAGGCTGAGATGGAACGATGACTTGAGCCCAGGAGTTTGAGGCTGCAGTGAGCCATAGTTGCACCACTGTACTCCAGCCTTTGTGACAGAGTGAGACCCCTTCTATTAAAAAAATCAAAGTTGGCAAAATCAATGAGGCAATTGGCTTAAACACATTTTGACATAAACATGAGGTAAAGTATTATGCAGCTATTAAAACCTCTATTTTAAATACTAATTAATAACATGAAACCATAAATAAATGTAAAATTATATAAAGTTTCTTGAATAAGTATTTGCATACATACTCATAGGCAAAGAAAACATGTAAATGAAGAAAATTTCTTGAAATGTTTCCAGTAGTTATCTTAGGATGGTGAAATCCTAAAGTAGATGTGGGTCCAACTCTTGCTTTCTAACTGTGAGATTCTGGTTACATTTTGTGTTACTCCAGGTCTTAATTTCTTCATATATAAAATGAAGAAAATAACAATACAGTTGCTGTGAGGGTTAAATTTGCTAATATAAATAAAACATTTATCATAGTGCTTAGCATATATCAAGTATTCAATAAATAGTATTTATACCAATAATGTTACACAATTTCATATTTTACAAATTTTAGACCTTGCAGATTTATTAATTTTATAATCAGAAAAAGATAATGAATATTACACATTTCAAAAAGAGGAGGTTTAGAAATTTAAGGCAAAGTGAAAAGCAGGTGCAAGAAGACATGGTAAGTGAGCAGAGAATACAAAATATACGCCATGGGGGAAAATAAATTTGGCTTTAAGTATAATAATTTCCTATTAAAAAGGAAATTATAATATAATGTTTATTGAATGTATTCTCTGTGCTAGGACTTTTAAGTATTATGTACCTGTACATATATCATTTAGTTCTTGATATTACCCTGTGAGGAAGGTACTATCATTATTACTATTTTACAGATGAGGAAAGTAAGGCATAGAAAGTTGAAGTAATTCATTCAAGGTTGTGAGCAAGTAAGCAGCAGAGCTAGGCTGTGAAGCAGTCTGAATCAGTCTAACCACTCCACTCGACTGCTTTCTTACATGATGAGTTCTTCATGATTCAGGTAAGATAAAAGAAGATGAGTTGCTTCAGAGAAGCACAACAGTTTCTGATAGATAAGAAACATTGCCCCTGAATGGCCTCGTGAAGATGACACTGCTCAATTTAATGACGAACATTCTCCATGTATCCTTACAACAGAAACACCGACAGGTTTCATAGCCCTGTTTATTATGGTGTCTCTCAATGTGAGTTAGTGACCTTGCATTAAAGCACAATCATTAAAAATCTTTATCTTGGAGAAAAGCCCATGAATAGAGGGCAGACTTGCTAGGTTAATGGAGAGAGACTGGCATACTGAAAAATCTTTAAAATAACTCTCTTTTGTGCTGAAAAATCTTTAAAATAATTTTGAGGAATTGAAAATGATTGAGGGCTTTGCCACAAACTTGAAAGTCAATCAAGGACTTCTAAAGGGGTAAGAAATCTCATAAAACACAGGGATAAGATCGCAATTAGTTTCTAATATTCAAAGTTTAGATTTGAAAATAGTTAAAAATGTAAGATGACTAGAATAACAAAAAAATTGTATACAGTTGTGTTACTGAAAGTGGCCTTTTTGGTTTGCAATTGGAAAAAGGGTATTCATTAATTTGGTATAGCATATTGAATAATTCAATTGTCACATACAGAGTTTGAGTTTGTCACAGGTTGGACTCTCCATAAGCAGATGTTGGGAGTTTGGGTGCAAGATGTTTATTAGGGATCAACACCTGTGAAAGGAATGGGGAAAAAGCAGAATTGTCCATGTTGGGACACAATGGCCTGACATTTATATTCATGCTTTGCTCAGTTACTGGATGCAAGCTGCTCTAAAAAGGGTGTAATCTGGAGTGAAGCATCTCTCTCCAGCTGAGGCTGATTCTGAAAGAACTGACACCTGGAGGGCATCTGCTGAGTGTGTTCCCCACAACTGGGCCACAAGCCCTTCTTCCCTTAAGGGTTCCCTTAATCTTTTAACAGATATTTTGGGAGTGGGTGGCTGTTCAAACCAAAGATTCCTGCTGGTTATACTAGCGTGTGGTCAGTTTCCAGGGGAATTAGCAGGTAAACACTGGAAGAACAATGCTTAGAACAGAAATTGGCAAATGCTAGATAGCTCATGGGTCAAATCCAGCCAGTAACCTATTTTGTCATGGCCCATGAGCTAGGAATGTTTGTTAACATTTTTAACGGCAGCAAAAAACATACCAAAAAAAAAAAAAAAAAACCCTCAAGAATATGTGACAGACTGTATGTGACCTGCAAAGCCTAAAACATTTACTACTTAGCACTTTACAGGAAAATTTTTCCAGATCCTGGCCTAGTATTAAGAGCAATCTTAGTTTCAAGTAAATATTCTATACCTAGTTTTTGCAGCTTAAGAAATGAGAACTTGAAGTTACTTTTTGTACTGTATTCCTTAGAAGGAAGTAATTGGTCTGATCATTGATTGTGGCAGAAGATATTTCTTAGATGGATAATCGGAGCACAAGGACCTGCCCAGATGAGGCCTCTTGAATTCTATCCCTAATTATTTGGGGCTTTCTATTCTCCTGCTCTGGAAAGTGATGGTAGATCAAGTATTTTTAAAAGCACATTTCTTTTAACATATTCAACTATAACTCCTATTTCTCTTTAGGTTATTTTATTAAAGGAACCAAGCATTTGATACTGTGACTACAACTTCACTGAACAAGAACCTCAATCCTGTAAAAAATGTTATTTGCTCCATGGTAGAATGTCACTGATACAACTTTGAGTTTTGTATCAGTTTCATTGAACTTCAACTCATTTAAGCAGAAAGGATCCTACTGAAATCCGTGCTGCTTGACAGCCTTCTAAATGCATGCTGGGTGTTGACTGTTACTTTAGAGAGAGGACTCCTTAGTTGATCATTTGGTTCAGTGATCCATGTTATAATTCTTTTCTCTTTTCATGCCTTATTACCCATTTAAAATACTTTAGACCAGAGAACTGTGTATATTTTGTTCTTGGATTTTTTGTTCAACACACTATTTCCTTTTAGAGTACATTTCACATAAAGGAAAATGAAATGAACATGGTAAATTTTATTTATAAATTGGCATTTTCTGCCAGCTGGATTTCAAGAGCATTTACAAACGTACACATTTATATATTACCTGCGTGAAAGTTTAGGTGCCAGAAAATAAGCTAGTATAAGCTTTCAAAATAGGAGAAAATTTACTGTATATTAAAGGTCATCCAGCTGCCTGAATGGTTGTATAAAAGGTCAGCTTCTGTAAGAAGCAGAGTGTAGAGGTACATCAAGTAGTTCAGATGTTTCAACTTCAAATCCTCTGTAAGGACGACAGACAAGATGAAGGCAAGAGACAAAAGAGTAAATAATGTTTTGAATGTTTCATAGAAGAATCAACTTCCTGCTTGTTGAACATAAAATGATTGGAAAGAAAGATTTCGTTACTGAGCTGTGGTCAACTATGGAGGGAGGAGGATTGATTTCAGTGCTCACATTTATTGCAAATGGCTGTCATGCATCCTCTATTGCTTTCTTAGAACTAAAAACAAATGGCAGGTTATAAGTTCTAAAACAAACAAAATCCTGGGAGATTAAGAGTTCATTATTAGCAGAGATATCTGGCCAGGGATTTTGTTTCTTAAAATTTATAATTTGAAAAATGTGTACCTTGCATTGGCTTGAAGAAATTTTTAATTTTCCTCTCTTACGTAAACAACTCTTAATTATCTGTGATAAGTGGGTCAGGGAAAACATGGGTAACAAATCCAAGAACAGAAAATTATTATTAATAGATTCTATTAATCCTGTATTCTCTAGCACCAACCTGTGGACCCTGGCTGCTGACAACAGTTAAATATACTGTGATTTATTTCTGTTTTTCATTCTGTGTTAAAAACATATTGGTAAATAATAAAATGGCTAGAAGAATAGTGACAGAGAGCCTGAATAATCAACTAACTTGGTAACCAGTCCTCAAAATTTGAGAATTCATTATGCAGTGACTCCTTCGCTTTTAAAACATTATCTATCACGTAAATCATAATCTAATTTTAGATTCTAATCCAGTCTACTTCCAGAGCAAGTTTATACTTTGGCAATACAAATTCAGTCTTACCCAAGGAGAAGCTATTGTCTCAAACCATATATTTCATGAAAATCCAGATTAATTTTAGATTGCCCAGGGAAACAACTACTGCCATCTTCTTCTTCTAATACTTTAGTGTATGAGGCCTGTTGGGGGAGGGTGGAGATGGGGGAAGTAGATCAGAAAAAAGAGCTAATACACACTGAATGTAATACTTAGGTGATGGGTCAACAGGTGCAGCAAAGCACCATAGTACATGTTTACCTATGTAACAAACCTGTGACATCCTGTACATGTACCCTGGAACTTAAAAATCAAATTAAAACAAAAGAAAAAAATACTTTAGTGTAGAACTCAATACATATGTTGAGGTATTTTCTATATGTAGTGTGCTGTCTACAAAAGAGATAACGAAGTTTAAGTGCCTACCAACATGGACATGCATTAGAGTATCTGCCATTCCCTGCATGGGTTTTGCATGTGTTTGCATCAATTTATCAATAAAAGAAACACAGCTTATTGTGTGTTGTTCTGGCATTTCTTTTCTTTTTAAAAATTTTTAATTTTACTTTTTGTGGGTACATAGTGGGTGTATATATTATGGCATGCATGAGATGTTTTGATACAGGCATGCAATCGTGTCGTGTAAAATGGGGTATCCATCCCAAGTATTTATCCTTTGTGTTAGAAATAATCCAATTATATTCTTTTAGTTATTTTTAAACATACAATCAAATTATTCGCTGTAGTCACTTGTGTGCTCTCGAATACTAGGTTTTATTCATTCTTATTTTTATTTTTGAGACAGCAGCCTCACTCTGTTGCACAGGCTGGAGTACACTGGCACGATGTTGGCTCACTGCTGCCTCTGCCTCCTGGATTCAAGCAATTTCCAGCAAATTTTTGTATTTGTAGTAGAGATGGGGTTTCACATGTTGGTTAGGCTGGTCTCGAACTCCTGAACTTAAGTGATCCACCTGCCTTGGCCTCCCCAAGTGCTAAGATTACAGGCATGAGACACCGTGCCCGGCCTATTTATTCTTTCTAAATATTTTTTGTACCTATTACCCATCCCCACTTCCACTGCATGCTCCCACTGCTTTTCCTAGCCTCTGATAACCATCCTTCTGCTCTCTATCTCCATGAGTTCAATTATTTTGATTTTTAGACCACACAAATGAGTAAAGACATGTGGTGTTTGCCTTTCTGTGCCTGGCATATGTTACTTAGCATAATGACCTCCCGTTCTATCCATGTTGTTGCAAATGACAGGATTTCATTCTCTTATGTGGCTCACTAGTACTCCATTGTGTATATATATCACATTTTCTTTATCCATTCATCTGTTGATGGACATTCAGTTGCTTCCAAATCTTGTATATTGTGAACAGTGCTGCAACAAACTTAGGACTGCAGATATCTCTTCTGTATACCAATTTCCATTCCTTTTGGGCCTATACCCAGCAGTGGGATTGCTGGATCACATGGTAATTATATTTTTAGTTTATTGAGGAACCTCCAAACTGTTCTCCATAGTGGCTGTACTAATTTGCATTAACACCAACACTTGCACATCAAGTGTATGAGGGTTCCCTTTTCTCCACAAGCTTCCCAATAATTATTATTGCCTGCCGTTTGGATTAAAGCCATTTTAACAGGGGTGAGATAATGTCTCACTGTAGTTTTTATTTGCATTTCTCTGATAATCAGTGATATTGAGAACCTTTTCATATATGCCTTTTTTTGTGTATTTTCTTTTGAGAAATATCTATTCAAATCTTTTGCTCATTTTTTGACTGGATTATTAGATGTTATCTTACAGAGTTATATGAGCTCCTTATATATTCTGGTTATTAATACCTTGTCAGAGGGTTAATTTGCTAATATTTTCTCCCATTCTCTAGGTTGTCTCTTTACTTTGTTGATTGTTTCCTCTGCTGTGCAGAAGCTTTTAACTTGATGTGATTCCATTTGCCCATTTTTTGCTTTGGTTGTCCATAAGCACTATGGAGTATTAGTCAAGAAATTTTTGTTTACTCCGATGTCCTGGAGTCTTTCTCCACTGTTTTCTTGTAGTAGTTTTATAGTTCAAGGTCTTAGGTTTAATTTTAATCCATTTTTATTTGATTTTTCTATATGGGCAGGAGATAAGGGTCTAGTTTCATTCTTCTGCATATGGATATCCAGTTTTCTCAGCACCATTTATTGAAGAGACTATTTTTTCCCCCAGTGTATGTTCTTGGCACCTTTGTCAAAAATGAGTTCACTATAGGTGTGTGGATTAGTTTCTGGGTTCCTCTATTTTGTTCTATTGGTCTATGTGTCTGTTTTTATACCAGTACTATGCTGTTTTGATTATTCTAGCTTTATAGTATAATTTGAAGTGAGGTAAAATGATTCCTCCAGTTTTGTTGTTGTTGTTGTTTGTTTCTTTCTTTTTGGTTTAGGGTAGATTTAGCTCTTCTGGGTTTTTTCTGTTTTTTTTTTTTTTCTTTTTTTTTTTCCTACTTCTGTGAAGAATGCCATTGGTATTTTGATAAAGATTGCTCTGAATCTGTATATCGTTTTGGATAATATGGACATTTTAACAATATTGATTCTTCAAACTCATGAACATGAAATATATTTCCCTTTTTTTGGTGTCTTCTTCAATTTCTTGCATAAAAGTTTTATAATTTTTATTATAGAGAGCTTTGACTTCGATTAATTTTTGTCTTAGATATATTATTTTATGTGTAGCTATTAAAAATGGCATTACTTTTTGATTTGTTTTGCAGATAGTTACCTGTTGGCATGTAGAAATGCTACTAACTTTCGTATGTTGAATTTGTAGCCTGCAATTTTACTGTATTTGTTTATCAGTTCTAATAGTTTTTTGGTGGTGGAGTCTTTAGGTTTTTTCAAATGCCAGATTATATCATCTGCAAACAAGAATAATTTGATTTCTTCCACTCCAATTTGGATGCCCTTTCTTTCTTTCTCTCTCTTGTGTGACTGCTCTAGCTAGGACTTCCAGTACTGTGTTGAATAACAGTGGTGAAGGTGGGCATCCTTGTTGTGTTTCAGATCTTAGAGGAAGGCCTTTCAGTTTTTCTCTATTTAGTATGGTACTAGCTGTGGGTCTGTTACATAGGGCTTTTATTATGTTGAGGTATGTTCTTCTATGCCCAGTATTTTGAGGGTTTCTTTTTATGAAGGGATGTTGAATTTTATCAAATGCTTTTTCAGCATCAATTGAAATGATCATATGGCTTTTGTTGTTCATTCTGTTGATATAATGTATCACATTGATTGATTTGTGTATGTTGAACCATCCTTGCTTAATGGGGTAAATCCAATTTGGTCATGATGATTGGCCCTTTTACTGAGTTATAGAATTTGGTTTGCTAGTATTTTGTTGAGAGTTTTTGTATTATTGTTCATTATTGATACTGGCCTATAATTTTCTGTTTTTTTTTTTTTTTTTTTTTTTTATGAGTCCTTGTGTGGTTTTCCTATCAGGGTAATACTACCCTTGTAGAATCAATTTGGAAGTATTTCTTTCTCCTCTATTTTTTGGAATAGTTTGAGTAGAACTGGTATTAGTTCTTCCTTAAATGTTTGGTAGAATTTAGCCAAAACAGCACTGGGTCTCACTCAAGGCCCACTGTAACCACTCCCTGGCTATGGCCTGTACTTGGTCAAGGCACTGAGGCTCTATAATCAGCAAGTGGCAAAGCCAGTCTGGCCTGTTTCCTTCCCTTTATGTTGGCGAATTCTCCCAGGCCCTGGACATGTCCAGAGGTGCCATCCAGGAATCAGGGACTAGAGTCAAAAACCTTGGAAGTCTACCAGATGTTCTATTGTTCTGTGGCTGAGTTGGCACTCAGGCCACAAGATGCAGTCATTACCACTCTTCCCTTTCATTTCCAGAGGCAGAGGGCCTCACCCCATTGCCCCTGCTACAACAGGCCCACAGGAAGTACTGCCAGACTACCACCAGTATTCCCTTAAAGCCCAAGGACTCTTCAGTCAGCTTCCTGACTGAAGCTGAAATGTGGTGAATGCTTCCTGGCCTGGGACTCACCCTTCCAGGCAGTGGGCTCTACTCTGGCCCAGGGAAGGTCTAAAAATGCTGCCCAAGAGCCAAGACTTGGGATCAGAGAATCGAAGAGCCCACTTAACTGCTCTACCCCTTGTGGCTGAGCTGCTATGTAGTGTGCAATACCAAGTCCTCTTTGCTTTTCCCTCTGCTTTTCTTAAGTAGAAAGAGTATTGCCCCATAATCACCACAGCTGGGAATGTGCTGAGTCTCACATGAAGGCAGTGAGTATCAGAGTCTCACCTAAGGGCCCAAGGGCTCTTCAATTAGTAGGTGATGAATCCTGCCAGGACTGGGTTCTTCCTTTAAGGCAGCAGATTTCCTTTTGGCCCAGGATGTGTCTAGAAATGTCACCCAGGATCTAGGGCCTGGAAAGGGTGGGGGTGCTCATGACTGTGATTGGTGCTGTATCCTGCTTTGGCTGAGGTGGTATCAAAGATACAGGACAAAGTCCTCACTCTTCCCTCTTCTCAAGTGGAGGGAAAGAGTATCTTTTGGAGCTGTGAGCTGTGCAGCCTGAGGTTAGGGGAGGGGTGATGTCAGGATTCCCTTAGATATGCTGGCTTCTGTCTCAGTAGGTCACATCATCCCTACCCTAGTCCACTGTCTGGGGCCCAGTTCAGCACTTGGACTCATCTAGGAGTTGCATTCTGTGCAACCTAGATTGTGATTTAAATTGAGTTAGATCTCCAGAGCACTTCTGCTTGGAGTGGCAAGGCTTGTGAGAACTCAAGTTCAGACCACTAAGATCAGTGATTCCCCTCTGGTTAGGGCTAGTTTAAATACTCCCTCTGTAGACAGGTGTCAGCAGAGTTTGCTGTGGTCTTGTTTTCTGTTATAATAGGGCAGCACTGAGTTCAGCACCTCACAATGCTTTAATCTCCCTCTCCCCAGCAGACCAAAATGCTCTCTGCAACACACTGCCACTGCTGGGGGATGGGTGAGGGGTGGCAACATCAATTCAAGACTCTTTTTTCTACCTCTTCCATGCCTTTTTCAGTGATAAGACTTTAAAACCAGATACTGTGAATGCTTACCTGATTTTTGATTCTTATGAAGGTACTTTTGTGTTGTGTTGTGTTGTGTTGTGTTGTGTTGTGTTGTGTTGTGTGTGTGTAGATTGTTAAACTGGTGTCCTTGCTGGGGGTGGGGGTGGGGTAGATGATTAGTGGAGACTTCTTTTCTGCCATCTTGCTCCCACTCCACCTTGTGGCACTTAAATATGTTGCTTCATTAAAATTATCAAGTGAAGTATTAATTGATAACAATTATTATCAGTTATTCATATTGCTTCGATGTTAGTTCTAGACTCTTTAGCACGACATTTAAAATCTTACAATACCTTTCTGGATGATGAGAAAATATCTGCTCTCACCTCCATTAAATTACATCAACTCTAGTTGAGAATTTGCCAAAAGGAAGTGCCTTCTGGGGTTTCTGGTACTTAGTATGTTAGTATGTAGAATATGGCACCAACTTAAGGAATGTGTATGCTTGACAGAGGTGATTTGCAATTCAGAATGTTGGGTGGAAAAAGCCTTACTGGACTGGTTTCTGTTTGTAGCTTCTCCTTCTACATTGGTAGAATTGTGGTCATGTATGCTGGGACCTTTTGATGTATTGTCTCCAAAATTTGAATCATGAATGTACTATGCTGGACTTCTACTCTGTGATGAAACAGCTGACGCCAGTTAGAGCCAGTTTATATGATACTCTACACAGATAATTTGTTGTCATTCTGCAAGAGAATCATAGCCATATTAACATCAAAAGTATTTTCTCTACTCCTATGGCTGTCATTATTTTAGAATAAAGATAAGTGAAAGTGAATGGGTATAATTTCTCAAATTTTTAAGCTTCAGCTAGTTCTACTGAACTTACCCATTTCAAAAGGTTGAGAAGGAAGGAAATTCAACTGAAACAAACTAATAGTAATACTTCTTCAACATTTATAGTCCTTAGCATTTGCTGCTCAAAGATCAAGAATAGCTTTGTTGGAATTATTTCGGTTTTTAGGATAAAGAGGAGATAATTTAGAAATTTGTTCTTGGGGCTCCTTTTTACTTTAAAAAACACACAGGAAGAGAGAATAGAATAACAAACTCCCTGTACATCTTAATTAAAACAATATTAAATCCATGGACAATTTGTCCTATCAATTTTATTATCCTGGGTTATTTTGAAGCAAACCCTAGACATAAATTAATTTCATTTTTAGTTACTTCAGTATTTATATCTAAAGCTACTTACCCTTTTATTTGAAAAGGGAATGGCAGGCGATAGGGTCTTAAAAAACAGGAAAGCTTTTTAATTAACATTTTTTTCCCCTCTTGGGTCAGTACCTATTAGTTTGCTGGGTTTTGTGGTTATTGTATCTCTAACTTTATAAGAAAAGGCCTAATTCTTTTCCAAGTGAATGTGCCATTTTGCACCCTTACCAGCAAAGTTAAAGAGTTCCATTTGCTCCATATGCAGGCTGAAATTTTGTATGGTCAGTCTTCTTAATTTTAGCTATCCTAGTGGGTGTGTAGTTATATAGCTCATTACATATATAATTTGCATTTTCTGAATGAATAGTAATATTGAGTGTCTTATTTTCCATTGTTATATATATTTGTCAAAGTATCTGATTAAATTATTTTGTCAATTTTTATCAAATTGTTTGATTCTAACTGTTGAATTGAAATACTTTATTTTTACATATCTGAATACAAGCCCTTTATCAGAGATGTTTTAAAAATAATTGCTTTCAATCTGTGTCTTGCCTTTTCATTTTCTTAACAGTGACTTTGAAAGAGCAAAATTTTTTAGTTTGATAAACTTTATCAGTTTTTTATGGTTTATCCATTTTGTCATTGAAAATAACTTTATCTACTTTTATAAAGATATTTGAGGGTTTCTTGTATAAATTTTGCTGGTTTTACTTTTATATCCAGGTGTATAATTCATTTTGAGTTAATTTGTGTAGATGATATGGGGTAAGGGTTGAGATTGATTTTTCTTTTTATGTAGCTATTTGCTGAAAAGTCTTTCTTGTTTCCATTGTATTACCTTGGCACTTAAAAAAATACTAATTGGGTATATATATATATATATATATATATGTAAATGTATTTCTGGGCTCTGTTTTCTTTCATTGACCTACGTATTTTTCCTCATGCCAATGCTACACTGCCTTGATTACTATAGCTTTCTTGCAGCTGTTGTAATCAGGTAGTGTTGGTCTTCTAAGTTCATCTTTCTTTTTAATTTTTTTTTCCTGGATATACACATTAATAGCTTGTCAATAGCTTGTTAATTTCTGCCAAAACGTATATTTCAGTTTTGATTGGTGCTGTTTTGAATCCACTGATCAATTTGGGGAAAAATAACATCTGAATAATGTAAAGTCTTAGAAGAATATTCTTTCTTTCTCCATTTATTTATGTCTTTATTTCTCTGTGTTTTCAGTGTAGAGATCTTGCATATATTTTGTTAAATTTATTTCTAAATATTTCATATTTTTGATGTTATTACAGATGGTATTCCTTTTTTTTAATAAAAAAACTATTATACTTTAAGTTCTGGGGCACATGTGCAGAATGTGCAGGTTTGTTAAACAGATATACATGTGCCATGGTGGTTTGCTGCACCCATAAACCCATCATCTACAGTAGGTATTTCTCCTAATGCTATCCCTTCCCCTGTCCCTCTCTCTCTGTCAGACCCCAGTATGTGATGTTCCCCTCCCTGTGTCCATGTGTTCTCATTGTTCAACTCCCACTTATGAGTGAGAACATGTGGTGTTTGGTTTTCTGTTCTTGTGTCAGTTTGCTGAGAATGATGGTTTCCAGCTTCATCCATGTCCTGCAAAGGACATGAACTTATCCTTTTTATGGCTGCATAGTATTCCATGGTGTATATGTGCCACATTTTCTTCATCCAGTTTATCATTGATGGGCATTTGGGTTGGTTCCAAGTCTTTGCTATTATGAACAGTGCTACAGTAAACATATGTGTGCATATGTCTTTATGGCAGAGTGATATAATCCTTTGGGTATATACCCAGTAATGAGATTGTGAAGTCAAATGGTATTTCTAGTTCTAGATCCTTGAGGAATCACCACACTGTCTTCCACAATGGTTGAACTAATTTACACTTCCACCAACAGTGTAAAAGCGTTCCTATTTCTCCACATCCTCTCCAGCATCTGTTGTTTCCTGTCTTTTTAATGAACACCATTCTAATTGGCATGAGATGGTATCTCATTGTGGTTTTGATTTGCATTTCTCTAATGACCAGTGATGCTGAACATTTTTAGTATTTCTGTGGGCTGCATAAATATCTTTTTTTGAGAAGTATCTGTTCATCTCCTTCGCCCACTTTTTGATGGGGCTCTTTGTTTTTTTTTCTGTAAATGAGTTTAAGTTCTTTGTAGATTTGGATATTAGCCCTTCATTTGTCTGTTAGATAGATTGCAAGAATTTTCTCCCATTCTGTAGGTTGCCTTTTCACTCTGATTATAGTTTCCTTTGCTGTGCAGAAGTTCTTTAGTTTAATTAGATCCCATTTGTCAATTTTGGCTTTTGTTGCCATTGCTTTTGGTGTTTTATTCGTGAAGTCTTTGCCCATGCTTATGTCCTGAATGGTATTGCCTAGGTTTTATTCTAGGGTTTTTATGGTTTTAGGTCCATGTTTAGGTCTTTAATCCATCTTGAGTTAATTTTTGTATAAGGTGTAAGGAAGGGATCCAGTTTCAGCTTTCTGCCTATGGCTAGCCAGTTATCCCAGCACCATTTATTAAATAGGGAGTCCTTTCCCCATTGCTTGTGTTTGTCAGGTTTGTCAAAGATCAGATGGTTATAGATATGTGGTGTTATTTCCGAGGTCTCTGTTCTGTTCTGTTGGTCTGTATGTCTGTTTTGGTACCAGTACCATGCTGTTTTTGTTACTGCAGCCTTGTAGTATAGTTTGAAGTCAGGTAGTGTGATGCCTCCAGGTTTGTTATTTTTGCTTAGAATTGTCTTGGCTATATGGGCTTTTTTTTGTTCCATATGAAATTTAAAGTAGTTTTTTTTCATTTCTGTGAAGAAAGCCAATGGTAATTTGATGGGGGATAGCACTGAATCTATAAACTACTTTGGGCAGTATGACCATTTTCACAATATTGATTCTATCCATGAGAATGGAATGCTCTTCCATCTGTTTATGTCCTCTTTTATTTCCTTGAGCAGTGGTTTGTAGTTCTCCTTGAAGAGGTCCTTCACATCCTTTGTTAGTAGTATTCCTAGGTATTTTATTCTCTTTGTAGCCATTGTGAATGGGAGTTCACTCATGATTTGGCTCTCTGTTTGTCTGTTATTGGTGTATAGTAATGCCTGTGATTTTTACACATTAATTTTGTATCCTGAGACTTTGCTGAAGTTGCTTATCACCTTAAGGAGATTTTGGGCTGAGATGATGGGGTTTTCTAAATATTCAATCATGTCATCTGTAAACAGATGATTTGACTTCTTTATCTGTTTGAATACTCTTTATTTCTTTCTGTTGGTGGATTACCCTGGCCAAAGCTTCCAATTCTATGTTGAATAGGAGTGATGAGAGAGGGCCTCCTTGTCTTGTGCTGGTTTTCAAAGGGAATGCTTCCAGTTTTTGACCATTCAGTATGATATTGGCTGTGGGTTTGTCATAAATAGTTCTTATTTTGAGATATGTTCCATTGATATCTAGTTTATTGAGAGTTTTTAGCATGAAGTGGTGTTGAATTTTGTCAAAGGCCTTTTCTGCATCTATTGAGATAATGATGTGGTTTTTATCTTTAGTTCTGTTTGTGTGATGAATCATGTTTATTGATTTGTGTATGTTGAACCAGGCCTTGCATCCTGGGGATGAAGCCGACTTGATTGTGGTGGACAAACTTTTTGATGAACTTCTGGATTTGGTTTGCCAGTATTTTATTGAGGATTTTCACATTGATGTTCATCAGGGATATTGGCCTGAAATTTTCTATTTTTGTTGTGCCCCTTCCAAGTTTTGGTATCAGGATGATGCTGGCCTCATAATATGAGTTAGGGAGAATTCCCTCTGTTTGTATTGTTTGGAATAGTTTCAGAAGGAATAGTTTCAGAACTCCTCTTTGTACCTTTGGCAAAATTTGGCTGTAAATCCGTCTGATCTTGGACTTTTTTTGGTTGTTAGGCTATTAATTGCTGCCTCAATTTCAGAACTTGTTACTGGTCTATTCAGAGATTTAACTTCTTCCTGGTTCAGTTTTGGGAAGGGTGTATGTGTCCAAGAATTTATCCATTTTTTCTAGATTTTCTAATGTATTTGCCTAGAGGTGTTTATAGTATTCTCTGACGGTAGTTTGTATGTCTGTGGTATTCAGTGGTGATATCTCCTTTATCATTTTTTATTATGTCTATTTAATTCTTCTCTTGTTTCTTCTTCGTTAATCTGGCTAGCAGTCTATCTATTTTGTTCTTTTCACAAAACCAGCTCCTGGATTCATTGATTTTTTTGAAGGATTTTTTTGTGTCTCTGCCTCCTTTAGTTCTGCTCCGATCTTTGTTGTTTCTTGTCTTCTGCCAGCTTTTGAATTTGTTTGCTCTTGCTTCTCTAGTTCTTTTAATTGTGGTATTAGAGTGTCTATTTTAGATCTTTCCTGCTTTGTCTTGTGGGTGTTTAGTGCTATAAGTTTCCCTCTACACACTCCTTTAAATGTATCCCAGATATTCTGGTATGTTGTGTCTTCTTTCTCATTGTTTTCAAAGAACATCTTTATTTCTTCCTTCATTTCATTACTTACCCAGTAGTCATTCAGGAGCAGGTTGTTCAGTTTCTACGTAGTTGTGAGGTTTTGAGTGATTCTCTTAATCCTGAGTTCTAATTTGATTGTACTGTGGTCTGAGAGACTGTTATGATTTCCATTCTTTTGCATTTGCTGAGGAGTGTTTTACTTTCAATTATGTGGTCAATGTTAGCTAAGTGCGATGTGGTGCTGAGAAGAATGTATATTCTGTTTATTTGGGGTGGAGAATTCTGTAGATGTCTATTAGGTCTGCTTGGTCCAGATCTGAGTTCAACTCCTGGATATCCTTGTTAATTTTCTGCCTTGTTAATCTGTCTAATATTGACAGTGGGGTGTTAAAGTCTCCCACTATTATTGTGTGGAAATCTAAATCTCTTTGTAGATCTCTAAGAACTTGCTTTATGAATCTAGGTGCTCCTGTATTGGATGTATATATATTTAGGATAATTAGCTCTTCATGTTGCATTGATCCCTTTACCATTATGTAATACCTTTCTTTGTCTCTTTTTAAAATTAAAAATTATAAGGTTGTTATTGTTAGAATATAGAAATAATTGATTTTTATTGACTGATCTTGAATCTTGGGACCTTGCTAAACACTTATTCTAGTAGCTTTTTTCTTTAAATTACTTAGAAATTTTAAGATAGATGATTCATCATTTGTAAATAAAGACAATTTTATGTCTTCCTAATATATATGCCATTTATTTTTCTTTCCTGATTACACTATCTATAACCTTCAGTATAATGTTGAATAGAAGGGGAGAGAGCAGCCACCTTGCTTCATTTCTAAACTTCAGATAAATTAAATTGTTCTTTAGCCATTAAGTATGATGTGAGCTTTAGGCTTTTACATGCCACATTATGTGATGCTCTTTACCATCAGCATCAGGACATTCTTTTCTGTTCCCAGTTTGTAAGAATGTTTTTCATGAATCGTTATTAAATTTTGACAAATGTTTTTTCTTCATCTATCGAAATGAATATATAATTTTTCTTCTTAGTTTGTTAATATGGTGGATTACATTACTTGATTTTCAACTATTAAACTAATTTTGCATTTCTAGGACAAATCTTACAATGATTATAGTATTTTATATTTTCTGTGGATTTCTGGTATAGGCTTGCTTAATTTTGTTTTAGAATATTAATATCTATGGCATGGCTGAGGGTGGGTCATACAAAAGCTAAAAGCATATTGCCTCTGAGTGTCCTGCTTCTGTAGTTGCTGCTCCACTAGCTGAAAGTAGCTACCTTGAGTCTTTTCTCCATAATTGTGCCTTTAAACAACCTTGCAGGGCCATGAAGCCTCCTGCTGTATTACGTGCTCCTCAAGACATGAATTTGGTTGCAGTCTGTGTATCCCCAGCACTCAGCTCAGAATCATGTTTTTTGAATCCTGGAGATTTCTATGGCTGGCTTTTGCACCTAATCCTTAAGATCTTGAGCAACTGGAACCAGCCTCAGGGTTAGAATTCACAAGTAAAACCCAACTATTTAAAAAGTCCTAGTTGACTTCTGGATCTGTGAAACATAAAGTTGACTTCTAGGAATCTCCCACTTTCTCTTCTAAAAGCAAGAAAATTTTGAATTCTGGCAAAATTGCTGGCCTCTGCCTCCCTATTTCCTGACCCAGTCTAGTCATCCAGTAATATCCTGTGCTTCGGTCACCCAAAAACCTATCCTTATAGACAAATTCATAGTATAGAATAAAGGTTGATACCAGGCATTTTTCTCCTTTTATCACTTAGATAGCTATATAGATGGAAAAAAGAAAGAAGGAAGGAAAGTAAGAATATTAACATTTAAGTTTATGAGGGATATTGGCCTGTAGTTTTTCTTTTGTGTAATAATTTTGTCTGATTTTGATATCAGAAAAATGCTGGTCTCATAAAATGAGTTGGAAGTATTCTCTCTTTCTATATGTGTTTGGGCAGAAATGGTATTTTTTTCCTTAAGTGTTTGGTAGAGTTCACCAGTGAGGCCATCTGGTCCTGAAGGTTATTTGTGGGAATACTTTAAATTACAAAATAAATTCCTTTAATGGATATATGGTTACTAGAATTGTCTATTTCTTTTAATATCAGTTTGGTAATTTTTATCAGATTACTAGTTATTTCATCTAAATTATTGAATTTACCATTGTTTTTGAAAAGAATATATTATTTGAATGTAGGATTTGTAATAATGTTCCTCTCTCATTCTTGATACTGACAATTCATGTATTCTCTTTTTTCCCTCACTTGATGTACTAGAGATTTATCAACTTTATTCATCTTTTTAATGAAATTGACTTTTGATATCATTTATTTGCTGTTTCTTGTTTTGTGTTTGATTCCTGCTGTGTTCCCTTTCTTTCATTCTGCTTAATTTTATTTAATTTGTACTTCTTTTATTATGTGGAAGTTTAGATTATTGATTTGAGGCCTTTATTTCTCCTTTCTCATATAAACAATTACTGCTATGAATTAGAAATATGTTGTGTTTTCATTTTCATTCAATCCAAAATGCATTGTAATTTCCTTTGATTTTTTTCCTTCGTTGACCCATTAGTTAATTAGTATTGTATTTGTAAATTTTTATATACTTGGTGATGTTCTAGATATTGTCCTTTAATTAATTTCTTGTTTAATTTCACTGTTAGTCAGGTACAGTGGCTTGTGCCTACAATCTTAGCTACTCTGATGATGATGTAGGAAAATTTCTTGAAGCCAGGAGTTTTGAGACCAGCCTGGGCAACATAGCAATACCCCATTTCTAAAAATGAAACATTTTGATGAGAAAATAAATTTAATAATCTTTTCAAATTTATTCATGTTTCTTTTACAGCAGAAAATACAGTTTATATTGGTGAATATTCCATTTATACTTGACAAAATGTTTATTGTTATTGAGTAATGTGTTCTAAATTGTCAATTTAGTCAAGTTGATTATGTTGTTCAAATCTTACAAATTTTTATTTATTTTATGTGTTCCATTTATTACTGATAGTAGAGAGTGTGGAAATCTTCAACTTTATGGATTTTTCCTTTAAGTTTTACATATTTTGAAACCCTGGTGTTAGTTGCATAAACATTTATATTCATTGTATCTTCTTGATGGATTGACCACTTGAAAAAAATAATACTTCTTTTTATCCCTAGAAATATTTATTGTGTTAAATCTACTTTATCTGATATTGATGTAATCACATCACTGTTTTCCTGGTTTTTTTTTTATAGTTTTGCCTTAACCTATTATGTCTTTATATTTAACATATTTATGTCTTTATATTTAAAGACATAAATATAATTTTTATCCAATTTGGCAATCTCTGCCTTTAATATGAGTATTTAGACCATTTAAATTTAATTCAGTGGTTAATATGATGGGTCTAAATCTACCAATTTGTAATTGTTTTTGAAAAAATTTGTCCCACCTGTTGTTCTTTTTCCCTCTTTTCCTGCCCTCATTTGATTTGAATACTTTTTCTGATTTGAATATTTTTGACGACTTTTTCTTTATGATTGCCTTATAGTCATGACTCTTTATTTTTGTCATGGTTAGTGTGGGGTGTACAATGTGAATCTTTATCTCAGTGCAGTCAACCTTCAAAACTTGTTATGCCGCTTCTCTTTTAGTTCTTCCTATCTCCTGTGCTACTGTTATACATCTTACGTATACATATGTTATAAACTTCACATTGCTATTATTTTGGTTTGTAACAGTCAGTAATCTTTCAACATGATTAAAAATGAGAAATATATGTCTATATATTCCCACATACTTATTTCAGATGTTCTTCATTCCTTTCTGTAGATCTAAATTTCTCAATAGTATTCTTCTCCTTTAGCCTAAGAAACTTCTTTTGACATTGCTTATAGTCCATGTCTACTGGCAAGGAAATTCATCAATTTTTGTGTTCTGGAAATAAAGTGTCTTTATTTTTCCTTTTTTTCTAAAATATTTTTCTTTGAATATACATTTCTAGGTTGATAGTTTTTAAAATTTTTCTTTTGGACACTTTAATATTATTTTATTGTCTTCTGGTGTGTAAAGTTTGTTATTGGAAGTATTAGAAAGACTTCTCATTGAGTGTTTTTCTTATTTTTTTAAATACATGTATATATTTTATTGCATTTTAGGTTTTGCGGTACATGTGAAGAACATGTAGTATTGTTGCATAGGTACATACGTGGCAGTGTGGTTTGCTGCCTCCATCCCCATCACCTATATCTGGCATTTCCCCCCAAATTATCCCTCCCCAACTCCCTACCACCACTGTTTCTCCCCTAGTCGCCCCCACACACCTTAGTGTGTGATGCTTCCCTCCCTGTGTTCATGTGTTCTCATCGTTCAACACCTGCCTGTGAGTGAGAACATGTGGTGTGTGATTTTCTGTTCTTGTGTCAGTTTGCTGAGAATGATGGTTTCCAGATTCACCCATGTCCGTACAAAGGACACGAACTCATCATATTTTATGGCTGCATAATATTCCATGGTGTATATGTGCCACGTTTTCCCTGTCCGGTCTATCATCGATAGGCATTTGGTTTGGTTTCAAGTCTTTGCTATTGTAAACAGTGCTGCAGTGAACATATGTGTGCATGTGTCCTTATATTAGAACAATTTATAATCCTTTGGATGTATGCCCAGTAATGGGATTGCTGGGTCAAATGGAATTTCTATTTCTAGGTCCTTGAGGAATCGCCACACTGTCTTCCACAATGGTTGACCTAACTTACACTCCCACCAACAGTGTAAAAGTGTTCCTATTTCTCCACATCCTCTCCAGCATCTGTTGTCTCCAGATTTTTTAATGATCGCCATTCTAACTGGCGTGAGATGGTATTTCAATGTATTT